>NC_142684.1:114535000-116935000 GCF_056320005.1 Nelumbo lutea
CTTTTGATATTTAAGGTAAATAAATGAAGTACATGTTTGATTCATGTTGTGTGGTATACTTCTGTGTAAGACCCTAAAACTGGACACTTAATGAGACTTGTGTTGGTTTTAAAATGTCCACAGCCATTGGATAAGTCTGGGGAGATTTATCCTACCAAGGCTGACACTAGTGTGCTGCCAACTATTGGGGTGGCTTGTCTCAGCCACCAGGATGAGACCCAAGGCACAAGCAGTGTAGGATTATTTGAACCCTTGAACTGGACCAGATTTCCAATATTGCCCTGGACCTTGGAGATTGA
Source organism: Nelumbo lutea (assembly GCF_056320005.1). Taxonomy (NCBI): domain Eukaryota; kingdom Viridiplantae; phylum Streptophyta; class Magnoliopsida; order Proteales; family Nelumbonaceae; genus Nelumbo; species Nelumbo lutea. The sequence continues at coordinate 114,535,300 of NC_142684.1, forward strand.
TGGGTAAAACTGGAAAGTTACACCTGACCCCTAGATCCGATTTTGGTACTGCACTAGGTGTCGAATTGGGCTGTCTTTGATTTGCCAATCAGTGAGATCCTTAGTGGGGGTCAAAAAATGGGTATGTTGGGATAGTCTGAGAATTCATCTGAGTGGGTGATCATAGTGACGGGATCAGCCCCTTTGTCGGACAAAGGTAATGATCGGGGAAGCACTCTCTCTAATGGAAACCAAACTGCCGGCAGTTGATTTCAATCATTGGAATTTTGTTTTGCAAAATTTATATATATGATATATACCTAAGTAGAGAGTGCAGGGAGAGGTCCTCTCTTGTCGGGTTGTGCTTGATCATTATGGGCTGAGAGGTTAAGTGTAAGGCCATTTGAGATGATACCTGATGGGCTAATCTTGCACCTGCCCATGGTCCCTGGGTTTTTATAAGATGGCTTGGCCCAGGGACCACTTAGTGTAAGTGTAGGGCCCATAGGGTCCATGTGATGGGCTCAGGGGGTTTACTGGGCTCACTAGTGAATTTGACTAGGCCTTCTAACAGAGGCTGGGCTGAACCCATGTGGCTGGTGTGTAGATCAATGCCTGGGTCCCATGCCATACAAAGAAGCCCAACTGGGCAACAATTTAGAAGACATTTGAACACTTGATTCTTATTGGGCCTAAAGCCCATTTCGAACTGGGCTGATTTGATCAATCATTATTAAGGAGCAGATCTGAGATTAGGAGATTTTTCTTAATCATTAAACAACAGGAGGAAACCCTATTTCGATTTACAAGAGTTCGAACCCTAGGGGATTTACACACAACACACCCTGCAGTTTTGAGATAGGATCTTAGAAACCCTAGAGAAGAAAAAGCAGTTCGCCATCTTTTTCTCTAGCCTTCTCCTTCAGTAGTCGCCACCATCTACTACAGTTCGATTTCTCTATCAAAGAAAGATCAAGAAAGAGTTCTTGATATCAATCTTTACTGAAAGGCTGATTCAGTTTGGTGCTCATTGTCTTCCAAAGCATTCTTGTGAAGGACTCAGTGTATAAGATGAACTCTGTTGGTTCTATTCCACAGTTGCTGTGTCATCTTCAGTAGGAGTAGATATTGGTGTCTTCTTTCGGCGTGAACACCAACTTTGGGAGATATTATTTCTCTGGATCAGGTATAATCATTCCCTTCTCTTTTAGTTCAGATCTGGTTCGGTTTTGGTTCAAGTAGGATCCTTGAATCTTGATTCTAAAACATGGAATGCGATTCCAAATTGGAAGGTAGGTAGAAAATTTTTGAAATTTGCCCACCCATTCCGTAACAGTTTTGGCATCCATACGATGGATTCTACCATCCTTTTCATTTAGATTAGCAAATAGGGTAAGGGATTATCCCTATCCACTCATAAAGTCTAGATCCAAATAAAGATTTGGATCAGGAAACTCCTAATTATATTATGAAGGCTGATCTTTATCTACAGATAAGATAAGGGATTATCCTTATCTCCTAAAGAGAGTCAATATCCAAATAAAAGATTTGGATTATGAAACTCCTAATAGGATTAGGAAAACCTCTCTTTAAGTCTATAAATAGAAGAGCGGGGAAAACCTCCAAATCATCTCACAGACTATTGAATTACAGAGAGAGACAACATAGTTTGACTGCACTGTCTTCTTCTCTCCTGCTCTTGCCACCCTACCAGTTTGATCTCCACCAGTGGGAGTGATCAAGAACAATTCTTGATATTGCCTTTTGGTAGAAAAGGCAATCTGAAGTCATGCTCACCTACCCTCCATCATATTCTTGTTGAAGAATTCAGTTCTTGCTAAAGAATCATCCTATTGATTCTGCTTCACCTCACACCCTGTCATCTTCGGTGAAAGCAGCCTTTGGTCTTCTCCTTGGGCGTGAACACCTTCATTTGGGGTTTATTATTACTCCTATCAGGTACCCTTTTGGTTTTAGATCTGGTTGAAGGGATGAGAGGTCCATCATATGGATGGTCGAACCCTGCAGGAAGGTTGGGCAAAATTTCAAAAATTTCTCTCTCTCCCATGTGGGAATCACATTCTCTATTTTAGAAAACTGCATTTTCAATGATCAATCTTGAAACCAAATAGGAACAGATCTAAAACCAAAAGGTATGAGAGGAATATACCTGATACGGAGTAATAGCAACTCCCAACGAAGGTGTTCACACCCAAGGAGAAAACCAAAGACTGACCCCACTGTAGATGACACAGTGTGAGGTGGAGTAGAATCAATTGGATGGCTCTTCATCAAAAACCAAATTCTTCAACAAGAATGTGATGGAGGGCTGGTGAGCACAACTTCAGATTAACTTTTCTACCAAAAGGTTGAAGGGATAGGAAATCCATCAAATGGACGCCCAAGATTGTGGAATAAAGGGGGTGAATTTCAAAAAATTTTCTTTCCCTTCAACTGGGAATCGAATTCCCTATTTAGAAAATCATATTTTCATAGATCATTCTTGAACCATAAACTAAACCAGATCTGAACCAAAAGGAGGAGAGAGAGATAATACCTGATATAGAGAAATAATATCTCTCAATGGAGGTGTTCACGCCCAAGGTAGAAACCAAAATTTGCTCCCACTGAAGATGGCGCAGTGCAAGGTGGAGCAGAATCAGCAGTGTCCTTCCTAAGAACTTGATTCTTCCGAAGAATCACCTAGATGGCTTGTGAATACAACTCCTACGAATCTTTTCTCCAAAAGATTGGAATCAAGATCTGATCATGATTTCTCCCAAGCAATGGAGATCGAACTGCTATAGGCGGTGGCTGTAGGAAGGAGGCGGCTAGAGAGAATTTGCAGGGTGCAGAATTCTCTCCTCTGTGATCTCAGCTCTGAAGACAAGACTGTTGCTAGTGATTGTGTGTCTAAAGGTTGCCGCCCCCTCTTCCTTTTATAGACTTAAAGAGATCAGCTCCTAATCTCATTAGGAGTTGCTAACCCAAATCATATCTGGATTAGAAGTCCCTTTAAGATAAGGGATAAACCTTATCTTATTTGTAGATTAGATCAACTCCTAATCTAAATCTCATTTAGATCTTGGACTCTCTGAGTGGATAGGGTGTGGGTCCAATCCTATCAGCTGATCTTATCTCAAAATTCGCTCCTTAAGACTAATCAAATTAGCCCATTTCGAAATGGGCTTAAGGCCCATTTAGGGTTATGTATTCATTAAACCTTCCAAACGGGGCTGCCTAGTTGGGCTTCCTTGTATGGCGTGGGACCCAAACATTGATCTACACATCAGCCACATGGGTTCAGCCCAGCCTTTGTTACAAGGCCTGGCTGAATACACTGTTATGGACCGTGCACCCCTTGAAACCCATCAGATGGGCTCTACGGGCCCAACACTTACCCTAAGTGGTCCCTGGGCCAAGCCACCTTGTAACACCCAGGGACTGTGGGCAGATGCAAGATTAGCCCATCAGGTATTATCCTTAATGGCCTTACACTCAACCTCTCAGCCCATAATGATCATACACTGCCCGACAAGAGAGGACCTCTCCCTTGGCTGCAAGGAACAGTGTTGCACTCTCTCAAGTATGGATCCCGGGAATTAAAACCTTTTGCAAACATTTCAAAACCATAATATATATATATACTTTTATATCTCATATAAAATATATTTTGCAAAACAAATCTCAACGATTGAAATCAACTGCCGGCAGTCTTGGTTTCCATCAGTGAGAGTGCATCCCCGATCATTACCTTTGTCCGACAAAGGGGCTGATCCTATCACTATGATCACCCACTCAGATGAATTCTCAGACTGTCCCAACATACCCAGGTTTTGACCCCCGCTAAGGATCTCACTGATTGGTACATCAAAGACAGCCCAATCCGACACCTAGTGCAGTATCATAATCGAGTCTAGGGGTTGGGTGTAACTTTCCAGTTTTGCCCATCAATCTCCAAGGTCCAGGGCAATACTGGAAATCTGGTCCAGTTCAAAGATTCAATTAATCCCACACTGTATGTGCCTAGGGTCTCACCCCGATAGCTGAGACAAGCCACCCCAACCGACTTGGTGGCACCACAGTATCAGCCTTGTCAGGATAGGTCTCCCCAGACCGACCCACTGGCTGTGAACATTCTAAACTAACACGAGTCTCATTAAGTGTCCAGTTTAAGGGTATTACACAGAAACATACCAAGGGAACATGAATCAAATATGCACTTTTATTCATTTACAATAAACTCATAAAGTACATCATTTTGATTGAAGCTAAGGGCATACAAAATTGTCTAACAAAGGTAATATCAAGAACCTTTCTTGATCACTCTCACAGGTGGAGATCGAATTGACAAAGGCGACAAGAGAAGGAAAGAGCAAAAGACAGGAGCAGTCAAACTGCAAATTCTTCTCTCTTTGTAATATGTGAACCGATTATTATGTCTTGGAGGTTCCCCTTACTCCTCTATTTATAGCCTTTAAAGAAAGCATCTCCTAATCCCATTAAGTGTTTCCTATTTGGATTTGGACTCTCTTTAAGAGATAAGGATAATCCCTTATCTTATCTATAAATAAAGATAAGCCATCCTAATCAAATTAGGAGTTTCCTGAACCAAATCTTTATTTGGATCTGGACTCTCTAAGTGGATAGAGGTAATCCCTTATCCTATCTACTGATCTAAATACCAGAACCGCCCCTATTTAATTAATCTTATTAAGTCGATTCGATAAGGGCTTTAGGCTCATTAAGTCTATGTGCTCACTTAACCTCCAAACTAATGCTCAGTTAGCTATCCTTGTATGGTGTGGGACCCAAACATTGACCTACACATCAGCCACATGGATTCAGCTCAGCCTCTGTTACAAGGCCTGGCCGAATTCACTGTAGGAAATAGTGAACCCCTGAGTCCATCACCATGGGCTTTTAATGGGCCCAACATTTACACTAGAAGGTCCTTGAGTCAAGCCACCTTATAAAAACCCAAGGACTATGGGCAGATGCAAGATTAGCCCATCAGTTATTTCCCTCAATGGTATTACACTTAACCTCTCAGCCCATAATGATCAAACATTACCCGACAAGAGAGGACCTCTCCCTCAGCAACAAGGTACAGTGCTGCACTCTCTACTCACATGGATCCCAGGAATTAAAACCTTTTGCAAATATTTTGAAACCATAATATATATATATATATATATATATATATATATATATATATGTATATCTCTATATAAATATATATTGCAAAACAAATTTCAACAGTTGAAATTAACTGTCGGCAGTTTAGGGTTTCAAGAAAACCCACACTGCATGTACCTCAGGTCTCACCCTGGCAGCTGAGACAAGCCACCTCAACCAACTTGACAGCACATCAATGTCAGCCTTGGCAAGATGAATCTCCCTAGATCTATCCAACGGTTGTGAAGATTCTAAACTAACACGAGTCTCATATGTGTCCAATTTAAGGGTATTACATAGAAACACACCATAATAACATGAATCAAATATGTACTTTATTCATTTACATTAAATGTCATAATGTACATCATTCCGAACTATTCTTTGCAGTACAACCCATATACCTTGGCAATGTTAATCAGTAATATTATGAAATTATATGGGCTTTAATTATGGGTTTTACAGTTATTTAATTGATTGGATCAATTATGGTTTACATGCATGTGATGTATGGATGTGTGATGTGCAACGTTCATGGGCCATAAGTACTTGGCCCATGTTGATTCGATAGTAGCTCTTGCACACACCATGGCTGAATGCACATCATTGCCATAGTGTCCTTAAGATCATTGGATGATCTCCCTTCATGGTGGGCCCCACATTAGCTTCCTACCCAAGAGGAACCATGCGGAACCCTAGCCATTTAGGGCCCATCTAAATCTGGCTTTATGAAAGTCAGTGGGAGCCACTTTTGTTTCACCAAAATAAAACTAGGGCGTAATAGTTCGTTCCCTCCTCTAAAATATGAGTGCATATGAAAGGGAGATTGATGAGAATGAAAATTATCATATTTTTATCCCTTAATATTCAGTGCTTTGAACTTATTTAGTGCCTAATTGGACTCACAACTCTTATATTTTGATTTAGGGCATGAAAGGAGGTGTTAGGTGAAAAACAAGGCTAATCGGGTAATTTTGCATAGTTTCAGCACCGCATGGTTTTGATGATGATTTTCAATGGTTTCTACCCTATTTGAGTAGAATTTTAGGAAACTAAGAGTTTGGGACAATCTAGGGTGAAGAGAGAATGAAGACATGTTGATATGGCAAAAAGGGAAGCACTTCGGCCCACCAAGGAGAAAGAACCAACAATAGCCCAATCGCAGCCCTAAGGGAGGCTCCAAAAGGCAGTTGACTTTAGAGAATTGAAAGGAGGCTGAAAGGAAGAGTATAAAAAGAAAAGAAAAAGAGGAGATTAGGGTTCAGACCCCTAAAGACAAAATCAAGAAGAAGAAGTGCTAGAGAAGGGAGAAGGCTGTTGAATGTGAATTGAAGAGGAGATCGAAGATTGATGCAAAAATCTTAGGTTGTCTTCTTTGATTCTGCAAATTCGGTAACCTAGATTCAATTAGGGTTTCATGATTTTTCTTTATTGAATCTTTCTTCCTTTCTTTCTATTATGCGAACCATTATGGATTTTAATTCTGATATGTAATTAATCTTTTAAGCAGATCCGATTGATTGTGATTCATTCTTGGGATTTCTTTTTAGGGTTTTCGATTAATAGAATAATCTTGGTCGAATTGTTCTTGTTTCTTAGATTTCTTGAATTGCTTGAGAAATGATTTAGATAATCAGATCAACTAATAAAGAAAATGGATTGAATGCATCTTAGAGATAATATGCATGATTCGGTTGGCATTCATTCAACAAGAATGGGTTTCCCATGAATTCTTTGTTCTTAATGCATCTATGGCGATTAAATTTCTGATAGAGATATAGGAATTGTTACTCATAGATAGAGTGCATTGTGCTCAAGAGAGGCTTCTCATACAATTAGGGTTTAGCCAACCCAAGACTGAAATCACTTCAATTGGGTAGCTTAATGATTTCATTACTGAACCGGTTCTGCTAGTTTTGCATGCAACAATTCTTCTCATCATTAAAGGTGGTCTGATCCAAAAATGCTTAGGGTAGTTTTCTAATTAGGAGTTAGGGTTTTCTTTGTTTAATCTTTCAGTTTATCAGATAACAAAAGGTTGATTCAGTACTAGTAGTTGTTGGATTAATCCTCGTGAGAACGATACTCTACTCATCATTATATTACTTGATCGGTTAGTGCACTTGCTAGTTTAATCTTTACGCATCATGTTTTTAGCGCCATTGCTGGGGATTATCACAACAATATTAGGAACCATCTGTCATTGTTAATCTGATTTTGTACATTATGTTTATGATATTTGTGCATTAGTCTCTTTATGACTTTGACTTGTAGAGTTTATGACACGTAGAAGTGAAAAGGAGAGCATCACCTACGATCTCGGGATTGAATGAACTCTCTGTCGTCGCCTTAGAGCTTCTAAGCAAGGGAGACCAGCAAAGGACCATGGTGGATTATGCCAAACCAACCCTCACCGGAGCAGCCTCGAGCATTGTGAGACCAGCAATAGCTGCTAACAACTTCGAAATCAAACCAGCAATCATTCAAATGATTCAGAATACAGTTTAGTTCTGCGGCTTGGCTCATGAAGATCCGAACACTCACATCGCCAACTTCTTGGAAGTATGTGACACATTCAAGCACAATGGGGTTAGTGATGATGCAATGAGGCTCAGATTGTTTCCATTCTCATTGAAGGACAAGGCTAAGACTTGGCTGAACTCTCTACCAGTTGGATCAATCTGTACTTGGGATGAAATGGCCAGTCGTTTCCTATCCAAGTATTTCCCTCTGTCCAAGACAGCAAAGATGAGGAATGATATCACCACCTTCTCTCAATAGGACGGCGAGTCATTGTATGAGTCATGGGAGCGTTACAAAGAATTACTAAGGAAGGTCCCTCATCATGGACTTCCCGTATGGCTGCAAGTTCAAACATTTTATAATGGGTTGACCAAAGCAAATAAGACTATTATGGACGTTGCAGCTAGGGGATCCATTAATAACAAGACCCCTGAAGTTGCCCATGCACTCATTGAGGAGATGGCTGCAAACAACTATTAGTGGCATTCCGAGAGAGCTCAAGTTAGGAGACAGCCCGGACTTCAAAATGTAGATACCTATATAGCACTATCTACACAAATCGGTGCCCTCAGCAAGAAGATAGATGAAATACAGTTGGCAGCCATGCATGTTCAGACCATAGCTTGTGATTGGTGTGGGGGAGGTCATATCAGCACCGAATGTCAAGTTGGAAATCAGTTCATGCAGTCCCCCGAGCAAGTAGATTTTGTTGGTAATTTGCAAAGGCAACAAGGCAATCAGTACCCTCGTGCATTTAACCCCGGATGGAGAAATCACCCCAATCTGTCTTGGCAAAATCAAAATGCGGTGAAACCATTTCCTCAAAATTTCACTCAGATGGAAAAGAAATCGAATCTAGAGGAGCTGATGACTAAGTTCATATCAAGTGTCGAAATGAGATTCAGAACCAAGAAGCATCGATCAAGAACTTGGAGACTCAAGTGGGACAATTGGCACAGATGATATCTTCTAGACTACAAGGCACCTTACCCAGCAATACCAAAGCAAATCCAAGAGAATAGGTGCAGGCCATTACCTTGAGGAGTGGTAAGGAGCTGCAAGAGGTGGAGAAGAAAGCAAGGGAAGAAGGCAAGGTGAGTGCAACACTAGAAACTGAAAAGAAGGAGGAAGAGCAATCTGATTCAAAGAAATAGAAAAGTCAACAGCCGCAAGTACCATTTCTGAATAGGGTACAGCAACACAAATTGGAAAAAGAATTCGGTAAGTTTTTTGAAATTTTTAAGAGTTTACATATTAACATTCCTTTTGTAGATGCTTTAGCCTAGATGCCGCATTATGCAATGTTCTTGAAGGAAATATTGGCGAACAAAAGGAAACTAGGAGATGTGGCTACAATTGCCCTGAATGAAGAATGTTCAGCAATCCTCCTCAAAAAGCTACCTCAGAAACTAAAAGATCCAGGGAGTTTCACTATTCCTTGAACTATAGGCAATTTGAAAATTAACAAGGCATTGTGTGATTTAGAAGCTAGTATAAATTTGATGCCTGATAGCTATAAATATATAACTCTAGCAAGTTCACTAGTTATCAAGTAGTATAATAATAAATAATATCGTTCCCACAGGGATTTAACAAAATAAGTATTAGAATCACAGCCTTCCCTAATTGTTTGGATAGTCAAAATTTAGATTTAAGGAAACAAGAACTACTAAAAATAAAAACCGGAACAAAGAAAATAAAAACAAGGGTGATCACTAATCGAATATGCAAATGATGGAATCGCTAGGACTTTTGGTCCACCTAACCAATGCAATGAATATCGATGGGTCCAATTATCCAAGACTAATTGTTATTCCCATAAGCTGATATTTTCCCAAATTTATTTAGTATTCTCTCTTGAGATATACTAAACCTATGCCCATCAGGTAACCCTTCGATCTCTCGAGTAGAGCTCTCAAGATGGAAGTGCATTAAGTCCAAGAAAACCATTAAATTCAGATGAATCATGTATATATATCTCTATATACCATTCAATTCACACTATGAATTATTCTGTCAATTATGTGAATTCCTCTCTCAATTCATTCACATAACCCAAATCAATTAAGAGGTGGCCAAGCTCTTAATTGCAATAAGCACAATAATTCATAAACTATATGGAAATCACAATCTTGGATAAATCAAGAAATAAAAAATATATTCAGTAAATGGTTAGGCTTCCCATAGCCCTAGTAAGAAACAAATCAGTTCATGATGGAAGAATTAAAACAAACAAAGGGGAAGAAAGAACTCTTGAATTCGCTCATGGTGCTGAGATCTCCTCTTCTTGAAGTTTCTTGAATTCTTGAACCCTTCTTGACTGATTGCTCCTTGCTCCTTGCTCCTTGATTCAAATCAGGAGTTGAATGATTGAATGATTCAGTGATCTCGTGATACCTAAAGCTGGTCTGCCCCCTCCTTTATATAGATTATAGAGGAGGGGGTGGTCTCCTACTTCCTCTTGAAGTTTATCTTACAAGAATAGAAAGTCTTATCCTAATTCTAACCTTATCTCTTTATCTCTTGAACTCAATCCCTTTTTCACTCTAAGATTACATCAAGAATTTAGATCTAGAAGGATTCTTCTTAGTTTCTTGTTCTTGGCTTCGTAATTGATCTCCTCTACGAATTGGGCTTCAGCCAAGCTTTTCTGCGAATTGGGCTTCAGCTGCGGATTGAGCCTTCCTACGAAATTGCCCCGACTTTGGGCCCGGATTAGACTTTGATGGAGGCCGAATCTGCAAAATCCCAAAATGCGAAAGTTGTGGCATTTTCTCTTATCTTTCCAGTGGGTCTGAATCATCCCATTCGGAGTTCGGAGACGCGAGTTAGGCCCAGATCACTGAACGATGTCGAAACTGTGAAAAATCATCCGATTTGTCTTTCTTTGCTCTTGATGCCTTCTTTCATACCCTGGACCAAAATAGAAGAGATATGAGTCCAATTAGATGCTAATTTAGTATAAAAGACAGAATAATTGGGGATAAAAATATGATAAATTCTGCTCTCATCAATGCCCTATTGGGTTTTTAAGAAATTAGGGTTAGGTGAACCCCAGCCCACTAGAGTTGCATTGCAATTAGCTGATAGGTCCATCAAGCATCCTAAGGGAATCATAGAAGATGTACTTGTTAAAGTTGACAAATTCATTTTTCTTGTGGATTTCATAGTTTTAGACATGCAAGAGGATGTTGACGTCCCACTTATCCTAGGGCGACCCTTCCTAACTACAGGAAAGGCAATGATTGATGTCCAACAAGGACAACTCAGCCTTAGGATTCAAGATGAGGAAGTAATTTTTAAAATGTTTGATGCTATGAAACATGCACCTTCTAGTGATGATTCCTGTTATATGATTGATGTCATTGATTATGCGGTTGGTGGTTGTTTTCAGGTTAACAGGTCGGTCGATCCCCTTGATCTATGCATACAAGATGGAGAAGCCATAATGGGAGAAAATGAAGGGATTCAAAGCATGGCAGCATACCTGAATGCCAATCTGCAGTTTCAAGGGAAAGGGTTCCTCAGGTTGGAGAGCTTGGACAGGCCCTCAATGCTAGAAAGCAAGCCTTCAATCGAAGAGCTGCCCACCCTTAAGCTGAAGCAACTCCCACCGCATTTGGAGTATGCTTTCTTAGAAGCACCTTCAGCCCTACCAGTGATCATATCAGCAGCCTTGTCCCATTTGCAGAAGGAAAAATTGTTACGGGTGCTAAGGGAACATAAGACAGATCTAGCTTGGAAGATAGCAGAAATCAAGGGCATCAACCCGTCCATATGCACTCACAAAATTCTAATGGAAGATGGAAACAAGCCCTTGGTTCACCCCCAATGACGCCTGAACCCAAACATAAAGGATGTGGTGAAGGCAGAAGTAATCAAGTTATTAGATGCAGGCATTATCTATCTGATCTTCGATAGCTCATGGGTGAGTCCCATCCAAGTAGTGCTGAAGAAAGGAGGCATGACGGTAGTACTGAATGCAAAGAATGAACTCATACCGACTAGGACTGTTACCAAGTGGCAAGTGTGCGTTGATTACAGAAAATTAAACGAAGCCACACACAAGGATCATTTCCCTCTACCTTTCATTGATCAGATGCTAGAGAGGCTAGCCGGACATGAGTACTATTGTTTCTTAAATGGGTATTCGGGCTATAATCAGATTCCAATTTCACCATAAGATCTGGAGAAGACCACCTTCACATATCCCTACGATACCTTTGCCTACAAGAGGATGCCATTCGGGTTATGTAATGCTCCAGCAACATTTCAGAGGTGCATGATGGCTATATTTTCTTATATGGTTGAGAAGTTTATGGAGATCTTCATGGAAGACTTTTCAGTCTTTAGCTCCTCCTTCGATGCATGTTTAAATAACTTGGAGAAGGTACTCAAGCGATGCAAGGAAACTCATCTAGTGCTGAACTGGGATAAATGTCATTTCATGGTGCAAAAAGGCATTGTGCTTGGACATAAGGTTTCACAAAGAGGGATTGAGGTTGACAGAGCCAAGGTGGAGACAATTGAGAAGTTGCCACCACCAACATCTATCCGGTCTATGAGAAGCTTCTTGGAACATGAAGGATTCTACAGAAGGTTCATCAAAGATTTTTGTAGAACACTTTCTAAGAATAGGGCATTTCAATTGCATAACACTTTCTGCTCACTTAGGTTATAGAAAAGATAACCTACTAAATCCTTTGGGTAACCTACAAATAGGCAACGGCTGGTCTTGGATTCCAACTTGGCCACACTCATTCTTTTAACGTGCGTAGGACAATCCCAAATCTTCAAGTGTCTAACACTTGGTTTCTTTCCAGTCCATAGTTTGTATGGAGTTTTTGGAACCGATTTGGTTGGAACCCGATTCGGCACATAAATTGCGATCTCTAACACTTATCCCCAAAAGGATGTGGGCAATTCCAAGTGTGTGAGAAGTGACCTGACCATGTCTAACAATGTCCTATTCCTCTTCTCTGAAACACCGTGAAGCTGGGGTATTGCAGGAGGTGCCAACTGTGAGATAATCCCATTGGTCTTCAAGTAGTCCTTGAATTCATCAAAGAGATACTCGCCACCTCGATCTGATTGATGGGCCTTAATTTCTCTCCCTAACTGTTTCTCGACCTCTTGTCTGAACTCTTTAAACTTTTCAAACGATTCAGATTTATGTCTCATTAGGTACACATAACCATATCGTGAGAAATCATTGGTAAAGGTGATGAAATACATGTATTGGTTGTGGGTCCTAACACTCAGGGGACCACATACATCACTATGTATAAGGTCAAGTGTGCCTATACATCTTTCAGGCTTATCGTTAAATGGCCGCTTTGTCATCTTGCCTCTAAGGCAAGGCTCACAAGTGGGAAGGTTTTCTACGGTTAGGAAACCCAAAGGACCATCATTTACCAATCTTGTGATTCGGTCAATACAGATGTGGCCAAGTCGGTAATGCCACAGGCACGTGAGACTGACTATGTCACGAGTCCTTTTCTTGGGGATCTCGACTGACGTAGTTTCAGTTAAGTTAGTTTCTAAAGAAGGACGTAGAACATAGAGACCGTTCTCCAGTTCCCCACATGCGATGAATTTGTTGTTCCATTTGATAGTAATCATATTACTAAAAGAGATAGTATATCCATCCACACACAGTTTAGAAACAAAAATCAAATTTCTTCTTAGATTTTGTACATAAAGATAGTCTTTCAGTACAAGAATCCCTTCTCTAAAATTTAATTCTACGGTTCCTATCATTGTAGCTGCAACACTTGCAGAAGTCCCTAAGTAAAGTGCCACCTCTCTTTCACTCGGCCTTCTGCTTACTTTGAACCCCTATAGTGAGTTACATGCATGAGTTGAAGCCCAGAGTCAATACACCAGGACACAAAAGTTACTAATAAATTAGTTTCCATGACACAAGTTTCGAAAGTACCTTTCTTAGATTTCAGGTAGGCAGGACAGTTCCTCTTCCAGTGGTCGGCCTGCTTGTAGAAGTGACAGGCATCGGATGCTTTGTCTTTCTTTTGTTTCTTAGATTTGGTGGCCTTCTTCTGGGGTTTTCTCTTTGCCTTCCTCTTCTTGCCAAATTTTCCAGCTTCAACAAGCACAGCTATCGACTCATCCTTCCTTATTAATTCCTCAGCTCTTTGCAACATATTGCTGAGCTCTTTGATGCTGACATTCAGCTTGTTCATATTATAATTCATAATGAATGGGTTGAAGGATGGAGGCAAAGAGTTGAGAATAGCATCGATCTATGTGACCAGATCTAGCCCAGAACCAAGGGCCTCTAGCTCGTTTATGAAACCCATTATTCGAAGACAATGGTCATGCACTTGCTGCCGCTTAGTCATCTACGCAGTCATGAACTATTTCAGGACCTTCTATTGAGTAGAACGATTCTTCTCTTCGTATATAGTCTTCAGACTATCCAATATGTCTTTAGCGAGTTTGATCTGATGGAACTGCCTCTGTATCGGATTGTCCAAAAAGGCTATGATATAGCAGCGGGCCAGTGAGTTTTTATCCTCCCATTCTTGGTATTCTCTCCTTTAGGCCTCAGAAGCCCTGTCCCCCGGACGATCTGGAGTAGGATTTTTAGCCACCTTATCTAGTTTTTCTAAAGCCAGGACCAATATAAGGTTTCTGTACTAGTCGGCATAATTGGGTCCCTTAAGCTTGTTATCGTCAAGCAACTTAGCAAATTGTTCACTTGCCATCTTCTGGTAAAACAACAAAATGTTAATCCACAACCTTAGTTTGATTCATGTTACCTACATAGATATGGATTTTAATCTATGTTCCATTTCCATTTGTTCATCTCTGAGATATCCCTCCTATCTCAGTGACGGAGACTGTGAAATGTCTCTAGAAATGTGGGAAATCACATAGAGTGCATGGAGCCAACTATTTCAGCTACATAACCCCACCACCTTTCTGTGACAGATCACATCCACTCATCGTATGAGTTTCCCTTTGGCCTCTGTCAGACAAGGTTCAGAGTCATTTTCAGGTAAACCTTTCTGTCTAGTGAGTGCTCACCTATCATATTCAGGTTATGCCAAGGTACCGTGAGAGAGTTCCCATTTTCTGGTGAAGCCCCTCCCACATCGGTCTATGACGTCCTTATCATCTTATGAAACACTCTGATAGACCCAACAGCAAATAGATAGCCCAATTTTATGGTGTGTTTCCTCATTACTAAAGGACCCATCATCGTTCTAATGATGGAAGGCCTTTAGAGAGTCCATCATATGGATCTCCCTATCACATGCACTCATATTACCGGAGGGAACAAAATTACGCCCTAGTTCTAATTTAGGTCAAACCAAAGTGGCTCCCACTAACAATAAAGTCATATTTCTGGTGGGCCTAAATCAGCTAGGGGTTCTGCACATGACCCTTTTTAGGGTTGTGGGCCCACCATTCAAGAAAGGGGTCATCCAATGACCTTAGGGGACACCATGGTAATGATGTGCATTCAGCCATGGTGTGCGCAAGAGCCACTAATGAAACATCATGGGCCAAGTGCTTATGGCCCATGGTCGCAGCACATCAAACATCCACACATCACATGATATGGAAGAATTGATCCAATCAATCACTAGTTGTAAAGCCCATTAATCAGCCCAACAAAAACACAATATTAACAATTAATATCATCTAGGTATATGGGTTGAATAGCAGTTAGCAGTTCGACCCATATAGCTTTTCTCACAAAAAGTGGGCTTTTGCAGTTTTAACTCTTTAAAACTGGGCTTTACAGGTTGGGCCGAATTAATCCCTACAATTGAACATCAGATTTGGGCCTGAAAGTGTGAGAAATCTAGACAGAAGATAGTCCCCTTTCGAACCCTAGATTTGGTCTAATCTGGTCCGAGATGGTCTGAAACTGATTTTCAATTCAAGAATTAATTTAGGAAAGATCTGAAATTAATATTTCTGATTTTAGACAATCATAAATCAGACATGGACTATTTGCACCACCTGCAAAATAGAGATTAGTCACTAGGGTTGTACTTTCATAAACTACAAAACGCAGAATGTGATCCCTCCATCTGCAAATCTCCAACGCCGACGCCTTCTTCAATCAATAAAATAAAATAAAATAGAAATCCTATTTCTATTAATTAATTACATCCTTGATTGAATCCTATACCTTCAGTTTAGAAAAAAAAAATTATTTTATAGACCGAATTGAATAGAAATTACAAAGAAAGAATGTGAAGACAATCTATGCCAAGGCTGCAATTCGATCTCCATGTACGAACAATCCATTAAATCAAGAAATAAATAAAGAACAATTCTAAATAAATTTTAGATTTAACAAAATTAATTTCAGATCAATCGCCCTCAATAAGAAACAGTTTCTTGAAGTAAAACAGCAAACTACGCAATACCCAGATAGAATAGCTTCTACTGAATTGTGCAGGTTCAGATCTGATCTTTTGGTTCAAGATTCACACTTGTGGCTCTGATACCACTGAAAGGGATGGTAGGATCCATCATATGGATGCCAAAATTGTTGCGGAATGGGTGGGCAAATTTTAAAAATTTCCTACCGTCCTTCCAACTGGGAATCGCATTCCCTAATTTTAGAATCATATTCAAGGATCCTACTTGAACCAAACCAAACCAGATTTGAACCAAAAGAGAAGGGAGTGATTATACCTGATCCAGAGAAATAATATCTCCCAAAGTTGGTGTTCACGTCCAAAGAAGACACCAAGATCTGCTTTTGCTGAAGATGACACAGCAACTATGGAACAAAACCAGCAGAGTGTGTCCTAGGCACTGAATCCTTCACAAGAATCCTCTGGAAACAATGAGAACTGGACTGAATCAGGCTTTCAGCAAAGACTGATATCAAGAACTCTTTCTTGATCTTTCCCTCGTAGAGAAACCGAACTGGTGGTGGTTGGCGGCAGCTAATGGAGAAGAGAACTAGAGAAGAAAGTGGCGAACTACTTTTCTCCTCTAGGGTTTCTGAGATCCAATCTTCAGAATGCATGTATGTTCTCTGTGAATTCCCTTGGGTTCGAATTCTTGTAATTCGAATTAGGGTTTCCTCCACTTGCTTAATGATTAAGAAAACCTCCTAATCATATCAGGAGTTTCCCTTATCCAAATCTGTATTTGGATTATGACTCTTCTTAATCTTATCTACAGATTAGATAAGCTTTTTGGCTCATCCTAATCTCAGATCCACCCCCTTTTAGTGACTGGTCAAATCAGCCTAGTTTGAAATGGGCTTTAGGCCCATTAAGTAATAAGTGCTCAATAGTCTTCCAAATTAATGCCCAATTGGGCTTCTTTGTATTGCGTGGGACCCAAGCATTGATCTACACATTAGCCACATGGGTTCGGCCCAGCCTCTGTTACAAGGCCTAGCTGAATCCATTGGAAAGCCCAGTGAACCCCTTGAGCCCATCACATTGGACCCTATGGGCCCAACACTTATACTAAGTGGTCCTGGGCCAAGCCATCTCATAAAAACCCAGGGACTGTGGGCAGATGTAAGATTAGCCCATCAGGTATTATCCTAAATGGCCTTACACTTAACCTCTTAGCCCATAATGATTAAACACTGCCCGACAAGAGAGGACCTCTCCCTCGACTGCAAGGAACAGTGTTGCACTCTCTACTCATACGGATCCCGGGAATTAAAACCGTTTGCAAACATTTTGAGACCATACATATATATCATATATATAAATTTTGCAACACAAAATTCCAATGATTGAAATCAACTGCCAATAGTTTGGTTTCCATCAGAGAGAGTGTATCCCCGATCATTACCTTTGTCTGACAAAGGGGCTGATCCCGTCACTATGATCACCCACTCAGATGAATTCTCAAACTGTCCCAACATACCCAGGTTTTGAAAGGATGAGAGATCCATCCCATGGACGCCCAAAGATTGCGGAATAATGGGCGAATTTCAAAAATTTTTCCTCTCCCTTCAACTAGGAATCACATTCCCTATTTAGAAAATCATATTTTCAAGGATAAATCTTGAACCTTAAACTGAACCAGATCTGAACCAAAAGGAATGGGAGAGAATAATACCTAATACGGAGAAGTAATATCTCCCAACGAAGGTGTTCACGCCCAAGGAAGGATCCAAAGACTGCTCCCACTGAAGATGGCGCAGTGCAGGATGGAGCAGAATCAGCAGTGTTCTTCCCCAAGAACTCTGTCCTTCGCAAGAATCAGTAGAATGGTACGTGAGCACAGCTTCCTTTTCAATCCTTTCTCAAAGAACTGATGTCAAGATCCAATCTTGACTTCTCCCACAGCTGGAGATCGAACTGGCAAACAGGAAGACAGGAGCAGGGAGGCGGCAAGAGAGTATTCGCAGGGTGCAGAATTCTCTCCTCTTGATTTCAGCACTAAAGAGGATCTGATGTGTTTCTTGGTCTCTCTTTGACGGGTTTGTCGAAGCCCTCAAAATTATTACTAGTCCCACAATAAAATATTTGCAGTAAAAGTGGTTCTAGGTCGAATCCCACAGGGAGCAAATCAGTAATCTCTTAGCCGAATGGGTAAAGTAATTGTGTGGGAAAATTAAATAACTAAAATTAAAAGAATAACAAACTAAACAAACAAGAGAAAATCAGTCTTACCGAATTCTGGTTCAAGGGTTCGGGTTGAATCGATTGGCCATCGATCCTAGGTACAATTCAGCATTCTTGCAATTCAAGCATTTAACCTTAGATTTATTAGGATAGCCATAATAAACCTTGTGTTTTCCTAATTCAGTTGACCAAACCCAGCATTCGATCAATACTTATCACCACTCAACTGGGTACGATAGCGTTCCATGTTAAACAATGATAGCATTAAGATTTGTGAAAATAGTTAAACCAAAATAACAATAATTGAGATAGCTGCAATTACTGAATTTTGTTCCATCGATTCTTTTAGGTTGAACTATGTTAAAACATTGGTCAAAGGCTGTCACAAACAATTGACCTAAAAAGATATCAACCTAATTGCTACTTGTACCATTATTCGTGACAATTACGGATCACCGAAATCATGGATAGCAGTAGGAAAATCAACATTATTTCAGTTTGTCAGACTAATTAACATTAACATCCAATAAAAATGTGCACAAGAACCAATGAATACTTGAATTAAAAGGAAAGAAAATAAAGTAACTACAGAACCTCACAATGACACAATCGAACCTCCCCCCTTGAACCAGAAAAAGAAGCTTAGCTACTCATGATCTGCGCAATCTCCATGCTCTTCTTCTCCATAGCCGAACTGCCTTCTTGCTTTTTGGTCTTCTTGATGATCTCTTGGATCTTGGAATGAGTGATTTCTAGATCTGGTTCACCCCCCTCTTTATATAGCCAAAGGAGAGGGCTGTTTTCCAACTCCTTCTAGTAGATCATCTTATCCTTAGGGGGTTTTGATCTTATCTTGAACTAATCCTATCCTATCTCTTATCTAATGCTCTAATCTCAATCTTTTTATCTCTCTAGGATTACATTCAAGACTTTAGATCTAATAAAACTCTCTCCTTGGAGATTACATTCGAAATTCGGACTCTTAACTCTTGAATTCGAGTTGGGTTGCTTCAAGGTACTTCTGCGAGTTGGGCTTAAGTTGTGAAATGGGCCTAGCTGCGAACTTGCTCTGATTTTGGGCTCATTTTTGTACTCGATGCGGGCCGAATCTGTCAAAACCCAAAACATAAAAGTTGTGGGCCTTCCTTTCATCTTTCTAATGCTTCTTGAATTGTCCAATTCGGTGTCCGGAATTGAGAGTTAGGCCCAGATTACTGACTGTCGCCGAAACTGTGCAAAATCACCCGATTTGTCCTGTTTTCTTCCAATTGCCTTCTTTATTGCCCTGAATCGAAATACAAGAGTAATGATTCCATTTAAGTGCTAAATAAATGTAAAAGAGTGAATATTAGGGGATAAAATTAGGGTTCATTTTGGTCTCATCAAGGTCTCATCAATTCCCCCCCACACTTAAACTTTGCCCGTCCTCGGGCAAGGCAAAAACTCAAGTAACACAAGAGAGACTAACTATTGATTTTCAATCTTTCTTTTTCTCTACATGAGGCCTGGTTCATTTCATGCTTTAGTTCAGACTTGGTAACCTTTCCCTTTTCATCTCTTTCTCCCCTATTTCTTGTCCAAGAGTGATCGCAAATCACCATTCCTCATGGTCCCAAGTTAAATCGATAGTCAAGGAGACAAGCCTTCCAGGGCTGAAACTCCTTGGACTGCATGGGTGCTCATTGCTTTTAACAAACCAATTCAGCCGGATGCAATTACTTTCCTTTGAATCAAAACAAGGTGTGCTTATTGCAATAAGCTTGCAATGTATCACATCTTCACCACTTAGTGTGAATTCCTAGGATCTAAAAGTGAGAATGGGGTTGGGGTTCTAGGATGAGTGCATTTTATACTCCATCTCACCCTTGCCTTTTTTTTTCAAGATGTGAGTGCATTTTATGCTCCATCTCACACTTACTTTCATTTCTAGATGTGAGTGCATTTTATGCTCCATCTCACACTTGTTTTTGTTTCTAGATGTGAGTGCATTTTATGCTCCATCTCACATTAGTTACGATTTCAAACTCCCT
The DNA here is from genome assembly GCF_056320005.1 of Nelumbo lutea. Taxonomy (NCBI): domain Eukaryota; kingdom Viridiplantae; phylum Streptophyta; class Magnoliopsida; order Proteales; family Nelumbonaceae; genus Nelumbo; species Nelumbo lutea. The sequence continues at coordinate 114,555,593 of NC_142684.1, forward strand.
CTTTTTTTTTCACAAAAATCACAGGGTTTCACCGCATGATCCATGAATTCATTGATAGTGGTCTCTATATGCCTAACATAGCAATTTCTAGAATAATCAACCCATGTTTGACAGATAACTATGTGAAAATCAATCAAACCCTTATGCATCTTGCCTATTGATCGATTAAAATCATGAGGTACCATATGCAGCCAAGAAAGATTCAGTTAGTCATGCTTGCATCCTATCTTATCTATTCAGCCTAAGCACATGATTCCTGATAAGTTGAAATCGTTCAAGGATAAGTTTCTAGGGAGCAGAAATTTGAAGAAGGTAAGGTATCCCAAATTTCCATCAGATTTTCCTAATCCCCCCACACTTAAGTTATACATTTTTCCCAATGTATGTGATTATGCATAAGGTAGAAGGATTTGGGGGTACTTCCCTGTTTGTCTTGTTGGGTTCCTGCTAAACACAAAAATCAAAACCAAACAAAATAACAAAATTAACTAAACACAATGGGTTGCCTCCCACAAGCGCAATTGTTTAACGTCGTTATGCTCGACGTCCTCTTTTTTTTTTCTCCTTAATCCGATAAATACCGTGGAATGTCCAACGAGATGTCTACCGTAGAGGGGACATTTGCATCCTCATGGAACATCTTCAATCGATGTCCATTCACCTTGAAGATCTTACCTGTGTCGAGACTTTTGATCTCTACTGCACCATAGGGAAAAACATTAGTCACAGTAAACGGTCCCATCCACCTGGAACGCAGCTTACCTGGCATGAGTTGAAGTCGAGAATTATACAATAAGACTTTTTGTCCAATTTTAAATTGTTTTCTTAAGAGTGCATTGTCATGGAACGATTTGGTCTTTTCTTTGTAGATTCTTGAATTCTCGTATGCCTCTAACCTCAACTCTTCCAGTTCTTGCAACTGGAGCTTCCTTTCCTTCCCTGCTTCTTCCATATTCATGTTGCATTGCTTGATTGCCCAATAGGCCCTATGTTCAATTTCCACCGGCAAGTGGCAAGATTTGCCAAAAATTAACCTGTAAGGGGACATACCTATTGGGGTCTTGTAAGCTGTCCGATATGCCCAGAGAGCATCATCTAGACGTAGGTTCCAATCCTTCCTTCCTGGATTCACGGTCTTTTCCAAGATGGACTTTACCTCTCTATTGGAAATTTCAGCTTGCCCGTTAGTCTGGGGATGATAAGTAATGGCAATTCGGTGATGCACCCCATATCTTCTCAACAAGGCATCAACTGTTCTATTGCAAAAATGGGTCCCTTGATCGCTTATGATGGCTCGAGTATTGCCAAACCTACAGAAAATGTTAGACTTTTATAAACCCTACAACACATTTAAAATCATCAGTTTTGGTGGCTTTGGCTTCCACCCATTTTGAGACATAATCGACTGCCAAAAGTATGTAAGAAAAACCACAAGATGGGGGAAAGGGTCCCATGAAATCAATGCCCCAAACATCAAATATTTCACATATAAGAATGGGGGTTTGGGGCATCCCATTCCTGCGAGAAAGTGTACCTGTTTGTTGACATCTTTCACAGTTTTTACAAAACAAGTAGGCATCTCTAAATAGGGTGGGAGAGGAGTCCTCGTCTTTCACCAACCTACTTAGGTGATCAGCCACCAAATTTTCAGCTCCCCTTCGATCCTTGATTTCTAGATCGAACTCTTGGAGCAAGAGTATCCACCTTTTCAGCCTCGGTTTCGACTCCTTCTTTGCTAGTAGGTATCTCAAAGCTGCATGGTCAGAAAAAACAATCACTTTAGAGCCAAGCAAATATGACCTAAATTTGTCTAAAGCAAACACAATAGCTAATAACTCTTTTTCAGTGGTTGTGTAATTGCTCTATGCAGCATTCAACGTTTTGGAAGCATAGTGAATGACATGGCTCTTCCCATTTATTCGCTGCCCTAGAACAGCCCCTACTGCATAATTACTTGCATCTGTCATGATCTCAAAGGGCAAGTTCCAATCAGGTGGTTGAATGATGGGTGCAATGGTTAATAAATTTTTAAGCTTGTTAAAAGCTTCCTTGCACTCATCATCAAAATCGAAAGGCGCATCTTTTTGCAGCAAACTGGACAATGGCAGAGCAATTTTTGAAAAATCTTTGATGAACCTGCGATAAAAGCTTGCATGTCCAAGAAAAGAATGAACCTCCCTAACATTTGTAGGGTAAGGTAAACTCACAATCAAATCAATTTTTGCCTTGTCGACTTCTATTCCTCTGGCTGAAACTACATGTCCCAACACAATACCCTCATTCACCATAAAATGACATTTTTCATAGTTTAAGACAAGATTTGTTTCCACACACCTATTCAGAATTTTACTTAAACTATTCAAACAATCATCAAATGAATCACCATAAACAGTAAAATCATCCATGAACACTTCAATGCATTTTTCAATAAAATCAGAAAATATGCTCATCATGTATCTTTGAAAAGTGCCCGGAGCGTTACACAAACCAAAGGGCATTTGTCTGTAGGCGAAGGTGCCGAATGGACAAGTGAATGTCGTTTTCTCTTGGTCCTCCTGCGCAATAACAATCTGATAATACCCGGAGAATCCATCAAGAAAACAGAAGAAAGCCTTACCTGCCAGTCTCTCTAGCATCTGATCAATGAAGGGTAGGGGAAAATGGTCCTTTCGAGTGGCCAAGTTGAGTTTTCGAAAATCTATTACCATTCGCCAGCCACCTTGTACCCTCATGGGAATTAGTTCATTATTTTTACTTTTTACTAAAGTCATCCCAGTTTTCTTAGGCACAACATGAATAGGACTTACCCATTCGCTATCTGAAATTGGATAAATTATCCCTTCATCTAACAGTTTAAGCACCTCTTTCATTACTACCTCTTTCATCACCGGGTTGAGTTTTCTTTGTGGTTCTCTAACTGGTTTAGCATCATCTTCCAAAAGGATCCTATGCATGCAAATCGAGGGGCTGACCCCTTTTATGTCGGCTAGGGTCCAGCCAATCGCCTCCTTATGGTCCTTTAGGACATTGATGAGCCTCTCCTCTTGCTCCTCAGTCAACCCTTTTGCAATGATCACAGGCAGTGTCTCTTTTTTACCCAAGTAGGCATATTTTAGGTGATCAGGTAGGGTCTTTAGTTCCAGCTCTGGAGCCTGCAAAACAGAGGGCAGCAGCCTTGTGTGAGAAACCTTTGATTGAACATCAGAAATCCTTACCTCCTGTTCAGGTTCCAGAGTATCATAGGATGCATCGATCTCCTCCTCCCTGTCCGATTGTGCCTTATATTCTAGCTCATCATCCATGTCCTCCTCTCCAAAGACTTCCTGCACAATCGAATCGATAGTATCAATAGAGCAGATCGAATGACACTCACTAGGATATTTCATTGCATCAAAAATATTAAATTTTACAATCTCTCCATCAAACTCGACGGAGAGGGTACCCTCGTCCACATCTATTTTGGTCTTGGCCGTTCTCATGAATGGACGACCTAATAGAAGTGGGGCTGAACTCGTGGCTGTGTCTTCTTCCATCTTCGGGATGTAAAAATCAGCTGGAAAGATCAAATCATTAACCTGCACTAATACATCCTCAACAATTCCTTCTGGGTATGCATTAGAACGATCAGCCAATTGAATAACAACTCTAGTCTCTTTTAAAGGACCTAGTCTCAATAAACAGTAAATCGAGTATGGCATGACATTAATAGATGCACCTAAGTCCAGCATGGCAGTTTATTGCCAATCACACAGGGTAGGGTAAACATACCTGGATCAGCATGCTTTTCTGGCAGGGTCCTCCTGATCATGGCTGAAATGTTCTCTCCTACTCTTACCTTTTCATCAATTCGCAGCCTCCTCTTGTTAGTGCATAACTCTTTCAAAAATTTTGCATATTTAGGGATTTGTTTTATTACATCTAGCAAGGGAATGTTGATCTCCACCTTCTGGAAGGTTTCTAACACTTCTTGTTCATATTCCTCTTTCTTTGAATTAGCCAACCTGCTAGGAAAAGGTGGTACAACATTAGTAACCTTAGGGAGAGGGGGGTCCGATTTTACCTCAATGGGGCTATCGTTTGACCCTTGTCCTTCCTCTTCCTTGGCTGCCTTCGATGGTGAGCTTGATTGGGACTGCAACTCTCTTCCGCTTCTCAACACCACCGCACTTGCATTCTCTTTCGGATTAACTACCGTTTGTGAGGGTAGTTTCCCAGAGTTCTGCGCCTCCAACTTGCTGATGGAAGTGGCAAGTTGGCTAATTTGGTTCCCCAAATTCTGAATGCTGGCTCTTGTTTCCTGTTGAAATTGTTGAGTATTAGTAGCTAGAGCCTTAACTATATCTTCTAATGACATACCTGAATTCGAGGGTTGGCCTTGCGCTGTGATGGGTGTTGAAAACTGGGGTTGTCGACTGAAAAAATGGGGCTGGTATTGCTGTTGTCCTCCTTGGTTCCCGTAGCTTAGGTTTTGGTGATCTCTCCACCCCAGATTGTAATAATTGGAGTAGGGGTCATACTTTCGTTGGGGCTGGCCCGGGAATCCTCCTACGGCATTGACTTGCTGCATCGAACCATCTTGCAATGATGGACACATGTCCATAGGATGGCCAGGAATCGAACAGATACCACACACCCTGGCAGTTTGTAACTGTCCTGCTGCGAGCTGCTTAACCAAGGTAGTTAAATCAGAAATCTGGTTTTCTAAATTTGCATGGCTTACCTCGTTAACCCTTCGAATGGTACCTTCTGTCCTTGTACCAAATTGCTGAGAATTTTTGGCCATATTGGAGATTAATTCCCTGGCCGCTTCAGGTGTCTTGTTCACTAGAGCTCCTCCACTGGCTGCATCGACCATACTTCTATCCATGGGCTGAAGCCCTTCATAGAAGTATTGGATTAACAATTGTTCAGGAATTTGGTGGTGGGGACAACTAGCAACAAGTTGCTTAAACCTTTCCCAATATTCATATAATGTCTCACCACCAAACTGCCAAACTCCACATATTTCTTTTCTTATATTTGTAGCCCGGGATGCAGGAAAATATTTATCTAAAAATATCCTATTCATTTCATCCCATGTGCGTACTGAACCGGGAGGGAGAATATACAACCAATCCTTTGCTTTATCTCTTAAAGTAAATGGAAAGGCTATGAGTTTTACCTGGTCCTCGGTCATACCGTGGGGTTTCATGCTTGAACAGATGACATGAAATTCCTTTAGATGTTTGTGAGGGTCCTCACCTGGGAAACCATGAAACAGAGGTAATAATTGAATCAAACCAGATTTGAGTTCAAAGGCTACAACAAGAGTGGGGTACGTGATGCATAAAGGTTGTTGGTTCATAATTGGTGCAGCCAACTCCCTTAATGTCCTCTCTCTGTCAGCCATTCTTTCTACTTCTTCGAAGATGGGAAGATCACAATCTGAATTCACCTTTTTTGATGAACGATCCTTCCTTTGCTTCGCCTCCTTTCTTAAATGACGGGTGGTCCTCTCAATTTCGGGATTGTACTCGAGTTCACCTCGTTGAGAAACACGAGTCATAAAACAAAAGAGGTTAACAAGAGGAAGGTAATAGCTAAGAAATTAAAGTTTCTCCCCGGCAACGGCGCCAAAATTTTGACGGGTTTGTCGAAGCCCTCAAAATTATTACTAGTCCCACAATAAAATATTTGCAGTAAAAGTGGTTCTAGGTCGAATCCCACAAGGAGCAAATCAGTAATCTCTTAGCCGAATGGGTAAAGTAATTGTGTGGGAAAATTAAATAACTAAAATTAAAAGAATAACAAACTAAACAAATAAGAGAAAATCAGTCTTACCGAATTCTGGTTCAAGGGTTCGGGTTGAATCGATTGTCCATCGATCCTAGGTACGATTTAGCATTCTTGCAATTCAAGCATTTAACCTTAGATTTATTAGGATAGCCATAATAAACCTTGTGTTTTCCTAATTCAGTTGACCAAACCCAGCATTCGATCAACACTTATCACCACTCAACTGGGTACGATAGCGTTCCATGTTAAACAATGATAGCATTAAGATTTGTGAAAATAGTTAAACCAAAATAACAATAATTGAGATAGCTGCAATTACTGAATTTTGTTCCATCGATTCTTTTAGGTTGAACCATGTTAAAACATTGGTCAAAGGCTGTCACGAACAATTGACCCAAAAAGATATCAACCTAATTGCTACTTGTACCATTATTCGTGACAATTACGGATCACTGAAATCATGGATAGCAGTAGGAAAATCAACATTATTTCAGTTTGTCAGACTAATTAACATTAACATCCAATAAAAATGTGCACAAGAACTAATGAATACTTAAATTAAAAGGAAAGAAAATAAAGTAACTACAGAACCTCACAATGACACAATCGAACCTCCCCCCTTGAACCAGAAAAAGAAGCTTAGCTACTCATGATCTGCGCAATCTCCATGCTCTTCTTCTCCATAGCCGAACTGCCTTCTTGCTTCTTGGTCTTCTTGATGATCTCTTGGATCTTGGAATGAGTGATTTCTAGATCTGGTTCACCCCCCTCTTTATATAGCCAAAGGAGAGGGCTGTTTTCCAACTCCTTCTAGGAGATCATCTTATCCTTAGGGCGTTTTGATCTTATCTTGAACTAATCCTATCCTATCTCTTATCTAATGCTCTAATCTCAATCTTTTTATCTCTCCGGGATTACATTCAAGACTTTAGATCTAATAAAACTATCTCCTTGGAGATTACATTCGAAATTCGGACTCTTAACTCTTGAATTCGAGTTGGGTTGCTTCAAGGTACTTCTGCGAGTTGGGCTTAAGTTGTGAAATGGGCCTAGCTGCGAACTTGCTCTGACTTTGGGCTCATTTTTGTACTTGATGCGGGACGAATCTGACAAAACCCAAAACATAAAAGTTGTGGGCCTTCCTTTCATCTTGCTAATGCTTCTTGAATTGTCCAATTCGGTATCCGGAATTGAGAGTTAGGCCCAGATTACTGACTGTCGCCGAAACTGTGCAAAATCACCCGATTTGTCCTGTTTTCTTCCAATTGCCTTCTTTATTGCCCTAAATCGAAATACAAGAATAATGAGTCCATTTAAGTGCTAAATAAATGTAAAAGAGTGAATATTAGGGGATAAAATTAGGGTTCATTTTGGTCTCATCACTCTTTCTTTCTTTTTTTTTTTTTAGGTTGCCGCCCCCTCCTTCTTTTTTGTTAAATTAAAAGATCAGCTCCTAATCCCATTACGAGGTGCTTATCCAAATCATATATGGATCAGCCTTCTCTTCTAGTGATAAGGATAAACCCTCATCTTATCTGCAGATTAGATTAGCTTTATCCTAATCCCATTAGGAGGTTTCTAGATCTGAATCACATTCAGATCTGCACTCTCTGAGTGGATAGGATTAAGACCCTATCCTATCTGCTAATCCATCTCAGAATTCGCCTCTTTAATTAACTAAATAAATAGCCCAATTCAAAATGGGTTTTAGGCCCATCAAGCTTATGTGCTCACTTAACCTTCCTAACTGCTGCCCAGTTGGGCTTCCTTGTATGGCGTGGGACCCAAGCATTGATCTACACATCAGCCACATGGGTTCGGCCCAGCCTTTGTTACAAGGCCTGGTCGAATACACTGTTAAAGACAGTGCACCCCCTGAAAACCCATCGAATGGGCTCTATGGGCCCAACACTTACCCTAAGTGGTCCCTGGGCCAAACCACCTTGTAACACCCAGAGACTGTTGGCAGATGCAAGATTAGCCCATCAGGTATTATCCTCAATGGTCTTACACTTAACCTCTCAGCCCATAATGATCATACACTGCCCGACAAGAGAGGACCTCTCCCTCGGCTGCAAGGAATAGTGTTGCACTCTCCACTTATATGGATCCCGGGAATTAAAACCTTTTGCAAACATTTTAGAAACCATAATATATATACTTTTATATCTCATATAAAATATACTTTGCAAAACAAATCTCAACGGTTGAAATCAGTTGCCGGCAATCTTGGTTTCCAACAGTGAGAGCGCATACCCGATCATTACCTTTGTCCGACAAAGGGGCTGATCCTGTCACTATGATCACCCACTCAGATGAATTCTCGGATTGTCCCAACATACCCAGGTTTTGACCCCCGCTAAGGATCTCACTGATTGGTACATCAAAGACACCCCGATCCGACACCAAGTGTAGTATCATAATCGAGTCTAGGGGTCGCGTGTAACTTTCCAGTTTTGCCCATCAATCTCCAAGGTCCAGGGCAATACTAGAAATCTGGTGCAATTCAAAGATTCAATTAATCCCACACTGTATGTGCTTAGGGTCTCACCCTAGTAGCTGAGACAAGCCACCCCAACCGACTTGGTGGCACCACAGTGTCAGCCTTGTCAGGATTGGTCTCCCCAGACCGACCCACTGGCAGTGAACATTCTAAACTAACACGAGTCTCAATAAGTGTCCAGTTTAAGGGTATTACACAGAAACATACCAAGGGAACATGAATCAAATATGCACTTTTATTCATTTACAATAAACTCATAAAGTACATCAATTTTGATTGAAGCTAAGGGCATACAAAATTGTCTAACAACTACCACTTGCATTTAGGTCCAATCAGGTACTAGCCGGAGTCCCATACTTTCCACGTGTTTCATAAACACTTTCTGTGTCAGTGGCTAAGTCAATGGGTCTACCACATTCTCCGCTGATGCTACCTCTTATTATCATCCTCCCGTAGGTCCATTGTTGTCATACAACAATGGAATGGGTGATGTGCTGAATTCCAGATTCATGAATGAACACAATCATTCATAAGGCAGCCTCACTTATGGCAATGCGCTCGGCTTGGGTTATGGAGTCTGCAGTGGACCCCTGTTTGCTGCTTTTCCAGCAAACAGCACACGATCCTATCGTGAAAACATATCCAGATGTAGACTTTCTATCATCTGGGTCTGACTGGAAATCGGCATCTGTATACCCTTGGATCTGTAGTGAGCTACCGTCGAATACTAGACAAAACTCTTTTGTCCTTCGAAGGTACTTAAGTATGTTTTTCACAGCAGTCCAATACTCCTGCCCTGGGTTGGCCTGAAATCTGCTTACTACACTCACTGCCTGAGCTATGTCCGAGAGAGTGCACAGCATGGCATACATGATGCTCCCTACGGCAGAGGCATAGGGAACGTCTTTCATGCCATCAATCTCCTCAGAAATCTTGGGAGACATCTTCTTGGAGAGAGTGACTCCATGCCTGAAAGGAACATTTCCTTTCTTGGAGTTTTCCATGCTGTATCTTTTGACTATTTTGTCAATGTAGGCAGATTGGGATAATCCTATTATCTGCTTTGATCTATCTCTATAGAGTCGAAGACCCAGTATATAGGAGGCTTCTCCAAGATCTTTCATGGAATAGGTAACCTACAGAGCCTCTTGGGTAGCCTACAAATAGGCAATGGCTGGTCTTGGATTCCAACTTGTCTGCACTCATTCTTTTAACGTGTGCTGGACAACCCCAAATCTTCAAGTGTCTGACACTTGGTTTCTTTCCGGTCCAAAGTTCATATGGAGTATTCGGAACCGATTTGGTTGGAACCCGATTCAGCACATAAATCGCAGTGTCTAATGCGTAACCCCAAAAGGATGTGGGCAACTCTGAGTGTATGAGAAGCGACCGGACCATATCCAATAAGGTCCTATTCCTCCTCTCTGAAACACCGTTAAGTTGTGGTGTAGTAGGAGGAGCTAATTGTGATATTATCCCATTGTCCTTTAAGTAGTTCCTGAATTCGTCAGAGAGATACTCGCAACCTTGATCTGATCGAAGGGCCTTAATTTCTCTCCCTAACTATTTCTCGACCTCTTGTCTAAACTCTTTAAACTTTTCAAAGGATTCAGACTTGTGTCTCATTAGGTACACGTAACCATATCGTGAAAAATCATCTGTGAAAGTGATGAAATACACATGTTGATTTCGTGTCCTAACACTCAGGGGACCACATACATCAGTATGTATTAGGTCAAGTGTGCCCGTACATCTTTCAGGCTTATCGTTAAATGGTTGTTTCGTCATCTTGCCTTGTAGGCAAGGCTCACAAGTGGAAAGATTTCTACAGTTAAAAAATCCAAAGGGCCATCCTTTACCAACCTTGTGATTCGGTCAACACCGATGTGGCCAAGTCGATAATGCCACAGACACGTGGGATTAACTGTATCACGAGCTCTCTTCTTAGGGATTTCAGTCGACATAGTTTCGATTATGTTAGTTTCTAGAGAAGGATGTAGAACATAGAGACCGTTCTCCAGTTCCCCGTATGCGATGAATTTGTTGTTTCTTTTAATAGTAATCGTATTACTAAAGAAGACAGAATAACCATCTGCACACAGTTTTGAGACAGAAATCAAATTTCTCCTTAAATTTTGCACATAAAGACAGTCTTTCAGTACAATTGTTCCTTCTCTAAAAATTAATTCCACGGTTCCTATGGCCGCGGCTGCAACAGTTGCAGTAGTCCCCAAGAAGAGTGTGACTTCTCCTTCACTCAGCCTTCTACTTACCTTGAACCCCTGTAGTGAGTTACAAGCATGAGTTGAAGCCCCGGAGCCAATACACCAAGATGCAGAAACTACCAACAAATTGGTTTCTATAACACAAGTTTCGACGTTACCTTTCTTTGATTCCAGGTAGGCAGGACAGTTCCTTTTCCAATGGCCAGTCTTCTTGCAGAAGTGACAGGCATCCGATGCTTTGTCTTTCTTTTGCTTCTTGCTCTTAGCGGTTTTCTTCTAAGGCTTCTTTGCCTTCCTCTTTCTCTTGCCTATCTTGCCAGCTTCAACAAGCATGGCTACAGGCTCATCCTTTCTAATCAGTTCTTCAGCTCTTTGCAACATATTGCTGAGCTCTTGTAAGCTGACATTCAGCTTGTTCATGTTATAGTTCATGATGAACAGATTAAAGGAAGGAGGCAAAGAGTTAAGGATAGCATCTATCTGGGTTGCAAGGTCCAGCCAAGATCCAAGAGCCTCCAGTTCGTTGATGTATCCCATCATCAGAAGACACTGGTCATGAACTTGTTGACCCTTGGACATTTGTGCGGTCATTAACTGTTTCAAGACCTTTTGTCGAGTAGAACGATTCTGCTCTTCATACATTGTCCTGAGACTGTCCAATATGTCTTTAGCAAGTTCGATCTGATCGAACTGCCTCTATATCGGGCTGTCTAAGGAGGCAATGATGTAACACCGGGCAAGGGAGTTTTTCTCCTCCCATTCTTGATAGTCTCTCCTTCGGGCCTCAGAAGCCCTATCACCCGGACGCTCCAGGGTAGGATTCTTTGCCACTTTGTCCAGCTTTTCAGAAGCTAGGACCAGCATAAGGTTCATGTACCGGTCAGCATAATTTGGGCCCTTCAACTTGTTGTCATCAAGCAGTTTTGCAAAAGATCCGTTTGACATTTTCTGATAAAAGAGCAAACATCAGTCCACAACCAAATTTGATTCATGTTCATTTCATAGATATGGATTTTAATCTACGATCCATTTCCATTTATTCATCTATGAGATTTCCCTCCTTTCTCAGTGACGGAGACTACGGGTTGTCTCTGGAAATATGGGAAATCACATAGGGTGCATGGAGCCAACTGTTTCAGCTGCATAACCCCACCACCTTTCTGTGAAGGATCACATCCACTCATCATATGAGTTTTCCCTTTGGCCTCTGTCAGACAAGGTTTAGAGTCGTTTTCAGGTAAACCTTTCTGTCCAGTGAGTGCTTACCCATCATATTCGTGAACGCCAAGGTACCGTGGGAGAGTTCCCATTTTCTGGTGAAGCCCCTCCCACATCGGTCTATGACGCCCCTATCATCTTATGAAACACTCAGACAAGCCCAACAGCAAATGGATAGCCCATTTTCTGGTGTGTTTCCTCATTACTGAAGGACCCATCCTCATGCTAATGATGGAAGGCCTTTAGAGAGTTCATCATATGAATCTCCCTATCACATGCACTCATATTAGCTGGAGGGAACAAAATTACGCCCTAGTTTGATTTAGGTCAAACCAAAGTGGCTCCCACTGACTTTCATAAAGCCAGATTTCGGTGGGCCTTGAATCAGCTAGGGTTCCGCACGTAACCTCTTGATGAGGTGTGGGGCCCACCACTGAGGGAAGTCATACAATGACCAAAAGGGACACCATGGCAATGATGTGCATTCAGCCATGGTGTGTGCAAGAGCCATTGTCGAATGAGCATAGGCCAAGTACTTATGGCCCATGTACGTAGCACATCACACATCCATACATCACATACAGGGATAGATTGATCCAATCAATTAATTATCTGTAAGGCCCATTGGAATCCCGTTAAATTCCATAATATTAACCATTAATATTATCTAGGTATATGGGCTGAATTAGGGTTACCCAGTTCAGCCCATATAGCTTTATCCTTTAAAATGGGCTTTTGCAGTTTTAACTATTTAAAATTGGGCCTTTACAGGCTGGGCCGAATTAACCATTTAATTAAATATCAATCCTTAGGCCCATTAGTGGGAAATTAGGGCTAACTTTCAGCCTTGATTAAACCCTAGAATTGGTCCAAACAGTTTTGAACCAATCTTAGTTCGAATGGGTCTAGGGTTTGATTTTTAATTAAATCCTTAATTCAAGAAAATAATCTAAAATTAAATACTGGTAAAAGGAAAAACAAGAATCAGTCAATCAGGGCTGTTCACACAATCCTTCCTGCAAAACAGAGGTTAGATCATAGAATGCTGTTTCACAAACTGCAAATCGCAGATAGCATTTCTCTCATCTATGAAATCTCCTTCTCTACGAAATCTCCTTTTCTGCGCCGCCAACTTCGATCCAAAATAAAATAAATAAAAATCCTATTTCTATTAATAATTACATCAGATCGAATACCTATACATTGAGTCTAGAAAATAAAAATATATATATATTTACAGACCCAAAATAAATCAAGAACTGCAAAATCACAGGTTCCCTGCGCAAACCAAGTATTCGATCTCCTCTTGCACGAATAGCCCATAAATCAAGAAAATTATAAAAAACAATTCTAAATAATAATCAGATTTATTTAAAAATAATTTCAGATTATTTTCCCATCTATTTTGGGAACAAATTTCCCAAAAACCAAATCTTCGCAAATTGGGTAGAACGCCTTCTCCCTAATTGCGCAAGTTCAGATCTGAAACAGAATGGTTCAAGATTTGAACCTGGGCTCTGATACCACTGAAAGGATGAGAGATCCATCCCATGGATGCCCAAAGATTTCAGAATAAGGGGCGAATTTCAAAAATTTTTCTTCTCCCTTCAACTGGGAATCACATTCCCTATTTAGAAAATCATATTTTCAAGGATAAATCTTGAACCTTAAACTGAACCAGATCTGAACCAAAAGGAATGGGAGAGAATAATACCTGATACGGAGAAGTAATATCTCCCAACGAAGGTGTTCACGCCCAAGGAATGATCCAAAGAATGCTCCCACTGAAGATGGCGCAGTGCAGGATGGAGCAAATTCAGTAGTGTTCTTCCCCAAGAACTCTGTCCTTCGCAAGAATCAGTAGAATGGTATGTGAGCATAGCTTCCTTTTCAATCCTTTCTCAAAGAACTGATGTCAAGATCCAATCTTGACTTCTCCCACAGCTGCAGATCGAACTGGCAAACAGGGTGACAGGAGCAAGGAGGCGGCAAGAGAGTATTCGCAGGGTGCAGAATTCTCTCTTCTTGATTTCATCACTAAAGAGGATCTTATGTGTTTCTTGGTCTCTCTTTCTTTCTTTTTTTTTTTTTTTAGGCTGTCGCCCCCTCCTTCTTTTTTGTTAAATTAAAAGATCAGCTCCTAATCCCATTAGGAGGTGCTTATCCAAATCATATTTGGATCAGCCTTCTCTTCTAGTGATAAGGATAAACCCTTATCTTATCTGCAGATTATATTAGCTTTATCCTAATCCCATTAGGAGGTTTCTAGATCTGAATCACATTCAGATCTGGACTCTCTAAGTGGATAGGATTAAGACCCTATCCTATCTACTAATCCATCTCAGAATTCGCCCCTTTAATTAACTAAATAAATAGCCCAGTTCGAAATGGGTTTTAGGCCCATCAAGCTTATGTGCTCACTTAACCTTCCTAACTGCTGCCCAGTTGGGCTTCCTTGTATGGCGTGGGACCCAAACATTGATCTACACATCAGCCACATGGGTTCGGCCCAGCCTTTGTTACAAGGCCTGGTCAAATACACTGTTAAAGACAGTGCACCCCCTTAAAACCCATCGAATGGACTCTATGGGCCCAACACTTACCCTAAGTTGTCCATGGGCCAAGCCACCTTGTAACACTCAAGGACTATGGGCAGATGCAAGATTAGCTCATTAGGTATTATCCTCAATGGTCTTACACTTAACCTCTCAGCCCATAATGATCATACACTGCCCGACAAGAGAGGACCTCTCCCTCGGCTGCAAGGAACAGTGTTGCACTCTCCACTTATATGGATCCCGGGAATTAAAACCTTTTGCAAACATTTTAGAAACCATAATATATATACTTTTATATCTCATATAAAATATACTTTGCAAAACAAATCTCAACGGTTGAAATCGGCTGCCGGCAGTCTTGGTTTCCAACAGTGATAGCGCATCCCCGATCATTACCTTTGTCCGACAAAGGGGCTGATCCTGTCACTATGATCACCCACTCAGATGAATTCTCGGATTGTCCCAACATACCCAAGTTTTGACCCCCGCTAAGGATCTCACTGATTGGTACATCAAAGACACCCCGATCTGACACCTAGTGTAGTATCATAATCGAGTCTAGGGGTCGGGTGTAAATTTCCAATTTTGCCCATCAATCTCCAAGGTCCAGGGCAATACTGAAAATTTGGTCCAGTTCAAAGATTCAATTAATCCCACATTGTATGTGCTTAGGGTCTCACCCTGGTAGCTGAGACAAGCCACCCCAACCGACTTGGTGGCACCACAGTGTCAGCCTTGTCAGGATAGGTCTCCCCAGACCGACCCACTGGCTGTGAACATTCTAAACTAACACGAGTCTCAATAAGTGTCCTGCCTTGGGTCTCACCCTGGCGGCTGAGACAAGCCACCCCAACAGTTGGCAGCACACTAGTATCAGCCTTGGCAGGTAAATCTCCCCAAACTTATCCAACGGCTGTGAACATTTAAAACCAACACAAGTCTCAATAAGTGTCTAGTTTTAGGGTCTTACACAGAACTATACCAAACAACATGAATCGAACTTGTACTTTGTTTATTTACATTAAATATCAAAAGTACATCAATGTCGATTGAAGCTAAGGGCATAAAAAACTGTCCAACACTCTGGTACTTCCATGTTCGAGAGGTAGGAGGCCACTTCGGAGCCAACCGCGCTGCAGCCAAGGTGTTACAATCAGGTTTCTACTGGCCTACCTTGTTCAAGGATGCCCACAGGTATGTGTCTGCATGTGACCAATGCCAAAGGACAGGTAATATCACTCGACAAAGTGAAATGTCTCTTACTAGTATATTAATCTGTGAATTTTTTTATGTATGGGGTATAGACTTTATGGGACCGTTTCCAAATTCTTTTGGAAACAAATACATCCTAGTTGTTGTTGACTATGTGTCCAAATGGGTGGAAGCCATGGCTCTACCCACAAATGACTTTGGGAGAGTAATTCAATTCCTTAAAAAGTTGTTCACTCGACTCAGCACACCTCGAGCCATAATTAGTGATAGGGGAACTCATTTCTGCAACACCTAATTTGAGCGGTTGATGCAAAAATATGGTGTCACGCATAAATTAGCAACCCCATATCACCCTCAAACCAGTGGCCAAGTCGAGTTAGCTAATAGGGAACTAAAAAGAATTTTGGAGAAGACGGTAGACTCTTCTAGAAAGGACTAGTCAGTTAAACTAGATGATGCATTGTGGGCATATAGGATTGCATACAAAACACCCATCGGCATCTCCCCATACAGGTTGGTTTTTGGAAAACCATGCATTTACCTGTTGAACTTGAGCATAAGGCATATTGGGCCTTGATACTCTTAAAATTTGATTTGTAGGCCATAGGTGAACAGAGATGAATGCAGCTAAATGAAATGGATGAATTCAGACTTGCAGCCTATGATAATGCCAAGCTCTACAAGGAAAAAACCAAACGATGGCATGACAAGAATCTATTGAGGCGTGACTTTCAGGAGGGACAACTATTATTGTATAATTCACGCCTCTGATTGTTCCCAGGCAAGCTAAAATCGAGGTGGTCTGGACATTTCACCATATCACAAGTTTTCCCTCATGGAGCTGTAGAGGTGATGCACCCGACACAGGGCACATTTAAGGTCAATGGTCAGCGCCTCAAGCCATATATAGTGGATGGAATGGTGCCTACCCCATCAACTGTATACCTAGACGATCGTTGATGCCACTGGTATGTCAAGCTTCAGACAGAAAACAAGTGCTTATTGGGAGGGAACCCAGTGCTAATGAGTAGTAGTTTTTTTATTTTTTTTTTTCTCTTTTTCTCTTTTTCGTATCATTTAGTTTTTAGGGTGTTAATTTTGTAGATTGTTGATCCCTCCTAGTGTTTCTCATTCTCTGCTTCTAGTTTCTTTTAATCTTAGCAGCTAGAGGGTCCAAACGAAGGAGCCATTCCAAATTTCAGAATGCTCTTCAAGGAAGCTCTCTAAACCCCTTCAAATGCTTAAAGTCCCACTGCTAACATTGTTGAATTCATCTTTACACTATCTCCATACGAACATTGAGGGCAATGTTCATGATAAGTGTGGGGGAGGCTATAGCTTTGCACCTCAATCACCCCAATACATAAATGCATTGATAGGTTGCATAAACTAGAAATTCCCTTAATATTATTGTTGTCTATAAAGTGAATTCCACGAGGGAATACGATGAAATCAAAGGAAATCACTGTAAGTGCTAGAATTTGTTCCTGTGGATTATCCAATTTTATCACAATACATGAGGATAATGAGGAAGTCAAATAGGACTTTCATCATGACTAGAACTAATTTTACTCATGTGTATAGTGCACTTGATTGAAATCTTAATGATCATTCGAGTTATTAGTGCATCATGGACTGTTAATTGATAGCTATAATTATATAACCCTAGCAAGTGCACTAGTTATCAAGTGGTATAAAGATATCGTTCCCACGAGGATTTAACAAAATAAGTATTAGAACTATAGCTTCCCTCAATTATTTGGATAGTCGAACTTTGGATCTAACAATAGGAACTACTGAAAATTAAAGATAGGAAAAGAAAAGAGATAAAAACAAAGGCAATCAATGACTGAACTTGCAACAATTTAATTGAAAGTGCTAGGATTATTGGTCCACCTAACATTTCCAATGAATATCAATTTATTAAATTAACCAAGATAATTTATTATTTTCATAAACTGAAGTTTTTTCTAATTTATTTAATATTCCCTTCCTGGATATATCAAACCTACTTCTATCAAGTAACCCTTCAATTCCTCGATTAGAGTTCTCGAGATAGAAAATGCATTAAGTTCTATGAAAAACCTGTATCATCAGATGAATCATGTATATATATATATATATATATATATATATATATATATATATATATATATATATATATATATATATATATATATATATATATTCCTATATACCATTCAATTCACACTATGAGTTATTTAGTCTATTATATGATATCCCCTTCTGGTTCATTCACATAAACCAAATCAACTAAGAGGTGGCCAAGCTCCTAATTGCATTACGCATAATAACTCATAGACAATATGAAAATAAAAACAGCTTGGTTAAATTAAATAAAAATTGATGCCTGGTGCTAGTCTCCCCCCCCCCCCCCCCTTATATAGCTTTAGGAGAAGGGGTTGTTTCCAACTCTTTTTTGGAGTTCTTTCTCAAAAATAGAAAATCCTAATTCCTAATGATTAGTTTAGATATAATCCTATCCCATCTTTTATCTAGTAATCTCAATCTCCTTTATCTTTCTAGAATTACATCAGAAAATTAAATCTGATAGGACTCTTTGCAGTTTGCATATTGGGCTGCTGCAAGGCTTCTCTGTGAACTAGGCTTCTGCTGCGAATTGGGCTTCTCTACGAATTTTCTCAGATTTCATGCCCGATTTTAAATTTGATGAAGTCTGAATCTATCAAACCTCAAAATATGAAAATTGTAGAGTTTTTCCTTATCTCTCTAATGCATCTTGAATCATCTCAATCGGAGTTCGGATGGGATAGTTATGCCCAGATTACTACGCGGTGCTGAAACTATGCAAAATTACCCGATTAGCCTTGTTTTTCTCTTGACGCCTTCTTTCATGCCCTGAATCGAAATACAAGCATAATGAATCCAACTAAGTACTAATTAAGTACAAAAGACTGAATATTTAGGCATAAAAGTCCGAATTACTCTGCTGTCATGAACTGAATAGTAAAACTAGCGGTTCATGATATGAGTTCAATCCCAACTCCGCTATCTCAAGTTGAATAGTAAAACTAGCAACTTGGAATATGAGTATTGTTATCTGCCTCTAGCATGTGACCCGTGTGAGATGGAGCATAAAATGCACTCACACACAAAAAAAAAAAAAAAGAAACAAAGAAAGAAAAGAATTCGATGATGGCTGGGGTTCAAAGGGACAAAAATATAGTTGGAAATTCAATTTAGTGCATTGACAAATTTGAGACCAAGCTCGAGGTGATGGTTAATTATGGCAGTCAAGGAGTTGCTATACATATTGAATGGAATTAAGTGCTGGAGCATGAACAATCTCATGTTCTCCCTTTCTTTGTTCTCATGTATGTGGTAAGAGTGGCCACTCATGGGAACGAATCAGAATGTTTATGCAGGTTTCCCAACCACTTAATGCATTCTCACCCTAAAATGCATTTAATAGATGGAAATAATCTAGGGAATGATCAGTTTATGGGTAATATCTTTGTTTGAGGACAAACAAAAGCTTAAGTGTGGGGGAGTTTGAAGTGTGCGCATGCTACACATCATTTTTATTGTTGTATACATGGTTTTGATGATGATTTTCAATGGTTTCTACCCTATTTGAGCAGAATTTTAGAAAACTAGGAGTTTGGGACAATCTAGGGTGAAGAGAGTATGAAGACATGTTGATATGGCGAAAAGCGAAGCACTTCAGCCCACCAAGGAGAGAGGCCCAACAGCAGCCCAACCACAGCCCTAAGGGAGGCTCCAAAAGGTGGCTGAATTTAGAGAATTGAAAGGAGGCTGAAAGGAAGAGTATAAAAAGAAAAGAAAAAGAGGAGATTAGGGTTCGGAACCCTGAAGACAAAATCAAGAAGAAGAAGTGCTAGAGAAGGGAGAAGGTTGTTGAATGCAAATTGAAGAGGAGATTAAAGATTGATGCAGAAATCTTAGGTTGTCTTCTTCTTTGATTCTGCAAATTCTGTAACCTAGATTCGATTATGGTTTCATGATTTTTCTTTATTGAATCTTTCTTCATTTCTTTCTATTATGTGAACTATGATGGATTTTAATTCTGATATGTAATTAATCTTTTAAGCAGATCCGATTGATTGTGATTCATTCTTGGGATTTTTTTATTAGGATTTTCGATTAATAGAATAATCTTGGCCAAATTGTTCTTGTTTCTTGGATTGCTTGAATTGCTTGAGAAAGGGTTTAGGTAATCAGATCAACTAATCAAGAAAACGGATTGAATGCATCTTAGAGATAATATGCATGATTTGGTTGGCATTCATTCAACAAGAATGGGTTTCCCATGAATTCTTTATTCTTAATGCATCTATGGCGATTAACTTTCTGATAGAGATATAGGAATTGTTGCTCATAGATAGGGTGGGTTGTGCTCGAGAGAGGCTGCTCATACAATTAGGGTTTAGCCAACCCAAGACTGAAATCACTTCGGTTGGGCAGCTTAATGATTTCATTACTGAACCGGTTCTACTAGTTTTTGCATGCAGCAATTCTTCTCATCATTAAAGGTGGTCTAATCCAAAAATGCTTAGGGTAGATGCTAATTAGGAGTTAGGGTTTTCTTTGTTTAATCTTTCAGTTTATCAGATAACAAAATGTTGATTCAGTACTAGTAGTTGTTGGATTAATCCCTGTGGGAACGATACTCTATTCATCATTATATTACTTGATCGGCTAGTGCACTTGCTAGTGTAATCTTTACGCATCAGCTTTAATAACATTTCATTACATAAACATATAGTTATTGAAGCTATATTGTAATGTTTAATTGTAAGTTACATAATTAAGTTTAATAATTGAATGATTATAACTTATATTTTAATGAATAAAGGCAGATGAAGTACTTTGTAAGGTACAATGAAAGTGTAGACACCCCAATTTGATCCTCCTTATTTGTACCCAAAACCTACGAAACTTTTAGGGCAATTTGATTAAATGTGCCATTAACTTGTATCCCCATAAAAAGCACTTGCTCTAAAATTCTCAACAGCAATCCAATCTATGACATAGTTGAGGATGTCATTGTCTTGATAATAATTGTTTTTTAATGAAACTATATATCTACTTCTATTATACATTTAATACATGTACAAAAGTGTGATGATCTCTTTTCAACTTCTATTTGAATTTTTTTAAGCCCTATTTGAAAATTTTTACAATGTCATATGAACTAAAATGCATTTATATGGTACTAACTAATTATCATATTAAATCGTCCAATTCATTAACAATCGTTTTTTCATGTAAGGATAAGGAATGTTTATTTGTTACAACCATTTATCACTTGAAAAAAAAATTACAGAAAAAAAAATTTTCATCACATGGAAGGATAATGTTTTAAAATTTAATGGGATCAATTGTGTGTTATCATAGACCCTCTCCAACAAAATTTAGGTTTTTATGTTGCAAGCACTTGTTGATATTCTCATAATTGCCTTGTTTACCAATAAAGACACATATATAAATTCGATTACTAAGAAGTTAACACCTCATGAGGTGACTTCACAAGGTTTCTGCATAGAAACTATATAACATAGCTTATGTTTCACATTGCTATTTTACATGTTCAAAAGCTTAATTTCTCATACTTTTAAATTATTTTCATGTATAAAGAATATTTAATATATTTACATAATTGAGACAAAAAGAAATTCTATAGTTATCTCTTTTAAAAAAAAAAGACTTGGAAATTAGCACATCCACTTTCATCTTTCCCTTTTTTAAAATATGTTGAATACAACATACTCCAAGGAGAGCTCTACCTTATTCTCCCCATTTTCCTTCTTTCTCTTCAATATATAACTCACAATGTATTTGCTACTCCAATTCATCAATTTATTAGGTTTTGTTTCCAATGATAAGAGACATTATCAAATAGATAAATTAGACAAATATACATTTTCTTCATTAATCTGATGTTGAAATAATATTTTTAACTACAATAGTTTATTTTTGTGTTCTTATTTATAAATTTACATTATTATTGTTCTTAATCGTGTTCTATCATTCCAATTTTATTCGGCTCATATTACACAAGGATTTTATTATCTTTTATATGCTCCATTAGTAAAGGAGCATTGTAATCCCAATCATAGTTTTATGCTAAAAGGAATTTTGGATCATAATGAAGAGGTTGATTATCTTCTAAGTAACCAATAAGGACAAACTTTCTTCTCTCTTGTAAAGTGTACCTATAATTGTATTTCATCGTTTATTCAGAAAAAGAAAAGAAAAAGAAAAGAAATTGCATTTCCTCTCTTCTAGTATATCTAAGAGTACTTTAACTTACTACTATGTGTTATCAAATTCATGCCAACAACAACTTTGCCTCTTAGCCCAAATTGTGCAATCATTAAGAAGAATTTGAGCCAATGATAAATATGTTAAATTTATTATTTTTAAAGAAGCTATAACATGACATTCATATAAATCTCTAAAATAAAGGTTTTTTTTTTCAATGGGAAACTTTTTTACACTAGTTCTCTATTTCTCCATCTAACTTGCTACAAACAGAAAACAAAAGGCTTGAATATTAAAATTATTAGAAACATGTTTGAGTAGTAATTTAGTTATCTAATCATTTTCCTTCCCATGGAATTATAGATTTATTAATTATACATTTCTTAACAAAAAAAGGACAAGTAGTTTGGATGTCTTTGCTTTTGAGTTTGGGTTGTGAGAAAGAAAATAAGCCAAAAGTGTTTTAGATGTTTGGTAAAAGTTGAAATTAAGCCAAAAAAATATTTTAAGTGTTTGGAAAAAGTTGCTTTAAAAATATTATAACATGGTTTTAAAAAATGACCCGAAAATGTAATTGTTTCGGCCACCAGTTTTCGAGTCAACGGTTTGAGCATCCAGTTCGAACGGATGGCCCGTTCTGACAACAAAAATTTAAAAATAAAAAATAGTTAAAAATAAAAAATGGCTAAAAATCGTTGAACGGGTTGAAGGTTTGACCACCCGAATCAACCGACCATTGACCAATTCAACAGTTTTTGGCCAGAGATCGGGTTTGGGGTAAAACGAAACCAGTTGCCTGGATGGTTCCCGAGCCAAACGGCCTGACAGTTCGGGTCAACAACGGTTCGAAAACCATGCATTATAATTTGTGAAGTGAAAACACTATTTGAAGCCTATAATTGTGGCTTTGTGTTGTGGGACTTAAAAAGCACAAACCCTAAATACAACCTTATTCCCCTTTTTGTTGAATTCCCTAAAAGAAAAGGTTAAAATGAAATTAAAATTAGTAGTGGAATTTTCCACAACCCATCATTAATTTGAAGGGTAGAATTAACTAAAAAGTAAAAACAGTTACAATCGTTGAGAGGTTTCAGCTTTCAAATTTGACCTAATTGGCCTATCATGGCCGGGTTGACCCGCCTAACTGATATATTATTATTATTATTATTATTATTATTATTATTATTATTATTATTATTATTATTATTATTATTATTATTATTATTACTGGGTCAAGTGAGTTAACCTTGACCCCGATCAAAGCCAACCCGGGTACTGGCTATTGCTAGTAGGCAAACCAGTGACTAGACCTAGATATATAGCACGAGCTGCTTGATTTGCTGTCTGTTGAAAATAAAAACCTTTGGGGTTTTTACTGTCTGAGGTCAATTGCAATCTACTTATCCCAAAACCAATCTTTTTGCAATCTCGAGCCGACCCGATTGCACAGATTTCCAAATTCCAACTCTCGTTTATCAAAATCCAATTGCTCCACGCTCAAGGGAAAGGAATGGCCGACTGAGAAAGCTAGCTCGACCGCTGATGCAAATGTTGGATCCATGGGGCTCCGCTTTCAAAAGCAGAGTCTTGTGGCTGCTCTGCCTAGGCGTAGCGTTCATGCATGCATGCATTCGTGTGCGTTTCTGCGTGTGTTAGGGCGGGAGGCGTGGAGAGGCGAGGCGTGTATATATTGGGTTAGAGTGGATTAATTAGACCATAGCTTGCTCTTCACGAATCCAAAGAATTGAATCAGATCAGATGCCTCCTCCAACTACGACTCTACGATCACTGGTTTTGCCAAGTGGAACGATGCTTTTGTGTGTATGTGTGTGTGCGAGGAGGTGTTTATAAAGCTTTGCCTTCTTACGTTTTTCAGTTTTGCTTGAAGAGGTGGGCATCGTACCAGAGTTTCTCGGAGTTCTCACTTGTTGTTGTTGACTACTTGACTTGTTTAACACTGCTCTGCTGTAACGGTACCAAGGATGGAATCCTCGAAGCATATAAAATCCTTTTCGTGCTTATATTAGGTTTCTTTTATGGTGCTACATGGGAGTCAATATGTATGTATGTAAATAACAGAGAAACATATTAGAAAGTTGAGTGAAAGTTCTTAACGAAGTAACTTTCCCTGAATTATTTTTTCAACTTTTTAGTTTCATATATATTTTACAGGGGTTTATAGTTCTGGCGTTTCGGTGACCCTCCAGAACGATACGATACACTCACCCGATACTCTGAACCTTAATTTTGATCTTTCATATAACCCTGGTTTCGAGATTTCTGAGAAAATCACTTCTCTATATATTTGCCAACTGTAAGCTAATTGGCTCTTTTCTTAGTATGAACTGTGTAGGTGAGAGAGAGAGAGAGAGAGCTTGCAGTGCAAATTCCTAAAACACATGTACGTGCAGTCTAGATGGAGGAACAGAAAGCGTAACATGGCTGTAGTCAATTCGTAGAAGAAAACTGGACGTACTGAATTGAAGGAGAGGATATCTCTTGCTTGTTTCTGCAACTCTAAGTAAGTTCCCATAGTATATATGATGAACCCAAGATGTACAGTTCTCATGTTCACTAAACTAGAATTGCTGCAGGCGGTGGCTGTCATATTATATAACATTCTTTACATGTAGAGAATCAAGTTAGATCTCCCAAATATAATTATCCATCACTTAATCCACTTTTATTAAGCCCTAAGTTATTGGGGCTATATGAAGACAATGCCCACCTCTTTGCTTTGCTTTTCTTCACCTTTGAGCAATCTAACTAATTAACCCCCTACGCCTACCTATATATTTTTATATATTTTATTGGTTGGTGGGGTGGTGAAATAGAGATCCAGAGAGAGTGTGTGTGTTCTATTCTAGAAGAATATTGTTGATACTTGTAAATTCCTAGCTAATTCTAAATTCTCTCACCCCTATAAGGGGTTTGTTAATTTCCCAAGTCATGAGCTCTCATTTAAATATTCAAGTTTTATTTCTCTAGGAGGTACGTTCTAGGCTACTAGCTGCTTCTGTCACAAGCTGTTTTTCATAAACAAGTGTTTGTATTTACACAACGTGACCAGTGCAGAAACCAAGAGCCTTATCCACTTCTTTGGGCTAGTCTAGTCTCACGTCTTCCAATGGTTATTGGACCCATCACCAACTGGGCCGGCCATTCATTACTAGGATCCTCCATTAGTTATGGGGCCTGTGGATTTCTTGGCAGAAAATAGTTACACGTAGCCAATACAACTGTTTATTCAGCCCTTCTACTTGCATCTTCACTCATGAAGTGACAAATTTGGCTGCTTGGAGAAACGGCCTAGGCTGTTTGGGAGCTTCTTATTTGTCTTTTTAGATAAAAGATCATTTGCTGCAAATATTCTCTTTTACTCTTCCAAACGGCCAAAGATTTTTTTTTGGGGGGGGGATTGCAAATACTCTTCTAACCCACACCACATCCATGATCCATGACAATGGCCACCAAGAAGACTGAAGTTTGAACTTGGGCATCATATGAGCATTGTAAGCATAAGAGTCCTGGTCGTAACAAATGACTCAGAATGGATTTGGTCCTCTATGTGGGGCCTGGAGGGAGCTAACTATATGTCAAAATGAGCCCACATCATGTGGAGCTCTTTCCTCGAAAAGGCCCATTACCACATTGAGGACCCGTTTGGAAGGGCTTGAACCGAATCAAAGATTCAGCTAAATTGATTCAACTGCTTTGAAGTGCTGCCAGGAAACTACTTTAAGAGGCTGAAGTGGAGTGTCTTCAATGACTCTCTTGGATTTTCTTTTCTTTTTTTTTTTTAATCAAACAAAGAGCTTACAGGTTATTCATGAAGAGCCCGCCTCGGAAAGTTAGAAGCCCAAATGGGGGTATCCTATCCTGTCCCCCAAACCGTGGTTACAGTAGGAATTGATCCCAAGTCTCTACTACATCCAGCTAAAAATTCAAGTCAAACTAATTAAAGCCAGCTGGCACCACCAACTGGTTTAATCCCAAGCCTCCACACTGATTTGTTCAAGTCAGTTTCTTGTCAATTAAGAATGTTGTGTAGACCACGCTTTGCAAATAAATAGATGAGTAACAGAGTGTTGAAATCTAATTCTGTGTTGGTCCCAACACACGCCAAGTTTGGCATATACAACGAAATGTGCTTTCAATGATGCCACTGTGAAATATAACATAAAACAAAATTACTAATGGTCCAAGAAAGGATGTGATGAGAAGGGATAGGATAAAAAAAGGATGGGATGAAAAGATAAAATTTATTTTTTCATTCCTGTCACCATGTGTTTGGTTGTTGAGACCAGTTATCCTACCAAATATGTTTCCTAGTGTTTGGTTGTTGAGAAAAATTACAGAAATTACATATTAAAATTACAAAAAACTCTACTTTTCTATTTAATTACAAATTACAGAAATTACAGATTTGTTGAAAACCGATCCAACAAATGGGATCAATAAATCTGGATAGGGGTTTTCAAATCTAAAGAAAAAATAAGCAAGATAGAAGGAAGACCTGATAGTTCTTTGAAGAGTCTAAAAAATGAAAAACACCACTATAATTTAGTAGATTTAGCACAAGGGGTTGTAGATCTGAAAAACATGATCGATCCCATTCTGACGTACACCATATACACACAATCATCAAACGATTGGGCGATAAAGGCAAAGGAGAGAAAAAGAAGAGAGCAGAGGAATAATGGACGATGATCATCGCCTTCGGTAGTCATGCCTTCTATTTTTCTCTTATCTACATCTACTACGACGAGATTTGAGAGTCAAATCTAGAAAACACAAACATGTTAGATCAACATCGCTAAATTCATCCGATGCAAAAAACTGCGGCATAAAATGGTATTACCTTCACCAGTGATGAAGAAGGTGATGGTCGGTGATATAACTGTTTCTGGTCGCGTACAAATTTTTTGTGATGTTTAATTTTTTTTTGGCTAAGTACCTCGTTATTTGACCCGGTGGTGACGTGCCTTGGTGATGAGCTACTTGGTGGTGAACTCCCTAGTGGAGAACTGCCTGGTGGCGAGCTCCCTGGTGGAGAGCTACTTGGTGACAAACTGCTTGGTGGCGAACTCCCTGGTGGAGAACTGTCCAGTGGCGAGCTCCCTAGTGGAGAGCTACTTGGTGGCGAACTACGTGGTGGCGAACTGCCTGGTGGTGAACTGTCAGGTGGCGAACTCCCTAGTGGCGAACTGCCTGGTGGCGAACTCCCTAGTGGCGAGCTCCCTGGTGGACTCGTCATTTGACCTGCTTCTAGGCAGCCTACAACTCAAAGATTGGAGGAGCTCCCTGGTGCAGTGCAACCCGACTACCCTCTACGTGAGGTGATTTCCTCTCCTTTGTAGGCGGCGGGAGCTGAGGGACCTGCGAGAATTGAATCATAGGACCCGGGGGTATTTTTTCGCGGGGACTCTCCGATGCCTAAGCTAGCATTCTGATTACAGAGAGCTTGGGGAGAAATGAGAGAGCTAGAGAGCAGGGGTTATCATCCTTTTCTTTCCTATCCTCTTTGTAAGCGGCGGGAACTGAGGGACCTCCGAGAACTGAATCAGAGGACCTGGGGGTATTTTCCCGGCGAGGACTCTCCGACGCTTAAGTTAGCACTCTGATTGTAGAGAGCTTTGAAGATGATATTGGAGAAACGAGAGAGCAGGGATTACCTCCCTTTTTCCATCCTCTTCCCCTTTGGGGGGTGAGGTCTTTATATACCGGATCCTCGCGGCTTAGGTGGGTGAAAAGCCTCCAAACGGTAAGACTCGTCACATCCCGTCAGAACCGGGGTACGGTGGTGAACTCCTCGAGGTCGTCAGACTAGCGCTTGTGTTAGGCGGCCAGGTCGGCGCCTGGGCCAGGTTGTCAGGGCGGCGTCTGCGTCAGTCGGCGGGTCGGTGTCTGGGCCAGGTTGTCAGGTCGGCACCTGTGTCAGTCGGTAGGTCAGTGTCTGGGCCAGGTCGTCAGGTCAGCGCTTGTGTCAGTCGACGGGTCGGTGTCTAGGCCAGGTCGTCAGGCAAGAGATCTTCTTGTGATACGTCAAACTACTCCTGTACCGAGCTACCCTAAAAGTGGCGAGCTGCTTAGTGGCGAGCTACCTATGCAATGCCGAGTTGTCTAAGTTGTCAGACTATGAGGGTGAGCTGCCTGTGGTGAGCTGCCTATGGCGAGCTCGAGCTGCCTGTGGTGAACTGCCTATGGCGAGTTGCCTATGGCGAACTGCCTATGGCGAGCTGCCTGTGGTGAACTGCCTATGGCGAGTTGCCTATGGCGAACTGCCTATGGCGAGCTGCCTGTGGCAAGCTGCCTATGGCGAGTTGCCTGTGGCAAGCTGCCTGTGGTGAGCTGCCTATGGCGAGCTGCCTGTGGCAAACTGCCTATGGCGAGCTGCCTGTGGCAAGCTGCCTATGGCGAGCTGCCTATGGCGAGCTGCCTGTGGCAAGCTGTCAAGAGGCCACACTTAGTTGGCATGAGGTGCCATGTGTCACAATTCCTCTAGAGGGCCAAATCTGCCCTCATCAGTCGGAGTTGTAACCATTGAAGGTGTGAAGCTTGAATGGGGAAGAATGAAAATGAGTCCAAAACGAGAGAAAATACAAAAAAAAAAAATGGTGTAAAGAGAAGAGAAAGGAGAAGAAAAAAAGTGTTTAGATGACTTACCTTTGCCGGAAATGATGATGGAGACGATGGAGTTGTTACCGTTGGATTGTCTGAAGCTTGGTTGAGAAGGTGAGGAATTGCCGCCTTCAATAAAATTTTCCCACTTGGTTCACACTATTTTCGTCTCTCAGCGGGGTCACACCTATTTGGTGAGGCCCTGCATCCCTATTTTTGTGAACCCATTTTTCATTGCGCCTCAGTGTTTCTCCCGAATCAAATGCAAAAAAAGAGGAATCTAAAGAGAATATTCTTCCTTCCTCATCCCCATGGTGGCAATCAAATGAACTGTAAGCGTTTTCCTTTTCATTTTTTCACTCTTTTCTTTTCAAAGGATAAGCAATTAGAGCACTGCTCATTCGATCTGAAATCCATCTTGTTTTGTTGGATTCAGATATCTTCATTTTGGATTTTTGAATAAATAAATAAATAAATATATAACATGTATATATATTCTTTATGTTTTTATAGAAAACATGTGTGTGTATATACATATGTATGTATGTATATATTCTTTATGTTTTTATAAAAAAACATGTATATGTATATGATGAAAAAAACTTGTATTTTTTGTTTTTATTTATTTAAAGTATCATATTCGTATTTTAAAATTTATTTTTTTAAGTTAAATCAGACCAGATTAGATTCTGAAATCCAGCATCTTTATCGGATTCAAATTTGAATTAGTATTTGTGAGATACTATCGGATCTTCGGATCTGATCACATCATTTCTACAGTTTATTGGATTGGGATTTGGATATATATTGATTGAATTCAATCCAATCCGTTTGGGGGTATAGGGGTTTGGAGAAGGGCCTCCCAAAAAAAACAAGAAGAAGGGGGGGCTCATGTAAACTGCCATGTGTGAATATATGTTAAGGGACTCTACCAATGAGGTTTTTTTTCTCTAGATAACTAGTAAGTAAACCCAAATAATTCATGGGATTGAATGGAAATTTGGTACAACTGATGGTGGCTCTCAGATGGTATGGAAACGTGGGATCAAAGCCCTATGGGGATGAGAAGCCCCTCTCGGGTTGTGTAGTCCTATTAGCCAAAAAATATATAAAAAATTGATTAGGTTTACGGTGGCAAATTTGGGTCCAATGCAAGGTTAGGATTGGCCCTTAATCTGACCCAATTCATCCAATTTATTTCCCTGTTTTGTTAGAGAGAGCCAAAGGGAATCCACCAAGATTCAAGAGGAAAAGAGATATTTAAAAGGGGTAGGGGAAATTTGAGTTGAGAGGACTGTTGGCCTCCCTATTTATATAAGGATATAGATATGATATGGTTAAGTTAAAATAGATTCATAGATTCATTATATCATGCTGTCACCAGGGTTGGGAGTTTATAGGTCTATATGATGGGCCTGACTTTATGGATTTACGTTATATTGTGGGCTTAAAACTTATAATGGGCCTAGGACCCTAGGCTACATTTAAGGGCTCTTTTCCATCTTTTTACGTGGGAGTGAAATTAAACTTAGGCTAAATGTTGAATCCGTTCACTTGGTTTGTATAGTGATGCTTTTATAAATGAGAATAGACAGTTCAGGATCTATGACCACTGGAATTGAGCTAAAGTTTTTATTGCCAGATGCCTACTTGCCACAACCCTTTCTCTATCCCAGTTTTGAACTGGCACTGGCGCTGTAAGACAACTGGTAATGAATCCGAGGGTGATGGTAGATCTAAGGACCTCTGGAGCTTCTTCTCAACCCAATCTTTGGATACCTATAGCATATGTTTAATTGGGTGATGAATTACAAGGCTTTCAAGATAGACATTGTCAAGACATTTCTTGAACATATACAGAAGTTTTTGCACGGAAAAATCTGTGGGTTTCTTGAGTATATGAATTTTGGATGCTTTCTGTTGATGAAGGTTCGCAAAGCCTTCTTTTTCGCTTAAGGTCTGGTTTTGATTTGCTCTGATGCAAAGCTATGATGGTGCAAATTTTGATTATTTTTTTGTTTCAAATTTTATCTTATTTTGTTTGATTGCAGAACAAATGAAGTAAAATAAGACCTTGAACATGATAAAGTAAAATTCAAGACAAAATTAAACCAGAATTTACATTTTATTTATTTGCACTCTCATACATTTCTATTAATACAAATAAAATTGAACTGCAACCAAACAAAGCCTAAAGATCTTTTATTTATAGGGCTGCAAAATGGATTGCCAAATTTAAAGAATTTCAACTACATCGGGCTTGGACTTGGAATTCGGGCCATTTAAAAACATAACAATTCCCGGAAAGATGTCTTTGAATGAGTTGAAACAAACAAAGCGTCCTACGAATGAAACCCATTTAGATTACTGGGCCCATTATGTGGGCCCATGCTGTGCCATGTCGTGCCGTGAATTTGGGTCGGGCGAGCTGTAGAACGTATCAGGCTAGGCTACAGGTTGGGCCTTGGGCGTGGACCAAACCGGATTAGGCTGTTTTTTTTTTTGTTTTTGCTTTTTTTGACATTTTTTATTTTTTTATTTCTTTGGTAAGTAAAACTAAAATATTTAACTTTTCTTTGGGAACTTTTTGAAAAAATAAGAAATCTAACAAAGAAATGAAAAAATACTTAACCAAATAAGAAGTCAAATTGACAAAAACTCAAAGTGAATAATGATGAACCTACAATTTATCTATATTTTATGAGGTTTTTGCATGAAATTTTATGCCAGATTAATTAGATTTTGCCCTATTTTAACTTAATTGCAAGAAAGATTTCAGGGGCAGTCAATTCAAGAAAAATAAGGCAAAATCAAGAAAAGAAAGCCCAAAATTTATTAAATTCAGCCCAACCTAGCCATGAGAGCAAAGGAGGGTCATTCAGCCCATGCAGCCCATGTTGCACTCTTTGGGAAAGCCCAAAGAGAGAACACAACCGAAGCTCTCCAATGGAGCCTATTCGGCCCAGCAATGAGGAGGCCCATTTGCAGATCAAGAGCAGCCCAAAGTGCAGCCCAAGGAGCCTAAAGGCGGGAAACTTTCTAGAAGAGAGAAATGAGGCGTTAAGTGAAAAACAATGCTAATTGGGTAATTTTGGATGATTTCAGCACCGAATAGTAATTTGGGCATAACTCTCTCATCTGGACTCCAATTGAGATGATTCAAGATGATTTGGAAAGATAAAGAAAAATTTTAGAACTTTCATGTTTTGAGTTTTGATAGACACAAACTGAATCGGGATCAAAATCGAGTTTGAATTATCTGAAACCGCACTATAGAACTTTCTAGATGAGAGAACTTTCTAGAGGAGGAAAGGGGCTGAGGAGAAGGCTATAAAAGGAGAAGAGAGCCAAGGGAAAAGGGGTCCAACATCTGATTTCAAACTCTCCTTGAGCTCTTCTTCTAAGAGAGAAGAAGAGAGAGAGATAGGCGCAAGAGAGGAGAAGAAAGGAGAAACAAGCAGCTTCAAGGGAAGAAGAAGCTGAACTCGAAGGGGGGAGAAAGCAATTGGAGATCAAGGTTTCGTCCTCACTTGATTTCTGCACAAATTGGTAATCGAATTCAATTAAGATTTATGTAATTTCTCCATCAAATATTACTTTCTTATTGTAATCAAAGCATGTATTATGCAAATTCAATTCTGTAATTTGTTTTCTAAGTTCATTCGAGTAAAGTAGATTCAATCTTGAAGTTTCTTGTTTGGAATATCAATTGTGGATTGTTGGCTGAACTGCTATTCTAAAATCTCATATCTGAAATTTCAGATCATGAATTTACAAGGTCTGAATTGCTATTTTCCAATCTCAGATCTGTAAATTCAGATCATGAAATAGTGAGATCCGAACTGCTATTCTATAAAATCAGATCTGTGATTTCAGATCATGAACTTGTAATACCTGAATTACTTGAGAAAGAATTCAGGTAGCTTTAATTCAGTCTAGCCGAATTGTTCCTCTTTCTTGGAATTCCTAGAGTGCTTGAGAAAGACTCTAAGATTTCAGATCTGTCAATCAAGAGCCGAATTGAGTGCAAGGTTAGAGATAACTTGCACAATTCAGTTGGTGTTCATTCAGCTGAGTTGATGATCATCCAGCTGAAATGAAGCCCTCGAATTGTTAGATCTGAATGCATGCATGGTAATTAGATCCTTGAAAGAGATATAAGGACCATCACTCATGCATAGATTGAACATGCACTCGAGAGAGGTTGTTCATTGCTTTGGGATTTCACCAAACCAAGGCTGAATCCTATTCTACTCGAATTGCCTAGAAAACTAGTTGCTGAATTTATTTTTCTATGCATCTTTAGCTTGTCTCCTCACTTGCATACAAGGTGTTTGGTCCAATGTGTTAGAAATAGCTTTGTAGTTAGAATTTCATATTTTCATTAGTTTTACATTTCGGCTGATCAGATAACAGTAAACTGATTTATTACTAGTAATTGCTACATAAGTCCTCATGGGAACGATACTCTACTCACTACTCTATTACTTGAGTAGCTAGTGCACTTACTAGTGTCACAATGAACCACACATCAAATAACAAATTGGAAGAAAAATAGGAATTTTATTTCATTTAAATTTGAATTATACAAAGCATACAATGGTTGGATGAATGAAATATGAGAATTGGAAAATGGAATAAATTAATAAAATATAAAAAATACAATACAGTTACAAATTGAAAATAAATAAATACATTATTAAAAAATTTTAAAATAATTAAATAAAATTAAAACAAAATGTATTGACTTTCATCGTTCAACCATTGAGTATACAAAAAGTATTGACTTCGACATTTTCTCCTGTTGTTCTTAACTTTGATCATCTGCTTCAGGTGAAACATCAGGTGTAGTGTCATGCCCTCCTTTGTCTTGTAATATATCTTTAGCATCTAGCCAATCTTTAAAGCAAATGGATATCTCTAGACTTTCATCATTCATACAACTTCTATTGTCGTCCAACACCCTAATACCTATACTAAAACAAGACTCTGATGGAACTATAAATAAAAATTAAGTTCAGTAAATGAACTTATTGTCAAGGCAGTGGGTTCCTGCCTCTTATTAAATAAAAAGGTTTTTCTCTTCCACTACTAGACTCAAGATTTTAAAAATCAACCCGAAAGCAGAACCATTCTGGGCACCATTTTTTTATTCGGCAGCTCAACCATCCAAGTCGAGCAATTTGACCCATGATGTCATAAATAAATTAAAAACAAAAAATATCTATATATAATAAAAAATACCATAAAAATTAAATAAAATACAAAAAATACACAGAAAAATACAATACCATAAAAATTAAGGCTTTAAGCTTCAAATAAAACAGAAATATACCAGTTTAAGCTTCAAATCAAAATTGAAAAATAGGGGATGTGATTCTTGGATTTTAAAGTAGCTCTCAACTCTAATGGAGTGGTCACCAGCACAAATGGTGGTTCGGTTCCTTCACAAGAAAATGAGAAATCATAGCATTGCCAAAAAAATAAATAAATGAGTTAATGGTTTAATGTGCAGAACAAATCATTCAAATGTGAGAGCAGAGAAAAATGAAAAAAAAAAACATACTTATTCACTTGAATAGTCATCGTTGTACTCCTTCCAGACTAGTCACCGGCAACTGTAGCGAAGATTGGTCACCAAAGGTTGGATGTCCATAGTGGTCGCCGTCGTCCCCTTCAAGAGATGTCGTTGAGTCTTTCCTTTAAAGAGATCAGAGTTCAGTCCAGACTTCAAAGATGTCGGAACTTTCGCCGCCAGCTACCGCTGCAACTTTAGTCGTCGATGGATGCTTGTTCGGATTTCGGGAGCGAAGGTGTCTGCATGTCGCCACCATCTTCTTTGGTGAAGGATTGAAGAGTTTTGGGCTTTTGGTTTTGGCAAAACAAAACCCTAGAGGAGAGTCATCGAATGTACTTAGGAAATAGAATATGTTTTTCATTTTTTGTTTTATTTTTATTTTAAAATAAAATAAAAAAAATGCGAAACCACTAACCATTGCCCAGGTCGAATGGGTCGATAGTTCGACCATCTAGGTCACCAGGTCAAATCATTCAAATGAGAGAGCAGAGAAAAATGAAAAAAAAAACACACTTATTCACTTGAATAGTCATCATTGTACTCCTTCCAGACTGGTCGCTGGCAACTGCAGCGAAGATTGGTCACCAAAGGTTGGATGTCCATAGCGGTCGTCGTCGTTCAAGAGATACCGTTGAGTCTTTCCTTTAAAGAGATCTGAGTTCTGATCAGAGTTCAATCCAGACTTCAGAGATGTTGAAACTTTCACCGCCAGCTACCGTTGCAACTTTAGTCATCGGTGGATGCTTGTTTGGATTTCGGGAAAGAAGGTGTCTGCGTGTAGCTGCCATCTTCTTCGGTGAAGGATTAAATAGTTTTGGGCTTTTGGTTTTCGCAAAACAAAACCCTAGAGGAGAGTCATCGAATGTACTTAGGAAATAGAATATGTTTTTCATTTTTTGTTTTATTTTTATTTTAAAATAAAATAAAAAATGCCAAACCACTAACTGTTGCCCAGGTCGAACAAGTCGATAGTTCGGCCATCCAGGTCACCATTTTTTTACTTTTTCAATGATTTTTCACTAGAAGACAGTTCGAGGTAAACCCGGAACCGTTCAAATGACTGGTTTCCAGTCCAAACGGTCCAACCATCAGGGTCGACGACACTTTAAAAACATTGATTGGACTCAAGTTCAGAAGTGAAGGATGCAGCTATACAAGTTGTAGATCTGGGGAGATATATCCTACCAAAGCTCACACTAATATGCCACCAAGTTGGTTGGGGTGGCTTGTCTCAGCTGCCAGGGTAGGACCTGAGGTGCATGCAGTGTGGGTTTTCTTGAAACCATGAACCGGACCGGAATTCCACTATTGCCCTGGACTTTGGAGATAGATGGGCAAAACTGGAGTGTTACACCTTACCCCTAGACTCGACTATGATACTACACTAGGTGTCATATTGGGTTGTCTTTGATATGCCAATCAGTGAGATCCTTAGAGGGGGTCAAAACCTGGGTATGTTGGAACAGTCTGAGAATTCATCTGAGTGGGTGATCATAGTGACAGGATCAGCCCCTTTGCCAGACAAAGTGAATGATAGGGGATGCACTCTCTCTGATGGAAACCAAAACTGCCGGTAGTCAATTTCAACGGTTCAAATTTGTTTTGCAAAATATATTTATATAAAAATATACGTAAATATATATATATGTATATATATGTATTATGGTTTCAAAATATTTGCAAAATGTTTTAATTCCCGGGATCCATGTGAGTAGAGACTGTAGCACTGTTCCTTGCAGCCGAGAGAGAGGTCCTCTCTTGTCAGTAGTGTTTGATCATTATGGGCTGAGAGGTTAAGTGTAAAAACATTGAGGGTAACATTTGATGGGCTAATCTTGCATATGCCCACAGTCCTTGGGTTTTCATAAGGTGGCTGGACCCAATGACCATTTAGTGTAAATGTTGGGCCCATTAAGAGCCCATGGTGATGGACTCAAGGGTTCATTGTCTCCTACAGTGAATTCGGCCAGGTCTTGTAACAAAGGCTACGCTGAACCCATGTGGTTGGTGTGTAGATCAATGTTTGGGTCTCACGCCATACAAGGATGGCCAACTAGGCAGCAGGTTAAGAAGTTAAGTGAGCACAAAGACTTAATGGGCCTAAAGCCTATTCGAACTGGCTTAATAAGATTAATTAAATAAGGGGCGGTTCTAGGATTTGGATCAGTAGATAGGATAAGGGATTATCCCTATCCACTTAAAAAGTTCAAATCCAAATAAAGATTTGGATCAAAGGAACTCCTAATTTAATTAGGAAGGTTGATCCTTATCTGCAGATAAGATAAGAGATTATCCTTATCTCTTAAAGAGAGTCCAGATCCAAATAAAAGATTTGGATTAGGAAACTCCAAATGTGATTAAGAGATCCTCTCTTTAAGGCTATAAATAGAAGAACAAGGTGAACCTCTAGAAGTACAACAATAAAGAACAGAGTTCAGAGTTCACAGATTACAAAAAGAGACAATACAGTTTTAGTGCTCTTGTCTTCTGCTCTTTTCTTTTCTACTCTTGCCGCCCCTACCCAGTTCGATCTTCACCAGTGGGAGTGATCAAGAATAGTTCTTGATATTGCCTTTTGGTAGAAGAGGTAATCTAAAGTTGTGCTCACCAGCCCTTCATCATATTCTTGCTAAAGAACTCAATTCTTGCTGAAAAGCCATCTAGCTGATTCTGCTTCACCTCACACCGTGTCATATTCGGTGGAAGTAGTCTTTGGTCTTCTCCTTTGACAGGGAATCATTGGGAAATGGGGTTATAACTAAGGGATTTTAGAAAAGAAGAGCAAGTAAAAGTACCTTTTGGGAAGAGGAGTCCAAACCCTTTGATCAGAAGAATTCGGGTCCAAGCAAACGGATTCTAGTAAATGAATTAACTCAATAACACAACTCGACTCACCATCCCTTAACCCTCTACGAAACCCAAAGTCCCAGTTTAAAGATAAGGGGTTTAACAGGCTCAGGAGAAAAGTTACAATTGGCTCATGTTTGTGAATGGAAAGGGAATAGAGCGAGGGGAAACAATCTTTGAGGGGTTGAGTACCCACCCAAATATCCTCCCAAAACAGAATAGCATTACAGAACAAGCATCATACCTGATGAATCTGAGGAAGCAAGGGAGAATACCATGTATAGCCTTCCAAGGTGTAGTAAGGGTAGCTCGACAAGATATCCCGGTTATTTAGTTATTATAATATATAAAATATTATATATAACAATTAAGTTATATAAATAATTTAAATATTTATGTAGAGGTGTAAACTAGGTTGTGTCGGGCGGGCAAGACATAGCCCGTGGGCGGCTCGCGCAAAAGGCAGGCCATGCCGCCCTTCCCGATGGAAATTTTGGGGGTCGACCAGGCACGGCCCACGGCCTAGGCCCATGCAGGTCGGTGTCGTACCATGCCATGCTACAGGCTTGGGCCACAGGGCAGGCCAAGGGCCTGGGCCGAATTGGGCTACACTTTTTTTATTTTTTTTGTTTTTTTTTTTTTGAAAATTTTGATTTCTTTTCTGAAGTAAAATTGTAAAACTAAAATATTTAACTTTCCTTTAAACTTTTGAAATTGGGAACTATTTAAAAAATTAAGAAATGAGAAATCTAAGTTATCTAACACATAAATGAAAAAAACTTAACCAAATTGAAATAAGAATGATGGAATAACAAATTGGAAGAAAAATAGGAATATTATTTCATTTAATTTTGAAAGGTACAAATTACAAATACAATGATTGGATCATTGGATACTTAGATGAATGAAATATGAAAATGGAGTAAATTAATAAAATATAAAAATACAATATAGTTACAAATTGAAAATACAAAATTACATTGTTAAAAAATTTTTAAAAATCAAATAAATTAAATAAAATTAAAAATTTACAATAATTTGAAAATAAAAATAAAAAATTCTATACAATAGTCAAATTCATGAATCATCATGATTCATGACTTTCATCATCTGCTTCGGGTGAAATATCAAGTGTAGTATCATGCCCTCCTTTGTCTTGTAATCTATTTTCTATATCTAGCCAATCCTTGAAGCAGATGCACATCTCTATTCTTTCACCATTCATGCATCTTCTTTTGTCATTCAGCACCCTAGTACCTGCACTAAAACAAGATGACGATGGAACTGTAGACACCAAAGGGGTTAGTAGATCACGTGCCATGGCAATGAGAACTGGATAATTTTTTGAATGTTCACTCCACCAAGCTAAAATATCAAAATTATTTGATCCTTCACCTAAATTAGAAAAAAAAGTGTTTGTAAATAAAAATAAAGTTCAATAAATGAGCTTGTTGTAGAAGTAGCATATTAATGCCTTTTACTTATTAAATAAAAAAGTTTTTCTCTTCTATTACTGGGCTCAATGTCAGAAGTAGAAGATGTTGTACAAGTTTTTCTCTTCTATTTCCTACAACTTCAAATTCATATAAACTATACATTTCAAATAATAAATTATTAATTTCTTCTTTTTTGTTTCCTATATCAATATTCATATTTTCACAATATGATTCAAGTAAAATATCTAAACCATCTTTCCTAATTCTAGGGTTTAAAATTGTAGATAAACAATAAAGAGGAGAAATGTTCTCCCAATATTTTTTAAATTTATTTTCCATTATTTCAATAATACATTGAAATCGTGGATTATTTCTATATTTTGCAAAACAATCACTAATTAAAATTAATTATAAGGTAAATTACAACTAATTGGATAATAAATTCTATATAATTCATTAGTTGCATCATAAAAATGTTTTAAAAATATTCTTTTATAGACTGTCATTTCCAAGTCTTCCTCAAATATCATTAGGCATTTTTGAATTATAAAAATCAGTAAGAATTTGTTTATGAGAAATACAACTTTCTAACATAGCAAAAGTATAATTCCACTTATGCTTTATATCTAATATAAAATGTTTATACTTTAAACCATAATTTTGACATAAATATTAAAATTCTTGTTTTCTTGCCCCTGAACTTTTATATATAATACAATTTCTAATTTTTGAAATATGAGTAGAAATAAAATTCAAGGAATCTTGAATACATAAATTTAAGATGTGACATGCACATCTAATATGAAATAATTTACCATTTAAGCATGGTCTTAATTGAGATTTTAAAATATTTATTTCAGAATCATTATTACTAGCATTATCAAAACTAATAGAAAATAGTTTATATTCTATTCCATAAACATGCAAAGTATTTAAAATACTTGCAGCAATAGCTGGGCCAGTATGTGGCCATTCAAGTCGAATAAAACTTAAAATTCTTTTATTCAAAATCCAATTTTCATCAATGAAATGGCTGGTAACACAAATATAACTTATATTAAATTTGGATGTCCAAACATCCGAAATAATTGCAACTTTAGAATTAAGATTTGTTAATAAAGAAATTAAATTTTGTTTATATGAATAAAAAAATTTTAAAGCATTCGACCTAATAGTATTCCTATAAACATTTTTATATTGTGGGTTTACATAATTATGCAACCATTTTTCAAGCTTTGGACCTTCAACTAGTATAAATGGTTGTTCTGCATGTACAATATACTTAGCAAGTTGTCTCATTTTTTCTTGTGAATATTTAAAAGTACCGAAACTACTCCCCCTCCCAATTTGTGTTTGAGTTGTTTCTCTCCCTTCATCTTCTTTTTTCTCATGTGTGAGTAGATGTCTGCTCAAATGACCTGTACCACCCTTGCTACAATAATTAAAGTCCTTCCTACATTTTTGGCAAATGTCCATTTTCCCCTTCCCCTTAATATCCTCTACTTTGAAAATTTTCCAAACCGGGCTACTCAACCTAGAGGCCCACCTTTTTCCCCTAGTATCAGTACCGGGGGTGAAAGTTCCACTTCTATCGACATCAAACGCATCAGTGCTAACACTATTATGATGCGATTGAATATCATCAATGGTGAACATGTAGGGGAATTGGTTTTTAAAAGAGTCGGCCATTTTTTTTAATTCTAAAAAGATAAAATTAATCTAATTCAACTTACTCAGATTACCGGTTCAAAATCCCAACTTGACTTCAACGATTGAAGCCTTTCAACATCCAAGTCTTCCAAATTGAGATACTTGAGTTGGTTGAGCAAGCCTTCTTCTTGTTGAAAGTCGAAACTTCAATAAAGTTGAGACGAGAGAGAGAGAGAGAGAGAGAGAGAAAAGAGATTAAGAGAATTGTTGAATTGGTGTGATGAGAATGATGGAGGATAGGGCTGTTTATAGGAATTGAACATAATTCAATTGCCCAAAATACCCAAAAAACTAGTTGTTATTTAGTTGTTGGGAGGGGTATTTTGGTCATTGTAGAGTTATTTATAACTTTACCCAAAAAGCCCCCTAAACTAGTTGTTGGAGGGCATTGATGTCATTTTTTCAAACCCCATAAAAAAATACACAAATACCCCCCTTATATTGTTGTTTATAGCTGTTGAGGGGTATTTCTGTAAACCCCCCAAAAAAGCTAAAACTAGCCATTGGGCCCCTTGAGGGGGTGGGGGGAGGGGGCAGGGGGGCAACGGCTATATTTTGAGCAGGCTGTGCTTGGCTCGCTATGGGCCCCGCGAGCTATGTGACGGGTTTGTCGAAGCCCTCAAAATTAGTACTAGTCCCACAATAAAATATTTGCAATAAAAGTGGTTCTAGGTCGAATCCCACAGGGAGCAAATCAGTAATCTCTTAGCCGAATGGATAAAGTAATTATGTGGGAATATTAAATAACTAAAATTAAAAGAATAACAAACTAAACAAACAAGAGAAAATCAGTCTTACCGAATTCTGGTTCAAGGGTTCGGGTTGAATCGATTGGCCATCGATCCTAGGTACAATTCAGCATTCTTGCAATTCAAGCATTTAACCTTAGATTTATTAGGATAGCCATAATAAACCTTATGTTTTCCTAATTCAGTTGACCAAACCCAGCATTCGATCAACACTTATCACCACTCAACTGGGTACGATAGCGTTCCATGTTAAACAATGATAGCATTAAGATTTGTGAAAACAGTTAAACCAAATTAACAATAATTGAGATAGCTGCAATTATTGAATTTTGTTCCATTAATTCTTTTAGGTTGAACCATGTTAAAACATTGGTCAAAGGCTGTCACGAACAATTGACCCAAAAAGATATCAACCTAATTGCTACTTGTACCATTATTCGTGACAATTACAGATCACCGAAATCATGGATAGCAGTAGGAAAATCAACATTAATTCAGTTTGTCAGACTAATTAACATTAATATCCAATAAAAAATGTGCACAAGAACCAATGAATACTTGAATTAAAAAAAAGAAAATAAAGTAACTACAGAACCTCACAATGACACAATCGAACCTCCCCCCTTGAACCAGAAAAAGAAGCTTAGCTGCTCATGATCTACGCAATCTCCATGCTCTTCTTCTCCATAGCCGAACTGCCTTCTTGCTTCTTGGTCTTCTTGATGATCTCTTGGATCTTGGAATGAGTGATTCCTAGAGCTGGTTCGCCCCCCTCTTTATATAGCCAAAGGAGAGGGCTGTTTTCCAACTCCTTCTAGGAGATCATCTTATCCTTAGGGAGTTTTGATCTTATCTTGAACTAATCCTATCCTATCTCTTATCTAATGCTCTAATCTCAATCTTCTTATCTCTCTAGGATTACATTCAAGAATTTAGATCTAATAAAACTCTCTCCTTGGAGATTACATTCGAAATTCGGACTTTTAACTCTTGAATTCGAGTTGGGCTTAAGTTGTGAAATGGGCCTGACTGCGAACTTGCTCCGACTTTGGGCTCGTTTTCGTACTCGATGCAGGCTGAATCTGTCAAAACACAAAACATAAAAGTTGTGGGCCTTCCTTTCTTCTTTCTAATGCTTCTTTAATTGTCCAATTCGGTATCCGGAATTGAGAGTTAGGCCCAGATTACTGACTGTCGCCGAAACTGTGCAAAATCACCCGATTTGTCCTGTTTTCTTCCAATTGCCTTCTTTATTGCCCTAAATCGAAATACAAGAGTAATGAGTCCATTTAAGTGCTAAATAAATGTAAAAGAATGAATATTATGGTATAAAATTAGGGTTCGTTTTGGTCTCATCAAATCCCCCCACACTTAAACTTTGCTCGTCCTCGGGCAAGGCAAAAACTCAAGTAACACAAGAGAGATTAACTATTGATTTTCAATCTTTCTTTTTCTCTACATGAGGCCTGGTTCATTTCATGCTTTAGTTCAGACTTGGTAACCTTTCCCTTTTCATCTCTTTCACCCCTTTTTCTTGTCCAAGAGTGATGGCAAATCACCATTCCTCATGGTCCCAAGTTAAATCGATAGTCAAGAAGACAAGCCTTCCAGGGCTGAAACTCCTTGGACTGCACGGGTGCTCATTGCTTTTAACAAACCAATTCAGCCAGATGCAATTACTTTCCTTTGAATCAAAACAAGGTGTGCTTATTGCAATAAGCTTGCTATGTATCACACCTTCACCACTTAATGTGAATTCCTAGGATCTGAAGGTGAGAATGGGGTTGGGGTTCTAGGGTGAGTGCATTTTATGCTCCATCTCACCCTTGCCTTCTTTTCAAGATGTGAGTGCATTTTATGCTCCATCTCACACTTGCTTTCATTTCTAAATGTGAGTGCATTTTATGCTCCATCTCACACTTGTTTTTTTTTTGTTTCTAGATGTGAGTGCATTTTATGCTCCATCTCACATTAGTTACTATTTTATTTTCAAACTCCTCTTTTTTTTTCTCACAAGAATCACAGGGTTTCACCGCCTGATCCATGAATTCATTGATCGTGGTATCTATATGCTTAACATAGCAAGTTCTAGAATAATCAACTCATGTTTGACAGATAATTATGTGAAAATCAATCAAACCCTTATGCATCTTGCCTATTGATCGATTAAAATCATGAGGTACCATATGCAGCCAAGAAAGATTCAGTTAGTCATGCTTGCATCCTATCTTATCTATTCAGCCTAAGCACATGATTCCTGATAAGTTGAAATCGTTCAAGGATAAGTTTCTAGGGAGCAAAAATTTCAAAAAGATAAGGTATCCCAAATTTCCATCAGATTTCCGTAATCCCCCCACACTTAAGTTATACATTGTCCCTAATGTATGTGATTATGCATAAATTAGAAGGATTTGGGGGTACTTCCCTGTTTGTCTTGTTGGGTTCCTGCTAAACACAAAAATCAAAACCAAACAAAATAACAAAATTAACTAAACACAATGGGTTGCCTCCCACAAGCGCAATTGTTTAACGTCGTTATGCTCAACGTCCTCCTTTGCTACTTTAGCTCTCGTGGTTTCAGCTTTCGGTGTGCTCCCCTTCCATCCATCATGGGCGGGTTCAAATCTGGAATAGGGGCCTTCGTATCCAATTGTGCACTCGATTCTAGCTCCTCATTCATATCTTTTTCAAAAAATTCCTGCATAGTTGGATCAATAGTGTCAACCGAATGGTCTTCATTTGGGTACTTCATAGCTTCAAAAATATTAAATTTAATAGTCTCTCCGTCACATTCGACGAAGAGGGTACCCTCATCCACATCTATTTTGGTCTTGGCCATTTTCATAAATGGCCTGCCTAATAGAAGTGGGGCTGAACTTTCGATCATGTCCTCCTCCATCTTCAGAATGTAAAAATCAGCTTGGAAAATTAAATCGTTAACCTGCACCATTACATTCTCAACAATCCCTTCTAGGAAGGCGTTAGAACGATCAGCTAATTGGATAACAGCTTTAGTTTCCCTTAAAGGACCTAATCTCAAAGCATAGTAAATCGAGTATGGCATGACGTTGATAGATGCACCTAAGTCTAGCATGGCATACTTGATTTGCTTATTGCCAATCACACAAGGTAGGGTGAACATACCTGGATCAGCATGTTTTTCTGGTGATGTAGGTTCTATTTGTAGTTCCTTCCCGCTTCTTAGCACCACTGCACTTACACTCTCCTTGGGGTTGACTACCATTTGTGATGGTAGTTTCCCGGAGCTCTGCACCTCCAACTTGCTAACGGCAGTGGCAAGTTGGCTGATTTGGTTCCCCAAATTCTGAATGCTGGCTCTTGTTTCCTGTTGAAATTGCTGAGTATTAGTAGCTATAGCCTTAACTATATCTTCTAATGACATACCTGAATTCGAGGGTTGGCCTTGCGCTGTGATGGGTGTTGAAAACTGGGGCTGTCGACTGAAAAAATGGGGTTGGTATTGTTGTTGTCCTCCTTGGTTCCCGTAGCTTAGGTTTGGGTGATCTCTCCACCCCGGATTGTAATAATTGGAGTAGGGATCATACTTTCGTTGGGGCTGGCCCGGGAATCCTCCTACGGCATTGACTTGCTGCATCGAACCATCTTGCAATGATGGACACATGTCCATAGGATGGCCAGGAATCGAACAGATACCACACACCCTGGCAGTTTGTACTTGTCCTGCAGCGAGTTGTCTTACCAAAGCAGTTAGTTCAGAAATCTGATTTTCTAAATTTACATGGCTTACCTCATTAACCCGTCTAATGGTACCGTCTGTCCTAGCACCGAACTGTTGTGAATTTTCGACCATGTTGGAGATTAACTCCCTGGCCGCTTCGGGTGTCTTGTTCACCAAGGCTCCTCCACTGGCTGCATCGACCATACTTCTATCCATGGGCTGAAGCCCTTCATAGAAGTATTGGATTAACAATTGTTCAGGAATTTGGTGGTGGGGACAACTAGCAACAAGTTGCTTAAACCTTTCCCAATATTCATATAATGTCTCACCACCAAACTGCCGAACTCCACATATTTCTTTTCTTATATTCGCAGCCCGGGATGCAGGAAAATATTTGTCCAAGAATATCCTATTCATCTCATCCCATGTGCATATTGAACCGGGAGGAATAATATACAACCAATCCTTTGCTTTATCTCTTAAAGTAAATGGAAAGGCTATGAGTTTTACCTGGTCCTCGGTCATACCATGGGGTTTCATGCTTGAACAGACGACATGAAATTCC
Source organism: Nelumbo lutea (assembly GCF_056320005.1). Lineage (NCBI taxonomy): Eukaryota > Viridiplantae > Streptophyta > Magnoliopsida > Proteales > Nelumbonaceae > Nelumbo > Nelumbo lutea. The sequence goes on from NC_142684.1 coordinate 114,600,557, forward strand.
TTTAGATGTTTGTAAGGGTCCTCACTTGGGAAACCATGAAACTGAGGTAATAACTGAATCAAACCAGATTTGAGTTCAAAGGCTACCTCAAGAGTGGGGTACGTGATGCATAAAGGTTGTTGGTTCAGAATTGGTGCAGCCAACTCCCTTAATGTCCTCTCTCTGTCAGCCATTCTTTCTACTTCTTCGAAGATGGGAAGATCACAATCTGAATTCACCTTCTTTGGTGAGTGATCCTTCCTTTGCTTCGCCTCCTTTCTTAAACGACGGGTGGTCCTCTCAATTTTGGGATTGTACTCGAGTTCACCTCGTTGAGAAGCACAAGTCATAAAACAAAAGAGGTTAACAAGAGGAAGGTAATAGCTAAGAAATTAAAGTTGCTCCCCGGCAACGGCGCCAAAATTTTGACGGGTTTGTCGAAGCCCTCAAAATTAGTACTAGTCCCACAATAAAATATTTGCAATAAAAGTGGTTCTAGGTCGAATCCCACAGGGAGCAAATCAGTAATCTCTTAGCCGAATGGATAAAGTAATTATGTGGGAATATTAAATAACTAAAATTAAAAGAATAACAAACTAAACAAACAAGAGAAAATCAGTCTTACCGAATTCTGGTTCAAGGGTTCGGGTTGAATCGATTGGCCATCGATCCTAGGTACAATTCAGCATTCTTGCAATTCAAGCATTTAACCTTAGATTTATTAGGATAGCCATAATAAACCTTATGTTTTCCTAATTCAGTTGACCAAACCCAGCATTCGATCAACACTTATCACCACTCAACTGGGTACGATAGCGTTCCATGTTAAACAATGATAGCATTAAGATTTGTGAAAACAGTTAAACCAAAATAACAATAATTGAGATAGCTGCAATTACTGAATTTTGTTCCATCAATTCTTTTAGGTTGAACCATGTTAAAACATTGGTCAAAGGCTGTCACGAACAATTGACCCAAAAAGATATCAACCTAATTGCTACTTGTACCATTATTCGTGACAATTACGGATCACCGAAATCATGGATAGCAGTAGGAAAATCAACATTAATTCAGTTTGTCAGACTAATTAACATTAACATCCAATAAAAATGTGCACAAGAACCAATGAATACTTGAATTAAAAAGAAAAAAAACAAAGTAACTACAGAACCTCACAATGACACAATCGAACCTCCCCCCTTGAACCAGAAAAAGAAGCTTAGCTGCTCATGATCTACGCAATCTCCATGCTCTTTTTCTCCATAGCCGAATTGCCTTCTTGCTTCTTGGTCTTCTTGATGATCTCTTGGATCTTGGAATGAGTGATTCCTAGAGCTGGTTCGCCCCCCTCTTTATATAGCCAAAGGAGAGGGCAGTTTTCCAACTCCTTCTAGGAGATCATCTTATCCTTAGGGAGTTTTGATCTTATCTTGAACTAATCCTATCCTATCTCTTATCTAATGCTCTAATCTCAATCTTCTTATCTCTCTAGGATTACATTCAAGAATTTAGATCTGATAAAACTCTCTCCTTGGAGATTACATTCGAAATTCGGACTCTTAACTCTTGAATTCGAGTTGGGCTTAAGTTGTGAAATGGGCCTGGCTGCGAACTTACTCCGACTTTGGGCTCGTTTTCGTACTCGATGCGGGCCGAATCTATCAAAACCCAAAACATAAAAGTTGTGGGCCTTCCTTTCTTCTTTCTAATACTTCTTGAATTGTCCAATTCGGTGTCCGGAATTGAGAGTTAGGCCCAGATTACTGACTGTCGCCGAAACTGTGCAAAATCACCCGATTTGTCCTGTTTTCTTCCAATTGCCTTCTTTATTGCCCTAAATCGAAATACAAGAGTAATGAGCCCATTTAAGTGCTAAATAAATGTAAAAGAATGAATATTAGGGGATAAAATTAGGGTTCATTTTGGTCTCATCACTATGGCATGACGTGGACCTCGAACCCCCAACCGGCACGGCCCGTGGGCTGCCCGACCCAATTTACACCTCTATATTTATGTACTTTATATCAATAAAATATTTATTTAATATATTTATTAATTATCTAAAATAATTAATTAATCGAATTGGAATATCAAATTTTCTAATCAAATTCGAATTCGGATGTTGCCTGATCCGATTCAAATTCAATCCGTTTACACCCCTATTCAGGAGTAGGTGTATTCAAAAATTCTGAAAGGAGGATTTGGGTATATTCTCAGGACCGACTGGCATCGCAAAACTCATTGAAGGATAAACTTTTGGCATTACTACTAAGGTTAAAGTTAGCCAAACAGTTACGATATAGACATGTTGAGTTGGAAGTGTTAGACAGTGTATGCCTTTAGCTCCAATCAAAATGATGTATATTATGACATTTAATGTAAATGAATAATGTACATATTTGATTCAAGTTATTATTGGTGTGTTTCTGTGTAATACCCTTAAACTGGACACATATGAGACTCTTGTTAGTTTAGAATCTTCACACTCGTTGGATAGATCTAGGGAGATTTATCCTACCAAGGTTGGCATTGATATGCCACCAAGTTGGTTGGGGTGGCTTGTCTCAGCTACCAGGGTGAGACCTGAGGTACATGCAGTGTGGATCTTCTTGAAACCCTGAACCGGACCAGAATTCCATATTGCCCTAGACCTTGGAGATAGATGGGCAAAACTGGAATGTTACACCTGACCCCTAGACTCGACTATGATACTTCACTAGGAGTCAGATTGGGCTGTCTTTGATATGCCAACCAATGAGATTCTAAGAGGGGTCAAAACCTAGGTATGTTGGGACAGTCCGAGAATTCATCTGAGTGGGTGATCATAGTGACATTATCAGCCCCTTTGTTGGAGAAAGCGAATGATTGGGGATGCACAATCTCTGATGGAAACCAAAATTATCGGCAATCGATTTCAAACGTTGAAATTTGTTTTGCAAAATATATTTATATAGAGACACACCCACACACACACACACACACACACACACACACACACACACACACATATATATATATATATATATATTATGGTTTTAAATATATATATATATATATATATATATATATATATATATATATTATGGTTTTAAAATGTTTGCAAAAGGTTTTAATTCTCAGGATCCATGTGAGTGGAGAGTGTAGCACTGTACCTTGCAGCCGAGGGAGAATTCCTCGATTGTCGGGCAGTGTTTGATCATTATGGGCTGAAAAGTTAAGTGTAAAACCATTGAGGGTAATACCTGATGGGCTAATCTTGCATCTGCCCACAGTCCTTGTATTTTCATAAGGTGGTTGGAGCCAATGACCATTTAGTGTAAATGTTGGGCCGATTATGAGCCCATGGTGATGGATTCAGGGGTTCACTGTCTCCTACATTGAATTCGGCCTAGCCTTGTAACAAAGGCTGGGTTGAACCCATGTGACTGATGTGTAGATCAATGTTTGGGTCCCACGCCATACAAGAATGGCCAACTAGGCAGTAGGTTAAGAGGTTAAGTTAGCACATAGACTTAAGTGCATGGAACTTTGGCTTATACCCGATTGGACCTAAGTGCAAGTGGGAGAAGTTAGACAGTGTATGCCTTTAGCTCCAATCAGAATAGTGTACATTATGACATTTATTGTAAATAAATAAAGTACATATTTGATTCGTGTTATTATGGTGTGTTTCTATGTAATACCCTTAAACTGTACACATATGAGACTCGTGTTAGTTTAGAATCTTCACAACCGTTGGATAGATCTGGGGAGATTTATCTTGCCAAGGCTGACACTAATGTGCCGCCAAGTTGGTTGGGGTGGCTTGTCTCAGCTGCTAGGGTGAGACCTGAGGTACATGCAATGTGGATTTTCTTGAAACCCTGAACCGGACCATAATTCCACTATTTTCCGAGACCTTGGAGATAGATGGGCAAAACTGGAATGTTACACCTGACCCTGAGACTCGATAATGATACTACACTATGTGCCAGATTGGGCTGTTTTTGATATGCAAATCAGTGAGAGCCTTAGAAGGGGTTAAAACCTAGGTATGTTGGGACAGTCCAAGAATTCATCTGAGTGGATGATCATAGTGACAAGATCAGCCCCTTTGTCGGACAAAGTGAATGATCGGGGATGCACTCTCTCTAATGGAAACCAAAACTACCGATAGTCAATTTCAACCGTTGAAATTTGTTTTGCAAAATATATTTATATAAAGATACACACACACACACACACACACACACACACACACACACACATATATATATATATATTATGGTTTCAAAATGTTTGCAAAAGGTTTATTTCCCGGGATCCATGTGAGTAGAGAGTGCAGCACTGTACCTTGAATCCGACGGAGAGGTCCTCACTTGTCGAGCAGTGTTTGATCATTATGGGCTGAGAGGTTAAGTTTAAGACCATTGAGGGTAATACCTAATGGGCTAATGTTGCATCTACCCACTGTCCTTGGGTTTTCATAAGGTGGCTGGACCCAAGAACCATTTAGTGTAAATGTTGGGCCCATTAAGAGCCCATGGTGATGGACTCAGGGGTTCATTGTCTCCTATAGTGAATTCGGCCAGGCCTTGTAACAAAGGTTGGGCTGAACCATGTGATTGATGTGTAGATCAATGTTTAGGTCCCACGCCATACAAGGATGGCCAACTGGGCAGCAAGTTAAGAGGTTAAGTTAGCACATAGACTTAATGGGCCTAAAGCCCATTCTAATTGGCTTAATAAAATTAATTAAATAAGGGGCGGTTCTGGGATTTGGATTAGCAAATAAGATAATGGTTATCTCTATCCACTTAAAGATTCCAAATCCAAATAAAGATTTGGACCAAAGGAACTCCTAATTTGATTAGGAATGCTGATATTTATCTGCAGATAAGATAAGGGATTATCCTTATCTCTTAAAGAGAGTCCAGATCCAATTAAAAGATTTAGATTAGGAAACTCCTAATGTAATTAAGAGATCCTCTCTTTAAGGCTATAAATAGAAGAGTAGGGCAAACCTCCAGATGTACAACAACAGAGAATAGAGTTCAGAGTTCGCAGATTACAGAGAGAAACAATACAGCTTGATTGCTCTTGTCTTTTGCTATTTTCTTTCCTACTCTTGCCGCCCAGTTCGATCTCCACCTGTGGGAGTGATCAAGAACAGTTCTTGATATTGCCTTTTGCTAGAAGAGGCAATCTGAGGTCATGCTCACCAACCCTCCATCATATTCTTGCTGAAGAATTCGATTCTTGCTGAAGAGTCATCTTGCTCATTCTGCTTCACATCTCACCGTGTCATTTTCGGTGGAAGTAATCTTTGGTCTTTTCCTTGGGCATGAACACCTTCGTTGGGGGTTACTGTTACTTTGTATCATGTATATCCCTCTCCTTCCTTTTGGTTTTAGATATTGGTCTAGTTTGGTTTCAAGATTGATCCTCGAAAATGGAGTTTTCTAAAATAGGGAATGTGATTCCCACATGGGAGAGAGAAATTTTTGAAATTTCACCCAACCTTCCTGTAGGTTTCAGTTGTCCATATGATGGATCTCTCATCCCTTCATTCTGCATTATAAAAATCATTAAGAATTTGTTTGTGAGAAATACAACTTGCTAACAACATAGGTAGAATTTCATATATGTTTAACATCTAATCTAAAATGTTTATATTTTAAACCATAATTGTGACATAAATATTTAAATTCTTGATTTCTTGCTCTAGAACTTTTAATATATATAATATAATTTCTAATTTTATAAATATGAGTAGAAATAGTATTCAAATCATCCTGAATACATAAATTTAAGATGTGACATGCACATTTGATATGAAATAATTTACCATTTAAACATGGCTTTAATTGTGATTTTAAAATATTTATTGTTGAACCATTATTATTAGCATTATCAAAACTAATAGAAAATAATTTATTGTCAATTCTATAAGCATGTAAAGTATTTAAAATACTTGCAGCAATGGTTGAGCCAGCATGTGGCCATTCAAGCCTAGTAAAACTTAAAATTTTTTACTTAAAAGCCAATTTTCATCAATAAAATGACCGATAATACAAATATAACTTATGTTAAATTTAGAAGTCCAAATATGAGAAGTAGTTGCAACTTTAGAATTAAGATTTGATAATATATAAATTAAATTTTGTTTATATGAATAAAAAAAATTTAAAGCATTTGATTTAATAGTATTCCTAGAAACTTTTTTAAATTGTGGATTTACAGAATTACGTATCAATTTTTCAAGTTTAGTATCTTCAGCTAACAAAAATGGTTGTTCAACATGTATAATGTATTTTACTAATTCTTGCCTTACTTTTTCTTGAGAATATTTAACAGTACCAAAACCCCTGCCCAATTTGTTTTTGTGTTGTTTCTCTCCCTTCTTACTCTTCTTTCTTATGGGTGAGCAAATGTTTGCCAAAATGGCTAATACCACCCTTGCTACAATAGCTAAAGTCTTTCCTACATTTTTGGCAAACAACTATTTTTCCCTTCCTCTGAACATTCTCTACTTAAATATTTTCCAATCCGAGCTAATCAACTTAATGGTCTTCTTTTCCGTCAATATTAATAGCATCCATATCGATGCTAACACTACCATATTGTGACTGAAGATTGTCAGCATTGAACATGTAAGGGAATTAGTTTTGGGATAAGTCAGCCATTTTTTTAGATTTAAAAAAATAAAAAATAATTTAATTGCACTTATTTGGATTGTCGATTCGGAATCCCAACTTGATTTCAAGTGTTGGAACCTTTCAACTCCAAGAGTCCAAGCCTCCCAAATAGTTAACTTGAGAACTTAAGATATTGAACAAGCCTTCTTCTTGTTGAAATTCAATAAAGTTGAGAAATGGAGAATCATAGAATGTATGAGATTGAGATAAATTGAGAGAGTATGAGAACTAGAGAAGAGATTAAGAGAATTGTTGAATTGGTGTGATGAGAATGGTGGAGGATAGAGCTATTTATAGGAATTGAAAATAATTCAATTGCTCAAAATACCATAAAAAGTAGTCATTTTTAATTGTTGGGAGGGGTATTTTGGTAATTGTAAACTTATTTATCACTTTACCCAAAATGCCCCCCAAAATAGTTGTTATATAGCTATTTGGGGGCATTTGTCATTCTTTCTCCCCTGTTTGGGGGCATTTGTCATTCTTTCTCCCCCCAAAACCAAAATGCATAAATACCCCCCCCCCCTTATATAGTTGTTTATAGTTGTTGGGGGGTGTATTTCTATAAGAAAAACCCCAAAAAGCAACAGCTAGTTCATCAGGCAGGCTGAGCGTGGCCCGTGACAAGCTGTATCGCGGGCTAGGCTATGTTGGCACATGGGCCACGAGCGGCATGACATGCATAGTCATGTCGTGCCATGCCGACCCAGGCCGAGCGTGGCCCGTGACAAGCCATGCCGCGGGCTAGGCTATGTTGGCACATGGGCCACGAGCGGCATGACATGCATAGTCGTGTCATGCCATGCCGGCCCACATGCCGTTGTGTCATACCATATCGGTCGCAAGTGGCACAACCCAATTTACACCTCTACATCTCACAAACCGCGATAAAAAAATGAATTCCTGCATGTACAATCTCATTTGGAAACAGAACTTTCTACCATCACATTGGCATCTACTTAACGTCCCATACATTATACAACTATGCTCCTTCCTATGTTGTAAGATGCCATTATCCCCTCAGTGGGCCATGTTATACCAAGCGACAGATGCTCTGACCGTTGTCTCGTGGACTCAATACAGCCCATTTAGCAAGAGTTCAGCTTCTGGCAGGGCAAGTTGGTGTTGCACAGTTCAAGAAGTCCCTTGTAACCTTGCATTAAGAATATCTCTCATGAAATAAATCACATAAGTACAGAGATATTCCTAATGCAAGGCTATGAAGGTTGTTGGAACGGGCTTCGCCCAGACCAAAGCTGGACTCATTTAGCAACAGGGTGGAATGGGGGAGATTGGTTTCTATCGGGGAAAACCTGTACCCTTACCATTCTAAAAGCCTTTTGCAACTTTATATTGGGAATATCTCCCCATGAAATAAAGCATACAGGTGTGGAGATATTCTCAATGCAAGGCAGTAAAGGTTGCTTGAACGAGCTTTGCCCTAACTGAAGCCAAACTCGGAATGGTGTTGGGTTTTGCCTATCCGGTCCCTGATCTTGAATTCAAATGCCCTACCCTGAATCCTAGCGAGGCTAAAAATCCTAGCCCCATCCTGTCCATACGAGAATGGAAACCCTCGAATTTGTGTTATCCCACCTCAGTCTATCAGTCATTCTTCTTTATATATTTACAAATTTATCTTTTTACTTTGGGTTAAGTATACTGCCATCCAATGCAAAAATCTGAATTACATCTCCCCATACTCTACTAGTAGCCCCCTATAAACCACATCCTACCTATGAATTTGGCATCAATTCACGACCAGGATTCATCCCCTAATACGATGGGGCTAGAAATTTCTGACCTAGACTAATTAGTCATTCTCCCTTTTACTGCTTAAAACTAAAATTATTTTATATTATATGATATAATACATAATATTATAATATAATATAACATATATTAGTAAGTATATATATATATTAATACAAAAGGGGTGGTCTCCCCTTTCGCCAAATGGCAGTAATTTAATTACTGATTATAATTATTAACCATTACTGATTATAATTATTAACCATTACTGATTATAATTACTAACTATTACTGACTATAAATACCAAACCCGATTTTATTTATAAACCCAGTTTAGATAAATGTTGTTATCTATTTATTTTAACCCAATTTTAATAATTATTGATTATTAAAGTAATTTAATAAATATATAATTAGTGATTATAATTAATAATTAATGTTATTATAAATATTGTTAATAAGTAGATATTTACTTTAATTTTACTTTAAATTAAAATTATAAATATTGTTATTAATAAATATTGTTATTAATAAATATTGTTAATAAATTTAGTAATTATTGTTATATTAAAAATGTTATTAAAAGTATTGTTATTGATTATTTAATAAAATATTATAATTACTGACTATTACTAATAAATAATGTTTATTTAATTTAATTTTGGTAATTATTATTTAATGAATATTATTAATAAATCCTATTCATAAATTTAATAATTATTGTTATATTAAAAATAACTAAATAATATTATTAAAACTATCATTACTAATTATTTAATAAAATATTATAATTACTTACTATTATTGATAAATGTTGTTAATAATTAAATATTTAATAAATAATGTTAACACAAATCAACAAAAATAATGTTTGTCTTTTTGATTATTGAATTTCTTTGGTTTAAATTTTTGGGTTTTGTGCTTTGAAGATTGTTACATGATGTTAGTTAAAAAATGCTATTTGCATTTAGCTGAATGAATTGTTTCAAGGTTCTAAATATCGACACAGGCCAATACACCTTGTGTCAGTGCTTTTTTTATGTTTTACTTTTTTTTTTTTTTGAAATCGGTATAAAGGGGCTGATTTAAATCCTAGCTACCCTCTGAACTAGTGATTGACCCGATACAACCCCTGTATGGGTGTATTGGGAAGCCACTGGCACGATGCGTATCGACCGATATGATCAAATATAAATTAAAAGAAATTACCATTATTATACATAAATTACCAATATTTATAAAAAATAAATCAAAACAAATTATCACAAATTAGTAGATTCTAGGATGATAATTACTTGAAATTATCAAATAATATAATCCTAAATACATTAAAATAATTTGCCAAAAATTATCATATATTAGTAGAAAATGTCCAAAAATAGCCACTAAATTCCATAAAATCGATAAATTACTATAATTTACCAATAAACTATCATATAATAAATATAATACATTAGTATATATTTACCAAAATTAGTATATAATAGAAATTACCAGAAATTAGTAGAACTTAACCAAAAATAACCACTAATTTCTATAAAATAATATATTTAATAATTATCAGAAATTATTATATAATAGAAATTGCCAGAAATTAGTAGAGCTTAGGGAAACATAACCACTAATTTGCATAAAATATGATAAAATAGATTAAATCAGTATAACTTTGTAAAAATAATCATTAAATTTCAAATTTTAGTAAAACATAGATGATAATTACTTCAAATTATCAAATAATATGAACCTAAATAAATTATAATAATTTATCAAAAATTATATTTCGTTTTCCCGTACTTCACACGGGTCCCCGCTAGTTTAATATAATAATATAATCTAAACGGGGCCCACGAAAACAGGTCAAATTGCCATCTCCATCGGATTGCTTTTAGCGTTGCAGCGAGACAGCGATTAATGATCCCAATCTGATAATCAATTACTTACGAAAATTTTTTGATCCAACGTTATACAGAAGGAAGGTAGAGTAACGGTATGTCATTGTTAAGACTAGTTTCTGGTTCTAAGTACGAGTTCAAGTTCCAACATCTACCGTTCCGTTTGTTTGGATGTCGCTCGCGAGTCGAGATATCCTTCTGAGTTATGTCCCGCGCCACTGCAACAGCAAAAGAGTGAAGCCATGAACGAGCCCTCTTCATCCCTCGAGGTCGAGGCAACGTCGACTGTCGATTCCGATTCGCCACCATCTATCCTCATCCCTAGCCTACCAGACGACGTCGCTTTGCAATGCATCGCGAGGGTCCCACGGTTCTACCACTGTGATCTCTCCCTCGTCTGCAAATCCTGGCGATCGATCCTCCGTTCTCCCATCTTCTTCTCCACCCGTTCCCAGCTCAACTGCACCCAATACTTCCTTTTCATCAACGTCCGCATCCATGGATCTTCTTTCAAATGGTTCGTCCTCGGTCAGAACCCTCGTAACGCTAGAAATCCCAGGAATCTCTCTCCCGTCCTTCCCATCCCTTCTCAGGCCATTGGCTCTGCCTTTGCCGTCATTGGCCCTAAAATCTTCGTCATCGGTGGTTCAATTAACGACATTCCCTCGACGAACGTTTGGATCTTCGATTCTCGCTTCAACAAATGGGAAGCCGGTCCCAAGATGCGAGTCGGCAGGGAATTTGCCTCCACTGGCGTTGTAAATGGAAAAATTTATGTTCTTGGAGGTTGCGTGGTCGATTCTTGGGCTCGCTCGACCAACTGGGCTGAAGTGTTCGACCCGGTAACTGGGTCGTGGACTCCTGTTCCCAGTCCGGTGGATGTTAGGGAGAAATGGATGCATGGGAGCGCAGTCGTCGACGAGAAAATATACGCAATGGCAGATCGAGGAGGGATTGTCTACGATCCTACGAAGGCGTCGTGGGGCTATGTATCGACTGAGCTGGATTTGGGGTGGAGAGGAAGAGCTGCCGTCGTCGACGGGGTTTTATATTGTTATGACTATTTGGGAAAGATAAGAGGGTATGACGTGAAGGAAGGTTTATGGAAGGAGTTGAAGGGGGTGGAGAAGGATTTGCCTAAGTTTTTATGTGGAGCAACTATGGCTAATGTTGGAGGAAGGTTGTGTGTGGTTTGGGAGGGAAAGGGGACGGGTAAACAGATGGAAATATTATGTGCGGAGGTTGAGGTCTGGAAGGATAGTTGTGGGGGACTGTGGGGTTCAATTGTTTGGTCGCAGGTGATTCTGGTCATCCCCAGTGGTTCTTCAATCGTTCATTGCCTGTCGGTTGGACTGTGAACGTTGCCTGGAATATGAACCTTGCCCAAAGGTGAAGATTGTCTTATACTCTTATTTTACAGGTTTCTTCTTGTGTAATATATGATTTAAGAAATAAAACTTGGCTTTAGGTTGGGGTTTAAAATTGTGCTTTTCGCCCTTCCTATATTTTATTATTTGTTATAATGATAATATATTTTGTTATATGGTCAACTTATTAGTAATTGCTTTATTGTTGCATTTGATGATTTTGCACTTTCAAAGTGAAATATAACCTACAGAGATTTTATCTCAAACTTGATCTGAAGTGAAGAGTTTTCATGAAGTAAGGTAGGTCTACAATGTATTGTCTGCCAGTGAGAATATCACATAATGCGTTTCCATTACGATTTAAGCCTAATGGAAGCCAATAAATCACTTGTTAAGTTTTTTCCTAAAAGGGTTTCATGCAAAAATTGAAGGTTGCTTTAGTTCTCTGACTTAGCCTAAAGAAGTTGGTCTTCTGCATATATTGGATCTCTCACCAGCTTAATTGAAAGAAACATGGATGCACATAATTTGCTAACTTGGATTAGCTGATTGCAATGGCTGTGTAGCGGGCTGTAACCAATGATAATGCCCGACATCAGTCGTAAAATGTTTGGCATAGTGAGAGGTTGAATAGTTGTGGCCCCATGTATTTTATGACTGGTGTGGGGCGTTGTCATTGGTTCCACAGCCCACTGAACAGCAATTGCATTCAACTAGTCCTATCTCATAGTTTGCAGAGTTATGATTGATATGCACAAATACATTATTGGTTTAGTTGTAAAAACATTTATTCTTAACTACTGCTTACACAAAGTTGGAGATAAATTTAATCTGATGGATCTCAGGAGATTTGAAGAATATAAGCTTGAAAAAAAATGTTAGCACCACAAATTGCAATAAAAATTTGGTAACTGTTAATGTGAAGGTCAGGATATGAGGAGGTACTGCACTAGATCTGTGTTACCAGTAGTTAAAGTTGAAGTTTATTGCTATAGAGATCACTTGACTATATCAGAAGGAGAAAATTCAAAATTAGGGTGATTGTTAAGATGGGTCTCACAAAGCATCAATGGGTTCCACAAGAATAGCTTCTTTGTTAGAGTATCAACCATGCTCTGTAGCCTGTAGTTGTGGTATTTGGCCTATTCATGTTTCAGTATTTGATTTTCTTCAATTTTTTCCTCGATAATGATGTTTCCATAATTTCTTTTTGTAAATCATGGTTGGTGAATCATCAATCCAAATCCTTTTAGGGTTGGCACTAAAACTGGTATTTGAATGAATGGAGTTCACATCTTGACAAAAGGGATTCTCTCATGGTTTGCATAATACTTCATGGTGGTTGCTTGCCTGTTTGGATATCATGCATTGTCCATTACAATATGGTTTATTTATTTACAGGTCCTCCCATTAGAATAAGTGGCACCGTGTCTGTAGCATCCCACCCCTTTCTTTCTTTCTTAACAGTCAAGTAATTGTAATAAAGTACCTTGTGTCTTAATTTCTTTTAATTCTTAGTTTTATGTTCTATTATATTCAACCACTTGTTTCACCCATGAATTTACATTTACTCCAATTGTGCTGCTAGATGGGCTCATTTCATTAATTGGAGCTAGTTCATTAAAGAAAATCGTGTATATGCATGTTCACCTATTTTGCACGAAACCACTGGATGTCCACAGTTTTTCATATAAACAAGCACCCATTGTCAAAGGTTAGGTTGATATTCAGTTCTCCCCTTCCAAGTCCCTGGAAAGATGGGGCTAACATTGGGTATTGGCCCTTTTTTATAGTAATCTGGTAAAATTTTCATTTAAAGGAAAATGATTACGATCCATTGGAGAAGAGATTTCACAGCAAACTAGGCCCAAAATAGTCTCTGTTTTAAGTCTTTAAATTCCAGATGAGCTAAAGACCAATCCACACTCAATAAACGTATTTCAGCAATCACTGCCCTTCTAGAACAATATTTTGGAAAAAAAATAAGGCCTATATCCTTTCTCTTGTTAGGTAACATGTTTGAGCTGATAAAAGTGTGTGGTAGAGAAGCAAAACTCTTCCGGTGGCAGTTAACAGGATTTCAGTTGGATTATCAGAATTTCTGCAGTGTGGTAGACTTAGAAACCCTGTAGAATTTTCTATATGCCTTCCGGTGACCTGCAATATCACATATCTAGATTCTATTAGGTTTGAATCATCATCATCGTCATAATCCAAGCCTTATCAGGGTCGGCTACATGAATCCTGTTTTCTCCGATCCGTAAAGCCATATCCTCTGTTAAATTATTAGCGTTTATGCTATTAGGTTGAATGATGTACATTATTAAATGCTTCCTTAGTGAGCCAGAAACCCACTAATTATCATCATTAAAGTGCAGGTTGAGGCATTCACATTGTTCTTCTGGTTTGCCTGAGATGAATGGCTAAGCCTCATAATCGGCAGTTAGACTTTATGGTGTGTTTTCCATGCATGTTTTATGGTAAAACAAGAACCAGACCTTGCACCATGTCTGGAGTGGATGCCATAAGGGCAGAAGAATTCCTGTAATGGCTTGTAATCGTTTTTTCTTTACCTTTTTTGTTGATGCATAAACAAATATGTACAAATGGTCCTCCAACCATACAGGTGGCATCAAGTAGCAGATAACTGTTGTTTACCAAACTGGCTAATTTATGGACTGGAGCATTAAAATTTCTAGGAACATGTAAGAAGTCTACAGGCCCAATATCGACACACTTCTTAATTTCATCTAGTTAGACTGCCATGAAATACTTTAACCAGCAGAATTTAGAGCCAAAATAACAGCTATCGTATCACAGAACAGTGCTTTTTTTTTCAATTCTTAGCTGTTTGCAGTGCTTTGAAATTGCTAGGAGCTCTGACGTTTACTTGCAGAGGCACCCAAAAATTGGAGATGATAGAGAGAAGCAAATAAATAAATAACAAGAAATGAAAGTACCCCTATCACACAACAGGTGACACTCTGTCCATGAAGAAATTCGATTTCTAGAAAGGATCACATGAATCGTCATGTGTAGGAGCAGTGGGTTCAGAATTATTATCGCATTGGCGGCGAAAAATCCATTGAAAAAGAATTTGTTTATTTGTCAAAGATCCTTCTGTTCTTGCAAACCATTAACCATATATAATAACCTCGCACCACAACCATTTAAGCAATTGTTTGGCCTCCTTTTCCTCTTCAAAGTAAGAAGAGTGAAGAAAATTATCAGGCCAGGAACCCATCAAAGGACCAGATGGTCGAAGGCCCACAGGTGAGGCAAACTAAATAGCAAGCGAAAATCACAAGAAAGCAAAATAAATCTTCAAGGTCTATGCATTCCAAAGTTGGTTTTTACCATGAGAAAATCATTGATGAGTCGCCACAAGGCCCCCAACAAAAAGTTTAAAGGAGGAGCTAACTTGACAGAAGAATTAACACCACTTGTTTAGAACAAGAGAGGACTTTAAAAGTAGGAAATTTCCAGATTACACCAACTTGTTTAGAACAAGAGAAAACTTTTAAAAGTAAGAAATTTCCAGATTAATATCTTGTACTATTTGAACTCTCAAAAACTGTCAGTTTAGTCTCACCCTTAACTATCTGTCAGTTATCTATATCACATGTTAACATGTGCAATTTAAAACTTTTGAAAATAGCTAAAAAACTACCTTTGTTATTTATATCACATGTTGACATGTGCGATTTAAAACTTTTTGAAAATGTAAAAACTACCCTTTGAAAGAAACAATAAATCTATTCACCTCTCAGGTCATCATAATGTTCCATCGGGAAGCCTGGAGGGCCTGAGCACAGAGGCGTAACCATTTCTGATCTGGCCTGGGTGGTTCATGATGATGACATGAGAGGTGATGCTGGCAGCTTTCTTGGCAGGATCGTCCTTGGAGTTGGATACTGTTTAAATTGTGGGTGGTTATGGATAGTAGTTGACATGGCTACTTTGCCCAGCTGAAATCTAAGGGGAATTTGAAATCAGATCACCTAAAGGAAAATCTCCATTGCAGTTGCAGGTTGCTCTTTTAGTAAAGCCAGAGATATAAATTTTCCGATCACAGCATGGTACAGAGGGCGAGTGGAATTCGAAATCAGATCAAAATGGTCAGACTGTTAAAGAAACAAAAACATTGTAACTGAAGGAAACCCGTAAAAATTTAGCTACCATATAACACTTGAGGAATTATTCCTCTGACTATAACTCGCTTTTTCCACCTGTTGTTTTCTCTGCATTAGATGTTTTTCCATTCACCGCAACAAGTTCAATATCAAAAATCAGTGTTGGTCCACCTGGGATGGTAGGCGGGGATCCTTGAGCCCCATAACCAAGTTTTGCAAGTATTTTAAACTTCCGCTTCTCCCCCACACACATTCCCAAAAGCCCTTTGTTTAATAACTTGTCCAATGTCCACTGCCAAAGCTCAAACTCGATTCGGTCACCTCTTTCAAAACTGGAATCAAAGACAGTTCCATCTGTGAGTTTGCCCCGGTAGTGTACTTTGATTCTATCACCTCTGTAGGAGCATCACAACATTCTGGCTTAAACTTCACGCCAACTGCAGATCCGTAACGTCACCAGAATTCTTGGTAGAAATAAAAAACGTTGAAAAGACCATCACATTTAGCACTGATACAGTCATCAGTAAATAGCAAGGCTCCATCTTTTCCATGCTCTGTCGCACCCATTCTTTTTCCTTCTCTGGTGAGTGGTGGCCACTTCACCATGTGTACTTCATGAGCATGCATTGCAAATGAACAGCTAGCTAGCTTCTCAAACAACTGTCACCGGGAAGGGCCTCCTGGAGGAGACTGGATCTTCTTCTCACATGCACATCCTACCATGCATTAAGAACATCTTCCGTACTTATTAGTTATTATTCATGGAAGATGTTTTCAATGCACAGTGGATGTGCCTGTGAGGCACCCATTTGTGAGGAGCAGATCCCGCTTCCTCTTGGACAGCCTCGTAAGTGCATCTCAAGTCTCAACCAACTGTTATGTCTGTCGTTATTGTTCGTCAGAGGAAGCCACAACGCTGAAAGAGTAGTGTCCACATGTACTTCGAAGATAATTCTGGGGTGATTGTAAATTGCAAGGGAGAAATGAAAGGGTCTGCTATCACTGGACTAATTGCGAAGGAGTGTACAGACTTGTGGCCAAGGTAGAAGATTTTGCAAAACGAATCTATGATCTCCATTCTCAATCTCAATCTCAAGGAAGAAGACAATGAACAGTCTTCTTTTGAAAGGTAATTTTGATATTTCCAAATGTAATTGAGGAGTAATTAACAGTGTGGGCTAAATCAACAGTTTTTTAGAGTTCAGATATTACAGTGGAACGTTTTGAAGTTTGGGTATTAAATTGAAACTACAATATACTAATCTGGAATTTTCCCTTAATCCACAGCCATCGAAGTTTGGGAAGTATTGTGAACTGAAAATTTACCCGTGTATTCTTAATCCACAGCCATCGAAGGTCACAATCAACGAATAATGAGAGTGGACAAAATCTACTCAAATGTAATGAGCGTTTGCCATATCTCACAATGATCCCAATATATATTTAGATCAATTGGATTTTGATTTAAATTTTCCATCTCCTCCAAACTGAGTTTGTGTTCTCAAAACTTCCCAAATCTCAAATAATCCAATATTGGTGTCCTAATTCTCACATACTTTTTTGTTTACATTGAAACAAAAATTAGCATTTTACCATGAATAGGTCCATTGGCTAATTCATACCCTAAAAACTGAAAATGATGAAATATTGGCCGATCCAACTGAAGAACCAGTGAATCAGTCCTGGTTTCATAAAATAAAACTGCATTGCTTTTAATTTTATTTTTTTAGTTATATGCACACTTACAGAGGCCATGACTTTTTGCTCAGTTATCCAATTAGAGTGATTTTTTTTTTAGAGAAATACGGACAGGCCTGATGCAAATTTCTGATTTCCACCGCAAAACTATAAACATTCAAAAGATCAAAAATCTATATTCCATGCACCAATACCCACCCATGAATTGGCATCAATTCCAAACTGGCACTTACCCAAAATGTACTTTGAACCTACAAATTCTGACCCTGGGCTGAACCATCATTCTCCCTTTTTTTTTAATTTGATCAACTTTTTCGCAATTGATATGTTCCCAAAAAGCACCTTGCCCCACTATTTTTGCCAAAAAACTATCTTTTTTTGTCTCAAATCTTAATTTATAATATTAAAAATAATAAAAGTGAAAATTATGGTTTATCCATCTCACAAATTTTTATTTTATTTTTTTTTTGTTTTACCCTCCCCTTGTAAGTGACAAATTTATAAGGTAGGGGAATCAATAATTTGCCCATAATTTGGAGATTGACAGAATAACCTATTACTTCACAGCAAATAAGGGCCTAGAAGGCTGAAGTTTTGGTTGGCTTGTTAATTTGGGTGTTTGGAAAACCTTATTTTTTTCTGGCTGAAATATAGCTAATTTGGGCTTTCATATTTGTTTTTACCATACAATGCTTATAGGCTACCCAGGTGGGATCCACCTTGCAAATCCAAAAAGCCACATGAAAGTCCTCCCAAACAGGCACTAAAAGCCCCAATCCAACCTCTTTATCTTCAGCATTGGTTTAAGCTTGGAATATCTGTATCCAATTCCCAGGACATGAACAAAGGCAATGCAGATGGTTCTCACAAAATGGTTAGGACTGTGGGTAAGCGAGAAAAGTACTCGTTAAGAAAAAGATAGGAAAAGAATGAATGAAAAAATACACAGTCACTAGACAGTAGAGATACAAACTTTTACCAATAGTCATTGCAAGAACACTTGCCTCCTCTAAAATGATGAAAACGAATTCGATCTCTTATGGTTATATCCCTCTTGTAGATACCAGATATCAACTTTGTGACCGAATGGCAATCTCTACAAACTCGAAGGTTTTTCACTATTCGAATAGGAGACCCCTCAGGCGTTCGAAGCAGTCCATAAGCTATTGCCAGCCTCTCACTGTGAAGACCCAATGCGTGCTCTTTCTCCTCTTCATCTATATCATGCAAAACATCGTTTGTGGTTGATGCATATCCCTCCTGCTTCAGCCTCCTACCCATCTGATCTAACATCTCATAGATCTCTTCTCTTTCAGGATGCGAATCATCTCCCATCACAAACTCGTGCACAGTGAAGTTCACCTCTATAGAGCTCCAACCATGCTCTTTTCTTGCTTGTTTACGCTTCATTAATCTCCTAACCTTGCCTACATCAGACCATTTACCCAAGGAAGCATACACATTAGACACAAGCACATAGTTCTGGCCGCTGTGAGGCTCCAGCCGAAGTATCTCCTTGCTTATGTGCTCCCCTAATTCTTTATAACCATGGGTCTTACAAGCACCAAGTAAAGTCCGCCATAGCACGACGTTAGGCTCAATAGGCATGTTCTTGATTAACTCTTGGGCCTGGCTTATAAGCCCCGCTCGACAAAATAGATCAACCATGCAACCATAATGCTCAATTTGCGGAGCAATCCCATACTCAGAGCACATGCTGTTGAAGTTCTGAAAACCTTCCTCAACCAACCCAGAGTGGCTACATGCACATAAGACACTAGTGAAGGTAACACAGTTAGGTATCACCCTAGCTCTTTTCATGCCTGCAAACACTTCCAAAGCTTTCTCGCCATGACCGTGTATTGCAAACGCTCCAATCATGGTAGACCATGCCATGACATCCCTCTCACTCATTTTTTGAAACACCCGATGTGCATCATCCAAGCTACCACACTTGGCATACATGTCTACGAGTGAGGTACCAAGAACAACGTCAACTTTGACACCCTTTCTATCAATATAAGAGTGCACCCATTTCCCCAAATCTAGAGCCCCCAAGTGTCCACAAGCACCCACAACGCTAGCCAAGGTGAACCCATCAATCTCCACATTTTCAAGCTGCATTTCTCTGAACAAAGCCAGTGCCTCACGTGGGCCACCATTTTGAGCGTACCCAGAAATCATCACATTCCAAGAACCTGCGTCTCGGTCGTCCATTTCATCGAACAAGATGCGTGCAGAGTCCGTAGACCCACAACTTACGTATAATCTCATTAAGCCGTTGGTCACAGGAGTTTCAGAGTCCAAACCCATCTTTATAACTTGAGAATGGATCTCCTTCCCTTCATCTAATCTTAGTAACCGACAACAGGCTTTGAGAACAAACCCAACGGTGAAGCTATTCGCATAAAGGCCAGATGCGTGCATGTCCCTGTAGAGGGAGATGGCCGTGGCAGATGAGTCGCTGAGTGAGTAGCCTCTGATAATTGTGTTCCACATGAAGAGATTGGGATGGTGGGTCCAGTAGAGGATGCGGTGGGCGTAGTCCACGTGTCCTGTAAGTGAGATGGCTGAGGACTCGATCAGCTTGCTCGTTAGGAAGAAGTCTTGGGTCAGGCCATTTCGTACCATGTGGCCATGGATGGTCTTCAACTCCCTAAGTGACCTACATCGCTTGATCACGGCAACCAAACACCCATGCTCTAACATGGGCTTCACTGGGATTGACATATTTTTCTTTTTTTCGCTTCTATGTACACAACTATCACTTTAAATATCTAAAATTGCCACTCATCAATTTCCAATACCCAAACCGCCTTAGCTTTTATTAAAACTTTGATTTAAATTAGGGTTCGTTTGACTTATGAGAAGAGGGGTTTGGAATCCGAATCTAACTGTTTTGAAATCATTCATGGTGGAATAATATTTTCCCATTTGAAGCAATGGTCATTTGCTCCCCCTCCCTTTGGAATAAATATCTATTTCAGTTGATTCCGATTTTAGTCTCAACCAAATGGATAGGAATAATAAACCATTCTGGCGGTTCTAATTTGATGGAATACAATTCTGATTTCAATTATAAACCAAACAGACCTTTAAAGGTAAATCACCAACCAGCGCAGTTGATAAATTTTCTTATTCATCATAATAGACTTGAGATCAAATCCCGCTATCACCAAACGTTGGGAGGCTAAAGGGCACTAAGTTATAATATCTAAAGAGCTTTGACCAATTAAATATGAATACCACTTGACTTGATTAGTTACAATTTTTATGATATCAATTGATTGGTTATAATTTTTTCTGATGTATTTTCAGTATCAAAGAAGATCCGAGTATTTATCTGAAGAATTTTTTTACTACCACATACTAGACGGTACCATGGATAAAGAATGGCTATTAATGTTCTGTATAAGTAGGGTTGTAAATTGATTGGATAGAATCACATTGAAATTCGATTTTATTATATGACATTTATACTTCAATTGAATGTTATTTGCCGGATTTAGATTGGATTTGGATTGAATGGGATGTTTATATATATATATATATAATTTATTAATAAATTGGATTAAAAATAATTTTGATATTATATATTACAAAAAAAATGACTTGAAATTAACTTTTATGAGACTTGAATCTGAGACTCTTTTATAAACATACACCCATTCAAACCAACTTTATTAATGGATATGCATCCCCCACATGGGTTTGACTATGATATAGAAAAGAAAATATATCTGAAAATTTTCTGACCAATCAATTGAAATTATAAATATGATAGTCAATCAGGTGTTATTTACAAAATTTATAGATTTGTTTTGTATAGATTTTATATACAAAATGCATTAATAATACACACTTTTATATATACTTAGAATTTGAATTTTGAAATTGTCTTAATTTGGGTTGAGTTAGTCATAAAAAAAAAAAAAGAAAATTGGGTTGAATTCGAAACAAGTGGATGACTTTGGCGCTAGTTACGAGTTCACATCTGCGTCCCAGTGGAAGGCACCCCACAGCACATCCCAACCGTGTATTGGGAGCATCTCCATTGGGATGTGCTGTGAGGCACTTGTAGGGCGCAGATGAGATTTCCCTAATTACCATCTCAACTACGGGTCATTTGCGATAGACATTAATGTCAGCAATGATTGCCCTAAGAATGAGGTCTTTAGTAGCATTAATGTGCCCCATGGAAAATCTTTGTTGAAAATTCCCCATTATGTCCTTTTGTGTTTCTTCTATGATGAGAATATCTCTCATGATGATGGTAAGGCAATGAAATCAGGCAAAGTTGGAAAGTGAATGATTTCCATTTTCTTTGTAATGCAATTTTATTGCACTAGTACCAATGTATGAAGTATAAATCAAAAGAGTATAAATTATGGTCCACCATTGGTTTTTCTTTATTTTAGGGTAAATAATAAAGACCCCCTTATATTATGGGTAAGTGACAATTGTTAGACAGTTTTGTATGTCCTTAGTTTAAATCAAAATGATGTACTTTATGAGTTTATTGTAAATGAATAAAAGTGTATATTTGATTCATGTTCCCTTGTTATGTTTCTGTGTAATACCCTTAAACTAGATACTTAATGAGACTCATGTTAGTTTAGAATGTTCACAGCCAGTGGGTCGGTATAGGGAGACCTATCCTGACAAGACTGATACTGTGGTGCCACCAAGTCGGTTGGGGTGGCTTGTCTCAGCTACCGGGTGAGACCCTAGGCACATACAGTGTAAGATTAATTGAATCTTTGAACTAGACCAGATTTCCAGTATTGCCCTGGACCTTGGAGATTGATGGGCAAAACTGGAAAGTTACACCCGACCCCTAGACTCGATTATGATACTACACTAGGTGTCTGATTGGGCTGTTTTTGATGTACCAATCAGTGAGATCCTTAGCGGGGGTCAAAACCTGGGTATGTTGGGACAGTCTGAGAATTCATCTAAGTGGGTGATCATAGTAACAGGATCAGCCCCTTTGTCGAACAAAGGTAATGATCGGGGATGCACTCTCACTGATGGAAACCAAGACTGCCGACAACCGATTTTAATCGTTGAGATTTGTTTTGCAAAATATATTTTATATGATATATAAAAGTATATATATTATGGTTTCGAAATGATTTACAAAAGGTTTTAATTCCCGAGATCCATATAAGAGAGAGTGCAGCACTGTTCCTTGCAGCCGAGGGAGAGGTCCTCTCTTGTCAGGCAGTGTATGATCATTATGGGCTGAGAGGTTAAGTATAAGACATTGAGGATAATACCTGATGGGCTAATCTTGCATCTGCCCACAGTCCTTAGGTGTTACAAGGTGGCTTGGCCCAGGGACCACTTAGGGTAAGTGTTGGGCCCATAGAGCCTATCTGATGGGTTTCAGGGGGTGCACTGTCCATAACAGTGTATTCGGCCAGGCCTTGTAACAAAGGCTGGGCTGAACCCATGTGGCTAATGTGTAGATTAATGTTTGGGTCCCACGCCATACAAGAAAGCCCAACTGGGCAGCAGTTTGGAAGGCTAAATGAATATATAACCTTAAATGGGCCTTAAGCCTATTTCGAACTGGGCTAATTTGATCAGTCACTTAAGGGGCGAATTATGAGATGGATCAATTGATAGGATTGGGCCCACACCCTATCCACTTAGAGATTCTAAGATCTAAATAAGATTTAGATCTGAAAACTTCCTAATTAGATTAGGAGATGACTGATCTAATCTGTAGATAATATAAGGGTTATCCCTTATATATGATTTGGGTTAGCAACTCTTAATGGGATTAGGAGTTGATCCCTTTAAGTCTATAAAAGGAAGCGGGGGCGGCAGCCTTTAGACACAACACAACACAAGCAAACAACAGATAGTTTTGTCTTCAGAGCTGAAATCATAGAAGAGAGAATTCTGCACCTGCAAATACTCTCTTGCCACCTCCTTCCTGCAGCTGCCACCTACAGCAGTTCAACCTACAGTTCTTGGTAGAAATCAAGATTGGACCTTGATTCCAATCTTTTGGAGAAAAGATTGGTGGGAGTTGTTTTCACAAGCTATCCAGGTGATTCTTGAGAAGGGTCAAGTTCTTTTGGAAGAACACTGCTGATTCTGCTCCACCCTACACTGCGCCATCTTCAGTGGGAGCAGATTTTGGATCCTTCCTTGGGCGTGAACACCTCCATTGGGAGATACTACTCTGTATTAGATATTATCTCTCCCTACTCCTTTTGGTCCATATCTGTTTCAGTTTATGGTTCAAGAATGATCATTGAAAATATGATTTTCTAAATAGGAAATCCGATTCCCAATTGAAGGGAGAGAAAAATTTTTGAAATTCGCCCCCCTTATTCCGCATTCTTTGTGCGTCCATGTGATGGATTTCCTATCCCTTCAACAATTACCCCTAAACTTTTACTTTGCAATAAATTTTCCCTTAACCGTTAGATAAGATGATAAAATGTGTTAAATTACTAAAATATTCACTTGAATTTTACTTTTTTTAGTTGCCCTTTTCTCTTATGCCTTAATTGACCTAAAAATACCTCCATTTTTCTCTAGACAAAAACTAGCTAAAATAACAAGAATCATTTCACTAATAGAGAAACATAAGTTTATTTGAATTCTTGTTTCATTTTTCTAACATGAATGCCCCTATTAAACTTAAAATATAAAAAATATCAACTCATTTCTCTAATAAATTAAGAAAAACCAAACAAAACCTTAAATTTATATCTATCAAAAAGAAACTTCTACCATTTCATTTGAATATTGAATCTAGAAGACTTTAATATTATATTTTAAAAACTAATCAAATCATAAACCGTCAAATAAATAAGAAAATGGTAGTTTGTGGGGTTTTAAAAAAATAAACAACTGAATGGGAATCTTTTTTGAATTTAACAGAACTATAACAAAGGGGGTATTTGTTACAAAGTAAAAATTTAGGGGGTTTGTCGCAAATTAAAGTTCAAGGAGGTAATTGTCATTGACCCTATAGTAAAGGAGGGGGTCTTTGTAACTTACCCTAAATTTTATTTTGCTCTATTTACACTATAAACAAACAAAGTAGATCATAACTTGAATGTACATTTGCATTTCCCATGCATTTGCACAAATGAAATTGCATTACAAACAAACTAGGCCTAGGATTGAAATCAATGAATTAGAAATAAAAGGCTCCATTATGTTATTGGATTGGATTGGATATATTTAATTCAATAATAATAAGATATAAAAAGAAAGTTAATTTATCAATACATTATACATACATTAAAAGCTCATATTAGGGTTTTAGGGTCATCAAATAAATCTAGTCAACACTCAAACAACAATTATAGAGATCTTCATTTCCATACATCGTTTTTGAATCCATCCATCTTCTCCATCAGGAATTATTTGTAGAATTCCTCATCTTTTCGTGGTGATCTCAGCCAAGCTATTCAAAATAATGTGATTTTCAGTACCACAAAGTCGTACTTTTTATGTTAAAAGCATAGCTAAATACCAACAAAAAAATGATATATCTAGTCTAACCATGTTTCTGGCAATGTGCCAACTGGTTTGGTAAGGCCTCCTAATTGTAGTGGAGACTTCGGATCAAATCCTACATACACTAGGGTTGGAGGGTTTACAGATTTGGGGAAGGCCCTTATATATTGGGAAAAAAATCCACTCTAAGCACCCTTCCGAGCACTCTACCGATGGATACAAATCCATCATTGTATTAAAGTTAGAATTTTTGTTTTTTCAAGGATACATGAGAAGTGGCTTATATGTTTACAAGTCTTGAAAGGATTGACAGTGAAGATCAACCCACATTTTTGTTACAAAAAGGAGTGATTTAGAAGTGGATGATAAAGGAGGCAAACTCTAAGTAGGTGTTTGGCACCGGAGAATTCACAAGTTTGCTTGATCCTTGCTACAATGATAGTTTCAGGATTTGAGAACATAGGTATTTCTTGAATCATTAAATTTGATGATTCTTAAATTGCGTTGGTGATATTGAATTAATAAGGTGATGTGGCACATTGAAACTTGTCATGGAGTTGTCATCATAAATATATTTATACTATATATAAAAGTATTGATGAAGTATGAAACTTTTTTTTTGAATAGAATTACCCTCTATTTCTTTGTTTGATAAAGAGTACGAAAGCCATTTTATTATAGTTTAAATGGCTACTAATGGTATTCATTTAATAATTGAAAATGTAACTTCAATTATTACTTTCCACCTCATTTAATCTTCTCTCATTAAGTCTTATATTTAAGGTATTAAATTGCATTTTCTCTACTTAAATCCTATATTTAAGTTATTTTTCACTAATAAATGCTACTAATTAGATCTATGTCAATATTTTTAGCAATATAAACCCATATATTTTAAATTTGACTAAAAAATAAAACCACTATTTATCCAAGTGGTGGCTAAGCAATTCAACATTTGAATCAAATTGACCAACCTATGAAGTTATAGTTATGTGATAAAAAATTAAAAATATAAATAAATATAGGAAATTACAAAATGAAGAAAAAATATGTATAATATTTTTGTTTATCAAATGAAAAAATAAGTGTAATAAACAAGAATTACTTTCATTGATAATGAAAATGAAATACATAATTTAGAATTGACCAAAAAGTGGAATATAAAAATTAATAATAAATAGTTCAACTTTTGAGTTAAACGTGTTAACCTTTAATGTCATAAATAAATAATAAGAATTAATAAAACATAAATATACAAAAATGAAAAAATACATAAATTTTGCAAAAAAAGCATTCAAGCACATGTCTAATATCTTATTTTTATCATATTAAACAAAAAGTAAGGGTGACATATCAAAATTATTTTCATACACAAAATACAAAAAAAAAGTATAGAAAAAAATTAACACATCTACAATTCTATTATTACACTACTATTAAAAATATGAATAAGATTGTGAAATTTTCTTATGACTAAAATACTTATTTTTGAATTTAGTCTCTATTTAATTATTCAGTTTAAATTGTAAACTGAACTACTACTTTTCACCTTATTCAAAATTTTGGATGAGATGTTTATATAATTAGATTTGGATTTTGCAATTTGCATATGAATAACAATAAAGCACAAAAAATAAAAAAAAAATACATAAAGTTTATAGAAAATGTTGGATATATTATTACTTTCATTATCATCATCTAAAATTGTCATGTGCAATGCATGTGCACACTTACTAGTTATAATAATAAATCAAAACACTTTAAACACCCAATCAACCTACTTCTACTATTCTACACCAAATGCAGTTTTCTTTTGTACTTTTCAAAAAAAAAAGGCTCATTTGGTGTGTCTTTTTGTGCGGTCTTTTGGCTGTTTACAA
This sequence comes from Nelumbo lutea, assembly GCF_056320005.1. Classification (NCBI taxonomy): domain Eukaryota; kingdom Viridiplantae; phylum Streptophyta; class Magnoliopsida; order Proteales; family Nelumbonaceae; genus Nelumbo; species Nelumbo lutea. The sequence continues at coordinate 114,627,423 of NC_142684.1, forward strand.
GTTAGGCATATCGCACTGTAGTCTTTTTTCCATTTGGTTTGTAACAAATCTAGCCACCAAAGATTGGTTTATTGAAAAGATGCGAGAAGCCCATTTTGGGCTGATTTTGGAAAGCTCTAAATGGAGATTTTTGCGTCTTTCTTGCTTTATTCTCATGCGGAAAGAATGGAAAGAAGTTCGATAAACAAACTAGCTCCGGGTTGCTCAGATCATTCTGCAAAAATGCAATGCATCTTTTAACTGTCAGAACTATCAGAAAATCTTCCCAAAAAGACTTGCCAAATGACCCTTAGATTAAACACTGAAACCAAATGCTTGTAAATCAATAACGCTTGTAAGATGCTATGGTGGAAAACACCCACTAAAAATAATTAATTATATTGGATTTAAATATATATATATATTTTTTTATTTTAGTTGTAAACTTGTAATGAGGGGTACAACTTGCATGGACTTAAGATGGGATTTTTGTTAAAATTTGAATAGGTCCGGCCTGGCGAGAAGCCCATTTTGGGCTGATTTCGGGAAGCTCTAAATGGAGATTTTTGCGTCTTTCTTGCTTTATTCTCATGCGGAAAGAATGGAAAGAAGTTCGATAAACAAACTAGCTCCAGGTTGCTCAGATCTTTCTGCAAAAATGCAATGCATCTTTTAACTGTCAGAACTATCAGAAAATCTTCCCAAAAAGACTTGCCAAATGACCCTTAGATTAAACACTGAAACCAAATGCTTGTAAATCAATAACGCTTGTAAGATGCTATGATGGCAAACACCCACTAAAAAAATTAATTATATTGGATTTATATATATATATATATATTTTTTTTTTTTAATTTTAGTTGTAAACTTGTAATGAGGGGTACAACTTGCATGGACTTAAGATGGGATTTTTGTTAAAATTTGAATAGGTCCGGCCTGAAACCAAAGCTTGAAACTTTGTAAAATGTTAATTCAAGCCGATCCCGATTTGCACCCATATTACAATGGATCAAATTGAATATGAAAGAATGATTTATATAATAATTTGGATCAAATAATGGTTTTGTTTCATTTGATCGATATATTTAATTTTTAGTATTAAAAATATCTAAAAAAATAATTGGGTTTGAGGTTTATATAAATTTATGATAATTTTATATAAGACTTATTGATATTTTAATCTAATTGGATTGCCTTGACTATTAAATATGTAAACAAATTGAATTCGACTCTATGGTTGCATTTGGAAACAATGCAATAAGTGTGAATGCAAATATGAAGAGTATAAAACACTCCATATAAATTGCAAAGTTGGGTTAGTTTTACATCGACAAATTTACCTTCTTACCAAACAGACTTATAGTTATAATGGATGCAAATACAAATTCCAATAAAGCATATGCCTTATTTTATGAAAAGCCCACTTAAATGCAAATTTACTTCTTTTTTTATTGATGTACTTTTACATCTTATTATCAATGTAAATATGCATTGGTCTTCCATTTGTCAATGCATAAATGTAATGTTGCCAAACACAAGCAAAAATGAAGCAAAGTGCAAATTTACCCTGAATTGAAATTTACACTATTGGAGGGGTTAGGATACATCATATGGATGGTCGTATCATGCTAGATGGTTGGACGGAATTTAAAAAATTTCTTAATCTTTCTTGGAATTGAATTCTCTGTGTTTTGAAAATTTGCATTTTTCAGGGTCGGTTTTGCACTAAATCAGACCATATTTTAAACCAATCAAAGAGTGAGATTTATACCTAATACGGATACCACAAATGCAGATGCCCAAATCAGTCCTAAAACCAACCTTCACTGAAGATGGCGCAGTATGTAGGTGAAGCTAATTCAACAACATGGTTTTCAACAAAATTGCAACCCAATTGCTTGAATTGAACTAGGGGAATTGAGCCTAATATTTCAAGAATTTTTCTTGCAAAAATCATAGGAAAAATTGATCTATATCAATCCTAGATAGCTGAGGTCGAACTGGAAAAAAACTAAGAGACAAAAGGGTGCAGGGAGGACCAAAAACTACAAAAAGATGAAGTTGTCTTGGACTAGTCTGCCCCCTCATCTTTTATAATCTCTTATGTAGATTAGGAGATAATCTAGATCTAAATCAGATCTAAACTCTAATTAGAGATATACCTTATATACTTATAAGATTAGGTGCTTCATACCCAAATCCAAATCTAGATTCACCCCATGTCACATGACAACTTAAGCTGTCATGTGACAGGTTTATTAATCATATTAATTATGGGCCTTAGGCCCATCAGCTATAAGGCTCACAACTTAAGAGTGTTGCATGGCCAACTTGGACTTAATTTGTATGGCGTAGGACCCCCACAATGACCTCACATAGGTCCACATGGGTTCGACCTAGCCTTTATGAAAATGTTTGGTCGAGTTCATTGCTAAACGCAGTAAACCCATGAGCACATCATTATGGGCCCAAAATTTACACTTAAATGATTATTGAATTCAACCATACTATGAAGACCCAAGGATAATGGACTTAGTAAGATAAAGCCCATTAAGTAATTAACCTTGTAGTGGTCTCTTACACTTAACCTCTCGGCCCATAATGATCACACACTGCTCTATAAGGAAGGACCTCTCTTCTGGTTACAAGGTGCAGTGTCACACTCTCTATTCGGATGGATCTCGAGAATTAAAACATTTTGCAAACATTTTTCATAAAACACTAATATATATATATATATATATATATATATATATATATATATATATATATATATATATATATATATATATTTGCAAAACAAAATTTCAAATACAGTTAAAATCCATTGTCAACAGTTTAGGTTTCCATCAAAGAGAGTGTAAGCCCTATTATTCATTTTGTCCGACAAAAGGGCCGATCATATCATTATGATCACCCACTCAGATGAATTCTCAAATTGCCATAACATACCCAGGTTTTGACCATCAATGGATCTCACCGATCAGTATATCGAAGATAACCAAATTCAACACCTAATGCAGTACCATAATCAAGTCTATGGGTTATGTGTAACTTTTCAGTTTTGCCCATCAATCTTTAAGGTCTAGGGCATAACTGGAAATTGGTCCGGGTTCAGTGTTTCAACCAAAGACAAACTACCCCAACTTCTTTGGTAGCATATAAGTGTCAACCTCAGCAAGATAAACTCTCCAAGTCTATCCAATGACTAAGAATATTCTAAAATAACACGAGTATCTAGTTTAAAGTATAATTTCATAGAAACATACGAATATCAACATGAAACAATAATGTACTTTTATTCATTTACAATAAATGTATCTATACATCAATCTGATTGGAGCTAAGGGCATACACTATCTAATATACACTCCATTTGCTTGTTTTCAAATGCAAATTATGTTTCACATATTCGTCATATATCAAATTAAGTTTAACTATGAGATAAATCTATTTTGGATCGAAACTGGAAAAATAAAAGGAAAAATTTCACTTCAATATCCTAAATTTTGGGGTAGTGTCAAGTTAATACCCAAACTTTCAAACGTATCACTATAATACCCAAACTTTCAAAAAGTGTCAAGTTGGTCCCTGTTGTTAATCGACCATCAGTTATTTGATCACATAATGACATGTGCAACTTAAAATTTTTAAAATGTCAAAACTATCATTTCTTTTGAAGACACCCATCATTATCTTCTGCCATAAAACTGAATTGTGGAAGTCAACTCAAAGTATTAGAGGGACCCATAGGTTGCTAACGTGGAAATGGAGCAATTAGTCAGCCAATGGAAAAGGTAGCGTACCCAAAGAAGTGGTCGTCGTAGGTGCACGTCTGCTATCTACGTGTCTGAAGCCCAGGGGTTGGGCGTCTATAAAATCTTTACCAATTTGAATATAACAATCTATTCATGAATTGTTCATTGCTTGTGTTTTTCCAAATGCAATGTCACAACCAGAGTTTAAGAGTGAAGCGAGAGGAGTCGGGGCAGTTGGGGAAAGCAGAAGAAAAACTTGGAAGCAAAGATTAGTTGAGGAGGAGGAGGAGGGAGAAGTCATCATGGCGAACAAGCTTTTCTTATTAGCTTGCATTTGAAATGAGAGCTGTCGAGATTCATCGTCGACACCGCATTACCCTTCGTTGCCCAAGTACCCCAAGGGCATTCCTGTTTAGAAGAAGATGGAAGGATCCGAGGTGAAGGCTTTGTTCTCAATATTGAGAATGACTTGTTCCACTTGCGTTGGTTTTATTGAGAAAGCCATCAAACAACTTCCTGGTATTCGAGATGCTGTGATTGATGTCCTCAACAACAAAGCCCAACTACCCGAGTTCTTTTTTTCCCCTCAAAAAAAGATCCAATACCAATCATAATAAAATTAGATAATAAGTGAAGGATATTTTTGTCCTTTTATATGATACATAATGTCCGTAATAGTTTTGGACTAACTTGACACTTATTAAAAATTTGGGTACTATAATGATACGTTTAAAAAGTTCGAGTACTAATTTCACATTACAAAAAAACCGACGCAAGTTTCATCCTATACAAATGTGGGCCCAACCGACCGGTTCCTTGCGAAAGAACCTGGATAACCCGCTCGACATCCGACTTCCATCATCCATAAGCATCCGATTTATAATCTTGTTTCCAACCCGAACGGTTTGGCTCCCGACTCAATACGGACCCCTCCTGAATAAACCAACCCCTTTCCCTTTCGGTACATCGGGAGGCAGATTTTGCCGCCGAACATCTCAACAACGGTCTACAGTGCGCTGCGATTGGGCCCTGCAACGTCAAATTGGACAAGGGAAAAACGAAGACCGAGGGAAGGGCAAGAAGGAGGAGGAAAAGAAGCAAGTACGAAACTCTCAATCTTGTGCAGACGAAGAATGCCGAGAAGGAAGAAGATCAACCTGCTCTTATTCGTTTTCTTGCGATAGATGGCTAGCTCTCAACACCGCTGTGTTTTCGGTTCGTCTCCTTCACTTTCTTCCTCTTTCCTCCTTTCTCTGAGACACGGATAGAGGGAATTCGAATTTCGTTCCAACCCTCTCCATGCGTTACAATTTTTTTACAATAGATTTCAAAAGATGGAGCTTTGACTGTTAGCTATATTGATCCGTTCTCTTCTCTTTGCTGGTTTTGTTTGTTATCTGATCGTTGTTTGGATTCCTGGCAGTTGGGAATATACCATATGATGCGACTGAAGAACAGCTTATACAAATATGTGAAGAGGTTGGACCGGTTGTGTCATTTAGGTCAGACTTTATTTTTTAAGTTCATATTTTAATCACAGAAAGAAATCCTCCAAATTTGGTCTTTTAGAATATTAATGCTCAAACGAACTTGAATTACTGAGAACACTACTATGTGCTTGCACAATTAGACCTTATCAGGCCACGCATTTTGTTTGTAATTTCCAGAAGCTTGGAATAAGAAGAAGAAGAAAATTTCGCAGAGAAAATATTGGGGAACCCCACTATCTTTTCTCAGATAAAGAAAGGGACACCTGTTGGACACTTCTGTCATTCTATCCAAAAACTAGTTCAAGTTTTCTGCCTTTTTGTTGTATTGTTGGACCATATGCTCAATATTGCTGAATATTAAGAAAATTTAGTGAAGAACTCCATTGATCTCTGAAGGTAATTATAAATAGTTTTTCACATGACTTGGGAGTGGGCAGTAATTCTCACATTCAAGTGAAAGATAGTAAGTTGTCCTATCATATGTGAACAACTATTTATAATTTTTGTCATGTAATGCAACTGTGAATCACTAAATTCTCACTATGCTGACAATTGATGGCTTGGGAAAGAATGATCATTTGAGGGCAAAAGGATAGATAGTTTAGATTGCTGTGGATTTATATCTTTTTAGTTGATACTTCTTTAAATTGTATGGTTGAGATGCTTTTCAACATTTTTTTTTGATTCATACTATTTTCATATTTTTTTTTGATTGGCTTTTCAACATTTTTGTATTTCAGATTAGTTATTGATAGAGAAACTGGGAAACCAAAAGGTTATGGGTTCTGTGAGTACAAGGATGAAGAGACAGCTCTAAGTGCTCGCCGCAATCTCCAGGGTTATGAAATTAATGGCCGTCAATTACGGGTTGACTTTGCTGAAAATGATAAAGGTGCTGATAGAAATCGTGAACAGGTAAACTATTAAGACATACAATATGAGGTGGAAAACTCACTATAGCAAACTATCTCTACTATTATGTTATGGTGGTACTCTGTTCTTGGATGGTTTCATGTGCATGAAGTGTTGAACTTTTTACATGATTCTTTTAGTAATTTTTAAACTTGTATTTCTTACATGGCTACCAGATATTTTTTTCTTGAACTTATGGATGCATCTTAACAATTGGGTGGACATGCAACTGCTTAAAATGAATATATTTTCTAATACCTACTGATAAAAATTATATTTTATAATAAATATTGTTATGAGAATGCATATATTCTGATGCTGTGAATCAAGACGGTTCTCTTTTTATATTGCCCTAATATGTATGTGTTGTATCTATTTGTTAAATGTCGCCTTTAATAATTATTGGTATTATTAGTATATGCTGTTGACTTCACCAAATATTAATAATTAAGGCTGAGTCATTAAGTTGAATTTTATGCTATTGACTTCTTGTTGAAATTTAATAACAACTTCGATACCTATCTTTTTTTTTTTTCAAAAAAAAAAAAAAAAGAAAAGAAAAATCCTATTTTGTTTGATGTTCATCGTAAATGATAACATGCATAATTGCATTTAGGAAATGTTTTCATTTGTTTGGTGATATATGCACTCTTGTAAACTTTTTTTTTTTTGGGTGATAGATAAACATATCATATGCTATGGTTGATTATGTGAAGAGGACAAATGGACTATCAACCTAAAGGAAATTATTTAAATGTTTTAAATGGATTTCAAGGCTCAAAGAAATAGCAAAAAAAATGAGGTGCTCAATTGTTGTGCCTTGATCCTAGGATGTGACAAATCAATCTGGCCTATAGAGTATTTGCCTTTTCCAGTGGGTGGAAATCTTAGGTTAGATGAGTTTTTGGATCTTGTATTGGAGAGAGATAGTAGAAGGCTGGTGTTTCGAAACAAAATATGGATTTTCTTAGGGGTATGGATGACCCTCACTAAATCTAGGTTTCTTAGTTTGTTTCTCAATATATTGATAAAAGAAAGTTTGTTTCTCAATGTACAATATGCCATACTTAAGGTTTAGGAGATTAAAAAGAGAAAATTTGTGAGTGGATATTGATCCTGAAGCCACCGAATAACCAGGAGTAAATGCCACATTTATCACTTTGATTCCAAGGAAGAGGGGGGCCAAAACTCCTAAAGACTTTAGACCAATAAGCCTCATCGAGAGTGTTTACAAAATTCTTTTAAAGGTCTTATAAAAAAGACTTAAAAAAGATGTTACCCTCGATCATCTCTCCTTTCCAAGGTGCTTTTGTAGAAGGAAGGCAAATTGTGGATCAAATCTTGGTGGCCAATGAATGCGTCGTGGAAAGACGAAAGGGTAAAGTAGATCTAGAAAAAGCCTATGACTTGGTTAATTGGGAAGTCCTCCTAAAAGTACTAGAAAGACTGGGATTTGGAGTTAGATGGAGGTCTTGGATTAAAGGATGCTTAAGTTCAGCTCATTTTAAGTCCACTCCCTAGCAAACAGGAGAAGACGGAAAAACCAAATCTCTAGTATAGAGGTGGAGGGAAGAGTAGTAAATGCAAAGGAGGAAATTGAAAGGTGCTTTGTGGATCATTTAAAGTCAATTTTTGCATCCTCTGATGAAAACAATGCACAATTGGGAGATTTACAATGGGATAGAAAGCCAAAATCTGAAGCTAACCTCCTAGAAAGAGCTTTCAGTATCGAGGAGATACATGAAGCAATATTCTCGATGGATAGATCTAAAGCTCCGAGGCCAGATGGATTTTCAATGGCTTTCTATCAGGATTGTTGGGAAATTTTGAAAGTTGAATTAATGGATGTATTTATGGAGTTGTATCAAGAAGGAAATTTACCACCTGGAGCAAATGTAACTTTTATTGCTTTAGTGCCATTAAAGAAGGAGTTCAAAACCCCCAAGGATTACAGACCGATAAGTCTTGTGGGTAGCTTGTATAAATTATTGCTAAAGTCTTGGCTGGTAGGTTGAAGACTGTCTTGCCCTATGTTATCTCTTAGAACCAAGGAGCTTTTGTAGAAGGGAGACAAATTGTGGATCAAATCTTAGTGGCAAATGAATGTGTTGTAGCTAAGAGAAAAAAAGGTGGCAAAGGTTTGATTTGTAAATTGGACCTAGACAAAGCTTATGGTATGGTGGATTAGTCCTTCCTATTGAATCTAATGGAAAAGATGGGGTTAGGTGAAAGATGGAGGATGTGGATTGAAGAATGTATTAGCTCAACACATTTTTCTATTCTGATGAATGGGATGGCAAAGGATTTTTTCCAGGCTAAAAGAGGGCTAAGACAGGGTGATCCCTTATCCCCATTCTTATTCACCTTTGTGGCCGAGGTTTTGAGTAGACAAATCACCAAGGCTGACCAAGAAAACCAGTTTAAAGGTTGGAGGATGGGTAGATCATAAGTGGTGGTGTCTCATTTGCAATTTGCTGATGACATAATCATTTTTTGTGAAAGCTTTGATGAATCCAATTTAAGGAATCTAAAAAGATTGGTGGATGAATTTCAACAGGCCTTCAAACTGAAAGTCAATTGGGGAAAAAGCTATGTAGTTGGAATCAACATTGAAGGGGGGGATATCCAAGCCATGGCAAATATGCTAGGCTGTGAAGTGAAAAATTGGCCTCTAGAATACTTAGGTATGCCCTTGGGTGGGAATCCGAAAGCTGAAAGTTTTTGGAAACCGGTGCTGGAGAAGTTCATAAAGAAGTTGGCAATGTGGAAGAGAAATTATATATCCTTGGGGGGGAAGAATCACCTTGATAAAATCTACCCTAGCAAATCTACCCACTTATTTCCTCTCCACCTTTAAGATCTCGGTGAAAATAGCTAGGAAGTTGGAGAAGATTATGAGGGACTTTTTGCGGAAACCAGGCGATGAAAAGAAAGATCGTTTAGTGAAGTGGGAGCAAGTTTGTTACCCTAAGGAGCCGGGTGGATTAGGTATAGGGATCTTATTAAAGAAAAACAAGGCCCTTCTAGTGAAATGGCTGTGGAGATTCCCTTGTGAAGAAGATAGGTTGTGGCACAGGGTCATTAAAAGCATTCACGTTGAAGCAGATAATGGCTGGGATGCAAAACTAGCCCCTAGTGCAGCTCCAAATTCTCCCTGGAAGGCAATCTATGAGGTATATCCAACCTTTCTTTAATTTATCAGGTTTTATGTCGGTTATGGCAATAAAGTTTTATTCTGGGAAGACCTTTGGGTTGGGGATGTGCCTCTTATGGTCAAATTCCCAGACCTCTACTCCTTATCAAACCATAAAAACAAACCTGTTTCTAGGTTTGGTTTTCTTTCAGATTTGGGTATCTCTTGGGATTTTGGTTTTAGAAGAGGGTTGAGGGAAAATGAATGCGAGTCTCTAGTGCTTTTGATTTCAACACTTGAGAGGGTCTACTTGGACCAATATATAGCTGATTGTAGAATTTGGTCCCCAACTTCTGATGGTTTATTTTCCTGTGCATCTTTCTTTGATTTGCTCACTCACACTGATCCTACGGGGGTGGACTTCCCAATGAGGGAAATCTGGTCTAAACCGATCCCTCCAAAAGTACAAGCTTTCTGTTGGGAAGTGTTCCTAGGGAAGGTACACTTGTGATGTGCTATAGAAAAGGAGGCAAAAAAATTGCATCTCTCCTCATGTGTGTCCTCTGTATGGGTTGTGGTGAAACCCTAACCCACTTACTCTTATCCTGCTCTTTTGCTTCTGGTATTTGGAATGTTTGTTTTCTCTTTGGATGCGGATGGGTTCCCCCATAGGATGTGGTAAGTCTATTCAGCCCCTCTTTCTAGGGTCAACAGAAGAAAAGAGGAAAGTGCTTATGGAAGGCAACAAGAGCAGCTACAGTATGGACTATATGGGAGGAAAGAAACCTAAGAATTTTTTCTGGAAAAAGTAAAAGGAGGAAGTTATTGAAACCATAAAAATCAAAACTGCACATTGGGTGAAGACCATGGAGATATTCAGAAATTACTCCATGAATGAGATTCTAAGAAATTGGGCTGAAGTAGCACAAACAGATGCAACCAAAGTATTTGTAAGTATGGAATGGAAGCCACCAACACTGAACAAATTAGAACTAAACTTCGATGGGAGTTCTCTTGGCAACCCAGGAAGGGCAGGCATAGGGGGTGTGTTTAGAAATCATTTGGATGTGGTGGTGGCACTCTACTCAGGACCAATAGGATTTGGTGACTCAATATAGGCTGAATCTTTAGCCCTACTTCAAGGTCTAAAGATGGCTGAGCAGATAGGAACAACAGGCTTAGAAATAGAAGGAGACTCACCATTGGTCATTTCTTGGGCCAAAAATGGAAGCTCAAATTTATCTTCAGAGGAATTGACATACTTGCAAGGAGGATCAACTCTCAGTTTGGTTGGGTCAAACGGGATGCAAATGGGATGTCGGATACCCTAGCAAAACAAGGGGCAAATAGATCTTCATTGTATTGGGCAGAATTGTAACTGATTGCTGGAGATTGCAGTTTAGATTAACATCTCTCTGCAATCTTTATCTATTGTAACTGAATTTCTCTGTTATTAATGAAAATTTCTTGCTGATAAAATTAAAAGTTCAGCTTATTACTCAATCCTAATCAATGGTGCAGCAAAGGACTTATTCCCGGCTAGGAGAGGAATTATGCAAGGTGACCCCCTATCTCCATTCTTGTTTACCCTAGTGGTAGAAGTGTTAAGCAGAATGGTAGCAAAAGCTGGTGATCAAGGCCTTATTAGAGGTTGGAGGGTAGGTAGGAATCAGGTGGTTGTTACCCATCTCCAATTTGCAGACAACATCCTCTTTTTCTATGAAGGAAACAATGAGGAAGTGGTGGGAGATCTGAGGGTGTTGCTGAATAATTTTGTGGGAGTGACAGGGCTGAGGATAAATTGGACCAAAAGTGGAATTGTAGGGGTCAATTTGGAGGAAGGAGAACTACTAAGATTTGCTGAGATCTTGGGGTGGGAGATAAGAAGTTGGCCTATCAGTTACCTAGGTCTACCTTTAGGAGGAAACCCTAGGTCAATTGGGTTTTGGAAACCAGTTTTAGAAAGGTTTGATAGGAAGTTAACCCTGCGGAAGAGGAATTATATTTCTTTGTGTGGAAGAATAACCTTGATTAGAGCCGCATTGGCAAACCTCCCCACTATTTCCTTTCAACCTTTGGAATCCCTTCTAGGGTAGCGAGGTGCTAAAGAAGTATATGAGAGATTTCCTTTGGGATCCAGGAGAGGAAAGGAAGGACCATTTGATCAAGTGGGAGTAGGTTAGAAAACCTAAGGAACAAGGGGGTTTAGGAATTGGGAACATCCAATTAAGGAACATAGCTCTACTAGGCAAATGGCTTTGGAGGTTTTCCTTTGAAAGCAACAGACTATGGCACAAAGTGATTGAGAGCATTCATTGGGTGGATGGAAATGGTCGGGATGCAAAAATTTTCCCTTAGTTCTTCGGCTTCTCCTTGGAAAGCAATTCATGAAATCTACCCTACTTTCCTCAATTCCATCCGGTTCGATGTGGGACAAGGTAATAAAATTATGTTTTGGGAAGATCTATGGGTAGGGGAAACCCCACTTAAAGACCAATTTTCTGATCTATTTGCATTATCTAACCTCAAGGGGGAGGCTATATCCATGTTGGGAACACCGTGTCCAAATGGTGTGAATTGGAACTTGGGCTTCAGAAGGGGACTAAGGGAAAATGATGTGAGTCTTTAATCCTATTTTTAGACCTTCTAGGGCAAATCCACTTGGACCCTTTGCTGGAAGATTCTAGAATTTGGGTAGGCTCTCCAGACGGTCTCTTTTCTTGCTCTTCTTTCTTCAAAGTACTTTCTTCCCCCAACCCCCTAGGTGAGGATTTCCCTGTGAAAGAAATTTGGTGCAAGCCTATTCCCTTGAAGATTCAAGCCTTCTGTTGGGAAATGTTCCTTGGCAAGGTAAACACTTGTGATATGCTACAAAGAAGAAGGCCATACATTTGCCTTTCTCCTCATGTGTGCTCTTTGTGTAAGGAAAGTGGTGAAACCCTATCTCATTTATTGATATCCTGTTCTTTTGTGCTTTGAATTTGGGAATTCTTTTTACTCTCTTTGGCTACAGATGGGTTCCCCCTCGAGATGTGATAGGAGTTCAATCGTGACTTCTTGAGACAACGAAAGAAAAGAGGGATGGTGATGTGGAAAGCAACAAAGGTAACGATTTGTTGGGTAATATGGGAAGAGAGGAATAACATGATTTTCTTGGAAAAAAACAGAACAATAGAGGAAGTGATTGATAGCATCAAGGTGAAAGTAGCTTATTGGGTAAAACCCTCGGATAACTTTCAAGTCTTCTCAATAACAAGATTTTCTTGGGAAAAAGCAGAACAATAGAGGAAGTGATTGATAAGATCAAGGTGAAAGTAGCTCATTGGGTAAAACCCTTGGATGGCTTTCAAGTCTTCTCAGTCATAGACATTCTAAGAACCTGGTCTAAAGTAGCATAGTAATTGAGAGTAAGAGATAAAGTAAGGTTGGAGTGGAAACCACTAGAAGGCAATAAAGTGAAACTGAATTTTGATGGGAGTTCCTTTTTTAATCTGGGCATTTCAAGAGTAGGGGTGTAAACGGTATTCGAAAATCTGATTTCGAATTCGATATTCGAATAATCGAATTGAATTCGGATAATTCGAATATCTAATCGGTTGAATTTAGATATACTATTCATACCGAATAATTAATTGGATTTGAATTCCGATATGATCTGATTCGATTCGATAAATATCTGAATTCGACCGATTATTTAGTTCTTTTTTTTTGATAATTGAATTAATTTTATTAATCAACAATAGACAATAGTACAAAGTCCGCAAGGAAAGGCACGAGTTGCAACCTCTCTGGGCTAGTTAAGTATAGATTTCTAAATTAATAACAACTTATAAAGAAGCACAAAAAGGATCTTCCCTAGAAACCCCCTGTTTGGCTAAAGCATCAACCAAAGAATTAGCAGACCTAATAACCCATTTTACCTCAACTCTCATATTGTTGGTTAATCACTTTACTTTTTTTATGAGATCTTTGTAGCCCCAAATGGTGGTATCCAAGTTTAGGAGCCACCTTGTTACCACTTGGCGATCTGAATTCCTTGTACTGCAGCAAGGATTTCTACCCTTGTGGAATCCCCCACTCCCACCGGTCCTGAGAATAGGGAAATTGTGTTGCTGCCCTTATTTCTCAGGATACCCCCTATACCTAAAGGCCCGGGGTTGCCTTGGCTGCTTCCATCAAAGTTCAGCTTGATGACACCTTCCAAAGGTGGAACCCATTATGATAGAATTCTATCATTCTTTGTTGAAGTGTTAGCTATTACTAGCCAATTCCTCCACAAGTCATCAAAGATATCCACATTTTTCAGCCAATGGATTGCTCTTGTTAGGATATAATCCTTCATTTCATCTAACCCTCTTTCCTTCTCTATGAAAATTCTTGCATTCCTTTCCTCCCAAAGAGTCCACAGAGTGGCTGCCCTGACACATTTCCACATGACCTTACCTCTTATAGTGTGCCAAACAAAGACAGATGGGTTGAATAACAAGCTTAAATCAGAAGGCATAGACCACCTACCTCCAAATAAACAAAGGCTCCACCTCCATATAGCTGTAGCAAAGGAACAGGAGATCAGCAAATGGAAACAGTCCTCATTCTCGGCCTTACACAAGGAACACCAATTTGGGGGAAGGCAAAGAGAGGGTCTCTTTTTCTGTAAGTTTTCCAAAGTATTGATTTTCCCATAGAAGACTTCCCAGTAGAATACAACAATTTTTGGGGGAATAGGTCGCGCCCAAACTTCTTTGACAGGGAATCCTTGGGAAATGGGGTTAGAACTGAGGGATTTTAGAAAAGAAGAGCAAGTAAAAGTACCTTTTGGAAGAGGAGTCCAAACCCTTTGATTAGAAGAAGTGGGGTCCAAGTAAACGGATTCTAGTAAATGAATTAGCTCAATAATACAACTTGACTCACCATCCCTTAACCCTCTACGAAACCCAAAGTCCTAGTTTAAAGATAAGGGGTTTAACGGGCTCGGGAGAAAAGTTGCAATGGCTCATGTTTGTGAAGGGAAAGGGAATAGAGCGAGGGGAAACAATCTTTGAGGGTTGAGTACCCACCCAAATATCCTCCCAGAACAGAATAGCATTACTAGAACAAGCATCATACCTGATGAATCTGAGGAAGTGAGGGAGAATACCATGTATAGCCTTCCAAGGTGTAGTAAGGGTAGCTCGGTGAGATATCTCGGTTATTTAGTTCTTATAATATATAAAATATTATATATAATAATTAAGTTATATAAATAGTTTATATATTTATGTAGAGGTGTAAACTAGGCTGTGCCGGGCGGACAGGACATGGCCCGTGGGGGCCCGCCGTTCCTGATGGAAATTTTGGGGGTCGGCCTGGCATGGCCCACGGCCTAGGCCCGTGCAGGCTGGTGCCCTGCCGTGCCGTGCTGTAGGCCTGGGCCACAGGGCAGGCCTTGGGCCTACTCCGAATCGGGCTACACTTTTTTTACTTTTTTGTTTTTTTTTTGAAAATTTTGATTTCTTTTCTAAGTAAAATTGTAAAACTAAAATATTTAACTTTCCTTTAAACTTTGGGAATTGGGAACTATTTAAAAAATTAAGAAATGAGAAATCTAAGTTATCTAACACATAAATAAAAAAAAATCTTAACCAAATTGAAATAAGAATGATGGAATAACAAATTGGAAGAAAAATAAGAATTTTATTTCATTTAATACATTGTTAAAAAATTAAAAAATCAAACAAATTAAATAAAATTAAAACAGTTTACAATAATTTGAAAAAAATAAAAAATTCTATACAAGTCAAATTCATGAATCATGATTCATGACTTTCATCATCTGATTCGGGTGAAATATCCGGTGTAGTATCATGCACTCCTTTGTCTTGTAATTTGTCTTCTGCATCTAGCCAATCCTTGAAGCAGATGCACATTTCTATGCTTTCATCGTTCATGCATCTTCTTTTGTCATTCAGCACCCTAGTACTTGCACTAAAACAAGACTCCGATGGAACTATAGACACCAGAGGGGTTAGTAGATCACATGCCATGGCGACGAGAACTAGATAATTTTTTGAATGTTCACTCCACTAGGCTAAAATATCAAAATTATTTGATCCTTCACCTAAATTAGAAAAAAGTGCTTGTAAATAAAAATTAAGTTCAATAAATGAACTTGTTGTAGAAGTAGCATATTTCTGCCTTTTTCTTATTAAATAAAAAAGTTTTCTCTTCTATTATTGGGCTCAAGGTTAGAAATAGAAGATGCTGTACAAGTTGTAGGAATATTTCCTACAACTTCAGATTCATATAAACTGTACATTTCAAATAATAAATTATTAATTTTTTTTTATTTCCTATATTAATATTCATATTTTCACAATATGATTCAAGTAAAATATCTAAACCATCTTTCCTAATCTTAATGTTTAATATTGTAGCTAAACAATAGAGAGGAGAAATGTTCTTCCAATATTTTTTAAATTTATTTTCCATTATTTCAACAATACATTGAAATCGTGGATTATTTCTATATTTTGCAAAACAATCACTAATTATTATTAATTAATAAGGTAAATTGCAACTAAGTGGATATTAAATTCCAGATAATTCATTAGTTGCATCATAAAAATGTTTTAAAAAATTTCTTATACAGAGTGCCATTTTCCAGTCTTCCTCAAATATTATTAAGCATTTTTGAATTATAAAAATCAGTAAGAAATTTGTTTATGAGAAATACAACTTTCTAACATAGCATAGGTAGATTCCACTTATGCTTTACCTCTAATATAAAATGTTTATATTTTAAACCATAATTTTGACATAAATATTTAAATTCTTGTTTTCTTGCCCCTGAACTTTTTATATATATAATACAATTTCTAATTTTTGAAATATGAGTAGAAATAATATTCAAGGCATCTTGAATACATAAATTTAAGATGTGACATGCACATCTAATATGAAATAATTTACCATTTAAGCATGGTCTCGATTGAGATTTTAAAATATTTATTGCAGAATCATTATTGCTGGCATTATCAAAACCAATAGAATATTTTCTATTGCATAAGCATGCAAAGTATTTAAAATACTTGTAGCAAAAGCTAGGCCAGTATGTGGCCATTCAAGTCTAGTAAAACTTAAAATTCTTTTATTCAAAATCCACTTTTCATCAATGAAATGGCTGGTAACACAAATATAACTTATATTAAATTTGGATGTCCAAACATCCGAAGTAATTGCAACTTTAGAATTAAGATTTGTTAATAAAGAAATTAAATTTTGTTTATATGAATAAAAAATTTTTAAAGCATCCGACCTAATATATTCCTAGAAACATTTTTGTATTGCGGGTTTACATAATTATTCAACCATTTTTCAAGCTTTGAATCTTCAACTAGTATAAATGGTTGTTCTGCATGTACAATATACTTAGCAAGTTGTCTCATTTTTTCTTGTGAATATTTAAAAGTACCGAAACTACTCCCCCTCCCAATTTGTGTTTGAGTTGTTTCTCTCCCTTCATCTTCTTTTTTCTCATGTGTGAGTAGATGTCTGCTCAAATGACCTGTACCACCCTTGCTACAATAATTAAAGTCCTCCTTACATTTTTGGCAAATGTCCCTTTTCCCCTTCCCCTTAATATCCTCTACTTTGAAAATTTTCCAAACCGGGCTACTCAACCTAGAGGCCCTCCTTTTTCCCCTAGTATCAGTACCGGGGGTGAAAGTTCCACTTCTATCGACATCAATTGCATCAGTGCTAACACTATTATGATGCGATTGAATATCATCAATGGTGAACATGTAGGGGAATTGGTTTTCAGAAGAGTCGGCCATTTTTTTTAATTCTAAAAGATAAAAATTAATCTAATTCAACTTACTCGGATTACCGGTTCAAAATCCCAACTTGATTTCAACGGTTGAAGCCTTTCAACATCCAAGCCTTCCAAATTGAGATACTTGAGCTGGTTGAGCAAGCATTCTTCTTGTTGAAAGTTGAAACTTCAATGAAGTTGGGACTTGAGAATTGGAGAATGTAGAATCAAACAATCAGCTAATCAGAATTACTCAGGTTAAAAAGAATTGAGAATGTATGAGTATGAGAGAGAGAGAGGAGATTAAGAGAATTGTTGAATTGGTGTGATGAGAATGATGGAGGATAGGGCTATTTATAGGAATTGAACATAATTCAATTGCCCAAAATACCCAAAAAACTAGCTTTTATTTAGTTGTTGGGAGGGGTATTTTGGTCATTGTAGAGTTATTTATAACTTTACCCAAAAAGCCCCCTAAACTAGTTATATAGCTGTTGGGGGGCATTTATGTCATTTTTTCAACCCCCATAAGCAAAATACACAAATACCCCCCTTATATGGCTCTTTATTGCTGTTGGGGGGTATTTCTGTAAACCCCCCCAAAAAGCTGAAACTAGCCGTTGGGCCCCTTGGGGGGTGCAACGGCTATATTCCGAACAGGCTGTGCTTAGCCCACTATGGGCCCCGCGGGCTGTGCTGTGCCGTGGACCTCGAACCCCGAGCTGGCATGGCCCGTGGGCGGCCTGACCCGATTTACACCTTTATATTTATGTACTTTATATCAATAACATTTATTTTATATATTTATTAATTATCTAAAATAATTAACTAATGAAATTCGAATCGAATCGAATTCGAATATCGGATTTTCTAATTAGATTCGAATTTGGATGTTGCTTGATCTGATTCAAATTCAATCCGTTTACACCCCTATTCAGGAGTAGGAATATTCAAAAATTCTGAAAGGAGGATATTGGGTATATTCTCAGGACCGATTGGCATCGGAAACTCATTGAAGGCTGAACTTTTGGCATTACTACAAGGGTTAAAGTTAGCCAAACAGTTAGGATACAGACATGTTGAGTTGGAAGTGTTTGACAATGTATGCTCTTAGCTCCAATCAAAATGATGTACATTATGACATTTAATGTAAATGAATAATGTACATATTTGATTCATGTTATTATTGGTGTGTTTCTGTGTAATACTCTTAAATTGGACACATATGAGACTTGTGTTAGTTTAGAATCTTCACAGTCATTGGATAGATCTGGGAGATTTATCTTGCCAAGGCTGACACTGATATGCCACCAAGTTGGTTGGGGTGGCTTGTCTTAGCTGCCAGGGTGAGACCTGAGGTACATGCAGTGTGGGTTTTCTTGAAACCCTGAACCAAACCAGAATTCCATTATTGCCCTGGACCTTGGAGATAGATGGGAAAAACTGGAATGTTACACCTGACCCCTAGACTTGATTATGATACTACACTAGGTGTCGGATTAGGTTGTCTTTGATATGCCAATCAATGAGATTCTTAGAGGGGGTCAAAGTCTGGGTATGTTGGGACAGTCAAAGAATTCATCTGAGTGGGTGATCATAGTAACATGATCAGCTTCTTTGTCGGACAAAGTGAATGATTGGGGATGCACTCTCTCTAATGGAAACCAAAACTGCTAGCAGTCGATTTCAACCGTTGAAATTTGTTTTGCAAAATATATTTATATAGAGATGTACATATATATATTATGGTTTCAAAATGTTTGCAAAAGGTTTTAATTCCCGGGATCCATGTGAGTAGAGAGTGCAGCACTGTACTTGCAGCCGAGGGAGAGGTCCTCTCTTGTCGTGCAGTGTTTGATCATTATGGGCTGAGAGGTTAAGTGTAAGACCATTGAGGGTAATACCTGATGGGTTAATCTTGCATCTGCCCACAGTCCTTGGGTTTTTATAAGGTGACTTGACCCAAGGCCCATTAAGAGCCCATGGTGATGGACTCAGGGGTTCATTGTCTCCTATAGTGAATTCGGCTAGGCCTTGTAACAGAGGCTGGGCTGAACCCATGTGACTGATGTATAGATCAATGTTTGGGTCCCACGCCATACAAGGATATCCAACTGGGCAGTAGTTTGGAGGGTAAGTGAGTAGATGGACTTAATGGGCCTAAAGCCCAATTCGAATTGGCTTAATGAGATTAATTAAAAGAGGGCGGTTCTGGGATTTAGATCAGTAGATAGGATAAGGGATTATCCCTATCCACTAAGAGAGTCTAGATCCAAATAAAGATTTGGATAAGGAAACTCCTAATTAGATTAGGAGGGCTGATCTTTATCTGCAAATAAGATAAGGGATTATCCTTATCTTTTAAAGAGAGTTCAGATCAAAATACAAGATTTGGATTAGGAAACTCCTAATGAGATTAGGAGAACCTCTCTTTAAGGCTATAAATAGGAGAGTAGGGCGAACCCTCATTACACAATAGAAATCATCTGACTGACTGCTGATTTCTAGAGAGAGACAACAAAGTTTGACTGCACTGTCTCGTTCTCTCTTGCTCTTGCTGCCATACTGGTTCGATCTCCACCTGTGGGAGCGATCAAGAAAGGTTCTTGATATTTCCTTTTGGTAGAAAATGTAATATGAAGTTGTGCTCACTAGCCCTCCATCACATTCTTGCTGAAGAATTCGGTTCTTGCTGAAGAGCCATCCTGCTGATTCTGCTTCATCTAGCACCGTGTCATCTTCGGTGGAAGCAGTCTTTGGGTTTTTCCTTGGGCGTGAACACCTTCATTGGAGGTTATTATTACTTTGTATCAGGTATATCCCTCCACTCCCTTTTGGTTTCAGATCTAGTCCGGTTTGGTTTCAAGATTGATCATTGAAAATGCAGTTTTTTAAAATAGGGAATGTGATTCCCACATGAGAGAGATTTTTGAAATTTCCCCCAACCTTCCTGCAGGGTTCGGCCATCCATATGATGGATCTCTCATCTCTTCAGGAAGGGGACTCAAAAATAGTAATTTCCTGAGCAGCAAGCAACAACCATACCCCATGGACGTTTAAACATGTGATTAGGGAAGTGGAAAAGATTGCAAAGGAGGTTGAGGCTGAATTTAAATGGGTCTGAAGAAGTGCAAATGGGCTAGCTGATGTTTTAGCAAAACAGGGGGCATTGAGAAAGCAACTATTTTGGGCTGCATTGTAATGAGAGATAGAACAGAGTGATTAAAGGGATCAACAGTCCCATCACCAAGTTGTATAAACTGTTTACAATCTGAAATTTAATAAAATACATGTTTACTGATAAAAAAAAAAAGAGAAAATTTGTGGGAACCTGGGGATTCATATATAGATAGTCTAGTGAGTTTAGAAGCATGGGTTGATGGAATAAAAGAGAATTAAAGGAATATGCCATTACTAATGGAAGTGGCTATTGGTCGTTCCCAACCGAAAAATTGAATTTATACTGTTAATAATTAGAAGCAAGTCAGGCCTTCACTAAAATAGTTGGTCTTCTAGATTGATATGTACAGCTTTTGCCTGCTAGAGGAGTTCAAATATTCTTCTTTTATCCATTTTTCTCAAATCGTATCTTGTATTTTGTAAAGTTCTGTGGTAGGTTTAATGGCCTATTTATCATTGATTTTCCTTGATTTTATTTGGTATCCTCTTTCAGTCCTTCTGGGATCAGCTTGTGCCTTTTTTCTGTTGAATTTGGAAGTCTGGTTTGACCTAGAACCTAGGTTTTAGGAGATTAAAAAGATTTAAAAAGTAAGGATTCTATCTTGTTTCTTGATTGCATTGGAGATGTCTGTTTCCTGTGAGGTTGAGGGACTACTGTCTAGGTTTTGAAATGCTTTTGGCCATCTTTGTTCAATGTGTTAGTCTGTGTGGCTAGTAGCTCTACTTCTTTCTGTCAAAAAGAATTGCCAGAGATTCCTACCCTACAAAGCGATGAATTTTTTGCTGGAGGGTTTCTTAGAGGAATATCAGTATGTTGGAGATGTTATGAACATATGCATGACTTTGTCTCCGTCCTCGTGTTTGCTGCTTGTTCTAACTAATGGGAGATAGAGAACCACCTTTTTCTGTTGAGTGCATTTTTGTAACTCAAAATTATGGCCACTTTTTAATGCTCATGCAATATCTGTCACTGTCTCAGAAGCTAATGCTCCAATGAGCGGACTCTTGGTTTTAAAGGATTTGTGGTTTTATGGACATACTGTCTCAGAAGAAGGGAATGCTGGAGTAATAAGGGATTCTTCCCCGAAATTATTGATCTACTAACCATTTCAGTAACTCTGTCAGACATTGGAGATGTCGAGAGGAATACTGACTAATGTGATCATTAGAGAGTAGAACATAGTGATCAGATCATACTCTCATAGAGTTAAACTGGGTGCTTGTGTTTTTCTCCTTTGAGGATAGCTGAAGATGCATGTGATAGGTGGGGATTAGGGGGTAGATCTTAATGTTATTCCTTTAATATGTCAGTATGGAGGGAGGAGTAAAACAACATGCAATTAAGAGGTTCCTTGAAGACAAACAAGAGAAACTGTTTTAACTAAAAGAACAGGACAAGAATACTTGGTTTTTTCATTAACCCACAAATGCAAAGGGATTATTCATTAGTCAGATTTGAATGGAGGCAAATTGCACACAATGATAATTCTGAAGATCCTCAGAAAAAAGATAAAGATGCCTCCTATTGGTACCCATAATTTGGAAGAATCAATGTAATTTCATGCAATCATTCACTCTGAAAGTTGGGAGGTCATCAATGCGAGGCTGGGGTGTGGCTCCTCATAATCTCATTTAGATCCTTGAGTTTTCTTCTTTTCTCTCCTGTTATTACCTTTTGATCATTTTTAATAATGTTTTCTTTTTATCAACAAAGGAAAAGATACAAGGCAGCTGGGACAGGAGCCAGACGAAGTCCAAACTTCCTATGGGTGTTTGATGTGGAAAGCCATTGGATAGGCTCACATCTTTACTGAAGGAACCATATATAGAACATGGATTGGGAGATGGAGGCTGATTATGGTGTGATAGATGAGGTGTTCCTGGCCTTGTATACTAATACAATTGATAAAGCAGGTGTAGTTTAATACTACTGCAAGATGGATCTCTAGGTGTTATTGGCATCCTAGGACTTGGTCATGGGACCAATCTGAAAGTTTCATGGTTTGTTCTTTCTTTAGGAGATCACACACACTGCTTGGAAATATTTCTTTTGCTCATATTTTGGATCCCCAGGTCCCTTCCAAGGTGGCATTCATGGCTTGAACTACTACTCTAAGAAAGTGCCTAACCTATGCTTGGAAATATTTCTTTTGCTCATATTTTTGATCCCCAGGTCCCTTCCAAGGTGGCATTCATGGCTTGAAGTACTACTATAAGAAAGTGCCTAACCTAGGACAAGCTGGTGGCTTGAGGCATAAAGTCCTCCTCTTCAACTTGTAAATAAGAGTTTGATCCTGGATTTTACACTCATGTTCAATGGTGAAAGAAACATTCTTTTTCTTTTCACTTTTAAGAATAAGATTTGAGGATGTAAATTAAGCTCCTAGGCACAAAGTGTCCTGGTATTTCCAATACTCTCCAAGGTTCTCTTTTATTCCTTATGCATAAATTAGCTGGTTCATAATATTCATAGTTCGTCTAATGTCTTGGGCTGCAAGGTGTACGGTGTACCAACTCCCAATTACTTATCTCGAGCTGCCCCTTGGTGCCAATTGTTCCTCCTGTTCTATCTAGGACCCAGTAATCAGAGGTGCCATAAAAGACTCTCCTCTTGGAAGGCAAGGTATCTTTCTAAGGGTGGAAAACCAACTTTCATCAAAAGTTCTCTTTCAAGCCTCCCTAACCATTATCTATCTCGGGCCCTACTAGAGTTGCTAGCGGCTTGGAAAAGATTCAAAGAGATTTTCTGTGGAAAGGGTGGAAAGAAAATAAAAAGATCCACCTAGTGGACTGGGCCAGTATTTTCTCTCCTAAACAGAAGGGGGGATTGGGCATCTATCATATAAGAGACATGAACACTGCCTTATTAAGCAAATGACATTGGAGATTCAGTGCTAAAAGAAACAGTTGGTGGGAACTTTTTGGTTACAGGTAAATATGATTTGAGAGAGGTTAAGAAACAAATCATGATGTCAGAACCTCTAATATAGCTGTTTAGAAGGGTATACAGAAGATCCAATCTCATTTGCTTGAAGGCACTTATATCAAACTGGGTAATGGTAAGGTTTTGGCAGGATAATTGGTGTGGTGATAATCCTTTGGTTGAAGCATACCCCAGCCTCTTTTATGCTGCCACCAACAAGATGCCACAATTGCACAATTATTCTCTAATGGTGGCTCTAAGCCTCTAACTCTAATTGTGTTTGAAACCCCACTTTCGGAAGGAGCCCTTTTGACTAGGCAATAAAGTTATGATTTTTATTATACTGGTTGCATCAATACCAGCCCATTGCCTCTGAGAGTAATGGTAGAATTTGGTGGTAGGATGCAAATGGGTTTTCTTTTGTTAAGTTTATGATGCAACACCTCAGTCTGTGTGGTTCATCTTTTCCTCACAAAGTTTGGGGTAGTGAAGTACCTCCAAAGGTCTCTTTCCTGGCTTTGAAAGTAGTGTTGGGCAACTGTCTAACAAAAGACAAACTGAACAGGAGAGGCATTCAGATCACCTCCCAAAACTTTCTACTTTGCAATGTGGAGAAGGAAAGGAAAGATGATTTTTCTTTGGGTCATTTCCTTGGAAATCTGAGTATAAGTTAGTTCTTCCCTAAAACCATCTTAGATTTCTTAAAAGGCTGGTATGTGGAGGGACTTCCTAGCAATGGCAAGTTGGTGTGGCGCATGATTCTTGCAGCTGCCTTTCGGACTATCTGAATGGAGAGGAACTGCAAAGTTTTGTTGGAAGGGTTATGATCCATCATATGGATGGCTGGGCAAATTTCAAAAATTTTCTAATCCTTATGGGAATCGAATTCTCTATGTTTTGAAAAACTGTATTTTTCAGGATTGGTCTTGCACTAAACCGGACCAAATTTGAAACCAAACAAAGAGGGAGATTTGTACTTGATATGGATACCACAAACGCAGATCCCAAGGTGGAAGTTCACGCCCAAATCAGTCCTAAAACTAGCCTCAATTGAATATGGCGCAATGTATAGGTGAAGCTGATTCAGCAACACAGTTTTCAGCAAAACTGAGATCCAATTGCTTGGAGCAAACTGAGGATGATGAGCCTGATATTCCCTGAATTTTTCTTGCAAAAATAAGAGGAAAACTGATCTAAATTAGTCCCAGATAGCTGATGTCGAATTGGGAAAGAACTGGGAGACAAATGGGTGTAGAGAGAACTAGAAACTGCAAAAATATGAAGTTGTCTTGGACTGTCCCCTTCTCTTTTATAATCTCTTATGGAGTTATCTCCTAATCTAATTAAGAGATAATCCAGATCTAAATCAGATCTGGACTCTAATTAGAGATATACCTTATCATCTTATAAGATTAGGTGCTCCATACTTAGATCCAAACCCAGATTCGCCCCATGGCACATGACAACGTGCTAGCTTAATTAATCATATTAATCATGGGCCTTAGGCCTATCAGCTATAAGGCTCACAACCTAAGGGCATTGCATGGCCAACTTAGGCTTGATTTGTATGGTGTGGGACCCCATAGTGACTTCACATAAGTCCACATGGGTTTGGTCCAATCTCTGTGAAGAGACTTGGCCGAATTCACTACTAAATGCAATGAACTTCTGAGTATATCACTAAGGGCTCAATATGAGTCGAACATTTACACCTAAATGATCATTGAATTCAGCCATCATATGAAGACCTAAGGATAATGGACTTAGTAAGATAAAGCCCATTAGGTAATTAACCTTGTAATAGTCTCTTACACTCAACCTCTCGGCACATAATGATTATACACTGCTTGATAGGGAAGGACCTCTCTTCTAGCTGCGAGGTGCAGTGTCACACTCTCTACTTGGATGGATCTTAGGAATTAAAACCTTTTGTAGACATTTTTCATAAAACATTAATATATATACATATAAATATATTTTGCAAAATTAAGTTTCATACACGGTTGAAATCCATTACCTGTAGTTTAGGTTTCCATCAGAGAGAATGTAAGCCCTATCATTCACTTTGTTCGACAAAGGGGCCAATCCTATCATTATGATCACCCACTCAAGTGAATTCTCAGACTGTCCCAACATACCTAGGTTTTGACCCTTGGTGGATCTTACTGATTGGCATATCAAAGACAGTCTGATCACTTAGTGTAGTACCATAATCAAGTCTAGGGGTTATGTATAATTTTTCAGTTTTGCCCATCAATCTCCAAGGTTCAGGATTTAGCTAAAAAATGGTCCAGGTTTAGTGTTTCATCCAAGCACACTGCATGCTCTTCAGGTCTAACCCTAGCAGTTGAGACAAGCTGCCCTAACTTCTTTGGTAGCACATCAGTGTTAGCCTTGGTGGGATAAACTCCCGAAGTCTATCCAACGGTTGAGAACATTTTAAACTAAGACGAGTCTCATAAGTGGCCCGTTTAATGGGTAATTGCACAGAAACATACCAATATCAACATGAAACAATATGTACTATTATTCATTTGTAATAAATGTATCTGTACATCAATCTGATTGGAGCTAAGGACATACACTGTCTAATAACTCCCACTTGCACTTAGGTCCAATTGGGTACAAGCCTCAGTTCCATACTTTCTACGTGTTTCTCAAACACTTTTTATGTCAGTGGCTTAGTCAATGGGTTTGCCACATTCTCCGTTGATGCTACATTTTGAATCTAGATGTTCCTTTTACTAACAATCTCCCGTAGATCCAATATTGTCACACAATAGTGGAATGGGTGATATGGTAGGATTCCAAATTCTATGACGAATTTCTTCATCTATACTACTTATTAGGTAGCCTCACTTACGACAATGTGCTTGGCCTTAGCTGTGGACTATTTTTCTTGCTACACAGGGTCCCAAAGTATTTAGATATAGACTTTCTATCATATGGATTAGGTTGGAAGTCAGCATCAGTATAACCGACCATCTATAGTGAGCTACCATCGAAGATTAGACAATAGTCTTTAGTCCTCCGTAGGTACATTATTTGGCCGAGCACACAACATAGCATACATGATACTCCTTATGATTGAGGCATAGGGAACCTCTCTCATGTCCTCTATCTCCTCAGGGGTCTTAGGTGACATTTCTTTGGAGAGAGTGACTCCATGCCTAAAAGGAACAAACCCCTTTTTGGAGTTTTGCATGTTGTATCTGTTGACGATTTTGTCAATGTAAGTAGATTGAGATAATCCAATTATCCTCTTCGATCTATCTCTATTAGAGTCGAAGTCCCAAGATATAAGAGGCTTCTCCAAGAGCTTTCATGGAGAATTGCTGTGAAAGCCATACCTTCACCATAGTCAACATTCTACATCATTCTCAATGAGTAGAATGTTGTATACATACAAATCCATAAACGTAACCTATCTCCCACTATCTTTTTGTAAACACATGGTTCACCTGGATTCTACTCAAAATCAAACTATTTGACTGTTGCATCAAATCGAACGTTCCAGCTTCTGGAAGCTTGGTTCAACCAATAAATGGATCTATTCAGCTTACACACCATGTGTTCCTGACCCTAAGCAACAAAGCCTTGCGGTTATTGCATATAAATATCTTCAGTAAGATCTCCATTCAAGAATGTAGTTTTGACATTCATTTGCCAAATTTCTTAGTTGTAGTGTACAACTATGGCTAATAGTATCCTTATGGATTTGAGCATGGCCACTGGTGAAAAGGTCTCTTCATGGTCGACTCCTTTCTGAGTGTACCCTTTCGCTACAAGTCGAGCTTTATAGGTCTCAACCTTTCCATCAGGGCCCTTCTTCCTCTTGTAGATCCACTTGCAACTGATTGCTTTCACCCCAGGGGCGGGTCTACCAAAGTCTAGGCTTCGTTGGTTTTCATCGAGTCCATTTCGACTTTCATGGCATCTACCCACTTCAGGGAGTATATGTTCAGCATAACTTCCGTATAAGTCACGAGATCTTCCTTACTATCTGCAACTTCCATCAAGTAACTTTTTTTATCATCGCCATAACGAACAGGAGGTCTAGAAACCTGGGTAGATCTTCTAAGTTGGATATTATTATCTGGAATCTATGGGTTATCTCCTATTTACTCTTGAGCTCTCTTCGTCAAGAACAACTTCCTGGTGGTGATTGTTTAGGATGTAATTCTCCTCCAAGAAGTAAGCATTTCAACTAGCAAACAGTTTTTGTTATCATGGGTCATAGAATAGATACCCTACGGAGACCTTCGGGTAGCCTACAAATAGGCAACGATTGGTTTCGATTCCGATTTGTCCGCACTTGTCCTTTTGACGTGTGTTGGACAACTCATATTTTCAAGTGTCTTACACTTGGTTTCTTGCTGGCTCATAGCTCATAAGGAGTCTTAGGAACCGATTTGGTTGGAACCCTATTTAGCACATAAATTGTAGTCTCCAATGAATGCCCCCAAAAGGATATGGGTAACTCTGAATGGACGAGGAGTAATCGGACCATATCTAATAGAGTTCAATTTCATCTCTTTTAACACACACGTTTAATTGTGGTGTAGCAGGAGGAGACAACTGTGATATAATCCCATTGTCCTTTAAGTAGTTCTTGAATTCGTCGGAGAGATATTCACCTCATCGATCTGATCGAAGGGCTTTGATTTGTCTTCCCAACTGTTTTTCGACTTCTTGTCTAAACTCCTTGAACTTTTCAACGATTCAGACATATGTCTCATTAGGTACATGTAACCATATCGGGAATAATTATCGGTGAAAGTTATGAAATAATAGTATTGGTTCCGTATCCTAAAATTCATGGAACCACATACATCAGTATGTATAAGGTCAAGTGTGCTTGTAGTTCTTTTAGACTTGCCTAAAAATGGCCTTTTTGCCATCTTGCCTTGGACGCAAGGCTCACATAACTACTATGGTCCCCACCTCCTATCTAACAACTAACATAAAACATCTACTCAGAAAAACATCATAGAACTGATTAATCTTCAACACTTCCCCTTAAGTTGGGAGTAAATGTCACACATTCCTTGTTAGACAGTGTATGCCTTTAGCTCCAATCAGAATGATGTACATTTTGACAATTAATGTAAATGAATAAAGTACATATTTGATTCATGTTATTATGGTGTGTTTTTGTGTAATATCCTTAAACTGGATACATATGAGACTCGTGTTAGTTTGGAATCTTCATAGTCGTAGGATAGATCTGGGGAGATTTATCCTACCAAGGCTGACATTGATGTGCTGCCAAGTTGGTTGGGGTGGCTTGTCTCAACTGCTAGGGTGAGACCTGAGGTACATGTAGTGTGGGTTTTCTTGAAACCCTGAATCGGACCAAAATTCCAGTATTGCCCTAGACCTTGGAGATAGATGGGCAAAACTGGAATGTTACACCTGACCTCTAGACTCGATTATGATAGTACACTAGGTGTCGGATTGGGCTGTCCTTGATATGCCAATCAGTGAGATCCTTAGAGGGGGTCAAAACCTGGGTATGTTGGGACAGTCAAAGAATTCATCTGAGTGGGTGATCATAGTGACAGGAACAGCTTCTTTGTCTGACAAAGTGAATGATCGGGGATGCACTCTCTCTAATGGAAACCAAAACTGCTAGCAGTCGATTTCAACCGTTGAAATTTGTTTTGCAAAATATATTTATATAGAGATATACATATATATATTATGGTTTCAAAATATTTGCAAAAGGTTTTAATTCCTAGGATCCATGTGAGTAGAGAATGCAACACTGTACTTGCAGCCGAGGGAGAGGTCATCTCTTGTAGGGCAATGTTTGATCATTATGGGCTGAGAGGTTAAGTGTAAAACCATTGAGGGTAATACCTGATGGGCTAATCTTGCATCCGCCCACAGTCCTTGGGTTTTTATAAGGTGACTTGACCCAATGACCATTTAGTGTAAATGTTGGGCCCATTAAGAGCCCATGGTGATGTACTCAGGGGTTCACTGTCTCCTACAGTGAATTCGACCATGCCTTGTGACACAGGCTGGGCTGAACCCATGTGGCTGATGTGTAGATCAATGTTTGGGTTCCATGCCATACAAGGATAGCCAACTGGGCAGCAGATTAAGAGGGCTAGTGAGCATATAGACTTAATGGGCCTGAAAGCTCAATTCAAACTGGCTTAATAAGATTAATTGAAAGAGGGCGGTTCTGGGATTTGGATCAGTAGATAGGATAAGGGGTTATCCCTATCCACTCAAAGAGTCCAGATCCAAATAATAGATTTGGATCAGGAAACTCCTAATTTGATTAGGAAAGCTGACCTTTATCTGCAGATAAGATAAGGGATTATCCTTATTTCTTAAAGAGAGTCCAGATCCAAATAAAAGATTTGGATTGGGAAACTCCTAATGAGATTAGGAGAACCTCTCCTTAAGGCTATAAATAGGAGAGCAGGGCGAACCTACAGAGACACAACAGAAATCACAGATAGTCTGCTGAATTAAGAGAGAAGACAATATACAGTTCGATTGCTTTTGTCTTCTGCTCTTGTTGTTGCTCTTGCCGCCCTACCCAGTTCGATCTCCACCAGTGGGAGTGATCAAGAATAGTTCTTGATATTGCCCTTTGCTAGAAAATGCAATCTGAAGTCGTGCTCACCAGTCCTCCATCATATTCTTGCTAAAGAATTCGGTTCTTGCTAAAGAACCGTTCTGTTGATTCTGCTTCACCTCGCACCGTGTCATCTTCGGTGGAAGCAGTCTTTGGTCTTCTCCTTGGGCGTGAACACCTTCATTGGGGGTTTACTATTACTTCGTATCATGTATATCCCTCTACTCCCTTTTGGTTCCAGATCTGGTTTGGTTTGGTTTCAAGATTGATCATTGAAAATGCAATTTTCTAAAATAGGGAATGTAATTCCCACATGGGGGAGAGATTTTTGAAAATTCGCCCAACCTTTCTATAGGGTTCGGCCATCCATATGATGGATCTCTCATCCCTTCATTCCCAATTTGCGTAGATCATGTTCAAGCTTGTTCTTTGCCACCCCTTTAGTGAGAACATCAGCCAGCTGAAACTCTGAAGAGACATAAGGCAAACAAACTTCTTCGGTTACCCTTTCTCTTATAATGTGTCTATCAACTTCAATGCGTTTTGTCCTATCATCATGCTGAATTGGATTGTAGGCAATTTTGATTATGGCCTGATTGTCATAGTATAACATCATAGGTTCCTCTGCTTTCACCCCAATCTCACTCAAAAGAGATCTAACCCAAAGAAGTTTTGAGACACCATGAACCATGAATCTATACTCAGCCTTTGCACTTGACCTTGCCACAACCGCTTGCTTCTTACTCTTCCAGGAGATCAAGTTTCCACCTACAAAGGTACACACTCATGATGTAGATCTCCTGTCATCTATGCATCCTGCCTAGTCTGCATCTGTATAGGATTCTAGCTTCAGATTCTCATGATTTGAGAAAAGAATGCATCTGCCAGGGTGCTTTTTCAGATATGCAAGTATTCTCTCAGTAGCTTCCCAATGCTGAACTTGAAGTCCATGCATGTACTGACTCACAACACTGACAACATAAGAAATATCTGGTCATGTCATACACAAATACAACAGTTGGCCCACCATTCTTTGATATCTCCCCACATCCTTTACCAACTCACCATCCACACCATTAATTCTGTTATTTAGATCAATAGGAGTATCTGCTGGTTTGGTCCCCAGCTTCCCAGTCTCCCATAGTAGGTCATGTACATACTTTTTTTGTGAAATGAAGATCTCATGCTTGGATTTTGCAACTTTAATCCCCAAGAAGTATTTGAACTCACCAAGATCTTTGATCTCAAATTCTTGCTGCAATGATTTTTTGAGATCATCAATCTCCTCCAGATCATTTCCTATCACTACTATATCATCCACACACACAATCAGAATTGACACTAGAGCATCTCTCCTCTTCACAAAGAGGGTGTGATCAGACTGTGTCCGTGTGTATCCAAAACGGATGAGTGCCCCTCTGAACCTGTCAAACCAAGCCCTAGGTGATTGTTATAGTTCATATAGAGATTTTCTGAGTTTGCACACCTTTCCTTTACCAACATTTTCATAAAAGCCTACTGGAATGTCTATATATACCTCCTGTAAATCACCATTGAGGAAGGCATTTTTGACATCGAGCTAGAATAAGGGCCATGAATAGGTGGCTGCTAGAGATAAAATGATACCAATTGAACTCATCTTAGCTACTAGTGCAAATGTTTCCAGATAATCAACACCATAGGTCTTGAGTATACCCTTTTGTTACCAACCTTGCCTTGTACCTCTCTATCTTGCTATCGGCCTTATGCTTCACTGTGAATATCCATCTACATCCGACTGTCTCCTTGTCTGGGGGGAGATCAACTATTTCCCAAGTTTGGTTTTTGACCAAAGCATCCATGTCATCTTGCATGGTTGTTTTCCACTCAGGTTTGGAGAGGGCCTCAGTAACATTCCTGGGTATAGACACAGAATCCAGGGAAGAAAGAAAAGCATGGTAGGAGGGTGATAAGGCACTGTAGGAAAGTTGGTGTGAAATGCAGTGGGCTGTACACTTTCTCTTCCCCTTACGAAGTGCAATGGGAAGATTAAGGTCAGTGGGATCAGCTGCAACAATGGTGTTAGGGACAGAAGCATTATCATCAGAAAACTTTACAGGCTCAGGCTCAAGAGGGATACATGGAACTGTATCTACTGAATTTGGAGTTTCAGAAGGACTGATAGAGAGTGGTGTGGGTTGAGGATGTGTGGAGTCAACCATCATCTGCTGGCGCTAATATTTATGTGAGGTTTCCTGTAGTGGCTCAGGTAATGAAACTGGAGGTACAAGTGCTGGCTGAACTGATGCAGATGCTGGTTGAATTGATGGAGGCACCAAAGAAACAGGAAGAGGAACAGATTGTGAGTTCTCCTCTCCAAAACTCTCCCCCTGAGGAGAACCACTCGAGAAGAAGGTGGATTCAAAGAAGGTAATATCCATAGTGACAAATCTGCTCATCGACACTGGGTCATAATAACAATACTCTTTTTGGTTCTGAGCATACCCAAGAAAAACACATTTCTTGGCCTTGGGATCCAATTTCTTGCGATGAGGGCCATGAATGTGAACAAAAGAAACACAACCAAAAATCCTCAGAGGTATATGAAATATCTCCCCATCTGGAAAAAGAAGACTAGATGGCACCTTAAACCCCAAAGTCCGTAAAGGAACACGGTTAATCAAATGCTCAACTGTAAGAACTGCATCTCCCCAGAACTGCACAAGAACTGAAGCACACACCATAAGACTCCTTGCCACTTATGTGTTTGTTTTTCCTCTCAACAACTCCATTCTGTTGCGATGTATATGCACAATTGCTCTGATGAGCTGCACCATGTTCTAAGAGATACGTTGTCAGGTCCTTCTCAAAGTACTCTCTGGCATTATCTGATTTAAAAGCCTTAGTTCTCACTCCAAATTGTGTGAGAATCATCTGGCAGAACTGTCGTACCAAGTTAGGAACCTCATCACATGATCTCATCAAATATATCCAAGAATATCATGTATAATCATCCACAAACAAGAGAAAGTAACGAAATCCTCCCATGGAAGGGATATGATATGGCCCCCATACATCAGTGTGAATAATATTAAAAGTAGAAGTACTTTTATTACTTGGTTTAAAAGACTGTCTACAATGCTTTCCTAACTGACAACTCTCACACATGATCATCCCATCAATGGACCAAATTATCTAATAATTTTGTCTTGGTATATGGGCTAAACTACAAAAAATAGTTTGACCCATATAGCAGTCAATGCTGAAATGGGGTAGTCTTGCTTTAATCTAACATAAAAAGGTTTTCAAGCATGGGCCGAATTGGTCAATGCAATGGGCCATTAAACCCTTGGAGTAGATTGATTTTGGGTCATTTAAACAGTGATCCAAGGGGCTGTGATCAGACCCCAAAGAACCATAGGTTCAGCCCAACAAGATTGGACCAAAGCTAGGTTAGATCGGCCTAGGGTTTGGTGTCCAAAACATGCATCACTTCACATAGGTAATGATATGAAATTCTCAATTAATCATATCAGCAAATAAATAGCAGATAATCAGAAATAAATGGCTAGGGTTGATAGTGTGATGGTCTGAATCCAATCTGGACAAAAACTGCATCCCTGTGAAACTGCAATCTGCAGACCGATCTCAATCTGCAATCTCTGTCTTCTTTGCAAGCTCCAACGATTTCTCCAACGTAAAAAATAGAAAAACCCTAATTTCTATTGCTTACATCAGAAAAACCTAATACATTCTTTCTAGAAAAGAAAAGTAATTAATTACAGACCAAATAATCAAGTTAATAAATTTGGTGTGTATAGATCTTGCCACCATCAAGAGTTCGATCTCCACCACACTTTTAGCCCAAGATTTCAAGAATCCATAATAGAAAAGTTCTATAATATATCAGAATATTATATATATATATATTTATATATATATATATATATATATATATATATTTCAGATCATTGATCCACTTTGAGAACCGAATTCTCAGCGGTTTCTGCTAACTGCTCAAATCGGCTAGACTAGTTCTTGCTGATTTGAGTTTTGGTTCAGTCCAAGGGCTGAACCTAGTGCTCTGATACCACCATAGTTTTCAAGGCGCCTAGGTGATTCTGGGCGACATTGGGGCGCCTAGTCGCTTAGGCGATAAAAATTTTATAATATAAAAAACTGACTTTTGGATAGTTTCCTAGTTTTATATACCATTCAGCATGTATGTTAGTTGAAAAAATAGCAATTCTCTTTATTAAGAACATTAAATTTCCTCTAAAAATGTGGCAAATCATCACATCTAAAAAATAAAAGCTTTTACATATATTAATTTCATTATTTTCAAAAGTAATACTACTATAACAAGTATTTAATAGAGCAGATTCATATTAATTAGCAGCTAAAGAAGGTTATTAACTTTATATGATAAATATTCAAGATAGAAAGTAAAATAGAAAAAGAACAAGGATGGAGTTTCTGTTTTATTTAATTAGAGAGAGAAAATAGAAAAAAAATAACTTTATTATTCTATTCTTTCTTTCCTCTTTCTTTTCTTTTCTCTTTCTTTCTTTTTCTCTTCTTAAAACCCTTTGATCTTTTAAATTTCAATAGTAAAACATTAAAACAAATTAAAATTGATATATATAGCATATAATAAAATGTATTAACACATACATTAATAAGATACAACAATATAAATGATATTATAAAGGCACCCTCCTTGTCATTTTTGTTGCCTAGGTGGGCGCTTAGTTGCCTAGTTGCTAAAAGTCAAGGCACCCAGCCAAGGGCACCTAGTTACTTAGGCGACAACGCCTTGGCAACTATGGATACCACTGTTGGAAGGGTTAGGATCCATAATATGGATGGCCGAATCATGCTAGATGGCTGGGCGAAATTTCAAAAATTTCCTAATCCTTATGGGAATCGAATTCCCTATGTTTTAAAAAACTACATTTTTCAAGATCGGTCCTGCATTGAACCGGAGTAGATTTGAAACCAAACAAAGATGGAAATTGTACTTGATACGAATACCACAAATGCAGATCCCAAGGTGGAAGTTCATGCCCAAATCAGTCCTAAAACCAACCTCCATTAAAGATGGCACAGTGTATAGGTGAAGCTGATCCAACAACACAGTTTTCAGCAATAGTGAGATCCAACTACTTGGATTGAACTAAGGATGATGAGCCTAACATTCCCTGAAATTTTCTTGCAAAAGTAAGAGGAAAACTTATCTAAATTAGTCCTAGATAGCTGATATCGAACTGGGAAAAAATTTGGAGACAAAAGGGTGTAGAGAGAACCAGAAACTGCAAAAATATGAAGATGTCTTGGACTGGTCCGCCCCCTCCTCTTTTATAATCTCTTATGGAGCTATCTCCTAATCTAATTATGAGATAATCTAGCTCTAAATCAGATTTTGACTCTAATTAGAGATATACCTTATCTTCTTATGAGATTAGGTGCTCCATACCCAGATTCTCCCCATGGCAAGTTAATCATATTAATTATGGGCCTTAGGCCCATCAGCTATAAGGCTCATGACCCAAGGATGTTGCATGGCCAACTTAGGCTTGATTTGTATGGTGTGGGATCCCATAATGACCTCACATAAGTCCACATGGGTTTGGTCCAACCTCTGTGAAAAGGCTTGGCCGAATTCACTACTAAATGCAGTGAAAACCCCCGAGCACATCACTATGGGCTCAATATGGATCTAACATTTACACCTAAATGATCATTGAATTGAGCCATCCTATGAAGACCTAAGGATAATGGACTTAAGTAAGATAAAGCCTATTAGGTAATCAACCTGTAATGGTCTCTTACACTTAACCTCTCGGCCTATAATGATCACACATTGCTTGACAGGGAAGGACCTCTCCTCTAGCTACAAGGTGCAATGCCACACTCTACTCGGATGGATCTCGGGAATTAAAACCTTTTGCAAACATTTTTCATAAAACATTAATATATATATATATATATATATATATATATATATATATATATCATATCATATAAATATATTCTGCAAAACCAAATCTCAAACATAGTTGAAATCCACTACTGGTAGTTAATGTTTCCACAGAAAGAATGTAAGTCCTATCATTCAATTTGTCTGACAAAGGGGCCGATCCTATCATTGTGATCACCCGCTCAAGTGAATTCTTAGATTACTACCTAGGTTCTGACCCTTGATGCATCTCACTGATTGGCATATCAAAAGATAGCCCAATCTAACACCTAGTGTAGTATCATAATCAAGTCTAGGGGTTATGTAACTTTCCAATTTTGCCCATCAATTTACAAGGTCCAAGGTATAACTGGAAAATGGTCCGGGTTCAATGTTTCATCTAAACACATTGCATACGCTTTGGGTCTAACCCTAGCAGCTAAGACAAGTTGCCCCAACTTCTTTGATAGCACATCAGTGTTAGCCTTGGCAGGATAAACTCCCCAAATCTATCCAATGGCTAAGAACATTTTAAACTAACACGAGTCTCATAAGTGTCCAGTTTAAGGGGTAATTACACAGAAACATACCAATATCAACATGAAACAATAATGTACTTTTATTCATTTACAATAAATGTATCTGTACATCAATTTGATTGGAGCTAAGGGCGTACACTGTCTAACAAGTTTTCGATGGCAAATCTTCTCAAATAGATGAATTGATTTGGACTATGATAGCAAAATTTTATTTTTGGGTCCATGCTGCTAATCTCTCAATCAAAGCCCTCTTTTTTGAAATTATCATAGTATCTGAAATACTGTGTATTCTTTCTGCTTGTACAGTTTCTTACTGTGCGTACTTTACTGGGGTTTACCCTTTTAATCATTAATACAAATATACTTACTTTTTCCTAAAAAAGCAGTTTTCTTTGCATGATTGGATGGTGAAGTTCTTTATGACCTAATGATACCTAACCTTGCAATTGATTTATACAGAGGTTGGAGTCAGTTGATGTACATCTTCTCATGTCTCACTACTGAGGACTTATTTTCTAAAAATATGCCATCTGGGGACCCTCTTTAGTCAGGGCAGACTGGGGGCATCCTTCAGAGCAGCAATTCTTCTCAATCTTATGGGACCGTTTGTGAATGATCCCAAGATATCATGGATGTTGGCTTACTTCTTAGGGACTGGCCTCTGGTAATGAAGAATTTTAATGGGCTCATTAGGGTTCATTTTGGAGGGATTGTGAGGAATTGACTTCTTGTTCTTTTTTGTTTTCATTTTAGGGGGCCAGCTTAGCCCCTTCTATTTGTTTATGATTTTCTTTTCTCACCAAACAAAAAAATCAAAAGTTTTGTTCTCAGATTTGCATTCTGAATGACTAAATAAATAGAGAAATAAGTTGTGCAAATTTCACTTTTCTTTTGCAGGGTCGTGGTGGGCCAGGGTTGACTTCAAATGTTGGTCAGTTTTCCCTTATCCTCAACTCCAATCATTGTTTGCTCCTCCTTTCACATTAATATTGTCAAGGTCATGTGACAACCTGCTATAAAAATATCACAGATACTCAAAAAAAAGTAGGTGGCCCAGCAATTTTTGGGGATTCTACTCTCCATCAGCCAATTGGCCTCCCATTGGCTGCCACTGCTGCATCGGTTATGGCAGGAGCACTAGGTGACGTTCAGACTGGTGGCATGTCCTCCAAGCAAACTGGTTTGCAAAATCAGTCTGGTGTGATAAATGATCCTTTAACCCATTATCTGGCTAAAATGTCTAAACATCAGTTGCAAGAGGTTATGTCAGAGATGAAGGTATGCATTTCCCTTCTTTCAATTTGTCCTTCATGAACAGCTTCATGTTTACAATGTAATCCCAATGACAGGCAATGGCTACACAGAAAAAGGAACTGGCTCGCCAACTACTGGTAGCAAGTCCACAGTTGTCAAAAGCTCTTTTTCAGGTGGTTATCTATACTTTGATACTAATGTAGCTTTAAGTCTTTTCTTTGTTTTTTTCCCCTTTTCCCCTTCCATTTTCCCACTAATTCATTTTATGGTTTGAGACAACATGCTTTACTATAACATGTGAGGTGTTTGGATAATCTTTTGGAAGTGAGCACACACAGAGTAACCAGTTTAGAAGTATTGCTAAACTTCATGCATATATAAATATATTTCCTAGAGTTTGAGAATCTGCTCTTTTCTTCTCATAATGTCAGAGAATAACTAAACTTGCACGTATGGTACAGGAATACCTGAACATGCTAAATATGCATGTGTTGACACAACAAGGTAGAATACTGATAATGACACCAGATAAAGTGTGGATATTTATAAAGTATACCATTTGGCAACTCTAAAATATGTAATGGTATATATCAAAAGCAGATACTATGATAACCAAGAAACTTTGGAAATGTTAGGTTCGTCATATTGGCAGATATAAGCATTGAAAAAGACATGTACCTTGAACAAGATTGAAAAGAAGAATACCAGAAGTGAAAGCATGTCACCATATGCTTGATGGGATATCCATATCTGCCCATGTGGTGAATTTCTAGAAATGAGATCTTAAAATATTACCAGAAGTTTACTTTCTTTTTCTTTCAAATTTGCAATTTTATTCTTCTAATATTGGGTCAAGGCAATGTAGGAAGTTCTAGTTCTTGCAGTTCATGTATTCATTTTTCTCTGTGCTTTGATGAGTACTATTTTGAGGTTCTTTAAATTCCAGCCTTTTCAATTTCTAACAAAGTTTCCTTGTAACCTTTCAGTGACATCTTGGTCTATTTGCATCTGTGCTTCCATTCATTACTGCTATTTCAGTTCCCTTGTTTGGGATAAGGATTAAATAATGATGATAGATATAATTGTTGGATTCATTGTGATATATTCATACTCAACTCAAATTAAATTAAGTTATTTAGTTCTGGTTCTGACTGTGCAGGCACAGATAATGCTAGGTATGGTGACACCTCAAATGGTTAGTTTAATGTACCCTGAAGTTGTCCTTGTCTTTTGGTTAATTCTGATATGTGTGACAAACAATTGAGGTTATTGTTTGACACTGCAGCTACAGATGACAAATATTCATCAGTCTACTGTTTCACAGCCTCCGGTGCAAGATGGTCTTCACAGCCAGCAGCAGGCAGCACTTCCATCTCATCCTCCAGTTCCTCAAGGTGCTTTGTACACTAACCAGACCTCTGCAATTCCACAACAGCAGGTTTCTATGCAACATCGATTTCAGCATCCACAACAAGCACAAAGTCTTGTTCCGTTACAGACAACAATTGTAGGTCAGTCTGGAATTTCAACAGTTCCATCCATACAGCCACAGCCTTTCACTGGTTTGCCTCCTCGACCACAAACACAAGCTGTAGCAGCTTCCACTGCTCTGAAGCAGCAGATGCAGCAAGCTCTACTACAACACCCTAGACAAGTTGGAACTGCAAATTTGGGGCATACTTCTCAGTTGGTTCTTCCAAATGCAGCTCTTCAGCATCCTTCACTCTTGCCTCGTCCTCCACAGAGCTTTCAGGTGCGAGCATTTACTGATGCAAAGCATGCCCTAGTTTAGGGTGTTCTGTAATATTGTTTTCTGATTTATTTATGGGCATTTTTTTGTGAAGCCAGGTTTGAGTAACAGACTAGTGATTCCCATTTTATGTGTTTGGAGAAAAATGGAACTAGAAGGAAAGAAAATGAGTGGCCCAAAGGGACTACCAATACTTTATTCAAATGTAGTTTTCTTTATCTCTACAAAAAATGTGGTTTTCTTTATTGTTGGATACTTTAGTGCCTGATAAATATATTCTCAATTTTTGACATCTGAAACTATTTGATGAGGAGAAGGGATATCTGGTATGTTCTAGAGTTGAAAACGTGAATGCTATGGCTAATACTCTTGAATCATTCGAAATTGGGTATATGTTTGTTTTCTAGAGACTTGGATAAAGTTTAAATAAAATAATTTTCATGGTACACATTTAGGTTTTGAATATTGCTGGGAGGGAATTATAAAAGTTTTAGGGACTGTTTTAAGTTGGAGAAACAAGAAAAGTTTAGTAGTTGGAATTTAAGTGAAGGTTTGAGGGACGGGAATGGGTATTAGAAAGACCTGATCAATGGACAGCCATTTGATGTGAATCCTTTCTGGAATCTGAAATGCCCTTAGGTGTTTTGCTGCTTTATTGGTACACAGATCTTCCAGCTATTTACTTTATTCTATATCATTGTTTTGCTGTATCTGATCTTCATTAGTTAACAGCCTGTGTCGTCAGTATTATCGGGTGGACCAGAGACGATTCACAAAGATGCTGAAAGAGCTACTCAAGCTACTGATGATGCAACTTGGATTCCCAGAAGCATAGCTGGTGATGGATCAGATCCAACGATCCATCCATCCAAACTGGCGAGGTTGGAAGATGGAAGGAGTGCTTCTCACAGTATGATTAGCAAGAACACTTCTGTTACAACTGGGCTAACTCAAGTTGTTGGAACTGGCCCATTATCTGCAAACCAAGTTGCTAGTGAAGGGGTGCAACATTCTGAAAATCAAGTTCCTCAGGTATTATCTTCCCTATTGACCGTCTGAATAGGTTACTATTCTTTTAGTTTTTCTTTTCTTCCTGCATCAGCTAGTTTAGCCAACTTCTGAAACTGGTTCTACTTAGAACAGAGCCAACAATTTCCTTCTAAAAACACTAAGATGGTGTTTTATCTGCCAACCTGTTGAAGCATAATCAGCAACACAACATACGTGCAATTATTTAACATTTTTTCATTAAACATGTTTGTTAAAGATATATATTGACTAGGCATTTAAAGTGTCGTATTTTCTATTAAAAAAATTGTTGCAATGAGAATATGACAACTCAGAAAAGTGGTTTGCCTTTTCATTTTCCAAAGTGTCAATCAGAAAATAACATGTTTGTTGATGATAGGTAAGTACAAATGCCTTCCTACTAGTTTTTGAAACAATCCTTCACTATAGATCTTCCCCTATCTAAGCTTGTAATTTGGATCTATATGAATATCAGCATATTGAGCACCCAACTTCCTAGTTTCTTTTGGTAAGTACACCACATTTTAGTTGAGAAACAAATATCTTCTTCTTGGATACTTTGAGGAAGTACCTACTGTGGTACAGGGTCCTTAATCTCAAAACATTTTGCAAGGAAATAGTTAAGCTTTTGAATCTCCTTTTGATTATTTTCAGTCATGACAATGCCACTTGCATAGGCAATTATGATAATGCCAACTGCATAGGCAAAATATTTTGCAAGTAAATCAATGTTTTTAATGACTTTGCTAAACTTATCAAACCAAGTGTGGGGTAATTCCTTTAGCCACTAAATTGTTCTAAAGCTTAAATGCTTTCACTTTATTTCCTGGTTAGGTCAAAATAAGAGGAAGGTGCATATACATGATCTCCTGAATCCGTAATGAGAGGCATAGACGGCCTATAAGGAATGCTCAAGGAATAAGGGGACAGAATCAAGAGGTTCAAACCATCTTTGAGTGAAGTGTCCATTGGAAAGCATTTGGGGGACCTAGGATCTAGTTTGTATGGTCTGGACACAAACAATAGACATAGCCAACACATCCAAGACATAGACAGGCGTAGGAAACAAAGATGATTAAAGATGTAAGGGCTGATACAGGGCCTTCAGGTCTATTACCCTTGGAGGTGTTGGTTAGTCAGTAAATCTGGAGGAGTCGAACCTCAAACCTAAGATTGAACCTCACCTTGACCATGCCTACTACTGCTTGTTAACAAGTGACTATTGCTCATAAAAAATGAAATTCCCACAGAACTCCTTTGGCATGTTTTATAAAGAAGAGTTCATGGGATATTTTCCTATTTCCAAGTTCCAACAGATGACAATTCTTATATTCAACCAGCTTCATACTGTCAAGAAGTAAACGACAAAAATTACTTTGAGATGTACATTGTTTGGACAATTAATTGACACAACTACAACTTCACCCTTAAAATGTAATTCTTACATAGAATAATTCTCAGCAATCAGCTATAAAATTGGCAGACCTTGACACAACATTTTGGATCTGAGGGATCTGGCTTCTGATGTGTTTGAGGTGTCTAAGGAAAGTGAAAATATTATTTATTATTTCTATATCGTAGTTATCATAAAGCTAAAGCTTCTATTGACACAAGTGAGAAATAAAGCCAAAGTTTAGTAAACATACTACTTCAAATGGATATTGAATGTGAGACCTCAGACCTGTGAACCCCAAAAAAGGGTTCAGAGGCTTGGTGGGTAATATTAATTTCTAAAATTTTAAATTTTCTTAATAATGTAATTTTATGTTAAATAAATAATTGAGTAATCATTGAATAAGAAACAAATAAACCAGTGCAAACAGTTTTAGTGAATAGGAATAAATTTTCTTGTGCCACCCAGCGAACAGCAGAGGTTGTTAGGGATGCAACAATCTCATTATTCAAAAAAATTTGAATTTGATGCTTGGAGCAAATTAATGGGCATGCGATTTCTTTATGTTGATATGACGTTTTCTCTTTCCCTTTTGCAGTTACAGCTTCCACCTGAAGTGGAATCTGCTTTGCTGCAGCAAGTGATGAGTTTGACAGCAGAGCAATTGAGTTCATTGCCTCCAGAGCAGCGGCAACAAGTGATTCAGCTCCAACAAATGCTCCGTTGAGTTCACCAAGATGCTCTTTCTGGAATGTCATATCAGTGGGCCTCAAATGAAACCATTATGATCAGTGATCCTCCCTTTCCCTTTGGGCCTTGGCTGGTTGTCAATTGTCATCTTCCTGAATGGACTGAAATTGATTAACGATGGATCAGGTTCTGAAAAAGCCAAGGGAAAGGGTGGTTATGTAACAATAATGAGATTGTTAATAGCAGCTATGGTAGAGAGAATTGCAAAGAAAATATAGTTCTGGATTCTGTTCTTAGGGAAGGCTCAAAACTCTGGGCCTACAGATTTCCTTGGCTGCAATTTTGCCAT
This sequence comes from Nelumbo lutea, assembly GCF_056320005.1. Classification (NCBI taxonomy): domain Eukaryota; kingdom Viridiplantae; phylum Streptophyta; class Magnoliopsida; order Proteales; family Nelumbonaceae; genus Nelumbo; species Nelumbo lutea. The sequence goes on from NC_142684.1 coordinate 114,670,127, forward strand.
TTTGAACAACCCTTATTGTTTCCATACATGAGATGAAGTTAAATAAGACAACTTCAATTTATTCAGGTGTATCTGCTTTGCACTTTCACATGGCATATTCATAACTTTTTTCCCCTTTTTTAAATGAAAGACACCCTCTCCACTTCGAAACTTATCCTCTTTCATATGTACTCGTGTAGTAGGAACTAGGAAATATAGTAATTAGAACTAGGGTCTTGCTGAAGACACTACTAGTTATTACAGAAAAAGCATATTCGGGATTGTCAGGCAACCGAGTAGTATTGTTTTGTGGCAATGCGCACCCGGCACCACACCTACACTATATATCCCATTTGTCTGTTATAGGAAACACTGAGGACAGGCACGGGGGCGAATGCAGAATGAAATTGAAACAACTGTCGTGTTTAACAACACGTTTTAGGTTTGAAAAGAACAAGATATGGAATTTGGCTAGATTCAAAAGAATAAAGAAAGCCGAACTGGCCCAATTATATAGGGTTTAGGTCTGCATTGTGTGCTTAATAATTGGGTCAGTTTTTGTTTTGATTCCATATCCGGATTATAATGGGGTAGGGATTTGTTTTAGTTCTGAACAGGGTTCAAAGTATTGGCCTGTATCGGCTGATATGTATCATTTCAGGGCCCCTTTGATACGCCCCTACAGTTGGTGTATTGGGGGTCTGACCAGTTTGGGGGGTGGAGGAGCTCTAACTCCCCCCCCCCTTTGAACTGGTTTTGAAAAATAAAAAATAAAAAAAAGTATTGATTTGCCCGAATCGATCTATCGGGCGTATCGATATTTTGAACTCCCAGCCTGATATCTGTGTTTCTGATGGAATGAGTACTTTGTAATATTATCATGTCAATACTCAATATGTTAGTTTAACAATTTTGCCGGTTTGTTGCAAGGTCTCCGTCTGGTTTGGAAATGGTTCTACACGCTGTGTTTGGCATGTTTTTAAAGAATTAATTTTAAACTTGATTTATGAAAATTGTTTGAACTAGTTCTTTTTTATGTTTGAGTTTAAAACCGATTTTAAGAATTGATTAATTTATTAGAAAAGTATTTGAAATACCCCTGGGGCTTCTGACAAATACCTGCTGTTTTAATAAATGACGTAAAATACCCTTATCCTTATGATGTACGACAACAGAACAAATACCTCAGCTCCATTAGTTAGACCTGCGATGTGGGCCGTACTGTGCCGCACAACACGGAATGAAGGTGGCCCGGACGCCATCCGTGCCGTGCTATGCCAGGCCTTAGACCTGGCACGACCCGTGGCTTGGTTCCTAGTAGTGCCGAGCCCTAGGAATTGGATCTATTTTTTTTTCTTTTTCTAGTTTTTCTAAATTAAGAAACATTAGAAAAAAATAAAAAATAACATATAATAGTAGAAAATTAACAATAAGTTAGAAAAAATTGTGAAATTTTTATTTTATTTCAAATTTAATGTGTATAAAAAATAAAAAAATACATTAAAAAATAATAAATGGAGTTGAATTTATAAAATGATAAAGTTGAAGATAAAAATTACAATAGGATTGAGTTACTGGAAAATACACAAATACCTGGCATGGAGCTGTAGTGATCATGTCATACCAGGCACAACCCTGCCGGCCCAACCTGCATTACATCTCTACCATTAGAGTTCTAATACATGACTTATACCCCTATGATTTGAATATCCCCATCCTCCATAATTTTTTGTCAATGTTATGAAAACTGGACCGGACCGACTAGTTAAACCGTGACCAGCCCCTGGCTAGTCTGAATACGCCCCCAAAACCGGTATGTAAAAAAACCGCAAATAACTGTTTACTCGACCAATTCAACCAGAGAATCAGTCCCGGTTTTGTATAACCGACAGTTTTTTTCATATTTTCACTTTTAGTACAAAAAGACAAAAAAAAAAAAACTAAAATTGGGCCAAATAGGCCCTAAGGTCCAATTGAATCCCTATCTTAGGGATGCAAATGGATCTGATCGAATTCGAATAAGGGTATATCCAAATCCGATCCGACATTATTTATGTTGGATTTGATCCGAAGATCTGATTGGATCTAATAGGCCTCGATTTGAATTCGAATCCTATCGGTAAGTCAAATCTTCAGATTTGATCCAATCCGACTTGTTTTCTTTAAAAAATAATAAATTATTAAAAGAAAAATAAAATATACAAATTTAAATAAAGAAAAAACAATAAATACAAGTATTTTTAATTATTTTCGTCATATATATACATGTTTTTTATAAAAAATAAATAATATAATAAATTTATAAAAATACAATATAAATAATATATTTATAAATAAATAAATAGCATATATATGTATTATATATATATTTATATTTATAAATATATAACATGTATTGGATCAAATCTTTTCGGATTGGATGGGGAGGAGGGGGGGGGGTGATTCGAATTCGACCAAATAGGATCGGATCAGATCATTTGCATCCCTACCCAATCCTATCCAAAGCAAAAAACCCTCTTTGATCATTCTTTCTTCTCTTCTCTATTCATTTAAACCTAACCTAAGTCCAACCACTACCACCAACACCTCCAGCTCCGCCACTGATGCCATTACCGATCAGAACAAGTAGTCTCTCCCCTCTCCCCTCCCTCTCCCTCCAACTCAACCAGTTGGTTTCCTTTCCTCCCCCTCTTCCTCCTCCTCCTCCTCCTCCTCCTCCTTAGGGGTATCAATGGTATTTGAAAAATTTTGAATTTGAAATTTGACATAATCGAATCGAATTCGGATAATTCGAATATCTAATCAATTGAATTTGGATATGTTGTTCATATCGAATAGCTAATCAGATGTTTAGATATTACCTAATTCGATTCGATAGATATCCAAATTCGAACAATTATTTAATTCTTATATATTATATATAAAATATTTAAGTGTTTTATAACATATATATATATATATATATATATATATATATATATATATATATGCAATAATTAAATTATATATTTTATATAAATAGAATATTTATTTTTATTTTATATATTTATTAATTATAAAAAATAATTAATTGGTTGAATTCAAATATTAATTTTCAAAATCCATCGGATATCGAATTTTCTAATCAAATTCAAATTCAAATATTGCTTGATTTGATTTGAATTCGATCTGTTTACACCCCTCCTCCTCCTCCTCTTTATTACTCTTCTTTATAGTTTAGTACTTTAGTTCACACTTAAATTTTCAATATTTATTTTTTAATTACTAAGCTTGAAATTAATTAATTACTCATAGTTTTGTAACTTTTGATTACTGGTTTGCTCAAATTGAAATTCCAATTGGATTTTTGCTTTAGGCTTTCAGTCCACCAAATTTGGTCAAGATACAAGACAATCCACTTAGGGCTCATTTGGTACGTCTTTTTGGGAAGATCTTCTGGTAGCTCTAACATGCAAAAGACACATTAAGCTTTTGCATGAAGATCTAATCAGCCCGAAGCACGTTTGACAGACGTGCATCTTTCCGCGTAAGATAAAAACGCGAAAGATGCAAGAAGCTTCATTTGGAGCTTCCCGAAATCAGCCCAAAATGGGCTTCTCACATCTTTTTGGTGTCCCATCTTTTGGCGGCTAGATCTTCTGCGTGCCAAACGGAAATAGATCGAAAATCGGTCTTCCCGGCTTGTAAACATCCGAAAGACCGCACAGAAAGATGTGCCCAGTGGACCCTTAGTTGTTTAGTTTTGCAGTGAGCCTAATTGCCTAAGCCCTCTCCAAAACTTGAAATAGAATTTTAAACTTGAATAAATTGATTTCATATTTCAAATTTAGGTGATATTGATAATGAAGTAGCTAAAAATTGAAATTAATTTTAGTTTATCATGTATGCATTATAATTTTTGAATTTTATTATATATATAATATACATTATTTATCACATCAGCATGATTTGACCCCGACCACACCTCTGACCCATGAACCTTCACCTTTATCGAGTTGATGCCCGGTATGGTTTTCAAAACATTATTTTTGATTTTATGTTTTAATAATGGAATAAATACTTAAAATTATCCCAATGATTTAGCAAATAGACAACTTATTTTACTATTAAATACCCTTAAATTTTTTACAATTGACATCGTCATGAAATTGGTTCAACCTCATCTATATCTATAATAAAAGAAGAAATGAAGAGAGAGAAGAGGTCTCTCAACTAGGGATTTTCTACTCACTTTTCCTACCCACTCTCTACCTCGCTGCAATTTACGGCAGGCTGAAAGTGGTAGGAAAAGTTAATAGGAAATTTGAGCTCCACCCACGAGTACCTTTGTTCTGTCCCTTCTTACACGTATGGCTATATTTATGATAAAGACAATTTTTATCTTTCAAACTTCATAATGTTTATCAAAGTTACCCATATAGCCTTATTAAGGAATCATAATCATGAGTGATTCCACTTTAATGTTAAGGGACATTGTTGACTTTTCAGAATATGGGTACCCAAGAGGTTTTATTCATCTATCACGTCACCCGTTTGTAATCCTACTCTCAATCTCTCTATGTAATGGCTTAGATGTCATAAATCTCATATATTCGTTTCTTTCTTTCCCAGTCCCATAGCATTCATTCCCTTCCATTTTCTATTTTGTTAATGCTCTCAAACCTCTCTATGTAATGACTGTCTTAGACATTATAAAAAGCTTATTTATATGTTCAAATGGGCTTCAACTTCAGAAAGAGTAGGAAGCAGAGTTTCATTGAAACACCATATTTGAAGCTCAAATAGATCAACTTCTCTGCCTTTGTTGTTCATTTTCATATTTGTTGTGTCTATCATATTATATTTTTATTTTATTTTTATCTCTTATTATTTTCCTGTTGAGGCTTTTATTCATTTTGTGGTACATAGATTGATGATAGTATTCTAATTCATTTTTGGCTAGATCTGTTGCTTGGGCTTCACTTCATGTAGGATTTTCCCACCAAAATTTTCCGAACCATTACCAATTACATCCCTAGAAATTGAATCTCTACTAACCACTGACAGTCATGGGCATGGCTGATGGAGACTCACCTATGTAATGAAGTTGTGGGTAAGATATCTTCTTCTTTTTCTTCTTCTTCGTTCTTATAAGCTTAATCTATGATTGGTTAGTCAGTGCCAATCATAAGCTTAATCTATGTTGAGATAGACAAGTGGCCTCTCTCATTTCTTTATCTGTTATGTTATTTTTTTTATTTGCTTTCTCTCTCTCTCTCTATATATATATTTGGGTGTAAGAGTCCAAAGTCGAGCTTTATCTAATGTAGTTGGGTTTATTAACTTAATGGATGTTTTCGAAATCAATAATCAGTTCTACCCAATCTGCTTTAATTCCCCTCACTTTTTGAAATAAAAAAAGAAATATGAACAAACTGTTTCCAAAGATGAATAGGTTCTCTCATTTTTAATAAACAAGACATGTATTGGGACCCCTAGATTAAGGGTGTAAATGGTCTGCTGTTTGGTTTTCAATGTGGTTGCGGAGAGTTGTTTAGTAGGGCTAGCAATTGATTTCATCTTTGGAGAGGATCAAGCCCCTATATCTACATTTTACTTCTCTTGACTAAATAAAATATTTTATTAAAGTATAATACAATTCAGTTCAACTTTAGGTCATTCAAAGTTGGAACTCGTAGCCTCTCAACAATTTCAGCAAATAGATCTATAATTTATCAATCACTAATTCAAGAATCCATATAATTTGATCATTTAAGAAAAAATAGGTTATATCATTTATAAAAGTGATAAAACATTTAAAATAGTTAAATAGACCATATGCCATTTCTTTTATGGAAACATCCATTTAAGAAGTAGTAGATTTCTCCAATAAAATGGACATTTGTTCCTAAAATTTTGTTTTGGCACAAATGCGAGTCCTGTAGCAACGGCATTCTCATCTTTGTTTCTGAGAATTTTAAACACCCATAGGATGTAAAATGACATTCAACATCGTATATCCCAACTATAACAATCATACTAAAAAAGAAAAAAAGGCAACTCCTAACTGATATAGGCGCATTTGGCTGGCCAATACGGGGCTGATGCGTGTCAGCCAGCGGGCGCCAGCATGGGTCATCATGAGGGTGCGTGGAGCCATTCGGCGTGAATCAGATGGGCGCCGCGTGGCTCCGCTGGAACATCTCGCCCAACCCTCGTACGATTCACATCTAGGCCATCCGAGCCCAATTACTCCTAGACAGCTCCGACTATAAATGCAAGGCACCTCCCACAAGGTAAAGGATCTAGAACCTCTAAGACTCTTAGCATTTTTCTTACTGAAGACTGGTTGTTTACTAGTGGCCTCGTCTGTGCACCTCGGCATTGAACTTCTACTTACTTTATGCGCACACTAACTTGATCATTGGAGTCCTTGCCTCAGGTCTTCACTTGAGGCCTCTAACACTTCTTTCCTTGCAGAGCAAACTCGTAGGGCCCCCTACGGACCCCTCGTACGCACAACCAAGCATCCAGACTTCGTCACCAACTCTCCCAAGATCATCCACCTCGGCCCCTAGGCTTCGGTATCCTCAACGGCCTAGAAAGTGGTCTGCCTTGGCTTCGGCATACCCTTATTGATCATCAACACACCCTCATCTTTGGCCCCCTCGCAGAGTACTCGGGGCCTCAAAGCCCTCGGTCAAGACTCCAGATCTTAGGAGTAAAATTACTATGTTTCCCTCGACCAATTTGAGCGACAATAATTGGCGCCGTCTATGGGAACAACCACTAAGACACTCCCATTTAACTTAAACATTGAAACTCTTAAGCACAGGTCAACATGGTACAAAGAGCCAGGAACACTCATAACCTGGTCACTTATGAACAATTCCAGGCAGTCCTCGACCGTCTAGACCACCTCACACAGCACGTGGAGCAAGCCTACCCCCAGGCAAGAGGTCCCCCTCGGGGCATCTGAACACCAAAACCAGCACGAGAATGCCGAACCTCCAGCCCTCAGCCTAGCCAACCCCCAACGGGCTGAGCCCACAGAGTTTAGCAGTAGCCGGCCCACCAGCCTACAATAGAGGAACATGAGACCTCCTAGCCAAAGGGAGGAAGAGCCAGTGCAGTCCGAAGACAGCCATCACTCGGGACGAAGGCAGGCACTTCGAACATCATAGCACTCACTCAAGGGCAGAGGGCTAACGCCACGGCTCTCCCCCACTAGTCTCAGACCTCCGCTTCCTGAATGATCGCCGCACTAGACGGGAGGCCCATGGTCCCGCCTCGAAGTACTCCGGAGTTTGTGTCGACCTCCATCAGGCCCACGAAGACAAAGACGGGGAGCAAGCTCCGCCCGACCCTCGGATTGCGGAGCTACAAGCCAAGCTCGAAGCCGTCAAGGACGAGCTCGCCAATTTCAGGAGAGCCGAGCTGCCGCCTTGGCTAGCCAAAGCAATTCGACGGGGAGGATGGACACCTTCACCCTAGATATCATCTCCAAACCTCTCCCCCAACACTTCAAAGCTCCCACGCTGGAGATGTATGATGGGAACTCAGACCCTAACGACCACCTAGAAAGTTTCAAAGCGCTCATGATACTCTCTGAGTATTCTGAAGCCTTGACGTGCCAGACCTTTCAGGCCACTTTCAAAGGGGCTGCCCGTCGTTGGTTCTTTAGTCTCCCATCTCGGTCAATCAATTCATGGGAGTAGTTCGCCAACCTATTCCTTGCTCGCTTCATCAACAGCAGACGATGCTAGAAGAGCATGGTCTCGCTAATGTTCATCAAGTAGAAGTAGGGAGAGAGTTTGTGGTCCTATATTGACCGCTTTAAGAAAGAAGAAATCGAGGTTCGTGACCTCGACCCCATGGTCTCCATGCACGCTACTATCAACGGGCTCCTTCTCGGGTCGACCCTGAAGTGCTCAGTCGCCAAGACCCTGCCGAAGACCAAGATGGAGTTCTTCAAGAAAGCCCAAAAGTACATCGCGACCGAGGAGGCTACGACCAAAGATCACCATGAACGGGAATCCGAGCGACAACCCCCGGAGAAGAAAAGGAAGAGCGGAAACCACCACCACAACAACAACAAGGACAACAAGAAGCCACCGGCCTCGGCCCTGGCTTACAATCAATATACACCACTAAACTCCACTAGAACCCAAATCTTGATGCAGGTCGGTGAGGAGAAGTGCGTGAAGTGGCTAGAGAAAATGAAGAGAAACCCCAAGAAGGAAAACCCAAAAAAATATTGCAAGTATCACCAGCGAGGGCACCTTAAGTAGTTCGTTAGAGGTGAGCCCGGTGGCTCATCCTCCCAACGGCATCAACAGCAACAACAACAACAACAACAACAACAACAAGTAGCCTACGTCATCGACGTCATCGCCAGGGGCACAACCTCGGGTGGGGCCTCAGCCTCAGCCTGCAAGAAGACGAAGCCTCAGGAAACCCTTGTCATCACAGATGAGGACCTGGTTGGGGTCACAGTACCCCATGAAGATGCCCCCATAATCTTGGCCATCATCACCAACTTTGTGGTAAAGAGAATTCTCGTCGACAGTGTCTCCTCGACCGATGTCATCTTCTATAAAGATTTTGAGAAGATGAAGATAGCGCCCGAGCGCCTCCAGCCCCCCGATGTTCCACTAGTCGGCTTCTCCAAGAACATGGTAAGACCAGAGGGGAGGATCACCCTACCTGTCATGGTAGGAACCGAGCCTCGACAGGTGATGAGGATGAACGAGTTCCTAGTCATGAAGATCAGCTCACACTACAATGCCATCGTGGGGAGACTGACCCTCCATGCACTCAGGGTAGCCATGTCCTCCTACCATCTCGCCCTTAAGTTCTCCATCGAACACAACGTCGAAGTCGTTTGTGGGGAACAACAAGGCACCCGCCAGTATTATGTGGCAGCATTGAAGGTCAAGAACAAGGAAGCGTTGCCACTAGAGGGCCTTGACCTCAGGGAGGAACCAATGAGCCAAGGCCAACCAGTCGAGGACCTCACCTCGGTTCCCCTAGATGAGGCCGAGCCTGAGAAAATAGTCTGTGTCGGGTCCAACCTTCCCCAGAGAGTCTATCCAAATTGGTAAGTTTCCTCAAAACTAATGCCGACGTCTTTTCTTGGTCCGCCACTGACATGCTCAGAATTGACCCCTCAGTCATCACTCATAGGCTGAATGTGGACCCGAGCTCTATGGTAGTTCAGCAAAAAAGTGGAACTTTGCACCGGAGCGTTGGAAGGCCATAGGAGAGGAAGTTGCAAGCTACTTGACGTCGGCTTCATCCGAGAGGTATACTACCCTAACTGGTTGTCAAATGTCATTTTGGTAAAGAAAGCTAATGGGAAGTAGTGAATCTGTATTGATTTCACAGACTTTAACGAAGCCAGCCCTAAGAACCGTTTTCCTTTGCTAAGGATAGACCACCTCACCCATGCCACTGTAGGATACGAACTACTTAGCTTCATGGATGCCTTCTCTAGATACAACCAAATAAAGATGCACCCTGAAGACGAAGAGAAGACCTCGTTCATCGTCAAGCACGGTACCTACTACTACAAAGTGATGCCCTTGCCTACATGGACGATATGGTGGTAAAGAGCTTGAAAGCTGAGGCGCACACCTCGGACCTGGCCGAGACCTTTGACACCTTGTGGAAGTCCAACGTGAAGCTTAATCCTAGCAAGTGTGCCTTCGGTGTTGCTTTAGGCAAGTTCTTAGGCTTCGTCGTCACTCAAAGAGGCATTGAGGCCAACCCTAACAATATATAGGCCATACTAGACATGTCACCCCCTTGGTCGGTGAAAGAGACTTAGAGGCTCACCGGTCGGGTAGCTGCTCTCAACTGCGTCATGTCGAAGTCAGCCGACCACTACCTTCCATTCTTCCGTGCCATCAAGAAACTAAAAGATTTCCAATGGATGGAAGAGTGTCAACGTGCTTTTGATGAGCTAAAGAGATACCTCGCCTTACCTGTTCTACTCCAGAAGAAACTTTGCACTTGTACCTGTCAGCTGGGGATGAGGCAATTAGTTTGGTCTTGATAAAGGAGGACAGGATGCAGAAGCCAATATACTACGTAAGCAAGGTTATCTATGATGCCAAAACCAGATATCTCAAGGTGGAGAAGCTGGTCTTCGCCCTCATAATCTCGTCCAAAAAGCCCAGGTCGTATTTTCAAGCTCACACCATCGTGGTTCTGACGAACCAGCCCCTTAAGGCTGTCCTCACCAAGCCTGAGATCTCGGGACGCTTGACTAAGTGGGCCATCGAGCTCTCTGATTTTGACCTCAAGTACCAGTCGAGGCCTGCAATCAAAGCACAAGCCTTGGCAGATTTTGTAGTGGAATGCACCTTTGGCTGAGCCTTCTGCTGAGCCCCAGAGAATGAAGGAGAAGAAGGGGATAGGCCAAACGAGGGGGTTGAACCCAGGTGGAGACTTTTTGTTGATGGGTTGTCCAACACCAAAGGAAGTGGAGCATGCCTCATTCTTCTCACCCCAGATGGTGCAATAATAAAATATGCGCTGAGATTTGACTTCCTGACATCCAACAACGAAGTTGAGTACAAGACTTTCCTCATTGGACTGTAGCTCGCCAAGGACCTCGACTCCTAGCATATCAAAGTTTTCAACGACTCACAATTGGGGGTGAATCAAGTTAATAGTGAGTACGAATCCAGAGAGCAGAGCATGGCCAAGTACCTCACCAAAGTTCAGGAGCTGGCTCATCATTTTCGACACTTCTCTCTGTAGCAAGTCCCGCGAGCCGAGAACACGAGAGATGAGGCCCTTTCTAAGTTGGCAAGTGCCTCAGACGCGACCCTCAGCCGCAGTGTTCACGTAAAGAAGATACCTCGGCCATCTATAGAAGAGGCTGAAGGGATGAGAGATCCATCGTATGGACTCCCAAATCTTGTGGAATAAAGGGGTGAATTTAAAAATTTTTCTCTCCCTTTCAACTAAGAATCGCATTCCCTATTTAGAAAATCATATTTTCAAGGATCAATCTTGAACCATAAACTGAACCAGATCTGAACCAAAAAGGAGTAGGAGAGGATTATACCTGATACGGAGAAATAATATCTCCCAACAAAGGTGTTCACGCCCAAGGAAGGATCCAAAGACTGCTCCCACTGAAGATGGTGCAGTGTAAGATGGAGCAGAATCAACAGTGTTCTTCTCCAAGAACTCTGTCCTTCGCAAGAAACAGCAAGATGGCACTTGAGCACAACTTCCTATCAATTCTTTCTCAAAGAACTGATGATAAGATCGAATCTTGACTTCTCCCACAACTGGAGATCGAACTGGATGTCTGGCGGCTGCAGGAAGGAGGTGGCAAGAAAGATCTTTGCAGGGATTGCAGAAATCCTTCTTCTATAATTTCAGCTCTGAAGAGGATCTGATTATATCATTCTTCTAAAGGCTGCCACCCCCTCATTTTGTAAACCCAAAGGATCAGCTCCTAATCCAATCAGGAGTTGCTAACCCAAATCATATTTGGATCAGACATCCCCTTAGGTGATAAGGATAAACCCTTATTTTATCTGCAGATTAGATCAGCCTTCTCCTAATCTCATTAGGAGATTTCTAGATCTGAATCATATTTAGATCTGGACTCTCTGAGTGGATAGGGTTAAGACCCTATCCTATCTGCTGATCCATCTTAGAATTCGCCCATATTTAACTTATTAAATAAGTCCAGTTCGAAATGGGCTTTAGGCCCATTAAGCTTATGTGCTCACTTAACCTTCCTAACTATTGCCTAGTTGGGCTTCCTTGTATGGCGTGGGACCCAAGCATTGATCTACACATCAGCCACATGGGTTCAGCCCAACCTTTGTTACAAGGCCTGGCCGAATACACTGCTATGGACAGTGCACCCCCTGAAACCCATCAAATGGGCTCTATGGGCCCAACACTTACCCTAAGTGGTCCTGGGCCAAGCTAGGGACTATGGGCAGATGCAAGATTACCCCATCAGGTATTATCCTCAATGGTCTTAGACTTAACCTCTTAGCCCATAATGATCATACACTGCTCGACAAGAGAGGACCTCTCCCTCGACTGCAAGGAACAGTGTTGCACTCTCTACTTATATGGATCCCGGGAATTAAAACCTTTTGCAAATATTTTAGAAACCATAATATATATACTTCTATATCTCATATAAAATATACTTTACAAAACAAATTTCAACGATTGAAATCGGCTGCCGGCAGTCTTGGTTTCCATCAGTGAGAGTGCATCCCCGATCATTACCTTTGTCCGACAAAGGGGCTGATCCTGTCACTATGATCACCCACTCAGATGAATTCTCAGACTATCCCAACATACCCAAGTTTTGACCCCCGCTAAGGATCTCACTGATTGGTACATCAAAGACAGTCCAATCCGACACCTAGTGCAGTATCATAATCGAGTCTAGGGGTCGGGTGTAACTTTCCAGTTTTGCCCATCAATCTCCAAGGTCTAGGGCAATACTGGAAATCTGATCAGTTTAAAGATTCAATTAATCCTACACTGTATGTGCCTAGGGTCTCACTCTGGCAGCTGAGACTGGCCACTCCAACCGACTTGGTGGCACAACAGTGTCGGCCTTATCAAGATAGGTCTCCCTAGACCGACTCACTGGCTGTGAACATTCTAAACTAGCACAAGTCTCATTAAGTGTCTAGTTTAAGGGTATTACACAGAAACATACCAAGGGAACATGTATCAAATATGCACTTTTATTCATTTACAATAAACTCATAAAGTACATCATTCTGATTGAAGCTAAGGCCATACAAAACTGTCCAACAGAAGCCCAGGTCCTCCCAAGGGAGGCTGAACTTTCATGGATGGACCCTATCATCAACTTCCTCTTGACCGAGCAACTGCTTGATGACAATAACGAAGCCAGACAACTCCGACGTCAGGCAGCCCATTACCTTTACTCGAAGGAAAGCTGTACAAAAGATCCTTCACCCTACTTACCTTCAATGCCTCCATCCGGAAGAGGGTGAGTATGTGCTCTCAGAAATTCACAAAGGCATTTGCGACAACAACGTTGGCGGCCAAACCTTGGCTCAAAAGGCACTAAGGAAGGGGTATTTTTGGCCAACTCTTTAGAAGGACGCAACCGAGCTGGTATGAAGACGAGACAAGTGCTACAGACATGCCACCTTGTGCCACTAGCCAGCTACAATCCTCTCAGCTCTCAACAACCCCTGGCCCTTTGCCAAATGGGGAATGGACCTCCTCAACCCCTTCCCTCAAGCGACGGGGTCCAAGATATTTCGTTAAGTGGGTCAAAGTCGAACCCCTGGCTACCATTACAGCTCAAGCAATCTAGAGCTTCTTTTGGAAGAACATCATCTGTCTCTTCGGGACGATAGGTTCCGGGAATGGTGTGCCTCCCTTGGCATCCAGCAGCAGTACACCTCAGTAGTCTATACCCAGACAAACGACCTAGCCGAGGTCACTAACAGAACTATCTTGGATGGATTGAAGACCATATTAAACCGAATTAAAGGCCTATGGGCTAACAAACTGAACAATGTCCTATGGGCATATTGGACTGCACCTTGGACAACCACGGGAGAGACCTTGTTTGGCCTAACCTATGGTACGCGGTTATCCCAGCAGAGATCGGTCAACCGACGCTCCGGATCGAAGCGTATAGTGAGGCCAAGAATATTGAAGGACAAGCTCGGGAATAAGCACAAACTAAGGTGGCCACCTATCAACGGGTGGCCCGCTACTACACCTCGAGGGTGAAGGAGAGGCATTACCGAGAAGGAGACCTCATCCTCAGAAAAGTCATGGTCCCCGAACCTGGTGTAGGCAAGCTGGGCTCCAATTGGTAAGGTCCCTGCAAAGTCAAGCAAGTCCTCGGCCCTGGCACCTTTTGCTTGGAACACCTAAATGGAAGACCTGTCCCTCAGACGTGGAACTTGGAGAATCTCCGGATGTACTACCAGTAATTGTAAATTTTGATGGCCAAAAGATGAATGAATAATGCAAAGTTTATCTTGATGAGACAAAAAAAGAACCCTATTTTTATCCTCTAATATTCACTCTTTTACATTAATTTAGCACTTCAATGGACTCATTACTCTTGTATTTCGATTCAGGGCAAGAAAGAAGGCAATTGGAAGAAAACAAGGCAATTCGGATGATTTTGCACAGTTTCAACAATAGTCAATAATCTGGGCATAACTCTCAATTCCGGACTCTGAATTGGACAATTCAAGAGGCATCAAAAAGATGAAAGAAAGGCCCACAACTTTTATGTTTTGAATTTTAACAGATTCGTTCTGCATCAAAGATGAAAATGGGCCCGAATTTAGAGCAAGTTCGCAACAAAGCCCATTTCACAGTTGAAGCCCAATTCGCAGAAGAGTCTTGTAGCAGCCCAAGATATTAAAGCAACCCAGCTCGAATTCAAGAGCCAAGAGTCTCAATCTCAAATGTAATCTCCATGAAAGAGAGTCCTATCAGATTTAAATTTCAATTGTAATCCTAAAAAGATAAGAGATTGAGATTACTAGATAGGATAGGATAGAAGTAGATCAGATTAGGACTTTCTAATTTTAAAAGTTAAAATTCCTAAGGGGAGTTGGAGAGAGCCCCTCTTCCTAAAGCTATATAAAGGAGAGGGGGGGGGACCAGCTTTAGGCATCACTCAAGCATCCAACAAATCATCAAGCAACTCAAGCTACCAAGAAGAGCAGTTCAGCCTACTAAGAAGCAGAGCATGGAGGGGTCAAAATTCATGAGCAACTAAGCTTTTCCTTTCTGGTTCAAGGGGCGAGGTTCGATTGTGTCATCATGAGGTTCTATATTTAATTCAAGTATTCATTGGTTTTGTGCATATTCTCATTGGATGTTAATGTTAATTAGTATGACAAATTAATTAATGTTGATTTTCCTACTGCTATCCATGGTTCAGTGATCCGTAATTATCACGAATAATGGTACAAGTAGCAATTAGGTTAATATCTTTCTGGGTCAATTGTTCGTAACAGCCTTTGACCAATGTATTGACATGTTTTAACCTAAAGGGAATCGATGGAACAAGATTCGATAATTGCAACTATCTCACTTATTGTTATTTTGGTTTTACTGTTTCCACAATGCTTAATGCTATCACTAGTTGATATGGAACGCTATCGTACCCAGTCGATTAGTAATAAGTGTTGATTGAATGCTGGGTTTGGCCAGCTGAATTAGGAAAACACAAGGTTTATTATGGCTATCCTAATAAATCTAAGGTTAAATGTTTGAATTGCAAGAACACCGAAGTCTACCTATGATCGATGGTCAATTGATTAACCCGAACCTTTGAATTAGAATTCGGTAAGACTGATTTCTCTTGTTTGGTATTCCTATTGCTTTTTTGTTCTTTTAGAAATTTTAATTATTTAATTTTCCCACTCTATTATATTGCGCATTCGGCTAAGAAATTATTCCCTAGCTCCTTGTGGGATTCCACCTAGTACCACTATTACTACAAAAATTTTATTGTGGGACTAGCATTAATTTTAAGGGCTTCGACAACCTGTCAAAAATTTGGCGTCGTTGTCGGGGATCAACTTTAATTTCTTAGATATTTCCTTCTATTTGTGTTAACCTTCTTGTTTTATGACTTGTGCTTCTCAATGAGGTGAACTCGAGTACAACTCCGAAATTGAGAAGACTATTCGTCGTTTAAGGAAGGAGGCAAAACAAAGGAATGATCGTTCACCAAAAATGGTGAATTCAAATTTTGATCTATCAACTTGTGATCAACCCATCTTCGAAGAGGAAGAAAGGATGGCTGATAGAGAGAGAACATTAAGGGAGTTGGCCGCACCGATTATGAACCAACAGCCCCTGCGCATAACATATCCCACTCTTGAGGTAGCATTTGAACTAAAATCTGGTTCAATACAATTACTGCCTATTTTTCATGGCTTTCCATGTGAGGACCCTCATAAACATCTAAAAGAATTCCATGTCGTCTGTTCTAGCATGAAGCCATAGAGTATGACCGAGGACCAGGTAAAACTTATACCTTTTTCCATTTACTTTACGAGATAAAGCAAATGATTGGTTATATATTCTTCCTCCCGGTTCAATACGCACATGGGATGAGATGAACAGGATATTTTTAGATAAATATTTTACTGCATCTCGGGTTACAAACATTAGGAAAGAAATATGTGGAGTTCGGCAGTTGGTGGTGAGACACTATATGAATATTGGGAAAGGTTTAAACAACTTGTTGCTAGCTATCCACACCACCAAATACCCGAACAACTTTTAATCCAATACTTCTATGAAGGGCTCCAGCCCATGAATAGAAGTATGGTAGATGCAGCCAGTGGAGGAGCCTTGGTGAACAAAACACTCGAAGCGGCCAAGGAATTAATTTCCAACATGGCCAAAAATTCTCAACAGTTCGGTGCAAGGACAGATGGCACCATTAGACGTGTTAATGAGGTAAGTCATGCTAATTTAGAAAACCAGATTTCAGATTTAACTGCTTTGGTTAGGCAACTAGCTGCAGGACAATTGCAAACAGCCAGGGTGTGTGGTATCTGTTTGATCCCTAGTCATCCTACGGACATGTGTCCATCACTACAGGATGGATCGATGCAGCAAGTAAGTGCTGCAGGAGGATTCCCGGGTCAGCCTCAACGCTAATATGACCCCTACTCCAATTACTACAACCCGGGGTGGAGGGATCATCCAAATCTAAGCTACGGGAACCAAGGAGGACAGCAGAAATATCAGCCCCAATTTTTCAGTCGACAACCCCAATTTTCAGCACCTATCACAGTGCAAGGCCAACCCTCAAATTCAGGTATGTCATTAGATGAAATAGTTAAGACTCTAGCTACTAACGCTCAACAATTTTAGCAAGAAACAAGAGCCAACAATCAGAATTTGGGGAACCAAATCAGCCAATTTGCCACTTCCATTAGCAAGTTGGAGGCACTGAACTCCGTGAAACTACCATCACAAATGGTTGTCAACCCAAAGGAGAATGCAAGTGCAGTAGTGTTGAGAAGCGGAAAGGAGTTGTAGCCTCAACCGAGCTCAGCATTGAAGGCAGCTAAGGGAGACAAGGAAGAGGAGAGACACGAGTCAAACGAAGACCCCATTGAGGTAATGTCTGACTCCCCTCTCCCTAAGGTTACTAATGCTATTATACCACCTTTTCCTAGTAGGTAGAAGTCCAAGAAAGAGGAATATGAGCAAGAGGTGCTAGAAACTTTCAGGAAGGTGGAGATCAATATCCCTTTGTTATATGCTATAAAACAAATCCCAAAATATGCAAAATTTTTGAAAGAATTATGCACTAACAAAAGGAGGCTACGAATCGATGAGAAGGTAAGAGTTGGAGAGAACGTTTCAGCCGTGATCAAGAGGACCTTACTAGAAAAACGTGTTGATCCAAGTATGTTCACCCTACCTTGTTTGATTGGCAATAAACAAATCGAGTGTGCCATGCTAGACTTAGGTGCATCTATCAATGGCATGCCATACTAGATATACTGTGCCTTGAGATTAGGTCCTTTAAAAGAAACTAGAGTTGTTATTCAATTAGCTGATCATTCTAATGCCTACCCAGAAGGGATCATTGAGGATGTGTTGGTGCAGTTTAATGATTTAATTTTTCCAGCCGATTTTTACATCTTGAAGATGGAGGAGGATACAGTCACAAGTTCAGCCCCACTCTGTTGGACAGTTTTGTATGCCCTTAGCTTCAATCAGAATGTACTTTATGAGTTTATTGTAAATGAATAAAAGTGCATATTTGATTCATGTTCCCTTGGTATGTTTCTGTGTAATACCCTTAAACTGTACACTTAATGAGACTTGTGTTATTTTAGAATGTTCACAGCCAGTGAGTCAGTCTGGGGAGACCTATCCTGATAAGGCTAACACTGTGGTGCCACCAAGTCGGTTGGGGTGGCCTGTCTCAGCTGTCAGGGTGAGACTCTAGGCACATATAGTGTATGATTAACTGAATCTATGAACTGGATCAGATTTCTAGTATTGCCCTAGACCTTGGAGATTGATGGGCAAAACTGGAAAGTTACACCCGACCCCTATACTCGATTATGATACTACACTAGGTGTCGGATTGGGTTGTCTTTGATGTATCAATCAATGAGATCCTTAGCAGGAGTCAAAACCTGGGTATGTTGGGACAGTCTGAGAATTCATCTGAGTGGGTGATCATAGTGACAGGATCAGCCCCTTTGTCGGATAAAGGTAATGATTGGGGATGCACTCTCACTGATGGAAACCAAGACTGCCGGCAGTCGATTTCAATCATTGAGATTTGTTTTGCAAAATATATTTTATATGAGATATAAAAGTATATATATTATGGTTTCTAAAATGTTTGCAAAAGGTTTTAATTCCCGGGATCCATATAAGTAGAAAGTGCAACACTGTTCCTTGCAGCCGAGGGAGAGGTCCTCTCTTGTCGAGCAGTGTATGATCATTATGGACTGAGAGGTTAAGTCTAAGACCATTGAGGATAATACTTGATGGGCTAATCTTGCATCTACCCAGGGACCACTTAGGGTAAGTGTTGGGCCCATAGAGCCCATTTGATGGGTTTCAAGGGGTGCACTGTTCATAACAGTGTATTCGGCCAGGCCTTGTAACAAAGGGTCAGCTGAACCCATGTGGCTGATGTGTAGATCAATGCTTGGGTACCATGCCATACAAGGAGGCCCAACTAGGCAGCAGTTAGGAAGGTTAAGTGAGCACATAAGTTTAATAGGCTTAAAGCCCATTTCGAACTGGGCTATTTAATTAGTTAATTATGGGGCGAATTCTGAGATAGATTAGCAGATAGGATAGGGTCTTGACCCTATCCAATTAGAGAGTCCAAATCTGAATGTGATTCAGATCTAGAAACCTCCTAATGAGATTAGGAGAAAGCTAATCTAATCTGCAGATAAGATAAGGGTTTATCCTTATCACCTAAAGAGAAGGCTGATCCAAATATGATTTGGATAAGCAGCTCCTAATTGGTTTAGGAGCTAATCCTTTAGGTTAACAAAAGAATGAGGGGGCGGCAGCCTTTAGATGAATGAGATATTCACATCCTCTTGAGTGCTGAAATCACAGAAGGAATAATTAAGCATCCCTTCAAGTCCTATCAGATTTAAATTTCAATTGTAATCCTAAAAAGGTAAGAGATTGAGATTACTAGATAGGATAGGATAGAAGTAGATCAGATTAGGACTTTCTAATTTTAAAAGTTAATCTCTTAAGGGGAGTTGGAGAGAGCCCCTCCTCCTAAAGCTATATAAAGGAGGGGGGGGGGGACCAGCTTTAGGCATCACTCAAGCATCCAACAAATCATCAAGCAACTCAAGCTACCAAAAATAGCAGTTCGGCCTACTGAGAAGCAAAGCATGGAGGGATTGAAATTCATGAGCAGCTAAGCTTTTCCTTTCTAGTTCAAGAGGGGAGGTTCGATTGTGTCATCGTGAGGTTCTGTATTTAATTCAAGTTCTTGCTTTTTAATTCAAGTATTGGTTCTTGTGCATATTCTCATTGGGCGTTAATGTTAATTAGTTTGACAAATTAATTAATGCTGATTTTCCTACTGCTATCCATGGTTCGGTGATCCGTAATTGTCACGAATAATGGTACAAGTAGCAATTAGGTTAATATCTTTCTAGGTCAATTGTTCATGACAGCCTTTGACCAATGTATTGACATGTTTTAACCTAAAGGGAATCGATGGAACAAGATTCGATAATTGCAACCATCTCACTTATTGTTATTTTGGTTTAACTGTTTTCACAATGCTTATTGCTATCACTAGTTGATATGGAATGCTATCGTACCTAGTCGATTAGTGATAAGTGTTGATTGAATGCTGGGTTTGGTCAGCTGAATTAGGAAAATACAAGGTTTATTATGGCTATCCTAATAAATCTAAGGTTAAATGCTTGAATTGCAAGACCACCAAAGTCTACCTTTGATAAATGGTCAATTGACTAACCCGAACCCTTGAATCAGAATTTGGTAAGACTGATTTCTCTTGTTTAGTATTGCTATTGTGCATTCGACTAAGAAATTATTCCCTAGCTCTCTATGGGATTCGACCTACTACCACTATTACTACAAAAATTTTATTATGGGACTAGCATTAATTTTGAGGGCTTTGACAACCCATCACCTCTTCAACTCAATGTTTAGCGTGTGTTCTCACTAAGTCCCCAAGACCCCTCATCTTCGCAACTAGTTGAAGAGCATAGCCTCCCCCGAGGACCAGTTGCGAACACCCCACCTTAACACATCACCAAATAGAGATACACTAGGATGGCCAAGGTATCACATTCCTCACTACCCGCCTCGGCTGTGGATGGCCTCCTGATCTTATGTACTTAGCATAATGAAAGAAAGACAACAACCCCGACTAACTCGGTAGTTCACCTCGGCTCAAGACCTCGGCCTCGCCGAAGTAACCACTTGGGAAAGGAATAGGCCAGGCGAGCTGCACCTCTATGTCCACCTCTCCCCCATACATTGACAAGCCACCTCTGCCTTGCCTAAGTAAACACTTGGGAAAGAAACGAGCCAGGCAAGCTGAACCTTGGTCGCACTCCTTTTGCCTCGGCCTTGACCTCCTAGCTACCTAAAGCGAGTGTATAATGAACTGTTATGAGCTTTTTGACTTGTGGTCTCTTCGACGGGAGGGGCAGGGACCCCTCGAAAAAAAAGGGAGAGAAGAGAAGGAAGAAGAAGAAGAAGAAGAAGAAGAAGAAGAAGAAGAAGAAGAAGAAAAGGGAGAACACTTTGTACAAAAAATGCTCTATTTTCATTCATTCGTCCATGTGTAAGCATTGACAAAAAGTTTTATGGCCTCGGTGGCCAAGCACATTTACATTCAAAAGAAGAAAAAAACACAACAAAAAGGAAAAAACAGCTAGGCTTCACCACCAGGCGAGGGGAGGGTAGAGTCCTTGGATCCATCAGCGGCCTTGGCTCCATCAACAGGCTTGTCGAGGACTTGGACACTCTCCTCGGGAGACAAGGCTTTTCTGGTAATCCATTGACTGCTTCCAAATCTTGACGGCCTCAGCTACTCATGCTTTAGCCTCGGCTGTCCATGTCCCAGCTTCTTTTGCCCGCTTCGAGGCCCCCAGTGCAACTCTGTCAAGACGGGCCCGATCCTCCTTAGACTTCTTGAGGGCCTAATGTGATAGACCCGAGCCTTCTCCCCCTTCAAATCGTCCTCCAGCATCTGTCGGAGCTGCTGCTCTTCCTTCAAGGCTGCCATGGCCTCATCTCGGCTGCTCTACCCCTTGGCCGCCTTCATGACAAGCTTCTCATTGATCTTTTCGAGCCGGACGAGGCGCTCGTGGAAGAGCTCCACTCAATCCCCTAGATCGATGAAGTGACGATAGACCTACACCAAGGGAAGCACCACTAGCAAAGCAAATGATGAATCATGAAGAAACAAAATATGAGAGGAAAAGAGCTTACCTCGGCCAAGTGGGTGAGGCCATCATCGCGAACGCACAGAGGGTCACTCTACACCATCTCAAATTGGTCTCGTGGAAGGACTGCCCCGCTCACTAGGGCCTTGCCGACCCCCTTCTCAGTGATGGAGTCCCCCTCGCGGATCTACCACCGGGGGTGAAATACCCAGGTGAGGAGCTCAGCCTCCCTTGCTTGGTCTTGTGCAAACACAGGGGCAGACGAAGGCCCTGTGGGACACCCCTTCATAGAGGGCTTCTTCGCTATGGCAACCTCGGCCAGCCGATCTTTGTGCACCAACTTATTCAATAGCTGATCTCGCGCAGCCTCCTCAACCAACCTCTTCTTCCCTCAGTCCCCTCGGCTGACCAGGACTTGCTATGGGTTAGCCCCCCTGGTGGGAGCAGACACTCAATCACCCCTAGCGGATTCTACCTTGGTAGGCCTCTTCGGCACTTTCCCTCCTGGCGTACTGCCTCCTTGGGCCTTCTTCCTTGCACGGACGCTCTCCAGCAACAACTTTGCATCTATGGGAACCTCTACAAGCAAGCAAAAAACACAAGTCAACAAACTGCTGAAGATGATGGGAACGTGTTAAAAGACTATAGGACCTCTCCTACCGATGGGGAGAGGGCTGAGCCCCACGAACACCAAAGGAAGTTCCTCCTCCACCAAAGGCTTGGCCTTGACTTTCCCTAATACAAGTAGGTGGGCTTGTTAGACAGTTTTGTATGCCCTTAGCTTCAATCAAAATGATGTACTTTATGAGTTTATTGTAAATGAATAAAAGTGCATATTTGATTCATGTTCCCTTGGTATGTATCTATGTAATACCCTTAAACTGGACACTTAATGAGACTCATGTTAGTTTAGAATGCTCACAGCCAGTGGGTCGGTCTGGGGAGAGACCAAGGCTGACACTGTGGTGCCACCAAGTCGGTTGGGGTGGCTTGTCTCAGCTGCCAGGGTGAGAACCTAGGCACATTGATGAGACCAAAACGAACCCTAATTTTATCCTCCAATATTCACTCTTTTACATTTATTTAGCACTTAAATGGACTCATTACTCTTGTATTTCGATTCAGGGCAATAAAGAAGGCAATTGGAAGAAAACAGGGTAAATCGGGTGATTTTGCACAGTTTCGGTGACAGTCAGTAATCTGGGCCTAACTCTCAATTCCGTACACCGAATTGGACAATTCAAGAAGCATTAGAAAGATGAAAGGAAGGCCCACAACTTTTATGTTTTGGGTTTTGACATATCCGGCACGCATCGAGTACGAAAACGAGCCCAAAGTCGGAGCAAGTTCGCAGCCAGGCCCATTTCACAACTTAAGCCCAACTCGCAGAAGTACCTTGAAGCAGCCCAACTCGAATTCAAGAGTTAAGAGTCCGAATTTCGAATGTAATCTCCAAGGAGAGAGTTTTATCAGATCTATAGTCTTGAATGTAATCCTAGAGAGATAAGAAGATTGAGATTAGAGCATTAGATAAGAGATAGGATAGGATTAGTTCAAGATAAGATCAAAACTCCCTAAGGATAAGATGATCTCCTAAAAGGAGTTGGAAAACAGACCTCTCCTTTGGCTATATAAAGAGGGGGGCGAACCAGTTCTAGCAATCACTCATTCCAAGATCCAAGAGATCATCAAAAAGACCAAGAAGCAAGAAGGCAGTTCGGCTATGGAGAAGAAAAGCATGGAGATTGCGCAGATCATGAGTAGCTAAGCTTCTTTTTCTGGTTCAAGGGGGGAGGTTCGATTGTGTCATTGTGAGGTTCTATAGTTACTTTATTTTCTTTCTTTTTAATTCAAGTATTCATTGGTTCTTATGCACATTTTTATTGGATGTTAATGTTAATTAGTCTAACAAACTGAATTAATGTTGATTTTCCTACTACTATCCATGATTTCGGTGATCCGTAATTGTCACGAATAATGGTACAAGTAGCAATTAGGTTGATATCTTTTTTGGGTCAATTGTTCGTGACAGCCTTTGACCAATGTTTTAACATGGTTCAACCTAAAAGAATCGATGGAACAAAATTCAGTAATAGCAGCTATCTCAATTATTGTTATTTTGGTTTAACTGTTTTCACAAATCTTAATGCTATCATTGTTTAACATGGAACGCTATCGTACCCAGTTGAGTGGTGATAAGTGTTGATCGAATGCTGGGTTTGGTCAACTGAATTAGGAAAACACAAGGTTTATTATGGCTATCCTAATAAATCTAAGGTTAAATGCTTGAATTGCAAGAATGCTAAATTGTACCTAGGATCGATGGCCAATCGATTCAACCCGAACCCTTGAACCAGAATTCGGTAAGACTGATTTTCTCTTGTTTGTTTAGTTTGTTATTCTTTTAATTTTAATTATTTAATATTCCCACACAATTACTTTATCCATTCGGCTAAGAGATTACTGATTTGCTCCCTGTGGGATTTGACCTAGAACCACTTTTACTGCAAATATTTTATTGTGGGACTAATACTAATTTTGAGGGCTTCGACAAACCCGTCACACATACAGTGTAGGATTAATTGAATCTATGAACTGGACCAGATTTCTAGTATTGACTTGGACCTTGGAGATTGATGGGCAAAACTGGAAAGTTACACCCGACCCTTAGACTTGATTATGATACTGCACTAGGTGTCAGATTGGGTTGTCTTTGATATACCAATCAGTGAGATCCTTAGTGGGGGTCAAAACCTAGGTATGTTGGGATAGTCTGAGAATTCATCTGAGTAGGTGATCATAGTGACAGGATCAACCCCTTTGTCATACAAATGTAATGATCGGGGATTCACTCTCACTGATGGAAACCAAGACTGCTGGCAGCCGATTTCAATCGTTGAGATTTGTTTTGCAAAATATATTTTATATGAGATATAAAAGTATATATATTATGGTTTATAAAATGATTTGCAAAAGGTTTTAATTTCTGGGATCCATATAAGCATAGAGTGCAACACTGTTCCTTGCAGCCGAGGGAGGTCCTCTCTTGTCGGGCAGTGAGTGATCATTATGGGCTGAGAGGTTAAGTGTAAGACCATTGAGGATAATACCTGATGGGCTAATCTTGCATATGCCCACAGTCCTTGGGTGTTACAAGGTGGCTTGGCCCATTGACCACTTAGGGTAAGGGTTGGGCTCATAGAGCCCATGAGATGGGTTTCAGGGGGTGCACTGTCCATAACAGTGTATTCGACCAGGCTCTGTAACAAAGGCTAGGCTGAACCCATGTGGCTGATGTGTAGATCAATGTTTGGGTCCCATGCCATACAAGGAAGCCCAATTGGGCAGCAGTTTAGAAGGCTAACTGAGTACATAACCTTAAATGGGCCTTAAGCCCATTTCGAACTGGGCTGATTTGATCAGTCAATTAAAAGGGGCAAATTTTGAGATGGATCAGCTGATAGGATTGGACCTAGACCCTATCCACTTAGAGAGTCCAAGATCAAATAAGATTTAGATCTGGAAGCCTCTTAATTAGATTAGGAGATGGCTGGTCTGATCTGCAGATAAGATAAGGGTTATCCCTTATCACTTAAAGGGACTTCTAATCCAAATATGATTTGGATCAACAACTCCTAATGGGATTAGAATCTGATCCCTTTAAGATTATAAAAGGAGGAGGGAGCAGTAGCCTTTAGACATGCAACCAACATACTCTTGTCTTCAGAGCTGAAATCACAAGAAGAGAGAGTTTTGCACCCTACGAATACTCTCTTGCCGCCTCCTTCCTGTAGCCGCCACATCCAGCAGTTCAATCTCCTACTCTCTACAGGAGTAATCAAGATTTGATCTTGATACCAATCTTTTGGGAAAAGATTGATTGGAGCTGTATTCACAAGCCATCCTGTTGATTCTTGCGAAGGGTCAAGTTCTTTTGGAAGAACATTGCTGATTCTGTTCCATTGTGCACTGCGCCATCTTTAGTGGGAGTAGATTTTGGATCCTTCCTTGGGCGTGAACACCTCCATTGGGAGAAATTTTTGGTTCAGATCTGGTTTGGTTAATAGTTCAAGATTGATACTTGAAAAACATGTTTTTCTAAAATAGGGAATACAACTCCCTGCAAAGATGGGAGAAATTTTTGAAATTCACCCAGTCCATTTTGCAACATTTGGGCGTCCATGTGATAGATATCCTATCCCTTCAGGGCTATGTCAGCGGCCTCCTCATTTTGAAGTGTGGGGGGCACCTCTCTAGTGCCGTATAGGCCTCTCCCCACGTCGACCTGAACGACCAACCCTTGGGGTAAGAAATATAAAACAACTTGTCCTTCCAATTATGCATGAACGAGGGGTTGTCTACAGGCTTACCCCTCTGAGGCTGAAGATAATACATGCTAGCCTTAGAGGTGTGTTTCCTCGGCATGAACATGGCGTGAAACAACTTAGGAGTCAGCTCCACGTCCTGAAGCCGAGCCACTACTAGCATGGCAACCATGGTTGGGAGGGTGTTGGGGACAAGCTGGCTGATGGTGATCCCGTACCACTTCAGCAACTTGGAAATCAGCGTCACGGATGTGGCATTCTCACAAGG
This sequence comes from Nelumbo lutea, assembly GCF_056320005.1. Taxonomy (NCBI): domain Eukaryota; kingdom Viridiplantae; phylum Streptophyta; class Magnoliopsida; order Proteales; family Nelumbonaceae; genus Nelumbo; species Nelumbo lutea. The sequence continues at coordinate 114,696,136 of NC_142684.1, forward strand.
AGGGTCACTGCCTCGGTGGCTGCCCTCGGCACCCCCAGAAGCCACCCTCTTCTTCAGCATCTCCACCTCTTGCTGAGGGGAGACCTCGGCAGCCAGCTAAGAGGAGCCGGAGTCCAAGGAGAACTCCCCCTCCCCCCCCGAAAGGTTAGGAAGCTCATCACACTCAAGCCCATAATCAGAACAAGACATCGGGATGAGGTGTTACTTAAAGACGAGGGCTGAAGGAAACTAGACGAAGTGTGTTAGCCAAAGGTTCTGGGAGCGGAAATCACTCGATAGCAAGGGCGCCTAGAGTCAAATGACAAAGAAAAACCGTGACTAAGACTAAGTCCCCTATTTATAGAAAAATAGCCCAGATCCAACCGGATCCAATGGTCATGAAGCCTTCTCCTTCGTTGCCCACCTGTGGCGCGACACTAGGCACTCAGCCTCGGGGAGACGAAATGACGCTGGCCGAATCGACAGGTCTGTTCGCCGCAACCCACTGGTTCGAGCCCGTTGACCCAATGAATGTGCGGTCCAGCTCACCTAGAGCACTTATCCTGCCTATGGAGGGCTCTCATCACGTGTGACCCCTATGGGGGATGACCCCGACGCAACAACCCACACAAGCACGAGGCATGGACTCGACCTCTCCAAACCCTCTTGCATGAACTTCCCAGCCAGAGCTAAGGTCCCAACAGCTTCACCCTTTCACAGCGAACAGAGGCCGGGCCGAAGCACACGCAAGACGAACACGCCACTAGGGTACACCTTACTAGACAAACCCAATGGAACCTACCGATGTCGGCACTCCCTTCGGCTGAAGCCAAAGCCCTACCTAGGCTCCCACCTCAACCTCGGGAGTGGGGGAAAGTGATGTAGGTGCATTTGGCTGGCCAATACGGGCTGACATGTGTCAACCAGCAGGCACCAACATGGGGTCATCATGAGGGCACACGGAGCCATTTGGTGTGAACCGGATGGGTGCAATCGCGGGGTTCCACGTGGTTCCTTTTGGAACATCTCGCCCAACCCTCATACGGCTCGCATCTGGGCCATCCATGCCCAGCTATTTCCAGGCAGCTCCGACTATAAATGCAAGGCACCTCTCACAAGGTAAAGGATCTGGAACCTCTAAGACTCCTAGCATTCTTCTTATCGAGGACTGGGTGTTTACTAGTGGCCTCGTCTGTGTGCCTCAGCATTGAACCTTTTACTTTGTGCAGACACTAACTTGATTGTCGGAGTCTTCGCTTCGGATCTTCACCCGAAGCCTCTACACTTCTTTCCTTTCAAAGCAAAATCGTAGGGCCCCCTTCGGACCCCTTGTATGCCCAACCAAGTATCTACACTTTGTCACCAACTCTCCTGAGATCATCCGCCTCAGCCCCTAGGCCTCAGTATCCTCAACGCCCAAGAAGGTGGTCTGCCTCAGCCTCCAACCTCGGCTTCGACATACCCCTACCGATCGTCTACACGCCCTCGGACTCGTCCCCCCTCACGGTGTACTCAGGGTCTCGAAGCCCTCGGTCAAGACCCCAGATTTTAGGAGTAAAATTACTGTGTTGCCATCGGCCAATCCGAGCGGCAACGCTATCGTTTCAAGGTGGTTGCATTGAAATAGTGGGAACATGACCACTACAAGCACTACAACGTGCAATTGAGCCGAATTAGCATTTTTCCTTGGATTAAACCCATTCAAACCGTTAAAAAAGCCTAACAAAGCCTGTCCCAAGTTGCAATCATATCAATTATAACTATTTGGATAAATTGCTTAAACTATCATTATAGTTTAGCTAATTAGCTAATTGACAAAATATGCTTCTACTATTTGACTGTTATCAAACGCCATTCATACTATTTTTGACAATTGAGTAACTCTATTCTTAGTGTTAATATTTATTAATATTCCACCAAAATTCCTACACAACGTATAAATTTTTTTAGAACCCAATTTTACTATTCATCTATGGGTCCTCTCCCTTCTTCTTCTTCCTTTCAGTAGCAGCAAACTGAGCTGACTCGGTCCTTAACCGATGGCAGCGATAGCCCCTTCCATCTCCGGCCCTCTCTCTCTCCTTCTTCCCCTTCGTTCTCCCTCCCCTGTTTAGAGTTAGAGAGGATTATCTGATCGACAGCTCACGAGACGATTTCACTGCTTAAGAGTTAGAGGGCCTCTAGCTCGGACTCTGTTCCAACAATCGCCGGGTTGTCGCATGGTCAAATTCTGGCTCTGTTTTGTGAATCGAAACTTCCCTCACTCCCCTCTCTATTCTTGCCGTCATACCACTTGTTAGTCACTGAAAGCTTCCCTCTGTATAAATTATAGACGTCCAGTCTTCTTCTTCGACGACAAAACTCCACCTGGCTATAGTAGTCCTCAGGTAATTGATCCGATGTTTTTTTGTTTATTTTTTACATGATAAATCTACTTGGTTATGATTGTCTTTGACTATAGTGAAGATCAAATCCAATCGTCTCCTCTATTTACAAGATTAACTCCAAAATGAAGGGTTCTGTTAAATATACCCACTGTTATTTAGAACAAGCAGAAAATTGTGACCCCTTTCAGAAAAACCGATTTTCCCATCTGGGTTCTCGAGCTTTTTCACGGAGACGTGATATTTCAGTCTTCTCAGAGAGCTATTTGTTCTGTAAACAAAACCATCGGAGAGATCGGTCTCTGTAATAGGTTTTTCACGCCTTGTTTCACAAGAGGTACACCCTGGGGCCAATACCCCATTTCCTACTGAAGTCACTCCAATATAGCTTCCAGCTGCGAAGCCTAGCTCCCTGAAGAGCTTTAAGGATTGCAATTAGATTAACTTCATAAAATGCAAATAAAAATAAAAACGTCTTCAGGTTGAGTAGCACAAACCATTTGACCCTGTGAAATGGTCTTAATGCATTAAAATAGAGGACCCATGGATTTCTGACTATTGAGACCCAGCAGTGTCGACATTAGAGGCAGGGTGACTGGACCTGGGCGGCAAAGACCATGGTTTTCAAAATTGGACCGGATCGGACGGTTGGGCCAGAAAAACTGGTAACTGGTCAGCCCCCAAGTTTGGTTTTACTAAAAATTCAAAATTTCTAAAAATTGTTGAAAAAGTCAGAAAACCACTAACCCGGACGATCAGGCCGCTATACCATTTAACCCGCGCAGTGGTTCGCGGGTTACCCTTTTTATTTTCAATGTTTTAAATTAAAAAAAAAAAAAACAAAAAATAAAATACCTTCTCCCTAACCCAGTCGAATGTTTAGTCCCTTTAGCTTTAGGGTTTCCCGAGTTCCCTCCTCTCAACCCTCACACCCAACCGACCACCTGTGGCGGCCAATACCTATGCGTCCGACGGTGACATACACCGACTGGCGGTGACCGACAACGGCGAACTTGTATGTAGTGGGCAGCAATTGCAGCTAGTAGTAAGAGATGGTGGGCCTTGCGGCGGCTAGCACTTGCAGCGGTGGATGGCTAGCTTGCCTGCGACCAAATTTGCAGCGGTGGTTGGTGAGTTTGCAACGGCGGATGAGGGTTTTTAGTGGTAGTAATAGTTGCAGCTGCTTACAGCGGCAATCACCTGCGACAATCAGCAAGGATCTTGGATCCTCTAAGCAGCATTCTAGAGATGTATATGGAAGATTTCGACAACACCATGCTCACCAATGTGCGAGGGGTGGCATCGATGATTAAGCACATAGATCAGGCTATGGTGGAGAGAAAGATATGTGACTCGATCATCTGCACTAAAACTGTGGCAGCAGCCTTGGGTGGTTGTGCTCCTCATTCATACACTACTTCTAAGCACGCATTGGTGGGGCTGGTCTGATCAGCCTGTAGTGAGCTGGGGGCTCATGGCATCAGGGTCAACTGCATCTCCCCTTTCAAAGCCACTACCCCATTCGCCTGCAACTTGAAGGTCACTGTGTTAAAGCCCGCCCAAATAGTAGAGGCTGCTCTGTTTCTTGCTTTAGACGAAATAGATGGAGGATTCATAGTGGTTAGCCATAGCTACTCCACCATCCAACGAGAGAGAGAGAGAGAGAGATATACTATTGAAGTTATTTTATTTTATTTTTGTTTTTTTTTAATTTTTCTATATTTAATTTTTATATTTTTATGTATTTTGTAGTGTATTATTTTTTATTTAGATAGTTTTATTTTTTGTATTTTATTGTATTAATTTTTTTTTATTTTATTTTATACTATTTTTATTATTTATAAATATATTTTTTATTTTTTATTTATTTATGATGTCACGGGTTGAACCGTTCGACCTAGACAGTTGAACCACTTAACCAGAAACCGGTCCCCTGATCGATTCTATTTTTGATTCATTTTTAAAAACCTTGGCGAAGACTAGATTGAGGAAGATGAAGAACTGGAGTGTTGACATTAGAGGCGGGGTGATTGGACTTGGGTGGCGAAGACCAGACCGAGAAAGATGAAGAATGGGAGAAGCTTCTAATTTGATTTCAGGGCAAAACAAACATTTCAACCTTTCCATCAATATTTTAACGACAATGATAATTTTACAAAACAATGGGGATTATGTTAAATAATTGGGAAAGTTTCACTTTAGTACCTTGAACTTTGGGGGTAGTGTCACGTTAGTAACCTAACTTTCAAGTGTGTCACTGTAGTACCTAAACTTTCAAAATGTGTCAAGTTGGTCCTTGCCACTAACCAACCTTCAATTATCTATTGAAAATGTCAAAACAGCCATTCAAAAGAAGACACTATTCATTGTCTTCTACCTTGAGATTGAGTCGGTTGAAGTGTTTGAGACTTTAGACTAATGAAGTCATTGTCTTCTACCTTTAAACCTGAAACACATTCTTGTCTAGTTATTTCTCTACTTTCAGTTATTGTTTCCTTCTATCATATTTCACATTTTTTTCTCTCTTTTTCTTTGAAGATAACCGATTTAGTATCAAAGTAGAAGACAATGAATAGTGTCTTCTTTTTAAGGGCAGTTTTAACATTTTCAACAGATAACTAACGGTCAGTTAATGACAATGACCAACTTAACACTTTTTGAAAGCTTAGGAACCGTAATGACACATTTGAAAGTTTGGGTACTAACTTGACACTTTTTGAAAGCTTAGTGAAATTTTCCCTAAATAACAATCAAACAGTAGGAGTATACTTAATCAATTAGTTAAACCATAAGGCTTATGTTTGATTTGAAGGAAAATGTAGGTAAAGGAAGAGAAAGGGAAACCTTTACAAACATTGTATAGGTTTCCCATCTTTTCCTTTCCCTACCTTTTCTTCAAACCAAACATAACCTAAGGGTAGTTTAAGAAATTTACCCCAACTCTTTTACATCTTATCCCGTGGTCCATCCCTAGTAATTACCAAAGCACACACCATTATCAGAACGCACAACTATTTTATCATTCATTTTTATTCAAATTTTCAAAATGGTAACATTTTTCATGGCTACTTATGACTGATGTATGCATTACATTCCTTTTCATGGTTTTTAAAAATGAACCGATCAGGGGTCTGATTATTATCGGTTCAAACGGTCCGACTGCCCAATCTGAACAATCATCCCATTCTAACAAAAAAATAAAAAAAATTGAAAAACGGTCAAAACCGTTCAAACGATTAACCGGCCGGTTCAGCGGTTTGCTGACCAAAATCAACAATTTAGAAGAAAAAAACGATTTTGGGGTAAAACGTGACCGGTTCTCGGTTTTTCCGGTCCGGTCCGGTTTTGAAAACCATGTTCCTTTTAGCTTTAAAGGGAGAGCCACGTTAATTGGTTCACACATTCATGTCGACGATCTCGACTCTGCTATAACAGTCACTGTTCGAAGAGAGGTCCTCGTACCGCTCGTATCTAACGTACGCCTCTCCTGCCATTAACACCGTTCTCATAAGCTTTTCTTATGTTTGTTGTTCGTTCGGAAGAGAAGCAAAAGAGTTATGCGAGATGGGGAGAGTAAGTTCAAATCTGTTACAACAGATCTAATAAGTTTGAATGCCATAGCTGATAGCTCCCCCCACTTCTAGTGATTGCCCATATCCGTAAGGAGGCTGCTGTGACGCTCCTGTGGTTTAGCCAACCCGTCTGCATAGTATTGGAATTCCTCCGAACACTTTCCCGCTGTAATTGCTCTGTGAGTTTCAAATCATCAAATGTAAATGGAAGAGGTGCCATCAATAGAATGAGTAGCAGATACCCATTAACGTTCCTGTCAAGATTTTCCCAGAGATGTGGTAGCATTACTATTGGAAAACTAACATCCAATTTCTCCACCTTATTCTCTTCTCTTCTCCTTTCAGAAAACGGGATTCACCCAATCTATGAGTCACGTGCGAAAAGGCGCGAGCTTGCTCAACTCTTGCAATCTTTTGATCCTAACGAGCCCCATCTCTACCACAAGAATGTTCATGCACAGATTATAGTTCTTGGCTTCCACTCCGATATTTTTCTAACCAATCTTCTTCTAAAGTCTTATTCGAAGTCTAGTTGTCTTCGGAGTGCACGTTTATTGTTTGATGCGATGCCTCAAAGAAACTTAATTACATGGTCTTCGCTGATTTCTATGTACACTCAACATTTTCGGGGTGAGGATGCTTTGACGCTGTTTTTGGAATTTCAAAAATATTCTTTAGAGAACCCGAATGAGTTCATTTTAGCTAGTGCTGTCTGTGCGTGCACGCAATTAAGAGCAGTTGCTCAAGCTACCCAAGTACATGGTTTTGCCATCAGATCGGGGTTTGATCAGGATGTTTATGTGGGTACCTCCTTAATTGATTTCTATTCAAAGAATGGGGACGTGCAAGATGCGAGATTAGTTTTTGATGGTTTACCAATAAAGACTGCAGTCACTTGGACCGCAATTATTACAGGGTATTCTCAGAGTGGAAAGAGTGAAGTTTCTCTTCAATTGTTTGACCAGATGAGAAAAACTGATGTTCTTCCTGATAGATATGTTCTCTCAAGCGTAATAAATGCTTGCTCATTGTTGGGTTTTCTTGGAGGAGGCAAGCAGATACATGCTTATGTGTTAAGGAATGGAATACAAACAGATACTTCGGTGATGAACACACTAATAGATCTCTATTTGAAGTGTCATATGGTGAAAAACGGAAAGAAACTATTTGACCTGATGATTGTTAAGAATGTTGTCACGTGGACGACCATGACTGCTGGTTACATGAAGAATTCATGTGATTTGGATGCTATGAAGTTGTTTTCAGAAATGACACACTTAGGGTTGAAACCGGATAGTTATGCCTGTACTAGCATTCTCACTTCCTGTGGTTCACTTGAGGCTTTGTCACAGGGGAAACAAGTGCATTCATTTACTGTCAAAACCAACCTTGACTTTGATGAGTTTGTTTCAAACAGTTTGATTGACATGTATGCAAAATGTAATTCTTTGGCTGATGCAAGAAAAACCTTTGATGATATGGATGAGCACAATGTGATCTCTTACAATGCAATGATTGAAGGGTATGCAAGACAGGAAAGATTATATGAAGCACTGGATCTTTTTCAGGGGATGAGACTTAGATCAGTTAATCCAAGCCTCTTGACTTTTGTTAGTCTTTTTGGGTTGTCAGCCTCATTATCCATCATTGACTTGAGCAAACAAATCCATGGTCTCATTGTAAAAGATGGATTTTCCTTGGACCTTTATGCTGGTAGTGCTCTTGTGGATGTTTATTCGAAGTGCTTGTGTATTAAGGATGCAAGACTCGTGTTTGAGGAGATGAATGAAAGAGATACTGTAGTATGGAATGCCATGGTTTTAGGGTATACTCAGAATGGACAAGGAGAGGAAGCCCTCAAACTTTTCTTAGAAATGCAGTTTTCAAGAATAAAACCTGATGAATTTACCTTCGTTGGCTTTGTTACAGCTGCTAGTGACTTGGCAAGTTTAATACATGGCCAACAGTTCCATAACCACCTTATAAAGACTGGTCTAGATATGGATCCATATGTCTGCAATGCTCTTGTTGATATGTATGCAAAGTGTGGAAGCATTGAAGAGGCTCGTACAACATTTGATGGTTCATATCAAAAAGATGTTGCATGTTGGAATTCTATGATCTCAAGATATGCAGAGCATGGGGATGCTGAAGAAGCTCTTCGGATGTTTGAGTGTATGGAAGATGAAGGAATAGAACCCAACTATGTCACATTTGTTGGTGTGCTTTCAGCCTGTAGTCATGTAGGGCTTGTTGAAACAGGGCTCCTTCACTTTGACTCAATGACATCAAAGTTCGGAATAAAACCTGGGACAGAGCACTACGCATGTGTGGTTTCTCTTTTGGGCAGAGCAGGAAAACTGTGTGAGGCCAAGGAGTTCATTGATCAGATGCCAATTAAACCAGCAGCAATTGTATGGCGTAGCTTGCTCAGTGCCTGTAAAATAGCTTGCAATGTTGAAATGGGTAAATATGCTGCAGAGATGGCAATATCAAGTGATCCAAATGAAAGTGGATCCCATGTTCTACTTTCTAATATTTTTGCATCTAGAGGTATGTGGGATGATGTGGAGAAGGTGAGGAAGAGGATGGACTGCAAAGGGGTGGTGAAGGAACCAGGCCATAGTTGGATCCAAATAAATAGTAAGGTTCATGTGTTTATTGCAAGAGATAAAGCTCATAGCCAAGCTGGTTTGATTTATTCAATACTGGGCAGGTTGACCAAACAAATCAAAGAGGTTGGCTATATTCCTGATACCTCTACAATTTTGATGGATGATTAAGGAAAGCGATTTCCATGGTCCAACAGAAAAGCTGAAAGTTTTGACTATTTGATTGTTATTCAAGACAAAGACAAGAGCATCAAGTTGGTTGGAATGAATTTGCTGCACAGCCTCAAGTCCAAGAGAAACCTCAACTGAAATTTTGATTGGTAATTAAGATGAAACCATCTCAATTGATTCAAGTGAACATTTGTGGGATTCATGTTCTGACAGCCTAATCCGGTGCAGTTACAACTGTCTTTTCTGAAAGAAGGCAAGGATACAACTTAATTCTTGCTTGTGGTGGTTGATGTGTAAGAGCCTTGGGACTGAACAGTCTCTCATAAATAATGCAAAATATAGAAAATTTATAGCTGACATATCTACAACAACTAGAAAGCAATGCCAGCCACAGAACAAAGTAAAAACATCACCAATTATTTCCCTTTGAAGAGTTAGTCTGCCATTAGAGGAGAGGACCAAGAGATCATAAAATATTTTATGATTTACTTATCATCATCATCTAATTCTTGTCCCAAGACTCCCAACCATATGGGATCGGCTACATGTATCTTGTTCTGCCATTCCATTCTGTTCAATGCCATATCCATTGTTAAATTATGGGGGCCCTGAAATCATTTCTCATTATTTCAACCTAGCCCTTACTTATCAGTTCTGCAAACTACTTTGTAATCTCACTCTCTCTCTCTCTCTCTCTTGATATTCTTTGTTGATTAAGAACATGTAATAGGCGATTTTCTTGCTAAACATATTCTTCAATTGTCCAAGTGAAAAGATGAAAAATGCAAAGGATGCACATGGTACAAATCTAGTAGACCAGGTTTGCCTGGTCTACCATCAAAAAAGCAAGGAGAATTAAATAAGATGAAGATATTTTTGGATTTCAAGACTTCCATTATGATCATATTTTCCATGGAAGCATTGGAGAAAATTTTTACCACTCTCTCAGCATACATGCATGTTGAACCTACTTCCTTGGAGGTTCTTATTACCAATCTCCTAAGAGAAGTTGTAGAGAATTCATGCTCTTGTTTCTTGCTTCTTTTCCAAAGGGATCAAATTTAAATTCTGATATTCAAAGAATGTTTCAAACTCCCCACTCGAAGGACATGTGAATCCAGGGCCATTTTTCGGCTCCCAAGCTCATCTACAACGCTTAGCGTACATGAATTCCCTCCAAGCAGACTGGTTTGCAAAGTCAGTCTGATATAATCAATGATCCTTCAACCCATTATCTGGTTAAAATGTATAAATACCAGTTGCAAGAGGTTATGTCAGAGATGAAGTTATGTATTTCCCTTCTTTAAATTTGGTCTTCATGAACAGTTTCAAGTTTACAATATGATCCTAATGACAGGCAATGGCTACACTAAAAAAGGAACTGGCTCGCCAACTATTGGTAGCAAGTCCATTGTTTTTGTTGTTAGTGTTATTCTTTATCTCTGCTGTTAGTGTGCTGTCAGCTTGTTCTTTTCTTCTTTTAATTAGATTATTATGAGTATGCTGCCAGGGGTATAAGTGTAATATTCGCTCTTTTGTTTTATGTTATGTTATTATACATGAGAAGCTGGGCTCTGCCAACAATACTAGAATCTAAAACTGTTTTCCCTCTCATCTTCTCTTCCCTTCTATCTTCTCTTCTCTCCTCTCCTCTCTCTCCTCACTCTATTCTAGAAAGAGAACATGGTATGCCAGGTTCTGCGCAATGGGAGTCCTTTTTCTCCTCTGAATCACACTCATCCACCTAGTTTTCCAAATCTTTTGGACAAGTGAAGGCAAGAAACTCTTATCGGACTGTTTAGAACCACCTGTTTCTGATTCTTCTGGGTTCTTCCCTTGGTTGTAGCACCAAAGTGACCCTAGTAGGAGAGGGATGATGCTGCGAAGGCTTGTTCTTTGGATTTGCACCTTCGAACAGGTGCTGTACAGGGGTGTGTGATTTCCTTTTCCACAAGTATGTGCTGTGATTGGTTAGTGTGTGTAGTGTGTAGCCCAACGGAGACTGATATTTAAATCCCTGGACTGTTCGATTGCTGCCAGTAAATTTCAGCAGTGTTTTATTTTCTTTCTGGACTGTTTGATTGTTCCTAGACTGCCTAGTTGTTGCTGTGGATTTCGGAAGTGATTGGTTTGGTGTTTAGTGCCCGAACTGAGACTGTAAGAGGTACTAGTTCGGTGGGAACTGGTTGTGTGCATTTGTAGATCGGGCTTGTTTTGTAGTTTGTGTTGCTCTCAATGGCAAATGATGATTCTGCCTCATCCAGAGTTACACCAACCCATGGTTCAACTGGTATGAGAGCTGAAAATATGATGTTTCCTATACTAATTACCCCTTTAAACAGCTTGAACTACTTGGAATGGGCTAAGGGTGTAAAACTTTATGTAACATCAAGGGGAAAGGCTGGTTACATAAATGGAAGGTTGAAAGAACCCAAGAGTGGGACTGCTAAATATGGTAGGTGGGACCAAGAGAACAGTATGGTGATGTCTTGGCTTCTTGCAGCCATGGAACATGATGTGAAGAAGAATTTTATGTGGGAAGATACTTCTAGTGAAATATGGGAACATGCCAAAACCACTTATTCTGAGCGAAGACATTATGCCAAGATTAACCAATTACAAGATGAATCCTCAACCTGTAAACAAGAGAACCGTAGTTTTTCAGCCTATTACTCAGCCCTTACTTCAATATGGAAGGAGTCGGACTACTATCAGACTATAGAATGTAAACATGATGATGATGCTAAAGCCTATAAGAAGTTGGTTTCTTAGCAGCGAGTTTTTGCCTTCTTGTTGGGACTAAACCCCGTATTGAACCTCTTAGAGTTCAGATTTTAGGCAGTAAAGAGTTGCCTTCAGTTCAAGAGGTGTATGCCCTTTTTCAATCTGAGGAAAGTAGGCGGAGTGTGATGGTTACAACTGAGAGGGAGCAATAGGTGGCATTAGCTGCAATGGGTGGTAACAATATGAGAAAGAAGAGAAACTCCAAGAAGGTTGGTGATAAGGACAAATTGTTTTGTTCCCATTGCTAGCGTTCAAGACATACACATGACACATGGTGGGAGATTCATGAGAGGCCAAAGTGGGTTGTAAAGAACCAAGAACAGGGTAAAGTATAGGGTCAGAAGAAGCCTAATACAACACATAATGCAACAAATGTGGCAACCCAAGATACTCAGTTTGTCGGTACTGTTCGGGACCACTTCATTGGTTTTGACCCCAAGGAAGATATCATGAACTCCTTCAATAATCATTTGGAATCATATGGTAAGGCATTGCGTTAGATGGACACTTTTGTTACTAGTACTCCTACTTCATTTGTGTCTACATCAGATAATGTGGCATCTACCTTCCATGTCACCACTACCACTGTTTCCCCTTGGATCATTGACTCAGGGGTCTCTAACCACATGACCGATAAGCCAAATCTTTTTCAAACTTATAGCCTTTTGTTAGGAAGGGATAAAGTGAGGTTTGTAGATGGATCATTTTCCTCCATTGCAGGCTAGGGATCTAACCTCTAGGAGCATGTGTTGCATGTTCCTGAATAATGTGTTGCATGTTCCTCAGCTTCCCATCAATTTGCTTTTCATTATTAGTATCACAAGCTCTTTAAACTACAGCATAACATTTTTTTTCCTGATTCATGTGTTTTTTCAAGATCTAACCTCTAGGAGGACGATTGGTAGAGGAAGCTTAGTGGATGGCCTCTACACTCTTAACAACAAGGCTAGTCTCTCGGCGTCATCTTTAGAGTCATATAATCAGTCAAATAAGAGTCAAAATTTTTTGTGGCATAGTTTGTTAGGTTATGTTTCCTTTGAAATAGTGAAGCCATTGTTTCATTTTTTATTTATGTTTAGTACTTCGGTGTCAGATTTTCAGTGTCAAACATGTTAGTTGAGCAAGCAATGTAGAACAAGTTTTCACTCAAGTAATAAAATATCAAGTTTTCCTTTCCATATTGTGTATTCTGATGTGTGGGGGTCTACTACTATAACTTCTAAGGGTGGGTATAAGTACTTTATCACATTGATTGATGACTTTTCCGCTATAAATGGGTATTTCCCATGCGTAGCAGATATGAAGTTCCAAAGATTGTGAAAGGCTTCTAGAGGATGGTGTTTATACAGTTTCATGTTGAAATCCATATCTTTGATAATGCAAAGGAATATTTCCATGGTGAGCTCAATGAGTTCTTTGCTTCTTTTTCTTTTTTTTTTTTTTGAGATAAAAGGTGAAGTATTTCATTAACAGAAGACTGAAAAAAATTCAGCCTTACCCACTGAGGAACTGAGCAAGGCAAAGCTTTGTACAAATTAGAAAAACCAAAAGAGAACATCATACAAAAAAGATTTCTATACTCCAAAAAAGAATTGTAAAGACAATTCCTGAACAATTTGTGTGTTGCCTCCCAAGAGTGTAACCTTTCCCAAATGCTTCTTAAGATTTCCTCCTCTGATCTCAACTGATTTTCAAAGAGTCTCTTGTTTCTTTCCAACTAGATTGACCACACCACCACTACTGGCAACACCTTCCTTACAATCTTACCTCTTCTCGACAGACCCCTTAGACCTTAACCCCGTAACATATCCAATACATTCCTTGAGAGGCACGACTGAACTCCAAAAACCTCTAACATTTTCATCCAAATTACCCAACTAAATCTATAGTGTAGGAAACAATGCTCCAAATTTTCAGAGTTGTTGCCACATAGGACACATCTGCTTGGTTCTACTACCCAACCTCTCTTTGTCAGATTGTCAATTGTTAAGCACTTCCCTAAGACTGTCAACCATAGACAAGGAGACTTTTATAGGAGCCACCGTCCTCCTAATGATGTCTTCGAGAAAATTATCTTCATCCTCCCTACAAAGGCTGCTATAAAAAGATTTGATTGAGAAACTACCTGATTTCTCCTTTGCTCGAATCCTCTTGTCCCCCCATGTTCTATCCACCCTTATCGCGCTCAGGATCTTCATTAACTCCTCCCATTGCTACACTTCCCAATCATTCAGGTTCCTTCTAAAACTAGGACACCACCCACTTGCCCCTCCAACCAGAGAAAACACATCTAACACCAAACACTCCTTGTTGATGGCAATATCAAAGAGGATGATCCCCGCACTAGACCTCCTTCCAGAATCTGACTCTAGAATCATCTCCTACTTCCATTCTTAAACCTTGTTTGAAATCCTTCTCTGACTTTTGAGTACCCTTCTAGACCGCACATCTATAAGATAAATTTGACTCCCCTGGGTCCCAATTTGAGTTCCTTGAGCCATACTTAACCTCTATTACTTTTCTCCATTGATTTCCGGTCTGCTCATTCCACATCCAATACCATTTCCCTAGACAAGCCAAATTAAACTTTCTCACATTCCCTAAACCCAAGCCTCCCGCCTTTCTAGATTTACAAGCTTTTTTCCAATTGACTAAATGGAATTTAAGCTCATCCTTCCGTCCCTGCTAAAAAAATTTCTCATCGTCTTCTCCATCTTCTTAGCAGCACTAACTGGAATAAAGAAGAGAGACAAAAAGTAGGTAGGAAGAGAAGACAAAACACTTTTTAATATCATAACTTTCCCTCCCTTTGAAAGATACCTTGATTTCCAAGAGGCAAGCTTCCTTTGCATTCTTTCCATCACCGGGTCCTAAATGTTCTTAGAAGTACACTTTTTTCCCAAGCGGCACCCCCAAGTACTTTATTAGCAATTTTCCAACCTTGCATCCTATAATATTTGCCATTACTTCCAATTTTGGTGTTAGACAGTTATGCCCTTAGCTCCAATCAGATTGATGTATCATTTGACATTTATTGTAAATGAATAAAATACATAATTGATTCATGTCATTGTAGTGTGTTTCTATATAATACCCTTAAATTGGATACTTATAAGACTCGTGTTAGTTTAGAATCTTCACAGCCGTTGGATAAATTTAGGAGATTTATCCTGTCAAATCTAACACGGATGTGCCGCCAAGTTGGTTGAGGTGGCTTGTCTCAGCTACTAGTATGATACATGAGGTAAATGCAGTATGGGTTTTCTTGAAACCCTGAACCGGACCAAATTCTAGTATTGCCCTGAACCTTGGAGATGGATGGATAAAATTGGAATGTTACACCTGACCCCTACACTCGATTATGGTACTGCAATAGGTGTTAGATTGGACTGTCTTTGATATGTCAATTAGTTAGATCCTTAGAAGGGTCAAAACCTGGGTATGTTGGACAGTCCGAGAATTCACCTGAGTGGATGATCATAGTGACAAGATCAACCCCTTTGTCGGACAAAGTGAATGATCTAGGAATGCACTCTCTCTGATGGAAACCTAAACTATCAGCAGTTAATTTTAAACGTTGAGATTTGTTTTGCAATATATATATATTATGGTTTCAAAATGTTAGCAAAAGGTTTTAATTCTCGGGATCCATGTGAGTAGAGAGTGCAGCACTGTTCCTTGCAGCCGAGGGAAAGGTCATCTATTGTCGGGCAATGTTTGATCATTATGGGCTGAGAGGTTAGGTGTAAGACCATTGAGGGTAATACCTGATGGGCTAATCTTACATCTATTCACAGTCCTTGGGTTTTCATAAGGTGGCTGGACCCAATGATCATTTAGTGTAAATGTTGGGCCCATTAAGAGCCCATGGTGATGGACTCAGGGGTTTACTGTCTCCTACAGTGAATTCGGCCAGGCCTTGTAACAAAGGCTAAGCTAAACCTATGTGGCTAATGTGTAAATCAATGTTTGGGTCTCACGCCATACAAAGAGAGCCAACTGGGCAGCAGGTTAAGGGGTAAGTAAGCACATAAACTTAATGGGCCTAAAGCCCAATTCGAACTGGGCTTAAATTAGTTAATTAAAAGGAAACAATATCTGATTTATAATCTGATTAAGATTAGCTGAAAGGATAAGATAGGTCTTATCTATTTAAGAGTCCAGATTCAAATATCAGATTTGGATCAAGAAACTCTCTCCTAATTAGATTAGGAAGTTGATCCAAAGAAGACTATAAATAGGGGCGAATTCCTCAGTTTTAACACACAACAACCTATTGAATTCTCTCATATTCTTGCCATCCCTACCCAGTTCGATCTCCTCTTGTGGAATAGATCAAGAAAGGTTCTTGATATTGTTTCTTGGTTGAAGAAACAATCTGAAGTCGTGCTCACCAGCCCCTGTTCAATTCTTGCTGAAGAATCCTAGTTGTTGAAGAGTCATCCTATTAATTCTACTTCTTCACACATTATGTCATCTTCAATGGAAGTGGGTTTTGGTCTTATCCTTGGGCGTGAACACCTCCATTGGGAGTTACTTCTACTTCGTATCAGGTATATCCCTCTCTTTCCTTTTGGTTTCAGATCTGGTCTAACTTTGGGTTCAAGATTGATCATTGAAAATGTAGTTTTCTAAAATAGGGAATGTGATTCCCAGATAGGAGAGAGATTTTTGAAATTTTGCCTAAACTTCCTGCAGGGTTCAGCCATCCATATGATGGATCTCTTATCCCTTCATTTGGACCATTCCCCACTGCCACTAACTCACTTTTATGCATATTGACTTTCAGGCCAAAGACCACTTCAAACCAAATCAAAACCATTTTGATTTTGTCCACCTGACTTTATGTCGCATTGACAAAGAAGAGAGTATCATCAGCATACTGCAGTAGTGCTACCTCCACTTCTTAACCCACCTTGAAGCCTTCAAGTAATCCTCCTTCCATTGTTTTATTCACCATCATCTTTAGGGCTTTTGATACATAAATAAATAGTAAGGGAGAGGGGGGGTCTTTTCCCTTAGACCCCTCGAGCTTTGAAATCTGCCTACTGAAACACCGTTTGCCAAGATAGACAAGCTGGTTGTTGTTACACACACCTTTATCCAATTCCTCCACCTTCTCCCAAAGTTGAACCTTTTAAGCATGTAATCCAAAAACTCCCAATTTACATGGTCGTACGCCTTTTCCATGTCCACTTTGAGCAATACACCCTCCTCCCCACTTCTTCTTTTGGAGTCAATGAGTTCATTTGCCACTAGAATGCCATCGATAATTTGCCTCCCATCTATAAGTGCTCCCTGAGATTCTGATATTAGTTTTCCCATCACCCCTCTCATTCTTTTAGCTAACACCTTTGCCACCACTTTATAGACATTGCTAACAAAGCTTATTGGTCTGAAATATTTTAAGCCCACTGCCCCTTTCTTCTTAGGAACTAAAGCCAAAAAAGTAGAGTTTAGACTTCTTTCGAATGCCCCATTCTAATGAAAATCCTAGAAAACTTTCATTAGGTCCTCTTTTATGAAACTCCAACTTCTTTTAAAAAATTCCATTGTGAATCCATCTAGACCTAGTGTTGTTGTTTGTCTGATCCTTTCTTCCCCTTCAATCACCTCCCCCCTCCCTTTAAACTCTTAATAGTATTAGTTCTCTTCTGCCATTTGCCATTTTGTGGAAGAAAGTTGTGTTTTTATCCCCTTATTTTAACCACGTACATCTGAAGTGTTGTCTCCACTTAATTTCTTCTTGGAAACATAATTTGTCATAGTCAAGTTTTGCCCTTTCCCTCTTCTATCTCATCATGAAGACACTCCTTTCTTCCTCCACCCTATCCACCTCCAATATTTCCTTTAGGAAATCTTGTTTTCTCCTTTCTACCCCCTTAAAGACCTGCCTCTTCCATCATTTCAATTCAGCCTTTACATAGGAGAGTTTCTTATAGAAAACATGAGTTGCTGTTCCAGTTACCAAATATTCCTCCCACCACTTTCTAATCTGATCCATGAAGCCTTCCTCTTCCAACCACAAGTGTTCAAACCTGAAAAGTGGATTTCTAATGGTGACTAAACCTTTACAATCCAAAAGGATTGGTGAGTGATCTGAGATAGGATGGGGCAATGCTTCTTAGGACAGGTTAGGGAAGCTATCCTCCTAGTTAGTGGTAATTATGAATCTGTCCAAATTCTCTAACAAAGGATACCCCTGATTGTTTGTCCAGGTATGGAGCTACATTGCAACAAATATTCTTTTTTTGTAGTTGTTAGACAGCGTATGCTCTTAACTCCAATCAGAATGATGTACATTATGATATTTAATGTAAATGAATAAAGTATATATTTGATTCATGTTATTATGGTGTGTTTTTGTATAATACCCTTAAACTGGACGCATATGAGACTTGTGTTAGTTTAGAATCTTTACAGCCGTTGGATAGATCTGGGGAGATTTATCTTGCCAAGGCTGTCTGACACTGATGTGCCGCCAAATTGGTTGGGGTGGCTTGTCTCAACCGCCAGCGTGAGACCTGAGGTACATGCAATGTAGGTTTTCTTGAAACCCTGAACCAGACCAGAATTCTAGTATTACCCTGGACCATGGAGATAGATGGGCAAAACTACAACATTAAAAAGCTAAATGTTAGCATCCAGGAACTCAACATTATATTGTAGAAGGCCAAGGAACAGATTAAGAAGGATGATCCCATTGCCATGCTTGTTGAAGCTGGTAAATCAGGTAAGAAGAAGAGGAAGGCAAAGAAAAAGCCTCAAAAGAAAGCTACTAAGTTCAAAAGGCAAAGGAAAGACAGAGCATTAGATGCTTGTCACTTCTGCAAGCAGGTCGGCCACAAGAAGAGGAACTGTCCTCAGTACCTGGAATCCAAGAAACAAGGTAATTTTGAGTCTTTTGTCATAGAAACCAATTTGTTGGTAATTTATGCTTCCTGGTGTATTGACCCTGGGGCTTCGACTCATGCATGTAACTCACTGTAGAGGATCAGGACAAGTAGAAGACTGAGTGATGAAGATGTGACTCTTTACTTGGAGACTTTTGCAAGTTTTGCAACTACAGATATAGAAACTGTAGAATTAATTTTCAGAGTGAAGTATTGTACTGAAAGATTGTATTTATGTACAGAATTTGAGAACAAATCTTATTTCTATTTCGAAACTGTGTGCAGATGGATATTCTGTTCTCTTTAGTATTACGATTATTATCAAAAGAAATAACAAATTCCTCGCATACGGAGAACTTAAGAAAGATTTCTATGTTCTCCATTCTTCTCTGGAAACTAACATAACTGAAACTACGTCGGATGATATCCCCAAGAAAAAAACTCGTGATATAGTTAATCCCATGTGTCTATGGCATTACCAACTTGGCCATATTAACATAGATCGTATCACAAGGTTAGTAAAGGATGATCCTTTGGATTTTCTAAATGTAGAAGATCTTCCAACCCGTGAACCTTTCCTTCAGGATAAGATGACGAAACGGCCATTTAATAGTAAGCCTAAAAGATGTACAAGTATGCTTGACCTTATACATACCGATGTATGTGGTCCCTTGAATGTTAGGACACGTAACCAGCACATTTATTTTATAACATTTACCGATGATTACTCACGGTATGATTACGTGTACCTAATGAGACATAAGTTTGAATCCTTTGAAAAGTTCAGAGAATTCAGACAAGATGTCGAGAAGCAGTTAGGGAGAGAAATTAAGACCCTTTAATCAGATTGAGGTGGCAAGTATCTCTCTAAAAAATTCAAGGACTACTTAAAAGTCAATGGGATAGTATCATAGCTAGCTCCTCCTGCTACACCACAGCTAAACGGTGTGTCAAAGAGGAGGAACCAGACTTTATTGGATATGGTCCGATTACTTCTCGTACACTCAAAGTTACCCACATCCTTTTGGGGTTACGCATCAAAGACTGCAATATACGTGCTGAATCGGGTTCCAACTAAATCAGTTCCGAAGACTCCATATGAGCTTTGGACCGATAAGAAACCAAGTGTAAGACACTTAAAGAATGAGTCTGAACAAATTAGAATCCAAGACCAGCCATTGCCTATTCATAGGCTACCCCAAAGGCTATGTGGTTTACTTATTCTATAACCCATGAGAACATAAGGTGTTCTGTAGCCGAAATGCCCATTTCTTGGAAGATGATTACATTCTGAACAATCATCGTTAAGAAGTTATTCTTGATGAAGAGAGGTCAGGGATAGTGGGAGATGTCCCACAAGCTCCAGGTAATGACCAACCTAGAAGATCTACTCGGGTTTTCAGGCCTCCAATTCGTTTCGGCTATGACCAGGATAGTTACTTGGTGGAAGCCACGACAAGTGAGGAGGATCCCATGACTTATACGGAAGCTATATTGGGCATAGATTCCTTGAAGTTGGTAGATGCCATGAGAGCTGAGATTGACTCAATGGAGACTAATGGAGTCTGGACTCTGGTAGATCCGCCCCTGGGGTAAAAGCAATTGGTTGCAAATGGATCTATAAGAGGAAGAAGGGCCCCAATGGTAAGGTTGAGACCTACAAGGTTCATCTTGTGGCAAAAGGGTACACTCAGAAAGAAGGAATCGATTATGACGAAACATTTTCGCCGGTGGCCATGCTTAAATCCATTAGGATCCTGCTAGTTGTAGTAGCGTACCATGATTACGAGATTTGGCAAATGGAATGTCAAAATTGTGTTCCTAAATGGAGATCTTATTGAAGATATATATATATATATCAGCAACCGCAAGGTTTCATAGCTGCGAGTCAAGAACACATGGTATGTAAATTAAATTGATCCATATATGGACTTAAGCAAGGTTTTAGGAGTTGGAACATTCATTTTGACTCTACGATCAAAAGGTTTGACTTTGAGCAAAATCCGGATGAGCCTTGTGTTTACAAGAAATCCAGTGGGGATAAGGTTACGTTTCTGGTTTTGTATGTAGACGACATTCTATTCATTGGGAATGATGTAGGAATGTTGACTACGGTGAAAGTATGGCTCTCACAGTAATTCTCCATGAAAGATCTTGGAGAAGCCTCCTACATACTGGGTTTTCGGCTCTATAGAGATAGATCAAAGAGGATAATAAGATTATCCCAATCTACTTACATTGACAAGATAGTCAAGAGATACAGCATTGAGAACTCCAAGAAAGGAAATGTTCCTTTCAGGCATGGAGTCACTCTCTCTAAGGGAATGTCTCCAAGACTCCCGAAGAGATTGAGGGCATGAAGGATGTTCCCTATGCCTCAGCTGTAGGGAGCATCATGTATGCCATGCTGTGCACTCGTCCTGACATCACTCAGGCAATGAGTTTGGTAAGCAGATTCTAGTCAAACCCATGCCAGGAGCATTGGACTGCTGTGAAAAACATATTAAAATACCTTCGAAGGATAAAAGAGTTTTGTCTGGTATTCGATGGTAGTCCACTACAGATCCAGAGGTATACTGATGCTGACTTCCAATCAGATCCAGATGATAGAAACTCTACATTTTGATACGTTTTCACAATAGGATTGTGTGTTCTTTGCTGGAAAAGCAGTAAACAGGGGTCCACGATGTATTCCACAACCGAATCCGAATACATTGCCGCAAGTGAAGCTTCCAAAGAAGCCGTTTGGATGAAAAAGTTCATTTACGAATTGGGAGTAGTTCCATCTAGCACATCACACATTACATTGTTGTGTGACAACACTGGAGCCATTGCTCAGGCTAAGGAGCCACGAGCCCACTCGAAGTCGAAGCACATCGAGAGGAAGTACCACGTACTGTGAGAGATAGTTGGAAGAGGGGACGTTCTAATTCAGAAAGTAGCATCAGCGGAAAATGTAGCAGACCCATTAACTAAGCCACTGAAAGAGAAAGTGTTTGAGAAACACAAGGAAAGAATGGGACTCTGGCTTATACCCGATTTGACCTAAGTGCAAGTGGGAATTGTTAGACAGTGTATGCCCTTATCTCCAATCAGAGTGATGTACATTATGACATTTAATGTAAATGAATAAAGTACATATTTGATTCATGTTATTATGGTGTATTTCTGTGTAATACCCTTAAACTGGACACATATGAGACTCATGTTAGTTTAGAATCTTCACAGTCATTGGATAGATTTGGGGAGATTTATCCTGTCAAGGTTGACACTGATGTGCTGCCAAGTTGGTTGGGGTGGCTAGTCTCAGCCGCCAGGGTGAGACCTGAGGTACATGCAGTGTGGGTTTGCTTGAAACCCTGAAGTAGACCAAAATTCCAATATTGCCTTGGACCTTGGAGATAGATGGGCAAAACTGGAATGTTACACCTGACCCCTAGACTCAATTATGATACTACACTAGGTGTCGGATTGGGTTGTCTTTGATATGCCAATTAGTGAGATCCGTAGAGGGGGTCAAAACCTGGGTATGTTGGGATAGCTTGAGAATTCATCTGAGTGGGTGATCATAGTGACAAGACCAGCCCCTTTGTCGAACAAAGTGAATGATCGGGGATGCACTCTCTCTAATGGAAACCAAAACTGTTGTCAGTCATTTCAATCGTTAAAATTTGTTTTTGCAAAATATATTTATATAGAGATATACTTATATATATTATGGTTTCAAAATGTTTGCAAAATGTTTTAATTACCGGGATCCATGTGAGTAGAGAGTGCAACATTGTACCTTGTAGTCGAGGGAGAGGTCCTCTCTTGTCAGGTAGTGTTTGATCATTATGGACTAAGATGTTAAGTGTAAGACCATTGAGGGTAATGCCTGATGGGCTAATCTTGCATCTGCCCACAATCATTGGGTTTTTATAAGGTGGCTTGACCCAAGGACCATTTAGTGTAAATGTTGGGCCCATTAATAGCCTATGGTGATGGACTCAGGGGTTTACTGTCTCCTACAGTGAATTCGGCTAGGCCTTGTAACAGAGGCTAGGCTGAAACTATGTAGCTAATGTGTAGATCAATGTTCGGGTCCCACGCCAAACAAGGATATCCAACTGGGCAGCAGTTTGGAGGATAAGTGAGTACATGGACTTAATGGGACTAAAGCCCAATTTGAACTGGCTTAATTAGATTAATTAAAGAGGGGCGGTTCTAGGATTTCGATTAGAAGATAGGATAAGGAATTGTCCCTATCCACTCAGAGAGTCCAGATCCAAATAAAGATTTGGATCAAGAAACTCCTAATTAGATTAGAATGGCTGATCTTTATCTACAAATAAGATAAGGGATTATCCTTATCTCTTAAAGAGAGTCCAGATCCAAATACAATATTTGGATTAGGAAATTCCTAATGGGATTAGGAGAACCTCTCTTTAAGGCTATAAATAGAGGAGTTGGGCGAACCTTCAGTTCATCCTTCAGTTTACTGATTCAAGAGATAATACCGCATACAGTTGGACTGATGCCATCTTCTGCTCTTGCCTTGTCCTGCTATTGCCGCCATTACCAGTTCGATCTCCACTTGTAGGAGCGATCAAGAAAGGTTCTTGATATCATATTTTGGCAGAAAAGGTGATCTGAAGTCATGCTCATCTGCCCTCCATCAGATTCTTGATGAAGAACCATCCTACTGATTCTACTCCACCCTACGATGTGTCATCTTCAGTGGGAGCAGTCTTTGGATCTTTCCTTGGGCGTGAACACCTTCGTTGGGGGTTACTACTACTCCGTATCAGGTATATCCCTCTCCTACCTTTTGGTTTCAGATCTGGTTTGGTTTGGGTTCAAGATTGATCATTAAAAATGCAGTTTTCTGAAATAGAAAATGTGATTCCCACATTGGAGAGAGAGAAATTTTTGAAATTTCACCCAACCTACCTGGGGGTTTGGCCATCCATATGATGGATCTCTCATCCCTTCAGTAGCATTGCTTCTATGAGCTTAGGAGCATTAGCCGCCATGGCGCAAATGAAAGTCAAAAGATCTCTAGCTCATAGTTCAATTGGACATGTAGGTTATACTCGTAATGGTTTCTCATGTTGAACCTGAAGGGAAGGGAGATCCATCATTTGGATGGCCAAACCATGCAGGGAGGTTGGGCGAAATTTCAAAAAATTTTCTTTCTCCCTTCCGGGAATCTTATTCCCAAATTTAGAAAAATTAAAATTTTTAATGTTCGTTTTTGAAACAAACCGGACTAAATCTGAAACCAAATTAAGCAAGTAGGGAAATACCTAATACGAAAATATAGTAACTCCCAACGTAGGTGTTCACGCCCAAAGATTTGACCAAAACCCGCATCCACTGAAGATGACGCAGCTTATGGTGAGGCAGGATCAACAGGATTGTTCTTCAACAAGAATCAGGCAAGGGGCTGGTAAGAACGACTTCAAATTGTTTCTTCTAGCAAGGAACAATATCAAGAACTATTCTTGATCAGATCCAAGAATGGAGATTGAACTGGGTAGGGGCAGCAAGAGTTGAGGGAGAAAACTGTAGAATGCTGAATACATAAACTGGTGAATTCGCCCCATATTTATGGTCTTTTTTGGATCAGCCTCCTAATCCAATTAGGAGAGAGTTTCTTGATCCAAATCTGATATTTGGATGTGGATTCTTAAATGGATAAGATTTATCTTATCATTCAGCTAATCCTAATCAAATTATAAACAATAATTCGTCCCTTTTTAATTAACTTACTTAAGCCCAGTTCGAAATGGTCTTTAGGCCCATTTAATCACATAGCTCACTTTTCCCTTTAAATGCTGGTTAGCTTGGCTCTCTTTGTATGGCGTGTGACCCTACCATTGATCTACACATCAGTCACATGGGTTCAGCCTAGCCTTTGCTACTAGGCCTGGCCGAATTCACTACTGAACACAGTGAACCCCTGAGTTTATAACTATGGGCTATTAATGGGACCAACATTTACACTAAATGGTCATTGGGTCTAGCCACCTTATGAAGGCCCAAGGACTATGGGCAGATGCAAGATTAGCCCATCAGATTTTACCCGCAATGCTCTTACACTTAACCACTCAGCCCATAATGATCAAATACTGCCGAACAAGAGAGGACCTCTCCCTCAACTACAAGGTACAGTGTTGCACTCGGCTCACATGGATCCCGAGAATTAAAACCTTTTGCAAACAATTTGTGAAACCATAATATATAAGTATATCTCTATATAAATATATTTTGCAAAATAAATTTCAACAAGTTTGAAATCAACTGCTGGCAGTTTAGGTTTCCATTAGAGAGAGTTCATTCTCCAATCATTCACTTTGTCCGACAAAGGGGATGATCTTATCTCTATGATCACCCATTCAGGTGAATTCTCAAATTGTTCCAACATACCCAGGTTTTGACGCCATCTAAGATCTCATTGATTGGCATATCAAAGACAACCCAATCCAACACCTAGTGCGGTACTATAATCGAGCCTAGGGGTCAAGTGTAGCATTTCAATTTTCCCATCTATTTCCAAGGTCCAGGGCAATACTGGAATTTGGTTCGGTTCAGGGTTTCAAGAAACCCACACTACATGTACCTCAGGTCTCACCTTGATAGCTGAGACAAGCCACTCCAACCAACTTGGTGGTACATGTTAGTTTTGTATGCCCTTAGCTTCAATCAAAATTGATGTACTATATGAGTTTATTGTAAATGAATAAAAGTACATATTTGATTCATGTTCCCTTGGTATGTTTCTGTGTATTACCCTTAAACTGGACACTTATTGAGACTCGTGTTAGTTTTGAATGTTCACAGCCAGTGGGTCGGTCTGGGGAGACCTATCCTGACAAGGCTGACACTGTGGTGCCACCAAGTCGGTTGGGGTGGCTTGTCTCAGCTACCGGGGTGAGACCCTAGGCACATACAGTGTGGGATTAATTGAATCTTTGAACTGGACCAGATTTCCGGTATTGCCCTGGACCTTGGAGATTGATGGGCAAAACTGGAAAGTTACACCCGACCCCTAGACTCGATTATGATACTACACTAGGTGTCAGATCGGGCTGTCTTTGATGTACCAATCAATGAGATCCTTAGCGGGGGTCAAAACCTGGGTATGTTGGGACAATCTGAGAATTCATCTGAGTGGGTGATCATAGAGACAGGATCATCCCCTTTGTCGGACAAAGGTAATGATCGGGGATGCGCTCTCACTGTTGGAAACCAAGACTGCCGGCAGTCGATTTCAACCGTTGAAATTTGTTTTGCAAAATATATTTTATATGAGATATAAAAGTATATATATTATGGTTTTAAAATGTTTGCAAAAGGGTTTTAATTCCTGGGATCCATATAAGTGGAGAGTGCAACACTGTTCCTTGCAGCCGAGGGAGAGGTCCTCTCTTGTCGGGCAGTGTATGATCATTATGGGCTGAGAGGTTAAGTGTAAGACCATTGAGGATAATGCCTGATGGACTAATCTTGCATCTGCCCACAGTCCCTGGGTGTTACAAGGTGGTTTGGCCCAGGGACCACTTAGGGTAAGTGTTGGGCCCATAGAGCCCATTTGATGGGTTTCAGGGGGTGCACTGTCTTTAACAGTGTATTCGACCAGGCCTTGTAACAA
The DNA here is from genome assembly GCF_056320005.1 of Nelumbo lutea. Lineage (NCBI taxonomy): Eukaryota > Viridiplantae > Streptophyta > Magnoliopsida > Proteales > Nelumbonaceae > Nelumbo > Nelumbo lutea. The sequence goes on from NC_142684.1 coordinate 114,722,167, forward strand.
AGGCTGGGCCGAACCCATGTGGCTGATGTGTAGATCAATGCTTGGGTCCCACGCCATACAAGGAAGCCCAACTGGGCAGCAGATAGGAAGGTTAAGTGAGCACATAAGTTTAATGGGCCTAAAGCCCATTTCGAACTGGGCTATTAATTTAGTTAATTAAAGGGGCGAATTCTGAGATGTATTAGCAGTTAGGATAGGGTCTTAATCCTATCCACTCAGAGAGTCCAGATCTGAATCACATTCAGATCTAGAAACCTCCTAATAAGATTAGGATAAAGCTAATCTAATCTGCAGATAAGATAGGGTTTATCCTTATCATTAGAAGAGAAAGCTGATCCAAATATGATTTGGATAAGCACCTCCTAATGGGATTAGGAGCTGATCTTTTCAAGTTAACAAAAGGTAGGAGGGGGCGGCAGCCTTGAGAGAGACCAAGAAACACATTAGATCCTCTTTAGTGCTGAAATCAAGAAGAGAGAATTCTGCACCCTGCGAATACTCTCTTGCCGCCTCCCTGCTCTTGCCGCCCTGTTTGCCAGTTTGATTTCCAGCTGTGGGAGAAGTCAAGATTGGATCTTGACATCAATTCTTTGAGAAAGGATTGAAAAGGGAGTTGTGCTCACGTTCCATCCTACTGTTTCTTGCGAAGGACAGAGTTCTTGGGAAAGAACACTACTGATTCTGCTCCATCCTGCACTGCGCCATCTTCAGTGGGAGTAGTCTTTGGATCCTTCCTTGGGTGTGAACACCTTCGTTGGGAGATATTGCTTCTCCGTATCAGGTATCATTCTCTCCCATTCCTTTTGGTTCAGATCTGGTTCAGTTTAAGGTTCAAGATTTATCCTTGAAAATATGATTTTCTAAATAAGGAATGTGATTGCCAGTTGAAGGGAGAGAAAAATTTTTGAAATTCACCCCTTATTCCGCAATCTTTGGGCGTCCATGTGATGGACCTCTCAACCCTTCAGTACATTAGTGTCATCCTTGGCAAGATAAATCTCCCCAGATTTATCCAACGGCCGTGAAGATTCTAAACTAACACGAGTCTCATAAGTATCCAGTTTAAGGGTATTACACAGAAATATACCAAAATAACATGAATCGATTATGCATTTTATTCATTTACAATAAATAACAATAAATACATCAATCTGATTTGAGCTAAGGGCATACACTTTCTAATAGCTCCCACTTGCACTTAGGTCTAATCAGGTACAAGCCAGAGTCTCATACTTTCCACGTATTTCTCAAACACTTTCTATGTCAGTGGCTTAGTTAATGGGTTTGCTACATTCTCAGCTAACGCTACCTGATGAATCTAGATGTCCCTTCTACCAACAATCTCCCGTAGTACATGGTACTTCCTCTCAATGTACTTTGACTTCGAGTGAGCTCATGGTTCCTTAGCGTGAGCAATGGCTCCAGTGTTGTCACACAACAATGGAATGGGTGATGTGCTAGATGGAACTATTCTAATTCTTGAATGAACTTCTTCATCCAAACGGATTCCTTGGCAGCTTCACTTAGAGCAATGTATTTGGCCTCAGTTTTGGAATCTACAGTGGACCCCTATTTGCTGCTCTTCCATCTAACTACACAGGACCCCATCGTAAAGATGTAACCAGATGTAGACTTTCTATCATCTGAGTCTAACTGGAAATCAGCATCAGTATACCCCTAGATTTGTAGTGAACTACCATCGAATACCAGATAAAACTCTTTTTTCCTTCGAAGGTACTTGAGTATATTTTTCACAACTATCCAATGCTTTTGACCTGGGTTAGATTGAAACCTACTTACCACACTCACTGCCTAAGCAATGCTAGGTCGAGTGCATAGCATTGGCATACATGATGCTCCCTACGGCTGAGGCATAAGGAACCTCTCTCATGCCTTCAATCTCCTCATGAGTCTTGGGAGACATACCTTTGGAGAGAGTGACTCTGTGCCTAAAATGAATATTTCCTTTCTTAGAATTCTCCATACTGTATCTTTTGACAATCTTGTCAATGTAAGTAGACTAGGATAATCCTATTATCCTCTTCAATTTATCTCTATAGAATCGAAGACCCAAGATGTAGGAGGCTTTTCTAAGATCTTTCGTGGATAATTGTTGTGAAAGCCACACTTTTACCATAGTAAACATCCCTACATCATTCCCAATGAGTAGGATGTCATCTACATGCAGAACTAGGAATGTAATCTTATCTCCCATTGTCTTCCTGTAAACACAGGGCTCATCCGAATTCTGCTCAAAATCAAACTATTTGATGGTAGAGTCAAACCGGATGTTCCAGTTCCTAGAAGTTTGCTTAAGTCCAATATGGATCGATTAAGTTAACATACCATGTGTTCTTGACCTACAGCAACAAATCCTTGCGGTTGCTACATGTAGATATCTTCAATAAGATTTCCGTTCAGGAATGCGGTTTTGACATCCATTTGTCAAATCTCATAGTCATGGTATGCTACTACAGCTAGCAGGATCCTAATGGATTTAAGCATGGCCACAGGCGAAAAGTGTTAGACAGTTTTGTATGCCCTTAGCTTCAATCCAATTTGATGTACATTTGACATTTAGTGTAAATAAATAAAGTGCATGTTTGATTCATGTTGTTAGGTATATTTCTGAATAAGACCCTAAAACTAGACACTTATAGAGACTCGTGTTAGTTTTAAATGTTCACAATCATTGGATAAGTCTGGGGAGATTTATCCTGCCAAGGCTGATACTGATGTGCCACCAAGTGTTGGGATGGCTTGTCTCGGCCACCAGGGTAAGACCCAAGGCACATGCAGTATGGGATTGCTTGAATCCTTGAACTGGACCAGATTTCCAGTATTGCCCTGGACCTTGGAGACAAATGGGCAAAACTAGAAAGTTACACCTGACCCCAAAACTTGATTATGACACTTCACTAGGTGTCGGATCGGACTATCTTTGATATGTCAATCAGTGAGATCCTTAGCGAGGGTCAAAACCTGGACATGTTGGGGCAGTCTAAGAATTCATCTGAGTGAGTGATCATAGTGACAGGATCAGCCCCTTTGTCGGACAATGGTAATGATCGGGAATGCACTCTCTCTGATGGAAACCAAACTGTCGGCAGTTGATTTCAATCGTTGGAATTTAGTTTTGCAAAATTAATATATATAAATGTATATGTACGGTTTCAAAAGGTTTGCAAATGGTTTTAATTCCCGGAATCCATGTGAGTAGAGAGTGCGGCACTGTTCCTTGCAGCTAAGGGAGAGGTCTTCTCTTGTCGGGCAGTGCTTGATCATTAAGGGCTGAGAGGTTAAGTGTAAGACCATTTAGGATAATACCCATGGGCTAATCTTGCACCTGCCCAGAGTCCCTGGGTTTTTGTAAGATGGCTTGGCCCAAGGACCACTTAATGTAAGTGTTGGGCCCATAGGGTCCATGTGATGGGCTAAAGGGGTCACTGAGTTTTTCAGTGAATTCGGCTGGGCCTTGTAATAAAGGCTGGGCCTAACTCATGTGGCTGGTGTGTAGATTAATGCTTGGGTCCCACGCCATACAAAGAAGCCCAACTGGGCAGCAGACTGAAAACTAGTTAAACACTGAACACTTAATGGGCCAAAAGCCCATTACGAGCTGGGTTGATATGATCACCCTGTTAGACAGTTTTGTATGCCCTTAGCTTCAATCAAAATGATGTACTTTATGAGTTTATTGTAAATGAACAAAAGTGCATACTTGATTCATGTTCCCTTGGTATGTTTCTGTGTAATACCCTTAAACTAGACACTTAATGAGACTCGTGTTAGTTTAGAATGTTCACAGCCAGTGGGTCGGTCTGGGGAGACCTATCCTGACAAGGCTGACACTGTGGTGCCACCAAGTCGGTTGGGGTGGCTTATGTCAACTGCCGGGGTGAGACCCTAGGCACATATAGTGTAGGATTAATTGAATCTTTGAACTTGACTAGATTTTCAGTATTGCCCTGGACCTTGGAAATTGATAGGCAAAATTGGAAAGTTACACCCGACCCCTAGACTCGATTATGATATTGCACTAGGTGTCGGATTGGGCTGTCTTTGATGTACCAATCAGTGAGATCCTTAGCGGGGGTCAAAACTTGGGTATGTTGGGACAGTCTGAGAATTCATCCGAGTGTGTGATCATAGTGACACCTCCATTGGGAGATATTCTTCTCCGTATCAGGTATTATCTCTCCCTACTCCTTTTGTTTCAGATCTGGTTCAGTTTATGATTCAAGAATGATCCTTGAAAATATGATTTTCTAAATAGGGAATTCGATTCTCAGTTAAAGGGAGAGAAAATTTTTTGAAATTCGCCCCCTTATTCTGTAATCTTTGGGCGTCCATGCGATGGATAACCTATCCCTTCAGTGGTATCAGAGCCATGGATCAAATCTTGAACCATTCTGTTTCAGATCTGAACCTGCACAAATAGGGAGAAGGCGTTCTACCCAATTTGCGTAGATATGGGTTTTGGGAAGTTTGTTCCCAAAATTGATGGGCAAATAATCTGAAATTAATTTTATATAAATCTTATTATTGTTTAGAATAGTTCTTTATGATTTTATTGATTTATGGGTTGCTCGTACAAGAGGAGATCGAATTCTTGGTTTGCGTAGGGAGAACTGCAGGATTTGCAGTTTCTTGATTTATTACATTTGGTCTGTAAATAATTTTTTTTTTAGATTCAATGTATAGGCATTCGATCTGATGTAATTATTAATAGAAATAGGATTTCTATTTATTTTTATTTTGGATCGAAGATGACAGCGCAGAAAGGGAGAATTCGCAGAGAAGGAGATTTCGCAAATGGGACATTCTCTATCTGCGATTTGCAGTTTATGAAACTGCAGATTATGATCTAACCTCTGTTTTGCATGATGGATTGTGCAAACAGCCCTGATTAACTAATTCTTGATTTTCTTTTATCAGTTATTTAATTTCAGATTATTTTCTTGAATTAAAGATTTAATTAAAGATCAAACCCTGGACCCATTTGAACCATGATTGGTTAAAACTGTTTGGACCAAATCTTGGGTTTAATCAAGGCTGAAAGTCAGCCCTAATTTTCCCACTAATGGGCCTGAGGATTGATATTTAATTAAATGGTTAATTCGGCCCAACCTGTAAAGGCCCAGTTTTAAATAGTTAAAACTGCTAAAAGCCCACTTCAAAGGATAAAGTTATATAGGTCGAACTGGGTAACCCTAATTCAGCCCATATACCTAGATAATATTAATGGTTAATATTATGGATTTAAATCGGGCTTCCAATGGGCCTTACAGATAATTAATTGATTTGATCAATTTATCCTTGCATGAAATGTATGTGTGATGTGATGCGTACATGGGCCATAAGTGTTTGGCCCATGCTCATTCGATAGTGGCTCTTACGTACACCATGGATGAATGCACATCATTGCCATGGTGTCCCTTTTGATCATTGGATGACCTCCCTTAGTGGTGGGCCCCACACCTCATCAAGAGGTTACGTGCGGAACCCTAGCCGATTTAAGGCCCACTGAAATATGACTTTATGAAAGTCAGTGGGAGCCACTTTGGTTTGACCTAAATCAAACTAGGGCATAATAACTGTTTCCTCCAGCTAATATGAGTGCATGTGATAAGGAGATTCATATGATGAACTCTCTAAAGGCCTTCCATCATTAGCATGAGGATGAGTCCTTCAGTAATGAGGAAATGCACCAGAAAATGGACTATCCATTTGCTGTTGGGCTTGTCTAAGTGGGAGGGGCTTCACCAGAAAATGGGAACTCTCTCACGGTACCTTGGCGTTCACGAATATGATGGGTAAGTACTCACTGGACAGAAAAGTTTACTTGAAAACGGCTCTAAACCTTGTCTAATAGAGGCCAAAGGGAAAACTCATATGATGAGTGGATATGATCCTTCACAGAAAGGTGGTGGGGTTATGCAGATGAAACAGTTGGTTCCATGCACCCTATGTAATTTTTCACATTTCCAGAGACAACCCGTAGTCTCCGTCACTGAGAAATGAGAGAAATCTCAGATATGAATAAATGGAAATGGAACGTAGATTAAAATTCATATCTATGTAATGAACATGAATCAAATTAGGTTGTAGACTGATGTTTGCTCTTTTATCAGAAAATGGAAAACGGATCTTTTGCAAAGCTTCTTGACAACAACAAGTTTAAAGGCCCAAACTACACCGACTGGTACAGGAACCTTATGATGGTCCTAGCTTCTGAAAAGCTGGACAAAGTGGCAAAGAGTTCTGCCCTGGAGCGTCCGGGCGATAAGGCTTCTGAGACCCGAATGAGAGACTATCAGGAATGGGAGGAGAAAAACTCCCTTGCCCGGTGTTACATCATTGCCTCTTTGGACAACCCAATACAGAAACAGTTCGATCAGATCGAACTTGCCAATGACATATTGGATAGTCTTTGGACGATGTATGAAGAGCATAATTGTTCTACTCAACAAAAGGTCTTGAAATAGTTCATGACCGCACAAATGACCAAGGGTCAACAAGTTCACGACCATTGTTTTCGGATGATGGGATACATCAACGAATTGGAGGCTCTTGGATCTGGGTTGGACCTTGTGACCTAGATAGATGCTATCCTTAATTCTTTGCCTCATTCTTTCAATCCGTTCATCATGAACTATAACATAGACGAGTTGAATGTCAGCTTGCAAGAGCTCATGAACATGTTGCAAAGAGCCGAAGAACTTATTAGAAAGAATGAGCCTGTAGCTATGCTTGTTGAAGCTAGCAAAACAGACAAGAGAAAAAGAAAGGCAAAGAAGACTCAGAAGAAAGACACTAAGGGTAAGAAGCAGAAGAAAGACAAAGTATCGGATGCCTATCAAATCGTTTGACTTCGAGTAGAATCCAGATGAACCCTGTGTTTACAGGAAGTACAGTGGAGATAAGGTTACCTTCTTGGTTCTGTATGTAGATGACATTCTACTTATTGGGAATGATGTAGGAATATTGACTACGGTAAAAGTATGGCTTTCACAGCAATTCTCCATGAAAGATCTTGGAGAAACCTCCTATATACTGGGTCTTTGACTCTATAGAGATAGATCGAAACGGATAATAGGATTATCCCAATCTGCCTACATTGACAAAATAGTCAAAAGATACAACATGGAAAACTCAAAGAAAGGAAATGTTGCTTTCAGGCACGGAGTCACTCTCCAAGAAGATGTATCCCAAGACTTCTGAGGAGATTGATGGCATGAAAGACGTTCCCTATGTCTCTGCCGTAGGAAGCATCATGTATGTCATGCTGTGCACTCGTCCTGACATTACTCAGGCAGTGAGTGTAGTAAGCAGATTTCAGCCCAACCCAAGGTAGGAGCACTGGACTTCTGTGAAAAACATACTTAAGTACCTTCGAAGGACAAAAGAGTTTTGTCTAGTATTCCATGGTAACTCACTATAGATCCAAGGGTATACAGATGTCGATTTTCAGTCGGATCCAGATGATAGAAAGTCTACATCTGGGTATGTTTTCACGATAGGATCATGTGCTGTTTGCTAGAAAAGCAGTAAACATGGGTCAACTGCAAACTTCACGACCGAGGCTGAGTACATTGCCGCAAGTGAGGCTGCCAAAAAAGCCATGTTGATGAAGAAGTTCATTCACGAGTTGGGAGTAGTTCCGTCCAGCACATCACCCATCCCATTGTTGTGTGACAACAATGGAGCGATTACTCAAGCTAAGGAGCCACGAGCCCACTCGAAGTCGAAACACATCGAGAGGAAGTACTATGTACTAAGGGAGATTGTTGGTAGAGGGGACGTCCTGATTTAGAAGGTAGCGTCAGCAGAAAATGTAGCAGACCCATTGACAAAACCACAATCACAGAAAGTGTTTGAGAAACACGTGGAAAGCATGAGACTCTAACTAGTACCTAATTGAACCTAAGTGCAAGTGGGAGCTGTTAGACAGTTTTGTATGCCTTAGCTTCAATCAAAATGATGTACTTTATGAGTTTATTGTAAATGAATAAAAGTGCATATTTGATTCATGTTCCTTTGGTATGTTTCTGTGTAATACCCTTAAACTGGACACTTAATGAGACTCGTGTTAGTTTTGAATGTTCACAGCCAGTGGGTCGGTCTAGGGAGACCTATCCTGATAAGGTTGACACTGTGGTGCCACCAAGTCGGTTGGGGTGACTTGTCTCAACTGTCGGAGTGAGACCCTAGGCACATACAATGTAGGATTAATTGAATCTTTGAACTGGACCAGATTTCCAGTATTGCCCTGAACCTTGGAGATTGATGGGCAAAACTGGAAAGTTACACCCGACCCCTAGACTCGATTATGATACTGCACTAGGTGTCGGATTGGGCTGTCTTTGATGTACCAATCAATGAGATCCTTATCGGGGGTCAAAACCTGGGTATGTTGGGATAGCCTGAGAATTCATCTGAGTGAGTGATCATAGTGACAGGATCAGCCCCTTTGTCGGACAAAGGTAATGATCGGGGATGCACTCTCACTAATGGAAACCAAGACTACCGGCAGCCGATTTCAATCATTGAGATTTGTTTTGCAAAAATATATTTTATATGAGATATAAAAGTATATATATTATGGTTTCGAAATGATTTGCAAAAGGTTTTAATTCTCGGGATCCATATAAGCAAAGAGTGCAACACTGTTCCTTGTAGCCGAGGGAGAGGTCCTCTCTTGTTGGGCAGTGTATGATCATCATGGGCTGAGAGGTTAAGTGTAAGACCATTGAGGATAATACCTGATGGGATAATCTTGCATCTACCCGCAGTCCCTGAGTGTTACAAGGTGGTTTGGTTCAGGGACCACTTAGGGTAAGTGTTGGGCCCATAGAGACCATGATTAGGGGGTGCACTGTCCATAACAGTGTATTCGGCTAGGCCTTGTAACAAAGGCTGAGCCGAACCCATGTGGCTGATGTGTAGATCAATGTTAGGGTCCCACGCCATACAAAAAAACCCAACTGGGCAACAGTTTTGAATGCTAAATGAATACATAACCTTAAATGGGCCTTAAGCCCATTTTGAATTGGGTTAATTTGATTAGTCACTTAAGGGGCGAATTCTAAGATGGATCAGCTGATAGGATTGGGCCCAGACCCTATCCACTTAGAGAGTCCAAGATCTAAATAAGATTTAGATCTAGAAGCCTCCTAATTAGATTAGGAAATGGCTGATCTAATCTGTAGATAAGATAAGGGTTATCCCTTATCACTTAAGGGGACTTCTAATCCAAATATGATTTGGGTTAGCAACTCCTAATGGGATTAGGACTAATCCCTTTGAGATTATAAAAGGAGGAGGGGGCGGCAGCTTTTATGCAATGCAATCCTTAGATACATGTCTTCAGAGCTAAGATTAGTAGAAGAGAGAATTCTGCACCCTGCAAATACTCTCTTATCGCCTCCTTCCTGTAGCCACCACCTCCAGTAGTTCGATCTCCAATTCTTGGGAGAAATCAAGATTTGATCTTGATACCAATCTTTTGGAGAAAATATTGGTTGGAGTTGTATTCACAGGCCATCCAGTTGATTCTTGCGAAGGGTCAAGTTCTTTTGGAAGAACACTGTTGATTCTGCTCCACCCTGCACTGCGTCATGTTCAGTGGGAGCAGATTTTGGATCCTTCTTTGGGTGTGAAAACCTCCATTGGGAGATACTGTTTCTCCGTATCAGGTATTATCTCTCCCTACTCCTTTTGATTCAGATCTGGTTCAGTTTATGATTCAAGAATGATCCTTGAAAATATGATTTTCTAAATAGGGAATTCGATTCCCAGTTGAAAGAAGAGAGATTTTTGAAATTTGCCCCCTTATTCTTCAATCTTTGGGCGTCCATGTGATGGATAACCTATCCCTTCACACCCATCTATGGGGCGAATCTGAGATTAATGTTATTAAAAGGATTGGGCTTTTGACCTTATCCACTCTGGGAGATCAAATTCAAACCAGATTTGAATCTAGTAACCTCCTGATAAGATCAGGAGTAAACTAACTTAATCTGTAGATAAGATTAAGATAATCCACTATCCAAATATTGATTTGGATTGGGATAACTTCTAATTGGGAGGTTTTCTTAATCAAGAAGAAAGGAGGAGAAAACTAATTCGAAAATATCAGATTTCAAACCAAGTTTTTTTCAGTAAGGGAAGAAAGCCTTCTGGGTACAGAGATCAGATCTCACAAAACTCCAGAGAGAAGAAGAGTTGTTCAGCCATCTTCGTCCTAGTAGTTCTCCTCCAACCACTGCCAACCCCTCTTGGAAGATTCGATCTTTGCAAAAGAAAGAAGTCAAGAAATCAGTTCTTGACATCAATCTTGCAGAAAAGATTGAAAAGGATTCGGTGTTCAGAGTTTCCAGTGGGTTCTTGCGAAGGATCCAGTGTGTAGGACGCACCCTGTTGGTTCTGTTCCATCCACAGCTGTGTCATCTTCAACAGGAGCGGATCTTGGTGTCTTCTTTGGGCGTGAACACCAACTTTGGGAGATACTGTTTCTCTAGATTAGGTATAATCCCCCCTTTTTCTCTTGGTTCAGATCTGGTTCGATTATGGTTCAAGTAGAATCCTTGAATATTGTATTCTAAATTTAGGGAATATGATTCCCAGAGGTAGGAAAATTTTTGAAATTCGCCCACCCATTTCGCACCCTTCATGGCGTCCATTAGATGGATCCTACCATTCTTTCAAAAATGCTTCCTCATAATTGATTCCCTCTCTCTAGTGTACCCTTTCGCCACAAGACAAAACTTGTAGGTGTCAACCTTACCATCGGGGCCCTTCTTCTTCTTATAGATCTATTTACAATCAATTGTTTTTACCCCAGGGGGCGGATCTACTAGAGTCCATACTCCATTGATCTCCATTGAGTCTATCTCAGCTCTCATGACATCTACCCACTTCAAGGGATCTATGTCCAACATAGCTTTCGTATAAGTCATGGGATCCTCCTCACTGGTCATGGCTTTCACAAAGTAACTTTCTTTACCCAAAAGGCAAAGAACTCATTGAGCTCCTATAAATAAATTCGTGGGAGGCAAAGAACTCATTGAGCTCACCATGAAAATATTCTTTTGCATTGTCGATTGGAAGATCTGTATTTCAACATGGAATTGCGTAAATACCATCCTCTAGAAGTCTTTCACAATCTTTGGAACTTCATCTCAACTATGCATAGGGAATACTCATGTACAGCAAGAGAAGTTATCAATCAATGTGATAAAGTACTTATATCCGCCCTCAAAGATTATAGTAATAGGCCCCCATACATCAGAATACACAACATGAAAATGAACACTTGATCTTTTATTATTTGAGTGAAAAGTTGTTCTACATTGTTTGCTCAACTGACACATTTAATACTGAGCATGACTTAAATAAAACCAGAAACAAAGACTTTACTATTTCAAAAGAAACATGATTTAACCAACTATGCAACAAAAAAAATTGACTCTTATTTGATTGACTATATGAATCTGAGGATGACACTGAGAGACCAGCTTTGTTGTCGAGAATGTAGAGACCATCCACTGGTTCGCCTCTACCAATCGTCTTCCCAGAAGTTAGATCCTGAAAAACACATGAACCAAGAAAAAATGTTACACTACAGTTTAAAGAGTTTGTGATACTACTGATTGAAAGAAAATTTATAGGAAGTTGAGGGACATGCAATACACAATTCATGTTAAGGCCATGGAGAAGAGATATTGATCCTTGGCCTGCAATGGAGGAGAATAATCCATCTGCAAGCCTCACTTTATCCCTTCCTGACAAAAGGCTATAAGCCTGAAACAAGTTCGGCTTACCGGTCATGTGGTTAGAGGCCCCTGAGTCAATGATCCAAGGGGAACCAGTGGTAGTAGTGATGTGGAATGTAGAAGCCGCATTACCTGATGTAGATGCAAATGAAGAAGGAGTACCAGTGATTGAACTATCCATCTATTGCAAAGTCCTACCATACGACTCCAAGTGGTCTCTGAAGGAATTCATGATATCTTCCTTGGGGTCAGAATTAGTTTGGTGGTTCCGGGTAGTACCAGCAACCTGAGTATCTTGGGTTGCCACATGTGTTGCATTATGTGCTGTGTTCATCTTCTTCTGACCTTGCCCTTTACCCTGTTCTTGGTTCTTCACTGCCCACTTGGGTTTCCCGTGAATGTCCAACATGTGTCACGTGTATGTCGTGAGCGCCGACAGTGGGTACAAAACAACTTGTCTTTATCATCAGCCTTCTTGGTGTCACTTTTCTTCCCCATGTTGTTATTACTCATTGCAGCCAATGCAACTTGTTGCTCCCCCTCGGTTGTAACCATCACACTCCACCTACTTTCTTCAGATTGAACAAGGGAATATACCTCATGAACCGACAACAACTCTTTACTTCCTAAGATCTGAACTCTCAAGGGTTCATAGATAGGGTTCAGTTCCAACAAGAACGCAAACACACGCTGCTGAGAAACCAGCTTCCTGTAGGTCTTAGCATCATCATCATGTTTTCACTCTATAGCCTGATAATGATTCAATTCTTTCCATATGGAAGTAAGGGCTGAATAATAGGTAGACAAACTACAATTTCCCTGTTTATAGGTTAAAGATTCAGCTTGCAACTGGTAAACCTTGGCATAATGCCTTTGCTCAGAATAGGTGGTTTTAGCATGTTTCCAAATCTCATTAACGGTGTCTGCCCACATAAAGTTCTTCTTCACATCAGGTTCCATGGCTGTAAGGAGCCAAGACATCACCATACTGTTTTTTGGTCCCACCTATCATGTTCAGCTGTCTCACTCTTGGGTTCTTTCACCCTTCCATTTATGTAACCAGCTTTTCCCCTTGCTATAACATAAAGTTTTACACTTTTAGCCCACTCCAGGTAGTTTATACCATTTAGAGGGGTAATGGGCATGGGAAACATCATGTTTTCACTTCCCATACCAGCTGTGTTGTGGGTTGGTGTAACCCCCAATGAAGTTGAATCATAGTTTGCCATAGAGTAGTGCTGAATTAGACCAAATCCCACACAGCTACACAACAGCAACAATCAGAATACCAACCCCCAAGAAATCTACTTCTAGAATGTAGAAAAATAAAGAACTGCTAAAATCAACTCAATGATGGTTCAGCCATTAAAACAGCCAGTAATCAGTCCAGCACCAGCCGTTAGAATAGTATACTAGCAGTTCGACTACAGCACATGCAATCTAACAGTCCAGCATCTAAACGAAGGTATAAAACCAAAAAAGTAAGGCCTTCACACCATTGGTCATAGAAAAACACAAGAACGCATACCCTGTCCAGCACCTGTACGAAGGTGCCAACCCAGAAATTAAACTCACAGCATCGAACAGATAAGGAAAGGAGTCTTTACTGCATCGCCCTTCTTCTGCTAGGGTCTCCTTGATGCTACGACCAAGGAAGAACCCAAAGGAAGAGCCACAAGTGGCCTGCTAGGGTTTCTCTGTCTTCCACGTCCAAGAAATCAAAGAAGAAAGAGGATGAAGCAGGTTCAGATGGGAGAAACAGGTTTTTTATGGCCCAGAACCTTGCTCTGATACCATGTAATCATTCATGGAGAGAGAGAGATGAGAGAGAAAGAGAAGAGAAGAGGAAGATATGATTGAGAGACACGAACAAAAAACTATTCTGGTTGCTGCTAGTTTAGTTACTTATATTAACTTAATATAAAGGAATGGGAGATTACAAGTATGCCCCTGGTGGCACTCCCTAGTAACAAAATAATAAAAAAGAAAGAAACTAACTGACTGACAACATCTTAGGCTGACAGCACACTAACAACAACTGTAAAATAACAATTAAATAATCCTTGCAACAATCTGCAAACCAAGTTGCTAGTGAAGGGCCGCAACATTCTGAAAATCAAGTTCCTCATGCATTATTTTCTCTATTGACCGTCTGAATAGGTTACTATTCTTTATGTTTTTCTTTTCTTCAATCCTCAATTCTCCTATCTTATTGAGTTTGTAATTTGGATCTATACGAATATCAGCATACTTAGCACCCAACTTCTTGGTTTCTTTTGGCAAGTGCACCACATTTTAGTTGAGAAACAAATATCCTCTTCTTGGATACTTTGAGGTAGTACCCAAGTGGTCTGAGATCCTTATCTCAAAATCTTTTGCAAGGAAATACTTTAGCTTTTGAATCTCCTTTTGATTATTTTCAGTGATGAAAATGCCTATTGCATTGGCAAAATATTTTGCAAGTAAATCCTATGTTTTTAATGACTTTTCTAAACCTCCCAAACCAAGTGTGAAGTAATTCCTTTGGCCACTAAATTGTTCTTAAGCTTAAATGCATTCACCTCATTTCCTGTTTAGGTCAAATTAAGAGGAAGGTGCATAAAAATGGCATCTTCAATCCATAATGAGAGATATAGAAGGCCTATAAGGAATATTCAAGGAATAAGGGGGAATCAAGAGGTTCAAACCATCTTTGAGTAAAGTGTCCACTGGAAAGCATTTGGGTAATCTAGTTTGTATGGTCTGAACACAAACAATAGACAGAGCCAACCAACGTTTTGAAAAATGACCCAGAAACGGAACCATTCTGGCCACCAGTTTCTGGGTCAACGGTCAAAAACCATTGAACGGGTCAACGGTTTGTTGACTTTTTCAACATTTTTTACCAGATTCCAGGTTTGGGGTACAACAAACCCGGTTTCCTGGATGGTCCCGGGCAAATGGTCCGACCATCCGAGTCAACGGCAGTTCGAAAACGTTGGAGACAACACATCCAAAGACACAAACAGGCATAGGAAACAAAGATGATTAAAGATGTAAGAGATGTTACAGGGCCTTCAGGTCTATTACCCTTGGAGGTGTTGGTTAGTCCAGTTAATAAATCTTGGAGGAGTCGAAGTGTAAATCTAAGATTGAACCTCACCTTGGTCATGCCTACTACTGATTATAAACAGGTGACTTTGTTAGACAGTTTTGTATGCCCTTAGCTCCAATTAAAATTGATGTACTTTATGAGTTTATTGTAAATGATTAAAAGTACATATTTGATTCATGTTCCCTTGGTATGTTTCTGTGTATTACCCTTAAACTGGACACTTATTGAGACTCGTGTTAGTTTTGAATGTTCACAGCCAGTGGGTCGGTCTGGGGAGACCTATCCTGACAAGGCTGACACTGTGGTGCCACCAAGTCGGTTGGGGTGGCTTATGTCAGCTACCGGGGTGAGACCCTAGGCACATACAGTGTGGGATTAATTGAATCTTTGAACTGGACCAGATTTCCAGTATTGCCCTGGACCTTGGAGATTGATGGGCAAAACTGGAAAGTTTCACCCAATCCCTAGACTCGATTATGATACTGCACTAGGTGTCGGATCGGGGTGTCTTTGATGTACCAATCAATGAGATCCTTAGCAGGGGTCAAAACCTGGGTATGTTGGGACAATCCGAGAATTCATCTGAGTGGGTGATCATAGTGACAGGATCAGCCCCTTTGTCGGACAAAGGTAATGATCGGGGATGCACTCTCACTGTTGGAAACCAAGACTGCCGGCAGCCGATTTCAACCGTTGAAATTTGTTTTGCAAAATATATTTTATATGAGATATAAAAGTATATATATTATGGTTTCTAAAATGTTTGCAAAAGGGTTTTAATTCCCAGGATCCATATAAGTGGAGAGTGCAACACTGTTCCTTGCAGCCGAGGGAGAGGTCCTCTCTTGTCGGGCAATGTATGATCATTATGGGATGAGAGGTTAAGTGTAAGACCATTGAGGATAATGCCTGATGGGCTAATCTTGCATCTGCCCACAGTCCCTGGGTGTTACAAGGTGGCTTGGCCCAAGGACCACTTAGGGTAAGTGTTGGGCCCATAGAGCCCATTTGATGGGTTTCAGGGGGTGCACTGTCTTTAACAGTGTATTCGACCAGGCCTTGTAACAAAGGCTGGGCCGAACCCATGTGGCTGATGTGTAGATCAATGCTTGGGTCCCACGCCATACAAGGAAGCCCAACTGGGCAGCAGTTAGGAAGGTTAAGTGAGCACATAAGCTTAATGGGCCTAAAGCCCATTTCGAACTGGGCTATTAATTTAGTTAATTAAAGGGGCGAATTCTGAGATGGATTAGCAGTTAGGATAGGGTCTTAATCCTATCCACTCAGAGAGTCCAGATCTGAATCACATTCAGATCTAGAAACCTCCTAATAAGATTAGGATAAAGCTAATCTAATCTGCAGATAAGATAAGGGTTTATCCTTATCATTAGAAGAGAAAGCTGATCCAAATATGATTTGGATAAGCACCTCCTAATGGGATTAGGAGCTGATCTTTTCAAGTTAACAAAAGGAAGGAGGGGGCGACAGCCTTGAGAGAGACAAAGAAACACATCAGATCCTCTTTAGTGCTGAAATCAAGAAGAGAGAATTCTGCACCCTGCGAATACTCTCTTGCCGCCTCCCTGCTCTTGCCGCCCTGTTTGCCAGTTCGATCTCCAGCTGTGGGAGAAGTCAAGATTGGATCTTGACATCAATTCTTTGAGAAATGATTGAAATGGGAGTTGTGTTCACGTTCCATCCTGCTGTTTCTTGCGAAGGACAGAGTTCTTGGGGAAGAACACTGCTGATTCTGCTCCATCCTGCGCTGCGCCATCTTTAGTGGGAACAGTCTTTGGATCCTTCCTTGGGCGTGAACACCTTCGTTGGGAGATATTACTTCTCCGTATCAGGTATTATTCTCTCCCATTCCTTTTGGTTCAGATCCGGTTCAGTTTAAGGTTCAAGATTGATCCTTGAAAATATGATTTTCTAAATAGGGAATGTGATTCCCAGTTGAAGGGAGAGAAAAAATTTTTGAAATTCACCCCTTATTCCACAATCTTTGGGCATCCATGGGATGGATCTCTCATTCCCTTCAGACTTGCTCTTAAAGAAATGAAAATCCCAAAGAACTCCTTTGGTCATGTTTTATAAATAAGAGTTCATGGGCTATTTTCCTTTCCAAGTTTCATGTAGTTATACAAAATTTGGAAGTGAGGGTTCAACAAAAGAAGTGCAAATTCTTTTGCTGATGCTCTTGCCAAACAAGGGGTGGATAAAGATCAGTTGTTTTGGGCTCAGTTGTAAAAAGAAGTTATGTTGGGTTGGGGAGATATAAGCGGGTTTATCTCTCTCTGCTTTTGTTTCTTTATTGTACTCTTGTAATTTGTTTCAAATTTTAATGATTTTTTCAGTTACCTATCAAAAAAGAAAAAAAAAAAAAACAGATGACAATTCTTATATTCAACCAACTTCGTACTATGAAGAAGTGAATGAAAAAAAAAATTACTTTGAGATGTACATTTATTTGGACAATTAACAGAACTAAATTGCTAACTTTCAGAACAAATTGGCAGAACTGCAATTTCACCCTTAAAATGTAACAGTTAAATAATTTTCAGCAGTCAGTTATAAAATTGGCAGACCTTGACACTTCATTATGGATCTGTGGGATCTGGCTTCGATGATGTATTTGAGGGATCTAAGAAAAGTGAAAACATTATTTATTATTTCTGTTTTTGTAGTTATCATAAAACTTAAGTTTCTATTGATACAACTGAAAAATAAAGCCAAAGCCTAGTAAACATACTATTTTAAATGGACATTGAAGAGGTCTCAGACCTGTGAACCGCAAAAAAAGGTTTCAGAAGCTTGGTGGGTAATATTTAATTTTTAAAATTGTAATTTTTTCTTAATAATCCCAGTTAATACTGTGTGGTGTAAGGGTGTGCCCACAAAGGTGGCATTTTTTGTCTGGACAGCCTACTTGAACAGGATTTTAACTAGAGATAATCTGGAAAAGAAGGGTATGCTGCTGGACACAACTGTTTGTGTGCTTCGTCAGAGTCATACTGAGTCAGTCAACCATCTTCTACTTCACTGTGGTTTCTCCTGTGAGGTTTGGAATAAGGTCAGGAACTTGTTTGAGGTGAACAAGTTGTTCCCCTGAACCAGTCGCAGAGTTTGTGAAGAGTTGGAAAGTCAAAGGCTTCACTAAAGAGAGAAAGTTGGCTTGGAACCTGACTCCAGCTGCAGTTTTCTGGTGCATCTGGCAGGAGAGAAATGCAAGGATCTTCAAGAACAAACACAGCTCTTCTGACAGAAAGTTATGGGAAAAATATTTTCTTGGTTAGCAGTAAACAATGTATTTTAGGAAAGAAATTTTAGTTCCTTTCTTGCTGTTGGGAATCTTTTTGTAAATCAGGATTTGGGGGTATAGTTCTGCTGATTGCAGTTTTTTGTAAATCCCTGTGTACAGCTCCTTGTTGTACATGTTTTTTTTTTTTTGTCACATGAATATTTCACATTACCTGTTGCAAAAAAAATGGTAATTATTGAACAAAAACAAATAAACCAGTGCAAACCATTTTAGTGAATTGGAATAAATTTTTTGTGCCACCCACCAAACAGCACAGGTTGTTAATGATGCCACAATCTAATTATTCAAAACAATTTGATTTTAATACTTGGAGCAAATTAATGGGCATGTGATTTCTTTATGTTGATATGATGTTTTCTCTTTCCCGTTTGCAGTTGCGGCTTCCACCTGAAGTGGGATCTGCTTTGCTAGAGCAAGTGATGAGTCTGACAGCAGAGAAACTCCAGAGCAGCGGCAACAAGTGATTCAGCTCCAACAAATGCTCCATTGAGTTCACGAAGATGCTCTTTCTGGAATGTCTTATCAGTTGGCCTCAAATGAAATAATTATGATCAGTGATCCTCCCTTTCCTTTTGGACCTTGGCTAGTCATCAGTTTACCAAGATGCTCTTTCTGGAATGTCTTATCAGTTGGCCTCCAATGAAATAGTTATGATCAGTGATCCTCCCTTTCCTTTTGGGCCTTGGCTAGTCATCAGTGGTTATGTAACCATAATGAGATTGTTAATAGCAGCTGCGGTAGAGAATTGAAAAATATAGAAGTTCTAGATTCTGTTCTGAGGGAAGGCTCAAATTTCTGGGCCTACAGATTGACTTAGCTGCAATTTTGAACAACCCCTATCATTTCCATACATGAGATGAAGTTTAATAAGACCTATATTGTTAATTTATTTTGTAGCATGCCCTTATCTGCGTTGCACTTTTACAAGGCATATTCATAGCCTTTTCCCTTTTTTTAAAATGAAAGACACCATCTCCATTTGTAAACTTATCCTCTTTCATAGAAGTACTCTTTATGTAGTAGGAACTAGGAAATAGAGTAGTAACTAGATTTGGGATCTTGCTGAAGACACTGTTAGTTTTGGGTTTTGATACAATACTCGGATTATAATCGGATTGGTATTTGTTTTGGTCGTTCACTCATTCTGAACTGACTGTATGTGGCTTTAAATTGAACCAAATGGCGAAACCAGATTCATATAGCCAAGCCCATATGGTTGGGAATTTGGACAAGGCTGGGATGATGATGATATATTTGTTAGACAGTTATGCCCTTAGCTCCAATCAGATTGATGTATGTTTTGACATTTATTGTAAATGAATAAAGTACATAATTGATTCATGTTTCTGTGGTGTGTTTCTGTGTAATACCCTTAAACTGGACACTTATGAGACTTGTGTTAGTTTAAAATGTTCACAGCCATTGGATAGATCTGGGGAGATTTATCCTAGCAAGGCTGACACTGATGTGCCGCCAAGTTGGTTGGGGTGGCTTGGCTCAGCTACCAGGGTGAGAACTGAAGTACATGTAGTGTGGGTTTTCTTGAAACCCTAAACCGGACCAAATTCCAGTATTGCCCTGGACCTTGGAGACAGATGGGAAAAACTGGAATGTTACACCTAACCCCTAGACTCAATTATGACATTGCACTAGGTGTCGGATTGGGCTGTCTTTGATATGTCAATCAGTGAGATCCTTAGAGGGGGTCAAAACCTGGGTATGTTGGGACAGTCCAAGAATTCATCTGAGTGGGTGATCATAGTGACAGGATCAGCCTCTTTGTCGGATAAAGTGAATGATCGGGGATGCATTCTCTCTGATGGAAACCTAAATTGTCGGTAGTTAATTTCAAACGTTGAGATTTGTTTTCACAAAATATATTTATATAGACATATACATATATATAATATGGTTTCAAAATGTTTGCAAAAGGTTTTAATTCCCGGGATCCATGTGAGTAGAGATTGCAACACTGTTCCTTGCAGTCGAGGGAGAGGTCCTCTCTTGTCGGGCAGTGTTTGATCATTACCGCTAGTGGCTGTCACCCCTTTTGTGTTCCTCTCTTTGCTAGAAAGGAACAACTCCATCAGACGCCGTAGGTCCCTGACTTCGTCCTTGATTTCCTGTACTTCCGAGGTGGTCTCCATGAGCCGGTGCTCGAGTTCATGGACCCTGGACGGCAGCTACTCCAGATCACTCATGACGCCTTGCTCTGATACCAAAATGTTATGGTCCCAGGCGTAGAATCTCGTCACGGGTCGGTCCACGGGGGGAACCTCTAGTTTTCCCTTGCCCCTCCCTTTGCGTGCAGACCCATGGCAACCTAAGGGGTGATTTGTCCAAGAGATCACCCTAAGGCTATATTTGGTTTGAAGGAAAAAGTAGAGAAATGAAGGAAAAGGCAAGGAAACCTACATAAAATTTGTAAAGATTTCCTATACATTTTCCTTCATTTCCCTATCTTTTCCTTCAAATCAAACATAACCTAACTCTCCTTTACTCTTCTCTTTGACTGAAATTTTTGGATGCCTTTATTCAATAATAGTGGCTCCTTAAATAGGAGATTACAAGAGTCCTACTCTTAGGGAGACTCCTTGCTGAATAGGGAGACCTCCAACTCTATCTTGATAACATAAGATAAGTCTCTCTTAATCCTAATCTAATAAGATAAGATAATCTAATCTACTAACTTAATAAGATAAGAATAACAAGATAGTCTAATCTAATCTTCTGAATGGATGCCGAATTGGATAGGATGAGAACACCGGATCATTGCTGCTGCTGCTCCCAATACACGTCCACATCAAAAACCTGAGACAGAGCACTATGTATGTGTGGTTTCTTTCTTGGGCAAAGCAGGAAAAATGTGTGAGGCCAAGGGGTTCATTGATCAGATGCCAATTAAACCAGTAGAAAATAACTTGCAATGTTGAAATGGGGAAATATGCTGCAGAAATAGCAATCTCAAGTGATCCAAATGAAAGAGGATCCTATGTTCTACTTTTAAATATTTTTGCATCTAGAGGAATATGGGATGATGTGAAGGGAGAGGATGGACTGCAAAGGGTTGGTGAAGGAACCAGCCCATAATTGGATCGAAATACATAGTAAGATTCATGTGTTTATTGCAAGAGATAAAGCTCATAGCCAAGCTGGTTTGATTTATTCAATACTGGACAGGTTGACCAAACAGATCAAAGGGGTTGGCTATAGTCCTGATACCTCTACAATTTTGATGGATGATTAAGGAAAGTGATTTCCATGGTCCAACAAAAAATCTGAAAATTTTGATTTGATTGATACAAGAATATCAAGTTGGTTGGATTGACTTTGCTGCACGGCCTCTCCAAAAGAAACCTCAACTGATTTTGATTGGTAATTAAGATGAAACCATCTTAGTTGATTCAAGTGAACATTTGTGGGATTTATGTCCTGACAGCCTAACCAGGTGCAATTGTGACAGTCTTATGACTCTTATCTGAATGAAGGCAAGGGTACAGCTTAATTCTTGCCTGTGGTGGTTGATGTACAAGAGCCTTGGGATTGAACAGTCTCTCATAAATAATGCAAAATATAGAAAATTTATAGTCATCCATATCTGCAACAACTAGAAAACAATTGCCAGTCACAGAACAAAGTAAAAACATCACCAAATATTTCCCTTCGAAGAGTTGGTCTGCCGTTGGAGGAGAGGAAGAAGAGATCATAAAATATTTTATATTTACTTATCATCATCATCTAAACCTTGTCCCAACCATATGGGGTTGGTTACATGTATGATGTATCTTGTTCTGCCATTCCATTCTGTTCAATGGCATATCCATTGTTAAATTATGGGGACCCTTAAATCATTTCTCATTATTTAGCCTAGTCCTTTCACTTCTTAGTTCTGCAAACTACTTTATAATCTCTCTCTCTCTCTCCCCCCCCCCCCCTCTCTCTCTATCAATATTCTTTCTTCATGAACATGTGATAGGCGATTTTCTTGCTAATCATATTCTTCAATTGTCCAAGTGGAAAGATGAAAAATGCTAAGGATGCACATGTTACAAATCTAGTAGACCAGGTTAGCCTGGTCTACTGTCAAAAAAGTAAGGAGAATCAAATAAGATGAAGTAGATATTTTTGGATTTCAAGACTTTCATTATGATCATATTGGCCATAGAAGCATTTGAGAAAAGTTTTACCACTCTTTCAGCATACATGCTTGTTGAACCTACTTCCTTGGAGGTTCTTATTACCAATCTCCAAAGAAAACTTGGAGAGAAATCATGCTCTTGCTTCTTGCTTCTTTTCCAAAGGGATCAAATTTAAATTTTGATATTCAAAGAATGTTTCAAGCTCCCTACTTGAAGGACGTGTGAACCCAGGGCCACTTTTTGGCTCCCAAGCTCATCTACGACACTCAAATCCTTGCAAACATCCACGTTGAACTTGACCAATTCTTCACTCTGGGCTGTCAGGAAAACCTTCTTAAATCCGAGCAAATGCTTTTTAGGGGCATTGTGTACTGATGGAGGAGTGTTGAACAGGAGAACTGTATGGCTTCCACTCCTCCTTCCCATGTTCCTAACTCTTAAATGAATCTTAAAAGCTAGGTTTTGACAACTCCCTTCAAAGAGATCAATAGATTTGCATCTCTGGGAGTGACAAATGTGACCTTCCTCCAAGGGAACTGATACCAGTTTAGGTGCCCGGACAAGGTAATGGTTGAATTGAGAGTAGCTCAGGCCATCACCAAATGAGTATATAGTTTCACCTGTGTAAAACCGATAGGTTCTGCCAGGGTACCCAGTGGCCGGATCTGATCTCATGTTCATGTTTGTCATGGGGACCTTGTCTGCAAACTCTTGTGGGTACCATGTCATGGGTAATCTTCCACCTGATGAACAAGAAAAAAAGGCAAATTAGTTCTGAAATTACACAATTCTGATAAACAGAGTTGTAATGGATTCTGGAATAGAATTCTGGTCTGGGGCTTGTCTAGCAAACTAGTAATCAATACCAAAGTCGACAAATCAGAGCTCGCTTACTAGGATTATAATATCCAAAGATCACATCTGATAAAGCGGCTCCTCCAGCTTCACCGGGGTAACCAACCCAAAGAATGCTCGTGATTTTGTCATTGCCTTTGGCAAATGAGATATCCATGCCTCCCCCAGACATGATAACAAGAATTACGGGTCCCTTGGATACATTTGCAACTTCTGTTACCAGAAGTGCCTGCTGGCCAGGGAGATGAAGGTCGACTCTGTCACGACTCTCTGCCTCGATGGATTGATCAGCGCCCATTACTAAAACTGTGGCATCTGCTTGGGCGGCTATTTTCTTGGCATCATCTAGTTGTACACTGCCGCATGCCACATTGGGACAGCCCGGCTGATAGAGAGTCGGAACTGAGGCTGTGAGGCCTTGCAGAGGAGTAGTATATTTGCATGGAGTGCCTGGCAAAACAAACTATAGCGTCAATGGATGCTTTAGAAGGTCTAGCGCTTAAGAATTATATAACATAATTCAGTTACCTTCATAGTTCCCGATCATGGTTTTTGTCACATTGGCATTGGGTCCGATCACTGCCAAGGATTTGATGGCTGTGGGTGACAATGGCAATGAACCCGCACTGTTCTTGAGCAAGACAATCCCTTGCCTCGCAGCTTCACGGGCCAGCTCCTGGTTCTTTGGGGTGCAGACATCCTTGGGGCCGAGTTTCCCATAGAGTTGCTTACTTGGGTCACCATCAAAGAAGCCCAGTCGCATGAGAGTGCCAAAGTTGTTGCTGATTGCCTTATTGACGGCATACTCATCAAGCAGCCCAGCTTTCACTGCAGCCTCGGTATGTTGCCCCAGGAAAGATCCACAGTTGAGATCCAACCCTGTTGAGACCAGCAAATTAATGCACACTTTTGAGTCATGAACAGAAACAATAGCTCAGAAGAAGTCCCTGTATGAAGAATGAAAAGGTGGATGGTGTGGCTTCACCTATCTCTTAACAACTGGGCACGACGACCATTAATTAGATTGATCTGATCTTGGTTGGGCCCCTCTTAGAGATCAAACTGATCAGATGATCCGACATGATTGATCATCGTCGACCATTATTAATCTAAGAAGGGAAATGCAATTACCTGCCAATATAGTCTTAGCAGCGGCTTCCTCTGGGGTCTTGGTGTAGTGCTGATTGTTGTAAAGTACGTCCACTGAATCACAATCCGAAACGATGTATCTGCAGCAGCAGGAGAGGCAGAACAGAAGCAGCCCAACAAAATCACAATGTCAGGAAAGCAATAGCAAGGGAGCATTAAAACTTTTTTTTTTTTTTTTTTACTTTTCAAATTTGAAACTACAGATGGTGATGCATGTGAAGCTGCAGTTTATTCTTAAACTGGGTTCCTCTGTAAAAATCACATTGTATGATCATTGATGATTAATCAAATAATCCTTTCGAGCAGCAAGATTAATTGTTCTGGGCTACTTAATATGAGCAACAATGTAGCACTTTAGACATTGATCCGATGGAGGCCCAGTAGACATTTTTGTTACGTGGGTGAATGATGGCCAGTACAGTAGAGCATGTGGTCATGTATTTGTTTTGTTCCCTAACAGTTGAAGACCCACATGGGCAAGAAGACCCACTGCTTTCCTATATCATATATAGAATTATGGATCTAAATCATCTTGCCAAGGTACAGGATTCTAAACAATGGGATTAAGAATTTAAGATAGCCAAAATGCTAAACACATTCAGGAGGATCAAGGAAAAGAGAAGAGACCCATTTAATTTCCATTCTCCTCTAACGACACCGGCGAGAAGATCCGGGTCTGCGCAGGTCGGTATCCCATTTACTTGGTTATAAGAGCACATGACACTAGCAACATTCCCATCAATGACACAGCTCTTGAAGGGGGGTTGAAATGTATCATCCAGGTCTTGTTTAGTAACCTACAAGCAAATTCATAGACAAAAAGAGTGAAGGACTGTTTACTATCTATCTCTTTCTTTGTATAGCAATGAAATGAAGACAACCAAAAGAAAACTAGTACGACTAAAACCACAGTTTGATTACTACCTGAGCATTGAAGTGATAGCGGTCGACCCCCTCCCATGCATCCACATCATATGCTGTGTAATGCTTGCAGCAAGCAGCAACTTTAAGCCGACTGGGGTCTCCGTCATCGCTTTGCTGCAAGCCTTGAACATAACCTGCTGCATATTTGCTGGAGAGCAGAGGATCTTCACCTGGAGTCTCTTGGCCTCTTCCCCATCTGGGGTCTCGGAATATGTTGACGTTTGGACTCCAGTAAGTTAGCCCAGCTAGGCCCACATTGTACATGGCTCTAGCTTCCGTAGACACCATCTGCAGATGTATATCTCAAAGTTGATTTGGCTTGAAAACTACTTTGACATAGAATGATATAACTCTATAATCAGCCAACTACAGAGAATTCATTCATGAAGAGAAAGAAAGGTTCAAATAAATTGGGTCTTTTTGTTGGGTGGACAACAAGATCTACCAAAATGAACAGCTCAATATTTGCTTTTGAAGCTTACCCCTACCCATAGGGCTGTAGCCTGTAGTAGGGATCTCGGGTTGGATTTGAATTTAATCCAAGCCCACTTGATTGTCTTTAGTTTAAAATAAAGAAAAACTAAAGAAGTTGAAAATGTTAATTACTAAATCTATATAAATATTTTAGTTGGACCGGATGTTGGATCGGGTTTTCCCAGACCCGGTGCCCTAAACTGCTCCCACCTACTATTCAGATACTCATCAAATGCTTGAGGGGCCTAGGGTACTGCGAAAGACCCACACACACACAATCAAGAGATGCATGGACAAGAGAAATTAATAGATATGTATCCTACTTAACAAACATTATACATGAGAACATTAATTTCTTATCAATTCAGTATTTGAGAACATTAATTTCTTATCATTTAATACTTTGATTTTCACCTTCTAGTTGATTGGGATGCTCTGTAGACTACAGAAGTAATAAATGTTATCAGTGACTAGAGAAAGAACTAATTCCAAAGATTAATCAAAAGTGACTAATTAGACACGGTACATTTTAGCATTTACAATTGTTAATGGGTCGGATCTATTGATAGAATCAAACCGACTGAACCAATTATATAAATTCGGGTGTTGTGTATGTGCCCCGATTAAACAATTGGGTCGGAACCAGTTTTTGCTGTTCCGAATCAATTATATAGTTTGTATTGGTTTCTTGTTTTTTTTTTATAATCTTTGTTATATTTTTTTTAAAAGGATACATTTCATAGAGAGCATATAATATTACTTTTGTTAAAACACTTGTTTATCTTTACATACACAAGTTATTATTTTACTGTCATCTTTATTAAAATTATAGTAGCAAAAATGAATTTCTAAGTTGTTATTAATAGGGCTGGCAACAGGTCAGTTTTGTGATGCTCAATTAATAATTGGGTTGATTCTGGTTCTTTCTTTTTCCAAACGGATTCAAACCTGAACTAGTTATTTTGTAAATATAATATAATTCTAATTCTTTTGTAATTTTTATTATATTTTATGTATAAACGTGTAAATTTGAAAGATAATATATAAGCTAATTTTGATTAAAAATACTTAATTTATTAATATATAAATAATTTATTATTTTACTGACATTTTTATTAAAACTATTTTATAAAAATACTAAGTTGTAATTTTTTAAATAATTATATTTGTCAATATAATTGGGTCTAACCTGATTATCCCAACCAATCAAGAGATGGCTCGTTCATGTATTAATTGGTTTGTTCCAGCAGTGACGCAGAATCAAATCCTACAACCACCGCTTTGGGAAGAAAAAGGGTCAAGGGGAGGTTTAGTGGTGCATAGCATGCACCGAATCCCAATTATTAATCGGTATGATTCTGAGTCCAAGGTTTTTTCGTGATTGAACTGTAAATTTAGCCTCGGATCAATCTACACTACTTGTGATGAAGTTGAGATCTTTCTAACCTAGCTTTTATAATCTCACCTACTTGTATTATAAATGATTTGTCCGAATCCATTCTCTTGTCAGAATTCTCTCATTGGGTAAGGAAAAGAGAAGAAAACAATAGAAACAACCTACTTTCTTTTTCTTCCCAGACTTGAGTTGGTTAATACTTATGTTTTTGTAATTATAGGGTTGAGAGTTTGTTTCGAGAGATTGATGTACTCGGATTAGGCGGGTTATGTCGTCCCCTGTATTATTTCATTTATATTGATATTATTGATAAAATTTTTAAGGTGGCCATCCCTCTGGCTCGAGTAAAATTTGGGGATTTAAAAAAACAAAAAAAAAAGAACAATCACTCCACAAAATTTGACCTGCAAATCATGCTCATATTTTTCTTTTTCATTCCATCTTTTATGTTGTTAGGTTTGAGGATCTGAAAAGGTAGGAAAATAAAGAGAAAAGTAGGAAAACTTATACAAGTTTTATAAAGGTTTCTTTACCTTTTTTCTTTTTTTTCCGTACTTTTTTCTTCAAACCAAACACAGCTTAAATTCATAATTACAACAAAATTAAGCTAAATATATGAAGTGTTCAATGCAACTAGAAGATTAGGCTGAACAGCTAGGCCCCGTTGATATATATATAACATCCCCTCTTTTTTCTGTCCACCCTGTATATGAACAGTTGTAGCACATCCTTTTCACCTGCCTTATAAAAAAGCAGTAAAAAGCAACTAGTTGCTTCCTGATTTCTCAAGGGTATTTTTTTCCCATCAACTTGGTAGTGGAATTATTTTATTCTCCTCAGTAAATTTTCCCCCTTTTAGGAAAACAGTACATTAAATACCACCTTTATTAGTTTAGTAAATAGTAATTGGCTGAGATTCTTCTCATAAATTTAGTTTAGGAAAAAAATATATAAACTTTTGAAGATATAATTCAAGACTATGTGGCCCTCCACATGCAAACTAGTAATAATCAGATCAAGTTCAGTTGGAAAAACAGAACACGGTTCAGACTAACAAATGAAGATCATGACAATGAATGAAAGATTCAGTATCAACTCCACTCAAATACTGGTTCTGGGATTTACCAGTTATAGTGTAAATCCAATCCCATGTTTGAATTCAAATCTAAAACATATTCCCTTGAAGTACTACTTCAGAAGCAAGTACATTCTTCTCAACATTGCAGAAATTTTAAACTAAAGTCTGAATTAGCTTAGTTACTTATAAACCCATGTCTGGCATTCAAAATTCTGAGAACAGAAGGGAAAACATATTGAAAAGAAAAATGAAAAGAGCAAAAACTAAACTAGGAGCCTATCTTCTCCGTACCAAACAGAATTACTCGGTAAACTAATAGAAAAAAACATCTCCAACCCACATTTGAATCAAACCCAGGGTCCATTTTCACCCAAACGATCAAGAATCAAGATCAGAAATGAAGAGTAGGATGAGACTTACCTTTCCAATGTCCTCAAACAGAGACGTGTTAAACGAAGCTGCAGTTAGAATGACCTGAGGAAAGCTTGTAGCACCAGGGACTGCATTTGAGAAATGGGTGCCAGGACCCACGTAAGATACTCCATGTAAAGCTTCAGACCACCACCCATAGCTCGGAATTCCCAGCCTATTCACTGCCCCAGCTTTACTCACCAAGAAAGTAATCTTTTCCTGCAATGTAAGCCTCTCCACTAGATCATTTACTCTTGCAGCAATGTCCAATGAAGTATTACAGAACCCAAAGGCAGCCAAGCTGGGATTCTTGCCAACATCACAGGCGAAAACTGGAGATTGGCCTGAGGCCCCTTTGGAGCCCAGGAGAAAAAGAATGCAGAGCTGAAGAAGGAACACTAAGAAAGCAGAAGTTTCAGCTCTGTTTCCTCCAGAATCCATGGCTCCTTTGTGTTGCAAGGCTCCAATGGAGGAGGAGGAGGAGGAGATTAGTGGGTATGGTTTCGTTTTCAATATATAGAGCAAATATATTTATATCAATATAAGGCAAATTGTTTGTTTTCAGCCCGTGAGCAAAGAGGTGAAGCTGACTCTGAAACTCCATTTAATGGTTATTACAGAAAAGAGTGAGGAAAAAGACAGATAGGGCGAGAAAATCTAGCTTTCAGAAATTCATTGGCTTTTGAGTCCGTAGAGAACTGAAGATAAATTTTTGTTTCTATGTTCTTTCTATTTCCTTCATTACGAGTATTTGGAGAGACTCTACTCAGAGAGAGAGGAGGTCGGTTTTCTCGGGACTGGAGATATTGGATTTATTCGTGCTTTCTACTGTTTTTCACTTTCACATGAAAGATGGAATGGTTGATTCCATCATGCACAGGTTCCCTTTTTAAATCTTATCATTTCCAACAAAATTATGATGGTGGAGTCCACCTAATAACAGGCAGATATGCCCATTAACACTAATGGATCTGCATTATGGGTATCAGTGATTTGATAACTAGAGGGAGATCAATTACTTGTTGACGCTTATCTGATGTTGATGTGGTGGTGGGTCCTATATCCATTGATCAAATCTGTTCTCTGGTTCATAAGCTGTAAGTGCTAATTTTTTATAGGTGCATTAGTTTACAGGTTTATTACCACTAAAATTTACAAGCAATCCAAGGGAGGAGTGGCACTAGCTAGAAAATAGCCATTTTTTATTCTTTTTGTTTTTTAGTTAAGATAGCGCCCTGCTAAGATGTCCATGTACACTTTGTCCAAATGGGTTCTTTATTTTTTTGGATAGAAGTACAAAATGGATTCATGTGAGCAAATTTAAACTTCATCTAGGATAGGTAAAACCGTAAAATAGCAACTATAATAGTTGATTCTATTCAAGACTATACATGCTATAGAACAAGTGAAACCAATGAATGAATCAATGCAGAAATTTGTCTTAGTTAACTAGTTATTTAGTGCCGATTCTTTATTATAATGTGCTTCTTTTTCTTTTGGTACATGTGTTAGGTTGGAGGGGTGTCTTTGTCTGGGGCAGGGAATTGGGTCTGGTTGAGGTAGGCTCAAGCTCAACCCTAAATTGCCCAACTTTATTTCTTCATTCTGAACCTTTTTTGGGAGATTCTGGTTCCAACATATTTGTTTATTTGAGGGTGGATGCTGCTCACTAGTCACCACAAATTGGCAAATTGAACTCATCTCAATTATTAATTAATGGATTCAAGAATGCCAACCTAGAAGAGAAAACTAATAGAGTGAAGGGTTCAGTAGTTCTGGTTGCTATATAAGAAAAAGACCTGCATAACAGGATGGACTAAGTGAAAAAGTATGCATCAAATTGCTTCAGACTAGCTGTCTAGATAAAAATTCAAAACTTTGTATCTGGAAAGTGATTCATTTTATCATAATTGTTGGAAGTGGGCTGTGCATATGCAATTCTTTAGAACATATCCATCATCTTTTGAACTACTTCAGTATTTATCTTGTTCCATATGTAACTAAATAGGAGGTGTAATTAAGAGGGTAGTTTTACAAGGGAGATGTTAGAAACTTAGAATAGAAGGCTCGTGTTGTATTATTGGAAGCTTTTCTGCTCTTTAGCTGAAGAGAGTTGCTTTCAAAATTAGTTGTCATTTCTCCATCTGTTAGTTACTTGTTTTGTTGAACAAAGCAGAAGCATTCGAAGGGACGTCAGAGGGCTCAGTAACCCCACTAAGCTTTCATATAGTGACTGATTGTTGGGATTAGAGAGCTGGGACCAGTTTTTGGGTTAAGATAGGCCAGCCTAATCATCAATGTCCCCTTGCTTAAAAATGGAAGTAAAGCAGATCTAGCTGGAGTTGAGTAGACCTCATTCTATCAATCAAGGCCATCTATTGATCATATACATTAGGCTGTGTTTGGTTGCAATGCAAATAAATTTGCACTGATGCAAAACCATGGCAGTGCAAATGATTTGAATGTAAATTCTGACCTATTTTTGTTTCAAATTTTAACTTATTTTGTTTGATTGCAGTATAAATAAAGTAAATTAAGACATGAAGCAGAATAAAGTAAAATCCAAAACAAAATTAAACAAGAATTCGCATTTTTTACATTTGCACTCCCATGCATTTGTATAAGTGCAAATAAGTTTGCACTGCAATCAAACACAACCTTACTTAGATTCCAAACTGATGTATCCAAAACTTCTCACTAAATAGAGATTCATGGTTGTTTGAACCACTGGATTGGAATTTATAAATATTAACAAGATATTTAGACTCACATAAAAAGAGTTTCAAATCTAGTGGCTTAGCTTATTTATTGAAACACAAGACTCAAAACTTAATTGAAAAAATTTACCCATTAATAGGCATTAAGTGCTGAGGTGACTTTGGCAGCCACCCTGCATGATCTTTGCTGGGGCATGACTTCTGCTGTCTATCAAATAATT
The DNA here is from genome assembly GCF_056320005.1 of Nelumbo lutea. Classification (NCBI taxonomy): domain Eukaryota; kingdom Viridiplantae; phylum Streptophyta; class Magnoliopsida; order Proteales; family Nelumbonaceae; genus Nelumbo; species Nelumbo lutea. The sequence goes on from NC_142684.1 coordinate 114,753,721, forward strand.
TGCAGTAATTGAATGGTTACTTGACGCCCTAGAGAAAATATCCATTCACCAACAAAGATTACATCTCATCAACTAATCTCAATATCGGTTTGTCAAATCCATATATATATGTAACTCCATATTGGCAGAATTGTGAATGAGATGTATGAATGAAAGGAGAAAAAATTAAGTTTAATTGAATTAATTGGGCTTCTTCTCTAAATAACCACATCTTATGACATGTTCAGGGATAATATGGATAAGTTTTCTTTCCGAGCAATATGGTCCATGCATCCTAGGATTAACTTACTGTTCATTTTATTTCTATTTGATAAAAAAAAAAAAAAAGAGAGAGAGAGAATTATGTGGCAATAACGACTAACAACAATCAATATTTTCTTGATATATGGCAATAAATTGTTTTTTTTTTAATTGGAAGGTTCATCCTAGTTGATTGAATTATGTATTATTTCCAAATCATTTTGGCTTTCCAGTTTTGCTTCACCCCAATTCCCCATTTACCCAATAAGGAGGAACCAATATGTGTGAGAGAGAGAGAGAGATGTGGGGCGGTACTCTCTTGTGTATGACGCGACCTTGTCTCCTTTGCTAGTATTTGTGCCTTTTGTGCAATATCCACCATTGCAGCAACTTCATGGAAGCATCATTATTTTATATTTTGCATGCTCTCCCCTGTTCCTATTATCTTTATAGGAGGATGTTCCACAATTTGCTAATATTTTCTTCACCCTTTTTCATTGCGTAAGTTTCATTTTCGATCCTTCAATTTATTTTGACCCAAATTGCAAGGAAGGAGAAGTTTTCATGGTAAAAATTAAGAGAGAGAGCAAAACTTTTCATGACCTAACTTCGATCCTTTAAGTAGGAGTTACAGGATTCTCTCTGTGCTGTGGCCACTGTGCCTCATATGCACCCTGCTTTGCTTCACCCCCACGAGTCCGTTCTTTTACATATATTTTTATTGTTTAATTTATAATATCACAGATTGATCCATTTAATCCAGACATACATACGGTTGAATCGCTGACGACCCAGACCCACCACCCAACTGAAAAGTAATTCTATTTCCAGATCAGATTTTAAAATACTGGTTAATTAAAAACAATCAGGACATAGAATGAAAACATAGAGATTTCTTGTGCTTTATATCTATATAACCAGAAGCATTACTGCATATTAGGCATGATTCGTTTAATTGTTTGTTGTATTCTTCTCTCTTTTATGTGATGAGTCACATTAAACAAAGCTTATTTCCAAATGCCAATGCCTAGTTGGGGTCGGGGTGTCAGCTTCCCACATTAGAGGTCTCAACACTAGAATCTGGATTCCACGCTATCACATCTGGTGTAGTTGATCATATATTATTATAATTGTTACGAATTTCAGAAAGCATGAATGGAAATAGACATGAAGAAAGAGAAGATGAGTGATGAGTGTAGTAGACCTACTCCAGCCCGTGACCAAGTATGCTGACAGCTGAGTCAGCCACGAGCCCTTTGTCTAGTAAAATATTAGGAAATTAATATGCTTGATTGCCTGGGACCAGACCAAGGTTGGCTTGGATTAAGCTAAGTCTGGTGGTCGGTCAGTCTGTTCTCTCACTGCATATAATATGCCTTTATGTCATTCCACTCCAGCCCTCGACCTGTAGCACTAAGATAGCTAGATCCACATTTGTAAGCAAAGCCATGTTAGAAAGAAGAGCCGAGCCGAGTGCCGCAGTGGGATCAAACTGGAGCTGGGCACTAATTAATTAGAACGGTGAGAGTGGGAAACAGCACTGAGAAAGCGATCGAAGAGTTGGGCACGTACGTAGTGTTTGGCGCCTGAGGCTTGGTCGCTTGGGCCGCGGTGGATGTGCGCGGTTAATTGCGGTACATGCATGATTGGTTGCCTAAAACTAGAACGAATTGAAGAACCACTGGTCTGAAATTGAGAGTTTGATGAGACTTCGATCTTCAAGTGTACTCTCCAAATCCAGGACCATGCAGTAGGCAGTAGCAGTGATTGGATGGGTCAGGCACTTAGGCTAGGCCCCAATCCCCCCCTCAATTTCCACACTCTCATTGGTCTATTCCGGCCTACTGCCGCAACTGCAAATTTAAGAGCCATCACTTCTCCCACTACTACGTACCTACCTTCTGGCTGGGCCCAGCTGCACCTGCAAATTAAGCTAAAGCTCCCTTATTCTGTTTGGATAAGTCTGTATGTGCATGGGTCCATTCCTTCATATCTCTTTGCAAAATATGATCCTGATCCTCCTCTCTGTCTTAGGCTTAGCCATGTGGAGAGAGAATGAGTAGAGATGATCCATGTATCCAATTCTAAACTGTATGTCAAAGCGACAGCTTCGTCTGAATTGGCCATGGCGCATGGGGATGCACGTACCATGAATTAATGCTGGACCATGTTTTGGATTCTTCTCAACTACAACCTATCTACAGATGAGGTTTGACACTTACAATTCCCAACACAGAGGGATTCTCTCTTTTGTCTACAGAGGGAGATTTTTTCCCTAGCTAGTAGAGAAATGAGCTAGGGGAGACATATTGTTATTGAGCATAGAATTCAAAATTATAATAAAGTGATATGACAAACACGCTTCCGAACTATTTTCTTTGCTAGACTACTACTTGTCTAACAAATTCTCCCTTTACCCATAACGATATATAGATCATAGAATAATTACAATTGACAGAGTATTAGAGACAAATGGTCGTGAATGGTAGTAGCTAGAAAGCAAAACGTTTGAATGATGATAGAAAATTCATCTTGTGCGGATTTATTTAAGATCACGAGAGCATCGCTAAATTGCCTCCGGTTTTTGGCGGAATTCGACTAGAGGACAAACCGAACAAGCGTGATTCTTTATTTCGCCAAGGAAGAATGAGGAAAATGTCCCTTATTTCTTTTCTAAGTTGTAATTACATTATTGGAAAGGGGAATGCCCCCCGGTTCTGGTCCCAAGTTCCATCCCTCTCCCTCTCTCTCTCTCTCTCTCTCATTGCAAGGCTTCCCAATCAAGAGGGTTGTTGAATTATTAATCAAGGGATGCGTCCAAGTTATATACAACTGGTTAATTACAAATTGGGTTGGGCTGAAATTGATCCTAAGGCTTAGTTTGGAAAGAGTACAAATATAAATGTGTAGAGTGTAAAACCGCATATTTTGTATTACAAATATTTGTATTTGTATTCTTTCTAAGGCTTAGTTTGGAAGGAGTACTGTACATGTTTATATTTATATTCCTTCCAAGGCTCACTTTAGAAGGAGTACAAATGCAAATGTGTAGAGTGTAAAATCTTATATTTTGTATTATTTTGTAGATATTTGATGGTATATTTGTATTCTTTCCAGACTTAACCTGAGGTTCAATTTGAAGAGAGTATAAATGCAAATATGTACAATATAAATACATACAAAATAATACAAAATATAAGGTTTTACACTATACATTTGCATTTGTTCTCCTTCCAAACTGAGCCTTGTATTTGTACTCCTTTCAAACTGAGCCTAAGACTTAATTTGAAAAGAGTATAAATACAAATAGATACAATATAAATAGATACAAAATAATACAAAATGCAAGACTTTACACTTTATATATTTGTATTTGTACTCCTTCCAAACTGAGCCCAAGTTCCTAATCCATATGAAATGCTGAAGCTGAACATAATTTTCAGGTTTATAATTTGGTTCAGTTTGTGTTCAAATTCATGGTAATTATAAGTATTGTATCCTTGCTATAAGAAGGAGATTAGTGGGGTGATTTGTTTTGTTAGAAAAAAAATGGAACCAAAATGAATCACAAGTAAAAAAAAAAAATCAATTATACTTGCAGATAGGTGATGAATCTGGCAAATTTCTGCTTAAGGCAAAATCATCTCAAAACAACCTGAGTTATTTATGTAAACTGACCAACTGAAGCCAATTTGACCTTTGTCAGGTCAATTGCAAGTTAAGTTCTGCATTGTCACACCATAAATGTATATGAAAAGTACTTCAGATAATTTAAGAAATTATTGCATAAATCCACTTTTGGTCCCTCACCATGTTTCCCATATTCAGAGAAACATACATAGATAGGGAACATTTTGCCAAAAGAAAATTATATTTGATCTCGTACTGTTTTATAGTTTTGTAGTCCTATCCAAGAAATTGCTATGTTATAAGATATATACTATGTACAATTCTGATTTATTAAGAGATGGAAGGATTTGAACTTCCAATCCCTTAAATAGTTAGAGTTATCGTGGACCCATTAGGACATGAGTGCAAACTTGGGTCGGGTTTGTTTCATTTTTAATGGGCCTGGACCCTAACATAGCCAGGAAGTTCTTCAAGTCGGGCTTGTAGTCCTACCTTATTTCAGAAAGTGACTTATAAATACTAATGCTGTGTTTGGTTGCAATGCAAATAAATTTGTATTGATGCAAAATTATAGTAATATAAATGATTTGAGTATAAATTCTGACTTATTTTTGTTTCAAAATTTAGCTTATTTTATTTGATTGCAGTACAAGTGAATTAATTAAATAAAGTAAAATCTAAAATAAAATTAAACAAGAATTTGTATTTTTATATTTGAACTCCCATGCATTTGTATTAGTGCAAATAAGATTACTGCAACTAAACACAGCCTAAATAGTTCATATTGAAAGGTAATCTCAGCCTTGGCTCAACTATCTTAAGCCCAAGATTGGTGTTGGGCCTATTAAAGCCCAATATTCGTAAATCTCTAGAACCAAAAAGTATTATCTAGTAACCGAATGTAAGTAGGAATTTCTTAGGCTCAATTTGGAAGGAGTACCAATACAAATATGTAGAGTGCAAATCTTGTATTTTTTATGTATTTATACTGTACATATTTCATTTGTATTCTTTACAAACTAAGCCTTAGGCTGTGTTTGGTTGCAGTGCAATTTTATTTGTACTAATACAAATACATGAGAATGCAAATTCTCTTGTAATTTTGTTTTGGGTTTTACTTTATTCAGTTTCATGTCTTAATTTACTTCATTTGTATTGCAATCAAACAAAATAAGCTGAAATTTGAAACAAAAATAATAAATTGAAATTTACACTCAAATCATTTGTATTATTATAGTTTTGCGTTAGGACAAATTTACTTGCATTGCAACCAAACACAGCCTTAAGAAACCCAAATGATACTATGGCTTTTGGCATTCTATGAGCTGAGAAACCCAGAACGCCATGAAATTGTATTTGTTAAAAGTCCAAAAAGCCAGAATTACACGTACAGAAGCTACAAAATCCACTTTAAGGTAAAGCTAGCTCACGTAGCTTCGGACGAACGACCCCACCCACCCACCCACCCATAAATGGACTCTAAATCATGTGGAGTGTCCGAAGTTCCGAACTTGACAAAACGGATAAAACACTCCATTAATCCCTTCGCCCAAACCTTAAAGTCTCTAAATATGAGCTTTCTTGATCATCTTGTCTGTTTTTTTTGTTTGGTTAATAATTTTGAGCAAACCTTGCAAGGAACACATTAAGCCCCCTCCGCTCTTTGAGTGAGTAGCACAAAGGTCGTTGTCTTTGAACAACCCAATAATAAGCTTCAGCATCGATCCTCTTGCAAGGCAGCAACTTTGCTGCTCTAAGAACCTCAGACCGGTCTTGATTCTTCAAGTCTTGGGCAATCTCACAAGCCAAGTCTCTCTAGAGTAGAAGCTTTCCTGATTTCCCTCATAGTCATTATCATAGGCCTGGATCTGTGGGGCTGCTTCATTCCACCAGCCAATATTGGAGTTAGCTTGGTGGCAGCTTTTGATTGCTAATTGCTTCCTTCTATCTATTTCATTATATTTTACTTGTTCTTTTGTTATTGTGTGTGTGTGAGAGAGAGAGAGACCTGTAGGAAAATTAGGGATATTAGGGAAAAACCAATTGGAAGCAAAAGAAAAGCAAGGGGTTTCAAATGCATATTTGGGTTTTTTCAGCTAGAGAGAGGTATGAAGGAATTAGGGTTTTTGAGTTTTTTTTTTATACTTACAACTTTGAGGGAATGAAAGGGTAAAATAAATTGAACATAAAAGTGAAATAAGGGGTTCAAGTGCCTGTTCAGGTCTGAAGGCATTTGCAGGACAATCCCGAGCCCCCTCAATTAAATGCAAACACCAGTATATGAAATAAAAAAACAGAGCATTGCATCAACTATTATTTGGTTTAAAACATTGGCGTATTCACGTTTCATTGGGTTTCTATGCAATTAAACTCAAAAGACATCTTTTCTCTTCACAACTTGATGCTCCATTCACAGAAATTGCTTTTTCCTTTTTCTTGATTTTTGTTCTTTTGAAAGGACAAGTAAAAAGACTAATGGAGTGGTTCTTCCATTTTGTCAAGTTTAGACACTTCTTATATCTAGTAAGTATGCACATGCTTTATACATGGTAGTTCTACATGATGATAATGATAGTATAATGTATCTAAATTTTTCTATAAAATTCATATAATTTTTTATATGCATGTGCAAAGCAAGCACATGCCTGATTAGCAGTTCGTTAACCGAATCCAATCACATAAATACCTCATATTGGGTTGCAAAGTTTTAGGTATCATTGGCAGGCCTACCTGTTTGATTGAACTCTTCGTTTTGTAATATTTTATTTTCTTAATGTATCTTTTTTTGTTCATTTATCAAAAAAAAATGTAAGATTTAAAAAGAGTATATTCAATGAGATGAAAAGTAATAGTTCAAATTACATTTTAAACCTCACAACTAAATATGGATTAAATTCAAAAAATGGGCATTTTAATCAAAAGAAAGTTTCACAATTTTGTTCGTATATTTAATAGTAGTGTAAATATAAAAGTATAGATGTCTTCAATTTTTTTTGTTTCTATGTGTGTAAAAATAATTCTGTTATGTACACTTATTTTTTGTTTAATATAATAAACATATGATATTATACATGTGCCTAATTTTTTTTGTAAAATTTATGTATTTTTTACAATTTTATATTTTTATATTTTATTAAGTTTTATTATTTATTTATGACATTAAAGGTTGACACATTTGACACATAAGTTGAACTATTGATCTTTGCTAAACTAGAAAATAATTTCATTTTGGTAGTTTTAGATTATGTGTTTCATTTTAATCGTCATTAAAAACAATTCTTGTTTATTACACTTTTTTCAAATTGATTAATAAAAATATCATAAATATTTCTACCCTTTTATACATTTTTATAATTTTTTATATTTATTTCTATTTAAAAATTTTATTATTTGACTATGATTTTATGACTTGACCAATGTGATACTAATGGTTGAATTGCTTACCCGGATAAAGAATAGTTTTGTTTTTTAGTAAGTTTTAAAATATATAAATTTATATTGTTAAAATCATTAGGCATAGATCTAGTAGCATTTATTAGTGAAAAAATAACTTAAATATAAGATTTAATAAGAGAGATTGGGAGTTAATACCTTAAATATAAGACTTAATGAGAAGGGATTAAATGAGTTGAAAATCGTTAATTGAAATTATATTTTCATCTCTCATAATTAGAGATGGACTAAATACACCATGGCCATTTTAGTCAAGAAAAGTTACACATCCTCATTCATACCTTTTATAATAGTATAAATAAAGTGACATGTTACCACATTTTATGTAGCTTATATTACAATATTGTGTTATTATTTGTAGCAGATCCAAAGCCCCAAGTAAGAGTTGTATTACCAATTACCAAAGACAATATGTTTCAATAAAAATAGGATCATCAAATATCCAATGGTCTATTTCTCTCAAAAAAATCCCATGGTCCAGAAAATTGGATTGGATTGTTCTCTTTTGATTTGGATTGGATTGACATGCATGTGGAATGTGGACTAGAATGTATGTGAAACATGATAATTAAGGGGATGTTTGACAATATGAATGGTTTTATTTTTCTAAAATAGAAACAACCGTGGCACTAGAAAAAAAAATACTTTTTTGTTGATGTGGTAGTAATTTTTGTTTTAGAAAATAAAACCATTCACATTATGGAACGCCCCCTAAGTTATCATATTGAGCATGATTATCACCAAGTAAAAAACAGTGTTGTCACAATAAATGCAGTTTATGAAAAACTTCATTAATCCAGGTACTAAGGTTGCAACTTGGGTCACTTTGACTCACTTGTGTTTGGAAACTTCTCAAAGGGCCCAAACCTTAACCTTAGCCTAATGTATTGAAAGTCTTCAAATCAAACAACCCAATTTGCAGCCTACTTGAAATAACTAGTGGAAATTTTTGTCAATTTAAAAGGTAGAGTTGTAATCGGATTGGATTCAGATTGAATCTAGTGACATCCAAATCCATTCAGATTATTGAAACACCAAAATCAAATCCGATCTGAAATCTAAAATATATGAATTGGACCTACTTCTATTGATGCATTATGAGATTACCTCTTTTCATCCATAATCCACATCAAAGAGCCCTTCATTAATGCAACTAATTAACTTTGTCAAAGACTCTTTGCAATAAATCTATGCTATATATAAAAGTGCGAATGTAGTGTGGAAGTTTTTTTGGATTAAAATTACCCTTTATTTATTTGTTTGAGAGAGGGTATAAAAGTCATTTTATTATAGCTTTGATATCAACTTTAGTGGCTACTAAAATGTTCATATTTGTGAGGGTTCAAAATGTAACTTCAATTATTACTTCCCACCTCATTTAATCTCTTCTAATTAAGGCTTATACTTAAGGTATTAAATCCCATTTTCTCTTATTAAATTATATATTTTTTAAGTTATTTTTCACTAATAAATGCTACTAATAAGATCTATTTCAATATTTTAAATAGTATATATTTTAAAATTGACTAAAAAATAAAATCATTTTTTATCCAAGTGGTGGTTAAGCAATTCAACCATCCGAATCAAATTGATCAATCTACGAAGTCATAGTTAGGTAATAAATTTTTAAAAATAGAAATAAATATAGAAAATTACAAAAATATAGAAAAATTAGACACATTTATGTAATCAATTTATTTTTATTGATAATGAAAATGAATTACATAATTTAGAACTAGCCAAAATGAAATATAAAAATTAATAATAAATAGTTCAACTTTTGGATTAAATGTGGTAAACTTTAACGTCATAAATAAATAGTAAAAATTAATATAATATAAAAATATAAAAAAATACATACATTCTGCAAAAAAAAAAAAAAACATTTAAACACATGTGTAAGTAGTGTGGTAAGGCTAAGTGTGGTGATCCCCTTGGGGGACGAAGGAAAGCTAAGAGGAAGGGTAGGCTACAAACTTCTATCGACAGAGCCATGTGTTTGTTGTGATTCACACTCCCTTTTATAAAGGGACATCCCAAGATGTTGAAAGGAATGAGCCAAAAATGATTTGAATCTTATTTGAAAAGGGGATCTTTGATTCAGTGTTGGTTGTCAGAGGGACACTGCTAAGGGTTCGCCACTTGTCTCATGAGATCTCTCTAGGATGAAGTTTTCTTTCGTCTAAGGACTCTCATAGCACACGTGTGCTACTTCCTTTCACAGGTCTCCTATATTGGCATGGCGTGGGTGGCATCAAGGCTAGTTTGATGTGTCATGTTTAATCATACTGGATGTCTTGTTACGAACAACTTTGGTTGATGGTATTTCCGTTCATCACTGGTCCATGGTGGCTTTAAGCTCATTGCAAGTTCATATTGATTTTGAGCTCATCGCAAGTTCATGGTGAGTTATGAACTCGTCGTGAGTCCTCGTTGGCTTGTGTGTCATTGTGGGTGTTTCTGTGGTTCTAGTTTGGTACCTCCATTGCCATCGCATTCATGGCGAACAACATGTACTTACAATATGTATAATATCATATATTTATCATATTAAACAAAAAGTATAAAATATTAGAATTAGTTTTACACACAAAAATACAAAAAAAAAAGTATAGAAAAAATGAACACATCTATAATTCTATATTTACACTACTATTAAAAATATGAATAAGATTGTAGAATTTTCTTTTGACTAAAATACTCATTTTTGAATTTAGTCCCTATTTAGTTGTGAGGTTTAAATGGTAAATTTAACTACTACTTTTTAGGACATTTGATTCACTTTATTTAAATCTTACATTTTTTATAAATGAACAAAAAAAGATACACAAAAAAAATAAAACATTAAAAAATGAAGAATCTAACCAAGCAATAGGGGTGCAAATGGATCAAATAGGATCGGATAATAGGATCCAATCAAAAATTGGATCAAATTTAGATATGTGTGCTATTTATAAATATATTATTTATATTGCACTTTTGAATTGAATACTTGTATTTTTTTTTGTTTTTCTATATTTTAATTTTCTTTTAATATTTTATTATTTTTTAAAATAAATTGGAACAAATCAGATCCAAATATCTGACTTCCTCATCGGATTTATATTCAAATCCATGTTTATGAGATGCTATCGAATCTATTGTTAATAGTATTGGATCAGATTTGGATATACCCTGATTCGAATTTGATACAATCCATTTGCATCCCTACCATGCAGGTATGCTTGTCAATGATACCTGAAAGTTCATAACTCAATTCGATTATCACATATTTGGATGATGTGTTTATGTAATCAGATTTGGATTTTGCAGTCTATATCAGATTAATAATATAAAATATAAAAACAAAAATAATACTTAAAAGTTTATAGAAAATTTTGGATATATTATTACCATCATTATGATCAACTAGAATTGCCACGTGCAAAGCACGTGCATGCTTACTAGTTCCAATAAAAGTATTGTGAGGTTGTGCATTAGTTGGACCATCTGCTCCATTTAAAGTATACAAATCTTTATTATATAATGTTAATACTTGTCTTAGCCTAATTTTTAGAATCCAAACAACGAACCATTCCAAAACTTCAATCCATTTTCCTATCTCCTCCCTCTCCCACACAACTAGTGATATAATACAAGTTAAAAGCCTATACGATAAATGACTATACAATGACCAAATTTGGCTCTCTAGATTATTATCAAACACTTTTATAGGTTAATTTCTGAGTGAACCCCATCTGGAAAAGTCAACATTGCATGAAAGCCCCTCCAAAACAAGTCCCGATTTGCTAAGTGCTAACAATAAAATTCTGGCCATAAGACCTTACAGCTACCCATCGGGAACAGCTTTATACCTTATATTTTAACTTGCAATGACCCATGCGATGCATGGGATGGTGTATTTCTACTTTTTTATGTGTAGAATAGTAGAAAAAAATCTTTTTTTCTTTTTTAGTTATTGAGATTCAAACTTTCCTTTTTATATAGCTTATATATTATGAGAAACACAAACCAAATGATGGCGGCTCAATTGATACCTTATCTAGTTAGTTGTAGGAGACACATGGGTTGGAGCAATGGGCTACCTCCCATTGAGTAGCCCTATAAAGCCAAAAAATGTGCTTAACATGAGATTAATAACCAAGTTACATTAAAGAAAACACAATTTCAAAATTGAACGAGTGAAGATAACCAAAAACTCACATTAAGTTCTTTCTTACTACATTTTATTATTGATGATAACAATTTATTAAAAAATTTACATTAAATTAAAAAAAAAATAAAGAGAAAAACCTCAACCCAAGGAAAGAAGCAAAATAGAGGGAAAAACCTAATAACCCAAGTCCTAAGGAAAGGAGCAATAATTTATTTAGATTGGTTCACCCCATGTATTGGTGGGCAAATTTGGGTTTTTAGACATTAATTTGGGTCCAAGCTAAGGTTCATATTTAGGTTGACCCTTAATCTAACTCAACCTATCTAATTTACACCCTACTTAAAAGAGATTGAGATATTTAAGAGGAAAATAAAGATTTAATGGGAAGGGGAGATGCTACAAACATTGACTATTAAGTTGAGAGAGAGAGAGAGTATGATAAATATAGATTTTATGAGAGACAATAGAGATCCCTGAGGTTTTTAATGATTTAATATAAAAATAAATATACACGTGTGAGAAAGGAGAGGAGGAGGTACGTATGAACTCTGTGTTGAGAGGACCATCACTTCCCTCTTTCCTCTTTTTCTATTATCTATATTCATGGGAAGATGTCCAGATGTGCAGCTGCAATGTCTTCTGCACAGGATCTGCCCATGTAAGGTCACAGCCACCCATTGGAACATCTTTGTACTTTATATTGTAATTTATGGGAAGATGTCCCAATGTGTGGCTCCAATGTCTTGTGCACAAGATGTGGCCAGCAAACCTGAACTCCTCCCAAACAAAGCACACATCATTAATAATGGCTAGAACATTTTATGAGAAGACAAAAAATTAATATTATCTAATTAATTTTTATTAATAAAATAAGGGCATTTTAATGTTTTGGTTCCACCAAATCCTTAAATAAAACGTGATAGCCAAGAAATGAAATCCATTTCTTGACCAAACCACCACACACAAATTTCAACTTAGAAGTGTTGCTATTTTCAAGATTATAGGCATATAATAATAATAATAATAATAATAATAATAATAATAATAATAACAATAATAATGATGATGATGATGATGATGATGATGATGATAAAAATCTATGTTTAAAAATCCACATAAGAGCCAAAGTGGTTCATTAAACATATTTAAATGGAAGGTTGTGCTGCGTTGACAAATTAATATCAGCACATAGGTCTTCAAAGTTCAATCTACATCTTGTAATACGTCGTATGAACAACAAATCTTTTTATTTGGCTTGTTTGGACAAGTTTTGGATTTTGAGCTTTGGGCTGAGAAAAACCAAACTAAAGCAAGGTGCTTCGAGCATTTTGCGAGTATTGCTTTTAAAACCATTGTTTTTTGAATCCAAGACACCTTCAAGAATTGGGGCTTTGTGCTTTTAGATTTATCAACTAATGGAGGCTCATTTTGGTGAATTTTCTGGCTGGTTGTAGTGGAGAATTTGGATCAAACTCTCCTGTCACTATTGTTCCCCATTGAGTAGCCCCATGAAAAAAAAAGGACATTTGGGGCTTCAAAAGCTATTGGACGAAGATAAGAAGACTCGCGAGAGTCCACTGGTGAGAGTCCCTGGCTTGAAAGTCTTTATCCTAATCTGTACCTGTACTAATATAGGAAGTCTCTTTCCTTTATGGATTAGGAACTTCGTTTTAGAAAGTTTGGGGGAGCAAGGAACTCCACCGTCGTATGTATATAAATACCATAAGGTTCAATGGAATAGCAGAATCCTTTGGGGCTTCCAAAGTTTTTTCATGGTATCAGAGCAGAGGTTGGAGACGAGGAAACCCGAGATTGGAAAAGAAACCTTGGCCTACTTTCTTCGTCCAATAGAGCTCAAAGAGAAGGGGAGAGATGTTGGTGAAAACTTCTTCTCTTTACCAGGAAAGAAGGAAATCAAAGACCAAAGCTTCTCTTTAATGTTCCCTCTCCCTTCACTTTTACTTCGGGTTCCTTCCGGAAGAGGACAACTTGGACGAAGAAGCAGAAACAGAAGGTGTGGTTCCCGACGATGGAGTTTTGGTCTATTTATTCTCAGAATCCCCCAGGTCTAGAGGATGAAGCTCGTCGGCATGTCGTAGCCCTCCTGTGCACAAATCCACTGTGTAACCTCAGATCTCTCCCTCTCGTCAACGGCTCCTCGCGTTTCTCGAACTTTGTTTCTCTCGACTACTTACCTTCCTCAACCTCGTCTTCGACTTCAAGATCTAGTAGTGGAGCTAAGATCTAAGGTCTCTACAAGTGAGAAAACAACTTCATTGGTCGGTAGGCCGCTAACAGGTTCGTCTCACTGTTCACAGCTCCGGCGGTGTGGACCTGCTTGGCTCTCATCGCCGTCGTCGGCTTCGACTTCCCCCACGTCCGCTTCACTGTGCTCGTCTTCTTCATTGCCATCAGCGGCGGGGGGGTGCAATGTGATTGGAGTTGTGGCATGTTTTTGCGGGACCGCATATATCGTTGCCGAAGAAAGGGAGTGTTGTAGCGGTAATGAGAGGTCTGTGTTCTACGATCTGAAGATCAATAGCTGTAACGAAGTTGCTGAGAGCAACACCACATTCGCTTGGCTCTGGCAGAGTCCAGACTTTGAACTCCAGTTTCCAGTTCGGCACTTCGTCTTCCTCATCATTTGTTCCAGTTGACTCCAGAACAAGAGCCAAGAGCAGACCCCTATCGCAGTCAAGTAGAGGCGCAGAGTTCTTCGGTTCTTCTTCTTCTTCAGTCTTCACCGCCATTTGACTTCTGACTGTCGCAGTTCAGGAAGAACTCTGCACAGAGTTCTTCGGTTCTTCTTCTTCTGCAGTCTTCTTCCAACAACGGTGATACCGAATAGTTATTCTCTTTCCTTTTCCAAAGGATCGGAACAGTGTGCAACAGCATCAGCAGCCGAAGCTCCAAGTTCGTTCCTACCAGTCGACGATTCAGAGGATAATCAAAGATTGTCGTGTTTCTTATTGTTTCTTCTCAATATTATTGTTGAGAAGTCTTGTTGATCGGTTACCATGGCTGCCAACAACAAAAGGAACGGTGAGAGATCAAGTAAATCTGAATGGTGGGGAGAAAGAACCTGCGGTATGTCGACCGGGCATGGAGCAGGTCAAGGAAAAGGGGGTGGACCCTCTGGCGGACATGACCAAGGTTCAGCAAAAACTCATACTGCTCAATCATCGACAAGGCGTGAGGTGGCTACTAATGCAGTCGTAACTGACGGAGACAGGACCGGACTGAACGGGCTTAATGACGAGCAATGGCAGACTCTTGTAAGCATGCTTGATGCTTACAAAACCAGGATTAATGAAAAACTCTCTGGTAAGACTTACTCCACTGAATGGATTGTTGACTCTAGGGCGTCACATCACATGATAGGGAATTTAAATGTGCTCGTCGACACCTATGATGTTACACCTTGTCCTGTTAGGTTATCCAATGGTGCACACACCGAGGCCATGAAAGAAGGCACCGTTGAACTTGGAAATAATTTTAAATTGTTGCGCATATTATATGTCCCAAAACTCAATTGTAATTTATTGTCAGTAGGTCGGTTACTTTGTGACACAGATTATATTGTGACATTTACTAATAAGTTGTATGTGATACAGGACCGAATCTCGAGGACTCTGATTGGTGCAGGTGAATAGCTTGATGGGGTCTATGTCTTCAAGGGTGTGGCGCCGGTTCAAACTTACAAGACAGATGGAATTGGGTCATGCGATTTGTCGCATTGGAGATTGGGACACCTTTCTTATCAAACGATTAGCTTACTTCTTAATCTCAGTAATAGTAAGAACAAAACCTGTGATGTTTGTTTAAAGGCAAAACAAACTAGAGATTCTTTTATTCAAAGCAACAATAAGGTGACTGATTGTTTTGCATTAATTCATTGTGACCTATGGGGTGCTTATAAAGTACATGCATCTTGTGGTGCTGCATATTTTTTGACAATTGTTGATGATTATTCTCAAACAGTTTGGATTTATTTACTGGCTGAAAAGAGTGAAGTTGGTCAAACACTCAAAAAATTATGTGCAATGGTCGAATAGCAATTTAATAAGAAAGTTAAGGTAAGATGGCACAGAGTTTAAATCCTTGAAATCATATTTTGATGAGCAGGGAATTTTGTTTCAAACTTCTTGTGTTGGAACACCACAACAAAATGGTCGTGTAGAGAGAAAACATCGTCATATTTTGAATGTGGCGAGAGCACTAAGGTTTTAAGCACATCTTCCGATCAACTTCTAGGGAGAGTGTGATTTGACCGCAGAGTACTTAATTAACCAGACACCTTCAACCCTTCTTGGTGGTAAAACACCTTACGAGATGCTATTTGGACAAAGTTCTACTTATAAACACCTCAGAGTTTTTGGTTGCTTGTGTTTTTCGCATACTCGGGACCGTGACAAATTTGCCGCTAGGAGTAGGAAATGTGTTTTTGTTGGGTACCCTTTTGGAAAAAAGGGGTAGAAATTATACGATATTGAGACTAGTGATTACTTTGTCTCACGAGATGTGGTATTTAGTGAGGCCGAGTTTCCCTTTGCCACTCCGGAACATCAACCCAGTCCTCCCATAGCCACAGAAAATGTTGGGTTGTCCTGGGTTGTCCAACACCTGAACTTTTCAACTACTCCTCCTGACATGGTATCTGAGTCACCTCATATAGAAGTCAGGGGAGCGGCACGATCTATGAAGAAGAACATCAGAACACGGGTAATGAAGAGGAGGCAAACCCCCCTGATGAGACAAGGAGCCATACAGATTGCTGGAATAATGAAACTCCAGTTGCTCCTCAGCCCACCTCGGAATTATTAGGGCACGAACATCGAGAAAAGTAGACCCCCAGCTATTTACAGGACTTTGTTACACACTTTGCTCAATGTTTAGACCCCTCCACTATTTGTTCTGCATCATCTCAGTCCTCAGGTACTCCTTATCCCATAACTCATTATGTGGCGTATGATAATTTTTCTGTGAAACACAAGCATTTCTTGGTAGTTGTTACTGTAGGCCGAGAACCTACTCGTTTCTCTAAGGCAATGATTGATGCTCGATGGCGTGAAGCTATGTGCCAAGAAATACATTATTTAAAAGACAATGGGACATGGACCTTGGAAGACCTCCTTCCTGAAAAAAAGGCAATCGGATGTAAATGGGTCTACAAAATTAAGTACAACTCTAATGGATCCATTGAAAGATTTAAAGCATGGTTGGTAGCCGTGGGCAACACTCAAGTTGAAGGTCTTGATTACAATGAAACATTTGCCCCTGTGGCTAAAATGGTGACAGTTCGAACCTTCTTAGAAGTTGTTGCGGCCCAACATTGGGAATTGCATCAGATGGATGTCCACAATGTTTTCCTGCACGGTGATCTCTATGAGGAGGTCTATATGAAACCTCCTCCAGGATTTTTGACCTCCGGAATAGGCAAGGTATGCAAACTCCATAAGTCTTTGTATGGTCTACGGAAAGCCCCCCGGAACTGGTTTTGTAAATTAAGTTCTGCCTTAAAAATCTTTGGGTTTAATCAGTGTTGTTTCGATTATTCCTTATTTACTTATCGCAAGGAGGGGCTTGTCTTGCACATGCTGGTTTATGTTGATGACTTAATCATTGGTGGGAATGACTCGGCATTCATCCACAAATTTAAGCAATATATGAACCAGTGCTTTCACATGAAGGACTTGGATGCTCTTAAATACTTTCTGGGCATCGAAGTAACTCGCGGATCATCAGGGATATTCCTTTGCCAAAGACAGTATGCCCTTGACATTATTGCCGAAACTGGCTTGTTAGGGTCCAAACCTGCTCACTTTTCTATTACTCAGAATCTTAAACTTGCCCTTGCTAATGGCAAGCTCCTGGATGACCTGGAACGGTATCGACGTCTTGTGGGCCATTTGATTTATTTAACCATTACATAACCGGAGCTTAGTTATTGTGTCCATGTCCTAGCTCAATTTATGCAGAGTCCTCGAGTTGATCATTGGGATGCGGCCTTACGTGTAATTCGTTATCTGAAAGGACGTCCTGGTCAAGGAATATTTTTGCGCTCTGATAGTGATCTACAATTATATGCTTATTGTGATTCTGACTGGGCGAGTTGCCCTCTCACTCATCGCTCTCTTACTGGGTATTTTATCATGTTTGGACATTCCTCCATCTCCTAGGAAACCAAGAAACAACATACTGTCTCCCGGTCCTCTGCTGAGGCTGAATACCGGTCAATGGCTACTACCAATTGTGAGTTGAAGTGGCTAAAAGGTTTGCTATCATCTTTAGGTATCTCTCATCCTCAACCTATATGCCTGTTTTGTGACAATCAGGCTGCTCTGCACATTGCCGCGAACCCTATTTTCCATGAGCGGACCAAACATATTGAAGTTGGTTGTCATTTCATTTGCAATGAGCTCCAAGCCGGCACTATTGCACCTACCTATGTCCATACTGGGGGACAACTTGTCGACATTTTCACCAAGGCCCTCGGACAACAACAGTTTGATTCCTTCCTTCCCAAGTTGGGCATTCGCAATCCTCATGCACCACCTTGAGGGGGAGTATTGGACGAAGATAAGAAGATTCACGAGAGTCCCGGTTTGAAAGTCTTTATCCTAATCTGTACTTGTACTAATATAGGAAGTCTCTTTCCTTTATGGATTAGGAACTTCGTTTTAGAAAGTTTTGGGGAGCAAGGAACTCCACCGCCGTATGTATATAAATACCATAAGGTTCAATGGAACAACAGGATCCTTTGGGGCTTCCAAAGTTTTTTCAAAAGCACAAATCGCAAAGCTTATTCAAACATAACTTTAATTAGCTTAATCTTAATTTCTCCATTTGAGTTAGTTGATATTTCGTTGTTAACATAGTGTAAAATATACAGTTAGTGGCTACATATATAATTAGTCTATGATATATATTAGGCTTAATTCCCATTAGAAAAGTCTGGCTTCAGCTTATTTCTTGCTTGTCAAACATGCAAGGGTTCTCCTTTTTTCATTTTTCTTGCATGTATTAAATATTTAATGAATATATGGATGGATGCCCATTAATTTGCAATTAAACTAGCTAATTAATTAATTTTATTCAGTTCAAATAAACAAAAGGTGCAATTCTAATTACCTTATATAAACAGAAACCTAGAAAATTATAAGGTCATAGTTTTTATGGTTCAATTTTGCCCCTGATTATCATTTGAAAATAATATAGTTAGTTTTGATCTTCATTTCCTCCCTTTTAATAAGGATATTAATAATGCATGTTTAAGGGAAAATGATTGTTCAGTCCACCGTCAGAATTCTTAGTCCCACCATACAGTTGGGATAGGTACCATTTTGAAATTTATGCTAATACAGGACGAATATTGGTATTTAGTGTGAGGGTGTTTGACATTTTAAATTATTATAAATCTGCAGTGAAGTTCAGAATTTTGCAGTGGACTTCAATATATTTTTTCTTATGTTTAATACATAAGATAATATACATAAATTGAAAGCTGCATACGTATTGAGGGTTATATCAGCTTATCGTTATTGGTGTGTGTTGTATTATATATCTCATTCTTGTAATAGGGTGTCCACGGACTGGCCAAGTTTGCTATTAGGCAAAATCATCCAATGACCTAATCTAAGCCTCTAAGGTGCCTGATTTTGTTAGGTCATTGATTGGACGAGATGTAATTTATTTTGGTGAATGAAATTTGTTTTAAGGCTTCAAAAAAGTAATTTTTTTTCTTTATTGTCTTAATTTCAATTTAAATATTAAGAAATATGAATAAATTATAAGGTAAAAACCCTTCACATGGGTGTTCCCTAGTATAATATAATTATCTTAGACGTGATTGAAGGACTTAATCCAAGTAATGTTTGGCACTAAGCTCAATTAGGTATGTAGCAGTTAAAAGGATCGATGATAGTTGTTTAATTTATATGACATATAGATTAATGAATGATGAGAGCCAGCACACTTGCCTAAGTTTAAGCCGGAATTAATTCAACCACGCAAAGACAGAGATATGAGGATGCACATGATACACATATTATAATAAGAGTTGGGACCTTTATTCAATTGCAACAAACCTCCGATATATTACCAACCAAATCACAGCAGTTATCCATTTATTGATTTTTTTAACAAAAAAAAAAAAATTGGCAAGATTGGAAGATGCCTAATTAGGGTTCATACTTTGAATGTCCTGTCGCTGCCGATAATCATAATATACAAAGTGAAGATTGGATTTATAAAATAAGTGTGTTGATGTATTTGTCATAGTAGATTTCTTGTTGTGTTGAATCGGGTACGTTGAAGTCTCTGCAAATAATCGTGCTAGGGGCTGTGTAACCAATAATAACGCCTCACGTCAGTCATAAAATGTAAATGTTTCACCCCCATTTAATATCTGAATCAGTGCTTTTGAACTGCAATTGACCTGGATAGTTGGATCGTTCAGCTTGGGAATTATTCAGACAATTGGTTTTATTTATCCCAAATTTAATCCTTAGCCAAAAATTGTTAAATTGGCCAATGATCCATTGATTTGAACAGTCAAATTGTCGATCAGTCCAATCCATTTGACCATTTTTTAATTTTAATTATGTGTTTAAATTTTTAAAATTTTTATCAGAACGGGCTGTTTATTCAAACTGAACAATCGAATCATTAACCCAAAAACCGGTGGTTATAATGATTCCTATTTTGAATTAATTTTTGAAACATTGATCTGAATGACTGATGTGGGTGTTATTGGTTACACCGCATCTAAGATAGCCATCTTGAGTTAATCCAGGGGCACATGCATATTAAGGCTTCCTGCCTCCTTAAATAAATTATTTTAAAACTTAGTTCAAATATTCCTGTTTTGACTTTAAATGTATTTGGTGGGAAAATTTTGAATGAGTCAACATCAGCTAGCTGTGACCACGGATTAGACAACACAAAGGCTATCCAAAAGGCCCCATCTGATGAACATTTTCAATTGGACATCTCTCTCTATTAACTCATATACTATCATGTATGGGTAGTACAACCAAACACTGCATGACTCTCAATTGTACTTAGAGATTTATCATTTGTCATTTGAGTAAGAATTAGCAGATGCATAATAGCTTTAATGGGTTGTGGAACCAGTGATAAAATTTCACCCCAATAGAACAATAGGTAGGATTCATTTACAACCCTTTAATTTTTCACTGTGGATCTTACGTCTTTTATCACTGACGGGGACATTACCGTTCTACAGCCTGCTGAACAGCTATGGCCTTCAATTAATCCTAATTCTTAGTATTTATGCTAACTAACTAAAATGTTTTATGCATGCACTTGTCATCTAATAGCCAATATTGTACCAAGCCTATATAATACTAACATTATAAGGCTGTGTTTGGTTTGAAAGAAAGTAAAAGATACGGAAAGGAAAGGAATAGAGAGAAATTTATACAAGAACCTTCCATTTCCACTTTCCTTCTATTTCTTTACTAGTTGAGGGCTTTCAAACAAGCTGTTTTTTTTTTTTTTTTGTATAACACATCTCCAACTTGAGGCCTATGATTATTACAATGGGAAGATTTCTCACCAGTTATAACTTGAACAGAGTAATAATAAATCATTCACAGGCACTCACACAGACCGAGAAATATTATAAGGCATTCAATTGTATTGCATACAAGTTATTTGTTCATGATCTTATTAAGTGAAAATGAATAAGAAAAAGAAAGGTTCCTCTCTAGTCATCATCCTCGAGTGTACCACGCGCTTTACACTTAAAAAACTAATAATTTTTTTTAATGCAAAAAAATAAAATAAAATGATGATCATCATCATGCATGACCTAATCACAAATTATTTGTCATGGAAAGTGGAAACCATAGAAGACCAGTTCTTGTTCACTGTCGATACTCGCTATACAATGGTGGTGAGGTTTCTTTTTTTCTTGTTCTTTTCTATTCATTATTCTACCAAGTGGAGAAAGAAAAACCTGCTGCAGGTAGGATCAACTAGGAAGAGAGTGTAACTTAAGACGAATTAATTGTTGTCTTGTATTTTAGTTAACTCTTCGTGAATTTGTTTCTGAAGGAATAGTTTATGCTATTTGTTTAATTCTCTAGCCCACTAAAGACAAACTGACAAAGTCGTAATGAAGGCATAGTTTATTCAAAAAGATTAAAAAATAGAAGGGTTCTTATCTAACTATCAACTAATCTACAGTTAATACATTAATTATATCGTTTCGCTCTCTCTTCTCTCTCTTTCTCTGCAATTTGACACTTTCTCTCTGTACATAGAGATTATTGTACTGAAACAAAGTCTTGCTTAACTGGATCTTTGACTTTGGTTGAGTTTAGGCGGTGGAAGATGCCATTTGAGTCCTATATAAGGAAGCTCTGGCTGTGTTGAATGGTAGTCTCGCATTTGTGAAGAGCTTCCAGCAATCACAATAGTCCTGCTCCCTTGCTCGAAAGAGTGCAGTGAGATTTGGCTAATTAGTATATAGTCTTAGAAGATGAGGATTACTTATCTTCCGTTATTAGTGTTTGGTCTAGCAGTGTTGTGTGTCGTTGGGGTTTGTCAAGCAGGAGGCCTGAGAAAGAATTTCTACAAGACTAGCTGCCCTCATGCAGAGGAGATTGTTAAGAATGTTGTCTGGAAACGAGTCGCCAGCGATTCTGGGTTGCCTGCTGCTCTTGTTAGGATGCATTTTCACGATTGCTTTGTTAGGGTAATGAAAATTACTATCTGCATATGAGTTTATAGGCAACAAGCTAGCATGTCTGCTATACATACATACAATATATATATATATATATATATATATATATGCTTACCAAGTCATGAATTTGGTTGATGATTTGGTATTTCAGGGTTGTGATGCCTCGGTGTTGCTGAACTCTACCCAAAACAACAAAGCTGAGAAAGATGCGCCTCCCAACTTAACTTTGGATGGCTTCGCTGTGATCGACGAGGTGAAGACTGCAGTCGAGAAAGCTTGCCCAGGAGTTGTTTCTTGTGCTGATATCATTG
This sequence comes from Nelumbo lutea, assembly GCF_056320005.1. Lineage (NCBI taxonomy): Eukaryota > Viridiplantae > Streptophyta > Magnoliopsida > Proteales > Nelumbonaceae > Nelumbo > Nelumbo lutea. The sequence continues at coordinate 114,776,225 of NC_142684.1, forward strand.
CTCTGGCTGCTAGAGACTCCGTTGCCTTCCAAGTAAGTTTCATTCCATACTTCAATTCCAAGTTTGCTTAAAATCAGGTAGCATTCATTAATATAAATCTTAGTGGCAAATGGCAAATGGAGTTGAATCACCAGACGGAAAGAAAGAATTAATAAATCAACAATTTCTGAACCACTTCTTTCGACCGACGGGATGATCATCAACACCATCAACTCCTGCTATAAGACCCACCCAAGATAGCTGGGACCCAACATCTGCCATTTAAGGCAATAGAATTTTGCAGAAGTAGAAGCAAGAGATAGATGGAGCTGCATGTATTCGATCTCATACATGTTGCATTAATTGCAGTTCAAGAAGCCAATGTGGGAGGTGCTTACCGGTAGAAGAGACGGCACTGTGTCCCGGGCCTCCGAGGCAGTCTCCAACATCCCTCCACCCACCTTCAACTTTGCATCTCTGAAGCAAAACTTTGCTAAGAAAGGACTCACTGTTCATGACCTTGTGGTATTATCAGGTAATTAAGGGCCGCTGGCCTGGTATTACTGGTATATATATATAGAGAGAGAGAGAGATATAATTTCTCTATAGGGCTGCAGCTAGCTAGACTTAGACTTGGGTTCATGTTGTGCCAACCCCTTTGGATCCCGTCTGATATATATATATATATAATTTCTCTATAGGGCTGCAGCTAGCTAGACTTAGACTTGGGTTCATGTTGTGCCAACCCCTTTGGATCCCGTTTGACTTTATCCAGCTTCAGCTCAGGCTGGTCTGACATTAAGGTTTTGGCTCATATAATTGTCGCAATGGTTTGATTGTTGCTTTCGCTTTGAAAATATATGAACAATTCAACTCTTATACAAGACTGCGCCCCACAACATTCCCGATAATGATATCATCATTTCTGATAATAGATCAAATCGACCCCCCCACAATGTCCCACAGAACATCTCCACGGTGTATTAAGAATATCTCCTGATGATAATCCCAGAAATGACTGTCATCATCATGAGATGTTCCCAATACATGGCAGGACTGTGTTGTGAGGGGCAATCTTGTAGGGGAATGATTTGAACTCTTCTAATACTATCTGTGGGGCGCAGTCTTGTGGGTGGCAGATTTGGGTTCTAGATTTCTTACTCACTTTTACTACCCATACTCTACCCGCCATGAATTGCAGATGTGTGGCTGCAATTCACGATGGGAAGAGATTAGTGAGTAGAAAATCTCGTTTGAGAAAATAAACTCATATAAATCTGAAAAAAAAAAGAATATGAATATATTGGTCAATAAGAATCAAAATTCTATTGACCAACTTTCTCCACTCTCAAAATCTAAAAAAAAAATAATAATAAGTTCTGACCCATAGATCCACAGCCTTTCATAATATTACTGGGCCGGCTGGGCTTGGATTTGGTATTTATTTCCTACTGCAAATCCAACTTGGCCTAACCCAGAACATAATGATAATGGTGGTCAGCCACGTCCTAATCCACATGGTCAATTTGTGTTAAAAATTGTTGTAGGCGCACATACAATCGGACAAGCACACTGCAACTCCTTCAGCAAGAGGCTGTACAACTTCAGTGGGAAGGGAGATGCAGATCCATCTCTATACCCAAAATATGCAGATTTCCTGAGAACCAAATGTCGAAGCCTCTCAGACAACACAACTCAAGTATTCATGGATCCCAACAGTGGTGTCTCGTTTGATAGCCATTACTATGCTGTCGTGAAGCAACACAAAGGCCTGTTTCAATCTGACGCTGCCCTCCTGACCAACAAGATCTCCAGCAAGATTGTGACGGAGCTGCTGAACCAGAACACTTTCTTCACGGAGTTCGCCCAGTCAATGAAGAAGATGGGCGCCATTGAAGTTCTTACTGGGAGTTCTGGACAGATTAGAAAGAAGTGTGCGGTTGTGAACCCTTAAAATTTTGTTTATCCTTCCTTGAGCTGGTGGAGTAAAAGGTGCTTTCCCAACATGTGTTCGTGACTGTTTGTTTCTTTTCCTTTTTTCAATTTCTCCTTGGCCAAGTGTCGATTTGGATGAAAAGTCAATGTTTAATTTATTGTATTTCCTCTTAATATGAAATAAAATGTTGGGATTTTCCTGTTCCTTTCTTTCCCTTTTTTGTTATTTAATTGGCATGTTTAAATATAAGTTTGTAATGTTGTTTCTTAACAACTTTTTTCTAGTAAATTAAAATTCATTACAAAAGAAAACCAGAAGATACACAGACCTACAAGAGGAGGCCCACGGCTAGAGAAAAGGAAGAAAATACAACCATACAACCCATAACCAAAGCCCACAACGACAGAACAAGACCAAGAGAGAATCAACAAACCCCTTCAAATCCTTCGAGACTAGATTGGAAGAATCACCGAACTTTAAAGTATCCAAAGCCCCAAAAAACAAAAGAAGATGTACATTATATTTTTTTTACAACAAATTTGGTGAGCGACTGAGAGGAGTGTGGTTTATGTAAATAGGAGGCACCCAGGAAAGTCTAACCTGTTAGTTATACACGTTATCCCTTTGGTAACCTATCGAATCCCATATCAATAAAACTCGACAAACACAATAACGATTCAGTAGGCTTGCACAACTGAACCACTCAATTCAGATTCAATCATGGTTTTATATTTTCTCTCTTTTATTCTAATTTGGTATCAGAGCCCTATGGTGACCAATCCAGAAACAAGCAACATCAGATCTACCTCTCGATTCAAAATGTTACATACCATCTGCCTATCAAATTAAGCAGTGAAAATTATCTTATTTAGTAATGATGCATGTTTTGGTAGCTCCTAACTAGCAGGTGACTCGGATGCCTAGCTGAATGGTAACGAGTTGGGAGGTGGCTCAGAGTCTCAGGCACCTAGCTGAACGGTTCTTACCTAGAATGTGACTCTGATGCCTAACTGAATGGTGACAAGCTACATAGTTTATTGGTGTGACCTATAAGGAAACAGTGTTAGAGTGCCCTGGTTGCTTTATCCGAAGTGGACACTCCGGTGCTTAAGTCAATGAATCAAAGATTTTTAAGATAGCTAAATGTGAGAGAGTTGGAGAGCTGAGAGAACTAAATTGCGCATCTACCTTCTGAGGTTAGAGGTAAGGCTTTTATATAGGCATTGTTTGGCATGAGCATCACGCACCGCATCTGAGATCTTCAGGAAAGCGTGCATAACTGGTTCGAAGTCCTTGGAAGTAGTTGTGCACGTAAACCAGTCTTTGTGTCGTATTCGATTTCTTCTGGAATATTCAATGTGAGAGCTGACTTTCGAGAGACCCATGAGTAACGGGATTCATGCAAAATAGGTTAGCGAGCACATCTTCTAGGTCACCACCTAGACCTCAATCTCGTTCCTCACGTTGAGGTCACTTTGGTCGGTACTAATGAGGTACCATAGGTCAGCCCTAGACGAGGTGTTGCTAGCTTACCTGAGTTGTGGACGAGGTTGTCAGCTAGATTTCCACCAACTCGGCAACGAAGGCATGTTGCCAGGTCGGTGGCGAAGGTAAATCGCCAAGTCAGTGGCGGAGGCAGGTCACTAATTGGGACTTCATCATTTTGGCTAAGGCAAGTCGTCACCTAGGTGATGCTAGGATGTCATCCAACTGTTCTAAAATGCAATGCGTCATTATGTCAGTGGAGAGCCAAATCTGCCCTCATCATTTAGCGTTCTCAGTTCTTACCCATTCTTCAACATCATTACTTGATTGATCTAGTACAAGGAAAGAAGAAAGCTCCTTCCAAAGAGATCCAAAATCCAAACAGCATGGGTACTATTCATAATCTAGATTATGAGAAGTGGATGGATATCAACCAACTAGTACTCAGTTAGTTGATTTCTTCTCTCACCGGAGGTATCATAGGGCAAATTGTAGGCTTGTCCACTTCTGTAGAGATCTGAGGGATGCTAGCACGAAGCTACTCTACGTCTCTACCCATAGGGAACATCTCCTATACTCATATGTTATTTATTCATGGGAAATATTCACACTACACGATGGAATATGGCTATGTAGTTGGTGTGAGGAGAAAATCTCAAATGAAGGATTATATGGAGTTAAATCGTCGTGAGAGAGTGAATAGAATCCAATCTGGTTTAAATCGGCCACACCATCCTTGATTGCGCTTGAAATTAACAATATATTTCACGTAAAGAATAAATCAAAATGATTCCATTTTTTATGGGCATAGAGATACGCTTCCCTATTGTGTAGCCCCATCACAAAAAAAAATTACGACAGAGACAGACTAGGTAATTTACCCAGAGCTTGCTTTCGTCCATTTCACATGTCAAATCATGGTTTTTAAAACCGATTTGGAGGAGACCGAACTGGTCAGTGGTCTGTTTATCGGGTCAAATGGTTTGATTGTTTGAATCGAATGCTTGGATAAAAAATAAAAAAATAAAAAATGATTATAATCGTTCAAACGGTTTGAATGATTAACCGTCCGATTTAACGATTCATTAACTAAAATCAAAAGTTTTGAGGAAAAATCCAGTTTTGGGGGAAACTAAACCAATCACCTGATCGGTTTTAAAAACCATATGATACGGTCCGATTTTGAAAACCATGTGTCAAATAGCCAATAGAAGATCAGAGTTAATTTTAAGTAGTCCACTTTATTTATCTTTTTAAATATTAAAATAATTATAGATGGATGGTTTATAAACAAAAAAATTATGGAAATATAGATATATGCAATCACGATGGTTAAGGTTTATAATCTTACAAGTGATAATAAATTATATTATATTATTTTGATTTGATCATTCTTTGTACTTTCTTTCTCTTACGTCATGGTTTTGAAAATAGGATCAGAAATAGAACTGTTTTAGTCACCGATACTCGGGTCAAATGGTTACAACGTCTGACCCAAACTTGGGTCGAATGGTTTTTGGGTTTAAAACCAGATTTAAACCCATAATTAATTCCCAGGTCAACCAGTCTAACCGTCTGATGTGGTCCGATTTTCAAAACCGTCTTAAATCAAATCTACCTCTTTCAGTGCATCGTGACTCACTCCCAATAAGATCAATGGGAATCTCCTGCTCGTCACATTATACGTAACCAATCACGAGTAAATATGCCAATATTCCTTATACATACAATCCACACAAAATACTAGCATGTTAACTTGTGATTATAGGTGTATTGTGGGCGGCATTCCAAGGCCTGATAGATCAAGGAGGGGCCCAGCATGGGCCCAGGCCCGTGGAAAATAGACTGGGCTGTGCCATGCCAAGCATGTGGGCCATGCTGGCATAGACCCATATGGGCCAAAGGTGGTACAACCCATGGGCCTCAAACCCCCGGCCCATTTTATGGGGGTATATGTAGGCCATGCCAAACATCGTCCATGTCATGCTAGGCAATGCCGGCCCATGGGCAGCCTGGCCCGTTTTATGCCTATACTTGTGATAGATGGAGTAGCCTTTTACATTAAGCGTAATGAATAGTAGATTTGGGCTCAAATAAGACAGGCTCTGGGATGTTCTACAACGTTAATTGTTTTGCTTATTGTCAATCCCAAAAACAAAACAAATCAAAGTCATCTCGTTTGAAAATATATTGTTTTTCAAAACAAGAATACAACAAACATGTTCTTGGTTGTGAATGTGTCTTTTCTTTTTGCCTTTTAAAACAAGAATAGAATTCAAGTACATGTTTTTTTTTTTTTTGTTGATGTGGTGATTTCAAAAACAAATGAAAACAAAATCATTCATGTTGGAGAATGCCTGATATTGATTTTTAAAACAAAAACAATTTTTCTAGTATAGAAATTATATTATTTATGGAACAGATGTTGAATAATTAGATGAAAACATGTTTTTGAAACCAGAATCAAGAATATGTTTTTTGTTTCAATTTTGAAAATAAGGACTACATACACAACCAAGAACATGTTGCTTGTGTTTTTGTTTTGAGAGACAATCTGTTTTCAAAGAAGATGGTTTTGATTTATTTATAGAATTAACAGCAAGAAAAACAATTCACATTGTAGAATGCCCCCTTAATTGATCAATTGTTTTGTCTTGATTTTTAGAAAAACAAAAGCATACATATTGGCTACCTAAAAGAGTTGGGTTGAATTGTATATTTCATTGGTCATGTATTGTGAGATATATACAGTTAGAGTTATACAATGAAAGGAAAGTAGAAAGATATACAAAAAGAGATTGAAATAAAATGCAACAAATAGATAGTGTTGGAGTTCATCTCAAAATCCCCCCACCCCCCCAATTTAAGGGGAAGATTTCACATTCAACTTGTCTCATAGCATGCTAAAGTGTGGTCCTGGAAGGGGCTTGGTGAGGATATCAGCAGTGCTAATGTACTAAACCTGAAGTTTATGGCGAGCAATTTGTTCATGGATGAAGTGAAAATCTATCTCGATATGCTTCATTTGTGCATGAAATTCAGGGTTGGGCATTGAATGTCACACAATAGAGTGGGTGGACAAGGTGACAGGGAATTTTAGCTTAGTGAAGAGAGAGCGAAGCCAAATCAATGTGGAAATGACAAGACTACAATATTCAAACTTCGTGCTGGACTTGGATACGGTGGCTTGCTTATTGGATATCCAAAAGATAAAATTTGGTTCAAGATAAATACAAAACCCATTGTGAGAGCACTAATCATCAGAACAACCAGCCCAATCGGCATCCGAGTAAGCATGCAACTCATGGAGGTAGACTTGTGAAACACCAAACCATGAAAATCTAAAGTCCCCTTGAAATAGTGTAAGACACACTTAAGAACAATAAGATGTTCTTCAGTGGGCTGGCAAAGAATTGATAGAGCTGTTCACAGTAAATGCAATGTGAGGTCAGGGCCCTAAGGTCAATTATATTATGTAGAGCATAGTGTTGGGCAGTTAAAAAACAGTATATCCAAAAATGAATATATGGTAGAAATGCATATACTAAGATGTATAAATAAAAAATTAGAAAAGATAAGATCAGAAATGAAACGGTTCAAGCAAATTTAGGAATAACTCTAATATGTGATAAAATGAGAAAAATATAAACTAAAATAATTTTATCATGTGCATATAGAAGACCACTACAACATTTATAAGATATAATGAGGCTATGCGAGGCTAAAAAGGACAGGAAAAATTATAAAAAAAAGATATGGATAAAAGTAGTATGAAATGATTTAATCACTCATTAGTTTAACAATATATATGACATTTATAATAGAATAGAATGGTGGAAGAAGACTGGGCGTAGCACATCCCCCAGAAACAAAAGAAAATTACAAAAAGATCAAGGAAAATCTAAAGAAGACTTTGCCATCCGTGCAAATTAAGGCTGTATTTGGCATTCCTTATTTTAAGGACTTATCTCCCTTTTGTTGTTAAAAGCTCATTATTCATTCATAAAAGCATTTTAATTGTAAAAAGAAGATAAATTTTTAAAATAAGGAATGCCAAATGCAAACTAAGCCCATTTTTATAGGTAAGGTTTCATATTAAAAAAAATAAAAAAAATAAAACTTTGAATGGACAATATTGATTCTAAAAATTACCAATAGGTCCACTACAATGCAGGCCAAATGGCTAGTATTCTAAAAATTACTAGGGATTTTAAATTTTTAATCTTAATTTCTAAATGGTTGTATTATAGCTTCCGGGTCCAGAAGACAATAATAGGAGACACCGAGACAGATAGGATTTGGGTCCAAGAATCAAAAGCCTGTACCCATAAATTTTGGGTGCATGTAATCAAGTAATCAACAGTGAGGATTATAGACATATTAAGGAATTAACTACCATGTGAATGTCGTCTTGATTCAAGCTTGCTATCCCCCTGAGTTTAGTTAGTTAGAGGACTTGAATCAATGGATTGAATACTAAGTATCTAGAGGTATTTGTATTTGAGCATATAAATGGGTACCTATGCCCTGAAATCAAATGTTGTGATTTGTGACCCCCGAGGCCCCGACCCCAGCACTCTACATAACCTGTTACACTGACCGGATTCGCAGCCTTGGAAACATCTCCCCGCGAATGATAACATTAAATGTAGTACATGTGCGGCTGCAATGTCTTTGGTAGAAAAAATAATAATAAGTGCAGTATTAATAGTTTGTTAATTTTTGTAGAAAACACCAGTGAGCTTTATTTATGTTCATATCTAACAGTTCTCCACGATGGTTTTCCCGGTAATCAAACCAGAAAAACTTTGTCCTTTACATATTTACGAGGATATATATCTCCACAAGAAAGTCTTGAAAACTTTAAAAGTTGTTCCTATCATCATCGCCCATAACACAGCACATAGCACTCCAAGAAAAGCAAGGAAAAGGAATCCCCTGTTTCCACCCCTAGTCTGAGCAGCACGACCTCTTGCAACATTGCCGTTTCTGGCACTTATTTGCACTCTACCGAAACTCGACATTCGCTCAAATGCCCGATTTATTAAAGCACTCTCTGAGGCTGATGCAGGATTAGTAGGAATTGATTCCACAAAGGACCAGAGTGCAGAAGCAAACCAAGAATCTGGTGAAGCTCTCCCGTTGCTGCCTTGATTCTGTCTTGTCTCACTAGGATTTGCTGAATTAGCAGCATGTATCACACCTAAAGAAGATGGTTGGATCAGAACTAGCTAAAGCTTACCACCTGTTGCTGCTAACAAAGTACTGAGAACTGTGTGGGATATGTATACCTGAGGTGGATGGAGCCACAACAACCTGGTTGGATTCTGTTGATTGAAAGACACTAGACCTTTGGTCATGTGTCCACAGCTGACTGCTAATTTGATGTGCATCATCCAAATGGGATGATAACTGGTAATCTAACTGGTTTGCCATGCCATCCCCAAGATTATCAAGATTGGGGTGCAATGCTGTTTCCTGTACAAGATCATTAAAAAACAATTCTGCATCAAAGAAAGCATTCATTCCATCCAACCTAGTTGTTTCTTCAAAGCCCAAGTTGTCCCTGGAAGTGGAACTCCCCATAATTGGGTAGGCAGCTTCCTGATCCATGAGATCATTAATTTCTAAGAAATCCTCTTCTGCAAATCCGAGAGGATACTGCTCAGAAATATTGGGAGCAGATGTAACTTCAGGGGCCTCAGAGGAATACAGATAGGAGGTAGCTGACTGAGTGACATTCAAGCTAGCCTGTGCATTATATTGCTGCTCGCATGAGAGTGCCACTGTACTTGGTTCTGCAGATGTAGCTTCCCCAAATGAAGGCCGAATCATAGTACTTTGGGCTCCTTCCTCGCCATCAACCTACAGAAATACATTTACACAAATTATTGATGTCAAAATTCAACAATTAAGTGTAATTACATTACCAATTGAGAACAAAAAATAGTCATTAGTGGGGTGTTACATACATTTGCAGCGAAGACAATTCATTTGAAAAGTTACTCTTTTCCCTTAAAATTTTAAACCATAAAAGTAAAAAACGAGATCATGATCATTTTAGGATATCAAGAAATCAATTCATTTCTACTAATCCATCTTGGTTGAGAAACCACATATAGAAATGCAAAGCAGAACTAAAATGAAGTGGTTTTATTTAACGTGCCTTCCAAATGTTCACTTAGTTTTTATGATAATGGCATTTATATAGGGATGAAATCAACAGGTTCTAATGGTCAAGCTGACAAGCTCCCATCAACTTATTGTAGCTAACCAGAGAAGAAAAAGAGCTACTGTAAGAAGATTGCCACACCAACAGATTCAATTAATTATATAGACCACCATGTGGAGATTTCACATACCTGTTGTAGTAGATCGGCAAAATCATCGATGTGAGGTTGATTAATTTGGGGTTCATCTGCAATTCGCCCCCAAATCTCTTCCGTATCAATTTTTGGTGGTGGACCTTGATCGTAAACTGTGAAGCTCTCAACAGAAGAGAACCCATTTGGTTGCTGTACTGTAATTGTATCAGCAGGATTATCATCATCAGCCCACTCCTCTTCTCTGAAAGGCGCCCCGTACTGTTCGCCATTCTTCGGGCCTGGTCCACTCTTCTTGTAAACTTTATACAGTGCATAACAATCCTGAAGAAAGACAAACAGAAGAGGAGCTTAAGAAAGGGAAACGCTATCTAAACGACTAAGGGAAGAATGACTTGTTCGAAAAATTAAAAAAAAAAAAAAAAAAAAGATAATTCGAACAGGTTTGTTTAAGCATACCTGCACAGCAGAACATCTCTTGAGTTCCTCCTCGTCCATGGTATACTCGTGCATCACCCAGTCGGTGCGTTCACCGCTGGGAGCGCGACCCTTGTAGAAAACCAGAGTTTTCTTCACTCCAACTGTGCGAGAATTACAAGTAATATTGCGATCCTTCCCTGTCGCCTTCCAGTAGCCAAGTCTGGTAGCCCTATTCAATCTACCTCCATTTGGGTACCTTCTGTCCCTAGGACTGAAGAAAAACCACTGCCTATCCCCATTCTTCAACAACGATTGCCCTGCATTCGTTTGGTGAAAAACGAATCAACATCGGAACAAGTTGAAACTAGGATGACTAAACAAAAAAAGAAAACATTTTGACTGGTAAAGCCATCGATCAAGTTCTCCCAACCAGATATTCTAATGGTAAGAGTGATAATTAAAGATCCTGGATGCCAAAACTAAAATAGTAACAATAAGGATAGATCGACAAGAAAGGGGAACCTATGGTCAATCTGACTAAATCCCAGTACAGACAAAGTTAACAGTCTCAACTCGATCGAGCTTACAAAAAAAAATACAGAGAAATAAGAAATTGACGGGAGAGAGAATATAATGATACCTGGTAATTCTTGAGGATCCCACTTGTAGACGTCGATTTCTGCGATTACATTGAGCTGGATTCGGCGTCGGCACATTTTCCTCTTTAGATAATAAAGGATCAGTTCCTCATCGGTGGGGTGGAATCGGAACCCAGGAGGCCAAGCCTTTGCATCTCCAAAGTCATCAGAAGATAGCTGTGTAGTCTTCATTGTTTTTTAGAAGAATATTTTGCTCTGTTGCCGATAAAAGAATGAATCAACAGAAAAAGAAGCAGAAAAATCAGAAAAGAACCCCAACAAAATTAAGTCAAAACTGTAAGAAAGCCCTCTTTCTGTTCTACTTCTCTCCTATCCAGGATCAAAATCAAAGCCTGAAGAGTCTTAGGATCTCTTCTTTGAGATCAAAATCGAGACTCTCCAGCGAAAAAACTCTAGTTGCCTAACCTAATCCAATCCAACGGAAGTGATAGAGAGACATAAATAAACGCAGCCCCAAAGACTTTGAGGGATAGAGAGTGGTTGGTCAAACTATTCGGAGGTAAGAGATGATGAAGATTGGCGCTGGCTGCAGGTATTGGTTGGAGGAAGCTTCCTGCGATGATTTTTTTTTTTTTTATTCTTTTAGTAAAGAATAATAAATGGATTTTTTGTGGAAAACTGAAAATAAAGGGTAAGGCAGGTTCGTCTCTGGAAGACCCACCCATTTTTTCTATTTCTTCTACGATTTGGATAAATGAATTGACCCGGCCTGTCATGGACGAGTCCGAATCTCCTGCAAACAAAATACGTTCCAAGTTCCAACATCCTTACATCATCTATCATCTGACACCGCATTTTTCTGATACGGGATCCTTACATCATCTGTATTCTGTCATCTGTTGTATCGGATTCGTGCTGAGATGTGTGGTGTCAGTGAATGTTTTAAAAACCGGATCAGATACGGAATCAATTGGTCCGTATTCTTACAAATGGTCCAACCACTTGGTTCGAATGAATGACTCATTTTGAGTTTAAAAATTAAAAATTAAAAATAATTAAAATAAAAAAGGGCCAAAACTGTGATTTAAATCAACAGGTCGATGGATCAAACCACCCAGGTCAGTAGATCATTGATTTCAAGTCAACGGTTTTTGGTCCAATAGCAGTTTAAGGTGAGATGGAATTGATTACCTGGATGATACCGAATCAACTGGTCCGACCGTTCCAGTCTGGTTGGATTTTAAAAACCATGTATCAGACTATATTAGAAGGATATTCGAACAAGCTTTGTTGCGTAGATCTCAACACGGTTGGACCTTCTCAATACTAATGGCAGCTGAACCAGTATGTATGAGTGAGCTTACATTTTTCTTTTTTTGAATGTTAAATATATATAATTTTCAGTTTATTTTAACATAATTTTTACATGCTTATAATTTGCCATGTAATTTTCAACGTAGCCGCTAAGGCCAGCTCCTAACATTTAAATGTTAAATGAATGATCTGTCCCATTGAATCCCTCTTTGGGTAATTTGGATTTCGTCGTCAGGCTGTCCTTTTATTCATGGAGAAATTCTCTCAATGCACTGGCTACAAGGATTGGAGGACGGTTTCTGTGAAGAGGGAATCCAAATTCCTCTCTCAAATGATCTTAAGAATGTCAATGGATTGAATTAAGTGATAAGCTAGCACTGATCTGAACCTAATTAGGTTTTGGGTTGGAGTGGATCCATGCTTAAACCAATCCGTTGACATCGCAGCATTGAAATATAATACTTGTATATATAAGTTTAATTGAATAAAGATGTATATAAATGGATTGGTGTATGGAAGAATGAAGATAATCGGTCCTCAATCGACATCCCTTCAAGATAGAAAAATATAAGAATAACTCGTGGGGACCTATATAATGTATGGAATTTGTTAAATTAAAGATAAATAATAGAAATATTTAAGAGTATACAATTATTTTATATAATAATTAATAATTATTTATATTTTATATATATTTTAATATTTTTTATAATACAAAATAATAATAATTAATTTTAGATAGAGTTGTTTATCAAATTTAGGGATGATAATTTTTTCCATTTCCCTGATTCTCGTGGGGATCTATTCTGAATGGGGTGGGGATATGGATGGTTTTCTCCCCGTGGGGACAAAGATGGGGAATTTCCATCCCATTAGCAGGGACGGTGTAGGGATGGGGAGAGCACTCCCTGCCCTGTGTGGACCTCAATCCCCCATCCCATGGGATCTCTACTAATATATGTATATACATGCATATGTTTATATATGTATATATGTACGCATACGTCTATATGTTAATAGGGTTCAACTATGATATGGAAAAGATATGATATATGAAAAACTTCTGGCCAGTCAATTGGAATCATAAACGTAATAGCCAATCAAGTGTTATTTATCAAATTCATGGGTAGGTTTTAATTGGTCAAAACTCTTTCCATATCATATCTTTTCTACATCATAGATTTTCCCATGTTAATATTTTTTAAAATATAGTTGAATATGTTGATCTTTTCTAATAGAATTGTAAATTTTAATTATTTTATTTTTATATTTAAAATAAAAAACACAACATAACGATTGACATTATAAAGAATCACTGGGAGTGGGGATAGGGATAACTTTGTCCCCGCTAGTGGGGCTGGGGACGAGAACGTGAATGTGGATGGGGATTTTTTGCAAGGATGGGGATGGGCCCACCCCGTTGCCATTCCAAATCAGACTAATGAAACTAACCAACCCGATTTCTAGTATTTTCAGTCAGTTTTGGTTCAACAATTTCCCAAATTGACTAGGTTGGATCAGTTTTGTTTTGGCCATTTGTAAACTGACTAAAATCGAATAACCCAACCATAGATATAGATTAATATTTTATATTTTAAATATATTCTTTTAATACAAGAAAGTGGAAAAATTCTAATATTTCATAAGCTAAAATAATTTATATCATAATTTTAATTTTCTAATTTTAAATCTTTTGAACCGACCAACCAAATCAAAAATTGACCCAAACCGATATAACTTGAGTGACCAACCCCCCAACATGACCAGGTCGATTTGATTGGCCAAACAATCTACGACTGAACCAAACCAACCTGTGAACAATTGTTTAATCTCCAATAATTATTAAAAATTTATAGCAAAAATACATAATAAATTAAATTTAAAAAGCTACGTAATAATAGTTTAAACTACAATAATTATTGAAAATTTTCTATTAAGTAAAAAACAAAAATAGATTTATACATAATTATTGAAAATGTATTTATAACAAAAAATAATAAATAACTACTACATTACAATAAACATTAATTTTAGTATAGATAAATATATAATAATTAAAGATTAAATTTTTAAATTTATTATTAATAAACAATACTTTTTTAATAGTTATTTTCTTCAATTATTAATTGGTATAAATGAAATTAGTTATTTACAGTATTATTTTGTAATTGAAATAATATCATTATTTAAAATTTAAAATATTAATTACTTGCTGAATTTAAAAATCCATAAAATTATAGTTATGTTAAATATTTACATAATAACTTGTTGAAATAATATCATTATTTACATAATTTTGTTATTTTAACTATTTAAAATCTAGTTATGTTAAATGTTTTTTATTTAAAATATTTAGTTATTTAACTAAATATTTAAAATCCTAATCTATTTATTATAATTGAAGTTTATTTAGTAGCTATTTAAAATATATTATTAATTTATTTAAAATAATAATTTTAATATTTAGTTATTGAAATATTTAAATAATATTTCATTTTTAATGTTATATTTTTATTATTTGAATAACATTTAGATTGAATAATCCATAAAATCATAATTTATATTGTTTATACATAATTTTGTGATGAATTTTGCAAAAATATATAATTATTAATAATATGAATATTATTAAAGTGATTATAATTATGTTTTGTCTTTGTAATAAATATTTGAAGTTATTATATAATTTTGTTAGAATATTTAAGTAATTCTTAAATTTTTAATTCAAACTTTTAATTCTTAAATTTTTAATTCAAACTTTTTAATTCTTAAATTTTTAATTCAAAAGTGGAGGAGAAGATGAATAATAATTAGAGATAATTTAAGAGAGAAATTCTCTACTAAATTAGAGATAACTTAGGAGAAAGTTGGGGATAGTGGGGGAGTATTAGATTAGTTAGGTTATTAGAACATGTAGGGGAGAGAGAGAGAGAGAGAGAGAGAGAGAGATTTTAGGAAGATTTTTTGGGGAAGTAGAGTTTCTAATTGGTAGTTTCAAATGACATGGATTAAAAAAAATTAAAAATTAAAAACAAGGAGAAAATTTATAGACTTCCTTGTTTTAATATATATAGATTCATGAAACCTCAAGGCTTAAGCTATCTACGATGTAGTTGGTTTGGTGGTGGATTCCCATTCTCCAACCCCAAATCCAAACCCTTGGGAATACTATTGTCTCCATTCATCCACCGATCCACACACCAATTGAAAACTTGTTCGAGCAATAAAGAAAATGACAGACACTTTAATATTTTTCTTTTTGGAAAAATTCCACTTTAGTACTTGAATTTTGGGGGTAGTGTTTAGTACTTGAACTTTCAAATGTGTCACTGCAATACTTAAACTTTCAAAAAGTGTCAATTTGGTCTTTATCGTTAATTGACCATTAGTTATCTATTGAAGATGTTAAAACTACCATTCAAAAGAAGAGACTGTTTATTGTCTTCTACTTTGAAACTGAACCAGTTATCTTCAAAGAAAAGGAAAAAAAACATGAAATATGATAGAAGGAAATAATAACAGAAAGTAATGAAATAACTAGACAAAAATGTGTTTAAGATCTAAAGGTAGAAATCAATGACTTCATTAGTGATGAAGGGTGATTTGGCCCGACCTAGTAAAAGGGGGACACGTGGACACAACCTGACCAAGAGATGACAATTCAGCCTGAAAATTTTAGTTCGCAACAATTGAGCTTGGGTATTCAGTCACCTTGGCACAAAGGCAATCTCGGCTTAAGGCTCACCTCGGTGCAGGGCGGCCTCGGCATTGAGGCACATCGATATTCAAGTCAATTCGGAACTAAAAGACCAAAGTACCGGTTCGGAACCAACAACTCGAATTGCCACGTAATTGACTCCTGCGTAACCAATTCCGGAGGTCTCTCCAACGGATCCCGAATCCCTCGAGATCATGATGATCTAACAGATCCTGACTTTTCTGGGATCACGATGAGGACTTATCCTAACTCCACCGGAATCGGAAGTGGAACGAGATAAGCCTTACCTGTATACTGCTTTTTCGGAAGTGGAGCGAACTCTATTTTCACATCCCGAATATCCCCTCTATGACTACTTCAATATATAAAGGCACCAGCCCTAAGGGCTCAAGGTACACATGATTTTTCTACTCTCTAGCTCTCTAGCTCTCAAAGTTATTCAGCTCACATCAAATTAATAACTTAAACATCGGAGCAACCTCGTCAGATTAATCACCTCGGGTTCTCTGATGTCTTGCAATTTCACCTATCTCGCCATCCGACTAAAAACTAATTCATCCCCCAGCAGATAGCGTAATACGGCATCGTTGCTTTAAACACTTCAGTATTTTTCCCATTCATTTTTTTTTATCTTACATCGTTGCTGCCACGTCTTGGGATGATGGCGTAATACGGCCAATCAGAAAACATTCTGTTCAATCCATGTTCTTTGACGAATACTTGGATGAAAATGACGATCAGTCAGGAAACATCCGAGTTCATACTACTTTGCTTTTTCCAAACAAAAATAAAAGTCTTCATGTTGTTTTGTCCTCTTTCACAAATGTAATTTAATTGGTCTTTGACAAAGTGATGCCAAGTCTTTTGGTCCTCAAACATTGAACCTCCTTTGGCGTATTGCTATTTTGAACCTTGATAATGCAGTATTTTTCTTTAATAAACCATAATTACTTAGTTAGTAACTGATTTATTTGGGCAATCAAATAGTCCATGCATGTGCTAATTTAATTTGCTATTAGGTACGATCATCTAATCACTTTACTGATCCTTTGTAGGCATAAATTTTTCCTTTAAACTTTTTTTAAGGTTTTAATCATGTTTCGTTCATTCAAGAGATTGGTATACAAATATGCCAATTAGGCCAAATAAAGAACAGAGATACATTCTAAGGAAGAAAAAAATAAATATATAGAATTAGGAGAATCAAAAGAACTTATACAACTAAAGCAAGGTGAGTTAACATCACAACAGAAGTAGATAAGAACATCTTTAAACCACCATAACTGGCGAGAAAACTGATAAGTGGAATTACCAATTAAACCAAAAATTGATAGAGGGTGTTACATAGCCACAATAACTTCCAACCACGCCAAAAAACTGTAGAAGACGCATTATCTATAACTGCCATCCAGCACACTAAAGAACTGCTAACTACAAGTTGTCTTCTAAAGAAAGTCAGAGAGCAGATTGTCCATTCACAACGTCGGAAAATGCCAAATAACTTTAATTGCTATCCGGAAAACTAGAGAATTGAAACTATCACACAAGACGTCGGAGCACTATCACAGCCATCTAGGATGCTGGAGAAACATAGAAACAGAGAGAGAACTATCGTCGGAGCATTATCTCGCCCATCTAGCATTATCTCAATCAACTAGGACGTCAAAATGCCCGCAAAAAGAAAGCGAACAAAGAAAAGCATAGAAAGATGAGAAAAACAAAGAAAAAAATGAGTGATCCTCGAGAGATCTAGAGAGTTCTCAAGAGAGAGAGAGAGGGAACTTGCAGCTTTCACAGGACACGTTGCTATGGCGGGCTGTTAAGTTCTTTAAACCTGTTTATGGCTTGGTCGGGCTTTGCCTCTTTATAAATAGAAAATTATTAGGCCTAAGCCCGAGCCCAGTCCGACCATTGGGCCTAGATTTTGAGCCTGAGCCTAGTCCTATATAAAGCCTGAAGTTCGATGTTGATAGGTATTTTATAACATATTAATTATATATTATTAATAATATAATATATAATACTTTTTTGCTATTATTTTTATTATTATATAATATATATAATGTATTATTAACATATATATATATATATATATATATATATTATATTTCTGTTATATATTTAATATTATCGAGCTGCTCTTATTTGGGAAAGCTTGAGCCCAACCCAAAAAATAATTGGACCCGGTTTTTAGAGTCCGAGCCCATAGGCTTAAAATTTTGTCCAAGCCCAATTTAGGACGGATCAGGCCAGGCCAACTCATCGGGCTACCCATCCATGAACAGGTCTATTTGCCTTCTTTTAACTTAAATAAAAAAGAAAAAAAAATGTTGAGACTTGAGTCCATCTTTGACTCCCTTCAATTCAATCGATTGGACGTGTAAATACCTATGGTTATGAGAATACACATGTGATGAGATAGGGTTGTAGTTTCGGATCCAGTCATACATCCGAAATCTGAAATATTATTAGAGTTGGATTGGATTAATTTTTTCTTTTAAAAAATAAGGAACATTTTAAAAAAGTTTTGAAAAGTTAATTATTTTTATCTTATATATAATAAATTTATTTAAACATAAAGTATTGAGTTTTTTCAATTTATATAGTTATTAATTTACATACATAATTATATTATATATTAGAATTTTAATCATATTGGTTGGGGAATTTTTTACGACAAAAGACGATTAATCTTTTTAGGTATTGATTACTCACCTTTGCCCCAATAGGGTCCGTAATTCAATTTCCATGGCATAGGACCACACTATTTTATTTAGCAATATTATACCCTTCTCAAAGGTGGATTTGGAGCCGCTAATAGCAGGGATCGAAACCGCATCTCTTCCGGGGCTTACCTAATTACATGCCAACAGAGCCACCACTTGGTTGGTCAAAAGACAACTAATTGATCCATAATTGAAAACCATTAGGATTCTCAACAGGCTGGGTTTAGGTGGAATTAATCTCAAACCAATTGTTAATTGAGACAAAATCATAGACCCACAACCATCCCAACTAATAATCAGGTCTATCAGGTCCACCCGATTATATTGAAAATTATATTTGTTTATTTAAATGATAATTTAAAGTTTAAATTTTGATAATATAATCTTAATAAAAATAATAAAAATACTAAATTATTTAATTGTTAAGAAATTAAACATTTTTAACTAATATTATATTATTTATTATCTATCAAATTTACCGTTAGAATCATAAAACATGATAAAAATTATAAGAAAATATTATATATATATTAAAACTTTGTATTTTGTAATATTTTATATTTATACTGTATATATTTATACCAAACTGAGACTAAATATTTATTAGATGACAATATTAATTATCACCAAGAGACAAATTAATAAGCAATTCAATTTAACAGGTGTGAACATGCGAAAAGAAAAGGACAAATTCAACTGGTGTAAACATAAAAGATGCTTTGAACACGTGAGATGAGAGAAGGGTCTTCTCTGGATAGAAGGTGACTGACTAGTAAGGAACAAAGTATAGACTTAATTCGGTTCATGCATGGGTCGCTTGGACTTTTCGGGATGACTTGCTATGTTCTAAGCCTTGTATTTTTATTGGTTCAAACTTCAAACTTTTTTGCTCGCTTGGATTTTACTGGATGATCGGCAATTAAGACATGTATTTTAAATAACTTAATCAAAATATCTTTTGGAAATAGATGGATTGGTTCTTCTGGTAATTAATCAAGATCTGCTGGAGATATTTTAGTTATCTTTTCAGGTTCAAACCCACGCCAATGTAGAAAATATTTTTCGGTAAGGCACTTATCTCGATAAGTTTTTTTTGGAAACACTTATTTGGGTAAGTCTATTTTTCCATGTTCTTTAATTTCTCATGTAAATAAAGTAATGACCATTTTAGTCATAAAAATCCATTATTAAAAATGACATTTTTGTCTCATTCAGGTGTTGGCAACTTTCCCTTAGATGTGAAAGTTATTTATCCACCTAGGAGATAGGTAAGTGATACGAAAGAAAATTTGGTCCTCACATAAATATGAAAAAAGAACATGGGATTCTTGGTCAACCCCTTTTGAAATCCGAACCCCCCGCGCGCGCAAGAAATGAATTGGCAAATCCAATCCCTTGGGTAGGGGTGTATCTAGTTGAGTCGAGCCGAGAATATAAGACTATTCAATTCAATGTTTTCAAAACTGGACCAGACCCAATAGTTGGACTGAAAAAAGTTTTACCCCAAAAACGCTATTTGACCAAAAATCATTGATTTGATCAGCGAATTAATGACTTGGGTGGTTGAACAGTTTGACCCAGAAATGGTTTTTGGTTGTTTCTTGAGTTTTTTTAATTTTTTTTGTCAGAACAAGCTGTATATTCTAACCATTTGACCCAAGAACCGGACTCCAAAATGGTTTTCTATCCAATCTAGTTTTAAAGACCTTGATTCAACTTAAACTCACCATAAAAGACAAAAAAAAAAAAATAATAGAGATACACATAATATATACCAGCTAAGTTTCAGTAGATTTGAACTTGGCTCGATTAATAAATGCACCTACATATTGAATTCGAACTCTAAATCAAAAAGCAATTGCACCATGTAATGCATATTGTCAGTTTTTCCAATCCAATTGACATTAGATGTCTAGAATTTTTGTTCTTAATTCAAAAGTAATTGTAGAGAAGAAAGATCCATGTTTGGGACAAAATGTTTCTGAGAAGTAGATGTTTATAGAGAGTGATGTTTTTTGATGGGAACAATTTCATTGGCCAGTGGATAAAAGGAATGACATATCAATCATTCATATGTTATGCATTTTAGATATCAAAGGTTTTACAATTTACACAATGGCAAAACAAAATTTATGTAGTACGTAGGATAAGGCTATGATTTATTTTTTTATTCAAATAATAAACAAGGTAGAGTTATCGCGTCAAATCATTTTCATTTGATCACTACTCTTTGTACGAAAAAGTTTGATAACGATGACATTTATTTTATTTTGTCATTGTTGAAGGCAAAACCTAAATGGCTACAATTGATGAGGGTTTGTTTTAGGCTGTGTTTGATATGAGAAAAAAATAGGGAAATCTTTATAAAATTTGTATAGGGTTTCATGTTTTTTCTTTCCCTTTTTTACCTTTTTTTTCAAGCCAAACATAGCTTAAATGTCTATTTGGTTCACAGTGGTTATTAGAATCGAAATTGAAATGATCTATTCTTAACCTGTTTGGTTTAAATAAGAATGTGATTAGGAATTTGAATAGCAGGAATGAAATTTCATTCCTAAGGGGGGAGTGGGGAGTAGGGAATGACCATTCTCTCAAACGAGGGAATGCCATTCCAATAGGAATGAGATTCTGATTCCCCTCAACCAAACAGTTGGAGAATATTTTTTGAAGACTAACGGTCGGGGAATTGGATTAGCCGATTCCGATTCTAGACCCATATTCCTGCAAACCAAACGGGCCTAAATGATTTTGGTGATTTGGTCATTAATTTATTTTTAAGGTCTATTTTCGTCTTATTTGCTTTCTAAAACGGCACCAGGTCTGCCCCTGTGGCAGTATTGTGATTTTCACCAGCTATACGTATCACCCTCTTCTCTCTCCCTTCCGGATCGAGCAGAAAGAACCATCGAAGCTGACAACAAACACCGTACAGTCCTACTGTATATTTTTCACTGATCAGCGAAGGCTTCCCCTCTTGTGTGCTTCGACAATGGCGACTGTGATGCAGAAGATCAAAGACATCGAGGATGAGGTATCACTTCCCGTTTCAGAAATCCTGTTTTTTCTCTTCCGAAAAACCCTATCTTTGCATTGATTGGAATCTGCTAAACCAAGAACCAACATTTCGTACTTCGTATGATTTTCAATTGGATTATTTTTCTCTGTTCTGTA
This sequence comes from Nelumbo lutea, assembly GCF_056320005.1. Lineage (NCBI taxonomy): Eukaryota > Viridiplantae > Streptophyta > Magnoliopsida > Proteales > Nelumbonaceae > Nelumbo > Nelumbo lutea. The sequence continues at coordinate 114,797,896 of NC_142684.1, forward strand.
AGGTTTTACATTTCTATGAATAACGGTAGATGATTTTACGTGCTTGTTATTACAATAGTTTTATTTTGTGCACGGTTGAACTCGCATTAGTGGAAAGTTATTGAGAGAACTAACTTCTTAGGTTCCTCCTGTAAATGAATACGCGTTTATAATATCTTGCGCGTCTGGCAAGGTCTTAACATTTTATATGGGTTGTCAAATGGTGGAAGCAATTTTTGTTCAAGAAGGTTATTCTTTTCTGTTGACGGTCTATTTTTGGCCGTTACATTGCAAGCTTCATCTAGTTCTTATTCTACTTTTTTCGTTTTTCGTTAGATTTGTATTTTTAAGGTGTTTGGGATGTAAGTTTTTTTGTTAGTTAGAAGACTCAAGGGTCTCAGCTTCCTCCAGTGAACTGATTCTCTTACAGCAAGTTGTGTGACAACATAAGAATTTCTTGTCCTAGATTTCACAATAACATACTCATCTCTTTCGCACGAATTTGCATGATTAATTTTAAAAACTTACCATAGTGCGTGCGTTTTTTTTTTGAGAAAAAGTTAATCAGATTTCATTAAAAGAGACAAGGAGTACATGAGCAGATGTACTAAAAAAAGGAAAGGGAACTTAAACAGCACACAAAATTACAAGGGGGGAAGTCTGTTGCTGTATAAATTTTCTAGGTTTGCTCCAAATTTAGCTAATCCATCTGCAATATGATTCATCTCCCTCGGTATCCACATCAGATTAACATTCAAATTTTCCAAGGAGTCTCTTGCCTCTGACAGATAATGACTCAACCTCCACGGGCCCCCCTCCTTGTCTTTCAGCCATTTGATGGTATTATCTGAATCTCAAACTATGGGTAATTTCTGAATGCCTAAACTTTTTATTATTCTGATACCAATGAGTGCTGCCATCACTTCAGCCTTTGTTGAGTCTGTGATACCCATTGGGCCACCGAAAGCCCAACAGATAAATCCCTGTTCATCCCTCAAAATACCACCTATCCCAGCTTTGCCCGGATTGCCTGCAGCACTTCCATTGAAGTTTAGAATCATTCCCTGCTTCAATATGTGGTATCTGAAGTCTTTTGTTTGGTTGAGAGTGAGTTGGGAGAAGTAAGATCGTTTTGATGTTTCTGTTAAGATCATTAAGAGAGAGGTCCTGATACATCTCAGTGTTAGCAGCCCATGAATTACAACAGAAGAAGATATCTGAAATTGATTTTTCTAGAGATCTAGTTTTGTTTTCAAATATGCGCCTATTTCTTTCCTCCCAAATTCCCCACAAAACTGCATGAACCACAATTTGATAGTACACTTTGCCTCTGCTGCTCAAGCCTGACCTATGCCACTGGTTGAGGAACTCCTGAATGTGCTTAGGAGAGACCCAACTATAACCAGTCAGGTTTAAGAAATGCCACCAAATCTTTTGAGAAAAACTGCAATGAATGAGTAGATGAACTGCTGATTCCCCTTCACTTAGGCAAAGCACACATGCATGAGGAGAAATATAAGACCTTCCCAGGCTTTTCTTCTGAAGAAGATCACATGTGTTTATTCTCTGTAGACATGCTTCCCAAACAAAGAAGCAAACTCTTAGAGGAATATGACTGCTCCATACCTGCAATTAGAGCCTTAAACATATTTTTCCTTTATGAAGAATTACCTTACCTTATCATATTCAAATACGGAGCTCTAAAAATACTAATAGAGTCTCAGCTTCCTCCAGTGAACTGATTCTCTTACAGCAAGTTGTGTGACAACATAAGAATTTCTTGTCCTAGGTTTCACAATAACATACTCATCTCTTTCGCACGAATTTGCATGATAAATTTTAAAAACCTACCATAGCACGTGCATATTTTTCCTTTTTGAAGAATTATCTTACCTTATCATATTCAAATATGGAGGTCTAAAAATACCAATAGAGTTAAATTCATCTTCATGCTTTTTTTTTTTTCATTTTTAGGAATGTTTCTATTATTTTATAACAGCTTCTCCTTTGTTCAAATTTTATCAAGTTCTTTATTTGGTAATAGTTGTTTTTTCTTCCGCAATTTATAATGTTGACTTCACCTTCTTGTTTATTGCAGATGGCTAGGACTCAAAAGAATAAAGCAACTGCACATCATCTCGGTTTGCTAAAGGTATTCTTTTTCTATCGGTTAATATCTATTTTAGAAGCTTCAATTTTGGTGGCTATATCATTTGTGAATCTATTACGTACAAGAAACAATGGGCTTATTTGTTAAACAGATTGTCCAGAAAAATGCATCCTCATAAAGTGGACATATTTTTGCATTAAGGTGTGAGGTGGCAGTTATTCAAACTAGAAATGAATTACAGCAAGCTTATGCATGTAGGCCTCTATGGACAAAATAGTGTTCAACCAGAGGACTATCAGTTGTGGACATTTTCTACAACTATAGGTGTCTGAATGCCTTGATTTTGACACTCATGGAAGGCTAATGGGATTGTATACCTTTCCAGCATCTTTCGATCTGGACAACTTTTTAGCAAACTATGGCCATATATGAGTCCATGTTATGATCGTATTTTCTGAGAATTTACATTGTATTTCAGATTTAGGTTGTTGATTATCCCTTACTTTGTTGGCCTTTAGCGCTGAAGATTGAATTGTGCTTATTACCTAGATATGAGTATAGTGATTTTAGATAGTTCTTCATCAGTCACCTAACAGTTATAACTAAAGATATCTCTTTTACAGTCTTGGAAAATGTAAGCATCATTAAAGGAATCAGAGCAGGATTCTTGATTTCATTTCCCAAATCCAAAGTAACATTACTAAAATTTCTCTCTTATTTGCATCCAACATGATGATGCCATTTTGTTTCTTCTATTAGTTTCAAACGAACTATCCTTGTATTTATGTTGTATGGAACTCTCTGGAATGTGAAGTACTGATATTGGATGTGTCTAGTTTGATGACTCACTAGATTTTGTTTCAACCAATATAATTTCCTTATTTTCTTTCCTTGCATGAAGAAAGTTTCTAGCTGCAAAAGTAAAGCTAGTATGTTTATTTGTGCCATTGTCTATGTTATAAATTTATAATACAATTATTAAAAATTATATTGCTATATAGTGTTTTTGATTTTCATAAATTATTTTTTCTACACTATATATTAAAAAGTTCTCCTACTTGGGTCAAATAAGGAATCTCCCTAGGTGGCCCCAATAATTTCTGCTATGCTAAGAAAAACTGTGGTTAATCTAGGCTGTCCATCAGGTATGTGATGCTCTCTATAAAAATGATTCATCTTAAACAGGTGAACAGGTCTTTTAGGCCAAAACTTTTTCATGATAACAAATCTTTTTCTTCTGTAGTATCTTTCAAATTTGATGGTGTACCCATGTTAGGCGTACATGTATTTATTCAGCTGAACAGCTGTAGCTTCTTTGTATTTAGGGAATTCCCTATAAATGTCTTTTTCTTATAACTTCCACCACCATGTATAGGTGGTCCTTCCTCATTGCAAGGAAGCTGTTGCTGTTTTCCAGCTCTACTGGACCATTTCTTCAATCAACACCAGGAACTAAGACCCTTAAGTCCACCAAGCATCCCTTTTGTTTTATGGGTGTTTACCATAGCTCTTGTATGTCACGACAGGAGTCACATGGTCCTCTGTTGTTAGCATCTTTTGTGAATGCACAATACTAAATCACTTATTTATAATGTGCATTTATTTTTGTCATGGTGCTAGGCTAAACTTGCAAAGCTAAGAAGGGAGCTTCTTGCACCTCCATCAAAAGGAGGTGCTGGTGCTGGTGAAGGCTTTGATGTTACTAAGAGTGGAGATGCAAGGGTTGGTCTAGTTGGTTTTCCTTCAGTTGGAAAATCAACCCTTCTGAATAAATTAACTGGAACTTTTTCAGAGGTATGCAACTTTTGCTTGTATCCTTATTGCTTTGATTACTGAAATTTAAAGGTCTGCATGATCCTTTAAACATTGTGTGTTTCCACAAAAAAAAAAAAAAAAAGAAAAAGATTGAGCAGGATCTTCATATTATTCTTCTTAAGGATGAAAAATGTTATACTCTGCCAAATGGGCTACAATACGCCACATGGTGCTGAAGCTATGGTGTTACTTTGGCTTATTCTGTAAAGAAGCTACCTTGTTTCTGCTATATGGAGAGATGATATGGTTGATCTAAACCATCCATCAGATAGGGGGCTTTCTGGATTGGCCATATTTCATTCCCTCAGTTCATTTCAACCTTATAGGCTCACTATTCGTTAGATCATCCCAAAGTAATAGTTCAGAGTTTCATTATTTTATGTGCAGAAATGAAAGGCTTAATTGGGACAAATGGCAAGGGCTTTTGGTTGAGACTGGCCTCAACAATGAAAGTTGAGTTCATATTTATTATAAAAAACAATGAAGGTTGGGAAGGAAAATCAGTAGGTCCATTTTGGGACCCTAACCATGGTGCCGTATTGCAGATTTCAGGAAGGGTTGGGACCCTAATCATGGTGCTATATTGAAGATTCCAGGAAGGGTTAGATCTGCTCTCTGGATGAATTGACTAGGAACATGTGCTACACAGTACAAAAGCACATGCATGCACATAATTATATGTCGATTTCCTCTTTAACAAAATCTTGGGCTAAATTTGGAATACAAATCCATTTTAAATGGTTCCATCTCTCATATTAATATTCTCCAGAGTGAGAGCTACAACTAAATTTTTGCCATTTTTTCTGGGGTTCTTAATAGATCTTATTGTTTTCAGGTTGCGTCATATGAATTTACTACTTTAACTTGCATTCCGGGTGTGATTATGTACAGAGGAGCTAAAATTCAGGTACTTATTATTAATCTTGTCTTTCTTCCTTCTGTGATTTCTTCTTTTAATTTCATGTAAGCATGTAGGAAGGTTACAATTTTCTTTTTGAGTTAAAAATTTGGCAAAATGACACGCTGAATTCATTAGAGTTAGAATATATGCTTGATTCATGTTTTGTTTAGTATCATAAGAATTTCAAGAGTTCCATTATTGGCATATTTGTTGATTCAGCTCCCTGCATAGTTGTCAAGGCGACGCCTAGGCGGGCGCCTAGGCAACAACAAGGCGCTCTTTGAGGCTCACCTCGCCTAATCGCCAAGCAGTTTTCTACTTCCTACTATAAATTACTTTTTCATTCATTCTTTTTTGAGATTATAATTATAAAATAGACATTATTAAACTAAAATAATCATTTTGTGTGTTTATATACTAACTTCTTTTTATTATTTTCTTATTTATTAGGGTTTAATCAATACAAACATTTCTAAATGCTGTATTGAACCCTCAAAGACTTAAAAACCTGAACCAATAAGTAAGGAAGAACTTAAAATTTTATCTAATCAGCACATTTTTCTCTTCCATATATTCTTCTTCTTCTTCTTCTACTACCTAGGGAACTACCCTAGGATCTATGTTTTTAACGTAAAAAAATCCATCACCTAGGCAACTAGGCGACAAGGCGCCTCCCAGTCGCCTAGCCTCGCCTTGGCGCCTTGAAAACTATGGCTCCCTGCAAGTCAGCCGAGAATCAGTTCAGATAGCAGGTGTTGTAAGATATATGTTCAATAAAAGCAACCACCTTTCTACCTGATGGCCAACTAATAGTGTGTTATAAAGTAAAGGATAATGGATAATAGATCCAATTGAGTGTCTTCTCTTTTTCTCCGTTGCTTCCTTTCACTAACATTGCCTTGGAGTTTGGCACTCCACAGATTCTTGAGGACATTTCTACTTAACATTGCCTCTCTATCTCGTAGCTTATTTGACAAATGAACAGCTAATGTACAGGTTTAAGCCACTTTTCGTATCATAGGTTACTTGGTAATGAAGATAATATTTTAGACCCTATTTTGCAGGTATATAATGTTAAATAAAAAAACTATTTTAATAGTATATACTTTCCCATAGATGTGCCCAGAAGTCCATGTTTTCTCATCTTGCCAAATCAGATTCTTGCACACACATTGGATTCCAGTTCCTGTGTTCATGTCCATGCAACACTGGCTCTAAATTAGTTTATTATGATAGATCAGTCATTGCATAGAAACTTTCAAGCTTTATTTTTATTGTTTTTTTTTTTATGAGTAAGCTTTATTTTTATTGTTTCACATTTATTGGCAGCTACTGGATCTCCCTGGGATTATTGAAGGTGCAAAGGATGGAAAAGGTAGAGGGAGGCAGGTAACACATCTTCTCCTTTTCTTTTGGATTGTGTTGGAAATGCAGACCAGCAGAATGCTGTTATTTGCAAAATATACCAAATTCAAAAGTAATTTGATCAAAATTAGCTGTTTCTTTCATGTCCACATCTTCTCCTTTTCTTTTGGATTGTGTTGGAAATGCAGATCAGCAGAAAATGTTGTTGTTTGCCAAATTTACCAAATTCAAAAAGTAATTTGGTCAAAATTAGCTGTTTCTTTCATGTCCTGCATTTATTCACCTAAACTTACACAAGCTGAAATTCTGGATTTGTGGAAATCTTGCTATCATTCCAACATAGTTCCTGAGATTTTTATTGTGTCCAACTCTTCTTGTCCTTGTTGTTTTCTACATGAGAAACAAATGATTTTTTTTTTAAATTTTAACAATATTTAAGCTTTTATTTATTTTTTTTGATAAATGAGTGTAGTTTTATTAATTCAAAAAATAGTAGTACATTCAGCCTAGGAAGAGGCACGAGGTGTTACCTCCCCCTAGGACTGAGTAATAAACACTAAACAAACACTAGCCTGAAACACAGTTACAAAGTGGCCCAAAACAGATCTCCCCTTGACACCCCTTGCTTGGCCAAAGAATCAGCCATTGCATTTGCTGATCTGTTGACCCACTGAAACCTGACTGACATATTCCTTGTCAGCCATTTAACTTCCTTTAACAGATCCCTGTAGCCCCAACAAGCTGTCTCTGGACTTGTCAACCAGCCCACTACTACCTTGGAATCCCCTTCTACTATCAATTTATTCACTCCAAGTTGACTGACCATTTGTATACCTTGTACCGCTGCTAGTATCTCTGCCCTTACAGAACCACCAACACCCACTGGTCCTGAAAATAAAGACAACATGTTGCTATCTTTGTCTCTCAGAATCCCTCCTATTCCAGATGGCCCTGGGTTACCTTGGTAGCTACCATCAAAATTCAGTTTTACCACTCCATCCAGTGGGGATTCTCATTCAGCTTGTGATTCGTTCTTTGTGGAGACTGGAGAAGCCACTGCTGCCCAGTTTCTCCTTAAGTCATCAAAGGAGTAATCTGCCAACAAGTGTGAAGATTTTAGCCACTAGACTGTCCTTGTCATTATGCATTCCTTAATTTCAGGAAGACTTCTTTCCTTTTCTTGAAATATTCTAGCATTTCTCTCCTCCCATAAAGTCTACAAGGTAGCGGCTTTGATACATTTCCACATTAGCTTCCCTCTTTTTGTCAATCTCCCAAAGGCAGCCAGAATGAACAGCAGCTTTACTTCGGAGGGCAAGTTCCACCTGCACCCAAATAGTGCAACAACCCAGTTCCAAATATTGGCAGCAAAAGAGCACGATATCAGTAAATGGTTACAGTCCTCACCCTTCACTTTACACAAGAAGGCACTAATTTGGGGACAAACACAATAAGGTTTCTTCTTTTGCAAGTTTTCCACCGTATTGATCTTACCCAAATAGGCTACCCAACAGAACACTGCTATTTTAGGAGGAATTGGCCTTGATTAGACCTCTTTAACAGGGAACACCTGAGAGGAGGGATTGGAGCAGAGGGCTTTAAAGAAGCACAATTGAAGGAGCCAACCGAGGTTAGAGACAAACCCTTTTGTCTAGGTTAGGGGGGGTCCAGGCACACTGAGTCTAGAAGCAAGAAGAGCTCTAAAACACAAAGAAGTTCTTCATCCCTTAACCCTCTTTGAAACCCAAAATTCCAGTTTAAATCCAAAGGGCGAACTGGAGGGGAAAGAAACCATGAAATTGGTTTCTTTTTAAAGAGGGAGATGGAATAGAGAGAAGGAAAACGGTCTTTTAGGGGTTAAGTGCTCACCCAAATATCTTCCCAAAAAAGAATGGAGTTTCCAGAACAAGCATCATACCTTACAAATCTGAAGAACTTTGGGAGAATGCCATAAATAGCCTTCCAAGGTGTTGTGAGAGAAGCCCTTCAGGATACCTTTGCATCCCAACCTGATTCAGAACAGCCATGGATACTCTTCACTACTTCATGCCACAACCTCTCCCTCTCTAAGGGCCACCTCCGAAGCCACTTACCTAAAAGAGCTTCATTCTTACTCACCACATTCCCCAAGCCTAGGCCTCCTTCATTTTTGCTTCTACTCACCACCTCCCACCTAATCAAGTGATCTTTTTTCTCTTCCCCAGGTTCCCATAAGAAGTCCCTCATCAGTTTTTCCAACCTCTTTGCCTCCCTTTTAGGAATTCTAAAGACTAGCAGGAAGTATAAAGGCAAATTGGCTAGAGTTGCTTTAATCAAAGTAACTATACCCCCTATGGAAATATAGTTTCTCTTCCAAGTTGTCAATCTTTTTTCGAACCTTTCCACCACCGGGTTCCAGAACCTACCTTCTTTTGGATTTGCGCCTAAAGGAAGTCCTAGGTAGGATAGAGGCCACTAAGACCAAGTGCAATCTAACGAGGTTGCTATAAACTCCATCTCCTCTCTACTCAAATTTATTCCCACAACACAACTTTTCTCAAAATTTATCTTCAACTTTGAGGCCCTCTCAAAGTGAATTATCAAATCCTTCAGATTTCTTACCTCTATCAGATCACAACCTTCACAAAAGATTATTATGTTGTCTGCAAATTGAAGATGGGTTACTGAAACTCTCTCTACCTATTCTCCACCCTCTTAAGGATCCGACCCTATCCGCTTCTGAGAGAAGTCTACTAAAAGCATCAGCAACTAAAGTGAATAGGAAAGGTGACATGGGGTCACTTTGTCTCAGACCCCTGCTAGCTGGGATGAAACCGTTAACTACCCTATTGACTAGGATGGAGTAATGGCAAGAGGAAAGGCAACCATTTATCCTTTTGCACCATCTTTCCCCAAACCCACACTTCCTTAGCACGAGTAATAAGAATCCCCCATCCACTAGGTCGTAAGCCTTTTCAAGATCTAGTTTACAAACATAACCTTTACGACCCGATCTCCTCATTTCCTCCACACATTCATTTGCTATTAGGATCTAATCTACTATTTGTCTCTCCCGAACAAAAGCTCCTTGGGCTTGGTTGATAAGACAAGGAAGCACCTTTTAAATCCTCAAAGATAAGACCTTAGCCACAATCTTGTATACACTAGTCACCAAACTAATAGGTCGGAAGTCCTTTGGATGCTTGGCCTCTTTCTTCTTGGGAATTAAGGCTAAAAAAGTAGCGTTAACTCCACGACTAATCACTGAATTATCCTCGAATACCTTGAAGACCTCAATCAAGTCTTCCTTGATTATGTCCCAACAATCTTGAAAGAAAGCCATTGTGAAACCGTCCGGCCTTGGTGCTTTAGATCTGTTCATGGAGAAGACAGCTTTTCTTATTTCTTCCTCCTCAAAATTCCTTTCTATCTAGCTTCTACTCTCTTCTGGAAGCCTCTACCAGGTCACACCTTCCAACTCCACACTAGGACCTAGGGGCTTCCTTAATATGGATTTGAAATGGTCAACAAAACAATTGGCTATCCTCTCTTGGGAATCGAGGACTAGTCCATCGACTTCCAGTTTAGAAACTAGGTTTTTCCTTCTCCTTCCATTGGCTAGTTCATGAAGAAATTTAGTGTTCCCATCTCCTTCCTTGAGCCACCTGCATCTAGACTGTCTCCAAGAAATTTCTTCTCTCAAAATGACTTCATCTAACTCTCTTTTTAGTTTCCATCTCCGATCTCTATCTTGAGAGTTTATGACTCTTTGGGATTCCTTGGCATCTAATTCCTCTATTTGGGTCATCAAAGAGGATTTCAATTCTTCTATTCTTCCAAAATGCTCCCTATTCCAATCCTTCACATTTGCTCTCAAACTTTTTAGTTTTTTAAGAAATCTTACTCCTTTCCACTTCACCCCCCTTAGGTCTTCTCTCCACCATTCCTCAACCTTCTTTACGAAATTCGGGTGAGTTAACCACATGTTTTCAAACCTAAAGGGTCGGGGTCCTTGCTTAAACGGCTCCTGTCCTAGGCCAATGGGGCAATGGTCAGATGTGACTCTAGGTAGAGCTCTTGTTATCAAGTCCTCCCACTTGTTTTCCCAGCTTTCATTGAAAAGGAACCTATCTAACTTGGAGTAGATTGGTGTCTCTTGAACGTCGGACCAAGTATAGAGGGCTTGCAACAATGGGAGTTCTTTCAACTCACAATTATTAATGAAATCGTTGAATCTCCGTATGCTGGTTGTAATGACCTGTTAGGGGTTATTTGATTCATTCGTAAAACTAATTACATTGAAATCCCCCCCCCCCCCCCCCCAAGCACCACGGGCCATCCCAAATCCCTTGAATCCCATAAAGTTCTTCCCAAAAAGCATTCCTTTCTCTATAGTTGCTTGGTCCATACACATTAGTTAGTGCCCAAGTAAATCCATCCTCTACCATCTTGAATTTTAACAACACTGAAAAATTATTAGTTCCTCCAAAACCTCCACCGTATCCTCTATCCAAAAAGTGGCAATGCCTCCCGAAGCCCCCCAAGAAGGTGCTGAAACTCAACTTATTCCTCTAGATTTCCATATGCTTATTGCCCATCTTCTATCAATATCAACTAATTTGGTCTCTTGTAACATCACTATGTCCGGCCTTTCTCTTCTAAGGAGGTTCTTAATTAGCCTTCTTTTCCTAGCACTCCGAGGCCCCTCACATTCCAACTGATGATTTTCATGGAAATAAGAGAATTGACTTTCGCTTCTGAGGTTAGGCCCCTACTCGGAGGCTTTCCTTCTCTCCCCTCATCCGCATTCTAAATCTCCTTCTATATCTGAGATCAACCTTTCCACCTCTGATGTTTTCTTTTTCCTTCCGTTGTTTATTGTCAGATCTACTTAAGACTGCTTTTGTTATGTTTCGCCCTTCTGCAATTCTTTGATTTTTCTCCAAAGATTCCTCTTTTTGCCTATACTCTTCGAAAGCACAAATCTGTCCCCAAATCCTCTATAATTCCTCCCTTTGCATCTTTCCCAAGATTGGCCCCTACTTGGAGGCTTTCCTTCTCTCCCCTCATCCGCATTCTAAATCTCCTTCTATATCTGAGATCAACCTTTCCACCTCTGATGTTTTCTTTTTCCTTCGGTTGTTTATTGTCCGATCTACTTAAGACTGCTTTTGTTATGTTTCGCCCTTCCGCAATTCTTTGATTTTTCTCCAAAGATTCCTCTTTTTGCCTATACTCTTCGAAAGCACAAATCTGTCCCCAAATCCTCTATAATTCCTCCCTTTGCATCTTTCCCAAGATTGATTCATCCCCAACTTTTTTGCTGCTTTTTGTTTTTACTAAAATTTCTTGAGCCTCGTATTTTCCTACGACTTCCTCTTTTTTCTTGTACTCCTCCAAATACATACAGATCTGATCCCAGATCTTCTCTAATTCCTCTTCCTAGGATTTCTTCTTCCTCACCTCTTCCGCTTGTTCTTTGCCCCCCTGTCCCCACTTAAAAACTTTCCATCCATGGGCTGCTGCTTCAAGTTGAGCTGCATAGGTACCTGGTCCCGGCACAAAACCCACATCAGTATAAAAAAGCGAATTGACAAGATTACCTGAAAGGTTGTGGGAAGGGGGCAATGACTCCGGAGAGACGACACATGGGGTAAGGTCACGGTTAATCCTTCCAGAATAGGTTGTTTTAGTCCTTGCATCAGAATCTGTCTTTAGGTGTTGTCCCCTGATTGATGACTCTGTGATCGGTGACCGAGATTCGTTCTGTTCCTCTAGTCCTCTAGTGAACTGGGAGCATATTTAGAAACCGGTATCCCCTGCCTCTCCTCTATAATAGCTGCGGTAAACTCCATTTCCTTGGGTAGTTGAGAGTGCTTCTTCTGGGCTGAGTCTGTAATTTCAGAGCTATCATTTTCCAAAAATAACAGCTCCGTGTGTAAGCTCTCATCAGCACTGAGTGATTTGGTTTTTTAAGTTCCACACTTCCGATACTTGAGGAACCTTCCATATCTGATCCTGAACTGCTTTCTTCCTCCGTCACACAATCTTCAAAAGGGTCTGTAACCTCCTGATTTACCGTCTCTGGAATGAAAGAACACCCTGACTCCACTGTCGTCGGGTGCTTCTTGAACCTCAGGATGCGCCGTTCTAGGGAGATGACTGTTTTCTTAGAGCTTGGGGCCCATGCCCAGTTCTGGTTTGCCGCTCCACTGTGGCTGGGTTTCTTTCTTGCGAGTGGTGGCTGCTTCTTGCTCAATGGGGACGATAATAGACCAACGTTTTTGTCTATTATCAACCCTTTTCCTTTAGCCACGTGCCCACTTAAAGGGGCACATGACTTCTTAAAGCTTGGGTCCACCTGTTTTAAAACAACCGGCCCAGTCCAAGAGGCCCTTTAATTTCAGATGGGCCAGGGCCCAAACCCCCAACCTCTTAACCAGTCACGTGCCCACTTAAAGAGGCACATGACTTCTTAAAATTTGGGTCCACCTGTTTTAAAACAAAAGGCCCAGTCAGAAGAGGAGGCCCTTTATTTTCAAATGGGCCAGGGCCCAAACCCCCAATCTCTTTACCAGTCACGTGCCCACTTAAAGAGGCACATGACTTCTTAAAACTTGGGTCCATCTGTTTTAAAACAACGGCCCAGTCAGAAGAAGAGGCCCTTTATTTTCAGATGGGCCAGGGCCCAAACCCCCAATCTCTTTACCAGTCACGTGTCTACTTAAAATTTCATGCGACTGGCCTTAGTTCACTGGACCAGAATAAACCGGTTCAAAGACCGGTTTGAAACCTGAGCCCTTGCCGACCTATGTTCAGTTTCTTTTGAAATTTGAACTTCTGTCTCATATCTGATTCCATTTAATCCTCCTGGCAGTCTGAACATAGGATCTGCCATCCCTTTGCCCACCCTGCCATGCTGACTTTCCCCAAGTCTTATGTTTTCCTCTTTTTCCTTTTTCTTCTTGATTTCCTCAGATGACTTAGCCCCTTTTGTAGTTACTGTACTGCCTTGCAACCCACGTAACCAGGCCTGTTCTGTTCCTTCACCTTCCTCCTTTCGTCCCCCCCTTCATAGCTGGGCTTCAATGGAGGTAGCAAGCCAGACAGGGTATACTACACCATCTAAAACAACCTCTAACTTCCTTGGGATATCACTGGGTTTAACTCCGCCTAGCTTCAATGCGACTGAATGAAGATCCAGATCAAAGACACCATCTAGTCTTGCACCACAGGTTATGGCAATGGACTGTAATACCTCCTTCCAGAGATTGAAAGTTAACCCAAGCAGTCTGACTAATACATTGTCCTCAATCTCAAAACTTTTAGTATTTGAGAGAGGACACCATTTCGAGAATGTGGCAGCACCAACTTCTTTTTGAATATTTAAAGCTGAAATCTCTACTTCAACTTCACCCAGATCTATCAGAGCTTTACTAGATTCATAAGGTGTAATCACCATCGGTTTTGGCAGGTTTAATTCTCTGAGTATCGACTGCGCAATACCCCTCCAATCCTTTGGTGGCCTTGAAGTTTCCACCACAAATTTCCTCTCCCAGTCCTCCTTTCTTGCTGTTGCTACCAGTTTACAATTTCTTTTTCCTTTTTCTACAATCATCCATTTCCTCTCAATAGATTCTTCTTCTCTCTTTTGTTTACCCACTTTCTCTTCCTTTGCCACCACCTCTATTTGTTATGATTTCAGCTGTTGAGTAAAATCACTCAGTACCTCTGCCACAGCCTTCCACCTAATTCCCCTTCTACCTTCTGGGAAGCAAACTAACTGCTTCTTTCTTCCTCCAAAGAATTCTTGCAGAGTTATATAGTGTCCTTCTGCATTCTTTTTACATTCCAGCTCATATCTTTTTCTTCCATCTAGGTTGAACTACATAAAGCTCACTTGTTTACCTCTAGAACTTGCTTCTGAAGAAAACTTCATCACCCATTCGATCACTTCCAAACCTTCCAACAGTATTGTAGCTTTCTTTGCCTCCCTAATCTTCAAGCTCTGCAAGCCTCTGATTTTCAACTCTTCAAGGATGAGGTCTTTTGCTTCAATCTTCATTGCTTTCCTCCATCTTGTAACTTCTACAAACCTATTCTCCATTAAGCCTTGGAAGATTAACTGAGCCTAATTGCTAGCACCAGGGATGACCCAATGTTTATCAAGACGATTTATAAAATGCCACCAGATTGCATCAATATCTTAAAAAGAAAAGAAAAGAAGCCATTATAACAAGTACTTGGGTGGGTACTATATTTCTATGTGAAAATTTTGGACACAGTTCAAACCCTCTGGTTCTAGGACATATTTTCCCATAGAAGAGAAACTTGGTATATAAATTTTAAGATGAAGAATAGGTTCCAGTTTTTTCCTTTTTCAGTGTACTTAGATAAGAAAATGTTGCATTTAGAAAAAAAAGGAAATATACCCCCTACAGTTATGAGGTAGGGGAAACAAAACCATGTTAATACTGATGATCTTGGTATCTCTTTCCTGTTCCTGTACCTGTACCTTCTCTAGTCAGTCATTAGCAAGGAGTTTGATGATCTTGGTATCCACCTGAACAAGCTGTTCAAGGAGTATGGCAATGATCAATCTTCTCTAATCAGATAGTGTCTAAGGACCATCTTCTGCTGAGAGCATTCATCCTATTACAACTTGGGTATCTCTTTCCACAATCACCTGTTCAAAGCCTAAAGGAAAGCTGAGCTTTAGGCCTTGAAGAATGGTAATAATGGAAATTTGGTTATTTTACTAAAGCAGGAACTGTTATTGCGCCTCAGATTAAGGTGCAATGATAAAAGTTATATTTTGGATGGAATTTGCTTGAACTTGAAGTACCCCAATTCATCCTTGATAATCCCAGGCAGGTGGCTGTGTTCCCCCCTCCCTCTCTTTCCTTTCTAGAGGTTGATGTTTCTGTTTGATGTTGATAACCTAGGACCAGCTGACATTGGTGGGTCAATGCAGATGGGAACACTCTCAGTAATTTCAACTCTCTCTTTCCCTTTTATTGGTACCTAGGACCAAAGGCTGAGTTCTGGCCCTTCTCACAGGATTTAGGATAGCTAGTGAATATTGGTTTTCCTCTGTGGCAGGAGGCTCTACCAATGTGATCAAATGTAATAAAAATGATTATAAAAAATGGAACAGAAATATTGTGTGGGACTTGGCCACCATCCTAATGGAGGAAATCTAGGCATAAATTCCACTTGTTAAATGTTAACATCAAGTGGGATTTGTTTTCTTAATTGATGGTTAAAATCAGGGTGATCCAAAGAGAGTTGAAATTATTGATAGAAAAAGAATTGAATTCAGTCATAGAGCAAGGCTGGGTGGCCAAAGTGATACGACTTACTAACATGAACAATATACCCTGAAATTATATCATTATTTCATTGGATTAAGGAGGCAGTTTAAGGTTATTTTGGTGGTTCAAATTGTTGATTCTCCAATATGTACTGTACTTTTGTTTATAACTTGTACTATTCACTTTGAAGGCACCATGGATGGTAACCCTCTTTTTGTTAGTTGATTGCTTTGAAGTTGGATATGCCATCAAACATTCATTTTTATTGGACTGTGCACTTCATATATTTCTTTTAATTTTAAGACATTATGCGTGTTTAAGCTACTGATACTTTTTGTAGTCAGAAATTGCACATTACTTATGGTTACTTTGTTATTCTGAGATGTTTCTGATTCATGTGCTGGATTTTCTAGATTATTCTGCATTACATGTAATGACATTGTAATCCAGGTTATCAGCACTGCTAGGACATGCAATTGTATTCTAATTGTTCTTGATGCAATAAAACCAATAACTCACAAGCGTCTGATAGAGAAAGAACTTGAAGGATTTGGCATAAGGTAATCTTGGTTGTTATCAGCGCTCTTACCCATTTTTCTATGGGTCATTGTGGGAGTTTGCTTTTCTAATTTAGTTGTTGTGTAGTTCTAGAGTGTAAGTGTGGCTGCTTTCTCAAATCTACTTGCACCTCCTTTCCTTTTTTTTCTAGATTAGTTCATGACAGTTAAAAGTTTCTCTTACTAATAAATTTGATGGTTATGCTTGCAATTTGATGAATATACCCAATTTGAGGTCCAGTGGAGAAGATTGCACCTGTAGTGTAAGAAACTATAGTTTGCCTGCATATACTTTTGTTCGATTTTCTTTTTTTTTTTATGCCTAAAATTTTTAAATGTGATGACATAGCATATAAATAGGTCTGTGGATAAAGTACTCAGTGGGGCATTTGGAAACATTTGGAAATGGAATTTACTGAAAATATAAAAGTGATTTGCCTTGGGAGTTCAACAGAATGTGAGATCTCTGGTTTCATGAGATTGCTTTTATCCTTTTTGGGCTTGTAGTGTTGCCAATCCACTAGCATTTTTTTTTCGTTTGTTTTTAGAAAGGATACAAGAGGATTCTTGATGAGTGAGCTTTACTAGGGCATCTCTGTGTAATATGAGAATTTTTTCCCTGTACAGTACGGAAAGGGATCCCATATTGGGCTTATCCCAGAATCTTTATTTATTTATTTTTTTTACTGTCGAGTAATGGACTGTCATTATCATATTTACATCTTATTTTTATATGTTAACAGAATATTTTTCATTTGCTGATAAAATTAAGTCCTAAAATAATCTTTGTTTAAAAGAGGTTTGGGCCTATAATAGAATCTCAACCTTGTTTCTGTGAACTTGCATAAAAGTCCATAATAGATCTATCCAAAGTGCTTTCAGAAACAAAATGAAATGGTTTCATTTCTGTGTGGTCTTAAAAATCCTCCTCATTGATTGCTTCCTTGGCTGCAGGTACATAAATTAAAATAGGTTATCTTAAAATATCTTGGGTGTGTGGATTGAAGTTGTTAACACATTTTTTTGAACAGTAACCATAATGATGTGCAAAAAAAAAAGAACTTTTCTTATAGAGAAGGCAATGCAAAACAACTCAAAAGTTGACAGTAGCCCTCTAGAAGTTAGTTAGGCATAGTCACATGGTAATAACTATGCAATAGGAAAACCCACTATCTTGAAGGCATAATTCAAAATTTTAAGAGGGTTCAGGAGAAAGAATGCTTGAGTGAGGGACGAGTTTTGCAATTTGGACTTGAAACTGAACTTTGCTAGTCACTTTACGGTGGCTTAAAGTGATATGATAAAGATGACATTATCCATGCAGATGACACAATTCTGTTTTGTGAAGGAGGAAACCTTAATTGGATCCAGAATCTAAAGTTGGCAATACATCTCTTTGAACAAATTTCTAACCTCAAGGTGAACTTTGATAAGAGCTGTGTGGTGGGAGTGAATGTGGATGTAAGGGACCTAAGGGAATATGCAGGTGAGCTAGGATGTGCAATCTCGGACTGGCCCTTGACATACTTGGGCCTCCCTTTAGGAGACAATCCTAAGAATGTAAGCTTCTGGAATCCGGTAGTGGAGAGGTTTGAGAAGAGGATGGCGGCTTGGAAGAGAAATTATCTTTCTCTAGGTGGGAGAGTCACTCTTATTAGGTCTACCCTAGCTGACCTACCTGTCTACTATTTGTTAGTGTTTAAGATACCCTCAAAGGTTTCTAATCTTTTGGAAAAATTAATACGGAATTTTTTGTGGGAGCCTGGAGAGGAGAAGAAAGATCATAGGGTGAGTTGGGAGGTGGTTACTAGGTGTAAAAAACTAGGAGGTCTTGGGATTGGTAACTTCAAGAAAAGGAATATGGCTTTGCTGGGGAAATGGTTGGAGGTTTTCAGTGGAAAGGGATAAATTGTGGACTGAGACTGTGGCTAGCATACATGGTGTAATCTTAGGAGCTGTACTCGAAGTAGCAAAGGAGAGAAGAGAAATTCTGAAGTGCAGTGAATGTCGAACTGTACTAGTCAGTCGACCATGCTATTATTTATATATGAATGTAGTACAAAGTACAAGAAATTACTGGGATGCCCCTGATTAGTGATGGGACACTCGGATGACTTAAATCATTAAACAGGATTAGGCCCATTAACACAGGCCCAGTTACACGATAAGTTAAACATAAGTATGGGCTAATAAGAACTCTTATAAGCCGAACATCACTCTAACATTCTAACACTCCCCCTCAAGCTAAGCATGGATATCAATCATGTTTAGCTTGCCAAGTAAGTCCCTGAACTTTGTTGTTGACAGCCCTTTAGTTATTACATCTACAATCTGCATCTCTGATGGAGTATAAGGCACATGGAGTTCTCCTGAAATAATTTTCTCTTGTAAAAAGTGTCGATCAATTTCAATATGTTTTGTCCTATCATGCTGCATGGGATTGTTGGCAATGTTGATAGCAGTTTTATTATCACAATACAGCCTGAGAGGACCCTCAATTTTGATACCAAGCTCATTAAGAAGAGTTTTGAGCCATAAGAGTTCAGCAACTCTGTGTGCCATAGCTCGGTATTCTGCTTCAGCACTTGATCTAGCCACACCATTCTGCTTCTTACTACGCCATGTGATTAGGTTTCCTTCCAAGAATGTACAGTAACCTGAGGTTGATTTTCTGTCTCCAATAGACCCAACCCAATTAGCATCAGTGTAGGCTTCAATTTCAAGTATGCTGTTTTTCCTGAATAGAATTCCTTTCCCTGGGCAAGTCTTCAAGTATCTGAGAATTCTTTCCACTGCTCTCATATGAGGGGTCTTTGGTGAGTGTATGAATTGACTGACAACATGCACTGCATAAGCAATGTCTGGCTGAGTAAGGGATAAGTATATCAATTTTCCTACCAATTTTTGGTACCTTTCTTTATCACAGTATTCCTTACCCATTGATTCTTGTAATCCATGGTTCGGTTCTATTGGAGTGTCTGCTGGCCTGCACCCCATCATGCCTGTTTCCTCTAGGAGATCTAGCACATATTTTCGTTGACATATGTAGATTTCTTCTCTTGATCTAGCAACATCAATCCCAAGAAAATATCTCAGATTTCTCAAGTCTTTGATCTCAAATTCTGAAGCTAAGAACTCCTTCAGCCTCTTCATCTCTTTCACATCATTTCCAGTAATCACCATATCATCCACATAAACAATGAGTGCTGTAAGTTTGTCATCCTGTCTCCTTGTAAACAATGTATGATCTGCACTGCTCTGAGTGTACCCCACTTTCTTCATGGCCATACAAAGTCTCTCAAACCATGCCCGGGAAGACTACTTCAAACCATATAATGCTTTCCTTAGTTTACACACCTTCTTTCGAACATCATATCCAGGTAGGGGTTCCATGAATACCTCTTCATGGAGATCACCATTTAGGAAGGCATTCTTCACATCCAGTTGATGGAGTTCCCAAGAGAATTTTGCTGCTAGTGATAGTAGAACCCTGATTGTGTTGAGCTTTGCTACTGGGGCAAAGGTTTCCTTGTAGTCAATTCCTTCGTTTTGTGTAAATCCCTTTACCACAAGTCTAGCCTTGTACCTCTCAATTGACCCATCTTCCCTGTGCTTTACTGTGAATACCCACTTGCACCCAACAATGCCTTTTCCCTCTGGTAGGTCTACCAATTCCCACGTTCTTGCTTTCATTAGGGTTTTCATCTCTTCATTCATGGCTTCTTTCCACCTTGGATCAGATGCCGCCTCTGAGTACCTGGAAGGGACACATACAGAGGAAAGAGTAGACACAAAGGAATGATAGGCAGGGGATAAGTGTGAATAAGAAACATAATCAGCTATGGGATGCCGAGTGGTATAAGAACGAACAGGCTTACGGAGAGCAATAGGAAGATCCAAATCTGAATTGAGTGAGTCAGAATTACCTTGGATTGCAGAGACAGATTGATCTGAGTTCAGTTGGTTGCAATCATGAGGTTGAGGGCCCTTCTTCCTTCTACTGTATGTAAGTATCTCTTTCTCTTGCCTACTAGAACCTTCAGAAGCATAAGCTGAATCTGGAGAAGTAATTGGCACAATGGGAGTCTCAGAAGGTTGAACCAGAATGTTACAGCTAGGAGTAGTGGAAGGTGATGAAAGGGGAACACAAAAGAAGGGAGAATGAGAATCCTCTTCTAACCCACTAGTCTCCCCTTGAAGAGGATTCTAAGAAGACTAGAAATAGGGTTGAGACTCAAAAAAGACTATCTCTGGTGACATTTTTTCTTGGAGATAGGATCATAACACTTATACTCCTTTTGCGTAGGAGAGTACCCCCAAAAAATTCCCTTTGTAGCCTTGGGATCCAGTTTGGTTTTCTTTGGATCCTTCACATGTATGAAGCATATACAACCAAAAACCCGTGGGGAAAGAGGAAATTCTGGAAGAGGAGTGGGACACAAAACAGAGAAAGGAGTCTTCATACCCAGTACCTTAGATGGCATCCGATTTATCAGGTATGATGCAGTGAGAACAACTTGAGACCAATATTGCTTGGGCACATTATGTTGGAAAGTAGAGCTCGAGCTGTCTCCAATAGGTGCCTGTTCTTGCGCTCAACAACCCCATTTTGCTGAGGGGTATAAGCACACGATGATTGGTGTAACATGCCTGCATCTTCCATGAATGAGTTCAGGGATCTTTCAAAGTATTCAGCTGCATTTTCTGAACGAAATTGCTTAATATTCTTATCAAATTGTGTTTCAACCATCTTGCAAAACATCATAGTTATCCATGGAACTTCATCACGTCCTTTTTACAGATAAATCCAAGTGCACCGACAATAATGGTCAATAAAACTGATAAAGTAACGGAAGCCATCAATGGAAACAATGGGTGGACCCCAAACATCAGAATGAACCAAATCAAAAGGGGCTTGAATTTCATTACTAGAAATTGGATACATTGATCTACATTGTTTTGACATTTGACACACCTCACAAATTAAACTCTGACTTGGAATGCCCTTACATAATTTGGGAAACAACATTGCCAAAGAAGAAAAATACAAATAACCTAGCCTAGCATGCCACAGGTGCAGCCTAGCTATTGACTCTACACTTTCCGGACTAGTAGTAGCAGAAACTTGTAGGGCTGAGTTGATATCTGCATCAAAATAGTAGAGGCTCCCATACTTATGACCACTCCCAATTGTTCTCCTTGTCAATCTGTCTTGGAAGACACAATGAGAAGGAAAAAAAGTTATACTGCAGTTCAAATTTTTTGTAAGCTTTGAAACAAACAACAAATGAGGTAAGACTAGGAACGTGTAGGACTAATTTAAGAGAGAGATCCTTGCTTAGGTCAACCACCCCATTTCCAGAGATGGTAGAGAGAGACCCATCAGCTACTCTCATCTTATCCTGGCCAGACAACAAATGATGCGAAGAGAATAAGGAGGACATATGTGTCATATGGTCGGTGGCTCCGGAATCAATCACCCAAGAGGTAGAATTAATGAAACTAGTTGCACTAAATGCAAAGGTTGTACCTGATTTGGCAAGAGAGGTGGAAGTTGCACTAAATGCAGAGGCTATACCTGAAGCATGACAGGACAAAACATATTGAAATTGATCGACACTTTGTCATAGAAACTGTGCAGATTAGGGTTTTCCAGGTAGGCAGAGGCTATACCTGAAGCATGACAGGACAAAACATATTGAAATTGATCGACACTTTGTCATAGAAACTGTGCAGATTAGGCTTGTCTCCATCCAAATAGCTTGTGAGTTCACGAGAGGTAATGAACAACCTTGCTGAGACGGACCACTCTCTGAAGTTATACTCATCCAGCAGCACACTTGTAATCTGTAAACTGTGCAGATTAGGGTTTTCCAGGTATGAGGACCTAGTGACAGGTCTGTTATCTCTAGAGGAAACTTCACCGGATAGTGAAGACATCCTGATCAGTCCTAGAGTTGTTCACAATGTTGTAGGTGGTTCTGTTTAGGGCTGGCCGAAGTGGTCACAGTGCTGGTAGAAGTGTTCACAGTGCTGGTAGCACACTAGATAAACTTCACTTGGACTGAACCAGTTCGGGTACAATAGCAAGTAAAAGTTCGAGGCTGCAACTGTGCAGTGCAAGTCTTTACCACTGTGCTGTGCAGGGCTAAACTAGGGCTGGTAACCGACCTAAAAATAGGGCTATTTACCACTATTTTGTAAGAGTCTTGCTGGAGCACCGAAGTTGCAACTGTAGAAGAGGCTAAGTCTTTACCACTGTTCTGCGCAAGTCTTGCTGGAGCACCGAAGCTGCAACTGTGGAGGAAGCTCCCCCCCTTTCGGCTAGTGCTAGGACTGCTGAAATCAGTCCTCAACTAGGTCTGTCCTATACAGACCTCTCTTAGTAGCCAAATAGCTACTACACTGGAAACAATCTAGTAGGACATCTACTTCTGGGTCTTACTTCCCTTGAGTCCTACAACCAAGAGAAACCCTAGGTTCGAACTTGCTTTACTCTCTTACACCCCTAGGTCTTTACTGTAGCAACCTAGAAAAGGAAGAGAGAAGATGAAAAGACAGCTAGAGAAGAGAGTGCATCCGATGAAACCCTAGGTTCGAACTTGCTCTGATACCATGTAATCTTAGGAGCTGTACTCGAAGTAGCAAAGGAGAGGAGAAACTCTGAAATGCAGTGAATGTCGAACTGTACTAGTCAGTCGACCATGCTATTACTTATATATGAATGTAGTACAAAGTACAAGAAATTAATGGGATGCCCCTGATTAGTGATGGGACACTCAAATGACTTAAATCATTAAACAGGATTAGGCCCATTAATACAGACCCAGTTACAAGATAAGTTAAACATAAGTATGGGCTAATAAGAACTCTTATCAGCCGAACATCACTCTAACATTCTAACACATGGGATGGAAGACAATGGTTGGGATCTTGGAATCATGGCAAGGCCTACAACTGCTTCTCCTTGGAAATCCATTCACAATCTGCTTCCTGTCTTCTCCCCTTGGATAAGGTATGGTCTAAACTTTGGTAACTGAATAAAATTCTGGGAACAACTTTGGGTTGGGGATTTTCCTCTGAAGGACCAATTTCCTTCCTTGTATGCTCTATCGGATTTGAAAAACGAACCTATCTCTTCTTTCTTGGTTCCTTCAGACTCCACTTTTGGCTTTGGGTGGAACCTAGGCCTGTGTAGGGCAGTTAGGGATATGGACTTGGATAGCTTGGTATCTTTGCCTGCCTCCCTTGAGAATGTTTCCTAAATCCTGTTAAGGAAGACACCAGATTTTGGACTCCTAGCTCTTGTACTTTTTCTTGTGCCTCGTTTTTTGAAACCTTAACTCAGCCTCCTGTCCCCGTTGGGTTGTCCTTTCCGGCTAAAGAAATTTGGAGCAGGCCTATTCCTCCTTAGGTTGGCTTTTTTTGTTGGGAAAATTTCTTGGAAAGAATTAAGACCCAACTATTGTCTACTTCCTAATAGATATACTCTTTGTAAAGCTGATGGGGAATCTGACTACCACCTCATGGTCTCTTGTAAGGTTGCTAAAACTGTTTGGGAGTGGGTTTGCTCCCGCTTTGGATGTTCTTAGTTTCCTCCGGAGAGTGTCCAAAGGTTGTTCTCTCCTTTTTTCAGATGGCCTAAGAAGCGAGGGAAGACTATGTGGAGGAGTGTTAGGGCAGCAGTGTGCTGGTCATTGTGGGAAGAAAGAAATTCACGTATTTTTTTAGACAAGGAAAGAACCCTGGAAGAACTGTTAGACCTAATCCTTTTAAGGGCTGCCCACTGGCTGAAATCTTTGGAGTTGTTTTCAGACTTTCCTGTGGATGACTTCCTAAGAAACTAGAAAGAGATTGTTTCCACTGCTAGATGCAAGAGGACTCTTTGTCCCTCTTGGTCCCATCCCCCTCGGGTTTCATTAAGTTGAACTTTGATGGCAGCAGTGTAAGGAATCCAGGACCCTTTGGGATTGGAGGAGTTTTCAGGAATGAGAAAGGGGTTGTTAGTGCTCTATTTTCTGGCCCTATTGGAGAAGGTGGCTCTCTTAGGGCTGAGATCCTTGCAGCGCTTGAAGGAATTCGAAGAGCAAAGGAATTAAATGTCAGCTGATTGATCCTGGAAGGTGATTCAAAGGTGGTGGTTAACTGGTTGAAGAAAGACGGCAGTGGTTTGTGGAACTTTAACAATGAAAAGAAACAGTTCTTATGGATGTGTAGGGACATTGAGATCCAATACAACTGGGTGAAAAGGAGTGCTGACTCATTTGCGGATGGGTTGGCCAAGCAAGGGGTGAATAGGGAGTCTGTATTTTGGGCTAGTTTTTAAATTTTCTCTCTCTGTATTCTCTTTGTATTCTGTATTTGGGGAGCTAATATCTCCCTCTTGTATACATACTCCCTCTTTTCTCTTAATTTAATGAAGCTGGTGTTATTGATAAAAAAAAAGTGAAAAACAGTGTAGTTGAATTGTTGCCTGGTTTTTGGCTAGGCAACTGACTAGGCATTGGGAGGCTTATGTATCACCTATATGATCAATTAGGCAGGTGGTACCAATATAAACAATTTAGGGGGAGCAAATAAGTAATTATGCACTGTTTTATATGTTGATACAAGTATGTATTACCCACTTTCAGTCTATATGAGTGTGGTTTTGTGTTAATTAGGGCTTTTTATTCCTCTTTGCATCTAACATGTAGTTAAATACTAATTTATTATTGTATGCACACATTGTAGAATATAAACATTTATTATTTATTATTTTTGTTGTCTAGACGAGGCCTAATTATTTGCTTGGATGTTGACTTGCCTTGCCAGGCCAAATCACCTAAGAGGCACCTGCCCACTTTAATTGCAATTTGGGAACTACAATATGCAAGTGGAGGTTGCCAATTTGTTTAATGGGGGTATTCTGAGGATTGAGAGTGGGCAGATTGTTTTGCTTTACTCGGGTCCTTTAGGATTTGGAGACTCTATTAGGGCAGAGCTATCTGCTGCTGTATAAGGGGTGCAATTTGCAAACTAGTTGGGGGTAGAGCATTTGATAAATGAAGGGGACTCCAAGGTGGTGGTGGGCTGGTTGAAAAACCCTGAGGATGCTATATGGTGCTACAAGAATGAAATGAAGAAATTTAATTGGTTGACAAGGAACATGTTGGTTTCTATACAGTGGGTGGGGAGATCAGTAAATGCTTTGGCTGATGTGTTAGCCAAGGAAGGGGTAAATAGGGAAGAACATTTTTGGGATCAGCTGTGATTTTTGTAATTTATTCCTAGATTACTTGTAAGCTTCTAGGAGGGGCTGCAGCTCGTGCCTCTCCGTGGGATATTGTATGAAAGTCACAACTCTAAATCAGTTACTGAATTAATAAAATTACACTATTACTCATAAAAAAAAATTAATATAATTTCTTGGGCATCCAGAAAGATGTGGTCCATGGCAACTGTCCATTGGCTAAAACATCATTGTCATTCCCTGATTGTAGGCATTTGTTTTCATGTCTTGGGAAGTGTAATGTTGTTAATTGTTCAATATGTTACACATACATGTCAAGGGTGTAGCATGGCCAAAGTGTGACATCGAATGTATACTAAAAATTGAGGTATCTTACATGGATATGGGCTATGCCCTTGAAGGGGAAAATTATTTAAATAGATCAATGAATCTTCTTCTTTTTTTACTTTTATTATTTGATCATATCACTGTTGGCCCCCACATATATGTCAAGGGTGTAGCATGGCCCTTGAAGTGTAATGTTGTCAATTGTTCAATATGTTACACATGCATGTCAAGGGTGTAGCATGGTCAAAGTGTGACATGGAATTCACCTGTTCAGTCTTGATCAAGAAATGATTCCTGTCTCTAATGTGAGCAAATCCTCTGTGCTCCATTATACCTCAAATATTCCCAAGCTTTTGATATTTTGATCAGATATTAGATGACCCATCCTCTTCCTTCTACTATATGTTTCTATTGATTTAAAATTGACTTTTATATATCTATATAGGGTAAATGTAATCTTTTCCTTAAACCTTAGCAATTGTCAGGTGATTATTCCTTGATTAAGTATTGGTTTTACTTGATCAAATTACTTGGGTGATATTTTTGTTAGACCAGTTCTACCCTGTAACTTTACTTTCTTAGTTGCTGACTTGTGTGTGGTTACAGTTGTGCTACTTCTCTGATATTTGTGTATATTGCTAAGTATTATTTCTGTGTTTTCCCTTCTTCAAACATTTTCATTTTCCTGTTTACAGGTTAAATAAGGAGCCACCTAATTTGACCTTTAGGAAGAAAGATAAGGGTGGGATTAATTTCACATCAACAGTGGCAAACACACACTTAGACCTTGAAACGGTGAAGGCAATATGTGGTGAATACAGAATTCACAATGCTGATATCACTCTTAGGTATGATGCAACTGCTGATGACCTCATAGATGTTATCGAGGGTAGTAGAATATATATGCCCTGCATCTATGTTGTGAACAAGATTGACCAGATAACACTTGAAGAGCTGGAAATTCTGGACAAACTTCCTCACTACTGTCCAATCAGGTAATTATGTAATTGATTACCTCTTTGGTATTTTAATCTCTAATTGTATCTGTAGCTTTGTCAACTATCTTACAATGTTGTTCAATGCAAAAAGGTGTAGTTAGTTTTTGAGATTTTTTTTTGCTTAGTAATGGTTAACTTTGAACATTTAAAGTTAACTATTCCTGTATCTGTTGCAACATAGTTTGCCCGAGGTGCAAGGCACAAGGCAAGGCATGCGCCTTTTTGAAGCAAGGTGCAAAAATGCAAAAAAAAAAAAGCTAAAAAATTCAGAAAATGAGAAAAGCAAAAATATTCAAAAAAATGCACAATATTAAATGCACTATTAATTAAAAATATAAAATTAAATTTTATAATACATGTTTTAAAAAACTTGTTATCTCAAATTAAAATACATAAACATAACATGTAAAACATATTTAAAATGAAATCAAGCATAACATATAAAACATATTCAAGCAGGTAAATTCTTAATCTCTTTATTTTTTTCCCAATTGCATTAGTTCAAATAGATAATGTGATGTTAAACATTATGCATTCCTGATTCTTCTAGCCGCCTTTGTACCAAGCCCCTCGAGGCAAGCCCAAACAAGTCCATATTAGGGTCTTAAATTCTTAATCCCTATGAAAAAAAGATTTTATAACTTTTAAAAATATCTTTTATTAGGATGAGTGAATGAGCAACATTAGCAAGCAAATATGGGGTCATTTGCCTTGAGGGGCTTCGTTGGGGGTCCAGGGGGTGAATTCCACGACCCATCTGCTAAGCAAAAAAAAAAAAAAAAGAAAAGAAACCAGAAAAAATGCACAAATTTTTAGAAGGCATGTGCCTGAGCTGAACTCTGAAGTGCAAGGCACACCAGGCGCTTGGGACCTAGGCGAGGTGCATATCCTAATGTGCGCCACCCGTGCACCTAGGTGTGCCCTTTAAATCACTGCATAAAACACTAATCAATCAAGATCTCATATGAATTTGAAAGAAAATACTGACTGACTGCTTATCAGCTTGTTAGGTACCATGCCTTTTCGTCACCTTAACAGGACTCAACTCTAGAATAGGAAATCCTATGATCTATCACAGATTCATTAGTTAAATTGGTTTTCATTTATTCAGTTCTTGTATAAAGCATGCCATCTCAGGCATTTCAGATGGGAACCGAGTAAGCTTTCTCTAATAGCTCCGTAGTCTAGCTGAATGGGCAAGTTCTGATATATTTCAGTTTTAGATCACAGGTAGAGGGATGAATTTGAGTTTCTTTTCTGTTTACTTCTTTGGTTTTTGCTTGAAGCTCAAATAAATCACCTGCATGCATCATCCAGCACTAAAAAGATGAGAACTGGTTCCAGGCCATCCCCTTCACCCTCTCTCGTCCTCCTCCCCTAATAACCACTCCTTGGGAGCTTTCCCCTTTTAAGTCTGGGACGAGATTGAAACTAGTTCAGGCCCTAATAAACTTTGTTTACTAAAAGTGTAACCTTCACCCTCTCTCGTCCTCCTCCCCTAATAACCACTCCTTGGGAGCTTTCCCCTTTTAAGTCTGGGACGAGATTGAAACTAGTTCAGGCCCTAATAAACTTTGTTCACTAAAAGTGTAACCTTCATCTCCATCAGCAGCTGACACTCCATAGAATTAAGAATCTGCATTATTACTGGTTCAAATATATTGGTTAATAGAAATTATCAATATATATATATATATATATATATATTGGTTAATAGAAATGTATGTGAAGTGCCTTTTCTTTTTCCCCATTTTTAATAAAATTTTGGTTCTGTTACAACAGCAATACTATATTCTTGTTGCCAGTGAAAATTTGGAAAATTTACCCCATGAACCACGTATAGACTGTAAATTCAGGATGCTTAATATGAGTACCTTGATGCTTGAAACAAATATTTTTCTTATGACAAGGCACATAAGATGGGTTCAAACATCTTAGGAATGAGACAGAAAATTGGTTTTCTTTTACTCGGGTCCTCTAGGAGTTGGGGGCTCTACTAGAGCGGAATTACTAGCTTCCCTTCAAGGTATACAGTTTGCAGTTTCAGCTAGGTGTGGAACAGCTGTTAATTGAAGGGGACTCCAAGGTGGTAGTGGGTTGGCTACAGAACCTAGAGTCTGATAGTGTGGTGCTTTAAAATTGAAGTTAAAAAATTCAAGTGGCTGGCAAGGAGTTTGTTTGTAAGAATGCAATGGGTGGGGAGACCAGTAAGGGTCAGTTTAAAGAGTACAAATGCAAACATGTACCATGCAAATACATACAAAATATAAGGTTTTGCACTCACATATTTGTATTTGTACTCCTTCCAAACTGAGCCCAAGCTGATTGTCTAGCCAAGCAAGGGTTAATTAGGGAACAGTTGTTTGGGGCACATTCGTAGTTTGATTTTGTCTTATGTTTTGTTGGGAGAGGATGCAGCTCATGCCTCTCCATATGCTTGTATCTGTATTTTTCCTTGATCAAATCAAACAATTTATTTATCAAAAAAAGATGGGTTCAAACATATTGTCTCCACTTTACCATGATTGATCTGTGTTCTCATGGCATGACCTAAAAGGGGTGAGGTTGTAGGATTCTTGGTGTCTGAAAATCATGAGCTACACCATTAAAAAAACTTGTAGGCAACACCATTCTAGAAGTGAAGATTCTGACGCCAAATTTTTACTGTCTGACATTTGACTTTCTGTTGTTGAGAATTACCTTTTCTTTTTCATTTGCTATCCAACCAAACAGGATTAGCTGACTATGGTTTTTCAGTGTGTCCAACTTCTGCATGATGAACCTTTCTACTTGATGCATCTTTTTGATGTTGTTGCAGTGCTCACCTGGAATGGAACCTTGATGGACTTCTGGAGAAGATATGGGAGTATCTAGACTTAACTCGCATATACACAAAGCCCAAGGGTATGAATCCGGACTATGAAGACCCAGTAATCCTGTCCTCCAAGAGGAGGACTGTTGAGGACTTCTGCAACAGAATACACAAAGACATGCTTAAACAATTCAAGTAGTGAGTATTTCCTTCTCTTGCCTTTCCATTGTTTCATGTTTTTTGTAAGTGGAATTAGAACCATGAAGAAAAACAAGCTGTTTTTGAAATTGCTCTGCACAAGTGGTGCTCATGCAGATGAAAATCAAAATTTGATAGGTCCCATCAAAGAAATTCTTGAAACATACAGGTAACTGAGGTTAGAAATGTGGTTAATAATCCCTTTTTTTGAGAAAAAGGTAAAGTAATATATTAGACAAAAGCATGAACCAAATCTGCACAACAAGGAGCTGTGCAGTGCCCAATCAAAAGCTGTACATCAACTAAAAGATTACTCAATTAGTATGCATAGATACAAAAAGAGCTCCAGCATTACAAAAGGAGCTATAAGGTCTATTCCTGAACAGATTATGAGGCTCTACCCATGAATACATCCTACCCCAAAAACCTTTACATAAATTACCCTCTGAAACATACACATTTCAAACATTCTTTTGTTTCTTTCTGTCCATATTGTCTAGATCACTAAAGCTGGACCTGCTCTCCAAATTACCTTGCCTTCTTTTGAGAGCCCCTCAGATGCCAACTCTGAAGTACTTTTAGCACATTTTCTGGGAAACAAAACTGAGCTTCAGCAGCCCCAAATACTTTGTCCAGAGGAGGCGAGCAACTCTGCAATGGATTAGTAAATGTTCCAAGTCCTCAGATGCTTCCCCACACATAACGTATTTGCTAGGCAACACACTCATCCCTCTTCTGGCCAAAACCTCCGCTACTGCCATCCATAATAAAAAAGCAGCTTTTGGAGGGGCTGCGGATTTCCATACAACAGCTTCTGGGAAATCCACCACCTCCACCTCCGTGAGTTTGTTATAGAAGGATCTCACTGTGAAAAATCCTTCTTTATCCCACTTTCAAATTCTCCTCTCTCTGCCTGTGGAGCCAGGAGTTATACCAGATAGCTGCAGCATCACATCCATCCACTGCTCAACCTCCCAGTCAGTTAAATTCCTTCTGAACACTGGACGCCAAACTGCAGTATCTCCTACCTGAGTAAAAGCCTCTGCAACCATGCACATTCATGAAATGTGGGTTCCGATCTCGTGCGCATTCATGATTGACGACACTGGTCGGAAAGATATCTTCTTCCTATTTCCGTATTTAGTATATTTTTTTAGCTTTTGCCATTTTTTAATTACCCTTTGCTAACTTGTGGTGATCAAAATGGTCAGCGCATTGGTTTGGGGGTCAAGCGTGAAGCACAAGCCACAGAGAGTGGGCAAGGTCGGTTATCTATAATCTTTGATAGAATTTTACATTCTACATTTCAGGTTTCTTTGTTTTTTATTCCTTGCATTATGTGCATGGATTTTCCTTTACTAATGGATTTTTTGTTTGATACTCTTACTAGGAGCATGAGCTTGATGACGAGGATGTGGTTCAGATTATTAAAAAAGTGTGATTGAGGTATATAGAAGCCATAAGCATCCTACAGAAGGTGTCTCTGTATCGCACATTACGGAGGAGGATGTTTCTGACATAATGTAGTCATATAGCTGCTGAGGTAATGAGTTGTGTGGTTGCACATGTGTACGCAAGTAATAGATAGCCTCAGGCCATACATATGTGTAATCATAGGCTATAATGTATTTATTCACCTGTTGATTAGTTGGTTACTGGCAGATTGTTATTTTTTGTGTTGTGTATTACTGGGTAAGTGGGTAGACATTAATCCTCAGTTTTCCGTTTCGAACAAAGAGAAAGATGGTAAAAATTTACAGGCGTTCAGAACTTGCTTTCTAGGCATTCTGCTAATTCTAACTCGGTCCAGATTGGGCCGGGTTGAGTTTACTTGGCTCAATTTAATGTATTAAAAGTTTAAAACCTCAAGGTCCTCAACCCTGACTTAGTTGATCATGATTCCAAGGTATTTCTCAACGTGTTCTTTCTGATCCACTGGCCTAAATTTAATTTTGTTTTTTAAGTTTTACCATTACACGTGATTAGTTAGTTGAATCGAGTTTGAGTTTTGCAATACCTAGTTCGAGTGGCTTGTGAGCTTAATCGATTTTATAATAATATATTTTTATTTATAATATAAATAAATATTAATTTCTTGATATTAATTATTTATAATTTTTAATATATAATTGAGGCTTATGATATATTCTTATTTATAATATTGTTAGTATTAATTTATTTATAATTGGCTCTGGTCGAATTTCAAGCTAGCCCAAATACTTGAGCTTGACTCTTCTAGATTACAGCCCTGAGCCCAGACGGTAAGATACACGTGAGGCCCAGCGGCTACACCATATAGATACACGTGAACCATTGAAAAATAATAGAAGAATTAAAATGTATGTGTATATAATTTATTAATATTTATTCTTTAATGTATTTTAGAAGCCATTTATTAGTTAGTATTTATTATACATATATCTTATTTTTTAATAAATAAATATAATTGATACTAATCTTATTATTATAATGTTTTTATAACCAAATTTTAGTATTTGTTGAGAAACATCCACCAAAGCAAGAAAGATTATTTTATGTAAAAAAAAAATGTTATTGTTATGATAAGTAATTAAAGTTGGCAACTTGGCATAGTGGTTAATTAATTGCTGTCATAAGCAAATGACTAGGGTTCAAAATTTGTTACATTAGTTTATGATTTTTAACTAGTTATTTGATTTAAATAACATTTAATGATGTATTAAATGCCTTGATTAAAGATAACTTAAATGAGCATTTAATTAAATAATATTAGCATTTAATGACGTTTCAAACATAAAGGCTTAATTAAATTTGAAATAAATGAGAGAAGAATTAAATTTAAATTTGAATTGAGAAAAAGAGGAAATTAAAGTTGGCTGATGCATAATGAGTATCGGCTTGTTTCGGGATTGTATCAGCCAATGTATACCCGAAATAGTCTGATATGAGTCCGATACGGACGGAAAACTTTAAAACTATATAATTGGATATATTCCAATCAGCCGATATTGTGAAATTTTAAACCTTGGTCTATAAATACCTGACCTAGTGATATCAATGCAAAAGGCGCACCTAACTCGACCCCAACCAAAGCGAATGAATACCTAACACTTCAGTCACCTGAACCGAGCGAGAAGCAGTAAACCTTCGACAGACGAGCCATCCTGACTGCTCCAGAGGAATGAGGAATCTTGCAACACCATTCCACACCCAGAGCCAGACCCACCTAAAGATTCTACTCCAATAACGAGCTAACCCCCGGTCATCCTTCCAAGTTCCAACTAAAGAAATGAACGAATACCAGCAACTTTTCAACTCAAGAGTCGAGATAGCTCTTTTTTTGGTATCATCGTTCCATAACGATTAATGAATACTAAAAGTTATTATTTAATAATGCTTATCTTATGTATAAGGAGATAAAAAAAAAATGTATTTCTTCAACTTGAGAACCACCTGCCTTGCAATCAAGAATTAGATTTTTATTGATTTATAATTTATTAGTTCAATTTCAGCGTGTTCTGACGTTTTAGGTTTTTCACCAAATATAACTTTTGGACTTTTGTGTGTAATGCCTATCTTAGAAAACCAGAAGCCACTGAATGAAAACCCTCCCAAAGCACTTTTTTTTCTTTGCCTCAATTGTCCTGAAAGAGACTTATACTTCAATTTTGATAAGGCCTGACAAACTATTGAAATCGTTGTCTGTCATCATCATCAACATCCAAGTCTCATCTCAATTATATATTTTGCTGTTTCGATCTGTTTAATGCCGTATTTATTCCTTGTTAAAATATGAAAATTTAAGTTGTGTTTGATTTGAAAAAAAAAAAGAAAGGAAAAACCGTACAGCCTTATTTGATTTCTCGCCAAATGAGGAATATCTCGTTGATATGTTAACTGGTTTGTTCCAGTAGAAATGGGAATTCAAATCCCACTATTATCATTTTTCTTTTTTTATTCATTTTGGTGATTCCGACATAGGATAATGGGAATCACATTTTGCCTATCATAAGGTGTCAAAATGCTTCTCAACTCCCATTTTCACGTGGTATGTATAAACCGATTTTACAATATTGATTTTGGTTTTGTAATTTATTCAACACTGTGTTGAGTTGAGAAGCATAAGTTCAGGTGCCTGTGTCAACATATTGATTCAAACGATCACAAAAATCCAAGGCAACTGTTGTGATTATGATTTTTGTGAATGAAGAGATGCCCCCCAAAACCAGCAATCGCCTTAAATGGTGTTTTCCTTACTTTTCTTTCTAATTCACGTCCACCCATCACTCAATTTGTAGTACATCGCCTAGGTTTTTGTTTAGTGGGCGATTGTCGGGAATAGCAATTTTATGTTTCAAAAATGGGTTGGAGGATTTTGCAGCAACACCTCCTCTCATGGACTAAATTAAGAAGTTCTGCTTGTTTGCGTTGCAAATCTGAACTAGATACAGGTTTTGCACCTGCTGGTTCACTTTCCCATTTATTTATGGTTTGATTTATAATTTTGTTTCATTTGCACACTTAAGTTCACATTTTACATAACTGATGCAAATAAACTTGTAAGTCTTAATTTTTATCTGTATTTTTTTTCATATGTATATCCTAAAAGAAGTAGGGCGTACGGACGATGCTTGTCCATTTGCCAAATGGATTCTTTTCTTTCACAAAATGGTATCTACACGAGAAGCGTGTGGGTCAAGTGTATGCTTAACGTTGCTGAGCGCGCGAGGGCCAGCCACTTTTAACCGAACGTTTATCGCTGCTCACGTCGCTTTTAACCGGGCACTCGCACCCGATGCTGAGAGACGATTTTAACCGGAGGTCTCAAGTTGTTGAGGCATGCTTTTAACTGGGCGTTGATACGGTTTTAACAGAGCGTCTCGAGTGAGGCACGATTTTTTAATCAGAAACACCGGGCGTAACGCCTATCCAAATGAATAATCAATATTTATGTTTAATAATTCCAATTAAAATTTAAAATAAATAATAATATATTAATTCTATACTTACAATAAAAGTACAAAAAAATATTTCTATCAAAAGATGATTTTAATCTCAAGAAATTTATACAAATAAAATATTAATAGTAGAATAATTATCTTAATACTTAAAATTTATAAATGTGTACATGATATATATCTTACAAATTTTGTATGTTTTTATAATTATTAATTAATATTTTAATTAACATTAGATGACAACATATTTATTATTTACAAAAAATAAAATTTTGTCTGCAAAATATTCAAAAATATAATATTAAATTGAATTTATCAAATCCATTAATTTATATTTATATGAAAATTTGATTTTTAATTTCAAAAAAAAATTACAAATAAAAATTTCAATAATTAAAAATTATGAATTTGCATATGATATATATCTTAGAAATTTTGACCAATTTTATATATTTTAAGTTAAAATTATATATTTTTATAAATTATTAAAAGATACTTTAATTTATATTTGAGAATTTAATATTTGGTTAACTTTTTTGTTAATGTTAAAATGTAAAAATAATAAAATAGAAAATAATTGATATAATAATTACGATAAATGTAATAAGTCAATCTTGGACTCTTAATTAATGCATTGTATGATATATTTTTATGTACACTTTCTTATATATTTAAACATTATTTAGGGGTGGAGCTAAGATTTTTTATTGAGGGGGCCAAAACCTAGAAAACATGGATAAGGGGAGCCAAAAGCTAAGAAACATGAATAAAGGGGCTAAAATACAAGTGGAACTTAAATAGATTTAAAAGGAATTTTGAAGTGGCCATGGCTTCCCTCCGCCACCCTTTGGCTCCGCCACTCTTTGACCATAAATTTAGTGTTATTAATGTATTTATGAAATATATATATATATATATTCATATATTTCATTTTTATTCATACATTTTCAAAACGTATAGATATCCATATCCAAATTGTGTAATGTTATACTCAAACCGATGCTTTAATTCTTCGACAGAACAAACTGAGTGATGGCTGAAGGCTGATTGTACGGCCGATTACTGTGGATTTAGAAAATGGAATCTTTTCTATATATTGATATCTTTAAGTGTGAGGCGATAGGTCTTTAACCATTAGGCTCCCGATTTTAACTATTGGGCGATGGGTCTACAACCATATAAAAACCCATTGACCAATGGTTTTTTGCTTTAATTTAGACAGGTCTTTAACCATTAGGCTCTCAACTTCAACCATTGGGCGATGGGTCTTTAACCCATCAACTAATCTCATTAACAAATGTTTTTTTGCTTTAATTTAGACATGTCTTTTTAACCATTGGACTCCCGACTTTAATCAGTGGGCGACGGGTCTTTAACCATGTGAGGTGCATCAATTAATCTCATCGACCAATGGTTTTTTGCTTTAATTTTTGTGCATATATTTTGTTTAACTTAAAACATTTAAATTTATTAACTTAAGTAGGGGTGCAAATGTTTATTACCTTAAATAAACATTTAAGCTTATTTAAACATTTAAGTTTAAATATATATTTTTATATATTTATAAATATAAATATAATATATATATATATGTTATTTATTTATTTATTTATAAATATATTATTTATATTGTATTTTTATAAATTTGTTATATTATTTACTTTTTTAGAAAAAAATATATATACATATGATGAAAATAATTAAAAAATATTTGTATTTTTTATTTAAATTGATATATTTTATTTTTTTCTTTTAATAATTTATTAAATTTTAAAGAAAACAAGTTAAATCAAATCAAATCCAAAGATCGGATAGGATTCGGAATCAGATCAAACCCTATCAGATACGGCATGAGCAATGTTAGATCGGATGAATATACCCTTTTCAAATCCAATACAATCTGTTTGTATCCCTAAACTTAAGTGTGCATACCCCAATTGGAACAACTTGTGCATATATTTTACATTTTTATTTCATTTATATGTATGGAATTTGTTTTTTATTTTTTACTCTGATTGCGGTAGATGTGTGGTGTGTTATGATTTAAGTCGTTTTCTCTTCCATCAATTATGTCAATATAATTTAAACCTTAAATTACAGCAAGTTAATTATATTAATTAATTTCACTTAACGTTATCATAAGTGGTGATTAAAAAAACTTTAGCACAAATCGTAGCCAAAAAAAATCTTGAATACAAGTCATTTCAGGAAAGAAGAAGATGTGATTCTATTAATTTAACAATTGTAATATTTTGTTCTTATACTTTTTTATTATTTCTTGTATTTTTAATATTGTACTAACATCCTTAAAATATATTTTTATGATTTTTATTATTGTTTAATGTGAGCAATAGAAGATGTGATTTTTTATTTTTTCT
Organism: Nelumbo lutea; assembly: GCF_056320005.1. Classification (NCBI taxonomy): domain Eukaryota; kingdom Viridiplantae; phylum Streptophyta; class Magnoliopsida; order Proteales; family Nelumbonaceae; genus Nelumbo; species Nelumbo lutea. The sequence continues at coordinate 114,834,798 of NC_142684.1, forward strand.
ATTTTTATCTTTGTTAAAATGTTTTTAATTTAATCAAAGTGAACTTAAATCAATTAATTAATTTGTATTTTTTAATATTCTTTATAATATTACTAATAGCTTGACTTTGATACCTTTTCATTATTTTCTATTTTTTTATCTTTGTTAAAACCTATTTAATTTAATCAAGTTTACTTGGATCAGTTAATTAATTTATATTACACATGGATCAAAATGGAGAGGGGATAGAAAAAGATAGAGGACGAAGAGAGAGAGAGAGAAAGAGAGAGATAGAGAGAAAGAGAGAGAGAGGTATGTGGGACACAATGTGATGGAGCTGGGTGTCAAGAGAGAAAGAAATGGTTGTGTCGGACTTGATGGAGCTTGGTGTCAAGAGAGAAAGAAAAGGTTGTGAAGGACTTGATGGGGCCTAGAGAGAGAATGAGAGAGAGACAGTGATTTAAAATAACAAATAAAAACTAGTGAGATACAATGACCAGCCAAAAACTAACATAGGATATTGACATATGAGATGGGTCCTATGTGAATCATTACCTTACCTAAAAGGATAGCTTTCTCGGGCTACCTCTATCTGTGTCAAATTTCTTCTTGGTTTTGTTTTATAGAATAAACTATACAAGCCTAACAAGAATTGTTTTTGTTGAAGCTATTGAATCGATGAGCTTTAATTTCAAACTAGCAGGGACTTGTGCGATGTACAAGAAAATCTGAAAGATTTAATAATTTTTTTTTCATTTAATGTTGATTTATAAAAAATAATAAGTGTTAATTGAATATGAATAAATATATTTTTTAATAAATTTAGTTTTATTAATAATTTGTAGTAATTTTAATATTTTTATTCTTTTTATTATTTTTAAATGAAAATTTGATTACTTTTAAAATAAATAAAAATAATTATAAAAGCTAACATTTTTTATTAATTCCGCTAATAATTAATAATTGTATAAAAATGACAACGGGGTGGGTTCAGGGTAGGGCACCCCATCCCCGCCATGTCCCCAGTGTCATGTGGGTTCAAGGCAGAATAACCACTCCTCAATGTCGGGCAAGTTCAGGGGTAAGGCACCCCACTCCTCATTAAGGATGGAGAATCCTTGAATTTTTCTGCCTTGTCCCCAGTATTGGGTGGGTTCAAATAGAGGTGTAAATTGGGTCGTGCTGGGTCGGTACGACACGACCCGCATGTGGCCTGAACAAAGTGCGAGTCGTTTTGTGCTGGCCCACGAGGCATCTCGGGTCGTGCCTCCCTCCTCGAGGATAATTTTGGGGGTCGGTTTGACACAACCCACTCCATGCCATGGGTAGGGCTGGTCCATGGGCTGGGCCTTGGGCCAGGCCATGCCGCACACCAAGCCTAGCTCAAGAGGCAAGGCACCCACTCCTCGTCTAAAGTTTTTAAAATTGGACCGGATAGGGAACCATTCTGGGGGTTGAATAGATGACTCGCTTTGATAAAAAATAAAATAAAAAATTAGAAAAACAAAAAAGGCCAAAAATGTTTGTCCATGTTGACAGCTCAACTACCAAGGTCAGCGGTTCGCTAACCAAATAAACGGTTTTTGGACAAAAAGCGGTTTTGAGGTGAAACGATGTCCCAATTTTTTCGGTCTAACCATCTGGTTTGATCTAGTTTTGAAAACATCCCCATCAACCCAATATTCAATTTGATGATAAAAATGATCAAAAGGATATATTGAGTATCAACCACATGGTAAATTTCTAAAAGTACACTAAATTGTCTTTAATATTCAAAAATGTAATTTTATGAAAATTTTGGAAAATTTATTATACTTGTGTAATTTTGAAAATTTATTCAAATTTATTTACATTTTTATTAAATAATTTATTTTCTTTTTAAATGGTTTACTTACAGAATTATACTAATTTATTTTATAATTTCTAGTATAACCTAACCAATAATTTCCTTTTTCCAATATTATACTAATCTATCTTAATAGTTTGTGTAATTATTTGTTCAAATTATAGCTTTCCATTTCCCATAGTCATTTATCTTTAATGATTTTCAATAAATTGCAATGAAAATCACATAATGTTTCAATGATTTTCCAAAATCTATCAAATGTAATAAATTTTCCTATAATTCCAAAATATTCTAATAATTTTCAATAATTATTTAATTCATTATAAATAAAATTTTAAATATTTATATCCTTTAATTTCAAAAATGTTATTTTACCAAAATGTAGTTTTATGAAAAATTTTGAAAATTTTATTACATTTGTGTAACTATGGGGATTTGTTGAATTTTTCAAAACTGTTATTAAATAGATTTTTTTTATTTGGTAGCTTACTAACAAAATTACACTAATTTATCTTTTATTTTTCAATATAAATTAATTAATAATTTCATTTTCTAACATTATAATATTTTGTTCCCCCATTTGTATTTGGTTATTAATTATAATTGTTAAATATAATTCTCAATTTTATAGAAATTAGTTAAAGAGTTTTCAATTTCTATAAAATGTTGCTAATGAGTTAATTAATAACAACATTTATTAATTTTTGGTAATTTACTTACCGTACTAATAAGAATATTTAATTTTTGGTAATTTACTAACCATATTTATTAACTTTTTGTTATAACACTATTTAATACTCATTGAATATAGGTCGGGATAATAGAGCAAGGAGAGACATGGTGATAGGAACCCGTGCGATGCACGGGCTTTGTTAAGCAAAAATTAAACAATAGAAATACATAAGAGTATATAATTTTTTTATATTTGAACTTTTTAATAAACAATCCGATCAAACTTAACCAGAGTTGGTTGGTTTTCCAGTATTTCAGATCGGCTTTGGTTTAATAAATATATATTAATATTTTATATTTTAAATTTAATTTTTTAATATAAGAAAGTGGAAAATTCTCATATTTGGTAGTCTAAATAATTTTATATCATAGATTTAATTCTATAATTTAATTTTTAATAATATCATTGTAATTTATGAAATTTAAAGTTAATTTTTTAAGTTTAAATCTTTTGAACAAACAAACTAAACCGAAAATAGACCCAAATTTATACAACCCGAGTTGGTGGGTTTTCGCTAATGGTCAATTGGTTTCGAGTGACAAACTGTGGACTTGACCAGATCGATTTGGTTGGCGAAACAGGTTGCAACTGAACTGAGCCAATCATTGAACACTCCTAATTTCAACTAAATATATAATCTAATCTCTGATATATAACAATAGTTTAATCCCCAATAATTATTGAAAATTTATAACAAACGTACACTATCATTGAAAGTAAGTTTATAATGAAAATATAATAGATATATAATAAAAGTACTATAATTATAAAAATATAATAAATACTGAAAATATACTAAATTAGTCAATAAATAGTGTAATCTTAAAAAATAGTTTAACCTCCAATAAGTATTAATCTATAAATTATAAAAATATATAATTACTGAAAATAATTTTACAAGAAAAATACAAAAAATACGATAAATTAAATTTCAAAAGTTAAATAATAGTTGTTTAATCTCCAATAATTATTTATAGTTTTATATTAAATAATAAAATAAAAATACATTTATAAATAATTATTGAAAGCATATTTATAAAAAATAAAAAATAAATATTTAAAATAAAATAAATATTAATTATAGTAAATATAAATATATAATGAATATACACTATTATTGTAAAATTATTACTAATAAATATAATTTTGTTGATAATTATTTTCAGTAATTATTAATTGATATAAGTGAAATTATTTATTTACAATAGTATTTATTTATTTAAATAATATTTTTATTTAAGTTCTTAAAATATTAATTATTTATTGAATTTAGTAATCAATAAAATTATTATTATACTATTATTATATATTTCGTTATTAATTTTGTAAAATATTAAATTATTATTAATATGAATATTATGAATTCTATTATAATTATATTTCTACTTTTAAGAAATTTTTTAAATTTATTACATAATTTTGTTATTTTAACTATTTAAAATTTTTCATTATTTGAATTTTATTTATTTTGATGTTATTACATAATATTAAATACTTTGTTATATTATTTATCCGTTTTTAATGTCTTTTATTTAAGATTTTTAGTTATTGAAAATTTTAAATGATGTTTTATTTTTTAATGTTAAACTTTTATTATCTAAATAACATTTAAATTGAATAATTCGTAAAGTTATAATTTATGTTGTTACTACATAATTTCATGATGAATTTTGTAAAAATATTGAATTATTAATAATATGAATATTATTAAATCTATTAATATTTTGTGTTTTGAATAAGTATTTTAAATTTAGTATATAATTTCGTTATAACATTTAAATAGTTCTAAATTTTTTAATTGAAACTTTTTTTAGATAGATATAGATAAAAAGTGGGGGAGAGGATAAATAGGAATTAGAGATTGTTTAGGAGAGAATATCTCTACTAAATTAGAGATAATTTAGGTGATAAATAGGAATTAGAGACAAATTAGGAGGAAGTGGGGGAAAGTGGTGCCATTTGGCAAAACATTAGAGAAGCAAATCCCTCTTTCTTTATGGTTGTTATAAATAGAAAAACATATGTGATTTTCTTATTGGTTTAATGGGTAATTATATGGAATTAAAAATAAAAAATTCAAAAAAATAGAAAATTAGGAAAGGGGGTTTGAAACAAGGAGAGGACTACTGACATGGGATGACCAATTTTAATATATATATATATATATATATATATATAGATAGATAGATAGATAGATAGATAGATAGATAGATAGTTGAAAGACACGGTGCAATTGATCCGTCTCATCTCCTAACAATCACTTGATATAGTTGAGCTTTTAATAAAGTTAATTTAATTACTTATGTTAAATTAATTTATTTAGTGATTTTAAAAAAGATGATTATTAAATATAAAAGTAATTAACAAAAGATTTAAACATACACTTAATGAATTTAATTTATTTGACATAATTCAATTATTTAAATCAATTTAACATAATTCAATCACATAAAATTAATTACTTTATTTAGTTAATTTTAGGTTTTGGTACCATGACTAAAGTGGATCATGAGAGAGAGAGAGAGAGAGAGAGAGATGTCGAGGGCCTTGTGTTGATAGAGAGGAGTTATGTGGGACCCGATAGGGCCTGGTTTTAGCAAAGAGAGGTTGTATATGTTTTATTTTTTTTTAACTTTTATTTATTTTATTTTAAAGAAAACTATTTATTTTTCTTTTATTTAAAAGGACTGTTTATTTTTATTTGACAAATTATTTTTCTTTTTGTAATGACTTTCAATCTTACAACCCTTGAATAAAATTATTTATGCAGCCCTTCACTAGTGCTTCGTATCTTATTCCACCCTAAATAATACTTCTGATTCCTTTCTTTATGGGATCACATCTTTTACCCAAAAAATTAGGGATTGCATCACTTTTGATGATGCACAATCCGGTCGGTCTTAGTTGCCAGTAACCTTGCTTCTGACAGAGTCGAAGATGCCTGAAACAAGGAAGAAATTGGAGATTTCCGGGGAGGAACCCGGTGGAAAAACTCTGAAGCTCAAGTTAATACTCTTGAGAAGGCAAGGGGAAATAAGAGATTTCAAGACCAGAAAGCACAAATATCATCATATACCTCTTTCTCTGGGGGAAGAAGGTCTTTTATAACCACCTGGTGCACTCACTCCCAAGTTTTTACCAAGTCAGGTATAACCGCCTCTGTGGGGGGCAGACATAACCGCCACTGTCCTCTCTATCAGGGCCGTCTCTGCCACAACCGAGATGGCGGTAGCAAGTGGCCGTTATGGTGTGATTGCCATCTGTCAGATCCAGACCAGTCAGGCGTGCTGCCTCAGAGTATGAACCTGTCAGGTATGGTTTCACAGTTGCGCGACCTGGAGCTGAGGTGCCAGAGTGGTGCGCGAGGTGAAGTATTGAGTTCGAATGGGAGTATGTCCTACTGTCCCGAGGTGCCGGCATATGGTCTGGACTAACCCGAGGTGGGCTAGTCCGGGCTCTGCCCCTTGCGGGCTTCTCTGTTAACCTCGGGATACTTAGGGAGAGCTTGGGTTTCACCTCCCAGGAAGTGTGGGTTCCTTTTGGGGAGCTCGGGAGCTCTAGCCTCTTCTTGGGATATGGTCGTGCTATGTCATCGTGCCGACCTAACGTTCCTACCAGGTCACCCTAGTTTCTTCCATGTGTTGCATAGCCAAGGGGTCGGGCCAAATCTACCTCCATCAATTGCCCCCCACTCCCCGTGCCTGGGGTCTTGACCCGGCGTGGGGAGTTCACGGACTAACGGGTGGATTTGCTCCGTGGCGTGCTTAGTCCAGCTCGAAGATTTTCCGGTCTGACCCGTTGATGCTCTTGGCTCGACCAGGATCAGTGCGGCTTGACCAGAGTCAGCCTGGGTCGCGTACAGCTCACGCGCAAACAACAAACGATTTATCAACTATCGGACGCCAAATTCCGCATTAAACTGATTTCACCTCGGGGGTCGTGCAGCTGGTTTTCCTGAGAGCTGTTGGATGGCTTTGATCTCGACCGTTGATGCGCGGGTACTATGGCTATAAATAGTGGGGTCCCTGGTCACTTTTCCTTCGCCAATATTCAGCGATCGTTCCTTGAGCTTGCGTCACTTTCCCTAGTTCGGTATCGTTCCCTTGGTGAGTCCCCTCAGCCTTTTTCATTTTCCTTTCCTTTCCTTTTGCGATGTCTAGTTCAAGTAGTTCGAGTAGCTTAGATAACCTCTTATAAGGGCTTGAGGCAGAGACTTCGGGTCAGACTGACTCTTTTGACAGCCTTCTGGATGAGCCTGAGGTAGGGCCTTTAGCCCGGGTCACCCCGGGTAGCCTAGAGTCTCTTCTTGTCGGGTTCGGATGCCGGACACGTTCGGACCCTCCACTATGACGTTTGAGAGACTTCGGTCCCTTGTTCGTCAGTTCAACCTGCCCGGGGAGTATGCATATAGCTTACCTTCGGGCAACTTCCTTTGGGAGCACTGTCCAGATGAGATCTTGGTCTTCCGGGAGCAGCTCATTGCCGGGCTGCGCCTTCCTCTTCACCCCCTAATCGTCGAAGTCTTGAACCACTTTGGCATCTCAGTCGGTCAGCTTCACCCGAACTCTATTCCCAACGTCATCGGGACCATATCCCTCTACTGCGAATATGCTATTCCTTTGAACTTAGAAATTTTTTTGCTCTTCTTATTTTCAAAAAACAAGCGAGCTTCCTTCCCGAGCACAGGCGGGCTTACTACCTATCTCCCTGCTTGGGATTCAAACTTCTTCACAAACTTCCAAAGGTCCCGACGTGGAAGTGGGACTACTTTGTGGTCCGAAGTGCTACGGGGTGGCCGTTTCCTACTTAATAGAGGGTGGTTGTCCCTGACCCCGGCATCATGTTGGATAAAGACATGGCAGAGACCTTTCAGTCCTGGGCCTAGGTCGGGCTCTAGTGCGAAGAATACGTCTTGGAAGCAAAACTTATTTAGGCCAGTCTGAGTCTGGGTAGGCTTCTTTACTTAGTTTTCTTCTCTCTCTCTTTTTTTTTTCTTTTTCTTTTTTTTTTTTGTACTGATGCCGAGCTCTTTTCGCAGATATCATGGAGGCAGAGAAGACCCGCGGTGCCAACCTACTTGATGGAATGAAGAGGAAGAAGTGGGTCACCAAACGTGCTTGCGTGGAGTCCGAAGCCCCGAGCCATCCTCCGGTCATCAACCTAGATTCTCCCAGGGAACCTGAGGTAGCGGGGCCTATCCCCGAAGTGGCAGCGGAGCCCGGCGTCGCAGAGGCTTGGGAAGCCGAAACCTCAGAGGCTTCTCAAACTCTGACAATGTTTTCCAGCTCGGGGCCAGGAGGGGGTTGGCAGTGTGCTGACTCCGAGTTGTGCTCTTCGGAAGAGTAAGAAGGCTGTTTACCAAGGTGAGGTCGTGGCATGGTCCGGGCTTCCTCTAGGCCATATCGGTGCACGTGCAGCGTCTCATGTCATGGTGGTAAGTTGACGCGGTTCCTTTGTGCCTTTCTTTTTTTCCGAACTGACTCCTTGCTTGGTAGGCGAACTCCTCCATCCATGCCCTAATTATCCAATCAGAGAGGAGCCTGAAGCGGGTGCAAGCTACCGAGGAGGCTTTAGAATCAGCTTGGGAGTGGGCGCAAACTATCGAAGAGGCTCTGGGATCAGCTCGTGAGAGGGTCCAGCATCTTGAGGGTGAGACTTCGACTCAGAGGAGTGAGTTGGAGAGACTCCGAAGGGAGAATGGCGCCCTGAGGCTTGTCGCGAAACACCTCGCGACCTTGAAAGGGGGCCTGGAGCACGAGGTGGAATACCTCAAGGCCGACATCAAGGAGAAGTCTGAGATCTTCTTCCAAGCCCTTGAGGACACCAAGGTGAAGGCCGTCACCGACTACATAGTGTCGGAGCGCTTTGCTCTCCTCCGAGTGCTCTCTTTACTCGGTAGGGTCCTTCCCAGTTCGGCCTGAGTTTGCCAACGCCGGGCTCAGGTACCATGACCTCACGGAGAACCAGGTTGCCAACGCGGAAGTTCCGCTTCTTGACTCTGGCGTTGTAGTACCGAGCTACCCTTTGCTGATATGTTGCGGTCCTAATGTATGCAAGGTCCCTCACCTCGTTGAGCAGGTTGAGGTTGGTACGTAGCTCATTGCTATTGGTATTGTTGCTGTATGCTTCCAACCGAAGTGAGGGGATTCCAATTTCGGCTAGGATGACTGCCTCTGTGCTATAGGTGAGGTTGAAGGGAGTTTCTCCGGTGGCGGTTTTCTCTATAATTCGATATGTGATAGAACGCTGGGCAGCTCGTCCGCCCATAACCCTTTAGCTCGGTCTAGCCTGTCTTTTATTCCGCAGAGAATAGCTCTATTCGTGACTTCTGCCTAGCCGTTTTCTTGTGGGTGCACGACCGACGTGAAGTTTTGTCGGATCCCCATGTCTTGGCACCACTCTTGGAATTTGATGTCTTTGAACTGCTTGCCATTGTCGGAGATCAGTATCCGAGGTAGCCCGAAGCGATACACTATGTTCTTCTAGAAGAAGTTCTGGATGTTTCGAGTTGTGATTGTTACGAGAGTTTCAGCTTCAACCCACTTTGTGAAGTAATCTACCGCTACTACTAGGAACTTCTTTCCACCCATTGCTGGCGGGATTGGCCTAAGTAGGTCGATGCCCCACTGTGCGGAGGGCCATGGGTTGGTGAGATACTTGAGGTCGGCGGTGGGCTGGTGGTGAATATTGGCGTGCCTTTGGCACTTATAGCATTTCCTGACTAGCTCAATGGCGTCTGCTTTCATTGTTGGCCAATAGTACCCCTGTCGTAGTGCTTTTTGAGCGAGGACCCTGCCCCCTAGGTGTCTACCACACAAGCCTTCATGAATGTCGTGGAGTACGAGCTCGACTTTGGGAGGCCGTAAGCAGCGTAGGTAGGGGAGCGTGTAGGATCCTCGGTACAATCGTCCGTCTATTATGACGTATTTGGCTGCCTGGCGCTCTACCCTCCCAGCGGCATTGCGGTCTACGGGGAGGGTTCCATGTAGCAGGAAGTTTGCGAGTGGATCGATCCAGCTCGGCTCTGCTTGGTCGACAGGAGTGACCTCCTCTGGCCCCCCTCGAGAATGCTAGGCTGAGGTAAGTCCTCTATGTACACAGTTCTCATGGTGTTGTCACTAGTGCTGGCTAACCGGGACAGGGCATCGGCCTTAGTGTTCTCTGACCTTGAGACTTGCTTGATGAAGTGTGACTAGAAGTTAAGCAGATTCTCCTTTGCTTTTGCTAAGTAGGTGATCATAGTTGGTTCGCAGGCTTCGTATTCGCCTGTAACTTGGTTGACCACAAACTGGGAATCGCTGCAGATAACTATGTGTTTCGCTTTTACCTCTTGTGCCAGGGCTATCATAGCTATCAACGCCTCGTACTCTGCCTCATTGTTGGATGCTGCGAACTCGAAGCGTAGTGCGTACTCCAGTTTTGTGTCGTTTGGGCCGTGGAGAACTACACCAGCTTCGCTGCCCTGCTGATTTGAGGAGCCATCTACGTGAAGGATCCAGGGCTCTTCATCCCAATTCGTGCTTGGCCTAACCAGGGGGGACACCGAACTGGATGCGACCTCATGGTGCTCGGACTCAACCGGCTTGGGAGCACCTAGCTCACCCGAACTGGGAGCCTCATGGTCAACCGGGCTAAGGACCTCGGAGTTGAATGTGCATTCTGCAACAAAATCTACCAAGGCTTGGGCTTTGATAGCAGTTCGTGGCTTGTACTGGAGGTCGTACTCACTGAGTTCGATGGCCCACTTCGTCAATCGACCAGAGACCTCGGGCCTGAGCAACACTTGCCTCAAGGGTTTGTCGGTGAGGACGATAATGGTATGGGTTTGGAAGTATGGACGGAGTTTACGGGCCGCAATGACCAGCGCATAGGCTAGCATTTCTATCTCTGTATATCTCATCTCTGCACCCTGCAATACTTTACTAACATAATAGATGGGTCGTTGGACCCGATCTACTTCCTTTATTAGTACCGAACTGACCACTTCGTCGCTTGCCGAGAGGTACAGTTCTAAAACATCGCCCTCTTCGGGCCGGGTCAAAACCGAGATACTTGCGAGGTATCTTTTGAGCTCGTCAAACGCGTGTTGGCATCTTGGGTTCCACTCAAACCCTTTGCTTTTCATTGCCTTGAAGAAGGGCAGGCACCGGTCTGCCAATTTGGACATTTAACGACTCAGAGCGGCTATTCTGCCATTAAACCTCTGAACCTCTTTTACTTTTTGGGGTGGTCTCATATCTAGGATGACCTTTATTTTGTTTGGGTTGGCCTCAATACCGCGCCGGTTGACGATGTACCCTAGGAACTTACCCGAGGTGACACCGAAGACACATTTGTTTGGGTTTAGTTTCATGCTAAATTGACGCAGGATTTGAAAGATAGAATGCAAATCTTGTATTAATTCATGCGAAAACTGTGTCTTGATGACCATGTCGTCTACATAACATTCTATCTTTGTGCCAATTAAGGGTTGAAACAACTTATTCACAAGCCTTTGAAAGTATGCCCCAGCATTTTTCAATCCGAAGGGCATAACCTTGTAGCAGTATAGGCCGAACTCGGTTGTGAAGGCAGTTTTTTCCTCGTCGACTGGGTCCATCCTGATTTGGTTGTAGCCCAATTAGGCATCCAGAAAGCTTAGCAACTTGTGTCCCGAGGTCGCATCCACTAGGCGGTCGATCTTGGGGAGGGGGAAGCAATCTTTCGGGCAAGCTCGGTTCAGGTCAGTGTAGTCGACACACATGCGCCACTTGCCGTTTGCCTTTTTTACCAAAACAGGGTTGGCCACCTAGCTCGGGTAATGAACTTCCCTTATGAAGTCTGCTGTGAGGAGCTTCTCAACCTCCTCATCGACTGCCCTCCAGCGTTCTAGGGCTAGGTTGCGTTTCTTCTGTCTAATGGGCCTAACTACAGGGTTAGTATTCAGCTTGTGAGTTACAAGGTCGAGGTCTACACCAGGCATCTTTGCCGCGGACCATGCAAAAATATCTAAATTTTGAAATAATAAACTTACCAGTTCAGATCATAGGGGTTCCTGGACGGAAACACCGATCTGAAGCATCCGAGCTAGGTCTGCAGTTGAGGTCGGAACAGTGAATGTTTCTTCCATGGGCACAGCTCGTTCTTCACCTTGCTCTGTAGATCGCTCCAGTTCGAGGTCATCGACCACCTTGGTCTTTCCCTTTAGGCGGCAACATAGCACTTGCGGGACTCGAGCTGGTCGCCCCGCACTACCCCCACACCGAAGTTTGTAGGGAACTTCATTGCCAAATGATAAGTGGAGACCACCGCCCACAAGATATGGGTGATCGGCTGACCTATTATGGCATTGTATGGGGAGAGGGTCGCGACCACCAGGAAGTCGTGGTTGAGTCTGATTATGTAGGGCCATGTGCCGACTTCCACAGGTACTGTCACTTTCCCAAGGGGCCTGACTTCTTCTCTGCTGAAGCCCACCAAAGGAGTGTTCGCGGGCTTCAAGTCACTTCCCTGCAACTGAAGCTGGTCGAACACGGCTTTGAAGAGAATATCTGTTGAGCTGCTTGAGTCAACGAGTACGCGCCTGACCTCAAAGTCATTGATCTTTACCTTTATGATGAAGGCGTCATCGTGGGGGTGGTGAACTCCGCAAGCATCGTCCTCGGTGAAGAGTATGGAGTCTTCCGTCCTTGGCAGCTTTGGGAGATTTTGTTCTTCTCTGACGGCCTCACGGGTTTGTTAGACAGTTTTTGTATGCCCTTAGTTTCAATCAAAATGATGTTCTTTAGACATCCAACACAACAGACAACGAGCAGTCTTGTCTTTAGAGCTGAGATCACAGAAGAGAGAATTCTGCACCCTGCAAATTCTCTTTAGCCGCCTCCTTCCTGTAGCCCCCGCCTATAGCAGTCAATCTCCATTCCTAGGGAGAAATCAAGATTGGATCTTGATTCCAATCTTTTGGAGAAAAGATTGGTAGGAGTTGTATTCACAAGCCGTCCAGGTGATTCTTGGGAAGGATCAAGTTCTTAGGAAGGACACTGCTGATTCTGCTCCATCTTGCACTGCGCCATCTTCAGTGGGAGCAGATTTTGGTTTCTACCTTGGGCGTGAACACCGCCATTGAAAGATACTATTTCTCTGTATTAGGTATTATCTCTCTCTACTCCTTTTGCTTCAGATCTGGTTCAGTTTATGGTTCAAGAATGATCATTGAAAATATGATTTTCTAAATAGGGAATCCGATTCCCAATTGAAGGGAAAGAAAAATTTTTGAAATTCGCCCCCTTTATTCTGCAATCTTGGGCGTCCATGTGATGGATTTCCTATCCCTTCAGGGTTGATGCCCGAGCTGCTGCCGTGGTGCATCCCGCTACAATCGATCCTCCAACGATCACATGGATCGTTCCCTGAACTGGCCTTTCCTCCGGGGCTGCTTCTGTGACTGTTCTGCTGGCTGACTGCTGGACTTGAGGGCATCTCTGTTGTGCTCCCCCTACCGACCTATCTTATTATTATTATTATTATTATTATTATTATTATTATTATTATTATTATGTTATTATTGTTGTTGTTGTTGTTGTTGTTGTTGTTGTTGTTGTTGTTGTTGTACAAAATTTCTTAGGTACCTGCAACGAATAAGTTCCTCTATCTCGTCGTGGAGATTCTTACAATGCTCGATGCTATGACCGTGGTCTCTATGAAAGCTGCAATACAAATTTTTATTCCTTTCATTTGGGTTCCTTTCAGACGAGGTGGCCACTTCACATATGGGGCATCCTTGATCATCATCAGGATCTCAGCCCGCTTTGCATTCAAGGGCGTGTTGTCCGCCCGATCTGCCATGGGAGCTCGGAACGGCTGGCTCGGTTTCGCCCCCCGAGCTGAGTCTTTCTTCCTCCTATCGTCTTGGTTGGGAGGTTCACCTTCCCTCTTCCTTTTTTCAAACCCGCCCTTAGTTCTTTGGTTGATCTCCTCCCCCGTTCTTATGAATCTTTCCGCGAGTTTGAGGAATTCAGCTATGGTCGTGGACTGATTGACCACCATGTGCCATTTGAACTCCTTGTGCGTCACACTCCTCTTGGCCGCCGCGAGCTGTACTGCTGGGTGTAGATACGGTATCTGTAAGCACGTGTCGTTGAACCACTTGATATAGCTCCGGATAGACTCTCCTTCCTTCTGGACTATCTTGAGGATGCTCTCCTCGGTTCGGGGGCACCGCTTGCTGGTGACAAAGTGTGCAGTGAAGACTTGCACAAACTGGGTCCAGCTCCTTATGTACTAGGTGCGGGCCATTCCCCTGAAGGTGGTAGTGAAGGCCACACACATGCAGGACTCGCTGGCCCTCGCCGGGTTCATCTAGGACTAGAAGGCATCAACGTGATCACTGGAGTCAAAGGACCCATCATACTTGTCTAGCGGGGAGAGTTTGAAATCTTTGGGCATAGGAACAACGAGGAGTTCTAATGACAGGGGGGAAGGGACTGAAAGAATAGGGGTAACTTTTACCTCGTTCGAGCTTGCTTCTTCTTTACTTCGGAGCTCGGGCAGGACGCGAGTGGTAGCTTGGCGACTTCGCTGGTGCCTCTGCTGTTGCTTGGAAGGCTCGGTATTGGCGCTGCTTGCTTTGATGTTTCCGAGCTCAATGGGCCCAGACTGCTGGTGGTAGTCTCTGGCCAGTATGCCGAATTGGTTCTCTGCGAGCGGGAGCTCGAACTTAGAGTGCCGAGGTGGTGCCGACTTGATTGGTTGGGAGGTTCTCGATCCGCCAGCGAGCTGTGAGGCGGGGGTAGTTAGTATTTCCCTCCTGCCAGGGGATGAGGCCTGGCTTCTGGAGGTGTTCTGAGGCTGGGAAGCTTCCCCTCGTTGAAGGCGCCCGCCCTGAGGAGAGGGCTTGACCTGCTTGACAGCAGGGTGCCGAGGTGGTAGCTGTGGTTGGTTCTGAGGCAGTTGGGGGAACTAATGCTGGTAGTGGTACTGAGAAATGTGGTGTAGTACTTGCTGCTGATGGAGTTGGTGTTGTTGAAACTGTTGCATTTGGGCTTGCATGGGCCGCATGCATTGCATCAAGTCATCAAACTGATTCTGGCTGGTCGCCAGAGGGACAACGGTCGGTTCGGCGAAGGTTGTCTCGGTAGAGGTGGGAAGGGGAACATTCATTGGTGCCACTATTCGTGGAGCATTGAGGCTAGGGATTCCGTCCGTCGAGAGGGGGATGGTGAACTGCCCGATGCATACAGTGGCGGGATGAGGGTGTTCTCCTACAGCATTCAGGCCGACGTTACGTCTGTCACTGCCAGAGGAAGCCATGAATGCTAAGTTTTCTTTTGAAGAGAGTTAAAGGTTAGGGGAGGCTTTTTGAAGTCTTTTCCCACAGATGGCGCCAAATGATGGTGCACAATCCGGCGGTCTTAGTTGCCGGTAACCTTGCTTCTGACAGAGTCGAAGATACCTGAAACAAGGAAGAAAATGGAGATTTCCGGGGAGGAACCCGGTGGGAATACTCTGAAGCTCAAGTTAATACTCTTGAGAAGGCAAGGGAAAATATGATATTTCAAGACTAGAAAGCACAAATATCACATACCTCTTTCTCTGGGGAAAGAAGATCTTTTATAACCACCTGGTGCACTCACTCCCAAGTTTCTGCCAAGTCAGGTATAACCGCCTCTGTGGGGGGCAAACATAACCGCCATTGTCCTCTTTGTCAGGGCTGTCTCTGCCACAACTGAGATGGCGGTAGCAGGTGGCCATTACGGCGTGATTGCCATCTGTCAGATCCAGACCAGTCAGGTGTGCTGCCTCAGAGTACGTACCTGTCAGATACGGTTTCACAGTTGTGCGACCTGGAGCCAAGGTGCCGGAATGGTGCACGAGGTGAAGTATTAAGTTCGAATGGAAGTATGTCCTACTGTCCCGAGGTGCCGGCATATGGTCCGGACTGACCCGAGGTGGGCTAGTCCGGGCTCTGCCCCTTGCGGGCTTCTCTGTTAACCTCGGGATTCTTAGGGGGAGCTCGGGTTTCACCTCCCAGGAAGTGTGGGTTCCTTTTGGGGAGTTCGGGCCTCTTCTTGGGATATAGCCGTGCTATGTCATCGTGCCGAATTAACGTTCCTGCCAAGTCACCCCGGTTTCTTCCACGTATCGCACAGCCAAGGGTCAGGCTAAATCTACATCCATCAACTTTACTTCTCCCAAACAAACAACGTCAAGTATGAAGCAAAAGTATACCGGAAATTACACTCAGCCCAAGCCACCATTTTTATAAAATAATTCTTTAAAGTTTAAACGACACATCAACACGGCTTCTAATGCTCAAACACACAGAATTCGGCTTCAAAAAATAAAGAAATAACCATACGAATACTTTGAACCACGATTATTGGTTGTTATATACTTATATTATCATATTAGTAGCTGACTAGCTGTATCCTATTCCTTGAGGCTGTGTTTGATTTGATGAAAAATAAGTGAACCAAAATTTATTTAATAACTTTCCCTCAATTTTCTGTTTCTATCAAGTTAAACACAGCATTAAAGAATTTCACCTTTGGAGTTTTAAGTTTCCTGGTTACATATATCGTGATTGATTGATGGGATTCTAGTATATAAGGGCAATTTTTTGCCCCAAGTATCAATAAAAGATAATATTTTTATAAAATAATTAAAATATGATTTTTTTTTGAAAAATATAAAAAAAAGGCAATAATACTATTCATCGTCTTCGTTACATCATCGGTTCCAAGAAGCGCAAGCTACCACCAAATCAAACTTCGTCGCCTGTAGATCATCGGTTCCAAGAAGCGCAAGCCACCACCAAATCAAACTTCGTCGTGTTGGTCGATGCTTGCAGAAGCTTTCTATCTCTAGGCGACACCCATCTCGGGGACCCACCCACCATTCTGCCATACTCTGGGAACACCTCAGCCTTGGAGCTTCTGTTCGACTTTGGGATATTCTTAAGCGCGGCGAGAGAATTACTGACCTAGTGGCTTATGTTGTACAAGCCTTGCTTGATCTCTTCTCTTACGTTGCCCTTACTGTGAGCGAATCCATCAAGACAGGTGTATTGATTCATCACTGCAGCACTTAACAGAGCTCCCAAGTCATTATAGTGCCTCGAAGGTGAGTTTTTCGGTGACAGACTGGACAGAGCGCTTTTAAGATCAGCGACAGTCTCGTCTAAAAGCTCGAGATAGTCATCCAGAGCCATCTCTTGAAGCGGGTCGAGTGTTCTGCGCTTCATTCGGATGCCAGTGCACTTAGAAGCAGATGTTCTGATTTCATTGACCGTGTGCTGGACTGTAGCGGATTGGCATCCGAATGGGCGATCTGTAGATGTTTGTGAAGGTGCATGAAAGAATGGTAGGATCCATCTAATGGACGCCATAAAGGTTGCGGAATGGGTGAGCGAATTTCAAAAATTTCCTATCTTCTCCCAACTGGGAATCATATTCCCTAAATTTAGAATACAATATCGAGGTTGGTACGTAGCTCATCTTCGTTTGTTTGATCACTATATGTTTCTAGGCGCAACGTAGGTATTTCGATATCTATGGGGATCATTGCTTCGGTGTCGTACGTGAGATTGGAGGGTGTTTCTCTCGTGACGGTCTTCTCCATAGTCCGATAGGCCCATAGGACACTAGGTAGTTCATCTGCCCACAATCCTTTAGCTCGGTCTAGCCGTTCCTTTAGTCTGCAAAGGATGGCTCTGTTCGTGACTTCTGCCTGACCGTTTGCTTAAGGGTGCGCAATTGAAGTAAAATTCTGTAGGATCCCCATGTCTCGGCACCAGTCTTGAAATTTGATGTCCTCGAACTGCTTGCCATTGTCGGATATCAACACCCAAGGTAATCCGAAGCGGCACACGATCTGTGATCGTCATGAGGGGCTCGGCTTCAACCCACTTGGTAAAATAGTCCACTGCCACTACTAAGAACTTTCTTCCACCCATTGCTGGCGGGAATGGCCCGAGTAGATCGATGCCCCACTGCTGGTGAGATACTTGAGGTCGGCAGCGGTTTGGTGGTGAATATTGGTATGTCTTTGGCATTTGTCACATTTTCTGACGAGCTCAATAGCGTCTGCCTTCATTGTTGGCCAATAATACCCTTGTCAGAGTGCCTTTTGAGCGAGGGTCCTACCCCCCAAGTGCCCACCGCATAGACCCTCATGGGTGTCGCAGAGTACGAGCTTGGCTTTGGTGGGTCGCAAGCAACGTAAGTAGGGGAGTGTGTAAGATCTCTGGTATAGTTGTTCGCCTATCATGACATATTTGGTTGCCTGGCATTGCACCCTTCTAGCTGCATTGCGGTCTGCAGGGAGGTCCCGTGTAGCAAGAAGCTCGTGAGCGGGTCAATCCAGCTCGGTTCTACTTGAACGACAGAAGCGACCTCCTCTACCCCTTGAGAATGCTAGGCTGAGACAGGCCCTCTATGTACATGGTTCTCATGGTGATGTCGCTGGCGCTGGCTAACCTGGACAAGGCGTCAGCCTCGGCGTTCTCTGACCTAGGGATTTGTTTGATAAAGTGTGACTAGAAGTTGAGCAGGGCCTCCTGACTTTGGCTAAGTAGGCGATCATGGTTGGCTCGCGAGCTTCGTACTCGTTGGTAACCTGGTTGACCACAAGTTGGGAGTCGTTGCAGATAACGATGTGCTTGGCTTTTACTTCTCTGACTAGAGTTAGTCCAACTATCAACGCCTCGTACTCTGTTTCATTGTTAGATGTCGTGAACTCGAAGCGTAGTGCGTACTCTAGTTTCATGCCACTTGAGCCGTGCAGAACTATTCCGGCTCCGCTGCCCTGTTGGTTTGAGGAGCCATCTACGTGAAGGATCCAGGGCTCCTCATCCTAGCTCGGGCTTGGCCGAACTAGGAGAGATGCCACACTGGTTACTACCTCACGGGGCTCAGACTCGACCGGCCTTGGAGCTTCGGGCTCACCTGAATTTGGAGCCTCGTGCTCAACCGGCCTAGGGGCTTCAGAGCTAAATGTGCACTCAGCGATGAAATCTGCCAAGGCTTGGGCCTTAATGGCAGTTCGCGGTTTGTACTAGAGGTCATACTCGCTGAGCTCAATGGCCCACTTTGTCAACCGACCAGAGACCTCGGGCTTAAGTAAGACTTGCCTTAGAGGCTTGTCGGTGAGAACAATAACAGTGTGAGCTTGGAAGTACGGGTGGAGCTTCCGAGCTGCAATTACCAGTGCGTATGCTAGCTTTCCTATCTCTGGGTATCTCGTCTCTACTCCCTGCAATACTTTACTAACATAGTAGTTGGGTCGTTGAACCCGATCTACTTCTTTTATTAGTACCGAACTTACCACTCGTCGCTTGCCGAGAGGTACAGTTCTAAAATATCGCCCTCCTCGGGCTGGGTTAAGATCAGCACACTAGCGAGGTATTTCTTGAGCTCGTCAAATGCGAGCTGACAGTCTGGGTCCATTTGAACCCTTTGCTTTTGATTGCCTTAAAGAACGGCATACAGCGGTCTGCTGATTTGGACATGAAGCGGGTCAGGGCGGCTATGCGGCCATTCAACCTCTGAACCTCCTTCAACTTACGGGGTGGTCTCATGTCTAAGATGGCCTTAACCTTATCCGGGTTGGCTTCAATGCCGCGCCAATTAACGATGTATCCTAGGAATTTACCTGAGGTCACACCGAACACACACTTGTTTGGATTCAATCTCATGTTAAACTTACGCAAAATTTCAAAAACAGAATGAAAGTTTTGTATTAATTCATGTGAGAATTGAGTTTTGACGACCATGTCATCTACATAGCATTCTACTTTTCTGCCGATTAACAGCACAAACAATTTATTTACAAGCCTTTGAAAGGTTGCCCCTGTGTTTTTCAACCCGAAGGGCATAACCTTGTAATAGTATAGGCCGAACTCCGTGATGAAGACAGTCTTTTCTTCGTCCGCCAGGTCCATCTTGATCTGGTTATAGCCCGAATAGGTGTCCAAGAAACTTAGCAACTCATGCCCTGAGGTCGCGTCCACCAAACGGTCGATTCTGGGGAGCGGGAAGCAGTCTTTCGGGCAAGCCCGGTTCAGGTCGGTGTAGTTGACGCACATGCGCCACTTGCCGTTGGCCTTCTTTACCAGGACGGGGTTGGCTACCTAGCTCGGGTATTGGACTTCTCTTATGAAGTCCGCTGCTAGGAGCTTCTCGACTTCTTCGTCGACCGCTTTCCACCGTTCCGGGGCTAGGTTGCATTTTTTTCTGTCTAACGGGCCTAACTACATGATCAGTGTTCAGCTTGTGAGTTATGAGTTTGGGGTCTATATCGGGAATTTCTGTCACAGACCATGCAAAAATATCTAAATTTTGAAGTAAAAAGCTTACCAGTTCGGATCATAGGGGCTCCTGGATGGAAGCGCCGATCTGAAGCGTCCGAGCTGGGTCTACTGCTGAGGTTGGGACCGTGACTGTTTCTTCCGTGGGCGCGGATCGCTCTTCACCTTGCTCCGTGGGTCATTCCAGTTTGAGGTCAACGGTCACCTTGGTTTTCCCCTTTAGGGCGGCAACGTAGCACTTGCGGGACTCGAGTTGGTCGCCCCACGCTACTCCCACACCGAAGTCTATTGGGAAATTCATAGCCAAGTGGTAAGTGGAGACCGCTGCTCGTATGACATGGGTGATCGGTCAACCTACTATGGCATTGTAGGAGGAGGGGGTCGCGACCACCAAGAAGTCGTGCTTGAACCTGACCACACAAGGCCACGTGCCGACTTCCACAGGTACTGTTATTTTCCCAAGGGGCTGGATATCTTCTCCGCCGAAGCCTACCAAAGGAGTATCTGCGGGCTTTAGGTCGCTTCTCTGCAACTGGAGCTGGTCAAACGCAGCTTTGAACAGAATATCGGCTGAGCTGCCTGAATCGATGAGTACACGCCTGACCTCATCGTTGATTCTTAGTTTTATCACGAGCATGTCGTCGTGGGGGTAGTGGACTCCTCGCGCATCGTCTTCTATGAAGAAAATTGGACCTCCCGTCTTCGGCTGCTTTGGGGGGTTCTGCTCTTCCCGGGTGGCCTCATGGACTGACGTCCGAGCTGCTGCTGCGGTGCAACCCACAATGATCGAACTTCCCACTATCATGTGGATGGTCCCCCGAACTAGCCTCTCCTTTGGAGGCTGCCTTTGCGGTTATTTGGTCGGCTTGCTGCTGGACTCGGGAGCATCTTTACTGTGCTCCCCTTGCTGATCTGTTCTACTACTATTGTTATTATTATTATTTTGTACAAAGTTTCTCAAATATCCGCGACGGATGAGCTCCTCTATCTCGTCGCAGAGGTTTTTACAACTCTCGGTACTATGACCGTGGTCTTTGTGAAAACTGCAATACAGACTTATTTTTGTCATTGGGATTCCCCCTTAGACGGGGTGGCCACTTCACATATGGTGCGTCCTTGATTGCCATCAGGATTTCGGCCCACTTCGCGTTTAGTGGGGTGTAATCAGCTCGGTCTGGTGCATGGGCTAAGAACAATTGACCTGGCTTTGCACCCCGAACTGTTTCCTTTTTTCTTCGGGTGTCCCCTTGATTGGAAGGCTCTCTTTCTCTCTTTCTTTTTTCGGGTGCGCCCTCGCCCTTCTGGTTGATCTCCTCTTCAGTGGCCTTGAACTTATCTGCAACCTTTAAAAACTCGGTTATGGTCGCGGGTTGGTTGACAACCATGTGCCACTTGAACTCTTTGTGCATCACGCCACGCCCTTCTTAGCTGCAGCAAGGCGTACGGCGGGGTCCAGGCATGGTATCTGCATACAAGCGTCGTTGAACTGCTTGATATAGCTCTGGATGGACTCTCCCTCTCTTTGTGCTACGTTGAAGATGATTTCTTCGGTTCATGGGCACCGTTTGCTGGTGACAAAGTGGGACGTGAAGGCTTGTGCGAACTACACCCAACTTCTTATTGACCCGGGTGCCATGTTCCGGTACCACATGCGGGCTGCTCCCCTGAAAGTAGTGGAGAAGGCCACGCACATGCACGACTCGCTGGCTCGCGCCAGGTGCTTCTGTGACTGAAAGGAATCTACATGATCATTCGGGTCAAACGACCCATCATACTTATCAAGAGGGGGGAGCTTGAAATCCTTGGGCATTGGGACTGCTAGGAGTTCAGAAGATAGAGGGGACGAAACCAAGAGGAGGGAAGCTTTGGCTTTGGTCGAGCCTACCTCTTCTTTGCCCATGAGCTCGGGCAAATCACGGGTGACAGATCGACGAACTCGGTGGCGATGTCTCTGCTTCTTGATGGGCTCGGTGTTCGTGCTGCTCACCTTCGCGTTGTCTAGAATGGTTTGCACCAGGAGTAGCTCGGTCTGTTGGTGATGACTACGGATAGAAGGATCCTGCTTGGAGTCTGTTGCTAGGATCTTGAATCGGTTTTCAAGGATCGGGGTTCCAAACTTCGACTGTCGAGGCGATGTAGACCTGCCGAGACGGGGTCCTCCCGACCTGTCCGCCCGCGGCGAGATCGGGGTAGCCGGTCTCTCCCGTCTGCCATGGGGGGAGGCCTGGTTTTTTGGGAGATTTTGGGGGGCCTCTCCTCAGCTGGAGTGCTCGCTCTGGCGGCGAGATTTGGCTTGCTACGAAGCTAGGTGCTGAGGTGAGAGTTGAAGCTGTTGAAGCTGAGGTTGGGGTAGCAGGGGGAACTGCTACTAATACTGATACTGGGAGACCTGGTGCAACATTGCTGTTGATAGAGCTGAAGTTGTTGGAACTGTTGCATTTGAGCCTGCATGGCCCTCATGCACTGCATTAGGTCCTCCAGCTGGTTCGGGTTGGCCGCTGGGGGCACGACTGAAGTTTTGGTGAACATCGTTCCGACTGTAGCAGGGAGTGGGGCAATGACGGGTGCCATTGTGAAGGGCACGTTCAAGCTGGGGATTCCGTCCACTGAGAGGGGGACGGTGAACTGTCCGATACAGACAGTAGGAAGCTGGGGTTGTTCCTTGGAGTTATCCATTTCCGTGCTTCGTCCGACATTGCTAGAGGAAGCCATGAGCGTTGGATTGTTTCAAGGAAGAAGGAACGGAAAGAGTTTAGAGAGAAAGGCTTTTTGAAGGGTTTTCCCACAGACGGCGCCAAATGATGTAGCACAATCCGATCACTCCTAGCTGGCACTCGTGTGGCTCCTGAGGTGTACCTGAAACGAGAAGAAGGAGGAAGAACTCCCGGGGGTTTCCCGGCGGGAACACTCCGACGTTTAAGTTAGTACTGTGTGCAAGAAGCTAAAAGAGAATGAACACTAAGAGTGCAGGTTGCGCTAGCCATATAAGATACCTTGTTCCTTGAGGATAAGTTCCTTATAGTTGAATTCCGTTGCCCCCGGCCCTTTGACTTCTGATAGGATAGGTATAACCGCCACTGTCAGTCTACCACAACCGTTACAGGCAGGGCTAAGGTGGCACGCGCGGGGCCGTCACGCAGGGTACGTGTCTGTTAGGTGTGGGACACCTTTCTAAAGGTGGCAGGCGCGGCGAGGGGACATGCTTGCAATTCGCAGGTTTGTCGGGTACGGCGGTCGGGCAGGAAGCCCTCCTATGGTATACTGAGCTGTTCTCCTGCGAATTGCCTTGAGCTGGGCCGTCCCTTGAGTGACGGGCTGCCTGCGTCCGGTTATGTTGAGCTAGCCGAGCCGAGGTCTTTGTGCCTCAGGGTGTCCGAAGAAGAATCGATGCGTTCTTGCCTGGGAGTGGCCCAAGGTCCATTGGGAGGAGCTCGGGTCTCAAAAGGGGTCAGGGTGCCTTGAACTTGGGACCCCCCGAAGTGTCTTAACCCCAGGGAGGAGGTGCGGGCGAGGTGGCTTTCGGTGAGTAGTTTACCTACCGAGTTGTCGTGCTGAACTCGGTGGGACTTCCCCACCGAGTTGTGCTCTCGTCCATTGTGCTGTTATGCTGAGTCACTGTTTGAGCTAGGTCACGCCTACATGTACCTAAGCTACAAGGTCGGGCCAAATCACCCTCCATCAGGTATCAAAGAAGTGGTTTCTTCTTCATATACATCAAGGATGTGGCCAGCTAACTTGGTCATTTTGGCTGATTATGGGTTTCTTAGTCATGGTTATAAGCTTTCACTGTCTGGTTCATGCCAGCTCGCTTTACACGTCATCTTGCCTTGCAAGCATGGATAAAAAATATCACTATAATACACCTTGTATCATATAGGCGGTGTTTGGGATCAATGTTGTTTCTTGATAGGTGTGTTTTCTCAGATTTTCTATTTGGTACCATATCTGCTATTGTTGTCACATAGGTGTTTTCCAATGCCACATCGGCAAAATGGACGTTTTATCAAACCACACCTTTCTCGATTTCCAAAGTGTGGCCTGAAAAAACGTTTTTCAGAAAAATGGCCAACCAAACAATAGACATTTTTTGAGAAAATGGCATTGATCCCAAACACCTACATAGTATCCATATCCAGAACGTCTGATTCACTTCTATACATTGAAACACAGGGTTTTTGAACATTTGAGATGATGGAGCTTACCTTTCTTAGTAAGCATTTGGCACCAAAGCATTTCATAAGCGTTCCATTTTTACTGATGTGTTATGCATGCCACATCAGCAGTTAAACGGAATCAGTAAAAAAATGGCATTTGCAGCCCTATTTCTCAAAATGACTTTTTTTACAATGATTAGCTTTGAGATTTGGGAAAGGAGAGGTTTCTTGAAATGTTAAATTTTCATTTCTTGAATTGCCTTGGTGATCCTTAATCGCCCTTGTCATTATAAATATATTATAACATTAAGCTAAATCACTTTAAACACCCAATCAGTCTGCATTTTTTTTTTCTGTGTGTGTATGTGTTTCTTAAAAAAACATATGAAACGAATCACTTGTGAATTAGGGCTCACTTTGTAAAATGGAACGCTTGTAAAACACTCTAATGCCAAACATCACCTTAGGCGGTGTGAGAAATCACCAGCTAATAACCGCTCAATCAATATGCACTAATATCCAAGGTGTTCGTATCACAATTCACAGGTATCAAATACTTTGATCCTTTCTTGCAACTACACAATTCAACTCTTTAATAAAAAAAAGGGTAAATTACAATGACCCTCTTTGTACTATGGGGTCAATAACAAAGTCTCCCCTGCACTTTTTTTTTTGGGACAAATACCCCTTATACCTCAGTTTAGACAGTTTCAATCAGGAGGAAAACATCAAGGCCATAATCATGATATGTGAAGTAAAACTCAAAAAGAAGAAAAACAATAGGTTAAATAGGTTTTAAGAGAAAAAAGGTAAGAAAAAAAATAGAAAAAGTTTAGTAGAGTATTTTGATAATTTAACACTTTCCGTCATTTGACTTAATGGCAAAGGGAGTCTTTGTCTAAAGGCTAAAGTTCAGGGGACCTTTGTCGCAAAAAAAAAGTACAGGGTCACTGACCCATAGTAGAAGGGGGTCTTTGTAATTTACCAAAAAAAAAACTTATCTCATACATTGCTATATAACTACAAATCCTCCTTCAAATAGCCCACCAATTAAAAGGTGGGTTATGGGCTCGATCAGTGAACATGTGGGCTGCCGTCTACCCGATGGACAGTTTGGGTCGGCCACAAGATCAATCATGATGGTAAAAATAGGTTTGTGATGGGCCATTTTGGGCCAAAACCAACTTGCCAGATTTTATTTTCCATAGACGACTCGACGAGCAAACTGGACTACGCCTACATCCATGCTTAGCCCCGCCCCTTTTGGGTTGCTAGGTACCTGCTGGGTCAGGTGGGCCAGGCCGCCCGTTGCAGGCCTGCAGCTTTTCATTTTTCTTCTGGTAGCTCAGTGCCCAAGGAATCTGCACCGTACCAATTGTTCAGTTCACTTTTGCTACGACAACGTGGTAGAATTGGGCTAAAACCAAGAATCATGGCCGTAGATGTAAGGTGGGGCCTTGCAATACATCAAATTATCAAAGGGTTTGATTATCTTGTTTTAGCCCTGCACGAATGTAGTAGCAAAAGTGGTTTGCCAATTCTTTCAGAGTTCACGTTTGCTACGACAGTAATTTCAGGGCTAAAAAAAAAAAATAAAGTCTTTGATTTATTATTGTAGCCCCACTAAAATGTCAGCCTTCATTTAATTCAAGGTGACGCGACATCTATAAATCAAAAGCTTTGATTTTAGGGAATTTATTGTTTCGGGATTTTCAGCGCATCGCTATCACAATGTGGTTCCATTCTTTCAGGGAGACCCATTCAATCAGCCCAGCACTAAGGAATTGCTTTGACCTCAAAGCAGTAAGTCGTTCAGTTCAGCAGCTATCAGATGGCCCCTTACGGATGGGAGAACCCCAGTCTGGGAAGAAAGGGTGAATCAGAATTGGGTGTTGATGTCTGACTCAAGGAATTGTTTTATCTTGAAGGCAATAACTCGTTCAGTTCATGAACTTCAGAACAGTCCAAAACTTTACAGAAGGAAAAACTTCCCACTCTGCCAAGAAAAGGTCCTCCATCATTTACAAGGTCAGAATTGGGTATTAATGTCCCTCAAGGAATTGCTTTTGTCTTGAAAGCAAGAAGCCGTTCAATTCAGAAACTTCAGCCGTTGTCAAACGGCCCATCAGATATGGAGAAACCCAGTCTGACAAGAAAGGGTCCTCTCTCATTAATTACCAAGTGAGAATTGGGTGGGTTGTTGTACATGGAACACCACTTGGGAGAGCATTCAGAAATTATAGATTCAAAAATCATTTGCTCATGAACGCAAAATTCTGCCAGCTTATAGAAAGATAAAATAACCACCCAAGAAAAATAAAAAGGAAACGATGTTGATATTATTCCTCGCATCTCATTACAGTTCAGGCTTTTATACAACAGTTGAAGTAGCTGAGAAAGCTCCTCCTTGTCTGTCCAAAACACAAAACAAGAAGCGCATTTGTTCATACCCCGCCAAAAAGATCAAACAAAGAAACAGACAAGGAGGAAAGATAACAAACACAATTTCAACCGAACAAAAAATGAAAATTTTAAAGAGAAACGAAATTCTATGGGCCAAGTCACCCTTCTGACCAGTCTACCAATCAACCTATCTATATCGACAAACTAATCAATTCAAAGACCGCGTAAGAGTAAGCGTTTGGGAATCCTCCTTCCATGAATTGTTTTTCAGTACATAACAAATTCTGTTTTGAACTATAAATTAATTTATATCTGTGTGTCCTATTTGCCAAATTGCCTGAATCTGAAAACCCATAAGGTTGAAAAGGCACGTAAACCCTTTAATTTAATATCTGGTTGAATGGGTTTTCAACATAAAAACAATTTGGGTCAGGCGAGAGAGTTGAACCCAAACTAAAAGTGAGAATGGCGTAATCATCAAACTTGTTGAAAAGTTGTGAACAGTGTCACACTCTCCACTTCACAAAACTGGAGCCCCCACCACTCCTTTATTCATATTAAAGCTTTTGAATTGGTCTCCAATCTCAATACTGGTCCATGATTTCATGATCTGTAATCATAAACCTCAGCAACCCATCTCCCAAAATTTCTCAGATCTCTAGAGAGAGAGAGAGAGTTGAATCCAACTACCAACTCCCCACACATCCTCAGCACAGTAGACATTCACGGGCCGGGGGTGGATTGCTAATTTGCAATCTAAGTTGTCTCGTTCAGTCTCCCACAACCACAAGCTAATCCTCCTGTTGCCATACGGTTTGTGCAGTTGTGAACATCATCTATACCACCACTCAAGGAGGCAAAACAAAATAATTTCAACCAAGGCCAGAGACCACTCTCTTGGAGCCATCAGAGGGTCCCCACACTAGATTCTAATCCAGCAGCCACCGCAGAAGATGGAGACCTCACATTTCATCTGCATATCCACTTGTATATATGTACAGTGTACTAACTACGTACACATGTACCACAGAGGATGGGACATGGGCCACATGGCAGATGAGTCAGAGGGATTTGTCGCGTGAGGGCATTGGGTTGGGCTTGGGCCCCGGTCCCCAGTTCATTAAATTCTACAACCAAATGACCAATTACAAAAGAAACTCTCAAGTCTCATACTCCCCCAACCCCAAGTGCAGAAAATGGAAATGAAACTGTTGCTAAATGCTAGCTAGCAAATTCATGGAGGATTGGCAGCTAAAGTAGACTTACAGTTGGAGAGTGGTTGTGGTTGTGGGGATGGCGATGGTCACTGTTATTGTTGGACTGTTTATCGGGGATGAGCTCGTTTTCGTTGCCGATACTGGCCCTCGAGATGTCGCGCTTGTTCTGCTTCCTCATCTCTCTTATCTTGGAGAAATCCAACGAATAATCTGGGAGATGTCCCTTCTGATCCCAATCCCCAAACTGTGGCACAGACAGCCATCCGGCGTTCTTCTGCATTATGGGTAGCTCAAATTTTAGTTTCACAAAACAAATCAAAGCTTCCATTAATAATTTCTACCAAATAAAGGGAGGAAACCTCTGATTAATTGTCAATAACAGTGACAGTTCACAGGTGTGTGTTATTATTGTTGGTTGCTGTAACTTTTTCCTCCACCTCAATTAATGGAGATGAGTGTTTCCTTCAGCCCCACGTTGAGAAATACCTCAGAAGATCCAGTTTTGCCTGAATATTGATTCAGGAAGGATCAAGAAAACAATTATAACCTCGAAAGGCACGATCTCTGGCTCTGGCCGATCCTCACGCTTAAAGATGGAACTTTTCTTTTTAATCTCACTTCAATCCTTTCGTCAGGGAGAGAACACAGGAAATCCATACCCACAGCCATGAAAGTTTTCCCGAAAAAAAACCATCAACAATTTAAGAAAAAAAATAAAATTTGCATTGAAAATAATAAATAAACAAATACGAAGAAGTAACGCGATGTCACTATATATCTTATTCTTCTTAACAGCCATTCAAAATAGAAGTTTTTTTTTTTTGGTTTATTTCATCTTTAAGACCATTAAAGCTCGGAAAAAACAATAGGAAACAAAGCAGAAATAAGAGCAGGATGAACCCAATAATAGAAAGAAACGAGAGAGAGAGAGATGATTACCTCCTTACGGTCCTCCATGGAGTTAGATCTACAATCTGTAGAACAGAAGGAAAAAAGGGCCTAACAGGAAGAAAAGCTGAGAAAGAAGCAGCAGCAGAAGCAGTGAACTGAAACGTCTGGTCTGGTCACACCTAATCACAGGCTCACAGCACAAACAGGTTAACAGGGCGCTCATCCTCAAAGCTGCAACTTTATCATTTGTATATACACGTTAAAAAGGGAACATAAAATAACGAATTTACCCCTGGCACGACCTCCCTCTGCTCCGCTTTTCGAGGTTGCTTAATGCTTAATTGCGTCCCTCGTCAGGGTCGAAAAAGTCACGCCATTGAATTTGAAAGACCACGCTACACAACACAACACATTACACACCTTAATGCCTCAAAGGCTCAAACCACTACTCCCTTAGTCCTTACACAAACACCGTCCACAGTCGCCTGTCTTTATCCACTTTGTGGTAAATTCGTAAATGACAAGGAAAATAATGCCTAATTAATAAGCCATTTAGAAACTTCTTTGACCGGAAGTCCGGAAGGGCTGTCCGCCTGTCCCCTTCTTGGGTCGGATCGGATAGGTAGAACCAAATTTTGATTCTTTTATATTCGGATTCGGGTATTATTCGAATTGCAATGGGATATTGAATAATATTAATAAATTAAATAAAAATATTATATATTATTAATAACATGAAGTAAAAATGACTCTCATATTATATGTAGAGCTTTGATCAATCAAAACTCACCTTGAATTTTGATAAACACCACCTCATTGCTTACCATATTACTAATAAATATAATATAAATCTTATGTGTATATATAAATATATGTATTTATGGATTGAGTAGATGAATGATTCAAATCCAAATCATATTTAATCAAATTGAATACAAATTCGAATTTGGATAAATGGACTATCTAGTTGTTTTTCTTTTATTGTGCTTTTAATGGCACTTCTAAGAAAAATAATGACTTGGTGACAAGGGGAGAATTACACTTAGGCTATGTTTGGTTTGAAGGAAAAAGTAGTGAATTGTAGGGAAATGAAGAAAAAGGTAGGAAAAAAAAAAGAAAAAAAAAGGCTATATTTCCCTACATTTCCCTTCCTTTCCATATTTTTTCCTTCAAATCAAACACAGCCTCAATGATAGAATTGCCATTTCCTTTTGAGATCCATTGTTCCTACAGGTTTGCCCATAGAGTTGCAAATGGATCGTATTTAAATATTTAAACCGTTTTGTTTAATTCGGATTCATATTTTTAAATGAATCTAGTGTAAAAATATGATCTATTTATTAAATCCGATCGAATTTGGATATTATTTGATTAATTTCGCTTTCTAATGTGATTATATATACATATATAAAGCATTATTTTTAATAATTATGATGGACTTTGGATTTAATAGATTTATTTTTTCATCTATGGTATATATTTTTATTTCATATATAAATTTATAAATGTAAACCAATTTTATATAGACTTATTGATATTTTATTTGAATTAGGTTTTGACAAGGGGTGATTTGGCCTTCCAATAATACCGTGCCACCTGGCAAGTCCAAACCTTTTTATATGAATTAGACCTCAACCAATGGGAGACTCATAGACCGCTCGACAATAGTTTGAAGTACACCTCGAAGGCATAAGCCGATGACTCCAACAACTGACTTGTGTGGGTAGTCGACCTTTGGAGTATTGACCTACGAGACTCATAGACCACTCAACAATAGTCCGAAGTAGACCTGTTCATGGGTCGGGCCGGGCCGGAGTTTTACTCTTTATTAATAGAAAAATGTTAAGCCTGAGCCAGAGCCCGGCCCGATCAATGGGCCTACAACTTGGGCTCGAGCCTGGCCCTGATAAAAAGCCCGAAGCCCGACCTAATAAAAGCCTGATCTGCGATTTTTCATGTTTCTTGCTTGAATAGAGTAGATTGGCTTGCTTTTTTGATAACTGATTAGTGTTGTTTCTCTGTCTTTCTCGTTTAACAAGTGGAAGAAGAAGAAGAGGAAGAAGACAAACATGCTTACTGTCGGATTTTTTGCTGCCACTGACTAAACATTATAATAGAATAAAGTGGTAAAGAGAACTCACCGCCACCGCCGATGATTGTATTCGCCGGGGAGTTCGCGGTGAGTCGGTGACTGTGGTCTATGAGCTGTGAGCCTGACCTACGATTTTGACAATGATCAATTCGCGCCTGAGAAAGAGAGAGAGAGAGAGAGAGAGAGAGAGAGCTCACCACTACCACTGAAGTTGTTGTGCCGATGAACGTTCGCCGCCTCACCGATTGTGGCTGCTTGAGAGTGTGAGGATGAGAAATATGGAGTGAAGAGGATTTAGAGATTGGAGAAGAAGGATTCGGCTGGAAAAAAGAAGGGAAAGATACAAAGAAGTGAAAAAAAGAGGGGTACTTGAACTGACTAGGGTTTTTACTTAGGTTTAATTATAGTCCGATCCTGACTCAAATTTATTGCAAGCTAGGTTTTTTGGCCCGAGGTTAAATCCGTTGGCCCATATACCTGCTCAAGCCCGTCTGGGGACCAAGTCACCCGGGCCATGAACAGGTCTAGTCCAAAGAATGCTACCTCGAAGATGTAAGTTGATAACTCCGGCAATTGCCTGTCTCCATCGACCTAGGCAACTGACAACCTGTGTGGTTAGTTGACCTTTGGAGTATCAACCTACGTGATGTGTCCAACGTCATCCACTAGCTTCTCCTATCAGTTACCAAGCACACGACGACACATCACCCACCTGGCAGTGTGAGCCTAGTTCCATTTGCTTTGTGAGGAACCGGATAAGAATCATCACAAAACTGGTATGACGTGACCCAAAGATAACAGGCCAATAAGATTCATCATTTTTGGATATCTCAAACATGCCACTCGGACCCCAATGCCTATATAAAGGGACTTTCATTCCTTTTCACAAGGTATGCGCAAAATAGTACATTCCAACTTTCTCTCTCTTTTTCTCTCTTTCAATACTCTCTCATACCAGCACAGCCCGGGTACTTTGGCTCTCTTTGCGTTGCAGATCCGTCTGCCGACATCAGCACAATCAGAGCAGGATCGGGCATCATTAGGTTTCAATCAGATATATAAATGAATGGATCGAGCATCATTAGGTTTCAATCAGATATGTAATGAATGGAATTCAAATCTATGTAAATTTGGATATCTCGCATTCTTATTTATATCAAATTTAGACATACCCCAATTTAAATTCGTTAACATCCATTTGCATTATCCACTTACTTCTAACTTATTTCCAAATAGGAATTAGCTTCCAACCAGACCATCTTAATAACTTAAATATTTGTATTATCTTCGCTGTAATGCTGATCTTCGCATTGGCTTCACATTCATATACGATCATGAACAAAAAAAATTAAGGATAAAATATAAAAACCTTCCCTGAAGTTTCTGATAATCATAAAAACTTTTCTTATAGTTTTATTTTAACAAATATATTTCTTAAATTTTTTATAAATTCAACAAAAACCTCCCTTATGTTATTATCCTAGACAGAAAACGTTAGATTGATGCACCAGTTTTTTTCCAAATACTCATTCTACCCTTTTATAAATTATTTTACATACAAAAGTATTGAAATAACTCCATTTTAACTCAACAAAAACCGCTTTTTAATGATCATTTTAGTAATTTTACATACAAAATTATTGAAATATATTTTTTGTTGAGTTAAAATGGGATTATTTCAGTACTTTTGTATGTAAAAGAATTTATAAATGGCATCAATCTAACGTTTTTCATCTGGGACAGTAACGGAAGGGAAGTTTTTGTTGAGTTTCTCAAAAGTTCAGGGGAGGTTTTTATGATTGTCAGGAATTTTAGGGGAGGTTTTGTATTTTACCCAAAAATCAATACAGATTAAATCAAGGATTTTAAAACTGGACTGGATAGAGAACCGTTATGTGTCTGGTTCTTGGGTTGAACAGTCTGATCATCCGGTTTAAATAGATAGTCTGTTTTGACAAAAAATTAAAAACTAAAAACAAAAATAACTATTCTCCAGGATGACAGTTTGACAGTTCAATCACCCGGATCAGCAGTTGGCTGACCAAATCAATGATTTTAGCCAAAAATAATTTTAAGGTGAAACGGTGACAAGATCCCGATTTTTTTGGTAAAACGTAAAACCATCGAGATGGATGTTTTTAACGTTAAAACAGTGGGTTTGTTCAAGCGAAGATGATTGAACTATATTTAATAATTTTTTTGCCTTTTTTTTATCATTTGTATCCAAACTACCCTTAATAAGAAAATGAAAGTCATAAGAACTGCCTCTCATTTCAAGTTATAACTTGTATTCAAAACAGACTAACAACCAAAGTTTTTCAAACTCATGACCTTTTTTTATTAATTTATTTAGGGCATTTACAGGTCACCACACCTAAATTCTTGGTTGCTTGAATCATCCTTCCAATGTGTGTCCAGAGAAATATGAGGCCATTACAAATATTCTGGGTCAGGCCTAGGCCTAATGAGTACATTTATAATGTCGGAAAGGTATGATAGTGGAAGATTTTTTATCAATCAAAAACCCTCCATGAATTTTGACGAGTATCACGGATGTCATATTGTGATCCCAATTGATTGATTGGTTATAAGTTTTCTGGGCTTATAGTTCAGGTCTTTGGGCCTAGTTGTCCGGCCTATAATCCTTACCATAGGTGTTAAGTCGAACCCGTCCCAGCCCATGAGCACCTTTATTGTAAATAAACATAATAATTTCGAGCTGTGGGGCATTGATCTTTCTCCACACTCTAAATTTAATTGGGAGGTGGCTTAAAATAATTGGCAGGCTGAGTAATAAACTGGCCTATTAGCTCAGTTGGTTAGAGCGTCGTGCTAATAACGCGAAGGTCGCAGGTTCGAGACCTGCATGGGCCAAAAGCCTTTTCCTATGAAAAAAGAAAAAAACGAAGCATCACACATGTGGTGTTTGGGAAATGAACTTGAAATAAGTGTTTATTTTATAAGCCCAAATTTTCAGTTTTTTTTTTAATTGTTTATACAATAAGTACTTATTCAATTTTTTTTTCCAAAATTACTCCTAGTTGAATTTTAAAGAAGTGCTTTCATAAAAGTACTTTTATGAAATCTATGAACATACTTATAAAAGTGCTTTTATTAAAGTGCTTTCATAAAAGTACTTTTGTAAAAGTGCTTTCGTAAAAATACTTTCATAAAAAATAATTTTATAAAATTTGAAAGAAAATTAAGGACAAAATTGTAACAAATACTTATTTAAGTGCTTATTGGAGAAAAAGATTACCAAATGTCTAATATGAAACAAGTGATTATTTTAAAGTAGGGTGTCAAATGCAAATAAGTGCTTATTTGAATAAGCACTTGCCTTTTACTTTTTAAGCACTTATTTTTAACATGAGCACTCCCAAACATGGCCTTATAGGAGTAAGTGCCACTTAAAGAAATGCACTATTTATAGCATAATTTGGAAAAGTAATGCAAATTGAAAAAAGTGCATGCATATATTGGTGAGTTTCGATCAAACGACTCTAGTTAAAATTAGGGGTACAACTTGGAGAATTCAACCTGCCTCCATAGAATACACCCCACATGCACATCTCCCAATACATGGTTGGAATGTGTTGTGGGTCGTTTTTGGGGCACATTCTGTGGGAAAAGATTTGAACTCCAACTTGAATGGGTTCAACCTAAGTCTATATTGACCAAGTTCGTAACTTTACACAAGTTGAACTTAGATTTTTGGTCTTCACATTAGGGGGGCCACAAGCCAGGATTCTCACGAGCTATTCGAGCTTGGCTTAGCTCGGTTTAAATCGAGTTTCGAGCCTGATATATAGGCTTCTTTTGCTAATCAAGCCGAGCTCAAGCCTAATGAAGCTCGGTTCGTGAGGCTCACGAGCATAGGCTTTGTTGAGTGAATGTGAAATAATGGAAATACATAATAGTAAACACATTTTTTTTCTATTTTCCACTATAACACTATGAACTAATATCATCATAGGCAAGGATTATAATGTTTAAATTATATAATTTATAATTTATACAAAAAATAAATGTATTTTAAATACAATAGGAACTAATTACATTTATTTCTTGAAGATACATATTTTCAAAAGTAATTTTAATGGTTATATATATTTGTTTATTTTTTGGTAATTTATCCTATTTATTGGAAATCATGTTAATCCATTTTTGGCAATTTCTTAGACTTTTTTTTGTAATTATGATTATTGGTACTTAATTTTTTGTTATTTTCTTGGCTAATTTGTGGTCATTAAATGTAACTTTCTGGTTTGATCTCGAAGTTGTTAGCAACTATTGCTGGTCTCACAACGCTCGAGGCTGCCCCGGTGAGGGTTGGTTTGGCATAGTCCATCATGGTCCTTTGCTTGGCCATCTTTGTACTTTCAGTTTTCTCTTGCCTAGAATCTCTAATGCGACGGCGGAGAGTTCGTTCAATCTCTGGATCGTAAGTGATGCTCTACTTTTTACTTTTGCGTGTCATAAATTGTACAAGTCAAAGTCATAAAGATACTAATACACACATATCATGAACATATTGCACAAAATCAGATTAACAACAGTAGATGGTTCCTAATAATGTTGTGATAATCCCCGACAACGGCGCCAAAAACTTGATGTGTTTAGCAATTAAATCATTAAGCTGTCCAACCGAAGTGAATTCAATCTTGGGTTGGTTAATTCCTAATTGTATGAGTAGCCTCTCTCGAGCACAGCCCACTCTATCTATGAGCAACAATTCCTATATTTTTATGAAGAAATTAATCGCCATAGATGCATTAAGAACAAAGAATTCGTAGGAAATCAATTCTTGCTGAATGAATGCCAACGAATCGTGCATATTATCTCTAAGATACATTCAATCCATTTTCTTGATTAGTTGATCTGATTACCTAAACCCTTTCTCAAGCGATTCAAGTAATCCAAGAAACAAGAATAATTCAGCCAAGATTACTCTTATAATCAAAAACCCTAATCAAGAAATCCCAAGAATTAATCAGAATCAATCGGATCTGCTTAAAATATTAATTACAAATCTGAATTAACATCCATCATGATTCAAAGAATAGAAAGAATGAAAGATTCAATAAAGAAAAACCATGAAACCCTAATTGAATCTAGGTTACCGAATTCGCAGAATCAAAGAAGAAGACAACCTAGGATTTCTCATCAATCTTCGATCTCCTCTTCAATTCGCATTTAGCAGCATTCTCTCCTTCTCCAACACTTCTCCTCTTTGATTTTGTCTTCAGGGTCCAAACCCTAATTTCCTCTCCTTCTTTTCTTTTTATAATCTTCCCCTATCTCCCTCTTTTCCATTCTCTCAAGTTAGCTGCCTTTTGGAGCCTTCCTTAGGGCTGCGGTTGGGCTGCTATTGGGCCTCTCTCCTTGGTGGGTCGAAGTGTTCTCCCATAGGGTTTTGGATGTGCCAAATTGCTTCCCTTTCCACCTTATCAACATGTCTTCATGCTCTCTTCACCCTAGACTGTCACAAACTTCTAGTTTCCTAAAATTCTGCTCAATTAGGGTAAGAACCATTGAAAATCATCATCAAAACCATGTATAAAGCAATAAAAATAATGTGTAGCATGCGCACACATCAACAATTTAAATTATAACTTACACTAATTAATGATGAATGGTGATTTGGCACGACCTAGCTAGAAGGAGACACATAGGCGAGATCTGATTGAAGGATGGCAACTCGTCCAGGCAAGCCCAGTTTGCAACATCCGGAGTTCGGGTATTTAGCCACCTCGGTGTAGTAGCACCTCAACACCCAATCCAGTTTAGGACTAAAGAGTTGAAGTTCCAACTTGGAGCTAATGATCCGAAATGCCATGTAACTTACTCCAAAGGCCTCCCCAACGGATTCCGAATCTCTTGAGGTCACGATGAGTCAACAGTTCTCGAATTCCCAAGATCACGATAAGAACTCATCTCGGTTCAGCCTGAATCGAAGATAGGCGATAAACTTTATCAACATACTGCTCTCCTTCAAAAACGGAACCAACCTTATCTCCATAGCCCTGGGATCCCGGAGCTCTTTTGTAAGGCCCACGACTACTCCAGTATATAAAGACTCAAAATCTCAAGGAAAAGGTACGCATGATTACTCTACTCACTAGCACTCAAGCATTCAAGCATTTGGCTCGCATTCATAATTACTAACTTAAGCATCGGAGCGACCTCGCCGAGTTAGCTACCTCGGATTCTCTGATACACTATTTTACAGATTGATCCAGCTCACCGCCCATTTGGAGTTCGGATCACCCTCCAACTAGGAGTAGTTAGATCGTGCACCATCAATTGGCGTCATCTGTGGGAATCGATCGAAAGGTCATCCCTATCTCTTTACAGTTTCAAACTCAATCTCAACTTCAATGGCATCTTCCAACCACATCAAAAAAAGTATCGAGATGAACGTCATCAGGGGACAAGCCTAGCAACCAACCTTCCCCCAGGCTCCTACGGTGTGCATCAGCCAGTTCACCATTCTTCTCACAACGTCTAGAGTTCCATCACTGTCCGCACCACCGAGCACCACACAAGTGAGCGCCCCACCGAGCTCCTCCGGCTAGTACCTGATTAGACCTAAGTGCAAGTGGGAGCTGTTAGACAGTTTTGTATGCCCTTAGCTTCAATCAAAATGATGTACTTTATGAGTTTATTGTAAATGAATAAAAGTGCATATTTGATTCATGTTTCCTTGGTATGTTTCTGTGTAATACCCTTAAACTGGACACTTAATGAGACTCGTGTTAGTTTAGAATTTTCACAGCCAGTGGGTCGGTCTGGGGAGACCTATCTTGACAAGGCTGACACTGTGGTGCCACCAAGTCGATTGGGGTGGCTTGTCTCAGCTACCAGGGTGAGACCCTAGGCACATACAGTGTGGGATTAATTGAATCTTTGAACTGGACCAGATTTCCAGTATTGCCCTGGACCTTGGAGATTAATGGGCAAAACTGGAAAGTTACACCTGACCCCTAGACTCGATTATGATATTGCACTAGGTGTCGGATTGGGCTGTCTTTGATGTACCAATCAGTGAGATCCTTAGCGGGGGTCAAAACCTGGGTATGTTGGGAGAGTCTGAGAATTCATCTAAGTGGGTGATCATAGTGACAGGATCAGCCCCTTTGTCGGACAAAGGTAATGATCGGGGATGCACTCTCACTAATGGAAACCAAGACTGCCGGCAGCCGATTTCAATCGTTGAGATTTGTTTTGCAAAATATATTTTATATGAGATATAAAAGTATATAAATTATGGTTTCGAAATGGTTTGCAAATAAGTTTTAATTCCCGGGATCCATATATGAGAGAGTGCAACACTGTTCCTTGCAGCCGAGGGAGAGGTCATCTCTTGTCGGACAGTGTATGATCATTATGGGCTGAGAGGTTAAGTGTAAGACCATTGAGGATAATACCTGATGGGCTAATCTTGCATCTGCCCACAGTCCCTGGGTGTTACAAGGTGGCTTGGCCTAGGGACCACTTAGGGTAAGTGTTAGGCCCATAGAGCCCATCTGATGCGTTTTAGGGGGTGCACTGTCCATAACAGTGTATTCGGCCATGCCTTGTAACAAAGGCTGGGCTGAACCCATGTGGATGATGTGTAGATCAATGTTTGGGTCCCACGCCATACAAGGAAGCCCAACTGGGCAGCAGTTTGGAAGGCTAAATGGGCCTCAAGCCCATTTCGAACTGGGCTGATTTGATTAGTCATTAAGGGGCGAATTCTGAGATAAGATTAGCTGATAGGATTGGGCCCACACCCTATCCACTCAGAGAGTCCAAGATCTAAATGAGATTTAGATTTGGAAACTTCCTAATTAGATTAGGAGCTGGTTGATCTAATTTGCAGATAAGATAAGGATTATCCCTTATCTTAATGGGACTTCTAATCCAGATATGATTTGGATTAGCAACTCCTAATGAGATTAGGAGCTGATCCCTTTAAGTCTATAAAAGGAAGAGGGGGCGGCAACCTTTAGACACACAATCACCAGCAACAGTCTTGTCTTCAGAGCTGAGATCACAGAAGAGAGAATTCTGTACTCTGCAAATACTCTCTAGCCACCTCCTTCCTGCAGCTGCCGCCTATAGTAGTTCGATCTCAATTGCTTGGGAGAAATCAAGATTGGATCTTGATTCCAATCTTTTGGAGAAAAGATTGGTAGGAGTTGTATTCACAAGCCGTCCAGGTGATTCTTGGGAATGATCAAGTTCTTAGGAAGGACACTGTTGATTCTGCTCCACCCTGCACTGCGCCATATTCAGTGGGAGTAGATTTTGGATCCTACCTTGGGCATGAACACCTCCATTGGGAGATACTATTATTCTATATCAGGTATTATCTCTCCCTACTCCTTTTGGTTTAGATCTGGTTCGGTTTATGGTTCAAGAATGATCATTGAAAATAAGATTTTCTAAATAGGGAATTCGATTCCCAGTTGAAGGGAGAAAAAAAAATTGAAATTCGCCCTCTTTATTCCGCAATCTTGGGTGTCCATGTGATGGATTTCCTATCCCTTCAGTGGTATAAGAGCCATGTTCAAATCTTGAACCATTATGTTTCAGATCTGAACATGCGCAAATAGGGAGAAGGCGTTCTACCCAATTTGCGTAGATATGGGTTTTGAGAAATTTGTTCCCAAAACAGATGGGAAAATAATCTAAAATTAATTTTAAATAAATCTTATTATTATTTAGAATAGTTCTTTATAATTTTCTTGATTTAGGGGCTGTTCGTACAAGAGGAGATCGAACTCTTGGTTTGCGCAAGGAGAACTGCAAGATTTGCAGTTTATTGAATTTATTTATTACATTTGGTCTGTAAATAATTTTTTGTTTATTTTTAGACTCAATGTATAGGCATTCGATCTGATGTAATAATTAATAGAAATAGGATTTCTATTTATTTTAATTTTGGATTGAAAATGGCGGCACAGAGAAGGAGATTTCGTAGATGGGAGATTCGATATCTACGATTTGCAGTTTCAGAAACTGCAATCTGTGATCTAACCTCTGTTTTACAGGATGGAGTGTGCGAACAGCCCTGTTTAACTGATTAATGATTTTCTTTTATCAGTTATTTAATTTCATATTATTTTCTTGAATTAAGGATTTAATTAAAAATCAAACCCTAGACCCATTCGAACCAAGATTGGTTCAAACTGTTTGGACCAAATCTAGGGTTTAATCAAGGCTGAAAGTCAACCCTAATTTTCCCACTAATGGGCCTGAGGATTGATATTTAATTAAATGGTTAATTCGGCCCAACCTGTAAAGGCCCAGTTTTAAATAATTAAAACTGCTAAAAGCCCACTTTAAAGGATAAAGCTATATGGGCCGAACTGGGTAACCCTAATTCATCCCATATACATAGATAATATTAATGGTTAATATTATGGAATTTTAACGGGCTTTCATTGGGCCTTACAGATAACTAATTGATTGGATCAATCAATTCCTGCATGAGATGTATGAATGTGTGATGTGCTGCGTACATGAGCCATAAGTACTTGGCCCATGCTCATTCGATAGTGGCTCTTGTGCACACCATGGCTGAATGCACATCATTGCCATGGTGTCCCTTTTGGTCATTGGATGACCTCCCTCAATGTTGGGCCCCACACCTCATCAAGAGGTTACATGTGGAACCCTAGCCGATTAAAGGCCCACCGAAATCTGACTTTATGAAAGTCAGTGGGAGCCACTTTGGTTTGACCTAAATCAAACTAGGGCGTAATTATTTGTTCCCTCCAGCTAATATGAGTGCATGTGACAAGGAGATTCATATGATGAACTCTCTAAAGGCCTTCCATCATTAGTATGAGGATGGGTCATTCAGTAATGAGGAAACACACCAAAAAATGGGCTATCCATTTGCTGTTGGGCTTGTCTGAGTGTTTCATAAGATGATAGGGGCGTCATAGACCGATGTGGGAGGGGCTTCACCAGAAAATGGGAACTCTCTCATGGTACCTTGGCGTTCACGAATATGATGGGTAAGCACTCACTGGACAGAAAGGTTTACCTGAAAACGACTCTGAACCTTGTCTGACAGAGGCCAAAGGGAAAACTCATATGATGAGTGGATGTGATCCTTCACAGAAAGGTGGTGGGGTTTTGCAGCTGAAACAGTTGGCTCCATGCACCCTATGTGATTTCCCACATTTCTAGAGACCCGTAGTCTCCATCACTGAGAAAGGAGGGAAATCTCAGAGATGAATAAATGGAAATGGATCATAGATTAAAAGCCATATCTATGAAATGAACATGAATCAAATTAGGTTGTGGACTGATGTTTGCTCTTTTATCAGAAAATGGCAAACGGATTTTTTGCAAAGCTTCTTGATGACAACAAGCTTAAGGGCCCAAACTACGCCGACTGGTACAGGAACCTTATGCTAGTCCTAGCTTCAGAAAAGCTGGACAAAGTGGCAAAGAATCCTGTCCCGGAGCGTCCGGGTGACAGGGCTTCTGAGGCCCGAAGGAGAGACTATCAGGAATGGGAGGAGAAAAACTCCCTAGCCCGGTGTTACATCATCGCCTCCTTGGACAACCCAATACAGAGGCAGTTCGATCAGATCGAACTTGCCAAGGACATATTGGACAGCCTAAGGACGATGTATGAAGAGCAGAACCGTTCTACTCGACAAAAGATCTTGAAGCAGTTCATGACCACTCAAATGTCCAATGGCCAACAAGTTCACGACCATTACCTTCGGATGATGGGTTACATCAACGAACTGGAGGCTCTTGGATCCGGGCTGGACCTCACAACCTAGATAGACGCTATCCTTAATTCTTTGCCTCCTTCCTTTAATCCATTCATCATGAACTATAACATGAACAAGTTGAATGTCAGCTTGCAAGAGCTCAACAATATGTTGCAAAGATCTGAAGAACTGATTAAAAAGGATGAGCCTATAGCTATGCTTGTTGAAGCTAGCAAAATGGGCAAGAGAAAGAGGAAGGCAAAGAAGTGTCAGAAGAAAGCCACTAAGAGCACAAGGCAGAAGAAAGACAAAGCATCGGATGCCTATCACTTCTACAAGAAGATCGGCCACTGGAAAAGGAATTGTCCTGCCTACCTAGAATCCAAGAAAGGTAATTTTGAAACTTGTGTTATAGAAACCAATTTATTGGTAGCTTCTGCGTCTTGGTGTATTTACTCCGGGGCTTCAACTCATGCGTGTAACTCACTGCAGGGGTTCAAGGTAAGCAGAAGGCTGAGTGAAGGAGAAGTCACTCTCTACTTGGGGACTACTGCAACTGTTGCAGCCGTGACAATAGGAATCGTGGAGTTAATTTTTAGAGAAGGAAAAATTGTACTCAAAGATTGTCTTTATGTACAAAACTTAAGAAGAAATTTGATTTCTGTTTCAAAACTATGTGAAGATGGTTATTCTGTCTTTTTTAGTAATACGATTACTATTAAAAGAAATAATAGATTCATTGCATACGGGGAACTGGAGAACGGTCTCTATGTTCTACATCATTCTCTAGAAACTAACATAACTGAAACTACGTCGGCTGAAATCCCCAACAACAAACACAAGATAGAAAGAACAAAAAGAAAAACCGAAAGACAAGAAGAAAACAGGTAGAAACGTAACAAAATATGATTCAACAACATTAACTATAAGGGGGCGTTTTTTTTTTTTTTTTTCTGATTTTGAGAGGGGGGAAGTTGGTCAATGGGATTTTGATTTCTATTGACCAAGAAATTTATATTCTTTTATCAAATTTATGTGGGGACTAGGGAAAATTTATTTTCCTATATCCATCTCTTAGGTGGGTAAATTATTTTTCCACATTGGAGGAAAGTTGCCAACACTTGAATGAGACCAAAATGTTCCTTTTAATAATGGATTTTTATGGCTAAAGTGGTCATTGCCTTATTTAAATGAGAAATAAAAAAAACATGGGCAAATGAACTTACCTTGGTATGTCTTTCCTAGGAAACAATTACGTGGGTAAGTACATTTACCAAGGTAAGTAACTTACCAAAAAGTGAACGGATCCCAAATGTCATAACTTATAACTCTAGACTAGCAATGGGTCAAGAGAACGCTCATTGAAATCTTCAATGAGGGGATCGATGGTGAATCATATATTGGATATCCGCCTTCCGAGCCCAGGTGCAATGATCTCCGATATGTTGGTGTGGCTCCTACTAAGGCCTCATTTGGTTTGCAGGAATAGGGGTCCAGAATTAGAATCAGAATCGGAATGGGCTATTAGATTGGTTGGGTGGAATTGGAATCTCATTCTCACTCTTACTGGAATGGTATTTCCCCCATTTGAGAGAATGATCATTTTCTGTTCCCCCCTTGAAAATGAAATCTCATTCCTGTTGATTTTAATTTTTATTCTCATTCCTATCTGAACCAAACAGAATACGGGAATAGACCATTCCAAATCCGATTCCAACTCCAAACCAAATGGACCCTAATAGCTATAGCGAATTTGCATTGTCACCAGACTCACCTCCTGAATTTTGATTGTAGTTGTCCTTTTTTTTGTGGAGAACACTGAACATATTGATCTCTTTTATTGCCCACCGGAGCAACCTGTTTGGTTTGGCTCAATACAAACCCTAGGTTTGGTGGGACACTGGGACGTTGGTTAGGGTCCCATTTGGGCTTGGTTTTTCGACCTGGGAAGTTTTTGCGGCTTGAGTAGCGTTTACTTGGTTCATTTAAGTGGCCCAGAATTATCCACGTGGTGAAATGGTTAGGGCCCAAGTGGTGCAGGTTTTCTTCCTTAAAAAACCCTTCCTACGTTTCCAAATAAGCCCATTTAAAATTTTACATGGTGAAGGACTGGTTGGGCTTGGGCTTCTGCTTCTCTTTGCACATTGTTTTTGTTGTAGGATTGGCCCTACTACTCGGTCCATGGCTAAAATCTCATCAGTCATCACATTGAGAAGTGAACCAAAGACAACCCGCCCCAGGTTCTGCTGGTGGTGGGCCCTGATAATCCCAAGAACAAGAGAAAGATTGTGAATGGTTGGATTGATTACAGAGTATCCAACCGGACACAGCAGATTCTTTTTAAGGTGTTTGCCTTGATACAACTAGAGATAATTCTTTGTCCTCTTTTACACGTGGACCGTTAAGAATCTTGCAACTAGAGTACACGTGGCATTGAAGTAATGGAGAATATCGTTTCCTTGACAAGACCGCCAATATTCACCAGAATCACCACCACAAGTCAAGATTAATTGCGGCTCGCGCATTCTCCAATCAAATTTATCCCTATTTGCCTCC
Source organism: Nelumbo lutea (assembly GCF_056320005.1). Classification (NCBI taxonomy): domain Eukaryota; kingdom Viridiplantae; phylum Streptophyta; class Magnoliopsida; order Proteales; family Nelumbonaceae; genus Nelumbo; species Nelumbo lutea. Next base: position 114,878,680 of record NC_142684.1, read on the forward strand.
GCCACATAAACTAATAAACACACTACCAAGCATATGCCCCCTGATTTTGAGGAAAATAACGAGAATACCCTTGTGCTTGTATACTACTAACATCGAAGATCCAACCCATCCTCTCACACAAACCCATTTGAAATGGGTTGATATCAACCCATGTCAACCCGGCCCGATTTGCATCCCTGATTTCCTGTGAGTGTGAGCAATGAACTTCCAAAGCATAGGGGTAATTTGCTCCATCAAATTGTTCGATGGCTTAAGAAGCTTAACCCACAACATCGGATCTCGTAATTTTGTTGGAAATCAGGGTCCTTTCCACCCATTTTACTATTTTAGTAATTTGTATTTTTATTCGTAACTTCTTTTTGTTAATGCTGTTTCGGTGTTTCCGTCAATTTGCACAATCATCGTTCCACTTCAAATTTGTTATTTCATTTCCCTAATTTATCGATAATATTCACATATTTTTCGTTCGGACTTTCTTCGGTTAAAGCTTCCGAACATGGATTTAGTTACTAAGGTACAGTTTGTCGATCTCCGTTCGAGTTTTCCCTCTGGTGTGGCTATTTTAGATGCTCGGAAAGCCAGTATTCAACTTCGTTCTCGCCCAGTTTCGGCGTCTCTAATTCAGACCAGGCGAAGTTCTGACAATTTAGTTAAGCTTAATTCTGTATTTAACCCTAGAAAGAAATGCCCCGAAGTTTCAGCTACGGCATCAACAGTTGCCGTCGAGGCCGAAACCACCGTGGAAGATATTGAATCGCTGTTCTCCGAGACTTCGGTTGAAGATGCTCAGCAGAATCGGATTACTAAACAGTCGAGCAGCGGTGCCTCGAGTGTTTCTTCGGGTGTTAGGCTAGAAAACATTAGTAAAAGCTATAAAGGGGTGACTGTTTTGAAGGATGTGAGCTGGGAAGTGAAGAAAGGGGAGAAAGTAGGGTTAGTTGGAGTGAATGGTGCAGGAAAGACAACTCAATTGAGGATAATTACGGGACAGGAAGAACCCGATTCAGGGAATGTAATTAAGGCGAAACCGAGCATGAAAATTGCATTCTTGAGTCAAGAATTCGAGGTTTGTCCTAGCAGGACAGTGAAGGAGGAGTTCATCAGTGCCTTCAAGGAGGAGATGGAGATTGCTGAGAGGTTAGAGAAGGTGCAGAAAGCGCTTGAGAATTCGGTGGACGACTTGGTGTTGATGGGTCGACTTCTGGATGAACTGGATTTGCTTCAGAGACGAGCTCAGGCCATTGATTTAGATGAGGTTGATGTGAAAATTAATAAGATGATGCCCGATCTTGGTTTCTCCACGGAAGATTCTGATCGACTGGTGGCATCATTCAGCAGTGGCTGGCAGATGAGGATGTCCCTCGGCAAAATTCTTCTTCAGGTGCGTTTATATTTAATATAGACTATTTGGTACTGAAAGTTGGGTTCACTTAATGAACCATATTTACTGGATGCTTAAGTGTACTTGTTACATAACTTCTGGTAATTTTCTTCTTCTGATTGTTGTTACAATTAACCAAAATTACCCATGTTCCTAATGTGGGAAGGACCCTGAGCTCTGATTTTGGACAATTGGCAATAAAAATTACGTATACAAATTATATTGACCTATAATCACTGGTTTTCATTGATCTCTGAAAATACATGATTACCCACAGGATCCAGATTTGTTACTTCTTGATGAGCCAACTAATCACCTTGATCTTGACACAATTGAGTGGCTTGAAGATTATCTTAACAAGCAAAGCGTGCCAATGGTCATCATATCCCATGATAGAGCTTTTCTTGATCAGCTATGTACAAAAATAGTGGAAACTGATATGGGTGTCTCCAGAACATATGAGGGAAATTATTCTCAGTATGTTATTGCAAAGGCAGCATGGGTAGAAGCTCAGTATGCTGCATGGGAGAAGCAGCAGAAACAAATTGAGCAGACAAAAGACATAATAAACAGATTGAGTGCAGGAGCAAATGCCGGCCGTGCATCCACTGCAGAAAAGGTATATCAGCATAACCAAAGAATATATTGCTTTCCATTTAGTATCTTTGGCTTTCAGTTTTTCTATAAAAGTTGCTTTTGATCTCTTAATGTTAATGAGAATGAGTATCTCAGTTCTGGGTGGAGTTCTTGTTTTTTCACATATTTATTTAGGTAGTAATAATGTCATAAATCTCTTTAGAATAGTAGAACTATTTTCGTGGCATTTCATCAGTTTTGCAGTGATGAAGTACATTAGATTATTGAAATGAGGCAACATTGCAAAATGGTGTAGTTTTCCCAAGACATTAAAAAGGTCCATTTGTTTTTGTTTTTCCTTCTATGTTATAGTCATCCTCTTAACAAGTTTTGCGGTTTTCTTGTGTTTTAGTTCTGAATGTAATTATGTAATTGTAAGTTACAAGAGCTAGCTATTGGATGATCTGATTCTCTAATTTCCTGACACACAAGGTTTCTGGAATGCTTGCTTTTACCTTCCAGTATTACCTATAAAAGTCTTGATCTATGGGTTTAGACCAATAATTTTTGATAGTTTCCTATCTAACAGAAACTGGAAAAGCTTCAAGACGAGGACCAAGTTGAGAAGCCATTCCGGCGGAAACAAATGAAGATTAGATTCCCTGAGCGTGGCAGGAGTGGAAGATCTGTTGGTACAATCAAAAACCTAGAATTTGGATACGAGGATAAGGTGGGAATATTTATTATCAGTATAAAGAAAAACACTATATGAGTATCATCTTTTGATTTATTATTTTTCACTTGTTTTGTCTTTAATCTCTCCATGTGCATTGCTTGCCAGGTTCTTTTCAAAAAGGCAAATCTTTCAATTCAAAGAGGCGAGAAAATTGCTATCATTGGCCCAAATGGATGTGGAAAGAGTACATTGCTTAAACTCATTATGGGCTTAGAGAAGCCAAGAGGAGGTGAAGTGATAATGGGGGAGCATAATGTTCTCCCCAACTATTTTGAGCAGAACCAGGTTTGTCAATTCAGTGATGATGCATTCTATCATTTGGATTATTACGAATTTTTTTCCCTTCTTGGCTGTTAATTCCACAGAATTCTGATGTACATGGTTTATGATTCATTGTGGTTACTCTGTACTATGATATCAGGCAGAGGCACTTGATTTGAATAAAACAGTGCTCCAGACAGTGGAAGAAGTTGCAGAGGACTGGAGAATTGATGACATAAAGGGTCTTCTTGGTCGGTGTAATTTTAAGGCAGACATGCTTGATAGGAAAGTGTCCCTTTTAAGTGGTGGTGAGAAGGTAATTGAACCAATCCTCTTATTATATTCTTTCCTGTATTGTTTACACCGACCAAGAACATTATGCTCCCCCATTTCAGTGGAACAAAGCTGTGGGCACTGTTTTGAGCAACCTAAATATTCTCTACTTTAATCCTCATTTCTTATGCCACAGGTGTCATAAAGTGTGATTGGGTCAATAACTTTATGAAACTTAGAGGACAGGGTTAAGATATTATTGTCTTTTGTAGTGAAGCATTTACCTTTTAGCACAATTTGTACACTAGAGCTCAGTTTGGAAGGAGTACAAATACAAATATGTAGTGAAAAACCTTGTATTTTGTATGTATTTGCACTGCACATATTTGTTTTTGTACTCTTTCCAAACTGAGCCAAGAGAACAAAGCAACAAGTCATTTAGTTCAGTCACTTCATCTGTTATCAATGGCCTCTAAGATTCAATTAGAACAAATAACTTTGTAGAAAGAATATTGTGTATTAGAACACTTTTCACGTTTGATAAGATGCATGTTGTGCTAATTACCATGCGAACCTCATTTCTGATAGAAAACCTGGTTTTCTTTTTCTCCTTCCTCAATAAATATATATTTGTTAAATAGGCTCATTTATTCATGCTCATAATTTCCATATTCTTTTCTATTGTAAAATTTAAGTTCTGATTTCCATATACTTGTCCATCTTGCACAAAACAAGAGAGTTGTCACTAGTAAACCTCTTTACAACACTTCTTGTTCCACACATGGCAGTTCGAAGTTGGAACATTCCATTGTTGTAGGTTTGATGATTAGAGTTATATAACAAGCTATGTTGGTATATTTATTTCAATAAATTCCTTTTTCCAGCTTTTTTATGATATATACCTTCATGGTATCATTTATCGAACTTATTTACATGTTCACATTTCTTATTTAGAAACTTCTTTTTCTGTACTGACTGGGTAGGCACGGCTAGCCTTTTGCAAGTTCATGGTGAAACCATCAACGTTATTAGTTCTGGATGAGCCAACCAACCACCTGGATATCCCATCAAAGGAGATGCTTGAGGTATGACCATATCTGGTTGCCCTATATATATATTTTTAATTTTGTTTTCCTCTATAATGTTATAATGCATCTAATTTTCTAACAGGAGGCAATTACAGAGTACAATGGCACTGTTATCGCAGTTTCTCATGATAGATACTTCATAAGGCAAATTGTCAACAGAGTAGTGGAGGTCAATGACAACATTTTACAGGATTATTCAGGCGATTACAATGTAAGTCTAACATATTGCATTTCCTTTAAAACGTTGCACTTGTCATGATATGTGTCATTGGCAAGGAGTCTGGATATGCTACCAACAACATTCTGACTGCTGCATTTGTCGTAGGTTGTAATATATTCTATAGGCTTACTATGAAAATGCCAGTGCAATCACTCACTTGGTTAGATTTCCCTAATTATCATTTTATTACACTCTTTAAGTGATGGAACAGGATGGCACAGGGTCTAGGGAAAAAAATATGGGCCTGATGGGCTTATAAGCATCCAATCATCAGTTCCTTGAATTAAAGGCCCTGTTGGCAAGGAGTCTGGATATGCTATCAACAACACTACCCACAAGGCACCACAACCACACATTGAGAACATCTCAGTTGTCATTCATGGGGAGATGTTCTCAATGCACAGCAGTAGTGTCTTGTGGGTAGCAGATCTGAGAACCTTGGCAAGACTTTCAGTGGAATGTAGACTTTCTCGAGGCATATCATGTATATGATAGACAGGAAGTACAGCAATCTTGTCCTTACAAAGTGCCAAATCAATGTGACAATTCTATGTTTAAATTTTGACAGTATTATCTAGAGAAGAACCTTGATGCTAGACAAAAGGAGCTCGAACGTGAGGCAGAGCTTGAGGAGAAGGCTCCTAAAGTGAAGGCGAAGTCTAAGATGTCAAAGGTGCATGTCTCCATCCTTAATTCTCTGTATCAGAAATGATGATAAAAATTGACATTAGAAGTTTGCACTGAGTTTATGGAAGGGAAATATGGGCAAATGCTGATTTTCATGTTTATGCATGCACAGGCAGAAAAGGAAGCTCGGAAGAAGCAAAGAAGGTTGGCATTTCAACAGGCAAAAGCAAAATCAAAAGGATTGAAAAATGCAAAACGGTGGAACTAATTCATCGCTTGACCAACTGACTACTGTATATTCAACGCATACCAGAATCAGAAATTCGATCCGTGTCTATATTACAGAAATAAAATACATGTTACATTTCAGTAAATATTAAAGTAGGAGCGGTTGTGATTGAGAAGCCAGCACTATGGAGAGCGATTTCTTGGGGGCTTGCTGGAAATTGGTTGCAAAGTATTCAAGGGTTCATGTAATTACTACTCAGAAGCCATTTGAGTGACAGGCAATCATGTAATGATGTAAAGAATAAAATGGTTATTAAAAGTACCAGAGAACTATTGTATTTGGAATTTGATATATTTATGGTAAGTCAGGCCGGATTAGGTCGGGTTGAAGCCAACGCTAGCCCAACCTGAGATTTTGAACCCCAACCTCAATCCTAGCCCAACTGAAAGTTGATTTCAGATTGGGTTGGGCCTAATCCAACCTTTCTTATCCTCTTAAAATTTCTAAAATTCTCATAATCTTTGACTAAAGTCCTAAAGCTAACTTTCATGACTATTGATAGGGGTGCAAGTCAGGTTCCCAGAACCGAAGAATTTCAATTCTATTGGGCTTGGGTTATGGTTTGAGCCCATTCAAAACTTAATAACAGTCACCCATCGTGACCCTACTCAGGTTCAAAATATTGATACATCCAATATGTACAAACTTGCGTGGGTGTTTTGATATCACCATTTTTTTTTTCAAAATTGGTGAGGGTTCGGTCTTAGACCTGCCTATTCCTGAAAGTGGTCAAAACCCCAAAAGGCCTATATTTTGCATATCGAGGGCTTGTCAATGCCATACAGTATGTATTGAAAATTTGAACATGGATCATGACCAAAACTAAGGAAGTAGTAACATGTTATGTTATTGTTTCAATATTTGAAGTATCAAAGCAATATGATGTGATAATACATGATACTACCATGTTGGGATTTTAGGTTTGTCGTGGCAAAGGTGGAATTGCTTTACTTTTATGACATTTCATCTTTATCGATATGTATCAACATTATAGGTTATGTATTGATGAGTATTCTGTATCCATATCAACTAGAAAAGTAAAATAAAAACAAAGGAAAAATAATTGTTCACCAAGGGGTGTTTGTCAATGTGAATGATATTGTTTTTAAAACAAAAATAACTACAATGACAGTAAAAACAATACATTTTTGCTGATGTGGCAGTTAATTTTGTTTTAGAAAACAAAATCTCTCACATTGTTAAACACCCCCTAAATTTAGTAAGTTTTAAAGTATCAATAAGATTTATATTGGTTTTCTATACATGTCCATGAATGCCTTAATCTTTTCACCATTACCCCATGTTTTTCAAGCAAATCCCTACAGTTCACACTTCACAACTATAAAAATATGCACTTGGACCTTAAATAAGTGTTATTAATGCATTTGTTAGATTCATGTAAGGGCCCATTTGGTTTATAGTTGGAACCGGAATTTGATCTATTCTCATACTAAGAGAGGGAGAGGGAATGAATATTTCCTCAAATAGGAGAATGCATTCCACCAGGAATGGGAATGGGATTCCAATTCTACCCAACTAAACAGTTGAAATCAGAATGACAATTCTGATTCCAATTCCAGACCCCTATTCTTGCAAACCAAATGGGCCCTAAGTTTTTGTTGTATGATCCACATGTATCCTAGATCCATATCTTTAATTCGCCTTTATGACACATCTTTGGCACCGATACTATATTTTGAACCTTAACTTATGAACAACCATTATGTAACGCCAATAAACAACACTTTAGGTTGCATTCGATACCGTTGCTATTTCTACTCAAAACATCTTGGATTGATCAATACAAATTGACATACAACTGTTACTCAAGAATGTTTATAACTGAAATAGGCGTACTTTAAAAATGCATGTGTGGGAGAAAATTTATAGAAATGTCAAATTGATGTTTCTCAATGATACTATCATCTTAATTGAAACGACTCATATGTGATGCGACAATATATATCTCTCATCAGTTTTAATTGATCAATACAAATGTTTTCGGCAGAAGCAGCAGTGTCAAATACAACCCTAAGGCTGTGCTTGGTTTGAAGGAAAAAGTAGGAAGATGAAGAGAATGGTAGGAAAACCTTTACAAACCTTGTATAGGTTTTCCTACTTATCCCTTCCTTTTCCTACTTTTTTCTTAAAACCAAACATAGCCTAATTGTATATGGGGTGTCCATCCATACATGTCTTTCACCAAACCAATTTTGTTTTTCGAAACAAAACTAATCATGTTGCTGAACACTCCCTACTTATCCAAGGATATAATGCTTAATTCAAGGGTTAATTATCAATGGAAGTTACAGACTTGATTGTGCATTTGGTGACATGTATTTTTCAAGGTGGGCCTGTAAGCAAGGGTTAGAGGCCCAAGCCCGGAGACTTCCGGTATGTAATGATAATATCTGCATTCATGGAACCATCCTACATGTACGTCCATACCTGACCCGTTGACACCAGAACAAGGACTCAATAAATTGTTGTGACCATTCAAGCAAAATGGCTAGACTCAATGCTACAATAACTGAACTAACGAAGGGCTGGTTCATTGGTGTGTTCCCGCGTTGACGTAAAATCAAATCCCACAATCAGCATTTTAGGCTATATTTGATTTGAAAAAAAATATAGGAAAAGGGAGGAAAAGGTAGGAGAATGTAGGAAAAAGGAGTAGCATAACACTGAATACTAAAAAAATGCTAAAATAACTGGTAAATTAAATCAAATATACGTAAACTTACAAATATAGCATATATGTTTATACAAACTGCTGCAATAAGGGAACCCCATCGTAACAGCTGCCATGTGTTATGTCATGATGGAGAGAATCCTATGTATAGGGAATTGGAAACCATCACAGTGTGGGTCTCATTTAAAGTACCATTCATTAGGGGTGTCAACGTATTCAAAAGTTCAATTTCGAATTTGAATTTAATGTAATCAAATTGAATTCAGATAATTGGAATATCGTAATTGATTGAATTCGGATATCCTATTTATACCGATTAGTTAATTGGATTTTAATTTGGATATGACTTGATTCGATTCGATAAATATTTGAATTTGATCGATTATTTAATTCTTATATGTAATATATGAAATATTTAAATGTTTTATACAATTTATATAATAATTAAATTATTTATATACTTAATATAAATAAAATATTTATTAATTACCTGAAATAATTAATTGGTCGAATTTAAATTAAATCGAATATTTAATTGAATTCAAATTCGAATGTCAATTTTTAATACCCATTAGACATCGAATTGAATTTGAATATCGGGTTTTCTAATTGTATTTGAATTATGATATTGCCTGATTCAAATCGAATTATCTGTTTACACCCCTATCTTCCACGTTAAATTTTGAATTATTTTGAGTATTTATATTACTACAAGCAAAATCTCTGCAAACACATGGAAATTCAGTCACATTGGAAATATCTCCCTATAAATTTAATATACATATCTTAATGTGCAATTGATTGACAATATGCTATGAAGGTAGAGATTTTGCTGCGGGCTTTGAAATTTGACGCTCTTTTTCCGAGAAGTGCCTGAACTACAGGATTAATAGCTAAGCATTTTTGTAGAGCTGTCAATAGGTGAGGTCTCGTTGGAACAGGGTGGACCAGTCCCTATAAAATAGACCCAGGACTGAACCGATTATTAATTGGGGTAATTGGGTCTAACCTAATTTCATTTGTGTATAAAATCTATAATCACCTATGAAAATAACAACTTGAAATTTCTTGTTCAATGATATAACTTTAATAGCAATGACAAGTGATTTAAACCAAAATGATCTTATCTATAAAATTTATCCTTTTAAATATAAAATATAACACAAATTATAAGAAACCAGCATACCTTTATATAAAATTGGTTCTGAACAACAAGTACCAATCCTAATCCAATTGACAACTCTATATTTTTATTTTTGGTTGAAGTTTAGTTTAACGAAAGATCGGAGGTTCTTACTTAAGGGAGAAGTGGGTATCATTTTTTTTTGTTTGTCCAATCTTTTCTTGAATCCTGCCATGAATAACTGCAGCTAATCTTGTTATTAGTAATTTACAATTTGCTTTCGTCCTGCTATTCATATTAGTTTAATATCTTTGGGGTTACTGGTTCTTCATATTAGTTCAATAATTGAGACTTTCAAATATTAAATAAGAATGGCATAGCTGGGGTTACTTCTAAGAACATAGAGAAATTAAATGATATTGTGTGTAACACCATATATTCCATGAACCAATCATGATTAACAATTTAACATCAGCACCCTTGACTTCCCCTCAACCCTAATAACACACATAATAGTGTCAATTGGGGCCACTGTAAATCAAACAGATTGTACCCTGTACATGATTGATGTATATGGGAGTTATTGTAGGGTTGTAGGTATGGCCGAAAGTAGAATCGAGCTCAATAATTGAAATTGTGCTCGTCTATTTTACCTAGCACATTGAGTCAATTCTTAATGGCGTATAACGCTTGTGCACTAAAACCGCTAACCAAATGGCTAATCCAGGGCCGGGGGTTGGCCTTACCCAGATGATTGATTGTGTGGTGCTGGCCTTCTCCGGCTGTCATGTGGCCGGGGTTACCCTTTCCATGCACAGAAGGAGACGCATTTACAAGCACAATTTCTTTGAGACAATTGGTCGAGCACCCTTTTCAAGTGACTGTGTAGATGGATTGTACCTTCATCCATCCATGTGAGTCGATCCCGTAGTTGGCTGCGTTTTGGAATTTTCCTCCAAGTGAATGTGAATGGTAGCCATTGTGTTGAGCATCTGCAATTAGAGAGGAAGCTCAACACTCTTTATATCGCGTGAAAACAAATGTTATGACGTGTCGAGGCCGCTAAATTATGAACCAATGGGGTCCGAGTGTCCGACCTTCTTGATGCAAGAATTAAAATTTAAAAATAATATGAAGAGTGAGACGAGAGTTGTTAGAAATAAGAAAACGCCAAAGCACTTATTTAAACATGTTTTATGTCAAAATAAAGCCTAAATTACTCCTAGCTATTTATGCAATTAAAACTTTTTGTCAGTGTGAATGGTTTTACTTTTTAAAACAAAAACAATTATTATGTCAGCAAAACAAGCCCTTAGTTGAAAAACGGAGGTTGAGGTAGAATAACTAATCTAGATCAATTGGTAAGGTTTTTGTCTGGTTGATATGGAGATTTGGGTTCAAATCTTACCTTTACCGGGGTTGGAGAAGCTATGGGTACGAGGGACTGACTGTCTCATCCATAAAACAGGAGAAGAAAGGGCTATTTATTGAGCTTGGATCTCTTATCCACAAACTTTTCCTACATTCCTATCCATAGGACACTATTGCCACATGTTGGGAATATTTCTCTTATTATTAAGGGTGAATATGAGTCAATTTGGTTAGGTCCCAAGGTAGAATATGGGGAACCTACCCTGTAGCGGTTGGTTCCATGTTTTTGGAACCAAAACCTGTCAAGATCAGTTCCAAGGTCAGAACCATCGAACTTGTTATTTTTTTTTAAAAAATGGGACATACTCTTTAAAAACTTGTTTTTCATTTCAACAACATAATAATATAGTTTAAAACTTAACATTATAATTTAAATTTTATAAATATTACTTTTCAAATTACTTCTTATACATATTTAAAAACCAAATTGAAGAAAAATGATTAAATCACTTAAATGATTCAATGGTCAAGACAAATTCGATTCCAAGGCCGATTTCACTAAGACCAACCAAAGTTAGTTTTCCAGGTTAATTCAGGTAGGGTAAAGCCCCTAAACTCTATAATCGATTGATTCAAGGTCAATTCCATTTGATTCTGGATAGGATCTACCCATTTCACCATTTGCTTACATTACCCCTACTTGTCATATTATTCATGGGTAGTTGTTCCCAATACACAATAGTGTCTTGTAGGTAGGGATGTAGGAAGAGATTGTGGGTAGGAGATCCAGAGTGCTATATAGGTGCCTTCACTAGAGGGATAATATGGCAAATTTTATTTATATCAATGGGAGAATCAATCTTCTAGACTAGATATAGTCAATGCCCAGTTCACTTCAACCCTCTATGCTTCTCTATTTTGAAGTATTCCTCTAGTAAACTGAAGTTTCAAGTATGAGAAGTGTGAAGAAAGGTAATGTGATGAACAGGTGGGACTCTCTTATTTTGCCATCTAAGATACAGATCAACATGATGAGAGAGAAATGTGGTGAGCACATGAACCATTTTGAGGTAACAGGCATAACATTTATAGGTCGCATAGACCCCTTTCCTCCAATAACTTGCTCAGCAAACAAACATGGCCTGTACTTTATTTATGCTTCTCTCCTCCATTTTCTTCATGGTAGTCTTCTTATAATTTAACGATATTTAATACAATTTATGCTTCTCTCACACCGATCTTACATGCATATCTCACCATGCATTGAGAACATTTCCTATGAATAATAACATATAAGTACAAGAAGTATTCCCAATGTATGATAGAATATACTTGTAAGGTTGGTATGAAGTGCCATGTGTGAGTAGCAGATCCAGTCTCGACAGTAGGTTACACTCTCCATTAATAATGTATCAAAGTAACAAATTTTCTTTCTTTCTTTAAATCTCCCAAACCAATGAGTTTTTTGTGTTCTTTTCTTTATTTTATGAATGAAATTAAAAGAGAAAGCAACCATGGACCTAGAGTTCCTAATTTGGCGGTTGATTTAGGAATTTTATATTAGTGAATAAAATCAACTTGGTTTGCGTCATGTCCATTTGATAATAATATATTACTCATTAATACATTGAGTGATCGAACTCCAAAGCTTCAATAATTGAATTTGCAATTTTTTGTTGCATGGGACTGTTGGAGGGGATTTATGGGCTATGCTCCTTGAGCAGTGGACAGTTTTGTCTTTGACACAAAGGCCTCAGGCATTTGTTTCGATTTGGAAAAAAAAGAGGAAAAAAAAAAAGAAAGAAAAAAGAAAAAGCTCATGCTGTTTGGGATCTTCCTGTGCATGAGTCGTTAACATGGGTGAGGGGTGGAAGAAGTATTTGCAATCATTTTTTTTAAACAAAATGACAAACAAAGGGACTGAATAAGGTAACATGTGATGTGAAGGAAGCTCTCAAACGACCAGATCTAGTTCCCCTCTCAGCTTTGCACTTTAAAAGAGATGGTGACCCTGACTTAGGTTACATGTAGCCAATGACCCTGGAGTGTAGTTTAGTTGGTCATTTTCACATCTTCTCCAGTCTTCCAGTTTGTAGGTGCAGAATTAAACCTATGGATTCAGATGCTCTCCATTATACGGCCAGTAGACTCACGTGCATTCTATTCTGTGATGCGTAATGTGTAAAATAAAAAAAAAAAGGGTTAGATGTAATGTTTAAATTGAGTTCTTGATTTAAAGTATCTGAGAAGAATGGACAGATTCATTGCAGATTTTTGAATCTTACTGAACACATAAACATTCAAAATATCAAATATCTACCCTACCTAAAAATTCCAACCCTAAACTGAACTATCATTCTCCCATAAAAAAAATTTAATGTAGGATAGTGATGAAGGAAGATTTGGCCCGACCTCTTTATTATGTGACACGTGGTAGAAATGACAGCTCGGCAAAAGGGGCCAAGCCTAGGCGGGAACAAGGGGACACACTTCGCCGAACTGACCCACCTTGTAACAGCTCGGGATACACTTCGCCGAACTGCCACCTTGTAACAGCTCGGGATACACTTCGCCGAACTGACCCACCTTGTAACAGCTCGGGATGGACTTCGCCGAACTGCCACCTTGTAACAGCTCGGGATACATTTCGCCGAACAGACCCACCTTGTAACAGCTCGGGATACACTTCGCCGAACTGACCCACCTTGTAACAGCTCGGGATACACTTCGCTGCAACAGCTCGGGATACACTTCGCCGAACTGACCACTTGTAACAGCTCGGGATACACTTCGCTAAACTGACCCACCTTGTAACAGCTCGGGATACACTTCGCCGAACTGACCCACCTTGTAACAGTTCGGGATACCTCCGAGCTCAAGACTGCCTCGCTCAGCACTTCGCATCATCTTCTGGCCAAACAAGTCGTACCATGCCTGACACTAGGGAAGTCCGTGCCCAAGGGCGCCATGCCTGACTGACTTGGGATCTGACATTTGGCAGCAGCACTCTAAACGGCCACCTGCCACCGCCACTGACGCCGCCATCTCCAGTTAGACGGTTAGGCAGTGACGGTTCTGTCTCAGCAGAAAGGACGATGGCCGAGTTGACAAGCACAAGGGTAGTCATACCCGATCTGACAAGGGCCTCGGGACGAGTACACGAAGTGACTATAAGAGCCCCCTGCCCCCCCCGACAACGGAGGTATTGAAGGATTCTAACTTGAGCTTCGGAGCCTCTACATCGGGTTCCCCCCGGAGCTTTCCCATCTCCTCCGTTTCAGGTTCCCTGCTACCCCGTTCGGAAGCAAGGCAACGGACAGCTAAGACCAGCCGGATCGCGCTCCATCAATTGGCGTCGTTTGCTCCAAACTTCGATACCCCATTTTTTCTTCAAAAAACCCAACACTCATGGCCTCCTCCAGCAACACCGGACGTGGCACGGAGACAAACGCCACCGGGGAGCAACTTCAGGTCCCCGTAGTGTGTGTTGGACAGTTCACCATCCCCCTTTCGGTGGATGGGATCCCCATTTTGAACACGCCACAAGCAGTGGCACCCGTAAACCCTCCTACCACAAACGTCCCCTTTCCTCTCCCCATTGAGACAACCTTCACTGAACCAACTGCCGTCCCCCTAGCAGCTAGCCAAAACCGATTGGAGGACCTGATGCAGTGCATGCGAGCAATGCAAGCCCAAATGCAACAGTTCCAGCAACACCAGCTTCACCAGCACCAAGTGTTGCACAACATCTCCCAGTATCACTATCAACAGCAGTTCCCCCAACTGCCACTGAACCAACCACTACTTCCACCTCGCCACCCCGCTCCGAGGTTGGTCAAGGCCTCCCCGCAGGATGGGCGCCCCCGCCAGGCGAAGGCCTCCCGGCCCCAGAACCACCCCAATAGCCAGGCCTCGTCCCCAGGACGAAGGGAGAAAATGTCATCTCCGCCTCGCAACCCGTAGGTGGGTCGGGAACCTCGCCCGCGAGGTTGGCACCCCGGCGCTCCAAGCCCGAGCTCCCGCTCACCGAAAATCGATTCAGCACCCTGGCGGCGGACTACCAGCACTCCGGGCCCATCGAGCTCGGTAATACGGAGGCCAGCAGCGCCAGCACAAGGCCCGCTCAATGGCGAAGGCGCCGACGAAGTCGCCAAACCGCCACCCGTGCCTTGTCGGATTTCAGAGGCAAAGCCACGAGCTCGGACGAGGTAGGGGCTGCCCCAGCTCTCTCCGTTCCTTCCCCCCTCGCATCGGAACTCCTGGCGGTCCCCTTACCCAGAGACTTCAAGCTCTCACCTCTGGACAAGTACGATGGGTCCTTCGACCCCAACGACCACGTTGACGCCTTTCAGTCGCAAATGCACCTCGCCAGAGCTAGCGAATCATGCATGTGCGTGGCCTTTACCACCACCCTCAGAGGGGTAGCCTGCACTTGGTATAGGAACCTGGCCCTCGGGTCGATAAAGTGCTGGGCCCAGTTCATGCAAGTCTTCACCACACACTTCGTCACCAACCGACGGTGCCCCAAAACAGAGGAAAGCATCTTCGGAGTGGTCCAAAGAGAAGGAGAATCTATTCGGGGCTACATCAAGCGGTTCAACGAAGCATGCTTGCAAATACCACGGTTGGACCCCGCAGTGCAGCTCGCGGCGGCCAAAAGAGGGGTGACGCACAAAGAGTTCAAATGGCACATGGTGGCCAACCAGCCCGTGACCGTGGCCGAGTTTCTCAAACTCGCGGATAAGTTCATGAGGACAGAGGAATAAATCAACCAACGAACCAAAGGCGGGAACGAGAAAAGGAAGAGAGAAGGCGAGCTCTCCAACCCGGTGAATAGAAAAAACCCGACTCGGGAGCCGAAGCCGAACCAGTCCTTCCGAGCCCCCTAGCAGTTCGGACGGACTACACACCGTTAAACACGAGGCTGACAGAGATCTTAATGACGATCAAAGACGCTCCGTACATTAAGTGGCCACCTCACCTAAAAGGAAATCCGAACAAGAGAAACAAGAATTTGTATTGTAGTTCCCATAGAGACCATGGTCATAGCACCGAACAGTGTAATAACCTCCGAGACGAGATAGAAGGACTCATTCGTCGCGGATACTTGAGAAACTTTGTACAGCACAACAATAACAATAAAGTAGGTCGGCAAGGGGAGCACGAAAAGGATGCCCCCGAGTCTAGCAACAGACCTGCCGAACCGTTGCAGAAGCAGCCTCCGGAAGAGAGGCCAGTTCCGGGAACCATCCATGTAATAGTGGGAGGTTCGGTGGTAGCGGGGTGTACCTCGGCAGCAGCCCGGACTTCAGTTCGCGAAGCGGCACTCGAAGAACGGAACCCCCCAAAGAGACCAAAGACCGAAGAACCAATCTTTTTCACGGAGGATGACGCGCGAGGAGTCCACTACCCCCATGATGACGCGCTTGTCATTAAGCTAAGGATCAACGACTTCGAGGTCAGGCGTGTACTCGTAGATTCGGGCAGCTCAGCGGACATTCTCTTCAAATTAGCATTTGACCAGCTGCAGTTAAAGAGGAGCGAGCTGAAGCCCGCAAACACTCCCCTGGTAGGTTTCAGCGGAGAGGAAGTCAGGCCCCTCGGAAAAGTAACTGTCCCTGTGGAAGTCGGCACATGGCCTTGTGCGGTCAGACTCAACCATGATTTCCTGGTAGTCGCGACCCCCTCCCCATACAATGCCATAATCGGGCGGCCGATCATGCATATCCTACGGCCGGCGGTCTCCACCTACTATTTGGCCATGAAGTTCCCTACGGACTTCGGTATAGGAGTAGCGCGGGGCGACCAGCTCGAGTCCCGCAAGTGCTACGTTGCCGCCCTAAAGGGAAAAACCAAGGCGGCTGACGACCTCGAATTGGAGCGGCCGGCGAAGCAAGGTGAGGAGCGAGCTTCGCTCACGGAGGGAACAGTCACAATCCCGATTTCAGCTACGGACCCAGCTCGCACACTAAGCATCGGAGCTTCCATCGAAGACCCCCTACGAGCCGAACTGGTGAGCTTTTTACTTCAAAATTTAGATATTTTTGCCTGGTCCGCGGCCGACATGCCCGGCATTAGCCCCGGACTGATAACTCACAAACTTAATACTCACCCTGTAGTCAGACCCGTTAGACAGAAGAAACGCAACTTAGCCCCAGAACGCTGGAGAGCGGTCGACGAGGAGGTAGAGAAGCTCCTCGCAGCAAACTTCATAAGGGAAGTCCACTACCCGAGCTGGGTGGCTAACCCGGTGTTGGTAAAAAAGGCAAGCGGCAAGTGGCGCATGTGCGTCGACTATACCGACCTGAACCGAGCTTGCCCGAAAGATTACTTCCCCCTCCCCAGAATTGACCACCTAGTGGACGCGACCTCGGGAAACGAGTTGCTAAGCTTCCTGGACGCCTACTCGGGCTACAACCAAGTTAGGATGGACCCATCCGATGAGGAGAAAACCAGCTTCATAACCGAGTTCGGCCTGTATTGCTACAAAGTCATGCCCTTCGGACTAAAAAATGTCGGGGCAACTTTCCAAAGACTTGTAAATAAGCTATTTCGGCCCCTGATTGGTACGAAGATAGAGTGCTATGTAGACGACATGGTCGTCAAGACTCAATTTTCACAAGAGTTAATACAAGACTTAGATTCTGTTTTCCAAATCCTGCGTAAGTTTAGCATGAAGTTGAATCCCAACAAGTGTGTCTTCGGCGTCACCTCGGGCAAGTTCCTAGGCTACATTGTCAATCGGCGCGGTATTGAGGCCAACCCGGACAAAATAAAAGCCATTCTAGATATGAAACCACCTCGGAAAGTAAAAGAGGTTCAGAGGCTAAACGGCCACATAGCCGCTCTAAGCCGCTTCTTGTCTAAGTCAGCAGACCGCTGCCTACCCTTCTTCAAGGCAGTCAAAGGAAAAGGGTTTGAGTGGACCTAGGACTGCCAGTTCGCGTTCGATGAACTAAAAGGTTACCTCGCTAGTGTGCCAACCTTAGCCCGGCCCGAGGTGGGCAAGGTCTTACAACTGTACCTCTCGGTGAGCGACGAGGCGGTCAGTTCGGTACTAATAAAGGAAACATACCGGGTCCAACGACCCATATATTATGTTAGTAAAATTTTGCAAGGAGTAGAGGCAAGGTACCCGGAGATAGAAAACTCCACCCGTACTTCCAGGCTCACACCGTCATCGTCCTAACTGACAAACCTCTTAGACAAGTTTTACTCAAACCCGAAGTCTCCGGTCGACTGACGAAATGGGCCATCGAACTCAGCGAGTACGACCTCCAATACAAATCGAGAACCGCTATCAAGGCCCAAGCTTTGGCAGATTTTATCGCCGAGTGCACTTTCAGCCACGAAGCCCCACAGGTCGAGCCCGAGGTCCCCAGTTGCGGCGAACCCGGAGCTCCCGAGCCCATAGAGTCCGAATCCCGTGAAGTAGCAGCCAGTGTGGCATCTCTCCTGGTCAAGCGAAGAGCGAATTGGGATGAGGAGCCCTGGATCCTTCACGTGGATGGTTCCTCGAACCGGCAAGGCAGCAGAGCTAGAATAGTCTTGTGCGGCCCAAGCGGCACAAAATTAGAATACGCACTACGCTTTGAGTTCGCGGCATCCAACAACGAGGCAGAGTACGAAGCACTGATCGCCGGGCTGGACCTAGCGCGAAAGGTTAAGGCAAAACACTTAGTCATCTGCAGCGATTCTCAGCTCGTGGTAAACCAAGTTACCGGCGAATACGAAGCACGTGATCTCTCCATGATCGCATATTTGGCCAAAGTAAAAGAAGCCCTGCTCAACTTCCGATCACACATCATCAGGCAAATCCCGAGGTCAGAAAACACTAAGGCCGACGCCCTGTCCCGGTTAGCCAGCACGAGTCACAACAATATGAGAACTGTGTACATAGAGGACTTACCTCGGCCTAGTATTCTCGGGGGGATAGAGGAGGTCGCTCCCGTCTTAGAAGCAGAGCCGAGCTGGATCGATCCACTCGCGAGCTTCCTGATAGACGGAACCCTCCCTGCAGAACGCAATGCGGCCAAGAGGGTGCAGCGCCAGGCGGCCAAATACGTCATAATAGACGAACGGTTATACCGATGGTCGTACACGCTCCCCTATTTGCGGTGCTTGCGACCTACCGAAGCCGAGTTCGTACTCCGCGACACTCATGAAGGCCTGTGCGGCGGACACTTGGGGGGCAGAGCACTCGCCCAAAAGGCACTTCGACAAGGATACTACTGGCCAACGATGAAGGCAGAAGCTGTCGAGCTCATCAGAAAATGCAACAAGTGTCAGAAGCATGCTAACATCCACCATCAACCTGCCTCCGACCTCAAATACCTCGCCAGCCCGTGGTCCTTTGCACAATGGGGCATCGACCTCCTAGGGCCATTCCCACCAGCAACAGGCAGAAGAAAATTCTTAGTTGTTGCAGTAGATTACTTTACGAAGTGGGTAGAAGCCGAACCTCTGGCAACTGTTACGGCTCGAAACATACAGAACTTCTTTTGGAAGAACATAGTATGTCGGTTCGGATTACCTCGGGTTCTAATCTCCGACAACGGCAAACAGTTCGAGGATGTCAAGTTCCAAGAGTGGTGCCAGAACATGGGGATTCGGCAAAATTTCACGTCAGTCGCGCACCCACAGGCAAACGGTCAGACGGAAGTGATGAACAGAGCCATCCTGCGCGGACTGAAAGCACGTCTGGATCGAGCTAAGGGATTGTGGGCCGAAGAGATACCAAGTGTCTTATGGGCTCACCGAACGACCGAAAAAGCAGCCACGGGAGAAACCCCCTTCAACCTCACCTACGGCACTGAAGCGGTGATCCCGGCGAAAATCGAAATACCAACGTTGCGATTAGAAACATACGACGATCGGACGAACGGAGACGAGTTACGCACCAACCTCGACCTACTGGACGAGGTAAGGGACCTCGCGCACATCTGAACAGCGGCATACCAGCAGCAGGTAGCTCGCTACTACAATAACAGAGTAAAGCAACGAAGCTTCCGAGTCGGCGACCTGGTCCTCCGTAAGATTATGGTGCCCGAACCCGGCGTCGGCAAGCTTGGACCTAATTGGGAAGGGCCCTATAAAGTAAAAACAGCGCTCGGGGGCGCATACGAACTCGAAACCTTGGAAGGCAAACGAGTACCCCGAACGTGGAACATCGTGAACTTGAGGCGATACTACCTATAAACCACCTAGCGAAGTGGATGAAATCAGGCCCTATGTGCCACAAGGCAAGCCGAGGAACTTCAGCGTAGACAGCACATTATCAGCTCGGCGAAAAATCAATTCGTGGCATAAAAGACCACGGAAATTTAAAATCCCGACAAAAAAACAGGTCGGGGAAGATGAGCAAGGGGAAAAAGACACTCCATTGCAAGAAACAGTACACTGGCAAAAAAAAAAAATTTACATGCCCGGAGCCACTTCTTCGCCATCGGAAGGCACTTCAACAACACCCGAAGGCCCTGCCTCTCCTTCAGAGTCTGGCTCGCCATCGGCAGCATTGGCCATCTCCTGAGTTATAAGCGAAGTGGTTATGGCACTTACATCGAGGTCGGGGTATGTATTCCGGATCATCCACCGGCTCAACTTGAACCCCCTCCTGTAAGAGTCCACCATCAGATCGTCAAAACGCGGGGAGGCAATGTAGTCTTCAACTGCCTTCTTCTTGGCATCTTCAATGCCTTGGGAAAAAATCTGTGTTTTCTTCCTAATGTCCTCCTGAAGATACTCGACTTGATGCTACAAATCCAACTTCAAGTCCGCCATATGCTTGACAACTACCCCCATGGCTTCGGCGTCACGCTGAGACCTCGCCTGTCTGGCCATCGCGACGCGAGCAACCTTTTTAGCAGCATAAGCAGCCGCCTCAGCAGCCCGGATATTTGCCTCTACAGCACGGAAGGCTTCTTCAGCAGCATGAGCGGCAGCCTCGGCAGCTCGCGCCTGTCGCGAGCTCCTCTCCACTTGGGCCGCTAAGGCATGAATCAAAGAATTCACCTACCAAAAGAAACAAGTGAGCAAAAATGACAGCAGAAGCAAAAAAAAAAAAAAGGGAAGACAAAATCTAACTTACCACCATGGCATGTGTTACGGCGCGGCAAGCGACCTGATTCAAGGGAAGATCAGTCCACGCCGCGACCTCCTCGGGGAAAGTAGCGTCCCTACTCTTCTGAAGAGCGTAGTTCGGCGTCAACACGCTCCTAAACTCCCCTTGAGCTCCCGAGCCTGAGGGCCCAGCCCGTGTATGAGCAGACCCGGAGTGAGCAGGAGCACTTGAGTACGCAGGAGCGCCCGTATGAGTGGTTTCAGCGTAAGGCACCCCGGTAGTCTCGTGCACTGGTGGAGTCACTTCGGGCTCCCTGGGCAGATCCTCCAGCGTATGGTCTGGGGCTTGAGGCTCCTCATCCAGGGGCAGCTCGATACGAGTTCGCTTGGCGACCCGCTTCCTCCTCTTCATACCTTGGAACAAACGCCCCCCACGAGTTCTCTCCGCATCCATCACACCTACAGAAACGAGTTCGAGATCAAAAAAAAAAAAAAGCCGCATAGCCAGAAACCTACCCGAACTCAGGCCGGCTGCAAAAAGCTTAGCCTCCGTTAAGTAGTGGTGGCACTTTAAGTCTTGCCGTGCCCATTGCCGGAGATCCTTCACCGTCTCTTTATCAAGAGTTACGCCCAAATTGGGAGCGGCCTCACCCCACCCGGTCTGAAAGGGCCATCCTTTTGCACTTTGCACGCCGAAGTAGTCCCGCTTCCAAGCCGAGACCTTATTAGGAAGATCGTGCAGAAGCTTGAAACCCTGGCGAGGAGTAAGGTAATACGCCCGTCTCCCCCCTGGAAGAGAACCCGCCTGTCTCTTGAGCATCAAGATAGAGGAGAATATCTCTAAGTCTAAGGGAAAGTTCTGCTCGCAAAAAAGGGAAATTGTCCCCACCAGGTTCCGAATAGAGTTCGGATGAAACTGGCCAATGGTGACACCAAAGTGGTTTATGACTTCGATGAGAAGGGGATGGAAAGGAAGTCGCAACGCTGCAGCAAGCTGCTCTCGAAAAATCACGATCTCGTAAGGACCGTATTCCCAAGGAAAGCTACCCGAAGGAATAAAATATGTGTACCCCCCAAGAAGATTGTAAGACAGAAGTATGGATTGAAGCCCCTCAGGCGTCATGGTCGAAGGGCCAAACCAGTCTAGCATCCGACCTCGGCGGGAGGTAGACACGCCAAACTGCCCGAAGCGACTCGACCTGCTGGTTCATAGTCTTCAAACTCCACCTCAGGATCACTGAGGCAGTCTGGGGACACGGCTCGGTTGGTGGAACCTACATTGACCCTACTCGAAGAGTCGTCTGAGCTATCAAAGCTAGACATTGGGGAAAAGACGAATTCAAGAAAGTACTCACCCGAAGGTTTGAAGAAATACCAAAGAACCGTGAACTGTATAACCAACCTTGACGCGGGCTGGAAAAGACTTGGACGCGAGCTAAAGGGTTGGACGCGAACTCAATAGACAAACCGCAGAAGTGACAACAACTGGGGTCCCCCACTATTTATATCTACAGTAACCAAGAATCGACCGTGCAGACCGAAGACAATCCGATGGCCCACGTTCTTACCAACCGCACAACCCTTAAGGTCAAGACGTGATGGGCGCACGTCTTTCTGAGAAAAGCGAAACGTCAGCACGTCTTTTTGAAACCGACGTCGCTGCGACACGCGTCTTTTCGAAACTGACGTGCCGCACGTCTCCCTGACAGTCGACCGCGCACGTACAGCAGTGGCGTGCCTTTTTGAAATGACCCACTGTCACATCCCAGCGGCGCGAGTTGGTTTGAAATTTAAAACGCGCGGTCACAACCACCAGTGTTCTTGAGTAAGCACGTTTCCAGCCTTCTCGGAAACCGAAAGAACCCTAGCAAAAGCATCTCGTACGGTGAAGGTTTGAAGGACGGGACAAATCCACCAGCTACCTCGCGAAAACTCACCGCACCATGGCAAGACCCTCGACGCAAGGAGTGGGGGGCAATTGATGAAGGAAGATTTGGCCCGACCTCTTTATTATGTGACACGTGGCAGAAACGACAGCTCGGCAAAAGGGGCCAAGCCTAGGCGGGAACAAGGGGACACACTTCGCCGAACTGACCCACCTTGTAACAGCTTGGGATACACTTCGCCGAACTGCCACCTTGTAACAGCTCGGGATACACTTCGCCGAACTGACCCATCTTGTAACAGCTCGGGATGGACTTCGCCGAACTGCCACCTTGTAACAGCTCGGGATACACTTCACCGAACTGACCCACCTTGTAACAGCTCGGGATGGACTTCGCCGAACTGCCACCTTGTAACAGCTCGGGATACACTTCACCGAACTGACCCACCTTGTAACAGTTCGGGATACCTCCGAGCTCAAGACCGCCTTGCTCAGCACTTCGTATCATCTTCTGGCCAAACAAGTCGTACCATGCCTAACACTAGGGAAGTCCGTGCCCGAGGGCGCCACGCCTGACTGACTTGGGATCTGACGTTTGGCAGCAGCACTCTAAACGGCCACCTGCCACTGCCACTGACGCCGCCATCTCCAGTTAGACGGTTAGGCAGTGACGGTTCTGTCTCAGCAGAAAGGACGACGGCCGAGTTGACAAGCACAAGGGTAATCATACCCGATCTGACAAGGGCCTCGGGACGAGTACACGAAGTGACTATAAGAGCCCCCTGCCCCCCGACAACGGAGGTATGCAAACTTTGCGCTATCTGGTATTACCTTGCTTTTGAAGGATTCTAACTTGAGCTTCGGAGCCTCTACACCGGGTTCCCCCCGGAGCTTTCCCATCTCCTCCGTTTCAAGTTCCCTGCTACCCCGTTCGGAAGCAAGGCAACGGACAGATAAGACCAGCCGGATCGCACTCCATCAGATAAAATTTTTAAGGTTTCTTCTTCTTCTCCTTCTTCATCATTCGACTCCCATTCCAAGTGGCAGCGGGACCTGATCCCATGTTTTTTTTTTTGCTAATATAGATGGTTAAAACACGTTGTAAATAAGGGGAAGAAGAATTCTGATTTGGTGTTTACACCAACCTCACAGCATGTTGCAGCCGTGGTGTCAATGACAATGGAGCTTGGGTGGTCAGCTGTCATCTTTTCGATTAAAGCAGCCAGAGATCAAAGGTGCAACGAAAACAGGCCCTCCACGTTGCGTAAGGCAGTGGGTCCTGCTCGCATCCCTGACTATATTAACGCCACTAACCCCTCCCTAGTCCCTAGTCCCTATGTGGTCAAAGATGTATCACTGCCACACCCTGAAATAAGGTAAATAGTGCCATACAACATGCTTTAAAGGTGGACTCTTCTCACTCCTTCTGCATCGGTCATTGAACAGAAATGAAACCAATTCCGCCGGTTTTATATGATCGAATGCCACTTATCGAAAAAATAAATACTGATACAAACGATTTGTAAAAAAAATAGAGGGGGCAAATGCCAGAACAATTCTGAGGCCAGAGAGGTCCAAACGAATGTAACTTTGTCAGTATTATTTATGCTGACATATATAATGTAAATATATATGTATATATATATAATGTAAATATATACAAAATATCAAATACAAATATATATATATATATAATGTAAATATATACCAAATACAAGCCTTGAGCCTTATGGTGCATGTGTACCTCCCGCTCCACACGCCCGGTGGTGATCATCAACTCATCAGTTAAATCACTTTGAACTGCTAACTCAGGTTCTTGATACCAGAAATTACAAATGATGGTTCTAAATTTATTCGTTTTTTTTTATAAAAAAGAGGTTTTTGAATCCAATAATAGTGTTTCATCATGGCTCAATTCAACCTGATCCACCCGTCCAATTTGACTGGGCTTTCAGAAATTTGGATCAGAAAAGGACTTCTGTGGTGTGTAGAAGATGCTAGTTGTAGTTGGTGATTTGAAATTGGGTGAAATGGTAGGATCCGTTTGGTTTGCGGAAACAATTGAAGTACTATGGAATTTATTTTCAGAAAATAGTACAAAAATAGATTAATAATTGGCAAAAAAATATTCGTACATGGTGGGACCCCGTTTAGCGTTGTTGTGGCTCACACAACGATTTCCGTCCTGCAACGTGTCATGGCCTTGAATGTAGTGCCCTTTCTGTCGCTTTCCAGCCTCCTTACACCCAAAAGGCACGCGCCAACTACACGGATCCCCAAGCTCTCTCTCTCTCTCTCTGATATATTACTTCCGAGTTCTGAACCCTAGTTTAACGTACTTTTCGAGTCCGAAATCAAAGAAGACAATCCCTGTTCCAATTATTGTTTGCCACGCGTATATACAGAGAACGATTCACCGAATGCCACTTGTACGGATGCAGCGAATGGGGAGCGAACGACGCTCATGGCAGGTCCCCAGTAAAGGAAACAGCAGGAACAAGTACCTCCTGCTTCTGCGTTCGGCTTCGCTTGTCGAGCCGTCGTGCTCAGCCGAGTCTCTTTCTCTCTCTCTCTCCCATGATTCATGAGTCATGAGTCATGATTTTGATTTTCTTTCATTTCGCCATTTCGGTCGTTACGGGCGAGTGTGGGAATGGGGCCGACAATACAGACTTGTACGTGGCGATGGCGCCATGCCAGTTGCCACCACCACGTATTTTTATCCGAAGTTGCAGCCACCACCTGCCTCTCATTTAGATTAATTCCAGCATGCGTACTGCTAGCACATGCTAATCACAAAATTGCGAGATCGGACGGTTAAAATCGATCGATCTCGTTACTATTAATTTCGACTTTCGAGGGATCAAACTGACGATGATCTCATCTCATCTTATCTGATGTTGGGGAGTGGGCCCCAACTAAGGTCAAGAGGCTCGCTTGACACCAATTGATTTTCAATTTCGTCAACTAATCTCATCTCATCTGACCTTCCAAATCCCAATCCATAGTAGGACGGGTCGGGTCGAAGTGACCCACCTGAATTCGGCAAAATCATGCGCTATAACCAGGTTAGGTAGGACGGTAGGTCAGGTCAAAATTGCTTTTTATTTTTGCTTCCATCAAATTAGTAACCATTAATCACTCCAAACAGTCGAACGACGTTTTCAGAATCATGTCAGATCTGTGTAATATGATGTAGGATCGCAATTTCCCAAGTATTAATTTCAACTAAAATATATAGCTATCTTCCAAAATCAAACAAACTCTTAACCCTTGCACTGTTGTTTCCGATCGATACAATTATGCAACCCTCGCCTAATATTTAGCCAATTTGGGATGGGCAAGACAAGTATAGCTGTTGTCCCATTATCTTTTTCTCTTTTTTATTGCTAGATTTTTGAAACAATGAGTGATACCATAATTAGGTCTTAACCAAGTTGAGTATAGTCACTTGTTTGATTCTTTACTGTTTGTGTTAGTGCCGATGTGTTTGATTGTTCCAAAACGAAATTATAGTTCAATTACTTCATATTAGTTGAGTGTGAGTGGTAATATTAAAAAAACAAAATTGACTTAAAACATGATCAAGGATTTCACTTGAAATATAATGTAATGTGTGTATATAAATATGCAAAAAGCTCTTATATTGCAACATTAGCACAGTGGCTTAGAGGGATGTGGAACCAACTATAATATTTCGTGCCACTTATAAATTAAAATCTAAGGATTGATCCTAGTTGGAACGGTGTGGCATTGATTCAATTCAATTAAAGTAACTAGTAGCTTGGCACTTATGCGTTTAGACATAATTAAGAGGTACGTAAAAGACATAAATGCCCTCAAAGAAATTTTAATATTACATGTTTTTGTCCTTCATGTAACTCGAATCGAACCCTCATTACGACCTACGAAGCTCCACCACCGCTGCACTCTCTCTCTCTCTCTCTTTCTCTCTCTCTCTCCCTCTTATCCTCTTGCCACTGCCACCACCACTACAACTTGCAACGGCAATTCAGTGAGTAGAAATAATAATATTATTATTAATTATTAAATATTTTAATATTTTTATTAAATATTAATGATTTTTTATTAATTATTAATTTTTAATATTTAATAATTACTTTTATTAAACACTACTAATTATTAATTATTTTTATTAAATAGTAATTTTTAAATATTTCATTAATTTTTTAAAAATTATTTTATTTTTATTTGTGTAAATTATTAATTATTTTAATATTTTTATAGTCATTAATAATTAGTAATTAGTAATTAGTAATTATTAATTTTTATTTTTTATTTGTATTGTTTCAATGTTATTTTGAGGTTGAAAATGATTTTCTATGAGATAATGCAAATTGAACTCAACATTTACAAATAGTATGTCTAGGAGTAAAATAGTAAAATTAGTAAATTTCAGATGGTAAAGGGTTGATCTAGCACAAACAAACTTATGGATTCATAGCCTCTA
Organism: Nelumbo lutea; assembly: GCF_056320005.1. Classification (NCBI taxonomy): domain Eukaryota; kingdom Viridiplantae; phylum Streptophyta; class Magnoliopsida; order Proteales; family Nelumbonaceae; genus Nelumbo; species Nelumbo lutea. The sequence goes on from NC_142684.1 coordinate 114,905,732, forward strand.
AAAAGTAGAAAAGCATCTATGCCTCTTTTCTGATTTTAAACACTTTTAATATCATTTTAACTTTTCATATCTGAATTTTTAAATTTATCAAACGCCACGTGAGTGACCATGTCAAAAACCAGATTATCAGCAAGTATAAAATAGATAGGTTTAACCTTGTTACTGTCGTTTAATATTCTATTGGTTTATCAAAATTAAAAGTGTTGAAAACTGAATTCCTTAATCCTGAGAAAGGCCTTTAGATCAGGAACAATTAATCAAAACTGATTACTAAACACCACCTCTCAAATCCATGTATGATCCTTGCATTCAATTCAAGCACTGCCTTTTGGTAATTTCAAAGCTTGTGATATTGCTACAGGGTTATTAGCATTTTTATGATCTCATGAACGTTCATTCACTAGGAATAGCAATGGGGCGAGTTCGGGAGAATTTTTGTAAATTTTGGACCCTACTTGTCTCTCTAAACCTCTCAACTCATATCTGTTCCAAAACCTGTAGTGGGTTGTATTTTGAAAATTCAAATCCTTTCTGCACATGAAAATGCTTAACCTTCTCTGACCCTACCCTACTCACATTGAGTGAGTGAGGTTTAGAATCCACCTCTATTTTTTTTTATTATTTCTTATTACATATAAATAATAAGTAAGTAAAATAACAAAACCCATCCTTTAAACAAAAAAACCGACCCCATCAAAACTTATCCTTACCCCAAAACCCATCCTTTAAACAAAAAAAATCCAACCCATCAATATAAATAGAGGCGGAATAGGGTAAAATTTGCCATTCCTAATTCACATATCCATTACAAAGGAAAATACAATAAGGTAATGATCACAAATAATGAAAGCAAAAACATCAAAGATTTTTTTTTTTATCTTTCAATTTCGAAGCAATGTTTAAGGACTTGGGAGTAAAGGTTGAAATGCAAAAACTGAGGACAAAGTTGAAATGAAAACAAAAACATCAGAGATTTTTTTTCAAAGCATTGTTTAAGGACTTGGGAGTAATGGTTGAAATGCAAAAGCTGAGGACAAAGGTGGACCACAGCGGGGCTAAACCATCGAAAATCTAGACAAAACTATCGCTTTCGCCAAAAAGAAGAGATAGCGTAAGGTCTCCATCGTGGAAAAGTTCATAGAGAGTGACATTATTTGTCTTTGGGAGACGACGTGTGGTTGGAAAAGTTCAACCTATTAACTTAATAGAGACATCGCCTCCAATAATTCCAGTGACGTAAGAGAATGAATAAAATTCGTGCAACAACCAAAATCATGACGCATGTAGACTGTCCACGCCTCTCCACAGTCATGTCCGGCCTCTCCTCTGTTCCAATCGACAACAATCATTGTTATTAACTTATTACAAAGTCCAAATTAAATTTCCTTTCTAGGTGGCCCCCGTGTAAGTCGCTTTCCTGCATAGTCTCTAATTTCTTAAGCCATGTGAGCAGATGACATGGCCAGTCCTTGACTTAGTTTTGTGTTTTCAAGCATTGTAACATTTCCTCTAATTGTAGAGAGGTTTTTAATGCACAGGAGACTATGAGGTCGGTGCGCGGAGCAGATCTAATTGAATATCTCAGAGTACACTTCAGCCCTATTACTTATGCGGAATGGGATCTGATGAAACGTGATTTGGGCCGACCTAGTAAAGAGGGGACACGTGGACATGTTATGACCATGAGATAACAGTTTAGCCTAACACGATCAGTCCATAATAGATCGAGCTCGGATATTCACCCACCTCGAGACAAGGTCACCTCGGTACCAGATCGCAACAGGATCACTTTGATCCCAAGGCACTTCGGCATTCGACCCAGTTCAGAACCTAAAAGTATCAGCTCGGGGATACCAACTTCGGATCATTATGTGGTAGCCCCGGAAATCCCTCCAACGGATTTTGAACCACACGGGATCATGCCGTGTAACAGCTAGCATTATCCCTCAATTAACGCGGAAACGGATCTCATCGTGACGAGGATCCCGGAACCGCTCCGTGAAACCCTTGAGGACCCAACTATATAAAGGCTCCAACCTCGAGGGAGCCAGGTTCCACTTCCTCTTGGGAGTCAGGTCTTATCCTGCAGTAGGAGGGATGGACAAGTCACTCCGCTTGCTTCACAGGGCGACGGTGGAAGCAGATCAGGAGATACTCAGCCCAGCAGGGCTATCTTACCTCGGCCCTCGCATCAAGAAGGTTCACTCGCGGGAAATTGGTTTGGGGTTCTGGCTACGAACTCAAGGCGAGGCCCGTCCGTCCATGGCAGTCAGCCTCAACATCCAGAGCCACTCCGCGCCAGAACAGTTCCCGACCACACAGAGGTCAGCAACACCGTAAAGAGGAGGCGAGATCAGTAGCAACAAAGACAGTTCCTCTCCTCTCCGGGTCATCCCCTCTCTCTTCTGAGCTCCTGGCGACCCCGATGCCGAAGGACTTCAAAATGCCTCCTCTCGACAAGTATGATGGATCTTTTGATCCAAATGACCATGTAGACTCCATTCAGTCCTAGATGCACCTAGCTAGGGCTGACGAGTCTTGCATGTGCGTAGCCTTCTCCACCATATTCAAAGGAGTAGCTCGCACATTGTACCGGAACCTTGCGCTAGGAACAATTAGAAGTTGGGCGTAGTTCATAGAGATGTTCACCTCGCACTTCTTTACCAACAAGAAGTGCCTGAGGTCCCAAAAAATCCTCCTCAATGTAGTCCAAAGAGAAGGGGAGTCTATTAGAAGCTATATCAAATGCTTCAATGACACCTGCTTATACATCCCCGATCTAGATCCAGTAGTGAGGCTTATGACAGCGAAGAAAGGTATAACACACAGGGAATTCAAGTGGCATGTAGTGGCCAATAAGCCCAAAGACATCACCGAATTCCTCAAGCTCGCCGATCAGTTCATCGGGACCGAGGAAGAAATGAACCAGAAGACTGAAAATCTAGCAGAAAAAAAGGAAAAGAGAAGGTGACAACACAAGTAATGACAACAATGAAAGAAGAAAGAGCAAGTCCCCGACCAGGGGAGGAAACAAATCCGAGAGCTGATCTCCTTCTCGATATCATAAGTTAGTCGGCATTCCTGAACTTCGTTGGTTGAAATGATGAACTACACACCCCTCAACACGAAGCAAGGAGAGATCCTTATGGCGATCAAAGACTCCTCCTACATGAAGTGGCCGCTTCGGTTGAGGGGAGATCCCACCACCAGAAACAGAAATGTCTATTGTCATTTTCACAATGACCATGGACATAGTACAAAAATTTGCAGAAATCTCTGCGACGAGATCGAGGAGCTCATCCGTCATGGATATCTGAAAAACTTCATACAAAAAGAAAACAAGAACCAAGCAGATCGCCAAACAAACCGGCAGGGGGACCAAAGAAGAAATGCCCCCGAATCCAGCAGCAGACAAAGTGAGCAGCCGCCAAGATAGTTACTAGAAGAAAGGTCGATCTGTAGAGTAATCAACATGATTACTGGTGGGTCCACTAACGTGAACTACACCTCGGAAATAGGTCAAGCTTCAGTTTGCGAACTAGAGAACGAGGAGCATAATCCTCCGAATCGACCTAGGCTCGAAGATCCCATCTACTTCATAGAAGATGATGCGCACGGGATCCAATATCCTCACGACGAAGATCAGACTGCTAGGGCGAGTCTCAGTACCTGTAGAGGTCGGCACGTGACCCAATATTGTAAGGTTCGAGCACACTTTCCTAGTGGTCGTGACTCCATCCCCGTACAATGCCATAGTAGGTTGGCCCACTATGCACGCCCTACGTGTGGTAGTATCCACCTACTATTTGGCGATGAAGTTCCCTACGGACTATGGAGTTGGGATTGTGCGAGGCGACCAACTCAAGTCTCGCAAATGCTACGTTGCCACCCTCAAGGGGAAAGCCAAGGTAGCGGCTGACATCGAGCTTGAGCGACCTGCGGAGTATGCTGAGGAGTGAGCTACATCAATAGATGGTTCACATCCCGGTGTCAACTGAAGATCCAGTTGAGACTCTCCAGATCGGTGCTTCGATCAAGGAACTGCTTCGCTCTCAACTGGTATGTTTTTTACTTAAAATTTAGATGCATTTGCATATAGACTCTAAAGTTCTAACTCACAAGCTAAATATTGATCCCTTAGTCAGGCCCATTAGACAGAAAAAACGCAACCTTGCCCCGGAGCGCTAGAGGATAGTCAACATGGAGGTCAAGAAACTTTTAGCGGCCGATTTCATCAGGGAGGTCCATTACCCGAGCTGGGTAGCCAACCCAGTTCTTGTAAAAAAGGCCAACGGTAAATGGCGCATGTGCATCGATTATACCGACCTGAATTGAGCCTGCCTAATGGATTGTTTCCCACTAACCAAGATCACCGCCTAGTGGACGCGACCTCATAGCATGAGTTGCTGAGCTTTCTGGATGTGTACTCGGGATACAACCAGATTAGAATGGACCCTACCGATGAAGAAAAAACAGCCTTCATAATCGAGCTCGGACTGTACTGTTATAAGTTTATGCCCTTTGGACTAAAAAACGTCGGGTAACATTTCAAAGACTTGTAAATAGAATTTTTGAGCCCTTGATCGGCAACAAAATTGAGTGCTATGTAGATGACATGGACGTTAAGACCCAATTTTCAAACTTTTTATTAAATGATTTGCAAAGTTTCTTTGAAATTTTGTGTAAATATGACATGAGATTAAATCCTAACAAGTGCGTCTTTGGTGTCACCTCGGGCAAATTCCTGGGCTACATAGTCAACCGGTGTGGCATCGAAACCAATCCCGAGAAAATAAAGGCCATCTTAGATATGAGACCACCTCGCAAGCTAAAGGAGGTTCAGAGACTGAATGGCAGGATAGCCGCTCTAAGCCGCTTCATGTCTAAGTCGGCAGATCGTTGCCTGCCTTTCTTTAAAGCCATAAAGAAAAGCAAAGATTTCGAATGGACCATGGAGTGTCAGCTCACCTTCGACGAGCTAAAAAAGTACCTAGCCAGTATCCTAGTTTTGACCCAACCCGAGGAGGGAGGTATTTTAAAGTTGTACCTCTACACGACTAACGAGGTAGTCAGCTCGATACTAATAAAAGAGGTAGATTGGGTCCAATGACCTATCTACTATGTTAGTAAGGTTTTGTAGGATGCTGAAACAAGGTATCCGGAGATCAAGAAGCTGGTGTACGCGCTAGTCATAGCAGCTCGGAAGCTTCGTCCCTACTTCTAAGCCCACACAATCGTCGTCCTCACCAACAAGCTTTTGAGGCAAATCCTGCTCAAGCCCGAGGTGTCTGGAAGACTGACGAAATGGGTTATCGAACTCAGTGAGTACGAAATCTGGAATGAACCTTGGACGACAATTAAGGCCCAAGCCTTAGCCGATTTCATGGCAGAATGCACGTTCAGCACCGCAACCCCCGAATTGGCCGAGCTCGGGCACATGGAGGAAGCATCAACCAGCGTGGCACCAATCCCAGTTCAAGCAAGTCCGACCTGGGACGAGGAGCCCTGGATCCTCCATGTTGATGGCTCGTCCAACCAGCAAAAAAGCAGAGCAAGCATAATTTTGTATGGTCCAAGCGGGGTGAAATTGGAATACGCGCTTCAGTAGGGATTTGCAACGTCCAACAACGAAGCAGAGTATGAGGCGTTAATAGCTGGGCTAAACTTAGCGAAAGAAGTAAAGGCTAAACATCTCATCATCTGCAGCGACTCCCAGCTCGTGGTCAACCAGATTAACGACAAGTATGAAGCCCATGACCCCACCATGGCTACTTATTTGGCCAAGGTTAGAGAAGTTCTACGCGGCTTCCCATCCTATTTCATCAAGCAGATCCCGAGATTCGAGAACACTGAGGCCGACACCTTGTCCCTGTTAGCTAGCACGAGCAATAACACAATGAGGATAGTGTATATAGAGGACCTACCTCAGCCTAGCATTCTCAGGGGGGGACAGGAGAGGTCGCTCCTGTAGAACAAGTAGAGTCGAGCTGGATTGACCCACTCGCGAGCTATCTGCTTCATGGGACCCTCCTTGCAGATTGCAATGCGGCCGGAAGGGTAGAGCGCTAGTTGACTAAGTACGTCACCATAGACAGATGGCTGTACCAGAGATCTTTCATGCTCCCCTACTTGCACTGCTTGCGACCCTAAGAGGCTGAGCTCGTTCTCCACGACACCCATGAGGGCTTGTGTGGTGGACACTTGGGGGCAGGGATCTTGCCCAAAAAGCGTTATGACAAGGGTACTACTGTCCCACAATGAAGGCAGACACACTCGAGCTCGTCAAGAAGTGCGACAAGTGTCAGAGGTACGCCAACATCCACCACTGACCTACTGCCGACTTCAAATACCTCACCAGCCTGTGGCCCTTCGCATAGTGGAGAATCGACACTCTCGGCCCATTCCCGCCAGCGATAGGACAAAGGAGATTCTTGGTGGTGGCAGTGGATTATTTCACAAAGTGGGTGGAAGTGGAACCCCTAACGACGATCACAGCCCACAACATACAAAATTTCTTCTAGAGGAATATAATATGTCACTTCGGGTTACCTCAGGTACTCATATCCCACAACGGAAAGCAGTTCGAGGATATCAAGTTTCAGAATTGGTGTGCCGAGATGGGAATACAACAGAACTTCACCTCGGTGGCACACCCTCAGGCAAATGGGCAAGTGGAAGTCACCAACAGAGACATACTCCATGAACTGAAGGCTCGCTTAGCCCAAGCCAAAGGATTGTGGGTAGACAAACTGCCCACTGTGCTATGGGCCTACAGAACTATCGTCAAGACTGCCACGGGTGAAACCCCCTTAAACCTCACCTACGGCACAGAAGCGGTGATCCTAATAGAGATCGAGGTGCCAACACTATGCTTGGAGGCCTACAATGAAGAAACAAACGACGACGAGCTTCGTACCAACTTTGACCTGGTGGAAGAAGTACGAGACCTAGCATACATTCGGACTGCAGCATACTAGCAGAGAATGGCTCAGTACTATAATGCCCGGGTCAAGAAACGACACTTCTGTGTCAGCGACCTGGTTCTTCAAAAAGTTATGGTACCTGAGCCCGGTGTCGGTAAGCTCAGACCAAACTGGGAAGGTCTGTACTGAGTAAGATGGGTATTCGGGGAAAGTATGTACGAGCTCGAAACCCTAGAAGGAAAACAGATACCTCGAGCATGGAACATCGGCAACCTGAGACGATACTACCTGTGATCGCTGAACTGGAGAGAGGACTGCAAGTCACTCCCAGAAGCCCAAGGGCCTTGGTGCCGAGCTGACATAAGACCTCGGCACTACGATAAGTCCCAGTTGTCTCTTCGGTATGGGAAAAAAGTCTCAGTCGCCTCTTCGGCATGGGAAGGCAAACCCTAGTCGCCTCTTCAGCATAGACAAACAAGTCCTAGTCGCCTCTTTGGCATAGGCAAACTACCCCTAATGCCTAAGGCATAGACAGTTCGGGTATAAACCCTACGATGTCTAGCCCAGTTCGGCATATAATAATAGGTTGAACCCACTAGCTCAAAGGACAACCGACATTTAAGCGAGTAGCCCATGTGCAAGTAGGTCGGGTATATACCCTACAATGCTCACCTCGGCGTACACTATGCGAAGTTACCCCTACTAGTACTCCAGCTCGGCAACTCAACAGTTCGGGGTAACCTTGTAGAAATTGTCAGTTATCCGTACTTGTTGTCTAGCTCGGTAGCTCGACGGTCCGGGGTAACCTATGCATCTACTCCTACTTGGTTAGTCTGCCAGTTCGGGAGTTATTTGCACTGAACATTTCTGAACAAAAAGATAAGTCAAAAGTGTATTTCATTAATATAAGAGTTCGGTACAAAAAAAAAAAAATCATCACTATAGACTGAGCTCGGTGGCCTAGGGTATACAATGTAGAAGATAGTCTATTTGTCTCGGCGCTCTTCGCCCTTAGCCGAGGCCTCAGCAGGAGGGTCCATACTCTCGTCAGCACCGGTATCTTTGATGTCGACGAGCAGCTCGCCATCACTTTCTGCCTCGGAGTCTGGATCTTCGGTAGCTTCGATAGCCATTTCATTTGTGACCCTCAAAGTAGTGATGGCACTCAGGTCGAGCTGAGGCAATTCACGTCGGGTCAGCCACCTGCTAAGCTTAAAGCCCTTGCAATAACCTTCTGTCCCCGCCTCGATGAGCTCTCCATGGAACTCCTCCGAGGTTTTATATTCCTCGATGGTCTTGGTCTTGGCCTCCTCCACTGCTTGAAGGAGTATCTAAGTTTCCTCCTTGACATGGGCCTTGAGGTTCTCCACCTCCCGCTTCAGTGCCGCTTTCTCCCTCGCGAGCTCCTCCTTCTTAGACATTAGCAGTGTTATTAGGTCCTTCTGAGCCCATGCATTGTTCTTCAACTGGTTGATTTTGTTATGGGCCAGATTTAGCTCGGTGTGAGCCTCGTGAGATGAAGACTCAACTGCAAGAGCTCGCTTCAAGTGTAACTCCCACTGGTACGTCAGAGCATGCACAATGGAGTTCACCTGCCAAGAGAACAAGAGTTAGTACCAGAAAAGTTTAAGTGCAAAATTGAAGAAGTCAAGATAGAACTTACCACCATGCAATGGGTAGCCGCTCGAGCTCCGAGCTGGGCGACCGGCAGCTCAGCCCAGTTAGCGACCTCCTTGGCATATACCAAGCTCTTGCTCTTGAAAAGGCTATACTTCGAAGCCAGGATGCTCTGAACTACCTCCTCGCTGCTCAAAGAAGCGGCAGTCACAAGGGAGAGCTCTGAAGATGTTGCCTCCTCGGGCGCGCGGGGTGGGGAGACCTTTCCTGGTTCCTCCTTGACCAAATCGATCATTGGAGGTTGCGCAACGGAGGGATGCTCGGGCTCAGGGACGGTAGCTTGCTAAGACTCGACGCGAGCTCTTTTGGCAGCTCGCTTCTTCTTCCCCTTCATTCTGCCAAGGAGTTTGTTCACATGGAGTTTTATAGTTTCTGCAACAAAAGCAAAACGTAAAAAACAATATCGAAATGAAACAAAGGCAACACAACAAGTAACGACCTACCATGACTCAAACTGGCCTGCACGAGCTTGTCCTCGGTCACGTAGTCCGCGAACTTGAGATTGTGCTTTGCCCAGGACTAGAGTGCTTCCCTTTTCTTCAAGTCTAGCCTGACACCGGGATCTTGGATGGCGGCCCTCTAGTGGGTCGAGAAAAGCCACCCCTTAGTGCTACGGACAAAAAAGTAGCCCCTTTTCTAGGTTGGAACCTTGTTTGGGAGTCTGTGCAAGAGCTTGTAGCCTGGACGAGGGGATAAGTAGTAAGTCCACCTGTGCTCGGATAGAACACAGGAGGAGTTCTTCTTTATTGAAAGGATAGGGGAAAAATATTAAGATCAAGGGGCAGGTTATAGTCGTGGAAGAGCGAGATGGTTTCTACTACGTTGCGGATGGAGTTTGGGTGCAGCTAATCTATGGTAATTTTAAAAAGTTGAATGACTTCGACGATTAGGGGTGAAGTGGAAGACGAAGACCAGTTGCGAGCTGCTCTTCGAAGATCACGATCTCATCGTGACCATGCTCCCAGGGAAAATTACCTAGAGGAAGACTATAGACAAGGTTACTCGGAAGCCTATACCGAGCTACTAAGGTCTAGAGTCTATCCACTATCATCATCGATGGGCCAAAGTTATCTGGCTGCTGACCTCGGTGCGAGGTGGACGCCAGACCACCGGAGGCCTCTCGTGCTTCCCGGGGTGATTCGACCTCAGGAGGACTGTGGACCGCTTCTTGACCCGAAGTAGCTTCCTCGGTGAGGCGATCTATGGCCTGAGCCGAGGCACCCACCTCGGCCTCAACAGATTCACCTATCCCATCTAGGAGACTATCAAAGCTAAAACTAGACATGGAAAAGACAACTGAATTAGAAAGGAGAGCTAGGGAAGATTCACCAAGGAGAAGACCGAACTGAAAAAAGACACCAAACTGGAGAAATCGAGCTAAGGAACTTGAACGCGACCTCAAATCAAAGGCTAGCAAATTTGTGGTGAAGCAAATTAGTCTCGGGCCCCCTATTTATAGCCACTATGTCTAAGAATCAATGGTCGAGATCAAAACAATCCAACAACTCATAGGAAAACCGGTTGCGTGACCCTCAAGGTTGAAATCAGTTTAGCGCGTTTTTTGATGTCTGTAGAGTTTATAGATCGTGTAACATCCGCGCGTAGACCAGACGTGACCTGGGTTATTCCTAGTTGAGTCGGACAGCCGAATAGGTCCGACCAGTGATTCGCCCGACAAGCCGCCTGGACCTCAAGCCAAATCCATTTGGACTCGTCATGAACTCCCCGCATCGAGTCGGGACCCCTGGCTCGGGGAGTGGGGGCAATTGATGAAGGGTGATTTGGCTCGACCTAGTAAAGAGGGGACACGTGGACACGGCCTGACCAAGAGATGACAGCTCAGCCTAACACGACCAATCCACAATAAATCAAGCTTAGATATTCACCCACCTCGGGATAAGGTGACCTCGGGACAAGGTTACCTCGGACGAGATCACCTCGGTACCAGATTGCAACATGATCACTTCGATCCCAAGGCACTTCAGCATTCAACCCAATTCGGAACCTAAAAGCATCAGCTCGGGGATACCAACTTCGGATCATTACGTGGTGACCCTGGAAATCCCTCTAACGGATCACCCTGGAAATCCCTCTAACGGATTCCGATCCACACGGGATCACGCCGTGTAACAACTAGCATTATCTCCTCCCCGCCGGATTCGGGCGGAATTAATAAGCCTTATCAGTTGGTGACGTTATCCCTTAATTAACGTGGAAACTGATCTCATCGTGACGAGGAGGTTTGTGTGATTACTTTGCTCTCTAGCTCTCTACACTCTTAAGCTTTTTAGCTTGCAACAGTCTACTAACTTAAGCATCGGATCGACCTCGCCGGGCTAGCAACCCCAGGTTCTCTAGTCCTCCTCTTGCAGATCAACCTAGTCCGCCGTCCAACTGGAAGCCAGGTCACTTCTAGCAGGGAGCAGTTAGATCGCGCTACATCAGGATCTGTTCCTCACACAGGGGCACCTCAGAGGCACATCCACCATTTATTAGGAACATCTTCCATGAACAATTACTTATAAGCACGAAAGATATTTCTAATGCGTGGTAGGATATGTGTGTGAGGTGCCCTGTGTGAGGAGTAGATCTAGTCTCTACTTATGCTTATTCCTCATTATCCGTTCATGTGAATAAAATACGCCATTTGTAATAAATTCAAGACATCACATCAATTGATTTTTTTTTAATTGTAAGTGCTGATATGTTTGCATTTCATTGAAGGTCACATATGCAGCATAATTGCAAGAAACGCTTTCTTTTGACCTACCAAGTATGTGTTTGGTTCCATAGACTTTTATAAATGAGGTGTTTATTTCTTTAAACATTTATTTGAAAAATTCTACTTTAAACATTTATTGTTTTTGTTGTTTGATTGAGCATTTTATGAATGTTTTAGGTAACACCCCATAAAATTACTTTTCACATCAGATTAATAATCCCATAAAGTATGCCAATGTATTTCATTTCAAGAAATGCTGGGGTGTTGGGGGAAACAAGAATTTGACATTTTTCCAAATGTCTCATGCACATAAATCCAAGCATTTAAGTTTTTTAATATTTATTTGATAAATGTTGAAACCAAACAATGGCTTCATGCACAATAAGCACCAACCCCATGTGGCATTGGTGTGGCGGCGTTTTTTCAATAAACACCCACAAAACCAAACATAGTTTAACTAAACATGCCACGCTAGGGCCGAAAAATATAAAAGATGTTCATTGGGGCTTGTAAGGGAGTGCCACCACAATGGTCATAACATATGTGAACTCCCTTAAAGTTTCTGACAATCATAAAACCCCCTCCCCTATAGTTTTAATAAAAAAAATATATTTCAGTAATTTTGTATGTAAAATTACTGAAATGGTCATTAAAAGAAGTTTTTGTTGAGTTAAAATGAGATTATTTTAGTAATTTTGTATATAAAATAATTTATAAAATGATAGAATGGGTATATATAAAAAACTGCTGCATCAATCTAATGTTTTCTGTCTAGGACAATGACGAAAGGGAGGTTTTTGTTGAATTTCTCAAAAATTTGGAAAAGATATTTATTAAAATAAAACTATAGGAAAAATTTGTATGATTGTTAGAAATTTTAGAGGAGGTTTTTGTATTTTACCCTAAAAAACAAATAAGCATTGATAAAAAAAAAACATATATCATAATTTCATCATAGGTATTTATGTTTCATAAATATAATACTTATGAATAAAATGCTCCCAACAATGTCCCAATAGGCCATTGCAGCCGCACATTAGAAACATCTCCCTTGACGTCCTGGTGTGCAACTGGATTGGCTTGTTGTAGCCATGTATACCACTTTAAACCGCCATGCATGTTAATAATCAAGCATTGCCAATATCGATCTAAGGTCTATTTTAATTTGGATTCGGCTATGACACCAAGATGCTTACAACCTACCAACTGGTATCATAAAGGAGGTGATCAATTACTAATTCCTTGATGAGATGCTTTAATTGATCAAAGCTCTTTGGATATCATGTATTTTCAGCATCATATGTTTTTTTTATTAATTTATCTAAAAGAAATTTCTCCATAGATCTACAATTCTCTTTTTCCCTTCGGAAGCTCTTTTACTAATTCCTTATCTTCATGATTATTTTTTTGTCTTCAATTAATATCTAATTTATTTATTTATTTGTTTATATTTTATTGATATAGCACAAAACCAACCATATTAACATCCCCTTAGATGCTATTTGACCAATAATAATGCCTACCGTCAGCTATAATGCATATGCCCCACAACCACTTAATGGCTGATGTGAGTTATTGTTTTTGGTTCAACAGTCGCCAACACAGCTAGTGCAGCTAATCCATATTCTTACTTAGGTGTGGGCCAATTGGAACAATCTGTTGATTTCACAACGCTTAATGTTGAAGTTGTATGAACATGATGTGGGCGTATAGGTTTTAGATGTGTATAAAGAAATGATGATAAAAGAAATTTTGCACAAATGGCAATTATTTTTCTGCTTTCTTTTGTCTAAATTAACTTCACCCCACTAATGAAGGGCAAAGAGTAATATGTACGTTAGCCCCTTTGAGACTCGGTCCAATAATATCATGTGATGCTATCAATTTTTTTACAAATTAGCAGCGACACGTGCGGTGTATAGGAAAATGTAAAAGATTTAATAATTTTATTTTTTATTTAATATTAATTATAAAAAATAATTATTGTTAATTGAATATGAATAAATATTTTTTATTAAATTTAGTTTTATTAATAATTTTTTGTAATTTTAATAGTTTTTATTATTTTAAATGAAATTTTGATTAATTTTAAATAAATATAAATAATTATAAAAACTAGCATTTTTATTAATTCCACTAATAATTAACAATTATATAGGAATGACTACGGGGTGGGTTTAGGGCAGGACACCCCATCCCTTTCCCTGCCCCATAGTCAAGACACTCTACCCCATCCTCGCCCTATCCCCAGTATCACGCGTGTTCAGGCAAGGTAACCACTCCTCAATGTCGAGCGAGTTTAGGGGCAAGGCACCCTACTCCTCATCAAGGATGGAGGATCCTCGAATTTCCTTGCCCCATCCCCAGTATTGGACGGGTTCAAGTAGAGGTATAAATTGGGTCGTGCTAGGTCGGCACGACACGACCGCATGTGGCCAGCACAAAGTGCGAGTCATATTGTGCTGGCCCACGAGGCATCCCGACCATGCCTCCCTCCTTTAGAATAATTTGGGGGGTTGGTTCGGCACGGCCCACAACTCGACCACGCATGGGCCCGTTCCATGCCATGGGTCGGGCCTTGGACCTGGCCATGCTGCACACCAAGCCAAGCTCAAGGCAAGGCACCCACTCCCCGACTAAGGTTTTTAAAATTGGATCAGATAGGGAACCATTATGAGGTCAAACGATCTGACTGTTCGGTCTGAACAGATGACCCGCTTTGACAAAAAATAAAAAATTAGAAAAAAAGGCAAAATTTTGTTTTTTGGGTTGACAATTCAACTACCTAGGTCAGCGGTTTGCTAACCAAATAAATGGTTGTGGACAAAAAGTGGTTTTGAGGTGAAATGGTGTCCAGTTCCCAATTTTTCTAGTACAGCCATTTGGTTTGATCAAGTTTTGAAAACACTGTTCCCATTAACCCGATATTCAATTTGATGATAGAAATGATCAAAAAGATATATTGAGTATCAACCAATGGTAAATTTCTAAAAGTACATTAAATTGTCTTTAATATTCAAAAATGTAATTTTATGAAAATTTTGTAAATTTTATTACACGTGTAATTTTGAAAATTTATTCAAATTTATTTAAATTTTTATAAAATAATTTATTTTCTTTTTAAATAGTTTACTTACATAATTATACTAATTTATCTTCTAATTTCTAACATAAACTAACCAATAATTTCCTTTTCCCAATATTATACTAATTTATCTTAATAATTTGTGTAATTATTTGTTCAAATTATAGTTTTCCATTTCCCATAGTCATTTATCTTTAATAATTTGCAATGAAAATTACATAATTTTTCAATAGTTTTCCAAAATCTATCAAATGTAATAAATTTTCCTAAAATTTCCAAAATATTCTAATAATTTTCAATAATTATTTAATTCATTTTAAATAAATTTTCAAATATTTTATATCTTTTAATTTCAAAAATGTTATTTTACAAAAATGTAGTTTTATGATTTTTTTTGAAAAATTTATTACATTTGTGTAACTATGGAGATTTATTGAAAATTTTAAATTGTTATTAAATATATTTTTTTATTTGGTAGTTTACTAACAAAGTTACACTAATTTGTCTTTTATTTTTCAATATAAATTAATTAATGATTTCATTTTCTAACATTATAATATTTTGTTGTCCCATTTGTATTTGGTTATTAATTATAATAATAACAATAACTAAAATTTTATACTTTTTTATCATTGTTAAATATAATTCTCAATTTTATAGAAATTTTTAAAGAGTTTTCAATTTCTATAAAATATTGTTAATGAGTTAATTAATAACAATATTTATTAATTTTTGGTAATTTACTAACCGTATTAATAACAATATTTAATTTTTGGTAATTTTCTAACCGTATTTATTAACTTTTGGTAATAACACTATTCAATAGTCATTGAATATGGGTGGGATTAAATATTAAGTGCATTTAAGTATTTATTAATTGATATGAATATTTTAAATGAGGTAGAGTGGATATAGATTGGGGGTTGCATTTTAGGAATTGATTAGGGAGTGGGGCAACATGATACTTTCCCATTGGTTTAAATGAGATAACTTAGGAGAGAGATTATAGGAATATTTTTAGGTAGTTGTCTGGTGTGACATGGCTTAATGGGAGTGGTGGGAAGGGGAGAGGAGAGAAAGTCAAAGAGAATCAAGGGTGGGGATGATGGAGCAAGGAGAGACATGGTGATGTGGACCCATGCTTTATTATGCGAAAGTTAAACAACATAAATACATAAGAGTATATAATTGTTTTATATTTTAACTTTTTAATAAACAATCCAATCAAACTTAACTTGAGTTGGTCAATTTTCTAGTATTTCAGGCTTTGGTTTAATAAATATATATTAATATTTTATATTTTAAATTTAATTTTTTAATATGGGAAAGTAGGAAAATTCCCATATTTGTTAGTCTAAAATATTTTATATCATGGATTTAATTTTTGTAATTTACTTTTTAATAATATCATTGTAATTTATAAAATTTAAAGCTAATTTTTAAGTTTAAATCTTTTGAACAAACAAACTAAATGAAAATAAACCCAAATCGATACAACCCGAGTTGGTGGGTTTTCGCTAATGGTCAATCGGTTTTGAGTGATAAATTGTAGACTTGACCAGATCGATTTGGTTGGCGAAATAGCCTTCAACCAAACTGAACCAATCATTGCACTCCTAATTTCAACTAAATTTATAGTCTAATCTCTAATAAATAACAATAGTTTAATCTCCAATAATTATTGAAAATTTATAGCAAATGTACACAATCATTGAAAATAAGTTTATAATGAAAGTATAATAGATATATAATAAAAATACAATAATTACAAAAATATACTAAATTAGTCACTAATTTATAATATAATATAATTCTATAAATAATAGTTTAATATCTAATAAGTATTATTCTATAAATTAAAAAAATATATATAATTACTAAAAATAAATTTATAACAAAATTACAATAAATACGATAAATTAAATTTCAAAAGTTAAATAATAGTTGTTTAATATCCAATAATTATTGATAACTTAATATTAAATAACAAAAATAAAAAATACATTTATAAATAATTAATGAAATCATACTTATAGAAACAATAAATAATTACTGAAAATAAAATAAATATTAATTATAGTATATATAAATATATAATGAATATACACTATTATTGTAAAATTATTACTAATAAATATAATTTTGTTGATAGTTATTTACTATAATTATTAATTGATATAAGTGGAATTAGTTATTTACAATATTATTTTGTTATTGAAATAATATTGTTATTTAAATTCTTAAAATATTAAGTATTTATTGAATTTAACAATCCATAAAATTGTAATTGTACTATTATTACATAATTCGTTATTAATCTTGTAGAATATTAAATTATTATCAATATGAATATTATGAATTCTATTATAATTATTTTTCTACTTTTAAGATTTTTTTTTTAAATTTATTACATAATTTTGTTATTTTAATTATTTAAAATTTTTTCATGTTAAATATATTATTATTTAAATATTTAAATAATATGTAAAATATTTAAAAGTTTTCATTATTTGAATTTTATTTATTTTAATGTTATTATGTAATATTAAATATTTATTTAATTTTCATAAAATTATAATTTATATTGTTACTACATAATTTCTTGATGAATTTTGTACAAATATTGAATTATTATAATATGAATATTACTAAATCTATTAATTTTTTGTGTTTTAATAAATATTTTAAATTAGGTATATAATTTCGTTATAACACTTGAATAGTTCAGATTTTTTTTAATTGAAATAGTAATTTTTTAATTTGTTATAATTACAATTTTTAGTTAATTCCTGAAATAGTAATTTCTTTTATAATTCTTTTAGTTTAATAATAATGAATAATTGTTTATAATTTAACTTTCAGTATTGAGAGCGACATCGAAGGCGTGCTTGGGCTGCCAAGACTCTTGTGACACCAAAGCGAAGAGAGAGGACGCGGAACGATCACGTCCCTGTGCAACGGATTCTTGAGTTGTAGAGTTCTATGCAAAGAGTTGGGTTCTTTCAGCTCTATGCAAAGCTCTGAAAGTTTACTGAATGAAACTTTACTGCACTAGCAGATTCTTGGGGTTCTTTCAGTTGTAGAGCTATGTGCAAAGAGTTGGGTGTTTTCTATTATTCTAATCTGCAATTTGTTTCTTATGAGTTAGTTATATCTACTTTTTGTTCAAATTTCTCCTTTCCTTTTTTAGGAAGGGATTGAGGGTGAAAGATTCCCACTTTACACAATACTAAATTGTGAATTTGTGATGCATGTTAGTGGGTTCTGTTATGGAAAGACAACTAATCAGAAGAAAACACTTGTCTAATTTGTTTAACATTTTGAGTACACATGTCTGAATGGAGGAGAGCTACATGTCTGATTAGGGGAGACATTGGCCTGATTTCATTACATGTCTGATTAGGAGAGCTACATGTCTAATATATATATATATATATATATATATATATATATATATTAGATATGTGATTTTCTTATTGGTTTAATGGATAATTATGTGGAATTAAAAAAAAATAAAATATTCAAAAAAACCCAGAAAATTAGGAAGAGGGGTTTAAACAAGGAGAGATATGATGACGTAGATAGACCAACTAAACATATTCGCCCTCGGGCTGGCGCTATCAATGTATTGGTTCTAGACCAAACCAAACCAAACTGTCTAGTTTTGTGAATTGTGATTACGCTCTAATTAATAATGGAGTCGATTTTGGTTCTTGCTTATCCCGAACCAGTTAAGGCCCAAATCAATTATCAAGTTAATTTTTATTATATTTTTTTGTCTAAAAAGATAATTTTGATAGATAATATATAAGATAATTTTGATTAAAAATATTTGATTTATTAACATATAAATAACTTGCTATTTTACTGTCATTTTTATTAGGGTTATATTATTAAAATCAAGTTTTAAGTTACTATTAATATAAATAATTATAGATGTCACTATAATGGATCTAAATAAGACTATTTGGGTCTATCATTATGTTTGGAACTGATACACACACTATTCCAAATCCAACCTAGCCCGTTGACAGCCCTAATCCGCTTCACATGTGACTAAAGAATTAAGGGGTGTCGCAGGTCCCATCCTTTTTTTATTTTTTAACAAAGGGGACACACTCATGAAAGACAAAGTGATTGATTAAAGAAAATACTTCAAGCTTTATAAATGCCAATAATGCTTTCTTCTTCTTCTTCTTCTTCTTCTTCTTCTTCTTTTTTCTATTAAGCGGATATATCCTTATTATCTTCAATGAGCCTGGATCGCGTGAAAGCGAAAATTAAATGTAAACACACTAAGAGTACATACACTTTTGCTACGACAATATCGTAATTCAGGGCTAAAAGTAGGAATCATAGCCTTGAATGCATTGCTGTGGAGTTTAGATCTGCGCTCCATGACGGGACGCCTGTCTCACACCAGCATTTTTTTTTCTTTTCTTCTTGTTTTTTTCTCTTTGTGTGTGTGTGCGAGCGGGTGTGCAAAGGACTAGAGGGTGTGGAGAGCAGAGTGCATGTAAGACCTATTGACCATACCAAAGTGGGATCTCCTACCAATAAGACACATTCCAACCCCCTACCAACATGATGTCATACCGCATATCTCACCAGCTGCCATATATGAGATGTGCGGTGTTAGATTGTATTGATAGGATGTTGGAATGTGTTTTGTTGGTAGGTGATATGGACTTGGCCATACCGCTATACCATGAAGAGCTTGAGGATCTATGGGATTAATCTCACACCAAGGAGGGGGTACCATGCAACCATCTCGAGTATTTGGTCAATGCTTAGTTGCTTACAGGGTTAGGGAGGAAGCTACAGTTGAGCCCATATATTACTTCTAAGTGTCCAAGTGCTTTGTACATAGCAATTCTAAAAATAATAATAATAATAATAATAATAATAATAGTAATAATGTATCCAAATTTTTCTATAAAATGCATGTGTTTTTATTTTTTTATTTTTTTAGTTTTTATTATTAATCGGATGAATATTGCAAAATCCAAATCCGATTACGTAAACACCTCATATTGGGCTACAAAGTTTTAGATATCTTTGATATGCTTACTTGTTTATCTAGATTAGATCTTTTTTTTTTTTGTAGTATTTTATCTTCTTAGTGCATCTTTTTTATGTTCATTTATCAAAAAAATGTAAGATTTTAAGAGAGAGAATTTAAGGAGGTGAGAAGTAATAGTTCAAATTACATTTTAAACCTCACAATTAAATAGGGATTGAATTCAAAAAATGGGTATTTTAGTAAAAAAAAGTCTCACAATCTTATTCATATTTTTAATAATAGTGTAAATATAGAATTATAGTGTGTTCAGTTTTTCTATAATTTTTTATTTCTTTGTGTAAAAAATATTTTGTTTTTTGTTTTATATGATATTGTACATGTGCCCAATTGTTTTTCTGTAAAATTTAAGTTTTTGTTTTTCATTTTTGTGTTTTTATATTTTATTACTTTTTATTATTTAATTATGATATTAAAGGTTGACATGTTTGACCCAAAAGTTGAACTATTAATCTCTATCAAACAGGAAAACAATTTCATTTTTTATTAGTTTTAGATTATGTATTTCATTTTCATCATCAATAAAAATAATTTATTATACTTATTTTTTAAAATTTGATTAATAAAAATATCACAAATACGTCTTTTTTATATTTTTAATTTTATATATTTTTTCTACTAAAAGAATTTATAATCTAACTATGACTTAATGGGTTGATCAACTTAATTTGGATAATTGAATTGTTTAATCATCACTTGGATAAAAAATGGTTTGTTTTTGAGTAAGTTTTAAAATGTATGGTTTTATAATATTAAAAGTATTGGGCATGAATCTAATTAGTAGCATAGTGAAAAAATAACTTAAATATATGATTTAATAAAAGAGAACTAGAGTTAATAACTTAAATATAAGACTTAATGAGAGGAGATTGAATGAGATGAAAAGTCATATTTAAAATTACATTTTCAACCATCATAATTAGAGATAGACTAAATACACAAATATGAACATTTTAGTTGAAAAAAAATTATAGACCATCATCTGTACTTTTAATAATAAGTATAAATATATTTATATATGGATGTTTAATTTAATAATTGTAGAATTTTATTAACCTAAAAGGGCTGTTATTGAATGCAAAATATTTTTCTTCCTTGTGATTTTAAGAAAACTGGGCCGGCCAAATGATTATTATTTGAAAGAACATTATTCTTTTAAAACAGACACACACAATGGATGTATTAGTTCACCATCATTATCATCATCTCAACCTTGTCCCGACCTGCCGCTGATTCTTCTAACCCTTTGATTGAATGGATACATTAGTTCATCTTTCTTATTTTATATTTTATATTTATTTTCATTTTTGTGCTTTGGGCCCAACGTCCACTGAAATGTATATTGTCTTGATATAACTATATGAACTTTAAAATCGCCACATTTATAGAAAGTCTATATGAAATTTTTATGTGTGCATGCCACGTACTTGAATGCCCGGCCACATTAGCCTTATCGAGGTAAAAATATGCTTTTGGTTCTGAAAGCTTCTTTGATTTAAGAAAAAAATGTTATTCTTTTAAATCACGCTGAAAATATTTTCCTTTATTTTGATAAATACACATTAAGAACATATTATGTTTATCTGATGTCGTTTTAAAAATAATACAAATAAAAAGAGATTTATTTGATTATTTTTTAACCAGATTCTTTATTACTGAAAATAACGCGCATAAGCTTCTCTACAGTTTTTTTATTTTTGCTTTTACGTGAAATTAATAACATTAATCATGCTCAACTTGAGTTAAGTTGAATGTAAAATAATAGTAATTAGTTAAGATTGGTCTAGGTTTATATATTGTATAAAGTCTTTACAAATATTTGGACCCAAATCCAATTGTACAGTTCAAAGGGGGTGTTCGCCAACAAGTATGATTTGGTATTTTTCTTTTAAAACAAAATAATTTCTGCATCAGCAAAAAAAAAAAAATCTTGCAAATGATGCAGTGAAAAACAAAATCAATTATGTTGCCAAATACCCACTAATTGAACGATACACATTGTACATATTGGTGAGAGATATGTATTATTACATCACAACCTTATTTAGAAAACAATGGCATACATATTGGTGAACACTTTCTAATAGATATTGAGTGCCCATTTGGGAGGGCTTTCTGCTTCTCCTATTTCTGAGCTGGGCCCAATATGGAATTCATAAAAGTTGTATTTGGTGAAAATTCATAATTAAAGTAGTTTAATAAATTAATACAGATGTAGATGAGCTTTGATTACTTTCGACCTGATTGTTTTGCAGCGCAAATTTATTTAAGCTCAGTTTGGAAGGAGTATAAATATAAATATGTAAAGTGTAAAATCTTGTTTTTTGTATGTATTTGTATTGTATATATTTATATTTGTACTTTTTCTAAATTGGGCCTTATGCTGTGTTTGATTGTAGTGCAATTTTATTTGTACTAGTATAAAATACATGGGAGTGCAAATGAAAGAAAATGCAAATTCTTGTTTAATTTTGTTTTTGGTTTTACTTTATTATATTTCATGTCTTAAGTTACTTCATTTGTATTGCAATCAGACAAAATAAGTTAAATTTTGAAACAAAAATATGTTAGAATTTACACTCAAATAATTTGAACTGTTATAATTTTGCATCAATGCAAATTTATTTGCATTGCAACCAAACACAACCTCTGTTTGGTTGCCGAGAAATAGTAGATGAGAAAGGAAAATTTTATTTTCTCATTTCTGGTCACTATGTTTGTTTGTTGAGACCCATTATCCTACAGAATCTACTTCCAGCATTTGGTTGATGAGAGCTAGCAGGTCCAAGAGTAGATTTGCAGGAGAAGTTTATGTTGTTTGGACAAATAAATCATGAAAAAAAATTAAATTTATATTAGATCAATGGATAGGGGTTTATAGCAATAACAACAAAAAAAAGCAAAAACAAAAGGGTTTTAGATCTGGCAACTCAATAGAAAAGGATTAGCAACGTAACTAGAGAAGATATGGGAAGAAGATGATGATGAAAACTGAACTTTGTAGAAGATGAGGATGAGAACTCTAGTCTCTAGAGACGAACCTGTGCTCCTTGTCCGCTAAGCATCTGAAGCACATGGAAGGAAAAATGTTCTTGATAAAAAATGCAAAAAAAAAAAAAAATGTGAATGATGTGTGAAACAAAATCCTGTCTCTCCTTGTCTGAGAAGACAAAGACAAGGTTACCTTCACCGGAGAAGACAAAGACAATATCTTGTCTCCTTGTCGTTTGAGATTTAGATTGAAGTTGATGGAGGAAGAGAAGGGTATTTTTGGTGGAATAAAACACCAAATAGCGTGAAAGTGGGTGTGAATACTTACCGGAGAGGAAAGATAAGGTGGTCGGAGTTCGGACCATTGTAGAGGTGGGAGATGAGAACAATCCACTCTTGACAAAATTTTCTCATACTTGTCGTGCAATTTACATCTCATTTGAGTCACAACTATTTGGTGAGACCCCATGCCCCTTATTTTGAGAATACTAATCCCATCTTATCGCACCATATCTCTCAAAACATACATGAAAAAATACGAATATTCAGCAAATATTCCAATTTTTTCATCCACATCACACAAACCAAACGGGCTGTTATGGAAACAAACAAATTCTGATTATATTTGCACGTTCTACTTTATTTTCTGCCCAACCTTTCTTCATTTACAATGCAAACAAACAAATCAGAATTTTCTCTGAACTCATTTGCAGTCCCATACCTTTGCGCCAAGGAAAAAAGAAACTGCATTGCAAGTAAACCAATTCATAGGTGCTGTTTGGGAAATCTGAAGCCTAATGCCACTTGCAATTGAAGAACCTAGTTGTAGTTTTTTTTTTTTTTTTTATTCTTTTTTCTAACGAGCATCGTTTTTGTGTCATTCCCCTCTCTCCCCTTCCACACACACACAGACAGAAGCTATCAAAAACATTTGACTCTTAAATAGTTTGGGCCCAGTCGCAGTTTTTCTAATGAGGTGGACCCAGTTGCAATTGAAGGGCTCACATGTTATGACACAATGTTCCATGTGTGTGGCGTATAGGGCATTTGGTACATTGGTACATTTATAAATCAAATAAAAATAATTGAATGGAATTAAAAAGCAATAATTATTATTAATTTTATATTATTCAGTCAGTAAGGTTTTTAAAATCAAACCGGTCAGGGTCCGGTTCCTGCGTCAAATGGTTCAACCATTCGAATTGAATGGATGGACCATAATGACAAAAAAAAATTAAGAGAATTTTAAAATAATAAAAAACAGCCAAACTGCTGGATGGTTCGAACGATTTGACCGTCCAAGTCAACAGTTTGCTTACCAAATCAATAATTTTTGGCAAAATAACGGTTCTGGGGTAAAACGGAACCAGTCACCTAACCTGTTTCCGATTTTTCCGGTCCGACCGTCCGGCCGGTCCGGTTTTGAAAACCATGGCAGTTAGTGCTCAGTGGTGTAAACTCGGGTCGGTTTGATATTGTATCCGAACCCGAGCCATTACTCACAGCCGCTATCCGACTCCCATGGTCCAATTTGAGACACCAAATCTGGGGAGAAGTGATCAAGTGAAATCACCCTCACGTGAGTCGTGAGGTGAGGACTGAGGACTGACGATCAAAGAAGGACAGACTGACGTCAATATGCTTGCCGTGCGTAGCAGCACGAAGCCGGCAAAAAATAATCGGCTCAGCGCGTCACAAGTCACAACCAAAGCCGACACAATAGTCGCCGTTTGCCAACTCAGCATTCCGATTTATTAGGTCAGCAGACTCTTAAAAATTTTGCATAGTTTACTTAAGCTAGACCTAATTATTTATTAATAATTAATTAGTTCTTTAATTAATTATTTTATTTATTTATACTCCTTATAATGCTCTCTTGGTTCGCCCCATCTCTCTCTCTCTCTCTCTCTCCCTCTCTCTGAGATGGTGCTCTCCGTCTCTCCTTTCTGCTTGTCTTTCTGTGTTAAAGCAATCTTCAAATCACTTGGTAACGTAAATCTTCTTGTCAGATTTTTTTCGAGATGTCGTGAGATCTTTCAGGTATACTTTCTGTTTTCGGTTTCAGATTATATTTGTTGTTCCTTTTCCATTTCTTTATATGCATATAATTGTTTTTTCTCTCCAATGGTGGAAAATTAAATTTTTTTGGTTGTGTAGTTTTCCTCTATGGTCATTTGGTTTCTGATATCCTTTATGCTTTCCTGTTTTAGTGTCTGACTGATTAAGGATGTGAATGTTGTCTGCCTATGTTTTTTTTTTTTTTTTTTTTTTCTATGTATGCTTCTTTCCTTATGCTGTATAGAGATTTAGATTTACGAGATTTATGCTCAGAGTCCGAAGAATCAGTAGTTTCAGTTCGAAAGCTTGCTTAGTTTGATTGCAAGTTGCTTGTATCTCTTTATCTCAGCTTCAAAGAAAAATCTCTAGTTCTGTTTCATTGGCTAATTGGTTGAACCGTCTACCTCTGCTTGCTTCTTCTGTGCATGTCTTCTTTTGGCATGGCTTTTGGGTATAAGCCAATCTCGAAGGTTAAAGGATTTTGATTTATTTATTTATTTATTTTTTTGTGGATTCTAAAGAACTTGAGGAGTTTTGTGGCTCTTGATTGATGTTTTACATAACAAGTAATGCCTTCCGATATCTCAGTGAAGGCACCTTAAGGGAGAAGTTATAGAATATTCTTTTAATTCTTCTGATAATTATCTTTTGAGTTCTCTTTTAGATCCGCAAGAATTGCTTTTTTGGATACTTCTGTTCCAAAGTCTAAGCTTCTGGGTTTGGTTGAATTTCATATAGGTATTATCATAGATATGTAATATTTATCTGTGTGGCATCAGATTTGGTGTTCACAGTTGATAACTAATTAAAAGGCCTTCGGGTATACCTTTTTGTTCAATTCAGGATTCTTAGAATTCTGGATAGATAACATCAATTATATCGATCTCAGTGTTATAGTTATGTTGTAATCTTGCTTTCTGGTTTACTCTATTGCTTGAATTTCTGGGTTAGGTAGTGTTTTTCTAAGTTGTATTTCCTTTTTTTTTTTTTTTGCCGCCAGGTGGGGTGGGTGGGGGGGGTGGAGGGGGGCTAATTTCTGGTCCTGATATGACTACAACCATAGAGTATGTCTGTGTCATTTGTTTTTGGGGTGTCTACTTCCAGATCTGTAATGAAGGTAATGAAATACGATTGATGTAGAAGAATGAAGAGTTTAAGAAAGTAAGAAGACATGTCGGTGATTATTGAAGTATAGATGGAACGTATGCTAAAAGAATCTGTCAGTGATTATTGATGGATATTTGATGATAGTTAGTGGCTAATAAATTGAATTTGCCTTGATATTCTTATGGGTGTGAAAGGTGAAAAATGGATCCTAAATTACTAGGAGAGTGGATAGTTGATACATGGTTCTTGTGTTTTAGGTGCAGTAAATTGTTTTCAGGAAAGCATTAAGTCTCTGTATGAAATTGTTGAATTTTTCTACCTGGAGAAATCTTATCTGAGTTATAACATGTAATATTGCTAGTGCTTCTCTAATGCTTATGTACCAGCTTTGGCTATGATTTGGCTCCAGCCTTATGTCTTTGAAGATGCTATGAGAGTAGGTGATATATGTCATATGTTTCACCAAATAATAAAGTAACTTATGTTAGCGATAAAAATTCTTTTTTTTTTTTGAAAGATGAAAATGAAATTTCATTTAACTGGGAAAAGTTAGGCCAAGGGAGAGGTTCCACTGAATACAACATACAACCACAAAGAACTAACCACTGAAACAATACATCATACAACAAAAACAGACTACAAAGCAAAGTTTTCATCCCAGATAATTCTATCCCAGTGACCATAAAAATAGCTGAAATTTAAACCCCAGAATAATTTGATACTTAGGATTTTTACATGTCTCTGCTCTTATTTGTTCTCATTACGGTATTCCTGTTTGTAGGCTGCATTCACTTAATATATAGCTTGCACAAGTTCTGCTGTATAGCATCTCTAGATATGGATAAATGGATGTCAAATATGATTGCATATTTTCACAATAGACTCCATGCTTTTCTGCCATTCTTGATCAACTTTAATACTACCGTTTGATAGTTATAACCCAAAATCTCTATGACCAGACAACACCTGTCTGATTTATGGTTAAAATGTCACAGTTAGGAAAAAAAATTGGGAGGAGCTTGGTAAATCATAAATGATCTGAAAAACTGTTTAGAAATTTATGTCATCCATTTGGATAGCTATGCTTAGATGACAATGACAACAACGATGATGATAAATTTGTTCTGCATATATTTTTGTTACTGTTCTAGATCTACCTCTGTTAGGAGGGTATGTGACGATATTTCTTCTCATGCTTCATCAGTCATTGTAGTAGTACATTCAGCCTCACTAATGTCAATAAGATTCTGATCTATGAACATAAAGTCTGTGAAGCATCACATCCCCTTTGGTTTTTATTTAGTTGAATTGATTGTTGAACCTTTTTTTCTCTCTCCTTTTTCAAGGTTTAATGAAGCTGAAGGAGCATTCAAAAAGGAGCAAAAGGTGCTCCTTTTTTAACCTGTCTGGTCTTGTTAGAGGTTTCTATCCAAGAAACGTTGTCAGATACCATCAAAACTGAGTGTCTCAGTAGTAGATAATTGAAGTATTAGTCTTGTACCACCAACAATGGACAGGAAGGACACATCAGGCTTTGTAAGTGGTGGAGCTGTCTTATCAAGTCTTCTTCTACACTTGGTTATGCTGCATACACTCTCTGAATAGCATCGTGGTAAATCTGTTATGCTAGTAGAGACAATATTCTTCTGCTGCTAGTGTTCTTAGATTGTGTCCTGTTCACTCTGCCTTTTCACATCATACGATGGATCTCAATGTGAAAGATCCCTTTGTCCCTGCAAATGGGGAGACAAGCAAACGTGACAACTTTGGTAATACAGCTTTGCACCTGGACTTTCTTGGCTATGGATCCAAAAAGACTGCCCAATCTGGGGATTCTGGTAGTAACCATCACAAAATTTCTGTCCAAGTTCCACCTGATGATGGTTGCCATTTGGTTCTTGGTTTAGGCCCCACACCAAGTTCCTGTCATGATTACTCTGTTGGGATAAACAAAAGGAAGGAAATTGCCAATATATTTGGACAAGGGTTGTCCTCAGATGGTGACTCTGGTATCCTAAAACTCGGCCTTCCTCTGGGGACTGGGGACACCTTGGGTGTATGCCAAAATCCATTTTCAGTGCAGAGTCATCTGAGTACATCCCATCACCTGAACCAAATGCCCATTGAAGAGAATAGATTATTCATTCCTATTGTTGATGAGGGATCAACTTCAGCCAAGAAATCTGGTGGATATATGCCATCCCTTCTCCTGGCTCCAAGGGCACCAGTTACGGAAAAGGTTGTGAAGACCCAGCCACTTTTAGAGCTTGGAACAAGGTCCAACACCCACCATAGTCATTTTCCTCAGTTGAGTCCTGAACCTACAGTGACCACAGATTACTCAACAGGCACTCACTCTGAGCCTGTAACTGCAATGGTTTCTTCAGAGCACCGGGATAGCCATCCTAAGAAGTGCAAGTTTGATGGTTGTTCGAAGGGGGCAAGAGGGGCATCTGGTCTATGTATTGCCCATGGCGGAGGGCAGAGATGCCAGAAACCAGGGTGCAACAAGGGTGCTGAGAGCAAGACTGCCTACTGCAAGGCCCATGGTGGAGGGAGGAGGTGCCAGCGCTTGGGCTGCACCAAGAGTGCCGAGGGGAAGACTGATTACTGCATAGCGCATGGAGGTGGTAGGCGGTGTGGGCAGCCAGGGTGCACTAAGGCAGCCCGAGGCAAATCAGGACGGTGCATCAGGCATGGTGGGGGTAAGAGATGCAATGTGGAAGGATGCACTCGCAGTGCTGAGGGGCAAGCTGGATTGTGCATCTCTCATGGAGGGGGACGCCGGTGCCAATTCCCAGGATGCACAAAAGGGGCCCAGGGTAGCACCATGTATTGTAAAGCCCATGGTGGGGGAAGGCGGTGCATATTTGCAGGGTGCACCAAAGGTGCTGAGGGTAGCACACCATTGTGTAAGGGTCATGGTGGTGGAAAGCGTTGCCTCTTTCAAGGTGGCGGGATCTGTCCCAAGAGCGTCCATGGTGGGACAGATTACTGTGTTGCGCATGGTGGAGGCAAGCGTTGTGCTGTTCCGGGCTGCACCAAGAGTGCCCGTGGCCGCACTGACTGCTGTGTCAAGCATGGTGGGGGAAAGAGGTGCAAGTTTGAGAACTGTGGAAAGAGTGCACAAGGGAGTACTGACTTCTGCAAAGCCCATGGTGGGGGAAAGCGGTGCACATGGGGGCAAGGAACATGTGAGAAATTTGCTAGAGGTAAGAGTGGACTCTGTGCAGCACACAGCAGCATGGTCCAGGACCGTAATACAGACAATGGCAATATGATTGGGCCAGGACTCTTCCGTGGACTTGTACCCGTTTCAACAGTGGGGAGCAGCATGGAAAATGAATATTCTTCTTCAGGTGTAAGTGCCATCTCTGATTGCACTGATTCACCAGAAAATCCGGCAAAAAGGCAGCACCTAATACCACCTCAAGTCTTGGTACCTCTGTCGATGAAATCCTCATCATTTTCTGGGGTGTTGGAGGCTGAGAGGGAGGAGGAAGGAAGCAGTAGAGTTGGTGGGACCAGAAACTTTGACTTCATGGTCCCCGAGGGAAGAGTCCATGGTGGTGGTCTCCTGTCCTTACTTGGTGGGAGTCTGAAAAATGCCATTGATGGGATCTGAGTTTCCATTACTGTATTTCAGACGTATGAGAGAGAAGGGGTTAATGGTTTGTTAAAACTAAACTGTCTATGTTGTTCAAGACTTGGTTTTAATTTGGTCTTCGTAGTTGGTATGTATTGTTAGTGTTGGTATTGGGGGAAGAAATGGCATTGTATTGTTAGCTTTATGTGTCATTTGTCTTTGGATGTGACTGTCTGTACATAGATGTGATTAAGAAGAGTTGAGTTGCTTAGGTACAAGTGTACAACTCACAATCTCATTTCCTGTGGTTGTTTACAAAGATGAGAATCTTCCTCCCTTTTGTCTAATGATTTGGATGAACATGGTATGTATGTATCTGGTTCTGGTATGTGTTGGGTGCAAAGATTTTGGCCATATCTTGCTATGAGAATCATTTCCTCAAGGGAGGAGCAGAATTAACTTGTGGCTAGGTGATTAGGAAATATTTCTGTTGCAGTAGTTCCATTCTATGGTTGGGCTTTGTTCACATGAATTCAACGGATATGGGGCTGTGTTCGAAGGTGCACTCGTTACAATTGAGAAAAGAATACAACCAACTGCCAAGCCAAAGCAAAAGGTTTTGACTTTTGACTTTTGATAACTACGATGGAAACTAGATGACTTTCTTATAGGTAGATAAATAAAACCATTACATTCTCAAAAGATTTTGGTTTCTGGGTCATAACGACGAGGCACAGAATTTGCTCGAGGCAACATTATCAGAATATTTCAAAGTTTCCTTGATCTTATCCAAAATAACCAAGCATGGTCAAGACAAAGCGTCACATGCACCATTCAATGCACGAACGGCAATCATGGAATCTGATTCCACTCATTTAGCTTCCTTTGCCAAACTTATAACTCCCAGTAAAGGTTTCACTTCACTATCACACTTTTATACAAATCCCTGTTACATACCGTACATTGTGATCCATGGGATGTCGTGCAATGGTGATTATTTTAGTATGGATGATAGAGAGATACTTAAGAAGTAATTACCTGAAGGGACAAGCATGTGTAATTGTGTGCTATGTGGGAAGTTAATTGAGTGGTAGTGCACTCACCAGTGGGATTTGAATCCCACTATGTTGGGGTCTCTTGAGCCATTGTATCTATTTAACTATTTTCTTATGAATCAAATAGCAGTCGGAACTCTGAAGTATTTTGAGAATTTGGATTCCACTAGGAGTGTTGGAGGCTGGGTTTCCCCCAAGTTTATCTTTCTTCTTTTCTCATCCTACACCTGTTCTAGTTCTTCTCTCCAATTACAAACAGCTCCCCCGTAACAATCCCTGGTAAAATAGAATTTGGCAAATTTGATACCCCTTTAGAAGGAAGCTGACCCACCTTACCACACTCTTGGAATTTGTGAGGAAAGGATATTTAAAAACATTTGAAAGGATCCCAAAAAAAAAACAGTTTTGTTTTTATTATTAAAAGCATCATTTCCTGCAGACCAGATATAACAGTAGGCCATCGTAATCCAACAAAAATATTTCTTTTCCTCATCTTTGTCATTTAAATTACTCAAGACAAAAGAAATAAAACCGACAAGTGAAGTAAATTGATAACCATTCACAACTAAACTCCGAGGGTTATCAAATAAGGACAGCTCTAGCTAAAGAACAATAGCAAAATGGATGAACAACGGTTTCCTTATGCCCATCACAATTCACCTCAGAGAATGATTCCTTTCCGAGCAAGAAGAGATCTAGTCCCTACAAGCTCTCTACGGATACAATTTAAACCTAGAAGCCAATTTCAAGTTCCAAACCCTCCTAATGAGACCTTGACAAGCAGAAGGCAAAGAACAAACAATTCATGCTACCTATAGAACGATACTGTCTCACAGAAAAAATCCCCTAGGACTGAAGGACCAAATCATTTTGATGGTGCTTGGTTTTGTGGCCATTTATTTGAAAATTGGTGTCACATCATCATCATGTAGGTGTTTATCCCAAAATGTTATTTGCAGGGTGTTTGGTAAGACTATTTATTAAATAAGTGTTTTCTTGATTTGTGTGAGAATTAACTGTTAGAGGGAAACATCATTTTTGGCACCTAACCATTAAACAACACTATATAAATGTTCTTCAACTACTTTCTCGATTTTCAAGATAAAAATAATACAAAATATTTATTAAATAAATACCCACAATACTTTTATCTCCACTCGTTTGTTTAAAATTCTGATTTAAAACAGATAATTTCAACAAATAATTTTAACATTATTTTCTGCCAATGGAAATAATAATTATTAACTTTCCCATACTAACTAATGTTAATTATGATTAACTTTACATGTATAATTATAAATTGATTATTATGAATATAAAAGAATTATTATTATTTTTGTTATTAATTATCAGTATTTAATTTAATCGGGTTTGATAATAATAGGTAAATATCATTAATTTATTTTTATCTTTTGGAAAACTGAATAAGAGAAAAAAATGGTTAGTATTGAAAATGAAAAATTATTTGAATTTTTGCAAAAAAAAATATTTATTGAACATAAAAAACCAATTATTCAAAGATAAGGTCGTTAACCAAAGAGTAATTACAAGTATTGAGTAAATAATAATTTTAAGAAATTAAATTTGTTAATTAATAATTAGTTTGAATTAAAACGAGTAGTTTCAGGAAAGATTTTTAAGTAATTAAAATTTGCTATTAAATTATTATTATTATTATTATTTAATTAATTAAATTATACCAGGAGGATCCAGTCTAGTTTCATTGTCCAGTGACATGTGCTCAACCCAACATAAAGGTCTGTTGATGATCCAAACAAACACAATGAAAGGAATTTTTCTAAGCAGTCACTTCACATATGTACTGTTAAGTGTTGCTTGTCTAGATCAGCCAATATAATCCAAATATAATCAAATGCAAAGGAACAAAGAATGCAGAATATTAGCATGACAAATGGGTCAAATCATCGTAGTCCGAAATTAGGGAGGATATGTGAGGAAAGTAGCCTAGATTATATCTGGATTACTATAGAAAAAGGGAAAAGAAAATGCAAGTTCATCATTCCATTTGATTAACTTTAAATAATTGAAAGCAAAGCTAGGTTTCAGATGTCATCAAAACTATATGTTCATTTTCATTGGATGATAGCTAGGTCTTATGTTATAATTCATCAAACCTGGCAATGAAACACCTTAAAAAGGAAACAGTCTGAAATTTTCACAATTTGCATAGAAATAACGTCTAATTGGTTAGGATCCAAAGATTTTGAGTTCCTTAAAAAAACAACGGGATAATTGAAAAATCCGCCCCATGTGTCCGGTCGAAAATATGGGAATTTCATCATATCTAATTCTGAAAATTAGGCTAATAATAGAATTTGTTAAAGTTGCCGTCAATATCTGAAGATATGGAAAAAGGGGAAAAAAGTACCTCTTATACACTTTTCCAAATGTACCACCCCAAAGTTGCTTTCAGAACAACCCATCAGCGCACTGGTGCCCTTCCTAAAGCTTGAGGCCACCGGTAACGATCCCAGGAACAAAGACCACCGGGTGCTTCGCTCTCGACCCCTCTTTCTACAATTTCACACCGGGCAGATCGGGCAATGGCCCGGTAATGGCTTCGGTGACATATTAAGGAATCAATGCTGGCATGGCATTATAGAGAAATAGTAGAAACCACCAAATCGAGCAGATGCAGCCAATAAACCAGCAGCAACTATTAATGCAAGACAATTTCTTCTTCTTTTTCACCTTCTCTTTCTCCTTCTCCGTCGAATTTGCTTTTGATCTCTTTACGATCATCCAAATTGGAAGTTTGCTCGATTTCGGAGGCTTTTCTACACCGCAACATCGACATATTCGTTTCCTCCTTACTCTGTTCCTTCCCTTCTTACGTTGTTAACGTTGCTGCTCCTATTGGTGGGAATTGGGAAACCAGACGAATATTTCTTGGGTAAATGATTGATAGAGTCTAACCTGCACTATCGAATCTTCTTCGCCTGGTTTCTTTCTATATCTATAAACTTCTCAAACCCTAACCTAAACTGGTGTTGTAGTCGCCATGTTCAGAAACAAAGACACCGTTTGCTGTTGCAGCAGCAACCTGAAGTCACAAATCAAAGTTTTCCTGCCAAGAAAGAGTGATAGTTTGTTGTTGGAGCCACCAAAGTCCTGGAAGGCTCCGCCTCACAAAGCACATTCGTTGAGAGTTGGGCAGAGATGGTTGAATGCGCAGAAAGGTCAATTAGAGTGAATGTCTAGAAAGATTGTAAATTGTTTGGTATTGGAATTTTTTTAGGAAGAGATTGAGAATGAGAACTTCCCATTTCCCATTTTCCACTTCTCACATTTGAAGATTGAAAATTATTTGATATTATGCTTATTCCTTGAGAGTAGGAATTTCCCACTTCTCAGGTATAAAGAGTTATAGTATCACACGTGTGTAAAAGTTAAAAGAAAACAAAATTAGAGATGGCCATGTGTCTACATGGTAGTTGGCTTAGAGGAGTTGGCTTTGGGCTTTATTAGTCTGCAAGTGAGTGGTCTTTCTTCTTGTAAAGACTGGTGGCTGAATATAAATAGGCCACATGTCTGATTGGAGGAGACTTTGGCTTGATTTCATTACTTTAATATATATACCTAGTGAATGACCCTGGAAAGTTCAATTTATATATGTATACTATCTTGATACATTTGTATACTCCATTGTTGAAACAACCAGAATAGTTGCACTTGATCTATTTCCAATTAAATATTTCCCAATTAAACTCCCTGTATTATCCCATAAAGAGATCTTTATACATTTTCCCCTGTAATTATTTAATTCAATATTAATAATTTTAATAATAATAGATAAGAAGTTGAATATTATTTGTTATTTTCCAAAACAATACTTTTTTGTTTCATTGTTTGTCTGTTTTGTTTATGAATAGATTCTTTATCAGATATGGCATATAATTTACCAATTACATCTACAACATTAACAGATATAAAGTTAATATATACATATATATAAATAAAAAAATGTTAAAAAATTACTAACCAATAAGATATCTATTATCGTCGTTTATGTTGATGTTATCAAAATCAATGAGATCAAATATGTGTCTTGGAATTTTTGCAATTTCTTCAGTAATCGGTTCAACCAGAGTAGTCCACTTAAAATATATGACAAATACATGTTTCACAGCTCTGTAGGACCCTTTACTTTGAACAATATTAAAAATTTTGAAAAAAATATAGAGAACCATCACACAACAGTTTCTCAAATTTATAAAACAAATTCTTCCATACAATAGCATGTATTTGTTCATCCTACAAAAAAAATTAAACAAATAAAAATATATTAATAATTTTAAAGTTAATGAAAATATAACATAATATGTATACTTACATTTTCATCAATTAATAACATGCCCAAACTCTGTGGTTCATTATTATCTTTAAAATCCAATGTCTTCCATAAGCGTAATGGCTGTATTTTAATCTTCAAAGAATCAGAATCCAATTTTATTTCATTGAGATATTGATAATCTTTTGAAGACATATTGTCATTCACCTGTTCATTAATTGGAGAAATTTATTAGACGCAAAAAATATAAAAAATAGTAAGAAATAATTATTAATAATCAATATACCTAAATACAAATTATTGAAGACTTCATGACAAACAATGTTTTGTGTATGTCCTTCTAGTTCATTGTCCTTATTTTTCATCAAAATTCTTAAACCATCTTTTGATGTTACATGGGAAATTACCACATATAATTGTCCATGAGTAAATACAGGTCACAACAAGTAAATTCCAACATAATTCAAAGTTTGTCCTTTACTTTTATTGATTGTCATTGCAAAACATACCTTCACAAGAAATTGCATTCGTTTAAGAAATGGCCAATTCGATTCAGCTAGCATCAGCACTATCCTTGAAATGAAAACCTTTTTACCCACATTATTTTTTATAATTATTTTAGCTTCAATTATTATTCTTGCTGTTTGAGTAACAATCAGCTTTGTTCCATTGCATAACCCATCACTTTGGTTCAAATTTTGTAGAAGAATGATTGGAATTCCAGCTTTTAACAAAAGTTCATGATTTAGAATTCTAGAAATTTTCAATGTATTTAAGAACTCTGTGGGGAATAAAATATCTTGATTCTCAATTGATTCTGAGATATGACTTATTGTGTCTGTACTTAAATATGTAGATATATCACCAAGTATAATAGATAAGATATAATCATTCACTCCATCGACTTTGTCATTTGTAGGTACTAAAATTGCTCTTTTAGTCAAGTAATTGTGGTCTCGATATTTACAATCCAAATCAGGATATACTACTGACACAATATTCTTAACAGGATTATTCCCTGTAGGTATAAAAAATTCTTCTGGTATTTTTATCCAACTTGGTTCATGTTGATCATTCAAAGATAATGCAGGCAATTTACTATCTCTAAGATCTAATATCCACTTATAAAATTCATTTAAAGAATTTGTAGCCAAATCTTCTAGGTGTCTAACTTGAAGCCTCATATTTATTGTTAAGTGAAAAACAACACATTGATGCCAAAAATATAATTTTTTAATTGCAGATGAAACGATTGCTTCCCGTGTTCTCTTATTAATAATCGGCAAAATTTGTCTGAAATCTCCTCCAAAAAGAATAGGTTTCCCTTTAAAAACATTTTCAAAACAGCACGAATCCTTTAAGCGCATAAGATCTTTGAAAGTTCTATCTACAGCCTCAAATGCATTTCTATGAGTCATTAGAGCTTCATCTCAAATTATTAAATCAACAACTTGAATCAATTCAGCAATATGTGATATTTGTGTAATCGAACATGTATTGTCCTTAATTTCAAGGAGAATCTTAAATCTTGAATGGGTGGTTCTTCCTCCAAATAGTAAAGCCCTGTAATTCCCGATGAGGCACACACTAATACAATCCCTTGTTCAGACCTTAACTATGCAATTATTGCTTTCCAAAGATAAGTTTTTCCCGTACCTCCTTTTCCATGCACAAAAAATAATCCTCCAGAATTTGTATGGACTGCTTGTAAGATTGCTTCAAATACAATTTTTTGCTTTATATTCAATGAATATATATGCAATCCTTAAGAAATTCTATCATAATTCATTTCATCTCGAATTAGTCTATTTTTAACTTGAGTTAGGAATGACATATCTAGAAATGGAAGTGTTGAAAAATCTTTAAGACCTATTACACTTGTTTAGTATCTTTTCAATTTCATGTAATGTATAGTTCCTTAATTGTTCATCTAACTAATTAATTGAGTTGTCTTCTAATATTCTTCTTTGACAATGTAATATATCGTCTGAAAGCAATTCCCAAGGCTTATTCCATAATTCGTTAGTGTCTAAAGCCTCACAAAATAAAAGAATTGTAACAAATATTTCTCGTAGTTGTTGACCAATAAACCACAACCTGGCTTGTTCAATAGCTTCATGCCACTCATAATCATCATTTAACAATCTGAGCGCTGAACATGTTAACTTAAAGGTAGGGTAGACGATTCCATTTGTTGTTTTGATTTCCTCAAAACTCCTAGGACCTCTTACAATATTTAAAAGCATTCTAAGATAAAATCATTCACCTGAAGTTGGGTATACATAGTAGATTCTCCTAATTGATTTACTCAACTTTTCCTTGGTTCAAATTTTGTTTTGTTGATTCCATACCCACTTTGTAAGAAAATCAACATATGTCAAATCTCTTGTGTCATCATATATACTATTTGCATACATCTATTGAGTAAACTTAGTGTGCTCCAAAACGGACCTATTCAAAACCCTGACTAAATTGTCATTATCCTTAAAGGTAATAGTTTGCTCATCAAGGAGATGAAATGATAATCTTTCAACACTTGGAAATCAAAATTGAATATCAAACATAAATATTCTGTAGCGACTATCCAAATAAATTTTGATCTCATCAACTTCTTTTACCTCACAAATTTCAGAGTGATTATTTTCTATACCTTTCTCAATAACAATAGTGGCTCTATCTTATCCCTTATTAGCATACTTAAATAAGTACTTAATAGATCTTGAATGATTGCATAATTTAACATTGATATGTGCTTGAAA
This sequence comes from Nelumbo lutea, assembly GCF_056320005.1. NCBI lineage: Eukaryota > Viridiplantae > Streptophyta > Magnoliopsida > Proteales > Nelumbonaceae > Nelumbo > Nelumbo lutea. Next base: position 114,943,087 of record NC_142684.1, read on the forward strand.
CCGATAAAATAAATCAATATTGTATGGAATAATCCATTGGTTATTCAAAATATGGTCATTCTTCATTGGAACACGTCCATTATTTCTTCTCCTATATATAGGATAACCATTTCCATCAAATGTTGTCTCATTACAAAACTCTTTAGGATAATGCTTAGACCATTTTCCATTTGCAATGAACATTTGGGTTTAATTCTCCACATGGACCATGAACCATATATTGAACTACTGTTTCATATGCCTCAAGATCTTTGTCCTTATCTGAAAGATCAGCTGAAATAATTCCATCAATTTTTGTTGGTGCTGAAAGTTTATCATCTTGGTGCAAGAATAACAAAATATGTGCATGTGGGAACCCACGTATTTGAAATTCAATGGTATAAATCACTAATGTTAATATATTGATTAAATTTTCCTATATACAAAGTTATATAATTAATGGTTGTAAAATCACTAATGTTAATAATATATTAATTAATGATCAATATGACATAAAAATGGGGTTTTTTTATTAATAAACAATATCAATTAATTAATAGTATTATTAATTATAATTAATAATATTAAATAATCTTCATTAAATATCGATAACATTCATAATTATAAATAGGTAATTGACAGTATTAATGAATCTAAATATTAATAATAGAAATAAGTATAATATTAAAATTACTTATTGTAATATCAGGAATGGTAATAATAATAATCATTGAAAACATTAAATTAGCAAAAGTGTTTTTTTTTTAAGATATGGACCAAAATTACTGAAAATATCAAAATTAATGTCACTATTTGAAAAATAAATCTAATTTTACAGAAATAAATATTCCAATGAAAGGTTATCAATAATTTATAATTATGACATTTATATTTATTAATATTTTAATTACTTACTAATTTTTCACTAAAGTTGATGAAAATAACTGAAAATATTAATATATACTTATTGCTAAAAAATTACTTATAATATCAAAATTAATGTAAATTTAAAGAAAATAAATTCATATTTTTTGTAAAAAAATTTCTAGTGAATATTTATTAATAAGTTTTAATTATGGTATATATATTGATTAATATTTTAATTAGTTTGTAATTTGCAGTAACTTTTTATTTAAATAATTAATTTAGCACATATTCTGAAATTAAATAACCGAAGTCAGTAATCTTCAGTAACTATTTTCAATTAATTAAATATAACTATTTATAAAGTTATATAATTAGTGAATATAACGCTAAAACCGGGTTTGATTGAAAATGAATTGAATTAGGTGTGAATATTAAATAACTATTATTAACAATGTTATTAATTATCATTAATGACTTAAATAGGGTTTAGTTCAATACCTATTTGATTTAATTAATGTTAATTATTATTAACTAATGTAAATCATAATTACACTCTATATTAAATGCATTAAACCTAGGTCTCTTGGAAACTGTGTCAATTTATATATATAAAAATGGTTAAACCAAACTTATTAGATAATAAGTAAAACCCGGAATCGTATTATGTTTAGACCAGTCCCACCTTATCCATATTGCATCAGATTCTTAACCCAACTATTAACTCAACAGAGCGATGGCAACAAACATAGGCAAAAGAAAGGTGGCTTATCACCCATTTAAAAAAAAACGTGTTAAATATTCAAAGTAATAGAAGAGAATGTGAATGGAAGAAGGAAAAATACAAAAAAGTAGTTGGGTTGTGTGCTCAACCAGTAGTGAATACAAATGATCGGCGTTTAATGGGAGCCATTATACTTAGTGATGCAAGCAATTAATTTTGTATTCAACATAATATGAAACACGAAACAACTAAAAAAATTATAGCATGTTAATATACCAACCGGATTGAATTTCCACTTATCTAAAGTTGTAGTTTGAGAATCCAATTGAATGCCTACTTTCTCTAAAATACCAGTTTTTTGGCAGATTGAACTCAATACAGAAGTGCACAGTGGCAGTTCGAATGATATGATTGAAACCAGTAATCCATTAACCTCAATTCCAACTCCATAAATAACTTGGTAACAAAAAATATTATTCAATAATTTTGATATGGTATTCTTATAAATTGTAATAGAAATAATATCAAATACGTAAAATTATTTGAAAATAAAAACATGGTACTAATCAATAGGATCAAGAAACATGGTTCTATTCAATAATAGGAACATTTACAGTTTCCCAAAAATAAAAGAATATCAACAATCAATATTTACAAAATCGCCTATAGAATAAGAAGGATATTTATACATTTCTTTGTCTTATTACGGGGCATGTTTTTACTTAATCTCCTAGAGGGATGATACATTAACTAATTACATACTTCAAGTGCCCATTCATCATCTTGTATTCTAGCTCCTGTTTTACATAACCATCTGTCTCTACCATTTCTTTCATTGTCACAATAACCAACATGTCTTCCACTACATAGATTTGGAAAGAGAGAAAGTGTGGCAGTCCTCCTAATACCTTGCAAAATGCGTTGTTCTTCAACCAATTCAACTTTGCAAGCAACTTGAAAGAATGTCTGTAGTTCTTTTTTCTTATGTTTCTCCCATATAGATCATGCTACTGGCTCTCATTCATCAGGTAAAGATTTCAAAAGTATTTGGATCCTCCTTTCATTGGGGAGATGTATATTATTATAACTTAATTGTCGGCACATGTCACTAATAACTCCTATATGCTCCATCATGTTGTATTCTAACTTCATCTTATAGTTTTCAACCTCATCAAGGGTATACATGGCCACTACAAATGAAAAAATTAATAATCAATGAGTGTAAATATTATAGTCTAAATTAAAAATTAATGAAGGCATCATAACAATATATAAGAACAAATAAATTAAATAAACATTTAGCTAAGTGGTTATTAAGGAGAGTTAAATAAAAGTGCACTAATCTAACCTCGATAAGGGAAGTGTATTTTTTAGTTATAAAGTTATATAAATTTTCAATTAACTTTTATTAAAATATTATTAATATGTTAATAATTATAAAATCAGGAATAAATATAACATTAAAATCATAATAGTAATAGTAAATGTAATGATTTGGGTCAAAGAAACCCAATCCAATTAATTAAAGTCAATTAGAATACTCATAGATTTTGAATTCATTCATGTAGTGGTAATTTGAATATTTTTTTATTTCATGTCTTTATTAAGTAATATAGGTTAATAATATAATAATAATTACAGAATCAATAATATTATGTGTGTATTTATTTTGGAATAGGTAATATTAATTATTATTATTATGATTTATTTATTTTAATTTGTATTTTTATTACATTATAATTAATTTGTTATAATTATGATATGTAGATAAATCCTGAAATAGTATTTGCTTTTATAATTCTTATATTTTAACAATAATGAATAGTTGAAAGTTTATAATTTAACTTTTAGTAAATGAAATATTTATTGGAGAATTATAATAGTATAAATTATAATTACTTATAATAATAATAATAATAAAATGTAAATAAATAACATTAATTATATATTTATAAAATAAATTTATATAAATATAAAATAATTATATCCCAATTAATAATTAAAATTATTAAAATACTTGTTAATTAGCATTAATTAATTAACATTCAGAAGTAATAATTATCATTATTATAATTAAGGAATTAATTATTAGTAAGTAATTATAATCAATAATTGTTTTTTATCAGAAATCATTATTATTAATAATAAATAGTGATAATAATAAATTAATTATATTAATTAATATAAGTATTAAATATAATTATGGATAATAATAATACAAACTAATGGAACAAAGGTTTAACGAATGGTTATAAAGATTAATTACATTAATAAATATAAATTAATTTGTGGTAATTCAATTTAATGCAAATAAAATTAAATCGGTGGCCACTTTGAAGGCAAGCCATAAAGTCATAAATGGTGGAACATTGGGCAATCAAGGAATGCGGAGCAGCTGTGGGGTGAAGGTGAAAAATGAATTCATCACCTGTTCCTGTTCAACCTGTGATTTGCAAAGGATATCTTAAAGAAGAAATTTTTAGGAAAATATTCAGACTTTTGTTGGACTGGTGGAGGACATTCATTGGATGCTAATGAAAAGATCCGGACAAAGAAGCTCAACCCCACCTACTCTCAGGGTCTATTTTCTACCTTCATGTTGGGCCAGATTACTATTTAAGTAATTAGGTTTAATTTAGAGGGTTTCATCTTGGCTCAAAATGCTAATTCCTGAACTTGCAAGATGTCAATGGGTGAGATGAAGATGGGATGGCAAGGGGATAGTGCTTTTGATGGTGAACATTTCATTTAGTTGATTAACATTTCACTTGAATTTCTGCCATTTGTATCTTTAGTTCCAATGGAGTTTTGGGAGATGATGATGCCCAAGGATCTGATGATTGAAGCTTGTGGCAGGGCCTATTAATTTTTGCCAATATTAGAGTGATGGAGCACATGCATTGGGTGCTAACAAAATGATCAATCCCCACCTATTTGTCTACCTTTTCCTATGGAGCCAGACTATAATTGATGTTATTACCTAGTGTGGTCTGTGAGGAGTATAATCACGGCTCAAAATGTGAGTTATGAGTTGAGGTGATGGTGGAAACTTATGACAGCTGTATAGCATCAGAAATCATAGTACAATTCCTTGAAGGCATATTTTTGCTAACGAAATCGTCCTAGGCAGTAGTTGGAGGCAGAGAAGGGGACGAATACCCAGGTAAGGGGAAGAACAGGTGCCCCCATAGGCCATATGGGGTGGAACATACATTTGAAACGAGGCAAAAACGAAACTAAATCATGACATTTAACATGGGCAGATTAAATTGGTGTGATGAACTTGGGAGGCTTTTTTTTTTTCTTTTTGAATTTCAAATTTTAATGGACCAGGATAAGTTGTGCAGGGTGAGTTGGATGGCAAAGGAATGACATGTGGCTAGCTTCCAATGTAACCAGGTCATCCAAACCATTGGATACATGGTTCAACAGCCAATAGAAGAAGGGGTATCACCAAGAAAGGGGTGGCAAAACCTGGGTGCTCTTGTTATCTTCCAACTTCATCCTCTTGTGTTGGTTTATTCTTGTTAATTGAAGTCTGTACATATATCTGTATTTATATTGACATTATTTATTCTAAATGACGAATTGGCCCTCGAATTTGTCCATGAACACAGAGGATAAGGGCCCCACTTCATAATCAAGAATGGATATGGGCAATGTAGTAATTTGGTCATAGTAGTGAAGACGAAGACATGGTCAAGAGAGAATGATATTTTGAAGCACTCAACCACCCACCACGTCATGACTCATGGATGGAATCATGATTAGAGTTTGAGAAAATTTGGATTAATTTGGCGGTAAGCTTGGTCAAGGTTTTTTTTGTTGATTTTTAACCCAAATGTCCAAATCCTCTGTTTAATTTTACAGGCCGGCCCCTGAAATGAAAAAATAAAACAAAGTGGGGTACTCTGTCGGGTCCATTTGGATGAAAAAAAAATTGATGGATATTGCTTTGATATTTCGTGAGAGGAAGATAAAGACTTGGAATTTACTGTTTCGTCTCCTTCAATATGGCTGGTGTCTTGAACAAAGTCATGGTCATGGTGGAAAATGACACAAGCATCACAAAAAGAACTAAAATGGAAATTTGGTCCAAACATTCTTCAATGGAAATGAACCGGGGTTTTGTTTGTCACCTAGGAGAACCGATGGGTTTGGGCTAAGGCTGCAACTTGGCCCTAACCCAATCCAAGTAAATTGGGTTGGGTTGATGTTTGGGTTAGGGTTGGGGTTGAAATTCATGAACCAGACTTTACTTATGGTTGGGTTAGGGTTCACCCCTTAGCAAACCCGAACCCGACTCTATAGTACATATCATATATAAATATATGTTATATGTAATATATAACATACATTGATTTGCTTAAATGCATGATATTTGCATAGCCCCCACCACATAGTATCATGTATTTCTTTTAAGATAATCACTTCACTTAATCCTAATCAGAAAGACTAAAACCTTAATAACATTATTATTATTTTATGTTTTTTTTTTTTGAAAATTTTATTCTTCATCTTCTCTATGTTGTTTGCTGCCCAAGAAAGACTTATCATAAACCATAACTCATAAATCATAATAAACTATAGTCACTTCTAACACTTGTTTTTTTTTTAAATTTGTACTAAAAGAGCAAAAAAAAAAAACATCAACAAACAAATACTAATGAAACATAGGATTAATATATGTAGTGAAAGTTGAGTTAAGATCTAAAATAAAAAAAAAAAAAATCTATGAGGTTTTAAGGGATGGGAAGAAGCCTGAAATTGACTTCGAGTTGGGTTGTGTTGGGTTAGGGTTGAAGGAATTTAGTTAGAGTTAGGATTAGGGTTGGGCTGGGTTAGGGTTGAAGGTCAAGTTGGGTTAGGGTTAGGATTGGGGTTTAAAACTTAGGGTGGTCCACCACCTGACCTAACCCGGCCCGACTTGTAGCCCAATTCTGGCCATATTCATCCGGGTCAATAGAGTCCTTTTTCCATTTGGATGTCTCTTGAAGAGGAATCCATTATTTCATTATTTGATTAAGAAATACAAAAATAGAATAAAAAACAATAAATGGATTTTTAATCCTTTTTTTCCTATTTTGTTCAATATTCACCATTGATTTTGGTAATCCTTTTTTCCCTATTTTGTTCAATGGTGCATTTGTCGTTGTTACATGCTAATAACTAGGGTTTGAAGACTCCTATTTATAATTTTATAGCTAATTTAATGCTTTAAGGTGTATTTAATAACATGCTTTAAATTCAAATTCGAATTTGAATATTGATTAATTATATTAAATATATAACTAAATATAGGAATTATATAAAGAGTGGGAGTAATTAATTATTAGAGTTATTAGAGAGAAAATGAATAATTATAATGGTCATATGGAGCAATTATAGGAGTTATTAGAGAGAGAACGAATGGCATTAAGTAATATTAAAATTTTAAAATTAGAGAGAAGTAATTATAGGGCCTATAAATATATAGTATCAGTCCTTATCAAGCCTGTTTCAGACCGATACTTATGAAATTTAAAACCTTGAGTATAAAAACTGGTGTTCTGCTCCAAGATTCAATAATCGGGCACTTGGAATATTGAGTCACACAAAATACAATAATCTTAAACTCGGTAATGAATGCAAGTGTGATGCGAGAATGAATGAATGTAATGTCTGACTTGAGCATGGGTACAAATAGACATAAATGGAGATATGCGAATTTTGGTTTGAAATGAAAGGTTATTTATTTGAATTCGAAAATGAATAGTTACTTTGTTTAAATTGAAAATTACAAATGGTCTGAAATTTAAAATGAAAAGTCATAAAAAAGTATGCAGGCGTATAATCCACACCAACACCAATGCTCCGACTTGGCTTGGTGCACACGTCATAAAGGATTTCCAACCACCCCATCTAAGCCAAGAGAATGTATGTGTATATATACACACATGCTCCATTTGGGTCCCTATAAGGCAAAGGCCAATTCTTGATAATAAGTTTCAAAACTTTTTGACTTCCTCGAAGACAAGATACCTCTCTTTTAGAGTATCCTTTTCAATCTGTCCACTTATTTCTTGTCTTTTTTCCCTATCTTAAACAAAGTAGCAAAAATATTAGAGCAGCTTCAGAGAAACTTTCTTCGGAGGGGTTGGGAAGAGGAAAACAAAATCCACTTAGTCAAGTCGGACCAAGTGTGTCTTCTTAAGGCAAAAGGTGGTCTAGGAATAAGAAAATTTAAGAGTTTTAATTCAGCCCTTCTAAGTAAGTGGATTTGGAGGTTTTTTTGCTAAAATGAATACTTGGTGGAGATATCTTATAGCTAGAAAATATGGGGTGAAGTGGGGCAACTGGAGATCTAGGGATCCTCCTCCAAGTTGGGGTAACTCCCTTTGGAAAGGTATCATGAAGAATTTTTCTACTTTCTTGGAAGGAATTTCAGTCAAGATTGGGAAAGGGGATAGAACTAAATTTTGGAATGACCCTTGGTGCTTGGATGGCCCATTGGATGATTCCTTCCCTCTCCTATTTCAGTGTGTTTCTAATCAAGATTCTTAGTGGCTGAGAGTTATTGTTCTTCAGGAGACTCTTTTATTTGGACCCCCCCCCCCTTAGGAGGAATTTATTTGACTGGGAGTTGGAAGAGGTTTTGGAGCTAATGGATCTTCTTCAGAAGCAAAAGTTAGACCTTGGCTTGGAAGCTAATTAGTGCTGGAAATGGAACCCTGATGGTTGTTTTTTTGTTAATTCTCTAACTTCCAAATTATGCAACTTGGGCCCCATAAACTTTCCTGCTACTCAGATCTGGAATCCAACAAGTCCGTCTAGATCCAAATTTCTGGTGTGGACAATGGCCATTGACAATTGCCTTTCCAGATCTAATCTTGAGAGGTGCAGCATTCAAATCTTCGATCTTTCTTGTGGTCTTTGTGATTCTCTCCCAGAATCTATAGATCATTTGTGTCTTTACTGTTCGATCTCGTCTCAGATGTGGGAGAACTTTCTGAAATGCATGGACATCATCTGGGTTATGCCTAGGTCAGTCAAGGAGCTACTGTGCTGCTGGAAAGTAAAAGGCCTAAGTAAGGAAGGAAAATTAGTGTGGATGACCATTCCTGCAACAGTTTTTTGGTCCATTTGGATTGAATTGAACAATAGAAGGTCAAAATCTTTTGTAATAGAGTTAAAAGTCCTAAAGACCTAGTATAGAGAGCAATAGGGAAGCTGATTTCTTGGGTGTCTGCTATTGAGGAGTTCAAGCACTTGAACTTGCCTATTTTATTTTGATCTCAGCCATGTTGGAGCTTGTAACTTGTGTTGCTCTTAGGCTGTTTTTTAAAGGGAAGGGAGATCCATCATATGAATGGCCGAAACATGCAGGGTGGCTAAGCGAAATTTCAAAGGTTTCTTACTCCCATCCGGGAATCCTATTCCCTGATTTAGAAAAACTGCATTTTTCAAGGTTCGTTCTTCAAAAAAAACCAGACCAAATCTAAAACCAAGATTAGGGAGAAGAATACCTGATACGGAATCCAGCAAGAAGCTCCTCCAATGTAAATGTTCACGCCCAAAGAAGTTACCAAATCCTTCCTCCACTAAAGATGATAGCTTAGGGTGAGGTAGGATCAACAAGGAGATTCTTTAGCAAGAACCCCAATTCTTCAGCAAAAATCAAGCAGAGATGTGAGCACAACTTCAAAATTGACTCTCCCAACAAGAATCAATATCAAGATCCAATCTTGATCACTCTAAGAATTGGAAATCGAACATGGTAGAGCGGCAAGAGTAGAGGGAGAGAGACCTGAATGCAGAAAATTGTGAAACTGTGTAACCTTTTTCCAGTTCACCCTCCTCCTTTTATATAATCCTTAAAGAGTTAACCTCCTAATCTGATTGTGAGTTTCTTGATCCAAATCTTTATTTGGATTTGGACTCTTTAAGTGATAAGGCTTATCCCTTTTCTTATCTATAGATCAATATCAGTTTCTCCTAATCTAATTAGAAGATTCCTAATCCAAATCTTTATTTGGATTTGAACTCTTTAAGTGGATAAAAGTTATCCTCTTATCCTTATCAAATGATCCATACCCAGATTCGCTCCCTATTTAATTAATCAAATTAAACCCTAGTTCGAATTGGGCTTTAGGCCCATTAAGCTTTCAGGCTCATTTCCATTTAAGTGTTGGTTAGCTTGACTCTCTTTGTATAGCATGGAACCCTATCATTGATCTCCACATAAGCCACATATGCTCAGCATAGCCTTTATTACAAGGCCTAACCGAATTCACTACTGAATATAGTGAACCCCTGAGTCCATTAGTATGGGCTCTTAATGGGCCCAACATTTACACTAAATGATCATTGGGTCTAGCCATCTTATGAAGGACCAAGGACTATGGGCATATGTGAGATTAGCCCATCAAGTAAAAGCCCTATGGTCTTACACTTAACCTCTTAGCCCATAATGATCAAACACTACCCGACAAGAAAGGACCTTTCCCTCGGCTGCAAGGTACAGTGTTGCACTCTCTGCTCACATGTATCCCGAGAACTAAAACATTTTTGTAAACATTTTGTGAAACCATAATATATATGTATATCTCTATATAAATATATTTTACAAAAACAAATCTCAACAAATTTGAAATCAATTGCCAGTAGTTTAGGTTTCCAGCAGAGAGTGCATTCCCCGATCATTCACTTTGTCCAATAAAGTGGCTGATCCTGTCACTATGATCACCCACATAGGTGAATTCTCGGACTGTCCCAACATACCCAGGTTTTGACCCCCTCTAAGGATCTCACTGATTGGCATATCAAAGGCATTCCAATCCAACACCTAGTGCAATACCATAATTCAGTCTAGGGGTCAGGTGTAACTTTCCAGTTCTGCCCATCTGTCTCCAAGGTCCAAAGCATAATTGGAAAATGGTCCAGTTCAGAGTTTCAATTAAACCCACAATACATGTGCTTCATGTCTCACCCTGGCAGCTGAGACAAGCCACCCCAACCGACTTGGCAGCACATTAGTGTCAGCATTGGCAGGATAAACCTCCCCAGGTCTATCCAATAGCTATAAAGATTCTAAACTAACACAAGTCTCTTTAGTGTCCAGTTTAAGGGTATTACACAAACACACCATAATAACACAAATCAATTATGTACTTTTAGTCATTTACAAAAAATGCACGAGTACATCAATTTGATTGGAGCTAAGGGCATACACTATCTAACATTTTCCTTGGCCTGATCTTTATTTGTATGTTTTCTTATTCTAAATAAAATTACCTTACCTTTTCCCAAAAAAAAAAAAACTCTTTGTAATTATCCCATATGGGATTAAAATAAAACACTAGGAGATAAAGTGCTTTAGAAGTGAAGGACATTTTGTAATTTAATTAAAACTCAAAATAGAGTTTGTGTGGACATAAAATACACACATATGGATGTATGCAATTAAATGCAAAGACAAAAGAGGTGAAAATACAACATTACCCTTGCTAAACATTTGAATAACACTTAATGCCAATTAACAAAACTATCAAAACCCTTACACAATTCAAATGTTTAATATAGAAAGTGATACCAAGTTGAAATTCTAAAACAAAGGTGCAATGATGAAGATGTCATTTGGACTTTGAACCTACACTTAGATATGCAAATAAGGACCTACAAAATACTAATGAATTAAACTTATGAACTAGTTTCCTTTAGTGTAGATATGCTAAATTCCTAACCACACAACTATCTTACAATTGTTGCATATTCAGCGGGGTGGCACTATTTTGGCCCTACATCATCTTGGTTTCATGAGCTTACTAGAAAATCGGTCTAAGTTATCGTAACCCCACCCCCAAGCTCATATAGGTGAATCCATGAACCATACATGTGTGTTGCCATTTCATGCGAAATCAAGATTATAACAAATTTCATTAAGAATATACAAGTCAACCTTAAATGGTAGAGGAGCTCTTAAAAAAACAACATGAGATAGGGACATAATAAAAATTTATAGTGCTCAACAGGTCATCCGTTGGTTTTGTTTTTCCTATATGAACCTAGCTTATGGGATCTCCATTCACATAGGTTAGGCTTCTATCACTAACGATATCTAAAATAGGCCTGAGTCCTATACCTCTAAAAGATTCAAAAACAAGCTTCTCAAAAAGAGCTTTGGTTAGAGGATCTACCAAGTTTTTTTTTTTTTCCTAACCTTATGAAATTAAAGTATATAATCCCATCATAAATTAATCTTTTCACTACATTATGTCTAAGTCTTATATGTCTATTTTTACCATTATAGGTCTTATTCTTTGATCAAGCAATAGCAACCTAGTAATCACAATGTAATGAAATAGAGGAAACTAACTTTTCATATAAATGTATATCAGTTAAGATATTCCTCAGCCATTTAGCTTTAGTCCCAACCCTTTCCAAGGAAATAAATTTGGATTCCATTGTGGATTTGGTTGTGCAAGTTTGTTTGGAAGAATTCCAACACAACATCCCCATCAATTAATGAAGCATAACTGGTGGTAGAGTTATATTCTAAATCAGAATCTAGTTTACATCACTGAATCCTTCTAATACTAAAGGAGAAGCACAATAAAATAAACTATAATCAATAGTTCCTTTAAGATATTTTAGTAATTTAACAATAGAATGCCAGTGGTTAGTACTATGATAATGAATGTCTCTACTTAATCTAACAATAACATATACAATGTCAAGATGAGTGCAATTTTTTAAATAAATTAAATTTTCGATAATTCTAGAATAATTGAATTAAGATATATCATTGCCTTTGTTCTTAACCAAGTGAATACTAGGATCCAAATGGGTTTTGATTATATCTATACTACTTTAAAAACTACGAATAGCCTCAAGAATATTTCTAGAATTTTGCGATGACAAAATTTACCCCTTTATATTTATATTGATTAATAAAAAATGAGGGCAAATAGGGTGATTAGTAATTGATATTAAATGAGTTGAAAAGAGTTAATTTTAAGATATTCAATGCATTCAATTATCTCAAATTAAATCCAACATTTAAGGTATAAATTTGCATTCACCTTCATTGAATCATATATTTAAGGCTTCTTTGTTTCTTCTCATTATTAAATTCTATAATTAAATACATACATAATAAATTAATAATTTCAATAAAATAAAAACTTATACTTTTAAAATCTACTTGGAAAAAATAGTGTTTTCATATAAGTGATGGTAAGAAATTAAACCATTTGGATCAAATGGACCAATCCATGTTGCCACAATTAAATAATAAAATTCAAAAATATATAAAATGCAAAAAATATAGAAATTAAAAAAAATGAGAACGTTTTTAACATCATATATTTGACATATTAAACAATAATAAGTATGATAAACAATATTTTAAAAATTGACCTAGTGGCCGACCCGCTTTTTCCTTTGAGTCACAGGTCACTAGTTTAACTGTCAAGGTCAAATGAGTCAAACCGCTTTGCCTCAACACTATGTGTGTGTAAAGATATATATTTTATCAATAAATAGTATAATTATGTTTTGCATATATCATAGTTATGTTTTACATATATTACATATAATATATGCATTATATTACATTTATTTATGTTTTTCTAATTATGTTTTAAATTTATTATTTATAAAAAATACTAAAAATTACAATTTATGGCCAAAAAAGGGTTTTTTTTTACAAAAATAGCAAGGCAAGGTGTGTAATGGCCTTGGGATGTATAGATCTTGAAAAAGTTACTAAAAAAAAAAGATAACCCCAATCGGACATTGGAGTGCAAAGTTATGGCTTCCAAAAGTTTGTACATATTTAAGTGCGCAACCTACGACTTGGTTATTGGGTCGAACGAGTCAATGGTTGAACTGTCGAAGTTAGATGGTTTTTAACCAAAATGGGGAGTTTCAATAGAACCAAACCTAGAATGAAGGCCGAGTGACAGTTCAATTGGCTAGGTCAACAATAAATTGAAAAGATTGATGATAAATAAGAAATGTTTTTTATTAATGATGGAAATAAAATGTAAAAATTAAAACCAATTGGAAGTAAAACTATTTTCCTATTATCTCTCATTAAATCTCATATCTAAGGTATATTATCTTATTAAATCCTATATTTAAGATATATTTTTCTCATCATTAAATTGTACTAATTAAATCCATAACATTAATTTTAATAATATAAAAATAAATATTTTGAAAAATAATTTGAAAACAAAACCATTTTCTTCCCTCTCCGTGGTGGGTAAGCAATTCAACCATTTGGGGTCAAATCTGTTAATAAATAATGCCATAATTAAATAATAAAAATTAAAATATATAATAAAAAAATAAAAAGAACTAGGCATGTCATTAATATTGAATATTCATTATACTGAACAAAAATAAGTATGAAATGTAAGAAGTATTTTTGTAAGTGGTGAAAATGCAAAGCCAAAATTAAAATCAACCTAAAAATGAAATGATATCATAGTCAAATAATAAAATTTTTAAAAATAGAAAATACAAAGAATCACAAAAATAAATATTATACATCGGATATAATGTTATATATACATAAGATATAACATTATATATTTATAAAAAATAAAATATTGGATACATATATAATATTATACATTTACTGAACAAAAATAAATATTATACATAAGATATAATTTTATTGATAATGGAAACGGAATATAAAATTTAATGTCAACCTATGAATCAAACTATTTTTCTTTTTGGGCCATGGGTTAGTGGTTTGGGTCAAATGGATTAATCGATGATGGGTCAACGATCCAACTTTTTAAAGAAATTCATGATGTCATAATTGAATAATTAATATTTAAAAAATGATATAACACAAAAAATAAAAAAAAAAGTATAGAGCTTTGTCAAAGACATTTTGGAACATTTCTAATATTATATAATCATCTTATTAAATAAAATTAATTGTTAAAATAAAAATGATTTTTATTTAAGACAGAAATGGAATAATAATAATAATAATTTTTATTATAATTTAATTTTTCTATAGGTACATATTTAGTACAAGTATTTCATTTTATTTTTAACCATATTGTTACTTTTATTAATTTTCAATTTCTATCCTGACTATAATATATCTAAAATTCAAGTAATTAATATGAAAAAAATCCATACATGCAAAGCACATGCTTAATTACTAGTTACTATTAAAGTGTCTAAATCTTTTAAGTATTTTCTTAACATAGTGTGATTGATTCTACACAAATTTCACATTTGTCAAAGTAATTTGTTGAAAAATCAGAAATCAACCTTGTTGCTTCATTTTGTTTAAGTATGAAAGGCTAACATGTCCATCATGCCAACTAAAAAAAATCAACAATATAAACAAAAGATGTAGAAGCATTTTCATTTATGATTTCAAGTACATTTATTACAAATAGACCATTATTGAGCAAGGAGCCTCAAATCAAGTTTGTATGGATGTTGAGGACATGAAGAACATAAAAAAGGGATAGCTTTTCCTAGAGGTCAATTTCAAAAGAACATTTCATTTCCCAATGACAAGAGCAAACCTAGAGTTGCCCAAGAAAACTTGCTCACTCTCCTCGACGGGAATATAAGATTGAAAAGAACTTTGGTTACTGCAAATATGTCTTGTAGCACATGTGTCCACTTTTCATTCCTTGGAGTTTGCTAGCACTAGCAATAGGATATTACTTTAAGATGCAAGATGACAGAATAGTAAATGCAAGAGTTAGAGGTTTTAGTGACTGAGGTGTGTCTGAAACATTGTTCTTAATCAAAATCTCATATTCTAGATCAAATCTGATGTAGTACAAGAAATAAGTGGTGGAATTACACAATAAGTGAAAAAATAAGTACTTATTCCTGAATTATTTAAAAAATAAATAACATTTGAGATACTTATTCATAATTTTTGGGATGAGTCAGTCCCTAAAAATTTCAAAATGCCTATACTACCCCTGCAAATGGAGAAAATCCTTTGTCTTCTCCAGAGAGGGGGCGACTGACTTCTGAAATGACCAACAATGACTAGTGGTGGCTCGTTTTCGAGTTTCTTTGGTTTCTCTTTGCATCCAAATTCCCTCTTTCTTTGTATTTTTTAATTTTTTTTAATGCATGGCCTTATTCTCTACATTTTATTCCAGATCTAGTTTTTTGAACGTAAAATCCATTGGAAAAATCGCTAGCAACCAGGTGTTCGAGGTAAATTGGAGTTCAGGCGATAAATCGAAAGAAAATCAGGGTGTTGACAATGTAGGTACAATGTGGAAAAATTTACCATTAAGCCACTCATCTTTAAAAACTGTGGGTTATAGGCTTGTACGGTTGTGCCATTAATGGATGGTGTAAATGTAAATTTTCAACTCCTTTTGAAGCCTAAAGTTTCCACAATTGCATGCATCCATGCGTGTGTACGTGTATACGTGTAACAAACCTCTACCACGTTGTATTTTGGATTTGGAAACGAACGTTGTATTTCGGAAACAAGCGTAGATTTTGGTTCTGGTGAAACAGAAAGATCTTTATTCAGTTTAACGGTGCAAGTCGAAACCAGAAGCGGATCCGAGATCGGCTTCGGTCACTGTAAGGTCCGTTCGAACAGCCTTTTCAGCTTTGCATCGGAAACATATCTGTATACCACGTGCTAAAACGAGAAAGGATCTGCTGCTCAGAAGCCAAAGTCTACATGGCCTACATATTCAATCACGAGTGATGCTCACTAGTACGTCGTCAGGGACGCAATACACGTGGCGAATCCAAGGATCACAAAATACTGTGAGTTTGTCACGTCAGCCACCCAATCCCTATAAGACATGTCAGTTCGATTGGCAAGTGTTCGCTGATGACGTGGTGTTTCCTTATTGGCCAGATGTTGCGAGTGTAAGTGCATTACTGCAGATAGATAGACGATATGAACTCTACTCTCCCTTTCGCCCTCGATAACATCATAAGAATCAATTTTTCAATTTAACGAGGAACCATTTTCGACGTCCGATTGGAATCTTCTGATTCAATCGTTTGCTAACACACCAACAGAAGAAGGAAATCCGAAGTCCAACAAGTAAAAGATTAAAGATAGCTGTTGGTTTTCCAATTCCAGCTATTTTCCCGATAATTATCTCAGATATTTTTACATTTTTTTCAATTTCTTTTTTTCAAAGTTCTTCTCCGGCTCCTCCAAACTCCAAAGCAACTAAAAAAACCGTCCCATCTTATGTTATGTAATGGAAAAGAACCCTAGAGATTTCGCAACTTTGAATTTCCCATGGATCTGCAGACAAGTTCGAATCTTTCCACTCTTCTCAGAACAACCATCGTTGCTTCGTTCTGAATCCTCAAGTTTACTCCCAATGTGCGCTAGATCTATTTGAAAAACCTCTTCTGTATGCTGAAGTTTTTTTCAGGGTTGAAAAGCTCCTCATCGAGCCGGAAGGTCTATAATTGTTGTGCAATTTCGATATGGAACCTGAGCTCAAGTGCAAATTGGGAAGAAACCTGATATGGACTTGTTACTATTGATTGCAATATCCTTTCCTGTTTAGGTTCACGAGTTACAAATTTTGTCCCCGTTATTTTCTCTGCGATCTTGAGTGGAATGCGGTTTCAACGTTTATGATTCACTGTGAAATTCCGCCACCATTTCTTGAAATTCCTGTTTTTCTGCTAATTGAGCAAAAAGATGGTTTTGTGGGAAGGGTATTTGAGTGACGAAGCGATGGGCACTTTCGCGCCGATCGTACTTTATTGGTTGTATGCTGGAATTTATCAGCTCTTGCCGCCGTTGGATCAGTACCGCTTGCATACCAGAAAAGAGGAAGAAGAGAAAAACTCGGTCTCCCTTTCTGTGGTGATCAGGGGTGTTCTGTTGCAACAGCTCGTCCAGGCCACAGTCGCCCAGGCACTTTTCATGGTCAGTACCTGAATTTAGTCAGTGGTGCTGTGTGGAGTATCTTCTTTCTTTCTTCCTTCCTCCCTTCCTTATTCATTGATTTTGAATCATTATCGTGTTTCTCGATTTAAGTATGAGTATCTTTTCTGTTGCTTAAGAATGTTGTTAAAAAAGATAAATATATGGGCCACTCTTTAGATGCGGAAATGGAAGTTTGATTATCATTCTAACTGCATAATAAGTCAATGAATTGCCTATCTAGAGTATGCCTGGTCTTAACTTTCATTAGCGTGCCTAACCTCTAGCAGGTCTATGGCTTCCATGGAAGTATTTGGCGACTCTTAAAGAAATCCCGAACCCCTCTAGGCAGGCAGTACTAAGGAGTAAGTCTCTCGGCCATGGCTACTATGCCTTGGCAGGTACTACATTGGAGTTGATTTCTTGGCCATAGTTACTGAGTCCATCCCTGTATGTTGCTGGTCTATAAATGACTTATTGGTCCAGTCGAAGTTTAGCTGGATAAGTTTATGAAGATGTAAAAGCTTCCATAAAGAAGAGGTATTTGTAGGGCTGTGAATCTATGGAGCCAGCTAACTGGCCATATGAGCAAACCCCTTGTCCACTTCAGGCATGCCCTCTTACCTTGTATTGGACTTTTCATGTCTGAATGGCAACTGTTGACTTTCCTCTCTCTCAATAAGAAAGAATGAAAAAGAAATCAATTTAAAAGAACTAGAAAGTTACTAACTTTTTCATGTGGCATAAGTCCATTAGATTGAAACCTTGCAGTGAAATTCATGGCCCTGCAACCAGCAACCATGTGCTGCTGCTGTGTTGCATTTAAACGGAAGAATTAAAATCCAAACCCGACTAACTGGAAAGTGAACTTGTCAACCTGATATGGGTTACAGTCCAAGCTTACATGAATCTAGTTTGTTTGACCCTGTTCTCTAGGATTAGGTTGAGTTGTGCATGGTGACATTGCACATTTGTTACTATTCTTTTTTGCTCATAGGTCTATAAGAACTAAATTGAACACTTTTTTTTTCTTTTTTTATTCATATGCTGCCAAATATAGTAACATATGGTTACGTAAGTGCACTGCTGGGCCAGTCAAGTTCAATTTGAGGCCTCCAAAGTTTACACTGTTAAGAATTTATCCACTGTTCTCTTAGATAATTTCAAATGTTCTTGTTTGAAGTATGATTTCTTTTCCTGATTGTATATGATCCTGTCGCCTTACAAGTTAATGATGTCACTCTGCTACTATATAAATCAATTTGGATATTTTATTGCCAACTCTGATTCTTCATCTCTAGTGTGTTGCCTCTGTTCCTTCATGGATCTTATACACATTAGCCTTCATGTTTAGGTACTGTTGTTCTTGTTTTGTAGTGAAATCCTTGCCCTCCAGTTCTTTTTGGTCAATCTTAGCCCTCAACTTTAGTTAGTTCCATAATATGTTATTAAATGGTTGCAATGTTCATAGTGGGAAAATGAACATTTAACTGGTTCCTTCATAAACTTGGTGAAGAAAAATTCTTTTCTGTAGGATTATCTGATCATCATCCCCTAGGAATTGGCATAGGTAGCTTCAGAGGGGCTGTTTGATAACGACTGAAGTTGCTGAACTGAACAACTTATTGCTCTGTCATCTAGTGGATAAAATAATTAAATAATAAAATATTCAGGGTATAGAAATCTACCCAACTTCAATTTCAGCCATGAAGGAACCCACAACCTCCTTAAACTTTTCACTGAAAGACTAAACACTAAGCTTTTCTGTTCAGCCATTTAGTTGTATCAAATGGCCTTTGAGTAAAATTGTAAGTCCTTGCCCTCGAAATCAAATGGCATGCTGCAATTTTCTTTGTCTTGGTTCTTTGAATAAAGTGGTTATACAAATACCCATATCCAGCCACATAACTAAAATGCTTCCTGGAGGACGTGGAAAGAATTGTTATTTTGCATCACAGTGGGTAGAAATATTTTTTTATGCTGAAGGTTTTATATAGTTATAATTAACTAGAATGTGGTATCTTTTTTCCTGCTTGGTCCCTAGATACCATGATTGTGATTCAATACTTTATTGATGTTTTCTATGGTTGCAAAATTAGTAGAAGTCATTTTATTTTGGCAGTTATCAGCAACTTGTGGCATGACATGAAAAGGTTTGCTCAATTTGTCTAAGGGTTGAACCCCATCAACAATGTTTTAGTATCATGGACTCACTTGTTGGTCTCATCCAACTGTTTAAAGCCAATCCCATGGGAACATGGTTAATATGTTGGTGCAGATGATTTAAGATGCAAGCTGGATTATTTGTAGGTTATAGGTTAACAGTCTAACTTGGTAGAGACGAGTTGTGAAACCCGGCTGAATATAAGCACCTGCTACTTTACCAACTTACCAAGATGGTCAAACCCAGACTGATGCAAATACCTTTATAGAAAAAAAAGTAAACAAAGTTTAGTAGGTTCCTGATGCCCTTTTTTTTCCTTCATCAAATAGTGTGAAGTCTCACCCTTTTAATATGACTGCAACTGAAGCTAACCAAATATTTCCCCTCCCACAACCAGATGCTTCATTATTCCATCTATACACTTCAGACCTTCAAACTTTCTTTTGTTTTCTTGGCATAGGATTTTTTGTGTTCCAAGTATTAAATAGTTTGTATTTTGAAAATGTCAGCTTGTGTTGCTCGTCTGTCAATTGTATAGTTCAAAAAGAACAAAAAGGAAAAGAAAACCTAGAGTTGAAGGTTTCTTGTTTGCAGAGGTGTCTAGCAATCCTTGATTTGAGGTCTGCATTTAATTCTCTTTGAGTGACACTTGAGTTAATTACGAAAAGATGCATGCTAAACTGCAAATAGTATCTTGTTGTGTTGCATACGTACATCTCAGCAAATATATTGAAACAATTGATTACTGAACCCAATTAGAAATAATGGAATGATCTAGGAGCGCCTTATCCTTGCAGATTATAATATCTATCGGATGCCTTTTGGGTGGACTTGAGTGATATTATTTAACTGATCCAAATAAATGATAGAGTAAGATGATTGTTCCTGGGAGTATATACAAGTATATCAAACCTTAATTTACTAAAATAAAGTTTTTCTCTGCTCTGATGGATCCTTATGATAATAAACATTTTGCTATTGGGAAATATGTTTTAGATGTTTCCATCTATACTTGTGGGCACTTTGTTCTTATGGGCGTTGACATTGAGAATTTGAGATTGAGTATTATCATATTGTTTGTATAATAGAATCATAGGTTTGTTGAGTCTGTAGAGGTTCTAGCTCCGTACTCTTCTTATGGCTGCCACATCCTAATATCTAACATCAAATTTAACATTAGAAAGGGAAGGACCTTGTGTTCTGGGTCAACACCTTTCCATGGAAACTGAGGCCAGCAAACTCAATGGCAGTGATCGACAGACTTGATAGGGAATGGGTAAGACGCAAATCATATTGGGGGATCATCAAGGTTGGTGAGAGAGCAAGCAGACGTCTCATCATTATATTATTCATTATATTATTTATTTATTTGTTTTGTCACCTTCTGTCCTTCGAGTTGTTATATTTAATATAGGGTATTCTACTTCTGATCATAATCATCTGAAATTAAAGAAAGCTTCTATTTAATGACAGATAAAACACCTCATAGTTTCTCCTTGTTGATTACTTGATTGATCTATGAAATCATATAACTTGTAAGCAAATTTATCTCTGAGAATCTCATCATTTCTTTCAGATTTACAAAAATAGAGCAGATTGTCTATGGAGTAGTTTTAATTTTGCTAGCTGATCAAAAAATAATTCTGCATGGACCTACAGGCACACTTGTTCCACACTTGCACCTCTTTATCACCTTCCTAAAAAGGCTGTACACTCTGCCACCATGAAAATATTTACCCTCCATGTTTTAGTTTTTCTTTTCTTTATTTTTTTTCTATTTTCCTCTGTCCAATTCCATATAGAAATGAACTGCTTGATGCTGATTCAACAAATAAGATGAACAATGATCATGAAATGTGCTGAGGTGCTAACCTTCTCTTGCCTGCTTTGTGAATGAAATCTAATCTTGTTCATGCAGGGTCATCAACATGATATTTTTGTTTGTTTGTTTTCAAATTTCATTCACTTATTTCTTCATTGTCACTTTCTTTCTGGTTCTCTCTTCCTTAAGTAGCAGTTCAAGTCCAACTATCAAGTTATTGTAGATTGATATGTAGATGTACATCAAGAGCATAGGACAAAAGATTCTATGTTCATAGCTGTCATGATGTCTTGGTGATTCTAATTGATAATTCCATTTTCCCAAGTGATAAAAAACTTCACAAAGGAGAACCTTAATTTTAGGTTCTCTAATTTAAACATACCAATTAGCAATCATATAATTTGAAGAAAGATAGCAATGCTCTCTAATAAAATAGAAAAGGTACATACATAAAAAGAAACCGGATTGCAATTGAGCCCAACACAAATGACCCCTGTTAACCCCCTGTTTTGCTAATTTATAGCTACTCCATTAGCCAATCTTTGAACCCATTGAACTCTTAATTGTCTTCAATAATTAATTTGTCCAAGTTCATCTCTCTTGCAAGATGAACTCCTTGAAGTACTGCAAAGAGCTCATCTCTCCAGCTGTAGTATAAATTTCATGACTAATCAAATTATTTATCTTTGCTACTGATCAAGAAGGAAAATAAGATTTAACCTGAAAAATGTAGTGCATGTGTCAGAAGCAAATCCATTGAAAGATTGGTTAAATTCACCCATGAAATTTTCTGGTTGTTGTGGTCAGAAAAATATCACCTCTGAACCCCAACCTCCTGGACTAAAAAATATAAAGTTCACTCACAAAAAGGTTCTCCATGTTAAAACTCTTTTCTTGAGCATCTTGATTTCCTTTGCCTTCTTCAGTAAATGACTTCACCAATTGATAGCGACTACTGGGTTTTGGTGCAGTTGACCTCGCGGACAAGTTCATCTGGGATCACGGTTCAGCCCTCCATTCTGGTTCAGCTGATGCAGATCGTTGTTGCAATGCTGGTCATGGATACATGGCAGTACTTTGTGCACCGCTACATGCATCAGAATAAGTTCTTGTACCGTCATATTCACTCACAACATCACAGGTTAGTTGTCCCATATGCAATTGGGGCCCTTTACAACCACCCACTTGAGGGACTCCTACTTGACACCTTTGGAGGTGCTCTCTCATTTCTGGTATCTGGAATGACTGCACGGACAGCTGTGATCTTCTTCTGCTTTGCTGTCACCAAGACTGTTGATGATCACTGTGGACTCTGGCTGCCTGGCAACATCTTCCATCTATTCTTCCAGAACAATACTGCCTACCACGATGTTCACCATCAACTCCAGGGTGCAAAATACAATTATTCGCAGCCATTCTTCCCAATTTGGGATAAAATTCTTGGAACCCACATGCCTTATCATCTTGTGAAACGCCCTGAGGGGGGCTTTGAAGCCAGGCCAGTGAAAGATTAATGTGTTGATGAACCATCTAAGAATCCCATATTCGCATGTGTTGAACTGTTGATGTCCAGCCAACCTTTCTCTGCTTGAGACAATCCCAGATTAGCCGATTTGCACCAAGATGTGGAAAATCACTGCTATAAATTGTTTTGTGGCCGAATATTTCAGCACTAGTGGATCGGTCATTGATATTTAATTAGTTCGTTGGTTTGCACTTGCCTGTCAGTGTTTTTTGTGTAGTTGGCTATGTTAATAGAACTCCAACTACCCAGGGATTTGTACCTTTATTGCCACCAAGTTATTTTCTGTAGTATATTTTGTAGGTATTTTACTGCACTTCTAGCCGTGGGGAATGGGGATTGATGTACTTAACTTTGGAGAACTATTAAGAGCTTCGTTTCGCACAATATATAACCATGTGCACTAACCATCAATTTCTTTTCCATTAGAGGCATCTGTTCTAGTACAATTCAAGAATTGCTCTGTTCAAAACATATTGAAGATGGTTTACAAATATAATTTATCCTAATATTGTTTCTTTCTCCGGGGAATGGGTTGATTAACAAGGGTGCTCAGAGATGTATTGTGTCCATGTTGATCTTGTGGTCATCATGGGAAGGTTGTATTTGGTACCATTGTTGTTTCTACCTCAAATATTTTGATTTGACCAAATACAAATTGGTAAGAAATATGTATCGTCATATCACATTAGTAGCACTTTTTAATTAAAAAAAAAAAAAAAACCATTATGTGGGAGTCTAACGAATAAGGGGGGAAAAAGGCCGATGGTTGAAATGCCAAACTTGATGTAAGAATGGAAATAAATAGGGTTTATTAAAAAATATATATAAATATCACTTTGTATTAATCAAATGGCAACATGTAGGGTGTCTATGAAACTCATGAAAATTGCCCTTCTCATTCAGAACCCACCTAGCACCCTTGATCCTAAACGTAAACCCATTTAATTTTTCATTCCAATTTTCCAAACCCATCATGACCCATCTGACCCGATTAACATTTGGCATATCTATTATTGATATCATTCTTTTAATTTGAAATTCAAATTTAATTATCTTAATTAATGCTTATTAAATTCACCCTAATTAACTCTTTTTAACACTCCATTTACCATAGGGTAAAATATAAAAACCTCCTGTGAAGTTTCTAACAATCATAAAGACCTCTCCTGAGTATGGGTGGATTCAAATCGAGCCGAGTCGAATACTTGGCAATTCAAGCTCGACTCGTAGGAATAGTATCAAGCTCGAGCTCGATTTAAGCTAGAAACTTGAGCTCGAGCTCGACCATAAACCAAGTTTTCTTTTGAAAAATAAAAATTATATGTATAAAATTTTTTTTTTTTTATTTTTTAGACAAAAAATAAGAAATATAAAATTTATTTAATATTATATAGAAAAAATAATTATAAAAATTATTTACTGTTATACATAAAAATAAATATATTATTTTATACAATGAAATTATTTATTATATGTATGTATGTATGTATTATTTAATACTAAGATCACGGGCCTCACGAGCCGAGTTTTACTTGGGTCAAACTCTGCTCGATTACCAAACGAGCCTATATATTGAGCTCAAAGCTCAGTTTAAACCGAGTTGAGCCAAGCTTTTCACGAGTTGAGCTTGAATAACTCATGAAGGGCTCCGCTTGTGGCCACTCCTACAAAAGCTTCTCTATAGTATTGAAAGAACCTGTAATTATCTCCCTCTTATTATTGTCTTGGACAGAAAACCTTGGCCAAATGTATTACTTCCAAAAGAATTTCAGTTTTAATTAAAAAATTCACCAAGTAATATTGGAAAAGAATAAAGTAATTTTACTGTATAAAAATGTAATATCTAGTGAAGTTTGGAATAGCAAATCTGACATTTTTAATTATATTGAAATATGCCTTATAAGTTGTAAGGGTAATTTTGTAATTTGAAGTTTCCATTACTGGGATAAAGATGGAAGAGGGGCAATTATAGGTTTTTGTGAAACTACAAGGGAGGCTTTTGTTAAAGTAAAAATTAAGGGAAGGCTATTATGATTGTTAGAAGCTTCAGTGGAGGTTTTTATATTTTACCCTTTACCATAATTGACTCCATAACTAACCTTATTTAAGGTACCACTTATAACATTAATTAGTTATATTAATTATCCCCATCTCATAATTAACTCTATTAGTTCCATTTAAGTCTATTTAAAACTAGTCCTATGTAAAAGTAATACGTTGCTAAAAGGATTTCAACCTGAGTTGCTTATTCTAAATATACAAGTTATATTGATAAAAGGTACAAATATATATGAAATACAAGTTTATAAGCAATAAGTTTTAGTTTTTAAGTATTAAATAAAACAATAATTAATCAACTAGCAATTATAAATATTTTACATTTCATGTTTCAAAATGCAAAGTTCTAAAATTATTAAAATGACCAATTTAGAAGAAAGGAAACATATGAAGAATCATCCGTATAAATGATATCATTAAATTTACGGCCATCCAATAGTTTAGAAGAATGGAAACAACTTAATTGATTTGAGATATGCTAAAAAAGCCAATACAAAGAAAATAAATCCATTAGAAAAATAAATGAAAAATAACAAACTTGAGACATTAGATTTAAAATAAAAAAAAAATCCCACTTGATTTATCCAAGAGAAACTAATAAATTGATTGGCCCTTTTTTGCATTGAACTCTCTTGCAACAGTAAAAGAACTAATAGAACAATTGATTTTTCATATATTTTGAGCCATAAAACACACACACACACGCACATTTTTGCATTTACACCTTACACCTTGAAGCTTGAGGCCTATGCCTCATTTTGACAAAGGCTTAATCCCCACATCAAAGTTGTGAGGCTTAAGTCTGAAGGCAAAATCTATACACCTCACCTCAAGGCATAGGCTTTACACCTCAAGACTTAAACCTTTTAAACCAATGATGGCCCTTAACCTATAGAATTGAGAGAGAGAGAGAGAGAGAGAGAGAAAGAGGTGAGTTAATGAAAAGAGACAATGAAATAAGTCTTGAGAGTGATTAGCTATTTGGGTTAATTTGTTCAATTTTAAAAGCAATACAAAAATTAAAAATTAAAAAAAAAAACTATAAAAAGATAAACATCAAATTAAAGGAAATAGAGAAATTGATGACCCTCTCAAATTTATTGCATTTAATTGGATGGTGGGAAAAGGTTTTCCTCAAAAAAGTAGATGTACAAATAATACATGGACAAGTCATAATATTTTGTCCTTTTGTCTTGCATAAGCCTAACAGTTTTGGTTGGATCAATAAAACAGAGGATAACAAATCTTGAACTGCTCTATCATATTTTTATTTAATGGGGACAAATCAACTTCAGCTTTGCCAAAAATGAGGATGTGGAGAGGTTTAGGCCCTGTTTGGCTCGATTCTCATTCCCCATAATGAAATTCTAAAATGAATAAGAATGGGTATAATGAGAAAATATTATTACAAACCAAACACTTTTTCCAAAAAATGAATTTTTTCAGATTGACAAGTGCCCTATGCTGCTCATTTTCATGCTTCAGAAAACTCTATGTTAGCAATTATAAAACCGCCAACCTAGATCTCCAAACTGTTGGCATAGATATGTACCGATGAATGGCCGATGGCTAATGTCCGCCGAGGTAAGTTTCCATGGAAGTCCGCTAGTAAACATCTATGGCAGCAACTTTGTAGGCATATAGTTTCTTCAAAGAATGAAAATGCGTGATTATTTTTCATCCTGTAGGCAACCTCAATTTTTGTGATATGGCTGATTTTTCATTCTAAAAAGAATGAGGCCTATGGAAAGAATTTTGTAACCCAAGGCTCTAATTGCCCATTCTTTCCCTAAATGAGTAAGAATTAAAAGAATGGGACCCAAAGCAACGAGCCAACACTACAAGAAAAATGGTCTAAGGCGATGGTTGCATGACTGTCGTCTTAGGTGTGAAGAACAACGCCTTAGATCTAAGGCAACTTAGGTCTCATTTGACCACTGCCTTAGGCTAGTCTAAGTTCTACTTGCCTTCTTCGGTGATGGTCCGAACCGCCGACTTAAGTCCATTTGACCACCGGCTTGTAACTTGTTTATGGCTAAGTCGGCAGTTGCATGACCACCGGCTTTGATATTTCTTTTTTTTTTTTTTATACTAGCTTAATTTCATAACAAATCTCAATTTAATACTTGTTTAATACAAATCTCATGACAATTTAAGTAAAAATGCAATTAAAATCAAAATCTATTAATTGAATTATTAATTATTATAATATCGAAAACAAATTGTCTAAATACAATATCCAATTGACATGTAAAAGTACAAGGAATTTAAAAAAAAAATCACTTTCTCGGATAATGTAGAACATCTTCCAATGCAAATCCACTTAACATAATGGTTGAACCTGCAAATCATAACATATAAATTGTTAGGGAATGGAGTATGTTTATCATAAAAAATTGGTCAATGCTCAAAATACAAGATCAAGTAAAATGATGTGAAAATCTTTAAAAGAATATTGTTTTCTCACTTTGTAAGTGCTGACTTTGGCCAACTTGGAAGTTTGATACTTGAGCTGCAAAAGAATGTTGGTTTAAATTATTTATAAGATCAAAATTTTGCAACCGATGAAAATTAAAAAAAATGCAACTGATAAACAATTTAAAAAATGCAATGTAGGCAAAGAATGAGAAAAACTTTATGGAGGTTTAAACACACCATTAAGAAAGTGAACTAATAGTACAAATGCAAGAAGGTATAAAAGAATATTGCTTTCCTATGATGTGAGGGCTAATTTTGCTCT
Source organism: Nelumbo lutea (assembly GCF_056320005.1). NCBI lineage: Eukaryota > Viridiplantae > Streptophyta > Magnoliopsida > Proteales > Nelumbonaceae > Nelumbo > Nelumbo lutea. Next base: position 114,970,867 of record NC_142684.1, read on the forward strand.
TAAACTTAGACATTAATCTCAATTATTTGACACTTGAATCACAGTTAATCTTTGCTATAGCAATTAAGAAGAGGAAGGTCTTTGCTAATGGCGCAAAACTATTTTTGACTAGGATGAGTAAGGAGAGCAGATTGAATGGCATCCTTCCAATCCCATAGCCTAAAGAGTTGCTATGGCTCATTGATGACAACTTTGATATAACAACCTTGCCAAAGCAAAGCACCCTAAGAGACGTATGCATGTCTCTTTGAACCCCTTTTCCCTAAAAAAGACATGCATGTGGTCAATTAATAAATCACATGATATGCACATGACCTGTTTGGATTCATTTGCATAAAAATGAATCGGATTAGATTCTTTGCCCATTAGATTTGGGTTGGATCAAACTTGGACTATTTGCTTATGGGCCCATATTGTGTTGAGTTGGATTGGACTATAAATTAGTCCATTGACACCCCTATTGATAATAGTTCATATAGTCAATTAGGGCATTGACAACAATTATGAATGAATTGGTTGCAATAGGAGTTTCACGTTTCATTACAACTGACAACTCAAATTGGGTTACAATTGGCCCAATAGATATCCCCTACCTGTACCCATGCAAGAATTATGTTTTGACATAGGAACTTAGGGGTAGAAGTGAAGGATCCGAGTATTACCCATGCAAGGATTATGTTTTAACATCAGAAAGAAAACGATAGAACAGAGGTGTAACGAGAATCTATTAGATTTTCCCTATTAATAAAGTTCTGGTTCAAATGTTTTGTTTGAAGCAAAATTAAGTACGTAAATGAAACAAATAGGAAAAGAACATAATGATCAAACAACAATTGCTTACCTGGCCTTTAGACTATAGTTTGATGATGTTCCACCATTTGCAATTATCTATTTTGGAGGAGATGACATCCCAAACAATTGCTTACCTATCATTTGCCTCATAACAAGATACTACACAAGACCATAAATGATCATCCTCCCATCAAGGAGATCGGCTTCAATCAGAACAAAATCCGTTCGAATACTGTTCGAACAGCCTTTATAGCCTTGCATCGGGAATATCTCCGTACTTCTATGTTTTATTTGATGGGGAGATATTCCCAATGCAAGGCTATGATGGCTATTAGAATGGACTTTGCTTTGACTGAATTCTGTTTCCCCATCAAGACCATAGATTGTACGTTCCACACTTGTGCGGTTATGATTCCTCACTAAAGTGTTACCCTTTACAAAGTAACTAAAACTAAATAGAAAGAAACACACTTTAAAAGCAGTTGCATAGGTCATGAAATCACCACTTCTATCAAATGGACCAATTCAAACCAATTCGATCTGAATCTGTTTCTCACCTCTCAGTTGTCAAACAGTGTTGCTACTCTTACACATTGAAAGGAAGTGTTTCAAATTTCCAAATACCACCTTAGTGGTTTTTGCAACTCTTGGAGTTCATGCATGCAGATGGTTTCTCCTTTGGTGGCAATAGCTTTAGCTGCCCTCTCTCTCTCTCTCTCTCTCTCTCTCTCTCTCTCTCTCTCTCCTTGTAAACCCCCACCCAATCAAAGAATCTGCAACTCTATCATATAGGAAGTATATTCTCTTGCTTGGTAGTTATGCATATGAAGCTATGACACCCATGCTGAACCTAATTTGCAACCAATTCTACAAGTTCTTGGAATCAATGTAATTATCAAAATAAGGTCTTGGAATTATGGTGGATTTTAGATTTCCCAGGGAATACTGTCATTTATAATTTGTTGGAATCAAGGTGGAAGTTGAACTTTAAGTCAATTATCTCCTCTTAGAATGCACCTAAGAGATCATGAACTAATGGTAATGCTTACTTCAACATATACTTTCACAAACAATTGAAGCCAGATAATATCAACTTAAGAATAACTTCTATGAGATCTCTGAAGCTTTGACTCTTTAGTAAGCATACAACAACCTTCACACCAACTCTAAGATAATGCATTTAAGAGACAAAAAATCAGAGCAGTATAGTACTGCTATATATGTTGAAAGAAAACTTAATAGAGCTATTGAAAATTTCAATTGCTTTTGGAAGTATGGTATTGCAAATGGTTTTATTAGGGGTTCCTAGTGGTTATTTTCAGTTTTCACAAAGAAAGTCATAACTTATTGTTTTCTTGTTTATTCAAGGTTGTAGTTGCACTTGGTTTTTGCTAAAAGGAATTCCAATGCTTTAAAATTAGTTTCATTTCCTTTTTTTTTTCATTTTACTTTCTTTGCCTAATCTCCCCATCCTAGTGGAAGCAACCAGTTCAAGTTGATTAAATGATGCCTTTGAGGAAAGTATTTTGTTCTTTTTTCCCCTTAGTTGACATGTCTTGTTTTTCCCTTGGGTCATGCTTGATAACTTCAATGAAGCCTCACAAATCATATTTGTATTACTTGGTTGCAACATATTACCTAAATTGTCTCTATCACCAACCACCTGATTTGCCTCAAATAATGGCTTTGTTGCATGAGTGGCTCACGTTGTGTGCCACTGGAAACATAATCATCAAAATCACATTCATTTGTGATGGTAAGGCCAATTTCATCAGATATCATCCCTTGTGACCAAAAGAACTTGTAAGTTGTAGGGATGTCCCTATCAAGCTTGAGAAGTGGATTATATAAAGGGGCTGAGATTAAAAATACCCCTGAACATTCACCTTGGACACCAAATAGATAATAATTCACATACAAATATACAAAAAGAGTAGTTTTAAAATTTACAAAGTTATCTTACAACTACTCCTTTGATGTTAATGAAACTTATTAGGAAAAAAAGGAACCAACTCTGTGAAGGCACCCCCACCAATCAAGGAACCACCCGAACCTGAATAAAGAAAATTCTCAGTAACATTCTGTATGCATTGGACCTATTAAGTTACTTTAGAACTGTTACCTCCTACGGTACTACTTAAACAGACAAGATCTGATACACTTCCTTTTTCCAGGGCTGGATGCTTTAAACATGTTACAGAGGAAACATCTTTTAATAGGGCATTCTTCATTTGGAAATTCTTAATATAAGAAGACCTCTGAGGACTATTTGTCCTTGACTTGTCTAAATCAACATCCTGAGGCAAGAATTCAGTTAGTTCTAAGAATCCCAAGATAAACATTCATAGCTTTTAGGTTATATTTTATTCAGAGCTCTAATTGTTGCAGAAGTTGGTCATCTAAAACTTTGATCAACATCAACTGTGAGAGGTAGTATGGGAAGAAAAAATGCCTATATTAATATTATTCCTTTTAATTATTAAAAAATAGTTACTTTATATGAGATCAAAACAGAGCATTCTTTATATGTAGCATTTTTAAGCATTCCAAATCACAATCAATCCGTTTGTTGAAGCGGTGGACGACACCTAGTAGGCGATTCATGGCTGCTGCCTTGTGCCTGAGAGTGTTTGGAAGCTCATTAAAACTTAAGATGGTTAAAAATAGGGGGAAGGAAAAATAAAGACTAGCGAATTCATAACACAATGCATATCCAACAACAGAAGAGAACACCTAAGGCCGAAATGCAAAGAGATTAGTGGAACATGCATGGAGCAAGGTACCGACCAGCTGACATCTTGATGATGAAAACGAAAAGTTCCTTAGAGATACCACATTGATCAGTTAGTGTAGTGTCCAAGAACCCAGAAGTTGAGATCATTTCTTAGAGTTAATTAGAGGAGATAATTTCAAAAACTGATCAGAGCTCTGCATGCATCAAAGAACAAAGTAGCTACTGTAGTGGTGCTGGAAACCAGCTGTTGTGCATAGCTACGTACCTAATCCAGAACAAGAGAGATATTCCCAATGTGTAACTAACCATGGATGATAAGGCCACAAACCTCCTTTGCTTCTCAAAATTTTTCTACTTTGGATGGACAGTGTGCATCTGCTATCTTTGACTTATCTCTCTCTCTCTCTCTCTGCAATTTCCTTGTTTTCTTCTTGTTACTTCCTCTTTGAGCAGTGTGAAGTGTCAACAGACACCATAACCATAGCTCGGGGAAGTAAGAAAGAAGAATCGCCAACAAAAAAAATCTCTTTTAGGTCCAAACTACACACAATAGTGATTGGGCGAATTGGACCAATTTCTTTATTTATGGGACCTCTTGCCTACTCCGCTTGACTAGACCCATGGCAATGGCATTGTTTGTTGTCTCGGAACCTTATCTATGGGTGATCAAGTCGTAGCCATTGACATACTTGATGCATCTCCTGATTTATTGATATCATGAGGATTCAGATACAGTGTAGTTTTGTGCTTTAGATTTTAATTAACTTTCTGGCATTAATGTTTGAACTTCTCTCTGTAAAGATAAAAACATATATAATAACACAATATACAAGAGCTCTACTTCCGATCCGCATAGTTAAAATCAGGAGTTTACAATATTTTTTCATATAGAAAACTTTCAAATCCTTTTTTCTTCTTTCAATTTTCAAACAAGGGTTTTCCCTACACTTATTCATAGCTGGGCTGGGCTTTGCCTCTTTGTTAACAAAAGAAAATGACTAGCTCAAGCCTGAACTTGGCCCAACCATTGGGGCTCGAATCTGCTACCCACAAGCTCTTCTCACATCTACATCCATGAGACATTACAGCTGCGAAGCGGGAGCATCTTCCTTGTCATTCAAGGGGAGATGGAGATGTTCCCAATACACGGTGGTGGTGATCTATGCGTAAGGATGTGAGAACAATTTGTGAGTAGCAGATCCGGAATGCAACTATTGGACCTAGATTTTGAGCCCAAGCCTAAAACTTATCTTATATGGATGATCATGAACTTAATGCCTTGTACTATGATATACACTAATCAATAAAAATTCATGAATTTTTACACGGCGAAATCATTGTTCATGTGGCTAATGATGGATCAATATATTATGTGCGAACACAGATCAAGTTGGAATGTGTTGAAAGTGATTTTTATTAACAAGCTTTTGGTGTTAAGTGTTCTTGATTCTCAAGGGTTGGGATCTCCTAACCTAGGGTGGATTTGAGCCGAAATGAGCCGAGCCAAATAGTATGAGGCTCAAGACTCTTCTACAAGGCTCAAGCTCAAGCTCGGTTCAAGCAAGAACCTTGAGCTTGAACTCAGCTCGAGTAAAAAATTCATAAGCTCGAGCTTGATTTTGAGAAAAAATATTTTATAAAAATAAAAAATTATATATAAAAATATTTTTTATTTGATATTTAAAAAATAAGAATTATAATAATTAATAATTCTTAATTATATATATATATATATATATATATATATTGGAGATGGCTCGTGAGCCTCAAGATAAACTAAGTTCTAATAGGCTCGAACTCGGATCTTTGCTACCCCTTATCTCCTACCAACATAATACATTCCAACCCCTACCAATTTTATCTAACATTTTCATCACGAGATTGAGACCCACCATAAAAGTGATAAAGTGAGATCGGCCATGAATGAGAAATGCCGTGTCAAGTCATGCTGGTGCTTGGTAGGTTGGTGGAATGGAGATAGAATCTACTCATTGGTAGGTTGGTGGAATGGAAATAGAATCTACTCGTTACATAGGCGGCCTCAAAGGCACCTCTTACCATGCATGGGGAACATCTCCCATACTAATTAATTATTATTCGTGGAAGATGTTATCAATGCATGGTGGATGTATATATCTCGGTAGAATGTATTTTATTGGCAGTGATTGGAACTAGATTTTCACTCATATGTAGGAATTTGGATCTATTCCTCACATAGCATGACTGTCTTGGCCGCATGGGGAACGTCTCCCGTACTTATACCTATTAGAGCAAATCTTTTAAATTAGTCGTATTATTCACGAAATTAACAAACGGTACTCTTACGGTTTAGATATTGTCTTGCGGTTTAGATATGAAATGTTGAATTTGCCCTTTACTATTCATCAAAATTTCAAAATAAAACCCGATAGACGAGATCATTGCTCTTCGTGGGAGAGGATGCCGGTGTTCCCCTTCAAACACTTCTCATTTCTCCAACAATGCGAACCCATCATCAACTCATCCTAAGTCTCATATCAACTTAGAAAATACAGAGCTCAAATGGTAAAGCCAAGCTGTTCAAAGGGGCACCGTAGCGGCGGAATCTTCCGGTGGGGATGAGATGAATTTGGCGGGTGGTCGTTCAAGCTACTGTGATCTCAAGAAGCTCGAAGCCGAGTCAAAACCAGCAGCAACGAACACCATGCTTGCCAACAGCCGCAGCAATTGCCAATGCAGCCATGGAAGCACAACTCGTTTGGGGTTTCTGACGGCCGATGGGTTTTGAGGCACTTGTTAAATCATCAATTTGGTTGCTGTGAGAAGGGACACACTTGTGAAACAAATCAGCTATGATTTGAATATAAACGTTCCAAATTGCCTCAAAATCTCTCCGAACCTCTCTAATCGGCAGTGGCGGTGGTGTTTTAGGTACGGGGAAGAGAGGAGATCGAGCACGCCGGTTCCAACAACAGAAGTGGCAGAGGCGCTTGGTGCCGTCTATGCACATCCCTGAATCTGCCCACTAGGCTGTTAAACCTCAACTTACGGGATCGTCACATCCCTGAATATGAATGATCGTTTCCCTTCCTTTTCTTCTTCTTCTTCAACCCGCAGCTCACCTCCTGCAACTTAGAAAATGCAGAGCTCAAAGACAAACCCTATAACAAGACCTGCAACACAACAAGACTTCCAAAGCCCAAAACCGTATTTGATATGAGACTCAAACCTGCCTCACTGCAGCTGCCGACGAGATGAATCAACGAATGGGTATTTTGTCCATTCATGCAAAACCCAGATATGCCAAACCCCTTCCAACAGCGGTGGTGAACATTTAAAAATTTTAAAATAATTAATACTCACATGATGTTACATGTAAATGGAGTGTAATTTTCACAAAAAAGTAATGGAGTGTGACGAAAAATTAACGATAAAAAAAAATCTTAAGCAAATGCAATTGTAAGAAAACTTAAAAATATAGTTTGTAAATTTCGTAAATAATAAGGGTAATTTAAGATATTTACCTATTTATTATTCATGGAGAAATGTTCCGGGTGATTTGTGTCTGTGAGATCGATCGGTGTGAGGCGTATCCAATTCCATCTCTTGATGCAGAAAATTTTTATTTTCGGTGATCCTACAAGGTGCAGTAGGCCGCTTTTATAATAGACGGTCTAGATTGGTCAAGCGATCCTTAACAAACTATCTAGCGACAGCAGAAGAATGAATGGAAGAATCTAGAAGGAGGATAGCAGAGGTATATTACCGTCTATAAGCTCAAGCCGATAACTTCCATCCTCTCTCTTTCATATTGTTGTGTTTCGACTTTCTTATATTTTTGGTAGCGACTAGCGAACTTTCGACCTTCGAGTAAACGAAAAACGCAGAGCGAAGGGTGGTTTCTTCTGCTTTATCAAAGTTACAAACAAAACCTTCCTCAAAATCCACCGACAATAAGAAGATGAAGTACGGGTTCTTCCTTTTATGCTCTTTATTCACATTTTTCCGCTATTTGCAGTAGAAATTTCGTTGTTGTACAACCTGTCTGTTCTGCATCTACAATCAATTTTAGTTGTTACTTTTCAATCGATTCATGGCCTGCTTTATTGATGGTTACAAACATGGGAGTTTGATTCGGTTCAGTAAATATGTTGGGTTAAGCACCTCAGTATCTTACTAGGCAAAGAGAGTGAGTGTTAGGGTTTCAGTGTGCTTCGAGCACTTTGGTGCTGCTCGAATTTAGTGTTGTTGTCTTCAATGTGTTTTTATGATTTTCGAGAACTTTCATGTTGAGTGACAAACTTCCTTTCCATAGATTTTGATGCTGTGGACTTGTATTTGGATGTTTCTTCATGTTTAGAATTTCATTTTGGTGTAATAGTTATTTCTGTAACTTCAGTCTTGTTATTGCTATGGAAAAGCTTGTATTGTGGTTTGAATCCTATTATGGCTTTTGTAGGCTTTTATTGTTTGCTTGGTTCTTTAGGTCTTTTTTTCTAGTTTACTGCTTATTTGGGAAAGGAAAGCTTTTAGATCCATGTTTGTATGCAGTTTGCTGTGATAATGTTTGTCGGGCCTCTAATGAGGCCTAATAATGACTTTCTGACCTTCCAGAAAAAAGTAAGAAACACAAATTGCGTTTTTAAAAATTAAATCAATTCATATAAAAGACCTAGAACCGTAATCAAACGTATTTCAGATTATTTATATTGATACAACATTGGCAACCCCGAGATCTTTAAATCATTTTACAGTCAATATTTTAGTGATTGCATGCATTCGAATTTCTATATTGAAATCCTGTGAAGCATAGCTGTTGATCCTAGGGCAGGAACTAGGTCATTAGCAATGCCTTTTCCATGTAACATGATGGTTTTGATGCAAACTATAAAAGTTATTTTCTTGTTGATTCATGGGCAGAAATGTTATTAGTTGGTTTGCTTGGTTCATGCCCCTTTAGTGCACCAGGTCTACCAAAGGTATCCTTCTATTTTGGTTTGCCACCATATATCTGTTTAATTTTTTAGTGTATCAATTTTCCTTTTCAAAAAAAAAAAAACTGAAAAGGCTCTGAAAGTAATCTGTGGTAAATTTTGTTTTTCTACTTTTGTAGATATCTGAATCTGAATATAGTGGAATTGTTCGGTAATCTGAATATTACAATGTCTGAAAAATTCATTTTACAAATTTACCCTTGAAATTGTTCTTTCAATCACAATAAGTGAAAATGACTAAAATACTATAAAATAATAAAATAGGTTATTAAATAATATTAAAAAGAATAATTTTATAAAATTAATTGGCCTCCTCCTCTCTGCAAATAAACCAACATAGTTCATTGTCTTCCACTTGACACCAAACAGAGAGCAGCGGCAACCTCCCTTCCCTGATCTCTTCCCCTTCCTTCAGCCAATCTTCTTTCATTCTCCCTCTCTCCCTCTCTTTTCCTCACTCTATCAAATTCAAATCACCGAAATCCCTGCTCTTGACAACGGCAACGAAGTCTCACAAGTGACAAGTGGTGGTAAAAGAGGTCAACCTCTTCCCGTTTTGGATTTTTAATCATTGAAATCATCTTCCTGCAATCTTTCCTCTATTTTCTTCTTCAACCAGTCATCCCCTTCCCCTTTTTTGTTTGGTTTGAAACCTCGCCGTCACCGCTGCAACCTCTGGCAGTGGTGACTCTTCCCAACATCTTTCTCTTCCCTCCCCAATACCAGACTGTACTACTTGCATCAAGGGGTGAAAAGTGACACAATGGTGAATCTGAGAAGGTATCCCATCCCTTGCATCAAGCGGATATCCTGAAGCACATCGCACGAGCGAAGCAGGCCGTCTTCTCTGATGAATCAAGAATGAACTACCTCCAAGAAGATGTAGCAGATCATCACAGTGAAGCACATCACTTTTGCTTTCTTGATTCATCAGAGAAGGCGACAACCTGCTTCTCTTGGTCTTCTCATCGCAAACAAGAGCATTTATTTGGGGGTTTCTTATTTTTCCGGATTTCTGCATAAAATTTAAAATCTCATCCTCCAAAGCAGGAGATCAATTGCAAAGGGAAGAAGACAGGAGGGTGCAGTGGGGAAATACATTTTGTCTGCTACCTCTAAACGCGCTCAGAGGTAGTGGGTCCTCTGAATAAATCAGAGGCATTTTCAGTGTTAGGAGGGTCATTTCAGAGACACTACCGAACAACCCTGAAGTGCTGGAAAGTAAAAATTTTGGTGTTCGGAGCTCAGTTCAGCACTACCAAATGCCACCTAACTATTAGGTATACATGCTTTAAGTTATGAGTGATCGTGATACATGCTTTCCTTTGTTAGGATTTTCAGTCATGATTTGATTGATTAAATGCTTGTAGACGATATTTTAATGTTGAATAAAGGAAAAGGATTTATTAATTTCCCTTCCTTTTGTTTTTCAATTAGCTTGTCACTTTCATGAATGAATCTAACTAAGTTACCTTTTATTTAGTGATTCGATTTGTATTTCATTCATTTAAAGCAAGGCTGAAAATATCAATACAATACACCTTGCATTGGTCATATCATATTGTATCTTTTAGTCACCCAAAAACTTTATATAAGGAGTATGAATATTTTAATGGATTTAATTTTTAAACTAAAATATGTATTAACAGACCCCCTTGCCAATTTGTTAGACAAAAAAAAAAAAAAAAGAAAAAAGTAGTTATGATGAAATGAAACTCTCAATACACAAATTATGCGTATTGAGAGGATTGATGCCATGATTTAAAGTAGCCTATTTACGAGACAAATTTTATTAAATGAAATTATTATGAACCAACTTGCAAATTGATTCAAGTCAAACCAATTCATAAATTACATCCATAAGTAGCAGCTTAGGTGACTACAGGTAGAAAGTAGAGACTTTGTGAAGTGTAAAATTAATTTGTTGTTTATAATATAATGAAATTACATCTCCAGTCCAGAGCTTATTGAATCAATACTATTCATTCTGGCCAACTTGAGTAGGAAGTAGGAACAGAACTAGGAGCCCTCCCCCCTTCCCCCTCCCCCTTGAACTTGATGGTTTCCAAAAGGACAGTCTGTGCTATGCCACCATAAACTAAACTGATTCAGCCAATTTGATGTTTGAACTTGATTGAGAGGGGGCTCTGGAAGAAAATTTGGTAAGTGAAAAACAGGACAGGAAGCATGTGTGTCTAGCCAGGTTGACCAGTTTTCCCTACACTCTGGTTTTCCTGGGGAGTCTTTCTTAGGTCAAGGATATCATAGTTTATCCAACCAACAATGGTGTGCTCAGTTAACAAAAATAGTTGTCAGATTTCAAGGCCCTTCAATATCTAGTGTTTATATCGTATAGACATATCCTTTTACTGACATCTGTCCATCAATTAATTGCTTATTGTTGATACAGGTTTTAATATTGTACTTATATTTGGATTGAAATGGCTTAACTATGTAGTTTTTATTGGTAGTATTTCTAATCTACCTTTTTGGACTCTCTGTTTTAGCCGACATCCATCATTGAAATGGGCCCAAAGGTCTGACAAGGTCTACATCACCATTGAGTTACCGGATGCTAAAGATGTTAATCTCAAGCTGGAACCAGAGGGCAAATTCTTTTTCTCTGCTACCAGTGGGGCAGATAAGACACCATATGAAATTGACATTGACCTGTATGATAAGGTTGATGTGGATGTAAGTATTCTAAGTGGAATAGCATTACCCTTCACTTGCTATATGAATGAATCCAGTCATCAACCAAGAGAAATGTATTAATAAGCATTATTGCAGGAGAGCAAGGCTAGTGTTGGATTAAGAAATATATGCTACCTTGTGAGGAAGGTAGAGAAGAAATGGTGGAGTAGATTATTGAAGCAAGAAGGGAAACCTCCAGTGTTTTTGAAAGTTGACTGGGACAAGTGGGTTGATGAAGATGAGGAGCAGGAAAGTAAATGTGGGTCTTAACTCTCTTATTCCTATTGAATATTCATTTTCTTTACATTCTTTTTTCATATCCTACTTTCGTAATCTAATTTATCTGGCAATTGGGATTGCAGCTGGAGCTGATATGGATTTTGGGGATTTTGATTTCTCGGTATGTAGAGACTTAGCATGTTAGATATGGTTGATGTATAGCACGGTGCCTCATGATTTCTCTTTCCTGCCTGCAGAAGTTAAACATGGGAGGTTCTGGACCAGAGGGCTTTGATGATGCTGCCGAGGAAGATGAAGGTTAGTCATGCTAAGTAATAGAAAATTATTCCAGATTTGCCTGATACAAATGAAATACTCGCTCTGTTCTCGACTGCAGAAGAGAAATATTTCTTCCCATCAATTCCCAACATGGCTTCCCAACGTGCAATTTAGCTCACCTAAAATTCTAGTTGTTGGACTGTTTTTTATGTGATATACTAAAAAGATAGAATCAGTAATTGGGTGCTTACTGCTTAGGATGCACAAGGTTTTAGACGGAATGCCCACTGGGAAGATGAGATGCTTCATCAATCCTACCTTCCAAACTTGACAAGTGTTACGCTTATTTGGTTGATGATTTTATTGTTTATGTTTGATCCACTTGTCTTGGATAAAATCTCCAATTCCATGGATGGAAACAACCACCGGGGACTGGGCACAGAGAGGGGCATAGGCTTTTTCTTCTTTCTGAGGGGTTTCGTACAGTAAAAGTGAAAACACACTACATGAACCTGGGGGTAGCGCATCATCGAAGTCCTCAAAAGTGTTTTTTTTTTTTTTGGGGGGGTAGAATGTTGTCCTCGAAGATGACCCTAGCTAGTCTATCCGGGGTATTTTATTCTTGTTGAGCCAATCCCAGTTTGTGCCTGTGCCCGGGGACAAGGCCTTTGACTTTCTCCCCTTGTTTTGTTAATTGAGTTTGGAGGCACCTTCCAGCTCCATCTTCCCATTTCCAAATGCTTGCAGTGGTGCGAATTGCTTCACGGTTTTGTCTATGATCTTGCTTCAGTAAGCTATATTTGTTTGTCACCATAATCAATAGATCTTACTGGGGTATTTAGTTTTGATTCTAAATTTATAGATGTTACTTAATTGGGTGGTCGGTGCCATTTCAACAGATGAAAGTGATACTGAAGAGGTGGAAGCCAAAGATGCCAAGGCAGTTGGTGATGAATCTGAGGCAAAAGAGTAAAGCATGCTTCTTCCCGAAATGAGCATGGTTTTGCACCTCATGCGCCATCAATGACAACACTCTCTGTAAAGAACACAAGTTTTGCTCCTTAACCAAATCTTTTTGGTCTAGATATCACTGATATTATGAATTGGTTAGACTGGATAAAATGGGGCTTTGAATCCCGAGTTATTCAATATAAACTGCATATTTTTGAGTTTTAAATTATTTTACGTATAGAAGTAGGAGCCATCCTATATGGCTGGCAATTATTTCAGGAGTTGTTTGTTTGTTTATTTCATCATCTTGGCGGGAACAAGGCTTGTTGCTTTCTCTCCGTCAGCATGGACAAGCAACTTTACCCAAGGGGACCAGCACTTCTACTCCACCGAAGAGCCGTTCACAGCTAGAAGGATGTGAACGGTGGGGAGGGGGGTGTCAGAAAATTGGCCTATTCAGAGTGATCTGATCGATATTGGATATACTCTCTTTCCATATTCTTATTCTAATAGAAGGGTGACTTAGTCAATTGGGGGTGGGATCTGTTCGCATAATACACTGGAACGTGGGAAATCCATGTCTCACATGAACCACTATTAACAACCTCCTTTAGTGGACAAACGATTTCCGCTGAGGCCTATGGATTGTCCCTTTTTCTTAGATATACGGGTGGTCGGCCCTAACTAATAATAGAAATTTAAAAGAACTATCGAAATATTGGATATTGACAGCAATGACGTCAGGCAGTGTATAATGTAGGTTTGTAAACTGTTATATACCCTTTTCAAGCAATATCCTGCCCACGATAACTCTGCCCACGTTACTGATGCAAATATGTACGCCATAAATACATACAAAATAATATAAAATGTAAAATTTTGCACTCAACATATTTGCATTTATACTCCTAAACTCAGCTTTAGGAGAACTATCCCTTAAAGTTAGCTGTTAGAAGGAAGAACCCAAGAACATATTACCCCACAACATCGGATACAACCGATGTGGATACATTAGCATCCCATACTAACAACATGGGACAAATGGATCATAACATAAACAGCATTCAGTTGTTATTACTCCAACAGAAATGGGGGTTGGGTTCACCTTGCTGCCAATTGGATTTCCTAAACCTTAAAGCAAAAGTAGAGCAACTTATGGAGCTCTTTATGCTGATATTTAAAACTGGATTGCTTAGAGTTGGAACCGGACAAGGAAAATGAATACAATTTTTTTACCAAATATATAAACGTGAAATTATGACTAAAATCCACTTAATAATTTTTTTTAAACTTCACCATAAATTAGGGGTGAGCAAAAAAAAAAAAAAACCAAAAAATCGAACCAACCGAAACCAAACCAAAAGTTCAGTTAACCAAACCAATTGATTCAATTTCAGTTCAATATTTAAAAAAAACAGTACCGGTTCAATTTCAATTAATCAGAATAGAAAACCAGCAGTTAACCGAACTAACTAATATACATATATTTATATATGTTTTATATTTTCTATACATTATAAATTAATAAATATGCATTATATATATTTATAATATATAATATATTTTTTATTATTTAAAATATAACATTATATATTTCTAATATTTTATTATATTTATATATTTTTCAAAACTCAGTAGCCCTGATTCGGTTTCAAAAATTAGCCCATAAATTCACTCCACTATCAAACTCCCCAATATAAAATCTTTTTTTCCAACTGTTGTACGCCTATAACAGGGCCAATTAGGCACCCTTGTCATACGGTCATCAGAACCATGCTACGATTTCCACAGTTTGTGATGAATGGGATACAATGGACATTAGTAAGCATTTCTGTAGGTGCTTTAGGGCTATGGCCCGAATGAAAATAACCCTTCATTGTTCCCAAGGCTAAGGATGACATTCTATTTATAGGATTCCAGACGGTTGAAAGGTTATAGATAACAATTAGGTTATGTTTCGTTTGAAAGAAAATAAGAGAAACAGAAGGTTGACGGAAATTCCTGGAGGAACTCTGAAATTTCTCTCTTCCAAATTTCTTGTTTCTCTTATTTTCTTTCAAACCAAAAACAGCCCGACTCATGCCCCTCGTAGAATGAATCTTCTACCATGGATTCATGATAGAGCCGCTACACATATTTTGCACAAATACTGTAAACATGTAAAACTAACTGTGATGTTATATTTATGAAACAGGGATACAAACAACTTGTTTATCCATCTCTTTACATGCCCATGGTATTGCCCTTAGCTGCTTGGCAATCTCATCTGCACCACTTCAGGAGACGGCCTAAGAGTGCAGATCATCTCTTTCGTCTTTCCAAAATAGACCTGCCATTTACAGTAGTGAATTAAACTCATCGATTCAGAATCTATTTTGAAAGACATCCATACATGTTACATAGCAGAAAAACAAATGAAACCGAAGGCCAAATAACATGTGTTATGGGTTTTACAGTGCTAGTACCGGGAAACAAGGTAGGGCCTTCACAACAAATACAGACAAGATAATCAAAATTACGGGCTGGTGCTTACTTGATCCAGGGAGTTTCTCAGCTTACTCTCCATTTCTTCGATCATCCTTCCCATGTTACAGAGGTGACCCTCAGCAACTGGTAGATCCATATTCATCTTCAAGAAACATAAAATAGTAAGTATTCTTACATTTTCATAATACAGTGGAGCATGGCTCCAAGTATCAATTTTTGTGTATCATTCAATTCAAAGTGATGATCCTCAAAAAAAAAAAAAAAATTCAGATTTCAAGCTTTGAACTAAGCCACCTGTGGTAAGGGTATTAACTATTAAGCACTGAAAATGGCCAATGCCCAAAATCCACATATTCAGCGTTTTGGTTACCCTGAAAACCAATACGTATGATGCTTTGAACCTTGCAGTGGAAAACTTCTGTGAAAGAAATGTCACCCACCGACTACGTGCCCTCACAGCATGCTTGGGGGCTGGGGCACATGCACATGCAAGTTTATAAGAATTGTTGTTTGGTAGGTTCACTTAACTAAGGCAATGACTATTAGGCTAAGTTTGGGAGTGTTTATTTTGTTTTGATCAGCTTCTGCAATTTTGTTCAATTCTTTCTTTTTATTTCTCTGCTATTCAGTGTCTCCTTTTAGCAGGGATCTTCCATCAATTTATTTTTTGGATAAACAATCTTCCTTCAAGGTATTAATGAAAGAATTCTGATTGTTATTAATTAAAGAAAGAAACTTAAACTTCACAAATTGGATCATACCAAAATTACTATTTAGGGCTGTAATCAGATTGGGCCCAGCTACATCTGCATCCGGTCTGATTATCAAATCTTTGGATCCAGATCTGATCCAAAATCTGATATGTCGGGCTTGGATTGGATTTTGATTTAATCCACAACCATTTTATTGTGCACAAAATGACAAAAAAAGTTTAAAAAAAAATAAATAATAAAATGTTGAACTTATTAGTTATACTCACATAGTTATATTACGCATACATAATAATAATTTTTATTTTTTAATCAGTCCCAGATTTTAATCTGATCAGATTATTAGCATCTGCATCCAACCTGATTATTAATCGGATGCAAGTTATGGAATCCAAATCTAGGATAATCAGATAGGACGCCAAATTGGGTATCAGATTTTTTGAGTTGATTGGCAGCTCTAGCTGTAATTGGATCGGATCCAGCTACTTATGATTACTGGATCATAATATCGTATACACAATGGGCCTTTTCTGAACATTTCTTATTTCTTTTCTTTTTCCTTTATAGGATTTCTTTCTGCAATCCAAGTTCAGAAAAGAACAATAATAAAATGATGACTTGTATACCACATCTCTAGTTCTCTACATATTTTGAAGAACTTTGACTGTTAATTGAAATAAAGATAGTCGGGAAAAATGAAACAGAGGAACAGGCTCATTTGATCTGAGGAGTGCTACACAACTCCCAAGTGGTTTAAAGCAGAAAACGCTGAAGAAGAAAACAAGCAATTAAAGATGAAAGCTTCCTACTAAACTATTCCAAATGATGAAATACCTGCCGTCTTATTGATCCTGATAAACTGAATGTGCTTGCCGACTCTTCATTCGTGGTCAATGATAGCATGACTGTACTGGTTAAGCAGTAACGAGCCATTCCATCTTCCTCTACTCCTACCTAATTGGAAAAATTTAATCTTACAAAAGAATCAACAGAAAGGATAACAAAAAGAACGACTAATAAATATTGCTTCCAAGTATCAATACAATGGTACCCACCTCAATTACATGAATAGCATCCCATAAACCTTCTTGCAAGTAACCCCTACGGCCCTGACCTGACCTTGAGCCATCTTCAACAAGTAATTACTACATATTAGAAAAAAACAAACTTTTCCATTTCTTCTTTACAGGTAGAAACATAGTTTAATTTTCTCTGTGCAGGCATATTGTAAAACCTAACCTTTTTTTACTAAGAAGCATGCGACAAAACCTTCATTGTCATCCTCCCACACATATACTGATGAAATACCGCCTTCATAATACCTACCAATTTAGTGGTTAAATTTCTATTACTTCCTCGGAAACAGAGGTGTCTTCCTTAAAACCTTATGCAAGCTCTAATTACATTCCAGCAGGCAGAATAGAGGCGCGCCTCAGTAAATGATATTTTAGAATAATAAAAGTAATCACCAATCAAAAAAAAAAAAAAAGAAAATAATCAAATGTTCAGTTATTCTTGAAACAATTTATTATCAGAACAAACCCAAGGGTGAGGTAGGTCAAAGATCTCACTGGTCACAATAAATTGCAAAGACGCCATTTGCTTCGACTTCAAGTTTCCTCAACTCTGGTGATGGTTGCTGCCCATCTCCCAATGGCGGATGATATTTGTTTGACCAAGGTGATCTACAAAAATTCATCGATTTATAAAATGTCTACGGGAAACCAGAATATCTCAATACCACTTTCAGGAGCAACTATTATTGGAATAGTTAGCAATTACCTATAGGAATCCGCATCTCTGTTGTAGTCACACAATATGAACTCTTTTCCACACTCTATATCGTAGGATACCTGTTCTCTTGGTCCAAAGAAGATTTAAAATATTAAACGGAAGAAAGAGTAAAAGGATTAACCTTCCTTCCAGAAGAAAGAAGCTAGAAATAAGCCAATTACAGGAATTGAGTGGGAATGCAGATGAGCCAAATCAGTGCAAAACAAGGTAAACGCGCTTGAATATAGCATTTGTTGCCTTCAACTTGTACTTTCATAACAGGGAAAAGAAAAAAGACAAACACACCAAACATCAAAAACCGCAACAAGTACTAAATTTTAAAAGGATTCCTCTTTGCAAGCTAACTCGAGACAGTGGAAAATAACATTACAGTGCATTCAAAAAAAAAAAACTACATAAACCAAAATATGAGAAAGAAAGATAAATAGGCTGAGAGGGACGGGCGGGCCTATAAAAAGCAAAACTGAGGCAGATTACAACTAACAACAGTGAGTACTGATCAAGCAATCAACCAACTCACGTGAACGGCATCATTTTGCACAAACAAGCCAAATAACCGAATAACAAAGAGCAAGCGAAAGAACTCAAAACTCTATGAGAAATTAGAAATAAAGATTGTACAAAAGTTGAAGGGAGAATAACAACTTGGATTAATTTCTTCAAGCAAGGAAACTCCGTAAAGCACGAACCGATCTAGCAACAAAAACCAGTCAAATGAGACAGTACTAGAGAGCTGCAAGAGAACAAAAACGAACCTGGAGCGGCTGATCAACTTGTGAGAGGAGATCTGAAGAGTGTTGAGGCAGGAGACTCAAAAGGGCAGAGAGAGCCGTGTCTGTGTGCTTTGGGTGGATCCTTCGCATTAAGTCCATTGCGGTCTCCATTTCTTTTTACAAAGAGTGCGCAGGTGAAGGTGCGTGCACTAGATAAGATTTCTCAGAAAGAGCCGAGAAGGAAAGGACTCCGCAAGTTGAAAGCAAAAGAGAGAGAGAGAGAGAGAGAGAGAGAGAGAGAGATTTCAGACAAGGCGCGCGTTCTTTGATCCTGAGCTTCTCTCGCGGGAACCGTCTTTTATACCTTGAGATTTGTTTTTCCTAAATATGTCACAGGTAAATCGCGAAACATACTATTAAGGTGAATCTCGAGGAGTCAAAATGCTAGTAACCGTTGGATGTTTTGGTTACAGTGATCATTGGCGACAATGACTGAAAAATCGCCTGATAACACAACGGGCTGTTGCCTGCAACACCTTCTCAGGTGATCCATTAATGCCACGTGGCAGATGCAGCCACTCACATTGAAACTCTTTTACTACCAGTAGACTTTCGTTCCTTTTAAAGAAAAGGGGACTGGTCCTATTGACGGTGGATGTTGAAACCACCTCATCCAGATTACAAACAAATCGAAATCCTCACAGCCCCGCGGATTAGTGACGTGTTAACTTCTGATTGTCTTTGTAGGTTGTACACGAATTGATTGACTCTCGCTCGCTGCATGACACGTTGGTTAAACCTAGAAGACCCTTACTGGGTGAAGAAACGTGTCACATAGGGAGAGCCCGCTTGACAGCCCAAGCTGTTTTTGGTTTAATAATTCTGAAGACCCTTACTTGACAGCCCGCTTGACTCTTTCTGCTGGACGATAAACCAATAATAATACACCACGTAAGCTTTGTACACAATTGAAGTTTACAAAAATGCCTTTGAGACATTCTAGTTCTATGCTTGGGCCATTTTAGGTTTGATGAATGGGCTGCTTCTGGCCCATATAGACCCATGAATTATGAAAGCAAGGAAGAGTCAAGGGAAAACAGGAAATATATATATATATATATATAAAAAGAGGAATCGAGTGGTCATGACTCATGAGTTGTTGTGCACGTTATAATCAAATCATGGCCAGCATGAGTAATACCCTACTTATGACCTATGATCCAGCAAACAAGAGGAAAAAAGATACGTTGCTTTTCTTTTCTTTACTTCTCCTATCCTATGTTGTTGTTATTATAGCATGAACATGCCCAGTTGTTTTTAAGTCATATTTACCCGAAAAAATAAAAATATCGCTCAACCAAGCAAGCTATAAAAAGTAGGCAATGCTGAGGTTATTTATTCATGCAGCGCAGAATAGCTCTTTTGATCAAATTGTTTTATCGTTATCGGCCTCTAGATTTGGAAAACGATTCAGCCTTGTAAAGATGATTGCAACCATTTACAAAATTTTGCTGATAATGGACCAAACCAAAGGAGGCAGTGTAGGAAATGTATATGATTCAATTAGGCCCATTCAATTTTGGAGCCCATACGACCCACACAATCAGACAATTCCTGGTCATGTTTCTACAGGCTATACCAGGCCAAATACAAATATTAATAGTGACTGTGACTGAACGCAATTTATCAGTCATCAGATTTGCCAGGGCAAGCCAGGTTGGACCGTCCGTTTGAACCAACTCTCATCAGTACTTGATTGGTTCAACGGACCAGGTTATATCAGAGTTGATTGATCTGATGAAATTTATAAACTCCTATTGGATGGTTGGACGACCAGTTGACTGCTTCCGATGATGACCATGTCACCTGGTCTGATAATTATTTTCTCTCTTTGTCCAGCCATATTTCCTTTTTCCAGTTTTCTTTTCTCTTTTCATGTATGTGATGGATGAGTTGGCCAACTCACCTACTTACACCTCTCTCTCTCTCTCTGTCTCCTATTTTCTTTTCCTTCAGTCATGCATGATTGAGTACCGAAGCCGATTTTTCGGGTTGGATTCGGACTAAGCCGGTCCGAGTTGCACCTGTAGTCTTAAACTCATAGCTCCATTTCTAACCATTGAGTATTGATGCTCCTTCGCAATCACGTCTGTCGATTGATACTTTGAACCATGCAGGAAATGTCCATATCATCTTTTCCTCGAGTCCCATAGCTTTTACTTTTGACTTCTTTATAGAACCAGTGTGAAGACAAATAAGCATTTTCAAGGTGAAGTGGTTAGTCATGAATGAATTGAGAGATAGATGTCAAGGGAGGATATTTTAAGCTCTTAATCTTTCAAAACTTCGTATAGGGAAAAAAAGTGACAATTAGAAAATGTTGTCTAAATATGTGATAATGTTCGTCGAAATTAACTCTATCGAAAACAAAATAAAAGTCATGAAAATTTGTCATTCCTATTATTCAACCTCTTTAAAAAAATCTAAATTAGAACCGTAACAATCCGGCTTTATTTTATTTTGTTTTTGAAATTGGCTATGAATTGCCTACGCATTAAGGAGAACATGATCCAGAAAAGCCCAATTATAATTACAATCAAAACAGACACAACACAAAAGAGATGGAGAGAAAGATGATGATGATGATGATAGTTGGGCTTCGAAGGCTGTTTGGACCCATATATTGTATGGACCTCCATAATTTGCCACTAGGGCTCATGTGATCTACAAGGGAAGAATTGTATAATCTTTTGTCGTTAGTGTTTATATTAAGGCTGCATTTGGCATTCCTTATTTTAAGGATTTGTCTTTTTTTTTTTCTGTTAAAAATTTAGTGTTTATAGGGGCATTTTAATTGTAAAAAGAAAATAAGTCCTTAAAATAAGAAATACCAAATGCAGCATAAGCGTTTATTGAACTCATCATTTTATTAGAAGCTAAAAGCACTTGAGAAGCGTCAATAATAATAATAATAATAATAATAATAATAATAAAGTCGGAACTGGCATTTGGTAAAGAAAGGCTCACAAAGCAGTTTCTCACCCCAAGCAGCCGGTTGAGAATAAGTCAAAAGTTTTGGGTTTTTGGCTTCTCACATTTTGGAAGCCCTTTTATTTAAAAAAAAAAAAAAGACCATTTAAAATGTCATACCAAACACTGGAATGTGCTTATCTAAATAAGGATTTAATCCAAAAAGTGCTTGCTTAAAAGCGCTTTTAGAAAAGGAAAAGCACTCCCAGACGCAGCTGACACCCATCGGCTAGATGAGTATGATCAAACCACCTAGATTCGAATTCGTAATCATATGTTGAAGCTGATTACTTAGCCCAGCTAATCTCATACGCAGATTTGTTCCTCACCCTAGTAGCAACCCATCAAAATATGGCCATAATTAGCGCAAAAGTATGGGCCTCATCTGGTACGTAGGGCCCAGACTTACCATAGACGTTATTTCCAACAAAAACAAATGCAATACCCAAAAGCCTTTTAACGACTAACAAGGAATGCAGCAGTGGACCAGGCATATCCTTTGTTTAGGCCTTAGGTAGGCGACGACAAAGCAAAAGGGTGGAAACTAACGGATCAAATCAAATAGATGGCTCCACATTCTCAGCCCCCCTAACGATTGAATCGCTCGGAGCGTTTCTGCCCAATTGCTGAGGCGAGAGGAAATCATTGATGCAATATGTTATGTTGTTCCAGAACTCTGGGCTTTGTATGAGATTCATGCTTGCTGAACGTCTCTCATGGATAGTTTGATTCAGAGTCTTGTATCCGTTGGACCGTCGTCTATCTTTTGTTTTTTTTTTTTTTTTCTGTTTGATTTCTTCTTCTTCTTCTTCGCCTTTCTTCCTTTCTTTTCTTTTCTTTTTTTTTTTTCCGTTTATGTTATGTGATAAACTCAAGGGCAACCCAAAAGGGCCAATTAGGAAATGCATTTCCATGGGTCCTACCTCGTATCATTGTCTTTTGGCCACGAGCTGAAACTTTCCGAGACCGGGAGGAATGGGCCCTTTTGGGTCCCCAGCCCATCTTGCATCGCCGAGGATTCCTTAGAATTATCTTTCCTGAGTCTATCCAAGGGCCCGTTTGGCTCTCAACACACCAGACCTGATTCCTATTCAGGTTTTTTTGCTTGAACATGAATCTGTTCCAATACTTTGGGGTCTATTACTATATTGGGTAGTCGGATTTTTATGGACTCCTTCCAGAACTAGGGCTACTACAGTCAGGAGGATTGAAATAATGAAGTAAGAAGTTCCAAATGTACAAACAATTTTTATACGTGTGTTGTGTTCAGATGATCACACCCCACTAGAAACGGGTCCCACTTGCCAAGTATCATCTTATTTAGATAGATTAATTTTTGTACTGTTTGATCTCTTAGCTTTTGATTGAAGTTCTTTGGGGCTCTATTGGATAATTTCACAGAGGTGAGATCATCTGGCCGTGCTTGTTTTAACCATGAAGTCCCGGGGGGGACCCGTGCATCAACTACGCCATTCAATGGCACCTCATGTGCAAGCTCTCAGAGGCATTTAATTTGTTCTTGCCTTTTAGAAACAACCACATTGATTTTTGAGACAAAGGATGGAGAGATCCATCCATCCTTCGTCTGCTCAAAGCCTGAAAACTAGTTCCGGTTAAGTCATTGAGGCTTGCTTGATTATTGATAAATCAATTTTTTGGTTAATTATCTCGCATTTAATCTGCTTTTAATTGGTCGATGACTCAGAGGCCAAAGTGGAGAACTTTTGCTGGATGAGGACCTGGATGATGGGTTGATCAAACCGAGCTGGGGGTGGATTAGGTGCCGAGTTGACTGAGCCGAGATAGATAGGTTAGGTGTCGAACTGACTGGGCCGAGCTGGGCAAGTTAGGTGCCGAAATGACTAGGCCAAGCTGGGCAGGTTAGGTGTCGAACTGATTGGGCCGAGCTTTACAGGTTAGGTGTCGAACTGGTTGGGCTGAGCTGGGTAGGTTAGGTGCCGAGCTGGGCAGGTTAGGTGCCGAACTGGGTAGGTTAGGTGCTGAATTGACTGGGCCGAGCTACATATTACGTGACGAGCTGACCAGAGGGCCAAACTGACTGGTGGCGACTTGGATTGATTGTTGAGATTCGTAGTTCTTTAGAGACCTACAAGGAATCAATGTCAGAGGACCCAGGGTGGCTAACCCGGCGAGGTCGCTCTGATGATAAAGTCAGTAATTTCATAGTAGACTGCGAGCGAAAAATCAGAAAAAGTATGAGAGCTAGAATATGCTTACTTGCCCCCCCTCATGTCATTGGGATTGGTGCCTTTATAAAGGCATTGTTTGGCGTGGGGTTCATGCACCATATCCGAGATTTTCGAGAGGTCGCCTAAGTGATCCGAGATTCCAGGAGGCAACCGCCATGCACAGTGACCACCCTCCGGATCGTTCGGTATGTGGGCCAACTTCCAAGGATCGTGGGAGTGTTGGGATATGCATGTCGAATTTATCAGCGAGCACGTCTCGCAGGTTGCCAGGCCGCCATGTCGGCACCTGTGCTAGGCTGCCAGTTCGGCACCTGTGCCAGGTCGCCAGTTCAGTGACTGTGCTAGGTTGCCAGGTCGCTAGCTGGGACACCATCATCTTGGCTAATGCAAGTTGTTGCCTAAGTGGTTCCGAATGTCACCTATTTGTTTCGAGATGGCACGTGTAACAATGTCATTGAAGGGCCAAATCCTCCCTCATCAATTATAAAAAGTCCTTTTCATCTGTAATTCTTTCTATAGTTACAGATCTTCCAATCCTCAAGCAGGGAGCTTGTTTTGGTTCCCCTAATGGTAGCTGATGAGGGCGAATTTGGCCCTCTAATGACATTGTGACACATGGTACCTCAGAACAAATAGGTGACACCCGGAACCACTTTGGCAACAACTTGCCTTAGCCAAGTTGATGGTGTCCCACCTGGCGGCCTAGGCGCAGCCTAGCTGCTTGGCCCTGGCGCGACCTGGCACAGGCACGTCCTGGCGGCCTGGCCCTAGTGTGACTCGGTAGCTTAGCCCAGGGCGACCTGGCCTTGGCGTGAACTAAAAGCCTGACACAAGCACCAACCTGGCGGCCTAGCCCAAGCGCGACCTGGCAGCTTGGCACAGGTGCAGCTTGGCGGCCTAACACAAGCACTGACCTGGAAGCCTGGCCCAGGCGCGACCTGGCAGCCTAGCCCAGGCGCGACTTGGCAACCTGGCACAGGCGTGACCTGACGACCTGGCGACTTGCAAGACGTGCTCGCCGACAAATTTGGCATGCATATCCAAATACTCCAATGATCCTTGGAGGCTGGCACACGTGCCGAACGATTTGGAGGGGTGGTCAACGTGCATGGCGGTTACCTCCAGGAATCTCGACCCACTTAGACAACCTCGCAGAAATCTCGGATATGGTGCATGAAGCCCACGCCAAACAATGCCTATATAAAGACACCAACCCAGAAGCAAATAAAGAAGCAAGCAAGCAACTAAGCAAGTTCTATCTCTCAGACTTTGTGATTTTTAGCTCGTAGTCTAATATGAGAGTACTGACTTAAGCATCGGAGCGACCTCGCCAAGTTAGCCACCCTGGGTCCTCTAACATTTGGTTCCTTGCAGGTCTCTAAAGAGCAACGAAGCTCATCAATTCAGCTCGCCACCTGGTCAGCCTAACACCTCACAAGCAGTTCGACACCTCACAAGCAGCATGCCACCTGGTCAGCTCGGCACCTCATAGGCAACTCGACACTATAGTCAGCTCGCCACCTAGCCTACCCAGCTGAGTCTAGAAGCAGACCAAATGATGAGATACTTAGCCAAAAAATCGATACATCAACAAAAATTTGATTCATCAATTGGTGCTGTCTTTGGGAAACACTACAAAAAGTTAAGTTCTCATCTTCTCGCTTTATAGTTTCATTTTTTTACTCAAAGACTATGCATGAAGTGCTAACAGACTAAGCAGATCTATCAACTTTACTTTCAATTTTGATAAAGCCTCATCAGTCCTCTTTGCGAGGTCCCCCCTACAAAGATGAGCTCATCGTGGCTTCCGCGGGAATTGGCGGCCAATAGACTGCATGAGCGCCCTTGCTGGTCGAGCCTTCCAAGGCTTCCGTGTGAGCTGGCAAATTAAAGTTAGTAGTGCTGCCCCCCGTAGGTCAAGCTCCTAGTAGCTTCTTGTAGGAGTGGGTGACCAACATCACGAGGCTGATGCAGCGTAGTCATAGCACTAAGGCACCCACCTGACGGTCCAGGCGTGAGCTGGTGGCCTGGCATAAGCGTGGCCCAACGGCCTAGCCCTGGCGTGGCCTGGCACTGGCGCGGCCTGACCTTGGCGCGACCTGGCGGCTTAGCCCAAGCGCGAACTGGCGAACTGATAAAATGCCTCGGCACTACAAGTCCTAGTTGCCTCTTTGGCATGGGAAAAATCAAAGATCAAGGAGAATGGACTACGAGTCGCTCCTAGAGCTTAATGGCTAAAATACTACATAAAACCCAGTCGCCTCTTCGGCATGGGCAAGATCAAGGAGAGTGGACTACGAGTCGCTCTTAGAGCCTAAGGGCCAAAATAACGAACTAGCGAATACCTCCTCACCACATAAGACCTAGTTGCCTCTTCGGCATGGGCAAAATCAAGGAGCGGACTGCGAGTCGCTCCCAAAGCCTAAGGAATTGAATCGACGCTTATGAGCTCATCGAATTATTCATTCCGGGAGTGGGGGCAAATGATGAGGGCGAATTTGGCCCTCCAATGACATTGTGACACATGGCACCTCGAAACAAATAGGTGACACCCAAAACCACTTTGGCAACAACTTGCCTTAGCCAAGTTGATGGTGTCCCACCTAGCGGCCTGGCGGCCTAGCCCTAGCGCGACCTGGCGGCTTGGCACAGGCACTGACCTGGCAGCCTGGCCCAGGCGCAACCTGGCAGCCTAGCATAGGTGCGACCTGACGACCTAGCACATGTGCTGACCTAACAACTTGCAAGACGTGCTCGCCGACGAATTCAGCATGCATATCCGAACACTCCCATGATCCTTGGAAGTTGGCCCACATGGTGAACGATATGGAGGGTGGTCAAGGTGCATGGCAGTTACTTCCAGGAATCTCAACCCATTTAGACGACATCGTAGAAATCTCGGATATAGTGCATGAAGCCCACGCCAAACAATGCCTATATAAAGGCACCGACCTAGAACAAAAGAAAGAAGCAAGCAAGCAAGTAAGCAAGTTCTAGCTCTCAGACTTTGTGATTTTTAGCTCATAGTCTACTATGAGAGTACTGACTTAAGCATCAGAGCGACCTCGTCGGATTAGCCACCCCGGGTTCTCTGACATTTGGTTCCTTGCAGGTCTCTAAAGAGCAACGGACCTCATCAATTCAACTCGCCACCTGGTCAGCCCAACACCTCACAGGCAGCTCGCTACCTGGTCAGCTCGGTACTATAATCAGCTCGCCACCTAGTTTGCCTAGCTCGACTCAACTCGAGCCAAAGTTCACTTCGGCCTGAATCATCGGCCACTTGAAAGTAGATCAAATGACGAGGTACTTAGGCAAAAAATCGATACATTAACCAAAATTGATTCATCAATAGCTGTGGATGTGGATGTTGCAAAATGGAGTCCTTTCTCCTTCGTTTCTTTCTATTACATTATTCACAGATTTGACCTCGGAAGACAATTCCAATACCCGAAGATTGAAAACATATAGAAAATTCACAGATTCAAACAAAGATATCCAATCTTTCTTGTCTCTTTCCTTTATAAAGCTCTTGAACTCGGTTCAGGACAACCGACCTTGCCCAGTCTTTCCCTTGGTCCCTGTTCTTATCCTTCTTTGTTCTTGTAGTGTTTTTTCTTATGATGTTCTGTTTTTTTTTTCACTGTTCTGGTACTTGAAAATATGTTGCAAGGGGCAAAGTTTCTACAACAGCTTCCCATTCATTCCCAACAAGATACCGCGAAGCCAGCGTTTCGCAGCTAGCGCGCACTGTAGTTTTCTTCGCTTCCTACGAATCGAATGAACCATGTTCACCGATACGAGAGACTTCCCACTTTCGATGACTCAAACTTTAATAGTAATAAGCAAAATAGTGAAGCAAGAAAAGTGATAACCAATCAAGCTGATAACAGGTTGGATCATAATTTTTATGAGAATGAATTTGCTAGTTAGATTGTTCCCAAAGTAGTTCGAGCTAGGGGTGCAAGTCGGGTAGCCGGGCCGTGTTTAAGCTCAACATAGGCCCAATTCTAGGGCCGAGCCTGAACTGTTCAACTTGGGCTTGGCCTGAACCAAAAAGTTGATGCACTTAGGTTTGGCTCGGTCCTGGGCCGGGCTTGGATTGGTCAATCAGCCTACGTTAAATTAAAATTTAATAAAAATATATGTATAGGGCCAAGCTCAGACCAGGTCAGGCTATTTAAGGACTAGGACCAGACCTGGCCTGGCCCAAAAAATAAAAATCCTCCAACTTTTGGGACCAGACGCAACCTAGGGTCATAAAATCCAAACTCAGCCCATATAAAATTGCAGGTTTAGTCTTGGGTTAGACCCACCCAGTTGTAACCCTAGTTTAAACGAGATGGGAATCCATGTTCCTTTTATCTTTCCCCATTCTCCATTCCATGAAAGATTTCAACTACAAATATACTGTGGGTCGTGTGAAGAGAGAGCATATGGGAGGTCTGAAGTGTGGGATTGAACATCCGCCCATCTACTGATTCCCTATCTAGGAACAGTCTGGATGAGCCACAAGATCTGTCCAAATGGCAGAAATAAGTATGGCAACTTTTTCTCCTCGCTGGTGTGTATATATATAGAGTAGAAATTTGTTGAGGCATTAGACTGTCTTTGGAAATGATGCAGATGAACTGTAAATTTCGGTTCAGGGTAAATTTGCATTTTGGTTCACTTTTGTCTGTATTTGACAACATTACATTTATGCATTGATAAATGAAAGACCAATGCATATTTAGTTTGATAATAAGATGTAAAAGTACATCAATAAAAAAGAAGTAAATTTGTATTCAAATGGGCTTTTGATAAAAAAAAAGGGCATATGCTTTATTGAAATTCATTTTTGCATCCATTACAGCTAAAAGTCTGTTTAGTAAAAAGATAAATTTGTTAGTGCAAAATTAACCCAACTTTACAATTTATATGAATCATTTTACACTACATATTTGGCAACGTTTTTAAATACAGCATAATTATTTTTAAGCCTCGTTTTTTCGTATTTTGCAGGATAATATACTTTGCATTTATATTTATATGAGGTTATATTGGATTTCACAATAAGCAATTTTTCTAAAGAGTATTAATTATTCATATAACCAATACCTTCCTAGATGATGTATAAATTAATTATTTACATCCAGACAAATAAAATATGGAAAACACTTGCCCAAATAAACTAACCTATCTAGGTGAGTGAAGGCGAACGAGACCTTAATTTAAAACTTAATAGATCTTAGCCTTATCAAAATTATTTGTAGTGTATTTTGTTAAAACTATAAATACGTAAACAATTTAGGTAAAGTCGTAAAGATGTCTAAACAACATGTTATTGAATTGTCAGATTATTAGCAAGACATATATAGGCTGACCGAAACACAAACATGGAGAGTCTACCTATAAAACCAACTCGACATTGAGTGATTGATAATCATATTTAAATTAAATTTAAATCACATTCGATTATATATATATATATATATATATTAAAATGATTTAAAATAGATTATTTCCCGTGAATAGATTTTCTGTCAAAATTCAAGATCTTGGGAGAGAGTATTTTTTAACCAAAAGAATGGGAAAATGTTCTTGTCAAATGGGTCATTTTATATTAAAGACAAACCCGAGATTCCTCCATGTGAGCAACTTAACTTATGTGACCTTGAGCACTCGAATGCTTTACCCATTAGTCGGCCTATCCAATTGGATGGGGGCCACTACTTCTTTTAATCATGGTGATATACGGGCCTTAGCAAGTAACATCATGTCATCAATGGATGGCCCTCTCTGCTTCTTTTTGTCTTCTATGAGTTTTATCACGTTACTGAGAACACTTTCACTTCCATTTGTATGGACCATAGTCTGTAGTTTGGATTCTGGACGAACCCAACATTAGGAAAAAGATTCAAACCAATATTTTGACTGTGGCGCTGAAATATCCACTATTATATATTCCGGAAAATTGAGTCACACCATCGACTACAGACATTATTTTTGGCAGAAAGTAAAAAAAGAAAATTTGAACAGTGATTTTTTATTTTTTTAATCGTATTCACTTGAATGGTAGGAGAAAAGCCAAATTCCCTTGGTTACAATACAACTCTTACTTCCACAAAACAAAAATGTCTACGACGGATGGCTAAAAGTGACCTGATCGATCATGATCTAATAATCTCTTAGGTGGGTGGGACCCATCCAATTAGTAGGTCCTGATGCATGAAATGTGATGCAGTACTTCGCACCTATAACACTGCCAGAAAAGGGGTGTTCACGAGCATGTATGATTTTGTTTTTTTTTTTAACAAAACAATTTTCACATCAACAAAGTTCTAGTTTTGTTTTTTTTTTAACAAACAAAATCAAACATGTTGCCCAATAATACAATGTATGCCCTGTTTTAAGTTAGTCAACCAGGTAATTGATCATAATCCCTGTTTCATGGTAAGAGAATTTTTTTCAGAGAGCTGAGTAACCGATACTTTCATGGTGGGTGGGTAAATTGTTTACCCGCCCACTAAAAACACCAATCCCTTCCCACTTTTTTGCCCAAGGAAATAATAATAATGGTTTTCGAATTATCATTGACCTAGATGGTCAGACTGTTCAGTCTGAAAATCGTTCAAGCAATTGGTTTGGTTTCATCTCTGAACTAGAATCTTGCCAAAAACTATTGACTTAATCAACAACCTATTCACCTGTGATATCAAACCATCAACCTATTTGACCTGGATAATGGTTTTTTGCTGTTTTTAATTTTATTTATTTTTAAATTGCAACAGGTCATTTGCATGGACCGAACAGTCAAATTATTGACCCAAAAACCAGTGGCCAAAACAGTTTTGATTGCAAGCCAATTTTAAAAAATGCACAAAAATGAGGGCATTGAAGTAATTTGAATAACTTTTGCTTAAGAAACACTTGCCCGAATAAACTTGCGTACGCAAATACATGAAAACGAATGGGGCCATAGTGGCTAATCTTGAAGGGCCCATCCAGATGGTCCAGGCACTAGTGTTAAAATGTCATTCTTTATATGACACACGGCCATAGAAAAATAAAAATTTACTTCTGGTTTTCTTTTTTCTTTTTTGTAGGAAGCTTCTGGTTTGCTTAGTAGTGCTGAAAAATTTTATCTTCGAGTTTCTTCAAAGAAAAATAAAATAAATACTCCATGATTCAAAATATCGATATATAAGGTAGAAATGTATCCGTACTTTAAACTATACTTTTTTTTTTTTTCAAATTTCAAATTTCAACAGATTTTTATATATTAGTTAAAAAAATTGGATTTTCGAAAATAGAGACCTACATATCATATCAAAATTTTAAACCTTTACTCGAAAAGGTTTGGTGAAAAATGTGAGGCTTGCTTTATTTGTCACTTGTCACGTATTAAGAGATCAAAAAACAGATTGAATGGGTCCTAGTACTCCTACCAATGAAGAGAAATGTTGATGGCTGATAAGCTACCTTTGATTTTAGTGTTTATTGGCTTGGCTTGTTGCCAATGGATGTAGATAGACTTCTATTTTTCTTTGTTTGGTGTTGATTGTTATTAAGACATTCGATACTCCTTTTTTTTTGGCGGGCGATGCGGCTTTTGTCCCTCTCGGGCCCGATGTCCATATAGGTCTACTGGCAGTTTGGAACAAAACATGTAGAGATTACCTATTGGTCATTCAAATTCGTGTCTCTTCAGTATGAGGGACATTATTTTTTTGGCAATAAGTAGACCAAAGGCAACCAGAGAAAAGAAGGTCTACCCGAGTCTAGGCTTACAACTACAAGAGCCTCAAGACGAGGATGACCTTAATACTCAAATCTTCTACTTTGTTTCCTTTTGGAAATAAAGGAAGAAAGTAAAGAAGGGGGCATATATTCCAGATTGTAGCCAAAAGCAATTTCACTTTGTAGCTGTAGCCTTTATGATCTGATAGGAGTCAGGACCATTTGATAGAGAGACACTGGACTCCACTTATATGGAATGCTTGAATTGGACCGCAACATCACCTGAAAAGGGATGGGGATGGTCCCCCCAACAACTTTCAAAAAAACATGGTGAAAACCATGAAGCAACCATTCTCTTCAAAAGAGAAGAAATCTTGGCTTTTTTATATGAATGTACTTTCTGTGCATTTGGATAGGCTGTAGGACACACGTGTCATTCCATCAATCTTCCAACTCATCTGCTTATTAGAATAGCCATGGTTGGATGTCAAAAGGGAGCCTACCCCAGCTATGAATCAAGATCAGTAGGGCAGTAGGGTTTAGGTCCAACATCTGGAACCTTATCAATAGTCGGGTTTGGGTTGGGCCTGTCTATTTATCTCCTATTAGAGAACCCTGGTCTACTAGTGCCTAGTGGATGAGAAGCAGATTAGTTTTGCAATTTATTCTTGCAATTCTTCAGCTTTTCTGAAAATGGTCACTGTTTTGATGGAATTTTATGTCAGTTTACTAGACCTTGCTAACCTTGGGGCTCTGTTTATTTCAACGTGGGGTTGGGGGGAATAATTTTCCACACCAAATTATTTCATACATATTCTCATTTCCTTTTCAGTGAAAATTTTGTTTTCTATCTCTTTCACAGTTTTACTACATTGATGCAGCATTTAATAGAGGGATGGTGGGTGTGGGGGTAATTTTTCAGACCAAAGATATTTCAGTTATATTTTCATTCATTTTATAGTGAAATTTTTATTTTGTACTGCTTTTTACCTTGCAGCTGCATTTTGTTGCATATAAAATAAAGGAAAATGGATTATTTCCTTGGAAAATGACCTTCAATTGAGAAATAAATTTTCTTGATTATTTTTTTGCAGTGTTTTCAACCCATTGTTGATCCGGCCAATCAAACTGTTCAAACCATCACCTGGCCAGGATTTCAGGTCCAGTTTAGTCAAGACCTGCCAGATGGTCAAAATTTATTCAACCCAGTCGGTTCAATTACTGACCTCGTGGGTTGCACACTTAATGCATATAAACTTTTGGAGGTCATAACTTTGCACTCCGATGTCTAATTGAGCTAATATTTTTGATAACTTTTCGAGATCTATGTGTGGTGCCATAGACTCCTTGCCCTGTTATTTTCATGGAAAAAAAAATTTAACCTCAAATTGCATTTTTTTTATAAATAAAAAAATTAAAAACTGAATTAAAATAACATAAATTAAATATAAAAATACATGTCTAAAATATATTTATACATGATTTATTGATAAAATATATATTTACACACATACACAATATATATATATATATACAAATGGAATGGTCCGACCCAGTCAAACTGGTGACCCATGACCCGGAGGCAAAAGCAGTTTGGCCTCTAGGTCAGGTTTTAAAGCATTGCTTTTTTGTTTTTCTAAAACCATTTTTTGTTGATTTTTTACAACTTTTTATATGGAACCAAACACCAAAACATAAACAAATTTCATGTAATCATTAAATTTCCATCATTTTTGTGCAACCAAACAGAGCATAAAGAGATAGGTACTAACGCTATAGTTTTTCCCCCTTGTGACTGGTACATCTTACACCACACATCTGGAACACTGCCTGAGGACCCAACTGGACTGGCAGATTGGGGCCCATTTGGTCTGACAATATTCCAAACGGTGCAGTATTTTGTACTTGTAAATGGTAAAAGGGAAGAAGAGGGGGGAAATTCCAATTTCGTTTTCCCCTCCTTTCTGACTTCATTGTCTAAAGTTGGTATACATATACTGATGTTCGTTTCCATTGTTTCCAAATCATCAAAAGCAGGGCATCCAGATCCAGTAATCAATTAAATCGGACTACTATAGATGGGTTGGTGGATTAAGGGCAAAACCTATGGGCACCCTGATGTCCATTTTCCGTATCCCACTTGCTGTCCCGTAACAGGGCCAGGCCCAGCATAAAATTGACCACTGAACGGATATAATTCGTGAACAAAAAGCTTGCATTGTAAACAGTCCAACTGGGTGTGGATTTTTTAAACCCGTACCCCTGGAAGCAGCCTTTCGGACTGAACTGTCCACATGTGGTGGAATACGTGTTACCTCATTAACGGATTCATATATACGCATTTGGCATACCCCTTAAGTTACGTCATCTGTCATTTGTGTATCATATCCAACAAAATTGTATCCGGATCCTACCAAAGGAGTCATGGTATGGGTATTCTTATTGGTTGTGGAAATGGAGAATGTTAATTTGGGTAGCCCGCCCCGCTAGAGGTGGCAATTTCCCCCGTCCCCGATGGGTACTCGGGCTCCCCGACCCGACGGGGATGGGGATGGGAGGTATTTTGGTGGAGTCGGGGTTAGGGATGGGACTATCTTGAATCCCTGATCGTGTTTGGGGATGGAGATGGGGAATGCAATCTCTGCCCTGATTCGGCCCCGATTAATAAATATATAATTATATATAATATATATTATTTATTATTCATTTATTTTTAAAGATTAAATACAAACATTCAATAATTAATAAACATAGAACTTTAAAGTAAATCGTGAATCCTAGTCTTCTTCTTCCTTTGTCTTCGTCATCGATTCGTCGATCGTCGTTGCTATCACCACTCGCCCGTCGAACATTGGACGTCTATCGTCACCAACTACCAGGCTACCACTCGAGTCTCAACAGAGGACAGAGATTGAGAGATATTCAAAGAGGAAAGAAATAAAACTCACTTCTTCAATCTTCATTCGGCTTTCGTCTATCATTGGTGACCATTGTCGTCGTCGCCCATTGGACTCTCTCTCATCACCGGCCTCAACTCGCAACGGTCCTCTCTCTCTCGGTTTCTAGTCTTTCTTTCTCTCAACAATCCTTAATCTCTTAGCTTTCTTGGGGATTTGGGTCTTCGATGGATAATTCATCCTTATCGGGGTTAGGGATGGAGGGGGATTTCTTTCTCGATGGGAATCAAGAACAGGGGTGATTTGAGAGTCAAGATCGGAAATGAAAAATATAATCCCCGCCTCATACGGCCTGCTCTCATTGCGATGAGCTTGTTGTACCCTAATAGAATTAAGTGTTAGGTGTGGGCTGGAAAATGTCAAATCATGATGAATTTGGGTCGGGAGGATTAGACAAGTATGGACCCTAATTTTCTTTTATAATTTTTTTACACAAAATAGTAACTTTTAACTTTTGGTTTTTCAACCCATTGTTGATCCTGGTTGGTTGTACGGGTGACATGATGATCCGGTCAGGATCTTGGTTTCGGGTCAACCTCTCACCCATTATATTACAAAAAAGGTTGTCTTGCCCAACAACCCGGATAAATGAATATGTTGATCCATTCAACCTATTCAATGTATTATCAGTTTTTTATATTTATTTTCAATTTTTTATATATATTTTTTATAATGGTTTGGGCTAACCTCTCGCCCATTATATTATCATGGATTGACTCATTGGCCCAGATGGATAAATGGTCCAGCCTCTCGACCGGGTTTTAAAATGCTGATTTGATATGGGAAGTGTTTTGACTGTTTATTAGACCTCAGAGTATTCAGACTCCATTGAATAAGCTTTAGGAGGTAGGAAACGAAAATGAACCAGAAAGTGTTTTGACTGTTTTAGAAGATTTTTTTTTTTTTTATAAAAATAAGAATTGATTTTAAAAACACTAGTGTAAGGCACATGCGCAACGTGTAAGGTAAAGACATAAATTAATATGTATAATCAAATTTAACTTTTTAATTTTTATTACTTTCACCAAAACTAAGGCAACAAATATTCGCTTTATAATAATAGTAATAATAATAATCTAAGGTACTATTTGAATAAACGTTTTAAAAACATTTTAATGATGTTGAAAGCATGATAAATCTGCAATTACCATTAATTGAAGTTTAGAGAGTTGGATTTGACATTATACATCTCACCATGAGGTTGGGAGTTGGGCGGGTGTGGAACATTTTTATGTTGATAGGTGATTCGGACTCATCTAGAGAGGTGTGAAACCAATAATAATACCCCACCTCACTCATAATACATGGAATTCAAGTGAAAGATTGAATGGTTATGGGGTTATGGGTCCCATGTATTTTACGTGTAGGGTATTATCATTGGTTCATACCGTGCTATACAAGTACAACCATCACATTCAACTAATTTAGTTGGAAAAATACATATTGGCGTTTGGTATAACATGTTGTATAATTTTAGAAAGCACAAAAATAAATAAATAAGCCCAAAAACATAAAGTATGTCAATTGACCTCAAAAAATACTTGGGTAAATTACAAAGATCGCCTATACTGTGGGGTCAGTACAAATGCCCCCTTAAACTTTCACTTTGCAATAAAATGCCCCTAGCCATTAAGCCAGATAGAATGCACTAAATTATTAAAATATCTACCTGAACTTTTGTTTTTTTTCTTGTCATTTTCTCTTTAACCCTAATTAACCCCAAAATACATCCGTTTTCTCTAAACAAAATCAGTTAAAATAACAGGTTTCTTTAAAATTTATGTTTCATTTCATTGACATGAATGTCTCCCTTCATCTTAAAATGTAAAAATTATCCATTCCTTTCTCTAATAAACCAAGAAAAATCAAATAAAACCTTAAATTCATATCTATGAGCAATAAACTTTTACCATTTTATTTGAATAATGAATCCAACAAGAAATTTGTAAGGATCTGTTAGAGCAAGGGAGAGGACATCAATATTATATTTAGAATACTATCTAAATCATAAATTGTTTAAATAAATAAGATAGAAAGTAGTTTGAGGATTTTAAAATTTAAAAAAACTGAACGAAAATCTTTTGAAAAGTAATTGAGTTCACTTAGGAGGATATTTATAGCAAAATTAAAGTTAGGGGGGTCTTTATTGCAAATGAAGTTGAAGGATCTTTGTTATGGACCCCGCAGTATAAGAGGGTTCTTTGCAATTTACCCAAAATACTTTTCTACTTTAGGCATGGAACTCGTTCACGTGTGATATATAAGCATTATTATCACCCATTCACCTTTCACATCCATTTTCTCCATTTTTTGGGTATGAACCATTTTCTTCATATTTGAACCATAAATACTTTTGAGCACAAAGCTTTAATTTTGGGCTATGAGAAAACACAACATTTGAAAGGTTATCCAACCTTCCTTATAACCCTTGTTTTTTATTCATAAAAAAACAAAACATCAGATTTCAGCCGTTTATCGAATGACGCCTTGCCAAAACAATAATGCCCAGCACATAACTAATCTTCATTTCTCCATGGATTAATAGATTATGTTACACCAGATACCTGAAGGGTTCAGTAACCATCAATGCATGCCGGTCCCACGTAAAATAATTCAAATGTGTGGTGTAAGATGATTTGATAAGGGATACAAGTTAAAAAAGAAAAGAAATATGCGCGTAGCATTGCAAAGCCAACAATTCCCACATCCGACCATGTACTCTTGCCAAAAATTTCGATTAGCCCCGTACCAGCACTATTCCCCTGGCTCTGATTTAAAAAAATTTCAAATACCAAAATAACTAAATAGGCCATTTTCCACGTGGCAAAAGAAATGGTAAAATTATCTGCCAAGTGTAAAAAGCATGGCGCAGCCTTTTGACTTACCATCTCAGAGTTACCACATGAAAAAAGCTACCAGGTTCCATTTGAAAAATTAAAAGCGCAGAAAAAAGGGAAGGCGTAAAGTTGAAAGTGATAATTCATATCCGAGTGTAGCACTCATACCCTGAAACTCATATGATCTTAATCATGTAGAAGAGTCAAAGAATACATGATAGATAGAGTATCTTTTCTTTTCATTTCTTGTATGTTTTCTATATCCACGTTTTTCCCGAAACAGTCCGCATCAAAATCCCTCACTTTCTAACGTCTTTCTCTGTTCTTTTTTATTCAAAGGTTTCTAGGGAAGCGGGAACCCAGGAAACAGAGAAAGACGCTGCTTAGAACCGTTCACTCACCGCTCACCACCTCTGCTAACATACGTTCCTCTCCACTGCTTTCTGCTGCTGCTCTCTCTCTCGCTTCAAGACTCCTTTTGACCGGACAACGGCCATACCACCACCCATGGCGACCACTACGACCACGCTTCTCTTCCTCCTCGTGGTTTTCTCCATCACCACCCTGTTATGCTGCGCCCAGAGGAGTCCTGAAGCACTAGCTGAGATCCAGGCCTTGGTATCGTTCAAGCTCAATCTGCATGACCCGCTTGCCGCGTTGAACGGCTGGGATGCTTCCACACCATCCGCTCCCTGCAACTGGCGAGGCATTGCCTGCCATAACGGTCGAGTTAGCGAACTCCGCTTGCCTCGTCTTCAACTCGCTGGCCAACTCACCGAGCACCTTGGTAAACTCACCGAGCTCCGCAAGCTTAGCCTTCGTTCCAACGCCTTCAACGGCAGCATCCCTTCTTCTCTTTCTAAATGCTCCCGTCTTCGCGCCCTCTTCTTGCAGTACAACTCATTCTCCGGTCGTCTTCCGCCGGAGATCTTCAACCTCACTGACCTTCAAGTTCTCAATGTAGCTCAGAATCTTCTCTCCGGAGGAATCTCTGGTGATATCCCGCAGAATCTCCGGTATCTGGATTTTTCTTCCAATGAACTCTCTGGCGAAATCCCGAAGAACTTCTCTGCAACATCCAGGCTTCAACTCATCAACCTCTCGTTCAACAGGTTCACCGGAGAGATCCCGGCTAGCTTCGGGGGACTTCAACAGCTTCAGTACCTGTGGCTGGACTGGAATATGCTGGGAGGAACTCTGCCTTCCGCACTTGCAAACTGTTCTTCGCTCGTGCATTTGAGCGTTCAAGGCAATGCACTTCGAGGTGTAATACCTTCGGCTATAGGAGCTCTTCCCAGACTTCAGGTTCTCTCGCTTCAACAAAATAACCTCTCGGGTTCGGTTCCTTCTTCTGTATTTTGCAATGTGTCAGCTAATCCTCCGTCTCTGCGAATCGTTATGCTTGGATTCAATGCTTTCACGGGCCTCGTTCCACCATCAAAGGCGACATTTAGTGCTTTGCAGGTGTTAGATCTTCAGAACAACCGGATACGCGGGGGTTTCCCGCTCTGGTTGACGAATGTGTCGACCCTAACAATGCTGGATATTTCCGGTAACTCATTTGCCGGCACATTACCAGCGGAGTTCGGTAACCTCTTCATGCTAAAGGAGCTGAGACTCGCAAATAATTCATTTAATGGTGCTGTTCCAATGGAGATCGGAAAGTGCAGTTTGTTAAGCGTTTTTGATATTGAAGGGAATGGTTTTTCCGGTGAGGTTCCCGCATTTTTGGGAGAATTAAGGAGCTTGAAGATATTATCTCTTGGGGGAAATTTCTTTACGGGTCAGATTCCGAAAGCCTTCGGAAGTCTTTTTGAGCTGGAAACGCTGAATCTAGGACAAAATAACCTGACCGGAAGCGTTCCGGAAGAGCTAATGCAGTTGAGCAATTTGACTACTTTGAATCTCAGTGGAAACAGATTTGATGGAGAAATTCCTTCGAGCGTTGGAGATTTACGTAGGCTACTTGTTCTGAATATGAGTGGTAATGCATTTACAGGAAGGATACCGTCTAGCATTGGAAGTCTGTTGGACCTCAGGACTCTGGACTTGAGCCAGCAGAACCTCTCTGGTGAGTTGCCGCTTGAGCTTTCGGGCTTGCCGAATCTGCAAACAATTGCTCTGCAAGAGAATGCATTATCCGGGGTTGTACCTGAAGGTCTCAGTAGTTTATCGAGTTTACAGTTTCTGAACCTCACATCAAATGGCTTCTCTGGAGAGATTCCGGCAACGTATGGATTCATTCGATCTTTGCTTGTTCTCTCCTTATCCAACAATCACATTTCGGGCAAGATTCCGGCAGAACTTGGCAACTGCTCTGATCTTGAAGTCCTTCAACTTGGTTCAAATCGTTTGACTGGTCAAATTCCAGGTGATCTTTCTCATCTTTCTCATTTGAAGGAGTTCGACTTGAAGCAGAACAATTTATCCGGTGAAATACCGGAAGAAATCTCCAAATGCTCTTCTCTGACTTCTCTATTATTAGACGAAAATAAGCTAACGGGCTCCATACCAGATTCACTGTCTAACCTGTCAAACCTAAATGCGCTGAGCCTCTCAATGAACCACTTGACAGGGATTATTCCTGCAAACCTTACACATATCTCTGGTTTAAAATACTTCAATGTATCAAGAAATAACCTCGAAGGTGAGATTCCAGAGATGTTGGGTTCACGATTCAATGATCCTTCTGCTTTTGCAATGAATAGAAATTTATGCGGGAAGCCATTGGATAAAAAATGTGAGAGCATCTCCAAGGCTAAAAACAAGAGGAGGAAGAGGCTCATTCTGCTGGTTGTTGTAGCTGCCGGTGGAGCTTGTTTTTCGACGTTATGTTGTTGCTGCTATATTTTCAGTCTTTTGTGGTGGCGCAAGCGGCTCCGAGATGCGGCGGGAGATGGGGAGAAGAAACATAGCTCGACATCTGTAAGCTCAGGAGATGGTAGTCGTGGCAGCGGGGAGAACGGAGGGCCAAAGCTTGTCATGTTCTACAATAAGATCAGTTACGCAGAAACATTAGAAGCAACGAGACAGTTTGACGAGGAGAATGTGCTAAGCAGGGGTCGTTACGGGCTGGTGTTCAAGGCCTGTTACCAAGATGGAACAGTGCTTTCAATCCGCCGTCTCCCTGATGGATCAGTTGACGAGGGAACTTTCAGAAAAGAAGCAGAATCGATTGGAAAGGTGAAGCATAGAAACCTAACTGTTCTGCGAGGGTACTATGCAGCATCCCCTGATATTCGGCTCCTTGTCTATGATTACATGCCCAATGGCAACCTTGCCACACTTCTCCAAGAGGCATCCCACCAGGATGGCAATGTGCTCAATTGGCCAATGCGCCATCTGATTGCCCTTGGGGTTGCCCGAGGCCTAGCGTTCCTGCACACAGCCAACATGGTTCATGGTGATGTTAAGCCACAAAATGTGCTCTTCGACGCAGACTTTGAAGCCCATCTCTCAGATTTTGGACTCGATCGTCTAGCAATTACTACACCAGCAGAAGCATCAACGTCGTCCACTTCTGTTGGGTCACTGGGGTATGTATCGCCAGAGGCAGTTTTGACAGGGCAAGTGACTAAGGAAGCTGATGTATACAGTTTTGGGATTGTTTTGTTAGAGTTATTAACAGGAAGGAGGCCGGTGATGTTCACACAGGATGAGGACATAGTGAAGTGGGTGAAGAGACAGTTGCAGAGAGGTCAAATATCTGAGTTGCTTGAGCCAGGGCTCCTTGAGCTTGATCCAGAGTCATCTGAATGGGAAGAATTTCTGCTAGGGGTGAAGGTGGGACTATTGTGCACAGCACCAGACCCCCTCGACCGGCCTTCCATGGCTGACATTGTCTTCATGCTTGAAGGTTGTCGGGTTGGGCCTGACATCCCCTCCTCTGCTGATCCCACCTCTCAACCATCCCCAGCATGAACAAAATGTAGTAGTGAGTCTAGTGACATTGAGACCAAGGGAAGAGATGCATTGCAACTTTCTGACAGAGGGCATATTATAGCTATATCTGAACGTTGAGGAGCATGAGGTCCTGCCCTCTTAGCTTCTTCAAAATTTTCAACTCTACCATCACCAAGATACTGTGTGCTGCCCTGGCAACTGCAAACTAAATGAGGATGCTGACATATAGTTTTGATTGCTGAAGACAAAAGTTGTCTTGGTTGGGAAGGAGCTCATCCACAATCTCTACTTTAAGATGTGGTTTCATCTTTGTATTTCAGCTTCCATTATTTTTTAATTGTAGTTAACATTTCTTTCTCATTGATGAATTTATCAGTCTCTATATTTAATTCATCAAGTTTCTGTGTATCTCAAACTAATCTATTTTGTTTTAATCGTGTTTAAATTTGATTTATTGAACTATTGTATTGTGAATTTGTGAGTTAGTTTTGATGCCAAACTTTTCCTGCCTTGGTTATGGTTCTTTTGACTTATTTTAAGTGTCTAACTATTTTTAGTTCTTCAATTTCTGGTGATAATTTTTAATACATTTCCTATCTCAAGTTAAATCTTCCATTTATTTGAACAAACAAATCCCGTATTATTCATTCTTCACTATTGTCAACTGACAAATGCAATATTTGCTGCTTTTTTTTTTCAAATCTTTAATATTTATTGGCAGTGAAGATGATGAAGTAAATTGATGAGATGTGAAGAACTATCAAGCTCATGGAGAGGTGTGCTTGAGTAACTTACCCACCAAAAAATAGCATGCAGTAATGAATAAGATATCTCAAACTTTACAAAACAATTATGCTTTACATTAATATTATATTATGCTTTCAATCCTGATTCCATTATCTATTGTTAGTGTGATGAATCCATCAAGTTTGCATCCTGCTTGGTCATCAATTTAGACGAGAGTTGCATCAAGTCACACAAAATGAGCAGCAAATGACTAGCTATTGCTTTATTAAGGCAGATTGTTCCTTTTCTTTTTATTGTGTTTTTTCATGTTCTTTACTCCTCATTACAGTGGGTAATGAAAGAGTAACAAATTGGTAGAATCTCAGAGTTGTCTCTGTTTGGTATTGTTTTAGACTGGGCCAGCATTTTAGTTGACTCTTTTTACTGGGTCCAGCTGGTTCTGCAAATACTGATACTGATCCAAAGGATTTGGCATATTGCTTCCTTGAGACTGATTTGGATTTTTATGTTCCAACCAGCGGAGCTTATCCTTCATCATCATCTATGCCTTGTCTCAACAATATGAGGTAGTGGAGCTTACTATATGGTAGAAACCACTGGATATCCATCTGACATAGTGCCTGTGATAGCCTATTGTATGATGCAGGGATGGTTTCAATCAAATCATACACACAGAAAGTTATGCTATCTTGCTTCCAAGGAAAAATTAAAGCTTAATGCAAGATGTAGAACAATACAAGGCCTTGCTGAACATCATATATGAACAATACAAGGCAGTGATAGCATGGTGAATTGAAGCACCAAGATATCTCTTTGATTCCAAATTGGTCCTAACCTCCTCAGTGTACTGATAATTCACTTTTTGGGTGATAACTCCTATGAATAAAAAGAGAAGTATTATTCTGTCTTCCAATATAATCCATATGTTTTTAACAGGGCAAACTTCAATGAAGTATAATTTTTCTTGGCTCCTAATCATCAAATTCTTTTTCAGCTCACCAAGTTTCTTACCAAGATTCTGTGGTTGGTATTCTATTTTTGAACATTTTTATGCCAAGCTAACCTAGTGAATGAACTCCAGATTTCAGATTCCAACTGCTCATACGCAAACAACCTTCATGACAGGATTTTTTTTTTTTGTTAGCTTTTATGTGTGGGATGCATTAAAGGCAATACTTGTAGAAAATACATGCAAGGCAACAAGAACAAAGATAGGAACCAGAATTTTGTTGACTCAAACTGTTTCCTTTCCAATGGATCTGAATCGCAGTAAGTTTCCTGAATCATATGATGCTTTAAGAAGTGAATTCTTTGTTACTTTCTTGTCATAATAATTCTGTTGCTTGAAGCATCTTTGATCTGCTGCATATAGCAGTGAACTCAAGAATATCATTTTTTTTTTTCATTTAACCTGTTCGTTAGAACATAGAAAAGCCTTGGTTAGTCCATGCTGGACAATACGAATGATAAAATGCTAGATATTTATTTCTATCAATGCTTGATCTGGGTCCAGTTTGCTTCATGCTGTGAGTTGTATATGCTAATTAATTTTGA
The DNA here is from genome assembly GCF_056320005.1 of Nelumbo lutea. Classification (NCBI taxonomy): domain Eukaryota; kingdom Viridiplantae; phylum Streptophyta; class Magnoliopsida; order Proteales; family Nelumbonaceae; genus Nelumbo; species Nelumbo lutea. The sequence continues at coordinate 115,014,173 of NC_142684.1, forward strand.
TGGATTTTGTACTAAACTCCATATATAAATTAGTGAAGGAGATGTTGAGCGAGTTGTTGCCCACTTGGAGACTGGTATTAACAGAAGAATTTGAAGGCCTCTTCTCTTTAATTAAGAAAATTATTCACATTCGTAGTGAAAGTAATCAAGCACCCAATGGCATAGTAAACTGGGCTTGCAGCATCAAGGATGGAATAGTTGGGGTTGGGAAACACCTTACCAAAGCAGGTGAAAATCTTTATATTCAATTGCAAATTTTATGAAATAAGAAACAGAAACTTGAGGGAAAGTTTTATGAAATTGCTTAAGAACTTTCCCTCGATTTTGTATTTCTCTCTTATTTTCTACCAAACCAAATTGTCATTTGGAATGGTTGGATAGTTTCCATGTCAATCATTTCATATTAACCTAAATGGCCTCTCTAGTTTGTAATCTAGAACTTAAACAATTTATAGATGGGTACTTTGGAGGGGGGGGGGGGGGGTAGCAGTTTTCCTTTCTTTGGAAAACTGTGTATTGTTTGCAGCCCATAATTACCAGGAAACCTGATTCTACGTGAATAGGCATTTCTGTGGATACCTGTATGAGGGTTTTGCAGCATCCGTTCAGGATCATATCCCTTCTCTCTCTCTCTCTCTCTTCCTTCTTTTCTTTTTCTTTCAATACTTACTTCTCTCCTTGGAAACTATGTTGCAGATATAACATCTTTCGCAGGGTTTATCATTTGGATCGTTGACATGGCCAATCCTAACCAGCCTTCTGACCCTTAATCTTCTAGATTGGCCACATCAACACTTTGCCACCCTGGTCATTCTCAAATATTCATTCTTTCTCTGCAACTTAAGGACAAGGATAGGATTGTATGTATAATCATCCTTTCCATGAATTATTATGATGGTTTTTCTGACAAATTGTTGGATATGTTCTGGTTAGTTTTTGCTGGAATTTTTGTTTATTTGCAGCAGCTTTAGGATTTGTAGAGCTATTTGAATTAGAATCTTAGCTTTTACAGGTGTACTGTATGCTGGGAACCAACTCGAATAACAAGAAATAAATGGGAAAATCTTTTAGTAAATCAGTCATTAAACATCCTATGAATGACTTGCTACTTTACCATATGACTATTCTATCTAGAAAAAATAATAAGATATCCGATTCAGCCACTTCAGCTGTAATCAAACGCCCCCTTATCAAAGCTGATGAACCAGTCGTTAGATCTGGACCTTCAGTACTTTAGAAACAGTAATTTTGATTATTTGAGAGAGAGAAAAAGTAACATACATGGTGGGCCATTGGGCTAGCATGGAGTTATGGGCGAGGGCATTGGATAGTCTAATCTTGATTCTTGGTTGGTTGCTTGAGATGGATCATCTCCATCTACCATGGCATCCTCCTGAGTGTTACAATTTCCCATCCTGCAGTCTGCAGCCTTTAAGTTTGCAGTTTGCAGTAAGAAATTCAGTGTCTGTTGGTATGTTTTTTGTTTGCTTCTTACCTTGTATCTTTTGTTGTTGACAAATTCCTCCCAGAGGATTAAAATCTAAAATCTGCTAGTGAAAGAAATGGCACTGTAGCACAGCATAGAAGGGACAATCTCCAGACTTCAAATTCAGAAATATAAGGAGTGATTTTTTTTTTTTTTTTTAATAACTAAAATCCAACTCGATTCAACAATATCAAAGCCTTGTTCGAACTAGTCGGAATTGGCCGTTAACTATTCCTCACCATTCTACTTTACCACTCGTATCTCTCTTTTTAGGGTCTGTTTGATTGCCGAGATGGACGGTTGTGTTGAGTTGAAACGAAACGAAGACTGCTGCAACCATCCGCCCCGACAAAGGTGGATTGGCATCCTTCAGTTGTTGGTTCTGAAACTGTTTTAAGGATGTCATTTTTTCTGTATTTGTTTTGTGATGCGGGAGGGAAGCACAACTATTGTAAATCTGAAACATGGGATTTAGGGTCTTAATAAAACATTGTGACTCCAGTGAAAATGTAAAAAACCGGTAGTAAGTTTTTCTCCTTTCTCTGCCTACATGGCTGAGGCATAATAACCACGTGGCTCTTCATTTGTGTTCTGTTGGCCCCTAGAAAGGGCACAACTGTCATATGTACATTGTTCAGCTTACTAATTGAGGAGTGAAAAATGGACCAAATTTTATGATCAACCCAATTTTCTCGACAACCAAACATTGGAAAAAGAATTTTCTCATATATGATATATATTTATTCTAGGGGTGATCATTTCCAGCCCAGCCCGAATTAATCGGAAATTCTGATCTGGCCTAGGTTTTGTATTCAGGCTGTATAAGGGCCCAATACGTCAGGTCTGGAACCTGGGCCATGAAATGATGACTCCAATTTGTTCTCACTCAGCAGCTAAATAGTAAATACAGTTATACAGGATAACAAAATGAGAAAGCAAAGCAAAATTTCTTTTTCTCATTCCATTCTGAGGTGACATTCTGCATAGTCTTTTTCATCTCTCCTTTGGAGCTTGTAATTTAATACTAAATCGCTCACTCACTAATGTAGTTATTTGTTTACAAACTAACTAGTTGGAATTTTTCTTACAGTCTTGCAGGTGCCACAGCTGTCTTGCCAGAGTAGATGCTCAAATTCCCACAAATTGTACAAACCAAGTTATTTGGCATTTTCCATACAACATTGCAGGTCTGGTAGGTGTGTATTCCAGGATTTCTCACTAAGTTTCACCGACATTACAAAATTTTCCCTTCAGCTTGATTGGTTGCACCATGAATATTGAAAATTTTCACTTTAAAAGAGAGAAAAAGTGGAAAAGCAAGGGGTAACAGGATTCAAGCCCTAGTCTGTTTCTGTGACTCCTTTGCTTCTCAAGATTGTAATTTGTGAATAGAATAAAAAGATAAAAAGTTGAAGGAACACAAGAGGGCATGAAAGGAGAAATCAGGGGTGTGGTGTATAGAGCAGGGTGCCTGCAGTTCCGCAGATTTGATTTGGATCTTATGGAGGGGTGCCAACTGCCAAGTGACCATCTCATCGATTACTAGCCTTGGGCCACAAAAGGGCATGAACAGGTTTTTTAGCTGTTGCGCTTACAACTTCCTTTCAACATCAATAACTCTATTCATCCATCTTCTTGTTTTTATTTCTCCAACGGCTAACTCCTTGCAACTCTAACATGGCGGCCCCCTTATCCTCACTTTGTCCCACCAAAATTTTCTTGATTCAAGTTCAACTTATTAGAGCTGTTAATGGATCGGGTCTGGTTTGGGACAGGGTGGACCTCTCCCAAATCAATTAATTATTAATCTGTTCCGTAAAACAAAACCCAAAATCGAACCAACTATTAGGCAGGATATTCAGGTCTTACCCCATTTTACTTGATATCTATAATTAGCTATGATATCATAACAACTTATAATTTCATTTTTTTTATAATATATAACCTTAATAAAAACGACACTAAGATAGTGAACTGTTTGTTTGTATATTGATAAAATAAGTGTTTTTTATTAAACTTATTAGAGTCAATATAGTCGGTTCGGTTCAATCGGGTAGATCCGCTCCATTAACATTACATATAGGCTCACTTTTGTCTTTTTAACTATTATTTGCTCGAAGAGGCGCACTCTGCGACTGATGTCGGAGCTTTGTCGAGGAAGCCCGGTTCGCCGGAGTCAATCATGCAGTCAACCCTCGGAGAAAGAAACGGCAGAAATGGAGTGGGCACTGGGCGGGCCCCTATTTATTGTTGGCAGAAAGCACTCAGGGAAGGGAACCCAGAACCGCAGCAATGGCAATGGAGGTACAATTTACAAACTAGCCGTTATTGCCTTGGACGCCGGTCACGTGGGAAGAGAGAAACTGTCATTTCCAAAATTCCAAGTAAAAGTGGCATCAGGATCCATGACCCTGTCGGTGTCGGGTAAGAACCGATGCCGCTTGCTTCGGATGCCTGATCCCACTGCCACGTTGGATTTTACTGATATGAGGATTCATACTGTTAACGCCACGTGTTCACTGAAATTTGCAGCGAATGAAAACGACACTGATGGCTTTTGTAGCTTGTAGTGGGCTTTGGGGCCCACAGGATAATCGGTATATGGGCCCACCCGACTGAAGGAGTTTTCGAAAACCACGTAATCACTTTTGTCACGCAGAGGAAAAATGTTAGGCCCACTAGCAGCCTTTTTGCAGGATGGCCCACTACCATTAGCATCTCTCTGTATTACAAAGCAGAACGTATGCCTGCTAGGCTGGTAATGACACGTGGAGAACACATCCTGAGTTCGGATCGACTACTATTAATGGCCAGTTAGTAAAGGAAACCGTACTGTCTGATGTAGGAGCAGATCCGATCTCTCTTTGAGCGTTAACTCGGTGTTAGGGTGGGCCCAATTGACAGTCCGCTGGCTGAACATTGGTGTTATTGAGCCTGAAAGATGGGTGTGGCCGTGTGGGTTGAGTTGCAACTTACGACCCACCAGCCACCACTAGACGTGTTCATGGGCCGGGTAGTCCGATGGCCTGGCCCGATCTAAGTTGGATTTTGATAGGATTTTAGGCTCGGGCCTAAAATATTGGGTCCGCCCTTTTTCAGTCTGGGTTTGGGCTTTTTCAAAAAAAGCCCAGTCTGAGTCCGATTTAATAATAAAAATATATTTTATATAATAAAAAAGTATAGATATATAATACATTTTTCTTTATTTTTTTCTCTTTTTTCAAATAATAATGAGATCTTTCATTTTATTTTTTTAGGTTTTGAGGTCTTTTAATATAAATCAATTTGTTTTTAGTTGAACTAAAAAGGAAAAATATTTCTTCTAAATTTCTAGTTAGGCTCAGACTCAGGCCCGGGCTTTAGGCTTTATATGAGAGTCGAGCTCGAGCTCGGGCTCAAGACATAGGCACGATGGTCGGGTCAGGCTCGAGCTTGAGCATATTTTGTTAATGTAGAGGCCAAGTCCGGCCCGACCCATGAATAGGTCTACCCACCACCCACCCACCCCCGTTTAATTCAACCTATTTACTATATACATCTATATCTATACTACTATAAAAAGTACAAATAGCCTCTAAAATTCATAGAATTTTTATAGACAAAAATACCCTCTTTTTTGAAATAGGGTCCCTTTATTATAAGGATAGAAAGTGTAATTTGAATACTATTATTCAATGCATTCAATTCATTCTCATTAAATTTCACGTTTAAGGTATTAACTCCTATTCACCCTCATTGAATCATATATTTTAAAGCATTAACTTATTCTCATCACTAAATTCAACTAATTAAATTCATACAAAATAAACTAATAATTTCAATAATATAAAAAACTTAAACTTTTAAAATCTACATGGAAAAATATTGTTTTCATCTAGGTGGCAGTAAGAAATTAAACCATTTTAGGTCAAATGGGCCAATTCATGTTGCCACAATTAAACGATAAAAATTAAAAAATAGATATAATGCAAAAAGAAATATAAAAATTAAAGAAAAATTGGAAACATTTTTAATATCATATATTTGACATATTAAACATTAATAAGGGTGTAGAACTTTCTTTATGACTATACTACCCGTATTTTTGAACTTAATCCCTCTTTAATTCCGAGGGTTAATGATGTAATATCATTTACAATTTTTCACATCATTAAATTCCCTCTCATTAAGTCTTATATTTAAGGTATTAGCTCACATTAAATATTGTATTTAAGGCATTTTTATTTAATAGATTCTAATAATTAGGTCTTTATTAATTACTTTTTAACAATCTGAAACCCATGTTTTTAAAGGGTTAAATGTTGAAACCGCCCTTAAAGTTTTTGACCATTGCTGAAACATGCCCTAAAGTTTAGTAATTGTAATCACCTCCCCTAAACTTTCTAATATGTACAGTCGCAAGTAGACCCATTCTCTTATAATCCTCCAATAAGAGGCATAAAAATGTCTAAAATAACCATGTAGTTACTTTTACTAAAACATTTATTTTCCTAATTTTCCCTTCATGTCAATCACTACCCCAAACCCTTCTAATCTTTTTTTTTTTTCATAAAGTCTATTGTTTGTTATGCAAAAACCAACCTTAATAGTAATTGCATGGGTATTTTGGACATTTGTCTGCCTCTTGTTAGAGGATCCTAAGAGAGGGGGTTTACTTGCAACTGTATTAAAAAGTTTAGGGGAGGCAATTGCAATTACCAAACTTTAAGGGAGATTTCACCAATAGTTAAAAATTTCAACGGAGGTCTCAGCAATTTATCCTTTTTGAAAACTAAGAAAAAAATGAAATCATTATTCCATCAAAGTGCTGGGTAAGCCAATTCAACCATCTAAATCAATTGGGTGAATCCATGATGTTATAGTTAAATAATAACATATTTAAAATAGAAACAAATTCACAAAATAAAAAATGTAGAAAAATAGGTCATTTCTTTGATATTTTATATTAATCATATTAAATAGTCATAAAGAATAATTCTTTTTATTGATAATGGAAATGAAATACAAATTTTAAAACCAACCAAAAAGTGAAATTGATTTCCTATTTGGTCAAGGTCAACGGTTCAACTTTTAGGTGAAATGTGCCAATATTTGATGCCATAATTAAATAAATAAAAATTAAGAAAGAAATAAAATGAAAAAAGAAACATAAACTTTGCAATAAAACCATTTTGGGTGCATCTCTAATATTGTAATTCATCATATTAAACAAAAATAAGCGCCATAAATAAGAATTATTCTTATACATATGGAAATATAAAAAATGTCAAAAATGTAATTTGAATTTAGCCCATTTTTAATTGTAAGGACAAAAAATGTAATTTGAACTATTATTTTTCACCTCATTCAAATCCCTCACATTAAGTCATATATTTGAGTTGCTAACGTTCATTCACTCTCATTAAATGATACACTTACGATATTTTTTACCAATAAACTCTGTTGTTAGGTCTATATCCAATAGTTTTAACAATATAAATCTCTTTTTTTTTTTTTCAAAATTGAAATTGTCCCTCTGTCTAGGTGGTGGGCAAGCAAGCAATTCAACCATCTAGGTCAAATGGGGTCAAACCATTATGTAATTAATTAAATAATAAAAATTAAAGAAGTCAAAAACACAAAAAAAAAACATAATTTTTGTAGAAAACTCTTGGGACATGTCTAATATAGAATTGTTTTATATACATAGAAATATATACAAATTTTAAAATAATTGTGATGTATACTACTATCTTCATCATCTAAAATTGTCACGTGCTTTTGCATGTACAAATTTACTAGTATGATAAAAATATTACAACGTATATGAATAAAGTACATATATATCCCAATTAAAACCCACCCACTCATGCTTGTGCTTAATATCCCAATTAAAACCATGAGAAGAAGGAAAATAAGATGGGTCTCGTAGGAACTTGGGTGAAGGTGGAGGGGGCGGCATTATTAGATATGCCAATGAAGAATGTTGTTAAAATTTCTTCAATTTCTATGGTGTTGCAACATCTTTGCAAGCTGAATTTTTTGTTCTTCTTGATGGGCTTCTTTTATGCATCAGTCACGGAATTGTTAATTGTTGAAATAAAAGTAAAAAGTGATAATAAAATTCTTGTTCAAATCATCAAACGAGCTATCTCTCATCCTTGGTCAGAGGCTTATTCCTACAAAAGAATAAATTTTATCCTTGGTAAAATGAGATTTGTGATTTCTTACACCTTGACAGAAGGAAACAGATGTGTTGATTTCTTTATGCATGGGGATTATATTAATATCCCTTTGTTACGAATTGACTAGTAGATTTATTATCAAATAGCCCGGCTATTAATTAAAATAATCATGTTGAATTAGACCTAATAAGCTTTGGACTCGGTCTTCCCTAACCCGAGATAAGCCTGAGCTATGATAGTCCTGCTTGGCTGCTTGCTCCACTCCAATTTTTTATACTTTATGGTTTTCTATGGATTGGGTGACAATACTTTTCTTTTTACGTTATTAATTACTAATTAGGCTCAATTCGGAAAGAGTGCAAATTCATAATGTTTAATGCAAAACCCCATACTTATATTTTTAAACCTTATATTTACATTTAACATTATTTGTATTTACATTCTTCTCAAACTAAACCTTAAAGTCTTTTTTATTATATTTTTTATAATATATTTTGAAAACTTAAGAGCCACTAAATGTTTTGTTATTTTGTTGCTAATACATCACATATGCATTACAAATTCTCACATATTTAAAAGACTTAAATAATGGTTACAGAGGACCAATATGGCACAGGACTTGTGATTTTCGTTGTGTAGTCTCGTATTGCGCCTCCCGCGACCAAAAAACAAAAAAAGGTTCAACTGTCCATGTCAAACGATTTGGATCGTAATATTATAAATCAATTAAAAATAAAAAATATTTTTAAATAATAAAAATATCATATAATTAAATGAAATATAGAAAAAAAATCCATGAAAAACTAAAACTATCTAAATGCAAAAATAATAAAATACAGAACACACACAAAATATCAAAAAATACAAAAAAATAAATTCTAAAAATATAGAAAAAAACACAAAAAAAATAGAAAATATAAATTAGGACGTGTTAGTCATATTCATACATGTGCAGAAATACAAAAAAGATCCAAAAATTGTAGAGAAAAACACAAAATTTGTAAAAAAAAAAAAGAAAAAACACAGAAAATTGCAAATAAATACAAAAGATACTGAGAAATACAGAAAAAACAGAAAGTAGGATGTTTTAGTCATATGTGTTAAGTCACATGTTTATAGAAAATACAAAAATAAAAAAAAAAACAAAAGAAAAATAGAAAATTGTAAAAATACAAAAAACACAAAAAATTACAAAAAAAAAAAGAAAAATACAGAAAAGCACAAAAATTGAGTTCATATAAATATAGAGTTCACTAAACTTACAATGTTTTCCTAAAGTTCAAACAATTTGCTTATTTAGTTCATATAATGATAGAGTTGACTAAACTTCAAACAATGTTTTCCTAAACATTCATGCCATTATAATCTGTTATACTTTAGAAAAGGAGGGAAAATTGAAAGTACCTTTGAGCCTCTTGAAAATCAAATTTCTCTACTCTAACCAAGTCGCTTTTATTTATAGCAATTGCAATTAGCTATGCATCAGAAATTGCACTTAATGAATCTGTACAAAAGAAGAAGTAAAACCAAATAAAAGCAAGACTTGCTTTAGAAATGCCCTTACCTTTACAAATGGAAATGAACTTTTTTACATGGTTAAATCTCAGAGTTTCCTTCGGACTTCTTGTTTAAAAACACTAGAAGATAGGAGAAGAAAAATTGCAAAAGATTCCATAGATATTGCCATAACATCATACATTCATAATTCATCAATCACAATGCTTAGGTACTCAAAAATAGAAAAGATCACAATCACGGGTGATAAAAAGATCAAAAACCAAGTTCAACATATAAATTGTACTATCAAATCATCCAAATTCTCAAGGCATGCTGGCCTTATTTCTTAATGGCACCAACTACCAACCAAAGCCAGGTTGTATTTCATCATCTTGATCTTCATCTTTGGGAGGTTGTACGTCATCTACATCTTCAAGTTGGGTGTTGACTACATTTTCTTCCAAGATTCCCCATTGCTCAATGAAGAAATCATCATCACCATCTAAAGAATGAAAACAGAAAATTAAACTCAAAAAATAGCCAAAAGAATCAAATATGGAAATTAGACCTGTTCACGGGCTAAGCTTTGGGCCCAACTTTACACTGTCTCGGGCTCGAGCTTCGAGCTAGGCCCATTAGAATTTTAACAAAAGCCAAGCCCAAGCCCAACCCACGAACTGGTCTAACGGAAATGTATATGAGATAATACCAATAATAGTTATCATCAATCCTAGCTTTTTTTTTTCTTGATGGTTCTTCAATTATTGGAAATGTTGTCTCATTAGCTTTAAACATATCATCTATCTTACAATCATCAAGTAACGGAGGATCCTCATCATCATGCATTATCCAATCTTCCACAACATCAACGTGTTCATGCCCAATTGGGTCAAGACTTTTAATTTTTCTCCTACAAAATAACAAATTATAAAATTAGATGCAATGAAAGCATAAAAAAATAGGAAATTATGAAACATAGAACACTTACTCATCCATCATATGTAAGTTGCAATGAACATATACCAGGTCATTGAGCCATTGGTGCTCTAACCTATTCCTTCTCTTCATGTGCATAGTTTAAAAATTCTTTTCAAACTACACGTCTAGCTAAGGATCTAATCAACAATTCTTTTCAAATTTGGAGTGACACCACCAAATCTCAACCACCATTCACCTATATGCAATGAAATGGAGTTGATTTAATTTATAAAATAAAATTAAAATAATAAATATGTTATAAGAATAAAACATTTATTACCTAGAAGCATTGTCTTAAATGTCTTCACTAAGAAAGGTCTTCCAAAATTACTGCAATAATATTAAAAAATAGTAAACTCTTTGTTCAGCTTTATCTCCACATCATCTGATTTTATTGTAAGTTTTTAAGTGACATAAAAAACTACTGAGATAACGATAAGCATTTGACTTTATATTTTGGATCATATTGAAAGGTCGGGTTGAAATAATACCCTGCAAGATAAAGCCTTTGACCCATTTGTCTATTCCATCTTCTATTAATAATCTGCACGATTGGGCCATAACCAACTTTCTTATAATTGAAATACTTTTTCAATGATTTTTTTGCTTTCAATATAGCATGATACATGCACCCCATTGCAGGCTTAAACTCAAAATCTACAAGTCTCAATACACTAATAAGAAGTAATGTGAAACCCAAAATCATTTTGCATTGTTTTTAAAATTCAGAATCTAATACTATTTTTATTTCTTCCATCCCCTTTGCATCTTTTGCATACCTAGAGTCATTAAAATTTTGATGTGTTACTAAATTTTGCAAATCAAACATGTACTTCAAAATGTTATCCCATGCAATGAAATTAGATGAAAAGCGAGTAGCTCCAAGACGTATTACCTTAGTCCTATCAAGTCTCGTCCTTAGCATTGATAGTACAAAAATAAAATTATAGACAAACTTTGTAATTTTATATAGATGTTGAACCACATTTGCAACATAATCTATTTCCCTAATTTCCTTTAACATTAAGTTCAGACAATGTGTTGCATAAGGTGATCAGCAAATCTATGAAAATTATGCTTTCAACAATCTTTTTGCAACTACATAATTTGTAGCATTGTCAGTGACTACTTAAACAATATTTTCTGATTTTATCTAATCAATAAATTCTTTAAACAAAAGAAACAAATTCTCTGCACAGTTCATTGTTTCAAAATCATTTACAGACTTCACAAATGCAGTTCCTATAGGATAATACACTAAACAATTAATCAATTTTTGGTTATATGTATTTGTCCATCCATCAACCATTATAGTGCAACCATATGTAGCATAATCCTTACGGAGTTAATCAATAGACATTTGAACCTCTTAAACCAAATCCTTCAACAACTTGGTCCTACAATTATGATATGAAGGAGCTTTGTACAACCATTTGTTGCATATGTTGCAACCATTATAGTGCAACAATATGTTGCATGTGCATCCAACATAGGAGGAAAATATCTTGAATACAAAGAATTCAAAGGAATACAAGCATCACACAACCACTTCATAACAACACCATCCATATACCTAATTGCTCCCTTAGATGCCAATACACTCTTAATACTAGGTTTGTGCACTTGGAATGGTCCGTGGAGCAAAACAGCAAGTTAGTAGCCCTGAAGATGCTTTCCCTTTCTTGGTGATGTAGTTAGTTTTTTTTTTTTTTTTTTTTCTCTTGATAAGTATCTTATGTACTAGGTGGATCTATTTCCTTAATCTCAACATCATCACCATCATCATTTTTTTCCACACCGTATTCTAGTGTCATAAACAAAATTCATAGGCTGGTTTTCACTTATTTTTCTTTCATTGATTCCATATAATGATTGCTCCATTTTGTATTTTACATCATAAGGTACTTTATGACAAATTGTAATATCACCTTTCTTTTAGGCAAGATGTTGTTTCATCAAATTAATCCCTCCCCCTTTAAAAGACATGTCATTGACTTTGCTCCATTGAGAGGGTCAACTTTAAGGGAAACATGATCCCAAGAAAGAATAATTTTTGCTCTAGCATTGGATGAAATGGACTCTTGTGATGAAGTTGGATAAAATGGATTAGTATTTAGAGTTTGGGATTCCAACATCTTAATTCAACCAAAGAAACCCAACTAAAAAACAAGTCCCTTAATATAAACACAAAATATAAAATTTAGAATAATAGATTCATTGACTAAAAGAATCAATCAAAATATAAAATCCTTTTTTACAAGCACATTCATTTACACAAAATATATGCAATGTAATCTTGCTTTAATAAATCCATGCATGAATCAAGAAGGATTTGAATAAAAAGCATAGCAAGAATCAAGAAGAAACAACTAATAAAAATGAGCAAGGAATTGAAAACAAAAATTAGTAATACAAAATTGAAAAATCAAACATAACAACTAAGTAATTGAAGTCTCTATGAAGGAATTGAAAAAAATTAATAATACAAAAGGGATTTCATTTAAATAACTGAATAAGCAAGGAATTGAAAATTGGACATAGCAAATAAGCAAGGAATTGAAAAAAATAATGAAGCAAGATTAATTTAAGCAAAAAAGATTTGAATAAAAAATCAATTAATTTAAGCAAACCAAAGTCTGTGACTTTGTGTGAAGCATTTTATACCTTCATGGTTTCTTTGCCCCTAGTAATGGTGGTGTGATGGTGTTGGGCTTACAAAGAGGGGAAATTGCTGCTGGTGGACTATAATTTGGTCGCCGGTGATTGCCGCTACAACTACGACTGAGGAGAAGAAAAATAGAAAGTAGCTACTGCCGTTGCAAAGTAGAAACTCCGACTAATGACTTGGTGTCTAAAGTCTAAACAATGACAGTTGTTGCAAAACTATTGGTTGCCGCTACAAGTCCTTGCCCTCGACGGGTTAAGCTCAGATTGACAAATAAAAAGTTACAAACACTTGTCATTGTAGATGAAGCCTCAACTGCCATTGTTGGTCGCCATGAGTTGTCATAGGTCGTGGCCACCACAGGTCATCAGAGGTTATGAGTGGCTAAGAACTAGTAAGGGGTAGAACGAAAATGACTTTCGTTTGAATCCTAACCTTACAAATTGACTAGGTGGGGATATGAGAGGAATTTATTTATTTTTTATTTTTATTATTTTTTAAATATAGAGAAAAAAAGATATATAACCTGCAAACCACTGTATGGGTCTAACGGTTTAGTGGTTTGACCACTCGGCTCAGCGGTTTTCTAGCCTTTACAATGAGTTTTTGGACTTTACCGGTGTATAGTATAATTGGAATTGGGGACCTAAATGGTTACCAGTTTTCCAGTCCGATCCAGTTTTGAAAACATTGGATATGGTGAATATTGAAGGGCACAAAATTGGTCTTGCTTTTTTGCCTTCTACATCACATTTTTGAACTCTTTTTAGTGTTATGTCATGATGTGGACAATAACACATCAACCCTTCTCAAAAAATGAGAAATAGAAATAGAATTGTAAAGTTGGTCGTGTTGCCCGTAGTCTGGCCCAACTTGATAGGATATGGGCCATGCCAAACACAACCCGATAATTGTAGCAACCAGGCCATGCTATGACCCGATCCATACCCTTAGGCCATGCTGAGCTTGGGTTTTGAGGTCGATGGGATGGCATGACACAATATGATAAAGTGTGCACATGCTTTGCACGTTACAATTTTAGATTATGGTAATGGTAATAATAATGTATTTAAGATTTTTTGTAAAAATTATGTATTTTTTGTTTTTATTTATATTCTTTTATTATTTAATTATGGCATCATGGGTTGACCCATTTGACTTGTATGGTTGAATTGCTTACTTTTCACGTGAACAGAATAAGGTTTTGTTTTTGGGGTCATTTTTTAAATATAAGTTTTATATTATTAAAAGTATTAGATATAAATCTAATTAATAGAATTTATTTATGAAAAAATACCTTAAATAAATAGAGAGACCAAGATTTAATATCTCATATGGAAACTTGGAAATGACACTGCTTTAAAAAATATTAAAAGAATTGTTCATTGGGTTCTAAGAAAAATTAATGGAATAATGAATATACAAAATCTTGTTATTAATGCCAGTAGTGACATAGTTGTGTATAATATGTTAAACATTCCATCTTTGCCATACCATAGTGTTTTTATATTATATGTAATGGAAGTATTACGAATGAGAAGAAGGGGACTTTTGGATTTTGTATTTATAATAGGTTTTTTAATTTTGTTGTTGCTGCAGTGGTAAAGTGACTTTGGTTAAAGAGCCAATTGAGATAGAGCTTATAACAACTTTTAAGGCTTTGTCATTTACTTAGTAGAGAGGATGGCAATAGTTAATAGTTGAATGGCAATAAGCCATCGATATCTTGGTATTTAGGTTATTACATAGATAAAATTAAGAAGCTTGCCAAATAATTTTTGTTTCGCTTTTATTTACAATTCTCGACCTTTCACTGAACTTGCTCATATTATACCCTAGAATGTTAGACTTTTGAATGAATGTTGTATATGAAAGAGTCCCTTGTTTGAAGGGCTATAAATGAATCAATTTCGAATTGGACCAAATCCGATTCGATTATTGAAAACTTGTATCAAAATCTAATTTGACTATTGAAAACTTGCATTTGAATCCAAATGGATTTGGTTTTAATTTGACTCTACACTCATTTATAAAATAAAAAATAAAAAGTTAATTACTTTTCAATTTTTATATATAAAAAATTAATACGAATATGACATATTGAATTTATTATATAATTATATAATTAAAAATATATTTTTATAAATTTAAATATAATTATATAATTTTATATATTAAAACCAATAAATATTACAATATAATCAGATTTAGGTTTTAAGTGAAGATCGGATGAAGTCAAATTAGAATTTGATTTGATTATTAGTCAGATGTAGATTGCAAAATCTGAATTATAGATTTTTCCAATTTTTTCTATAATTTTTTATATTTCAGTGTACGTAAAAATAATTTTAATATATCACACTTACCTCTTTATTTAATACGACAAAATTTATGTATTTTTGTGTTTTTATCTTTTATTAATTTTTATTATTTAATTATGAGATTAAATGTTAAGACATCTAACCCAAAAGTAAAACTATTAATGTCTATCAGTGAGTAAAATAATTTTATTTTTGATTAGTTTAAGATTATGTATTTCATTTTCATCTCAGGATATTTTTTTCCTTCTGCAACACCACCAACAGGATAATGAGGCATGATTGCACTGATCTGAAGCTGGGTGTTAATTGATTCCACAGACAACTAATAGACATGGAAAGATTTTGAGCTGCCATGAAATGGAGAGGGGAGCTACAGATCGAAGCCAAAAAGTTCAAGTTTGAGGACTACAGAAACAACGGGATGAGATCATTGAAGATCAGAGAAGAGAGGAAGGCAACAGTATTCCTAAGAATGGTTGAAAGGATTCCTAGATGGACCAATTTATTCTGTCATGAAGGAAGGTTGGAAGAGTCAACTAGCACTCGATAGGAAGAGCTACTCAGCTAAACTAAAACGAAATGGAAAAGGATGGTTTGTTGTAGCCACAGAATGGTTCACTAATGGTAAAAGGCAGATGCTCTGCATCCCGGAGGGGAAGTAAAACAGTGGTTGGAAATGTTTTACATCAAAGCTCCAAGAATATCTAGTCAACACTGAAGCACATTTCACAGTCAAGAAGGGGAAATTGGAAGGAGATTCAAAGGAAAGTGGGCAAAAAAAGAAGGTGGAAAATCTAGAGGATGAGACGAAACGGAAAGAAGACATAAAGGAAGGTGAAGATGTAAGGTTTGCTGCAAGCAACAGAACTTTGAAGTTGTGGGTGGAAGGCTGTAAAGACAAGCTGCAAAATTTTTGGGTGTTGACAGCACAACGGAAGATACAAGATTGGCAAAGCCTAGAAGAAGAAGCAAAAGGAGTCTTGAAGGTCACATGAGATGTAAAGGTTTTCCCGTTCGATGACAAAAAAGCCCTGATTGACTTTCAACAAAAACCTAAGGAGGTTGAAGCGATATCTCTAGAAACATCGCAGGGTTTAGTGCTAGCAGGGTGGTGGTCTCCCAGTTGTATCCCCTTAGCTTCAATCAAAATGATATACTTTATGAGTTTATTGTAAATGAATAAAAGTGCATATTTGATTCATGTTCCCTTGTTTGTTTCTATGTAATACCCTTAAACTGGACACTTAATGAGACTCGTGTTATTTTAGAATGTTCACAGCTAGTGGGTCGGTCTGGGGAGACCTATCCTGACAAAGTTGACACTGTGGTGCCACCAAATCGGTTGGGGTGGCCTGTCTCAACTGCCAGGGTGAGACCCTAGGCACATACATTGTGGGATTAATTAAATCTATGAACTAGACCAGATTTCCAGTATTGCCTTGGACCTTGGATATTGATGGGCAAAACTGGAAAGTTACACTCGACCCCTAGATCGATTTTGATACTGCACTAGGTGTCGGATTGGGTTGTCTTTGATATACCAATCAGTGAGATCCTTAGCAGGGATCAAAACCTGGGTATGTTGGGACAGTCTGAGAATTAATTTGAGTGGGTGATCATAGTGACAGGATTGGCCCCTTTGTCAGACAAAGGTAATGATCGGGGATGCACTCTCACTGATGGAAACTAAGACTGCCGGCAACCGATTTCAATCGTTGAGATCTGTTATGCAATATATATTTTATATAAGATATGAAAGTATATATGTTATGGTTTCAAAATGATTTGCAAAAGGTTTTAATTCACGGGATCCATATAAGCAGAGAGTGCAACACTGTTTCTTGCAGCCGAGGGAGAGGTCCTTTCTTGTTGAGCAATGTATGACCATTATGGGCTGAGAGGTTAAGTGTAAGACCATTGAGGATAATACCTGATGGGCTAATCTTGCATTTGCCCACAGTCCCTGGTTGTTTCAAGGTGGCTTGGCCTAGGGACCACTGAGGGTAAGTGTTGGGCCCATAGAGCCCATGAGATGGGTTTTCAGGGGGTGTACTGTCCATAATAGTGCATTCGGCCAAACCTTGTAACAAAGGCTGGGCTGAACCCATGTGGCTGATGTGTAGATCAATGTTTGGGTCCCACGCCATACAAGGAAGCCCAACTGGGCAGCAGTTTGAAAGGTTAAGTGAATACATAACCTTAAATGGACCTTAAGCCCATTTCGAACTGGGCTAATTTGATTAGTCACTTAAATGGGCGAATTCTGAGATGGATCAACTGATAGGATTGGGCCTAGCTCCTATCCACTTAGAGAGTCTATTTAGATCTAGAAGCCTCCTAATTAGATTAGGAGATGGCTGATCTGATCTGTAGATAAGATAAGGGTTATCCCTTATCACTTAAAGGGACTTCTAATCCAAATATGTTTTGGATCACCAACTCCTAATGAGATTAGGAGCTGATCCCTTTAAGATTATAAAAGGAGGAGGGGGCAGCAGCCTTTAGACAAGCAATACACAACTCCTGTCTTCAGAGCTAAAATCACAAGAAAAGAGAATTTCTGCTCCCTGCAAATACTCTCTTGCCACCTCCTTCTTGCAGCCGCCGCCTCCAGCAGTTCGATCTCCTCCTACTCTACAGGAGTAATCAAGATTTTATCTTGATAACAATCTTTTGGAGAAAAGATTGATTGGAGATGTATTCACAAGCCATCCTGTTGATTCTTGCGAAGGGTTAAGTTATTTTCGAAGAACACTGCTGATTCTACTCCATCCTGCACTGCGCCATCTTCAGTGGGAGCAGATTTTGGATCCTTCATTGGGTGTGAACACCTCCATTAGGAGATACTGTTTTTCCGTATCATGTATAATCCCTCCTACTCCTTTTGGTTCGGATCTGGTTCAGTTTATGGTTCAAGAATGATCATTGAAAATATGATTTTCTAAATAGGGAATGCGATTCCCAGTTTAAGGGAGAGAAAATTTTTTTGAAATTCACCCCGTTATTTCACAATCTTTAGTTTGAAAAAATAGTCAAAAGATACAGCATGGAGAACTCCAAGAAAGGAAATGTTCCTTTTAGGCACGGAGTCACTCTCTCCAAGAAGATGTCTCCCAAGAAATTTGAGGAGATTGATGGCATGAAAGACGTTCCCTATGCCTCTGCCGTAGAAAGCATCATGTATGCCATGCTGTGCACTCGTCCTGACATTGCTCAAGCAATGAGTGTAGTAAGTAGATTTCAGGCCAACCTAAGGCAGGAGCACTGGACTGTTGTGAAAAACATACTTAAGTACCTTCGAAGGATAAAAGAGTTTTGTCTAGTATTCGATGGTAGCTCACTACAGATCCAAGGGTATACAGATGCCGATTTTCAGTCGGATCCAGATGATAGAAAGTCTACATCTGGATATGTTTTCACAATAGGATCGTGTGCTATTTGCTGGAAAAGCAGCAAACAGGGGTCCACTGCAGACTCCATGACCGAGGCCGAGTACATTGCCGCAAGTGAGGCTGCCAAAGAATCCGTGTGGATGAAGAAATTCGTTCACGAGTTGGGAGTAGTTCCGTCCAGCACATCACCCATCCCATTGTTGTGTGACAACAATGGAGCCATTGCTCAGGCTAAGGAGCCACGAGCCCACTTTAAGTCGAAGCACATCGAGAGGAAGTACCACGTACTCCGGGAGATTGTTGGTAGAGGGGACATCTTGATTCAAAAGGTAGCATCAACGGAAAATGTAGCAGACCCGTTGACAAAGCCACTATCACAGAAAGTGTTTGAGAAACATGTGGAAAGCATGGGACTCCGACTTATACCTGATTGGACCTAAGTGCAAGTGGGAGCTGTTAGACAGTTTTGTATGCCCTTAGCTTCAATCAAAATGATGTACTTTATGAGTTTATTGTAAATGAATAAAAGTGCATATTTGATTCATGTTCCCTTAGTATGTTTCTGTGTAATACCCTTAAACTGGACACTTAATGAGACTCGTGTTAGTTTAGAATGTTCACAACTAGTGGGTTGGTCTGGGGAGACCTATCCTGACAAAGTTGACATTGTGGTGCCACTAAGTCGGTTGGGGTGGCTTGTCTCAGCTGCCAGGGTGAGACCCTAGGCACATACAGTGTAGGATTAATTGAATCTATGAACTGGATCAGATTTTCTAGTATTGCCCTGGACCTTGGAGATTGATGGGAAAAATTGGAAAGTTACACTCGACCCCTAAACTCGATTGTGATACTGCACTAGGTGTCGGATTGGGTTGTCTTTGATATACCAATCAGCGAGATCCTTGGCGGGGATCAAAACCTGGGTATGTTGGGACAGTCTGAGAATTCATCTGAGTAGGTGATCATAGTGACAGGATCGGCCCCTTTGTCGGACAAATGTAATGATCGAAGATGCACTCTCACTAATGGAAACCAAGACTACCGGCAACCGATTTCAATTGTTGAGATTTGTTATGCAATATATATTTTATATAAGATATGAAAGTATATATGTTATGGTTTCAAAATGATTTGCAAAAGGTTTTAATTCCTGGGATCCATATAAGCAGAGAGTGCAACACTGTTGCTTGTAACCGAGGGAGAGGTCATCTCTTGTCGAGTTGTGTATGATCATTATGGGCTGAGAGGTTAAGTGTAAGACAATTGAGGATAATACCTGATGGGCTAATCTTGCATCTGCTAACAGTCCTTGGGTGTTTCAAGGTGGCTTGGCCTAGGGACCACTTAGGGTAAGTGTTGGGCCTAGAGCCCATGAGATGGGTTTTCAGGGGGTGCACTGTCCCTAACAGTGTATTCGGCCAGGCCATGTAGCAAATGCTGGGCTGAACCCATGTGGCTGATGTGTAAATCAATGTTTGGGTCCCACGCCATACAAGGAAGCCCAACTGGGCAGCAGTTTGGAAGGCTAAGTGAAAACATAAACTTAAATGGGCCTTAAGCCCATTTCAAACTGGGTTAATTTGATTATTCACTTAAAGGGGCAAATTCTGAGATGGATCAACTGATAGGATTGGGCCCAGACCCTATCCACTTAGAGAGTCCAAGATCTAAATAAGATTTAGATTTGGAAGCCTCCTAATTAGATTAGGAGATGGCTGATCTAATCTGCAGATAAGATAAGGGTTATCCCTTATCACTTAAAGGGACTTCTAATCCAAATATGATTTGGATCACCAACTCCTAATGGGATTATGAGATTATCCCTTTAAGATTATAAAAGGAGGAGGGGGCGGTAGCATTTAGTCATGCAATACACAACTCCTGTCTTCAGAGCTGAAATCACAAGAAAAGAGAATTTCTGCTCCCTGCGAATACTTTCTTGCCGCCTTCTTCCTGCAGCCGCCACCTCCAGCAGTTCAATCTCCTCCTACTCTACAGGAGTAATCAAGATTTGATCTTGATAACAACCTTTTGGAGAAAAGATTGATTGGAGCTGTATTCACAAGCCATCCTGTTGATTCTTGTGAAGGGTCAAGTTATTTTCGAAGAACACTGCTAATTCTGCTCCATCCTGCACTGCGCCATCTTCAGTTGGAGCAGATTTTGGATCCTTCCTTGAGCGTGAACACCTCCATTGGGAGATATTGTTTCTTCGTATCAAGTATAATCCCTTCCTACTCATTTTGATTCAGATCTTGTTCAGTTTATGGTTCATGAACGTTCCTTGAAAATATGATTTTCTAAATAGGGAGTGCGATTCCCAATTGAAGGAAGAGAAAAATTTTTTGAAATTCGCCCCCTTATTCCGCAATATTTGGGCATCCATGTGATGGATATCCTATCCTTTTAGTTGAAGCGATATCTCTAGATACATCACAGGGTTTAGTGCTAGCAGGGTGGTGGTCTCCCAGTTGTAACGAAAAGGTGGTGGAGCCACTAAGCCACATAAACTTGAGGATTCTAGTGTTGTCGTTGCACCTTTGGTCAAAGGATATCCTCATTAGAATATCTAAATTGTGCGAGGGAGAAATGGAATCATATAGCTTCTCAGACCTTTGCGTAGTAAGGTGCAATTGGTAGGAGCAGCACCAGAATCGATCCCACGTCTAATAGAGATCCAATTTGCAGGTGTTTGGCATAAAATTTGGATTCCCTCCTCCATTGAAGCATAGTGGTGGTTGGAGAGAGGAGAAGGTGGGGAAGACAATGTTGACGTGGAAAGCAAGAGGACAAATGTTAGCCTGGAAATGAAGTGGTGGAAAAGCTGGTAGGTTATCACAGATTTGGAGAAGCAATCACTCGAGCATGGAAACGAAAAAGAAAGAAGCCCCCCCGAACTGTGTCACTTCAAAAAGACTGGGATCTAATCCTACAGCCAGCATCAAAATCCTTGCACAAGTGGTTGCTTGCGGTAGTGAACAAAGGTTAATCCTCCAGCTGGCGGTACCTTCAGTGAAAAGCAATGTACAAAACTTTTTGATCGGAAAGCAGGCTAAGCTGAACCAGGTCTAGTCTCAAAAGGAACGACCTAGGCCCATATTGGCTCACTCAGGATGCTCTTGGGTGGTAGAAAGGATCCACCTGCTCGTGACTTTTCAAGTAATCACGTGACTTTAGAGAAGGGGGACAAGATAATGGATTGAACTTGAGGGCAACTTCAAAAAGACTACAGTATTTCCAATAGTGACAGACCAAATCCTAGGTATTCTTGGAGGGATGGGCTATCCGGATGGCCAAACCCTATAGGAAGGTTGGGCGAAATTTCAAATTTTTTTCTCCCTTTCGAGAACCTTATTCCTAATTTAGAAAACTACATTTTCAAGTTTCGTTCTGAAGGGATGGGAGATACATCATATCGATGGCCGAGCCTTGTAGGAAAGTTGGGCAAAAATTCAAAAACTTCTTTACTCTCATCCGGGAACCATATTCTCAATTTAGAAAACTGCATTTTCAAGGTTCGTTATTGTAATCAAATCTGAAACCAAAATTAGGGAGGGATATACCTGATACGGAATCCACGCAAGAATACTCCTCCCAATGTAGGTGTTCACACCCAAAGAGTGTACCAAATCCTCCCTCAATTGAAGATGACACAACTTAGGATGAGGTAGAATCGACAAATAGTTCTTCACCAAGAACTTGTGATTCTTCAGCAAGAATCGAATGGGATAGTGAGCACAACTTCTAAATTGTTTCTTTTGGCAAGAATCAATATCAAGATCAAATCCAAGAGCTGGAGATCGAACAAGGTAGGGCGGCAAGATTAGGAAGAAAAAGAACTGAAGGCAAGATAACTCTAATTGAGTTGTCTACTCTCTGTATTGAGTGAGTGTGTATTTCAGGTCCACCCTCCTCTCTCATTTATAGCCTTAAAGAGACAACTTCCTAATCTCATTAGGAGTTTCCTTATCAAAATCTTTATTTGGATCTAGACTCTTTAAGTGATAAGGATAATCCCTTATATCATCTACAGATAAAGATCAGCCTTCATAATTAAATTAGGATTTCCTTGATCCAAATCTTTATTTGGATCTGGACTCTTTAAGTGGATAAGGATAATCCATTATCTTATCTACTGATTCAAATCCCAGATCCACCCCTATTTAATTAATCTAATTAACCCAGTTCAAAATGAGCTTTTTGGCTCATTAAGCTTTTAGGCTCACTTCCTCTTTAATACTGAATAGCTTGGCTCTCTTTGTATGGTGTGAGACCCTATCATTGATCTACACATCAATCACATGGGTTCAACCTAGCCTCTGTTACAAGGCCTGGCCGAATTCATTGCTGAATGCAGTGAACCCCTGAGTCCATCACTATGGGCTCTTAATGGGCCCAACATTTACACTAAATGGTCATTAAGTCCAACCATCTTATGAAGGCCCAAGGACTATGGGTAGGTGCAAGATTAGCCCATCAGGTATAATTCTCAATGGTCTTACACTTAACCTCTCAGCCCATAATGATCAAACACTACCCGACAAGAGAGGATATCTCCCTCGGTTGCAAGGTGCAGTGTTGCACTCTCTGCTCACATGGATCCCGGGAATTAAAACTTTTTGCAAACATTTTGATATATATATATATATATGTGTGTGTGTGTGTGTGTGTGTGTGTGTGTGTATCTCTATATAAATATATTTTGCAAAAACAAATTTCAATGGTTGAAATCAATTGCCGGTAGTTTAGGTTTTCATCAGAGAGAGTGCACCCCTGATCATTCACTTTCCGACAAATGGGCTGATCCTATCACTATGATCACCCACATATGAATTCTCGGACTGTCCCAACATACCCAGGTTTTGACCCCCTCTAAGGATCTTACTAATTGGCATATAAAAGACAGCCCAATCCAACACCTAGTGCAGTATCATAGTCGAGTCTAGGGGTTAGATGTAACATTCCAATTTTGCCCATCTATCTCTAAGGTCCAGGGCAATACTAGAATTTTGGTCTGGTTCAGGTTTCAAGAAAACCTATACTGCATGTACCTCATGTCTCACCCTGGCAGCTAAGACAAGACACCCCAACCAACTTGGTGGGTACCTTAATATCAGCTTTGGTAGGATAAGTCTCCCCAGATCTATCCAACAGTTGTAAAGATTCTAAACTAACACGAGTCTCATATGTATCAAGTTTAAGAGTATTACACAAAAATACACCATAATAACATGAATCAAATATGTACTTTATTCATTTACAATAAATGTCATAATGTACATCATGCTGATTAGAGATAAGGGCATACACTGTCTAACACGTTCTTGTAACCAAACCGGACCAAATCTAAAACCAAGATTGGGGAGAGGTATACCTGATACAAAGTCCACACAAAACTATTCCTCCCAAAGCAGGTGTTCACGTCCAAAGAGTGTACCAAATCCTTTCTCCACTAAAAATGACACAACTTAGGATGAGGTAGGATCAACAGGTAGTTCTTCACCAAGAACCTTTGATTTTTCAGCAAGAATCAAATGGGGTAATGAGCACAATTTCATAATTGTTTCTTCTAGCAAGAAACAATATCAAGATCAAATCTTGATCAATTCCAAGAAATGGAGATCGAATAGGGTGGGGCGGCAAGAGTAGGGAGAGAAAGAATTGAAAGCAGAAATAGTCAAACCGAGTCGTCTTCGGTGTTGTGTGTCTCTTTCAGATTTGCCTTGCTCTCTATTTATAGCCTTAAAGAGATGGCCTCTTAATCTAATTAGGAGTCTCCTGAACCAAATCATTATTTAGATTTGAACTCTTTAAGTGATAAGAATAATCTATTTTCTTATCTGTAGATCAAGATCATCTATTCCTAATCAAATTAGGAATTCCCTGATCCAAATCTCCATTTGGATTTGGACTCTTCAAGTGGATAAGATTTATCCTCTTATCCTTATTTGATGATCCATACCAAGATTAGCCCTTATTTAATTAATCCAATTAACCTATTTTGGAATGAGCTTTAGGCCCATTAAGCTTTCAGGCTCACTTCCTTTTAATGCTGGCTAGCTTGGTTCTCTTTGTATGGCATGGGACCCTATCATTGATTTACACATCAATCACATGGGTTCAACCTAGCCTTTGTTATAAGGCCTGGCCGAGTTCACTACTGAATACAGTGAACCCCTGAGTCCATCACATGGGCTCTTAATGGGCCCAACATTTACACTAAATGGTCATTGGGTCCAACCATCTTATGAAGGCCCAAGGACTGTGGACGGATATAAGATTAGCCCATCAGGTATAACCCTCAATGGTGTTACACTTAACCTCTCATCCCTTAATGATCAAACACTGTCCGACAAGATAGGACATTTCCCTCGGATGCAAAGTACAGTGTTGCACTCTCTACTCACATGGATCACGGGAATTAAAACATTTTGCAAACAATTTGAAAATATAATATATAAGTATATCTCTATATAAATATATTTTGCAAAACCAAATTTCAAACACATTTGAAATCCATTGCTGGTAGTTTAGGTTTCCATCAGAGAGAGTGCATTTCCCCGATCATTCACTTTGTCGGACAAAGGGGAAGATCCTGTCACTATGATCACCCACTTAGATGAATTCTCGGACTGTCCCAACATACCCAGGTTTTGACCCCCTCTAAGGATCTCACTGATTGGCATATCAAAGATAGCTCAATCCGACACCTAGTGCAATATCATAATCAAGTCTAGAAGTCAGGTGTAACATTCCAGTTTTGTCCATTTGTCTCCAAGGTCAAACTGGAATTTGGTCCAATTCAGGGTTTCAAGAAAACCCACACTGCATGTACTTCAGGTCTCACCCTAGCAGTTGAGACAAGCCACCCCAACCAACTTGGCGGCACATCAGTGTCAGCCTTGGGAGGATAAATCTCCCCAGATCCATCCAACGACTGTGAAGATTATGAACTAACACGAGTCTCATATTTGTCCAGTTTAAGGGTATTACACAGAAACACACCACAATAACATGTTTCAAATATGTACTTTATTCATTTATAATAAATGTCATAATGTACATCATGCTGATTGGAGATAAGGGCATACACTATCTAACAATTCTAGGAATAAAGTGGAAGATTTTTTACAGTGAAGATGAAGGATAGGTGGACTATAGTTGTTAAGACGATGGGGATTCCATAAAAAATTCTTCAATAGGTAGTGTTGATGACTTTCCAAGAGAGAGGGACGTGGCTTTGGAAGACCTGAACACATAAATTCTTTCTAGAGGAAGAAGACTCTAGAGTTACAGGTAGTTATGCACAAGGAAGTGTTGGCAGTGAAGGCATTATAGACCTACGAGGAGAGAGAATAGCAGTAGGAGAGAAAGCCTTTAACTTCAATAAAGGGAATTCAAACTTAAATCCACAACTTGAACATGTGCTAAATGAAGGAATCGACAAGTGTATTTGTAAGTCTACTAAGACCACCCTAGTTAAGGAAGGGTGAAAAGAAATCCCCAGCGGTCAAAGTAAACAAGATAGTGTTATAGCTCCCATCAGCCACAATATGTCTGTGAGGGCAGGCTTAATCTTACACTCAGAGCAGAAAAATTTTGCTTCAGAAAAGCCTTTCACTTTGTTGCAACCTTCCCACTCCCCCCAGGTATGGTAGTCAATTTGGTTTATGGTACTAATAAGGTGTCTGAGCCTTTAGCAGGTGTTCAAGTGTTCAACGCCAAAACTAAACCAAGAGCCTATGTAAGCAGAGGTAGAATAGTAGTGGATGATAAGGCAATTGGAAATGGTGCAGGAGAAGATGAGGAAGAGCAAGAGAGGATAAGATGAGAGATAATTTGGAAGAAAACTAGTGCTTGTTTTGAGCAGTTAAAGAGGAAGGAAGAACAACTGATTCTAGATACAGGGGAGGACAAAGGAAATGGAGAGGAAGAAATGGGTAATGATTTACTAGACTTAGAACAAGAATTTAGGAAGGAGACCCAAGATATAATAGGGGAAGAGATAGAAACTGTAGCAGAATTTGTGGATAAATTATGTTACAAATTGAAAAATCTGAATGCTCTAAAGGCCCTCACTAGAAATTCAGATGGTCCTAAAAAACTAGAAAGAAAAAGTTAAATGAAGTTGAAAAACTAAAACTAGAAGGAATTTAGTGAGAGGGGGGAGAGAAGAAAAGGAGCAAGTAAGGTCTTCCAGCCTGGGCTTAATTCAAGGTGATTTCAGATGAAAATACTGAGCTGGAATGTTAGAGGTTTGGGGAGTGCGAGGAAAAGAGCAATAATAAAGGAGATTATAAGGAAAGAAAACCTTGACATAGTAATAATTCAGGAATCTATGATGGTAGAATTTGATAATAAATGGGCTAGAAGTCTTTGGAGATCTAGAGGTCTGAGCTGGGCTTGGTCACCCTCTTGGGGAGATTCCAGAGGAATAATAATAATGTGGAGAAATGAGGTAGTTCAAGGCATGGAGAAACTGATAGGCAGATTCACAATTTCAATTAAATTCTGGCAAGTGGAGGATGACTTTGAATGGGTCTTGACAAATGTTTATAGACCAAATGGTTATAGGGAAAGAAAGGAGATGTGGGAAGAATTAAGTGACATAAGAGGTTTATGGGAAGGGCCTTGGTGTATTGGAGGAGATTTTAATGTAATAAGATTCATAGGAGAAACAAATAACCAGAGACAGAGAATTAATACTAGCATGAGGAAGTTTAACCATTTTATCAATACCTTTGAGCTTAAGGAAATTCCTCTAGTACACCATAACTTCACCTGGTCCAATATGCAACTAAACCCAATTTGTTCCAAACTAGATAGATTCCTGTTTATCTTGGATTGTAAAGAACATTGGGGAGGATTAGTATCTCGAGCATTACCTAGAGTCGCCTTTGACCATTGACCGATTACCATTTGTAAGGAATGAAGCTTTAGCCTAGGACCTGCACCCTTCATGTTTGAGAACATGTGGTTGTCTCATCTAGGGTTCCTAAAAAAAGTGGAGTGGTGGAGAGAGAGCAAACCTAGAGCTAATTGAAAAGGAATGGGAGTCCATAGGAAGTTATAAATGCTAAAGGGAAAAATTAAGGAGTGGAACTTGGCAGAGTTTGGGAGAAGAGAAAAGAGGAAATAGGAAGTGATTGACATAATTGAAGGGCTAGATGAGAAGGAAACTCAAGGCACTTTGGAGGAAAGAGATAGATGACAGAGATGGGAGCTAAAAAAGCAACTGGAAGACATTTTATACAAGGAGGAAGTCAGTTGGAGACAAAAATCCCGACACAAATGGATTAGAGAAGGGGATGAGAATACAAAATTTTTTCATGCCTTAGCTAATGGAAGAAGAAGCAAGAATTTTATCTCTAAATTGGAAATTGAATGGGAAAGTCATAGAGGACCAAAGAAAGATTGCAAGGATTTTTGCGAAGCACTTTAGAGCTATGTTTCAAAGACCCCAAGGTGATAGATGGTTTGAACTGACCAACCATTTCAGATGATTGCAAGAATTGGTTAGAAAGAATGTTCGAGTAGGAAGAGATCAATGAGGCATTGTTCTCTATGGATAGATCAAAAGCACCGGGGCCAAACGGATTCACCATGGCATTCTATTAGGACTATTGGGACATATTAAAAGATGACCTAAAAGAAGTTTTTGATGAATTTTTTGACAGAGGAGTTATAAATCCTGGTATGAATGCCACATTCATCGCATTAGTGCCAAAAAGAGGTGAAGTGGTCCATCCAAAGGACTTCAGACCCATAAGCCTGATGAATAGTCTGTATAAAATCATAGCTAAGGTGTTATCTTTGAGGATAAAGAAAGTGCTCCCCTCCATCATCTTTCCTAACCAAGGGGCTTTTGTTCAGAATAAACAGATCAAGTTCTGATAGCAAATGAGTGCCTCGAAGAAATGAAAAGAACAGGAAGAAAAGACAGTTTGTAAATTGGATTTGGAAAAAGCTTATGATATGGTGGATTGGTCCTTTATGATGGAGGTTTTAAGTCACTTTGGTTTTGGGGAGAGGTGGTGCAAATGAATTTGGAGTTGTATACAAATATGTCATTATTCAATGCTCGTAATGGATTAGTGGTGGATTTTTTCAAAGCAGAGTGTGGTAATAGGCAAGGAAACCCCCTTTCTCCCATTCTTTTCACCCTCATTGTAGATGTCTTGAGTAGATTAGTAACAAAAGATGATATAAGACAATTGCTAAGAGGTTGGAGAGTAGGGAGGGATAGGGTTACCCATTTACAATTTACTGATGATACCCTATTGTTTTGTGAAGGGTATGATTTGATGTGGGTGAGGAACCTAAAGTAGTGTAGCTCTTTGCAAGTTTATCCAAATTAAAAGTCAATTTGGAGAAGAGTTGCATTGCATGTGTAAATATGGAGGATAGAGAATTAGAAGTTTGTGCAGGAATCTTGGGTTGCAATGTCTCTCAATGACCTTTGAGCTACCTTTGTTTACCCTTAGGAGCCAACCCGAAGGACTCAAGCTTTTACAATTCAGTTGTAGAAAAGGTGACAAAGAAACTGGTGTGTTGGAAAAAGGGCTACATTTCCCTAGGAGGTAGGATAACCCTAATAAAGTCGACCCTAGCAAACCTCCTTGTGTACTATATGTCAGTCTACAAAATGCCAGCGGGAGTAAGCAAGAGCATTGAGAAATTAGTAAGGGACTTCTTATGGGAGCTAGGAGAAGAGAAAAGAGATCACAAGGTGTGTTGGGAGATAGTCAATAGAGATAAAAAGTATGGGGGTTCTTGGAATAGGAAATATCCAAAAAAGAAATTTATCTCTACTAGGGAAGTGGCTATGGAGAATGCCAAGAGAAAGAGAGAAACTATGGGCAAGGGTGGTCGTGAGCATACACGGGCTATTGGGCAATGGATGGGATGTTGGATCACTGCAACGGGCTAGCAGAGCTTCACCTTGGAAGGCCATAGAAGCAATTCTACCTTGTTTCTTGCCTCTTGTAAGGTATGAACTCAATTCTGGCAACTTAATCAAATTATGGGATCAAATCTGGTATGGGAACTGCCCTTTGAAAGACTTATACCCCTCTTTGTTTTCTTTATCATGTTTCAAGAGTGAGCCCATTTCAACTTTCTTAGTCTCTTCAAACTCAATCAATGGTTTTGATTGGAACATTGGCTTTAGAAGGGGATTAAGGGATTCGGAAATTGATAGTGTACTTCTTTAATCCAAAGCCTTGAAGGAACTTTCCTTGATCCTAATAAGTCTGATGAAAGAATTTGGATGCCTTCCTCTTCGGGTCGGTTTTCCTGTAACTCCTTCTTTAAAGTGTTAACCCAACCTCCCCTTAGTCCCCCTCATTCTTTTCCTGTTAAGGAGGTATGGTGTAAGCCTATCCCACCTAGGATTGTGACTTTTTGTTGGGAAGTTGTACATGAAAGAATAAATACTTTTGACTAGCTACAAAGGAAGAGGAAAAAATGGTGCCTTTCCCCACACTGATTGCTCTGTGTAAGGATAATAGTGAGACTTGCTTTCATTTGTTTAGTACTTGTCCATTTGTTGCTAGTATTTGGGAATGGCTTTTTTCCTTATTTGAATGTAGGTGGGCACCTCCGGATGACATCAAAAGTCTCTCTGATCCAACTTCCTGTCCATGGCTGAAGAAGATAGGTAACATCATGTGGAAGAGTGCTAGGGCAGCAATAATCTGGGTTGTGTGGGAAGAAAGAAATGCAAGAATTTTTAGAGAAAAGGAGAGAATAAAAGAGGCCTTGATTGAATCAATACTGATTAGAGTGGGTCAATGGCTGAAATCCTTAAGAAACTTCTCACGTATATCCATTGTTGATATCATTAGAAACTGGAAGATAGTGGCAGACTCAAATGTCAATAAGCAACCTGTTATTCTTATCTGGACCCCTTCTAAAAGAGGTTTTATAAAGCTTAACTTTGACGATAGTAGCATGGAAAACCTAGGAAGGTCAGGAATTGGAGGTGTATTCAGGTATGAGGAGGGTAAAGTATGTGCATTATTCTCAGGTCCAA
The DNA here is from genome assembly GCF_056320005.1 of Nelumbo lutea. Taxonomy (NCBI): domain Eukaryota; kingdom Viridiplantae; phylum Streptophyta; class Magnoliopsida; order Proteales; family Nelumbonaceae; genus Nelumbo; species Nelumbo lutea. Next base: position 115,044,710 of record NC_142684.1, read on the forward strand.
TAGGTGAAGGAGACTCACTAAGAGCGGAAGTAACGACAGTTATGGAAGGGGTGCAAAGGGTTAGAACCATGAATGTTAGAAAGCTAATCATTGAAGGGGATTCCAAACTGGTAGTGGCTTGGCTATTGGATGAGGAAAGTAGGATGTGGAAATACAATAACGAGAAGAAAAAATTCAGATGGATTACAAAGGACATGGAACTGAGAATACAGTGGGTGAAAAGAATAGCTAATTCAATGGCTAATGTGCTAACCAAGCAAGGGGTTGGGAGAATTCAAACATTTTGGGCTCAAATGTAATTGTAATTATAACTAAAATTAAAGAGGAGAGATAAGAGAGCTTGTCTCTCTCTCACTTTCTCTTGTACAGTTTCCTTTAAATTCAATGAAGTAATCAGTTATTCATAAAAAAAAATGTTTATTACCCTTATTTTTTTTAATTTGATTAATAAAAGTATCATAAATATGTCCATTTTTTTCTACATTTTTTTGTAATTTTCTATATTTTTTAATTTGATTAATAAAAATGTCATAAATAATTCCATTTTTTGTGATTTTTCTAAATTTATTTTTATTTTAAAAATTTTATTATCTAACTATGACTTCATTGGTCAACCAATTTGATTTGAATGGTTGAATTGTTTAGTCACCACTAAGATTAAAGAATGGTTTTGTTGATGAGTTAGTTTTAAAATACATGGGTTTATATTGTATTGAAAATACATCTAATTAATAGAATTTATTAGTGAAGAAAACTTGAATATAGAATTTTAAGGGAGAATGGGAGTTAATTCCTTAATGTAAGACTTAATGAGAAGGAATTAAATGAACTGAAAAGTAATAGTTGAAATTGTATTTCCAACCTTCAAAATTAGTGATGGACTAAATTCACTAATATGGGTATTTTAGTTAAGAAAAGTTCCACACCCCCATTCATTTAATAATAGTACAAATGATTAGTGCAATTTCAACCATCTTAATAAAGTTTTATCAAAATATAAATTTACCCCTTAGATAACTCAAGTTGAAGGGGCAAATTTTGTCCAATAAAAATTCAAAAAATTTAGACCCCATTCATAATTTTATAAGTAATATAAATATAGATTTAGATTTTATAGGTAGTAGAGGTCCTCCCATCCATCATTTTAAAGTTTTAAAGATTAAAAAAATTCTTTATATTAGTTTATCCGTGCATATTTATGTATACCAATATGAATATAATATGCCTGATACCATATTTTAATGTAGACAAATGCTAATATGTGAAAATACTGTTAATTTCATATGATTCGATGATACGAAATAAATACAAGCTAGGTATAAAATCTTTACTTTCAGTCCTTTGGAAACACAAAAGATATAAAATGTAATTGCTTCAAGCCTCCATCCCTTATGCACTAACATCTATTCCAACTTTAAGTTCAAACTTAGCCATTCACCTAGATTTATGTTTATACTTTAAACGAAAATTAATTGAGTGGCACGTGTATTTAAATGGCCCGGCCCAAATTCTCGGGCCTAACACAGTGTAAATTCTTCAAATCGGTATCCGATTACCAATAAAAAAATTGGGATGGTCTCAGATCTAAAGCCAAATTGAGACGGGCTTGAATGCAGAAGCTAATCCTTACTGGATCTGATGGGACGAATCCATATTCAACTCATTTATGCATTCCCATTTGAAGAGTCTCAACTGTATCAGGCCCAAGCCCAGGACTGAGCTCATTCAAGTTTCACCCCTTGGCCTTGGTGACACGTTGGTCCACGAGCCCTAGTCAACATAAACTAGCGAGGAAGCCCTTTCGCAATGGCAGAATTTAAAAATGCCATTTAGAAATACAGTTTTTTTTTACGCTTATTTGGAGAGATACCATGGTTTTAACAAACGATTCATAAATAGAATCATTCTGGCCACCGGTTTTTGGGTGGACGGTTTGACCATTTGGTTTGAATGGATGGTCTGTTTTGACAAAAAAAAAATTACAAATAAAAAATGGCCAAAAACTATTGAACGGTCAACAGATCAATGATTCGATCATTTGGATCAACGGATCATTGACTGATTCAATGGTTTTTGGCCAAGGACTAGATTTGGGATAAAACCGAACCGGTTGCCTGAACGGTTCATCAGCTAAACGGTCCAACCGTCCAAATAACAACGGTTCAAAAACCAAGGGAGATAGAATAATAAATTAGGTTATATTTTTTAAAATAAAATAGCTATAACTATATTATTATGAATAATAAACAATCACGTAGAACCAGTCTTGAACCGATTATTTAATTGGGATCAAATCATAGACCTCATTATATTGAAAACAATATTCAAAATAATACTAATTTATTTTTATGTTAACAAGTTAAACATTTTTAACTAATATTATCTTATTTATTATTTATCAAATTTACTATTTCAAACATGAAACATAATAAAAAATTATATATTTCATAAAATGTTTGGTGCCGGACCTGAATAAATTGTAGACAAGTAAGAATTCGAAATCAATCCAATAATTAATCAAGACAAAATCATAGAACCAAGACCATTATAATTATGTTCAGTCAATTTAGCTCCACTGACCCAACCCATTGGTTCAACCTTAGTTTTTACTTAAATAAAATAAATAAATAAATAAAAGTCTATTGGGATGGGATTGGTATAGGCTGTCTCGAACTAGACCCGATCCATTTACAACACTAAATATTGGGCTCAAGGAGAGAGAATAATTTGTTAATAAATTATTTCTAAATTAATAAATAAATGTTTATTGAAATCTATCTCTTAATGTCACATCTCTTTTATTCTATCAATTAATTATATTAAAATAAATAATTTATTTAATTGTATTAAATAAATAAATGTTGAGATAGAGAATAGGAGAAAGAGAGAGTTGAGAAAGAAGTGGAATGACATTTTATTTATAGGATGTCATAATCGTAACTAATGTGACACTGCTGTAATTTTCAAATGTATTGAGCCAATTATATGCGAAGATTTGTCTTATATGTGGCATTGCTATAATTTTTGAATATTATAGAGACAATTATATAGAGAGGTTTGTATTATATGTGACATTCTTGTACTTTTTCAAACAAAGAGATGTGGGAGAAAAGAGAGAATAAAGAAAAGAAGGGAGAGAGAGAGAGAGAGAGAGAGACATGTGTCAGAGAACAAAAAACATATAAGTGTCAACCTCATAATGCTTTCATACACCCTCCCAATGCTTTAAGTGTATAGATAGATCTATGGGTAAATTCCAGATAGGTAGGTACCTTGTACTTTGGGGTGATGATAGATAGGTCCCCTAAATTTTCAATTGCTACACTTGATTACCTTGAACTTTTAAAAATGGACATTTGGATCCATCCGTTAATATTCTATTGGTTAAACATTATATAATACCAAAAATACCCTTCTCATGTATTTTTGAGATCATTCTCAAGTAACCAAAGTTACTCACAATCACGTTCTGACATGGATATCAAATAACATATTCAATTTTTTTGACGATAGCATTCACTATTGATGATTTCACACTATAGCATTATTCCAAAAATATAAAAAGGATATTTTTGACATTATATAATGTTTAACTGATGGAATACTAACGAACGGATCAAGTGTCTATCAATTAAAAGTTGAGCGTGTTTGTCACCACCCCCAAATTCTGTAATTTACCCTAAATCTAAGTGTCAACCTTTAAACTGTGTCCTAATACCAAGAAAACCTTTAACCGTGTTACAGGGACTCGTTTAAAATTCAGTTGCTTGACCAACGGATTTCCTGGGCTTTTCGTTGTGAGAGGCTGACACGAGTTCTTTCTATTTTGATTACTTTCTTCTTCAATCCTTCTCCCCCCCGAGTTCTGCATTTCGTGAATGCCACCACATATCCTCACTATACGGTACCCTCTTTGGATCTCCAATTGCTATTTCTTTTCTCTCATTTAGTTTGATTTCTCGGAATGTAATGGATCCCCAAGTTTGATCTTTGTTGTCGTTCTTTTTCTTCCATTTTGCTTTAGCGCCTTGAATTCATCCGTCAAAAATTTATTGAATTCAAGTTTCTGATCATATGAGTTTTTGTCGTATTGTGGTGTCAATTGTTTGTTACGTTCTCTCTGTGGTTGAATTATGATAGCTCTTTGTTACCCTGTTCAGTTTTGGCCGAGGTTATGACATATTAACAACTATTTCTCTTCATAATTTTTTCTGCTTCAATTTTTGCGGTTGCTTTCTACGTTTCGTTGTCAGTTTCTTTGCATTATCTTGCTTTGGTAATTCCTGGCTTTACGCTTTATCTCCTTTGTTTTGTGTTTTGAGGTTTTTGACAGAGTGAAAAGATTTAGATTTGGTTGCTGCTTGTTAATGCCTGAATTGGCGTTCAGTTACGCTCATGTCATAATTCAGTTGGCCTGAACATATCACAGATTCCATAATTCCCTGTGAAAGTTGTATTGTAGAAAGACATTGGAATTGTTTCAATATTGGAGGAATTTGAACTATTGTGGTTTAAATCTAATTTTACTTGCTTTTGTCTAGTGCTTCTATATTTTGATCTGTGGTCTTTTGGAACTGGTGATCTAGCAGTGAAGTAGAGTACTGAAATATGATGGGATTCAACAATGGAAAAGAGCTAGGAAAACTGCTCTAAATCTACTTCAGAGAGTGAGGATCTGACATCCGATTCCTAGGTGGGCATTACCATGTCCACAAAATCTCCAAGGTCTCCGAGGTCCCCAACCATTCATCATCTAAAACATGGCCCCATCAATGGGAGTCCGCTGATCAAATGTGAACGCCATTCAAATTCCGGCCGGGACGGTCGTCCCAAAAAAGGTATATCCCACTATTTTCTAGCAATTGAATCATAGTGTAGAATTTCAGGACTCTAGATCTCTCTTTCTTTCTCTTCCTCACTCTATGTGTGCGTGTGTGTCTGAAATGGGTATCTTTCAAATTCTTATTTGCACATATATAAGTGAGAAATAGAGAATCAGAGATATGTGGATTAGAAAATAAGTGAGAAACAGGATGTTGAAGAAATTTTCAAAATTTGTTACAACTTCCCCTCAACTTTCTGTTTCTTTATTTTTTCCATCAAACCAAACACAGCCTAAAGAATTTTTAGTCTTATCCTAATGGGTATTTTCGAAGTTAAATTACTATATAGTTTTTTCCATCTTGTTCTTTATTTTCATTCCTTTCTTTGTGAATTTCATGGCTTTTCTTTTGAAAAATAATGTATTCTATTTCCATTCTTGGTCTTACAAAGTAGAACATCTACATAGGTGGCTCTGGTGGAAAAGGCACCTGGGGAGGGCTGCTTGATACAGGAGATGGTTTTCTTCTGGACCCAAATGATCCAAATTACGATAGCAATGAGGTACCTAAATTAACATTTCAAATTCTCCCTTAGCTTGTCCGTTGCAAAGAGTTGAAGCCAGATTATTGAGTGGTTAATTATTTTGAGCTGTGGTGTTCTATGCTAATGATCTATATATGCTATAACTATTTATGATCTCTCAAATTAAAGGAACATTTTATTACAGGAAAATGTGAAAAAAATGACAAAAGAGTTTGATGAGTACAAAAAGAAGGTTACAGTCATAGTGGAAGAATACTTTGCAACTGATGATGTTGCCTCCACTGCAAATGAACTGAAAGAGCTTGATATGCCACACTATGACTTCTATTTTGTGAAGAAGTTGATATCTATTGCCATGGATAGGCATGACAAAGAGAAGGAAATGGCTGCTGTGCTGCTATCCACATTATATGCCGATGTGATCGATCCACAACAAGTTTACAAAGGCTTCAGCAAATTGGTTCAATCTTCAGATGACTTGGTTGTAGACATACCAGACACTGTAGATGTTCTTGCACTATTCATAGCTCGTGCTGTGGTTGATGACATACTTCCTCCTGCTTTTTTGACAAAAGAAATGGCCTCCCAATCTGAGGGATCAAAAGGGCTTGAAGTATTAAAGAGAGCACAGAAGGGTTACTTATCAGCTCCATTGCATGCAGAGATCATTGAGCGCCGGTGGGGTAGTAGCATGAATAAGACTGTTGACGACGTAAAAGCTAAGATAAATAATCTATTGACAGAGTATATAGTGAGTGGGGATAAGATGGAAGCATGCAGGTGCATCAGAGATTTGAAGGTCCCTTTCTTCCATCATGAGATAGTAAAGAGAGCCCTTATAATGGCAATGGAGAGGCCTGCGGCTGAAGGGCGGCTTCTAGATTTATTGAAGGAAGCTGCTGAGGTAGGTGTTATTAATTCAAGTCAAATAACTAAGGGATTTAGCAGGCTAATAGATACAATTGAGGACTTAACACTTGATATCCCATCTGCAAAGGAGCTATTGCAGTCATTGATATCTAAAGCAGCATCAGAGGGATGGTTGTGTGCTTCATCTTTGACACCTCTTTCTTTACATCCAAAGAAGCAATTGGAGGATAATGCTGCCAAGGTCTTCAAGTTGCAGGCTCAATCTATTATTCAAGAATATTTCTTGACTGGTGATATTTTAGAGGTAATTAGTGGACTAGAATCAAGTAACAATAATTCCTCTTCTGAATTAAATGCCATATTTGTGAAGAAATTGGTAAGTCTTGCAATGGATCGGAAGAACAGGGAAAAAGAAATGGCATCTGTGTTGATGACATCTCTGTCTTTTCCAGCAGATGATATTGTAAATGGTTTTGTAATGTTAGTTGAGTCTGCAGATGACACTGCATTGGATATACCAGTTGTTGTTGAGGATCTTGCAATGTTCTTAGCTAGAGCAGTGGTTGATGAAGTGTTATCCCCACTCAATTTGGAGGAGATTGGAAACCAGTTTGTTAGACCAGACTCAATTGGGAGCAAAGTGCTCCAAATGGCAAGGTCATTGCTACGACCTCGCCTTTCTGGAGAGAGGATCTTAAGGTGTTGGGGTGGTGGGGGAAGCAGCAAGCCTGGATGGGAAATTGAGGAAGTCAAAGACAAGATTGCGAAGCTATTAGAAGAGTATGAATCCGGTGGGGATGTTCGGGAAGCTTATTGTTGCATAAGAGAGCTAGGAATGCCATTCTTTCATCATGAGGTTGTCAAGAAGGCAATGGTGACAGTCATGGAGAAGAAGAATGACAGATTATGGGGTTTGCTAGGCAATTGTTTTTCTGCGGGACTTATCACTATGAATCAGATGACAAAAGGCTTTGGGAGAGTAGCAGAGTGTCTTGAGGACTTGGTTTTGGATGTACCAGATGCTCCACAACAATATGCTCAGTATGTTGAGCGGGCTAAAGCTGCAGGTTGGTTGGATTCATCATTCCCTGTAAGCAATTCAGGGAATGAGGTGGAGAACGGTTCATTTTCATGAGGCCATGTATTTTTATAAGCTATATTCATTTGTCAATCGCATTTTCTGTCATTCCTACTATTGTCCAATGTCCAGGCCAATATAATCAATGAACTACATCTTTGTTTTTTAAAAGGAAAATTTGGTGACATTCATCAATATTCCCTGTAAGCAATTCAAGCAATGAGGTGGAAAATGGCCCATTTTGATGAGGAGGCCATGTATTTTTTTTTTAAGCTATATTCATTTTCTGCCATTTCTATTATTGTCAAATGTCCAGGTCAATATAATCAACGAACTATATACATCTTTGTTTTTCAAAAGGCTCACTTTGGAAAGAGTACAAATACAAATTTGTAAAATGCAAATGCATACAAAATAATTCCAAAATTTAAGGTTTTCTACTCCAAATATTTGCATTCGTACTCCTTCCAAACTAAAAAAACGGAAAATTGGTGGTGCTAATTAATGAAGTGAACAAATTACTCAAAATCTGATTGCTTTCTCCCTGAAAAAAACTTTTAACTATTTGACTCAGGAGTATTCTCATCAACACAAAGGGGAACTTTTGCATTCTTTTGGTATTTTCTTGCTTTCATGCAATATTAGTTTGGAAGGAGTACAAATACATACAAAATATTACAAAAAACAAGGTTTTACACTACATATTTGTATTTGTACTGCTTCCAAACTGAGCCTTAGGGATGAAGAAGAAGGTTGAAATGTTGGAATTCAGTCCACCCTAGCAAGTTTTCTTTGGATATAAGACATGCATACATGTACACAAAACATATGCACAAAATTAAAAGAAAAAAAAATGAGGCTCATGGATGTTTGGTATGATACTTCTATCCATCGTTTGGATGATTGATTTTGTGTTTCTCTATTGAATCCTAATTATGACTTATTTTGTCTATTGAATAAGCAAAGTTTTGGTATATATTTCCTTTTAAAAATAATGCTTTAAAGCTCAAAAATGGTTTCCTTCAAATTCACCTTTGTCTAGATGAGACAACCAATTTTATCTTCAGAGTCTACATAAAAACCATGGTTTTAAACCATGAGTTATAAATATTGAGTGATAGTTTCGCTTAGAGGAATAATTTACAGAATAAAAAGTTTGTCCCCTTTGGTCATTTCAAGCAGTTCCTATGAAGGTTGCATACTTCTTTGCATTCACTCATAGCAGATCTCTCTGAACTGAATTATGACTGTTTAGTACTAAAGTTAAAAGAGCATTATTAAGAGTAAATGTTCGTTCTTTATCTTTTCTTGCCATTTCCCCATTTTTATGTGATAGCTGTTTTTGTTTTTAAAAAACAGAGTCATACTTGTTGGCAAACACCCCCTTCAAAAGCTGAGAATCCTTAGTTAGGGGTGCAACTTGGGTAGGCTTGGGTTGGAATTTTGGTAAAATTTGAATGGACCCAGCCGCGAAACTGTAAAGGGCCCACGAATAGGATTTCGTCACAAGTCGGTCAACGGGGAAAACCTCTTATTTTCCCTTGTTCATCATTTTTCTTGAGAAACCTATCTTGGCGCCTTAATGGTGATTTGTTAAAGAGATCACCAACTCTCATCTGCTCTTTCTTGACTAAAAGCTTTGATAGTTTCATTGAATGTCATCTACTCCTTTAAATAGAAGATTACAAGAAGATAAGAGTCCTACTTTTAGAAGACTTCCTAATAACCTTTATCTATACTAATGCCTAATTAATAGGAACACTGAATTTAGCTAAGATAGAAATAGATAAGATAAGAACACTGAACAAATAAGATACAAGCAACTAAGATAGAAACAGATAAGATAAGAACATTGAACAGATAAGATATGATAGGGACACTGTATCTAGCTAGATAAGTGAGAACACTGAATCTTGCACCCATTACTGCTGCTATTTGCGAATGTATTTCTTCCCAATAAAAGCATCAACAACATTACTCCCCTCCTAGACTAAGAGCTTGTCCTCAAGCTCAAATTCATGATAGGTGTCTTGAAACTTAGTCAAAGGAATCCAGGATAGGTGGAATGATTTTGCCCTCCTAGGTCGGGTTCCCATGAAGAGGGTTCATCCTCATCCTCCTCTTATTCCACCAGGAGGCAGAAAAGTCTCTTGCGCTTGTGCCCTGCTAAATAAAGTTCATCACAATTATGACACTATCCCCTTGCCCTGCGTTCTGCTATCTTAGCCCTAGACAAGAACTTAATAGGGGGTGCAACAACGCTGCTTCCCACACTAGATGTCGATCTGGAATTGTTGTTCGTCTGTGGTTTCTATTCTTGGCTGGCTGCTGAAGATGGAGCCATTTCGAGTGGTTTCGGGGATGCCCATGCTGTCGGAGGCCACCCTATACTGAAAAGTTTCACGATTGAGTTGTAGGTTGCGTTCAAAAGCACGAGCCAAATTCATAGCAGTAACCAGGTTGAGGGGATTTTGCATCTCCACATCCACCCTCAAAGTTTCTACTAACCCTATGGTGAACATGTCAACCTGTTGGTCTGGTCGTACCGATGATGCTCTTGCAAGGATGGTCTGAAATTGACGTTGATATTCAGCCACCGTTCGCGTATGCTTGAGGTTGATTAGTTCACCTAATGGATTGCTTGTTAATGGGGGCCCAAACCTAAGAAGGCAGTAGGATTTGAATTGGGTCCAACTGAGCTCGGGTTCTTCCTGCTCCAATCTATAAAACCAGAGTTGTGCCTCCTCCGTCATGTGGAATGCGGCTAAGCTTACCTTGTCTCACATCTGTACAACCATCCCAGAGGATCTCCAGTGCCATTGTAGGAAGGGAACTCCAGCCTGCTGTATTTGGGAACGATCGCAGCTCCCTGGGCCATGACCTGCTGCTCGTCAGACGATTCTGCCATGTCTGGTTGGCGGCCGTTTGTGGTTGCAGCCCTTTCTGGATTCATTTCCTTGCTAGAAAAATATAACTCCATCAAGTGCCTTAATTCTTGGACATTGTCCTTGATCTCGCGCACCTCCATGTTGTTTTCCACGAGCTTGTGCTCCAGTTCATGAACCTTAGTCGTCAACTGCTCAAGGTTACCCATGACGCCTGGTTTTGATACCAGATTGTTAAGGGCCCGCGAATAGGATCTCATCATAAGTCAATCAATGGGGAAAACCTCTTGTTTTCCCTTGTTCCTCCATTTTCTTGAAGAACCTATCTTGGCACCTTAATGGTGATTTGTTAAAAAGACCACCAACTCTCCTCTGCTCTTTCTTGACTAAAAACTTCGATGGTTTCATTGAATATCATCTACTCCTTTAAATATGAGATTACAAGAAGATAAGAGTCATATTTTTAGAAGACTTCCTAATAACCTTTATCTATACTACTGCCTAATTAATAGGAACACTGAATTTAGCTAAGATAAAAACAAATAAGATAAGAACACTGAACAGATAAGATAGAAACAGATAAGAGAGGAACAATGAACATATAAGATAGAACATATAAGATAGGATATGGACACTGTATCTAGCTAGATAAGATGAAAACACTGAATCTTGCACCCATTACTGCTGCTGTTTGCGGCTGTATTTCTTCCCAATAAAAGCATCCACAATAGAAACCCGCTGGCATCATCGATGCAGTGCAAGTAAAATCCTCAGATCGGGTATCCTGTATCCAGCTTGCATACCTATCCTTAGTGGAGGTTAGTAACTGCATTCTTGAGAGATGTACTGGACCATGAACTCTAATAGATTCTTTTATGTTCTTGCATACACAATATCAATCTGGGGTCTCTTTGGTTTTGGGCTAACGGGGACAAGACAAACTTTTAAGCCCAAATTTGGTCAAACGGCCTCTTTTAATTCTTGAAAACATCAGCAAATTTGGAAAACAAAATGACGAACACCCCCTAAATAATCTGCAAAACATGTTTAATAGTACCATACCACAAAAAGAGTTGAGATTTTATAGACACACTCAGTGAGCTTACAATCAGTGTCTAGCACTTTGTCACCCAAATGTGGTCACGTCAGGTGTTGGACACCACTTGCAAAACATGTTTTATATAGCAAGAGATACAAAAGGTGCGGGCAGCAGCTAGATCTGGATTTATTGGACACTACCGGGTCCGGTCTGGCTATAAAATTTGCACCACAAGACTACTGTACACTAAAGCTGTAAATTTTTTGGAAGTGTCATTTCATGCAGTATTGATTAACAGAATAAATTTATCGAGAAGTACAATGCAGATTTCTGATTTTAACCCCATTTTATACATCAATCTGGGCCTGTGTATTGGCGTCAATTCCAAGATGACATCCACCCAATTATATTTTGGGCTTAAAAATTATGACCCTGGACTAAACCACCATTCTCCCATTAATTTATGTACAGTAGGTTAAAAATGATGTTTTAACCATCTCTATTCCCTTAGCTCAATTTGGTAGGAGTACAATTTGTATTTATATTCCTTCCAAATTGAGCATTACAAATTTTTTGGGTTGAATACAAACTAGAAATAGGAGGAAAAAATGGAAAGGCAAAAGCATTGCCCAAATAGTTTCCTTAATATGAAAATGTCAAATCCATAACAAAGGAATTGCGGTTGCCTCATTCCCATGCCATCCATTGCGGGAGAGTGAGAAAGATAGATTTTGGGCCACATGAAACAGAGCTCTTAAGCTCATAAATTTTACAAGAAAAAAACTTGTATCAGACTGAAAGAAAGTGGATTTTCTTAATTGGGTAGGGCTAGGTTTTACTATAAAAAGTTGGGTTGATGATCAGGTTGCGTCTGCATTAGGGCGAGGGTTGATGATTCAACAAATGCTATTGGAGGAAGATTGACCTTGACATAAACCCACCCGGCCAGAGTTGTTCCTCTAATCCACAAGGTTTGATAAACCCTATCATGTGCATTGATGGTGATGCATCATCCTATCTGCCCATAACAGATCAACTGCATATAGGAAATAGTGTTGATGTGGACCGGAGGAATGACCATGTTTCCAATATGGAATGTCCTCCTTTTGATGGGCAGTTTGGATTGCCATACCATCCCCCCCAAGTATTGCAGACTCAGACTGGACCAGATGGTTGGACCGTCTGACAGGAATGTCAAAACAGATTTTAGGTTTCTGGGGCTCACAGAAATGTTGACTTGGTAAAACCTAGCACAAATAGATGTGACTTGGGTCATGATTAATTGATAACATCATAGTGTGTTACTACTCTAGTCGTATAGGGAATTGCGAAATTAAAAAAAAAAGAAAAAAAAAAGGCTAGAACTTGAGTTAGAACTTGGCATTTGGTAAGTTGTGTAGTGTTGATGTGAATTGGTTGAACGAGGGTGTCTCCAACAGGTCTGTAACTCGGGTTGTCTGATATGAAGACTTTCAACTATATCAAGCTCGGGTTAGGGTTTGGCCCATTGAAAACTTAAAAATTTTCCAATTCAGCCCAACTCGAGTTACACCCTTAAGCTACGTTTGGTTTGAAGGAAAAAGTAGGAAAAGGAAAGGAAAGATACACCCTTAGCCTAACAGCTGTCCAAACATTCGTTTGATTTTCCTTATCGATGTGTGGCAAATGGAGTGGGCCGTATAGGAAAGAAGCCCAATTGACCCATTAGGATCCAAATGTTCCATGATGCTCATCCACTGTTCCAGTTCCACCATCCATGCATCTTTTCATTCCTTTCACATATCTACCATCTTTTCTTCCTAAGGCTGTGTTTGGTTGCAATGCAAATAAATTTGTATTGATGCAAAACTATAACAGTGTAGGTGATTTAAGTGTAAATTTTAATACATTTTTGTTTTAAAATTTAGCTTATTTTGTTTGATTACAGTACAAATAAAATAAATTAAGACATAAAGCAGAATAATGTAAAATCCAAAGCAAAATTAAACAATAATTTGCATTTTTTTTATTTACACCCTATGCATTTGTACTAGTGCAAATAAAATTGCACTACAACCAAACGCAGCCTAATTAATTATCAGAAGTACAACATTCCCATCTATGATAAAGAAGAAGAACAATTATTTCCCATGGTTAAAGGAAAAATAAAGATGGGCTGGATTCCTGAAATCCTGAAACAACGTTATTCCATTCTAATGCTTTAGGCTGAGTTTGGAAGGAGTACAAATGCAAATATGTAGAGTGTAAAACCTTATATTTTGCATTATTTTGTATTTACTAGTAATTAAGCACGTTCATTGCATGTGAAATTTTTTTTCATATTAATTACTTGAATTTTAGATATATCATAATTAAGATAAAAACTAAAAAGTAACAAAAGTAACAATACATTAAAAATAAACTCAAATTCTTATAATAAATGCGCATGTGCATTGCATGTGGAAATTTTAAATTACAATAACAATTATTGTGGTTATTATTATTATTATTATTATTAAATTTTTTATTCCATTAATTTTTGTCATAAATAAAAATAAATTTTATTTTAACAATTATTTTTATTTATTATGATGAATATATTGAAGGGTTGAGAGATCCATCACATGGATGTCCAAAGATTGCGGAATAAGGGGCGAATTTCAAAAATTTTTCTCTCCCTTCAACTGGGAATCACATTCCCTATTTAGAAAATCACATTTTCAAGGATAAATCTTGAACCTTAAACTGAACCAGATCTGAACCAAAAGGAATGGGAGAGAATGATACCTGATACGGAGAAGCAATATCCCCCAACGAAGGTGTTCACGCCCAAGGAAGGATCCAAAGACTGCTCCCACTGAAGATGGCGCAGTGCAGGATGGAGCAGAATCAGTAGTGTTCTTCCCCAAGAACTCTGTCCTTCGCAAGAAACAACAGAATGGAACGTGAGCACAGCTTCCTTTTCAATCATTTCTCAAAGAATTGATGTCAAGATCCAATCTTGACTTCTCCCACAGTTGGAGATCGAACTGGCAAACAGGGCGGCAAGAGCAGGGAGGCGGCAAGAGAGTATTCGCAGGGTGCAGAATTCTCTCTTCTTGATTTCAGCACTAAAGAGGATCTGATGTGTTTCTTAGTCTCTCTCAAGGCTGCCGCCCCCTCCTTCCTTTTGTTAACTTGAAAAGATCAGCTCCTAATCCCATTAGGAGGTGCTTATCCAAATCATATTTGGATCAGCCTTCTCTTCTAATGATAAGGATAAACCCTTATCTTATCTGCAGATTAGATTAGCTTTATTCTAATCTTATTAGGAGGTTTCTAGATCTGAATCACATTCAGATCTGGACTCTCTGAGTGGATAGGATTAGACCCTATCCTAACTGCTAATCCATCTCAGAATTCGCCCCTTTAATTAACTAAATTAATAGCCTAGTTCGAAATGGGCTTTAGGCCCATTAAGCTTATGTGCTCACTTAACCTTCCTAACTGCTGCCCAGTTGGGCTTCCTTGTATGGCGTGGGACCCAAGCATTGATCTACACATCAGCCACATGGGTTCGGCCCAGCCTTTGTTACAAGGCCTGGTCGAATACACTGTTAAAGACAGTGCACCCCCTGAAACCCATCAAATGGGCTCTATGGGCCCAACACTTACCCTAAGTGGTCCCTGGGCCAAGCCACCTTGTAACACCTAGGGACTGTGGGCAGATGCAAGATTAGCCCATCAGGTATTATCCTCAATGGTCTTACACTTAACCTCTCAGCCCATAATGATCATACACTGCCCGACAAGAGAGGACCTCTCCCTCGGCTGCAAGGAACAATGTTGCACTCTCCACTTATATGGATCCCGGGAATTAAAACCCTTTTGCAAACATTTTAGAAACCATAATATATATACTTTTATATCTCATATAAAATATATTTTGCAAAACAAATTTCAACGGTTGAAATCGGCTGCTGGCAGTCTTGGTTTCCAACAGTGAGAGTGCATCCCCGATCATTACCTTTGTCCGACAAAGGGGCTGATCCTGTCACTATGATCACCCACTCAGATGAATTCTCGGATTGTCCCAACATACCCAGGTTTTGACCCCCGCTAAGGATCTCACTGATTGGTATATCAAAGACAGCCCGATCCGACACCTAGTGCAGTATCATAATCGAGTCTAGGGGTCGGGTGTAACTTTTCAGTTTTGCCCATCAATCTCCAAGGTCCAGGGCAATACTGAAAATCTGGTCCAGTTCAAAGATTCAATTAATCCCACACTGTATGTGCCTAGGGTCTCACCCCGGTAGCTGAGACAAGCCACCCCAACCGACTTGGTGGCACCACAGTGTTAGCCTTGTCAGGATAGGTCTCCCCAGACCGACCCACTGGCTGTGAACATTCAAAACTAACACGAGTCTCAATAAGTGTCCAGTTTAAGGGTAATACACAGAAACATATCAAGGGAACATGAATCAAATATGTACTTTTAATCATTTACAATAAACTTATAAAGTACATCAATTTTGATTGAAGCTAAGGGCATACAAAACTGTCTAACATATATAACATTATAAATGTTCCCAAATGCGATAGAATTTTGTACATTTTCATTGTTTGTGTTCTATCTTTTTTAAATATTTATTATTCGATTATGACATCATGAGCTTCTTTGAAAAGTTGGATAATTGACCCACCATCTAGATAAGAAAATAGCTTTACTTTTGGATTTGTTTTAAATTATATATCATCTACATTATTTAAATCTTTTTTTACTTATTATACTTAATTTTTGTTTGACACAATTAATATATTATTTTTTATATATTCTTTTGATTACTTGTACTTTTTTATTTTTTAAAGATTTATTATTTAACTATCACATCATCGGTTAATCCATTTGACCCAAACCACTAACCCATAACCCAAAAAGGAAAATAATTTGATATTTAGGTTGACACTAAATTTTGTATTACATTTCCATCATTGATAATGAGTGTATAATATTAGAGATGTACCCAGTATTTATTTTTATGAATATGTAACATTAGATATGTACCAAAATTTTTTTCTATCTTTTTGTTATTATTTATATTTTCTATTTATAAAAAGTTTATTATTTGACTATGACATCATTTCATTTATAGGTTCATTTTAACTTTGGCATTTCATTTTCATCATTAATAAAATTATTTTACATTTCATATTTATTTTTATTTAGTATAATGAATATGCAATATTAATGATATATCTAATTCTTTTATTTTTTATTATATATTTTATTTTTATTATTAAATATGACATTATTTATTAACCCATTTGTCCCAAAATGGTTGAATTGTTTGCCTACCTTTGGGAGGGAAGAAAATAATTTTGTTTTCAAATTATTTTTCAAAATATTTATTTTTATAATATTAATATTATTTTTTATGGATTTAATGAGAGAATATACCTTAATATGATATTTAATGAGAGAGAATAGGAAAATAGTTTTATTTCTAATTGGTTAAAAATGTTTCCAATTTTTTAATTTCTATATTTTTCTCATTTTATTTATTTTTGAATTTTATTATTTAATTGTGACAACATGGACTAGCCTATTTGACCCGAAATATATGATGTTAAAATGTCAAATATATGATGTTAAAAATGTTCCCAGTTTTTTAATTTCTATATTTTTCTCATTTTATTTATTTTTGAATTTTATTATTTAATTGTGACAACATGGACTAGCCTATTTGACCCGAAATAGTTTAATTTCTTACCATTGTTTAGTCAAAAACACTATTAAATTAATACCTTAAGACTATGTTTGGTTTGAGGGAAAAGGTAGGGAAAAGAAGGGAAAGGTAGGGAAACCTTTACAAACCTTGTATAGCTTTTCCTACCTTTCCCTTCCTTTCCCTACCTTTTCCCTTAAATCAAACATAGCCTAAGTGTTTGATTTAATGAAAGGAAATTGAATGAATTGAATATCTTATAATTGTCTCTTTTCGACTCATTTAATATCAATAATTGATTATCCTTTTACCCTCATTTTTATCAATAAATTGAAATATGGAAGGACAAGTTTTGTCCTAAAAAAATTCCAAAAATATTAGTGAGACTATTCATGCCTTTTAAAGTAGTATAGATTTACGCTGCACATATTTGCACTTGTATTGCTTCCAAACTGAGCCTTAGTTACATTCGGCACCAATTTAGATGATTAGTTTGTTTTCCAAACTGTGAAAACAAGCCACAACTAAATAGTCTCATTCGTGGCCTGTTCGTTTCCTCTTAACTCTTATCTCTTAAGAGGAGTCTTTTAACTTCAAGAGAAAAATGGTTCTTCGTTTCCTCTTATCTCTTATCTCTTAAAGTGAAATCATACAACTTTTTTGTTTTCCAATGATACCCACAAAAAAAAAAAAAACAAACAAAGTCTTCATATATGGGGTTAAAATGGATATTTGATAATTTTTAGAATTCAAAATTCAAAATTCAGAACAACATTCTCTGTATTCAAAGTTCAGAGGAAAGAAAATTTCACCAATACCAATATACCTCTTATAATTATTGCACTTTCAAATGTTAGACTTCAGAGTAAACAAATAGGCCCTTAAGTGTTCTTCCAACCCAGCATTAATTGAAGGTTTCATATTCTAATAATAATTATAAAATCATCACTTGTTGCAAAAAAATGCAAAATTTTAGGATCATATCCAGTTTAATTACCCCTACAAAGACTTAGATGGTTGGGACCAGCATAAGGTAATGGCCTTAAAGGACTTCCCTATGTAAAGTAACCTGGGTTCCATTCTAGTTCTAAAATCGTTTTGTTGTAACCCTTAATAACAAGTCAAATCTAGTTTCCATTCCTAGCTTTAATAAATAAACCAAGCACAAAGGCTTTTAACATGTCGCATTGATAGGGCTCCTATTGCTCTCTATAAAATATATTGTTTAGGTTCTATTTGCGAAATTCCTTTTGAAACTTTTTCTCAACTTTTTATTTCTCTCTTATTTTGTATCAAATCAAAAACAGCCTTAACTATAAATTAAACCTAATTTAGTCTCCTAATTATAAAAAAAAAAAAACTCAGCCCAACTGCTCCAAGATGTATTGCGTGGATACCCAGTTTCAAACAAAATAACTTACATGAAAAATTCAATATCAAGTGCTTTTAAACATCAATATTCTTACGTTACATTAGATTCAGTAACCATGCATTAATATTAATATTATTTAAAGTTGCCACCTGTCCCTGGTTCCTTGTTTCAACGTATTGGTGGGCTCAAAAATCATTACAAATTGTATCATACACAACAATATGTTGCCATATTTTGAACCTTGATTGCCTAGTCATCATTCAGTTTCATCTGTAAAGTGAGAGTCCTAAAACGTAAACAACTACTAACATGCAGTCTAGCTTATCCCCTTTCCCACCTTTCTTTCTTCATGTCTCATGTCATTGTCTCTTTCCTTTAGTTTTCTGTTTTTAGATGAGTTATTATTTTATTTGAAGTTTGAACATTCACACTACCTGGCCTATGAGAACCTTTGCATATTTGCTCAAAATTTCATACAATAAATCACTACTGCCTGCTTCTAAATGAAAATAATAATAATAATAATAATAAAACTCTCATGCCTTGTCTCTGATGTGGCTTCCATGAAAGTATATATCATCATCATCATATTAAGCCTTGTGCCAATTATATGGGATTGGATACATGATCCTGTACTTTAACCATTCTCTTCTGTTCATTGCCATATTCATTTCTTTGTCTGAATTATCAGGTCAAGAACAAAATAGACATGATTGCATGGCAATAGGAAAAATGCATAATGGCATTTTATTGAAAAATTACTCCAAATTTGATTGATTGATATTTAGATCAGAACTGAATTTTATCCATCAGATTTATTATTTATTGAAGTAGTCAGATCAGATATATAAAATAATACTAATAAATTAAACTACTACTACTACTAATAATAATAATAGTATGTATTAATTAAAATATGTAGACAGTCCATATAATTGGGATAAGGCTTGTATGATGATGATGAAGTATATAATTATATTATGTATTAAAAAAATAAACTTAAAACAGCTTTGATATCATATATGATAAATTGAAATAATTGAGAATAACTTGTATACATGTAACTTGGACCTATGATTCTATTGACTATTTAGTGAACAAGAGTATTGTGGCATCACATATGAGAGTTGCTGCAGTTAGAATGATTAGAGTTTACACCCGTGAACAAGAAACATCAATTTGATGGTTCTGCAAATAACCTCTCACACATGCATTTTTAAGGTATGTTTGTTTTAATTATAAACTATAAACAGCTTAAATAACAGTTGTATGCAGATTTGTATTGATGATAAGTTCAAAATATTTCATGTATAAACATCAATGGTACCAAATAGAACCTAAAAGAATATACCTCACTTTGGTGAAAGGTTTGCACCCAGAAAAGAATACATAAACCAGAAATCTTCTTCAATATTAAACCCAATGATAAACAGACCAAATTCAGATTACCTAAATTGGATTGAAATCATCTGTAAATTAATTTGGACAAATGGATGATATCATCTGCAAGACAATTTCTATGATGTCCGAAGGATATGATACTGGAAAACTTCATATGGAACAGAATCAGTGGAGGAAAGTGGTGCAAATGTTGTATCAGTTTTTTAGATGCAAAATTAATTTGCACTGCCGATGAGATTAAATAAGATAAAAACTACAAATTTTACATCAGGTAGAAGAATGAGTAAAGGATGTAAAACTGAAGTATCGAGTGCAAATAATATTAATTGCGTCTAGTTCAATTTTGCACTACAAATTACAAGCAAACTGAGATTTGTTACATATAGACTCGGATTTGGGTCAGAACCACGCCGTTTTGTGTAATAAAAGGGCAACTTTTGGGGTTTAATATAAATAAAAGTAATATATTTAAAAAAAAATTCAAAAATAGGTTAATTTTTTAAAAATAATATCAATAAAGCGCAAAAACACAGTTCATCTTCTTCTTGTCATTTGTTCACTAGAGCCGCCGCTTGCCGCCGTCCGCTGCTGCCTGCCCACCTCCACCTCCGGCAACTTGCCGAAGGTGGCGGCGGCAGCATTGGTGGTTTCTTTGTCCAATGCCGCCACCTCCGCCTCCGCTTCCGGCAACGTTACTGGAGATGGGTGGAGGCAGAGGTAGCGGCGGCGGCGGGCAGCAGCGGATGGTGGTGGTGGGCGGCAGCTCTGATGAACAAATGGCAAGAAGAAGAAGATGAACAGTGTTTTTGTTCTTTATTGATATTAATTAAAAAAAAACCTATTTTTGAAAAATTTTTAAATATATTATTTTTATTAATATTAAACCCCAAAAATTGCCCTTGAAACCCTTTATAAAACCCGGATTTCATTAACTAGAAAGCCCGTGGTGCAAGCAAAATGCAATTAATAAGAAGTCTTTCATAATAAGCATAATTAGACCTCTGTTCCAATATAATTAATTATACAGATATTGAAATTGAATGGCAGAGAAACGCTTCCCACTAGAGCCGGTGCACATGGATCTCCTGAAGCTGTAACAATATTTAAATCGTTGCATGCATGCTGCCTACCTTGAAAATCACGCCAGCTGGATGCATGATTTGGACGTTACCTTTTCTTCGCGAATAGATAGGCTTCAACGACAGATCTCCAACGGAATTTGGGAGTTTTCTTACTCAACAAGTCAGTCGTCTATGGACTATGATTTGATTTCACAGAGACAGAGGTGTGGATGTGGTGTTTATAAAACCGTTAACCGTACGTAGTTAAACCGGATGGTGAAACCGGTTGACTGACCAACTGACCAGGTCTTGGTCTTGGGAGCTTCCAGTGTTATAAACCCTTCGGTTGAGCCGTTATTTAATTTCCTGTGAGAGGAATTAAAAAAGGCCAGATTTGAGATTTTCCCATGATCCCATCCTTGGGCATGCATTATCTGGAGCAGTTCAAATTACACAGCTAAACGATGCCAGTTTGGCTGAATCTTTAATTAATCAGCTCATGATCGGCCCTCTCAAATCAAAGCTTTATTTATATATGCACGGTTAGTGAAATGAAAGCAAAAAGCGTCTCAACTCGCTGAAACTTGAAAGTACACATCATCCTCCATAGAATTGAACATGATTTCCTCAAAGCAAAAACTTAACCGTGCCAACACTCTGTCTGATCGAGATCACGCATTCCACACATCTCCCTGTAAATTTAACGTACATGTATGTATGGGTTGGGAGATATTGATGATGTCTAGCCAGATGCCATGCTCTCTGAGTGTTTTGCATGTTCCCGATCCATCTGGGCTCTCATTTAATAATGTTTTCTCTAAGAGCAGCTCATCAACCAAAATATTAGCCTTCTCAAACGGTCCCTTAGTTCCTAGTTCAGTAAAGAGAATCCCAATTTCAATATATATATATATATATATATTGATATTCCACTTGGAATGAATATGCATGACAGATGCATACATATGAATGAGAACGAAGGCAAACGGATGAATTGTAGTTTCTAGTTAGTTGTTGTATGTTTCATTAGTTTCTCTCTCCTCACTAACACAGCACCTTAGTTTAATCAGCGTCCCCGGCCCAAACCAGCTGGACTACTACTGAACCAGATGGATGGTTGAACCCGTGACTGCTATTCCTCTTTAATTATGTGATCGTTCTTACAGCGCCTGAACGGTCTATCGATTTAACTAGCCGGTTGTTCAGTACAACGGTGATCCAGTAAGTTTACCATTTTTTTTTTATTTCAACAATATTGTTTTAAATTGCATGTCAGCATGCCTATAAAAAATGTAATTAACTTCTCTCTCTCTCTCTCTCTTCTTATATATAGATGTGTGAGTACGTGAATCAAAGCAAAGCGGATAGAAAAAAATGGCCGCATCGTCGTCTTCCTCCTCCTCCTCCTCCTCCACCATCAGCATAGGCGTCGCCTCCTTCTCTACTCAAGTAAATGCATATTTCAGGAAAAATGTCATGTTTCAGGTGCAACTCTCTCTCTCTAGCTCTCCTCTCCCTCTCTCTCTCTCTCACACACACACACACTCTGAATGTATATATATACACACGTATGATGATCTTCCTTTCACCTTCCAATAGAAGCAGAAAGTACAGAGGGCCTTCATTTTCTTACATCGTCGTTGATTTTTTGTTAGAGTTACTTTTGCTTTTATTGTTCGAAACACTAAAAGTTGTTAATTAATCAAGGCTCTGATGAGTGGCGTGCGTTATAGATATAGTCTGTAATGTCTATATAAGTATATTACATCAGTTTCAAATTATTTACCATCCATTAAAGATGTAATGATATCAGAGAGAGAGAGATGTTTTTGGTACCATTAATTGTCGTTCATGTGTGGGAGGCTGTTTGTAGAATTGACGTTTCTTGCTTCAGGAGATGAAGTTTTATCATTCTAGCTAGCTGATCAAGTGACTCTAACAACATATATATATATCACCAAAAAATAACCTAAATTTCTTCAAGCGTTGTGTTCCCGGCCAATTCCTAATAACAAAATCAAATAGCCAAGGCAGTTGCGAAACTGAGGAGCCAATATAAGTTCTTAACTGAAATGCATACAATAATACCCCCTACAGCTACAAGGTTAACATTCCGTTGATGAAATTGACCGCGACTATTTTGTATTTTACTGCTGTTGATTTAAGAGAGAGATGCTAGTTAATTGGTAGAAAAGTAGGGATCAGTGATCTTCTAAGTTTACCAAAAAAATAAAAAGCAACCACCAGAGATTATCAGAGACCTCTTGAATCCTGATTTTCGGCTCTGTTTGTCTGACTGCAAATTTGAGTCAGAACCAGACTTTGTACCGGGTTCAAATGTGCATTTATTTGTTCATAACTATAATTTGCACTCTTGCCTGATATTAAATCTCCCCTTTCTTTTCCCAAATTGATTGAAAATTTGTGCCACGTACTTTTACCTTGGTTCTCCCTCATATAAGGTGGGGACTACATTGATTTACTTCCTATTTCACTCCTTCCAAATGGGTCCAGATCTGTTCCTCACAAAGGGCTCATCACACCAACCTCACAATAGACGATGGGATATTCTGTGAGGTTAGTGTGAGGTGCATTACGTGAGGAGCAAATCCGGATTCCTCCCAAACAGATAACTTCACTCTCTTTCATGTAAAGTGAGGACTGAGGACCATGTCATTTAATATCCCTCTTTACAAACAAACCGAAGTAAAAACCTAGAGCAAAAGTACACAGCCCATTTACACTCCTATGCATTCACACTGGTGCAAAAGAAACTCGCATGCAAACAAACAGAAACAGGGCCTTAATGATATTACTTTTAAACGTTTTCTTATTTCTACTTGAAATCCAATTTTTCTTTCTTTTTTTTTCTTGAAAGCCGAGGAAATTCAAATTGTCTTGTGGTGGATAACCATGTCTTAATGTATGAAATTTAAAAACTAACAAAAGATATTGAGGCCCTGGCAATTGGAGAGCTTAACTAGTTTTCTATATCTATCAAAAAAAAAAAAACTAGTTTTCAAACTCTGAGCAAAGCAGTTATTTAATTTGGTTTCGTTTTGTTCAAGTAAACTATGAAGATGGCTTCCAAGAAATTGAGGTCAACTATGAAGGTAAGAAAACATTGGTATTTGGGTAGCTTAAGTAAAGTTCTCTTTTCTTTCTTTTTTTAATTTGGTTTTGTTTCCTAAACCAAAGCACGATGACTAATGTAAACTTAGAGGGTCAACAGCAATGTACATGAAACTATGGGTGTCAATTGGACTGGATGTGGTCCAAATCAGATGCAGTCCGATGTGAGTCTATTACAAATGGATGAGGTCTAATTCAATTCAATGAATATTTTGGACCATCCAGTTTGTTCAAATTTGTTTTAATTTAGATTGGTTTCAATTCAAACCCAGTTCATTGATACCTATATTCTAATATTATATTAATGGACTAGATGTTGACTTAATCCAATCCAATCCAATATAAATGTATTACAGATGAATCAGGTCCAATCCAATAAGTCTTATTGGTCCGTCCAATCTATCCAAATTAATTTTAGACTGAATGGGGTCCAGTCTAAAACCGGTCCATTGACACGCTTACATGAAACCCTGCAAACACCCTTACTTCTGATATGCAGTTGCCATCCATGCCTGCAACAGTAAATTCTAATTTGCAGTGAAAGAATAACATTAAATTCATCCAATTTGGTTCTTGGGTTCTTAATTTGCCTCAGTTTTATGGATTTTTTCATAAGTAAATATATAAATAAAAGAATTAATTTAATGGTAAACCCCACCATTTGAACCTAAAATTAATCTTTCATCTTATATTATACTATGTATTATATTTCCATATAAATACTTAGGCAAAAGTTGTTTGTTCTTTTAATTATATGATGGTGGGGTTACGAATATAATCCTGAATTGATGATAGTTTCTTAATTAAAGATTATCATCATCATCATCATTATTATTATTATTATTAATGTAAATGCGTACGTATATATGTATGTATCTATTATCCGTTAGTATATAGCATTCTCAATTTTCTATTCTGATAAATCCATAAGGGCTCTGGATCAATCTCCCCTGAATTTTATAAATGTATAGTTAGTTGGTATTCATCAAAATTCACCGGAGAGTTTTTTCAAAAGAAAATTCACCGGGGAGGGGTTGACCGGTCAAACCTCTTCCGCTATCATACTTGGCTGGTTATCCATCAAATGGAATTTCTATGCCAAGCTTGGCCCAGCAATGGCGTCTCAAAATACCAGGCCCAAACCAAGCCCATTCTTAACAGTCAAAGACTATCCAAGCCTTTTCCGTTAATTAAATCTCTCTCTCTCTCTGACAAGTAATCCCTCAGCCTCAATTTGAGTTCTCGTGCGCGGGTGATTTTATCGAAAAATGGAGCTAGTTATCTATATTAACATTATCGAATCCAAATCAATTCCGTTAATATATAAATTGTTTTTCCCCCATTCATTAGTGCTTTAAATTGTTGGCTTCTTAATGTATATGCTTAGGCTTTAATGTCTGAAACTGGTAATTAAGGACTATAGGGAACTCCGTAACCTGCATGAAGGTCTTCGTTTTTTTGGTGGATGAGTGCTTCACTGCATCTTTTTGTGTCAATGTGGCAATTTATTTCATACTGGTTCATTTGATGACATGAATAGTAAGGAGTAAGGATAGTTTCAACTTTCAATTGACAAGATGTTGCGAGAAGGCACTCAACGTTTCAAGATGCTTCATCTACGTCTGGTTGCAGATATGATGTTTGCTTTAATTACCTTGAAGTAATAATAGAAAAATAATTTCTATTTAGGTTGACCTTAGGAGATTTCCCGTGCCGATACAAAGCAAACATATGTCCTTAACGTATATCTTGCAGGTTAGACCCTCATAAGTATGATGATATCCAGGAAAAATGGTCCATTTCGAATAGGTGTTCGATAGAAGAACAACGTAGCTTTTTGCTACTGCATGTTTGCCGTCTGCGGCATCAGGCCATTGAAGGAAACGCCCCTGTAATTCAACAAGTGAAGTGGGAGCATCCCTCAGTTTACCAGTATTTTTGTCAAGGCTATAGAAATATTTTACTCAGTTATTTTTGTCTCAGTAATGTACTTTTTCCTAGTATGCAGCACTCCTGTGGCATTCTATAAGAGTATAAAGATTATTTTTTTTTGTTGGCCCGGTACATGGAAGTCATAGAACAAGTGCTTGCTTTCTTTGAACGATGCAGTTAGTATTCTGTAATTATTACAATATCCAATATGTGGATCACCCATAATCGATTAGTCGTGGTTCAGATCGATGATCTTGTCACAAGGTTGCTGAATCTCCAATGAATTTGTTAAACAACTAATTCAAGCTAATTTACAGGCTTACTTCTCTAAGTGCCATTCCAGAATGAAACCTAAAGATTGTTTATTGATATTACTTGTTGGGGTATGGTTTGCTTATAGGTGAATCCAGATTGATGCTTATTTGGTCTGCTTATGTTGTAGAAACGTGAACGGCATAATAGACTGGCTATTCTATTTCTGATAAACTAAAAGTATTGTTTTTTCTTTTTTTCTTTCTTTTTTTTTTGCAGAAACGGAATATTAAATTGAATGTAACTCTGATCACATTCCCAGTTTTCCTATGTTTTCTGATGGTTTTAATACAACTGGTGATCAATTCTCAACTAGATAACCCCAGGTATCGTTGTGGGTGCAAGTGCATCCCCACTAACTCCAATGTTAGTGGGGATGCAAGTGCCTGCAAGATGGTTTGTGGGTTGGAGTTCTCTACCTACAAGCAAGCTAGTGCTTGTCCTCTACCAAGACCAGAAAAATGGCCTGCTTTATTGCAAGTGCCAGATTCTTCCTACCGAGCTGTCCAAACAGATGTCCACACATTCACAGGCTTACCAGGGGAATCTTGTTTGAAAACATATTCTTGCCCAGTGACTTCACTCTTCACCGGACAAAACAGAAGTGTTGCAGAGAGTATGTTACATTTGACTTATTATTACCTTGTTAGTTTTAGAATATTAATTGATAGTCGGGCTTGTTCAACCAAATTGATCTTTTTGCCTTAGAAAATATCTCATTGTTTGGACGTTGTGTCCATCATGGTGAGTTTGAAGATGATGTGTGCTACATCCATGGACACAAGAATAGAGGAGGCAGAACGTCCTAACTTCTCTACAAATCCAAGAATTTCTTTGTTTGAATTTTAGGCAATCATAATGCTTCGAGTGTTGCAGGTCTTGTCAAGAGGGTTGAACTAGATGCATTTACTGAGGAATCCACCAATGGATTGGACTTGGCTTCTCTGTCTTATATTGTATTTTCCTTTCCATGCTAGCAAGAACAACGTTCTTTGTACATGTTTTATAATTCATGTGTAGTATATTTATTTGATTTCTAGGTATGAATAATTGTGTTAGGGAACAAAGAGCACCCCTGGAACGACCAACTTCATAGAACGTGCACTTCTGACCAATTCTTCTTTAAATATTCTCCTACCTCGCTGCCCAGAGAACTTCAGCTACACCATCCCTGTAACTGTAGGCAGTGCTACATTCCGACATGGTACATTGACTTAACTAAATTATTTTGAGAAGAGAACATAAATTTTGGCATCAGTTATGTAACAGAGCCTACGGTGCTCCTTTCCTTTTTTCTTTTTATTTTATTTCTAATCTTTGAATACAGATATTGACTGCATTGAGAGCTTCTACTTATGGCGGGAGAACTCATCAATTATCAACAGAGAACTATTTGAAGGTTACCGGCATGGAAATTCTGCAAAACAAATCCATGAAATCCTTGGGGGTGTGTTTGTTAGTATGTTTCAACAACTACTTTCTATGCTCATATTAGGATTTGGAATATAGCTCTGAGTATTTTGCATTTGATGCAGCTTATGATTTCTTGAACACAAGTAAAGTTAACTTCAATATGAGCTTTTGGTATAATTCCACATATGGCAATTTGGTTACTATTCCACGCTTGTTGCGAATACCACGATCTCTTAACATGGTATGTATTTTATCTTCTTAATTTTTAATAATATGTTTTATATTTTGAAGTGACTTGTGTCTGATGTGAAGAAAACTACATAACCGGCAATTTTTTTCCTGCTTGATATTTAAATTTCTATAAATGCATGACTAAGTAGTTTCTTCTCCATTTTCAGCATTGCATCCAATGCTGAATCATTTTTTCTTTTAATTGCTTTCACTCATGTTGAAAGTTTCACTGTATATATCATCAAATATGAAGAATACTGAAACTTTGTTCTTATTGGAAGGAGTACAAATACAAATATATACAGTACAAATACATACAAATAATACAGAATGTAAGGTTTTACACTACATATTCGTATCTGTACTCCTTCCAAACTGAGCTAAGGCTCAGTTCAGGAACAGTGCATAAACAAATATGTTCGGTGCAAAACCTTGTATAAAGTATTTTAAGACCTTCTATTCGTACTGTACATATTTGTATTTGCATTCTTCCCAAATTGAGCCTACTTTGTTTGCTTGTAGTGCAAATCTGAACCCAGTACAAATTTTGTATTTGGTTCACTTTTGCATCTGTGTTTGTAACTAAGATTTGTACTCCTACCTGAAAGGCTGGTACAAATAGATATATATATATATATATATTTGTCTCATTTGCACTCACTAGAAGTGCAAATTTTGTATTTTGTATCTCAAAAACTGATGCAAAATTTGTATCACCTTTCTCCTACAACTATTTTTCATATAAAGTGGAGACCACATTATCTGGCTTCTTATCTCACTCCAAACAAATAGCCCTCCTCTTACCTTCTTCTCTTTCATATAAGATGGGTCCACATCATTTTACTCTGTATTTTACTTCTCACAAACAAATAAAACAAATACAAATCTGAAGCAAAAGTAGTGAACCTTGGAGATTAGTCCACTACCTGTTGGAAGCTAGAGACCTGTCTGCATCGAGACCCATTTTGTTTAGATGGATTAGCAAAAATTGGTGCTTTTAGACCTCTTTGGTATGATTTCAGCTCTTCCAGACTAATTGTGGAGTTATTGCTTTTTTGTATAGACTGTTTTGCCTTTGAGCAGTCTGGTCTTAAGTTTAAATCCTCTTATGTACATCTTTTTCCTTGATAAATTATGTACATTTTTACTCTCTTTAATACAATCTCAGTTGCTTCGATAAAAAAAAAAGGAAAAAAAAAAAACTGAAGCAAAAGTAAACCAGGTTTTACACTCAGCCTATTTGCACTTATTTACACTAATGCAAATGAAATTTGCACTGCAAACAAAGTAACAAACTGATCCTAAGGCTGTGTTTGTTTGCAATGCAAATCTGAACCAGATACAAATTTTGTACCCAGTTCAGTTTTGTATCCATTTGTTTGTAACTATGAGTTGCACTCTTACCTGATGTAGAATTTGCACTGTCTCATTTGCATCCATTAGAAGTGCAAATTTTGCATCTGAAAACTGATATGAAATTTGCACAACTTCCCCCTACCTTAATTCTCTCTCATACAAAGTGAGGACCACATACCACACCAATTTGCTTCCTACCTTACCCTGCCCAATTAAATAACCTTCTGCTTTATTTCTCTTTCATATAAATTGGGGACCACATCATTTTACTTCTTCCGTACAAAAAAAAAAAAAAAAACAAGGTTAAACCTGAATCAAAAGTAATCCAGGATTTACACTCAGTCCAGTTTTGTATCCATTTGTTTGTAACTATGAGTTGCACTCTTACCTGATGTAAAATTTGCACTGTCTCATTTGCATCCATTAGAAGTGCAAATTTTGCATCTGAAAACTGATGAAATTTGCACAACTTCCCCCTACCTTAATTCTCTCTCATACAAAGTGAGGACCACATACCACACCAATTTGCTTCCTACCTTACCCTGCTCAATTAAATAACCTTCTGCTTTATTTCTCTTTCATATAAATTGGGAACCACATCATTTTACTTCTTCCGTACAAAAAAAAAAAAAAAAAAACAAGGTTAAACCTGAATCAAAAGTAATCCAGGATTTACACTCAGTCCATGTGCACTCCTAGAAATTTACACCAGTGCAAATGAATTTGCTCTGCAGCCAAATGGAGCCTAAGGACCCTCTAGGTCTTCTTACAAAGAACAAGATGGAAAATGAAAGAAAACTCCTAAGGGGATCCATTTGGTTCATGGTAGCTTCCTATAATACCTCTCTATTCTAAGATTGATGTTAAAAGGGGTTATAAGTTGTTTTTTCTTTATGTTTTTATTTCTGCTAGTGTCACAGGGGTACTATTGTAATTCCCTTCCCTTCCTCTTTGAGCTCTCAAATCTCTCTTCTCTCTTCTCTTCACTTCAGTTTCTGGACAAGATGGTATCAGAGCGGGTTCATCTGACCTGAAAGGAGATCGAGTCCTCTGTCTTCTTCCTCATCATGCTGCTGATTTTTTTTTTTTTTCTGAAGAACCAAGGTATTTTTTTGGGACAGATCTCAGAAGCTTGGTTCTCCTTTTTTTTTTTTTTATTTTTTTCCTGATCGTATATCAGGACAGACCCAAAAAAAGGGGAAAACCAATCGGATGTGAGGTGATCAGCACCTGCACCTTCCTTTTTTGCAGGATCAAGTGATCCTTGTAGTGGTTGTAGGTCAGAGGTGACCTGTATGTGCTGCGACAGCAGCTTTGTGGAGTGTGTAGGTCGGAGATGACTTGTGTGTGCTGTGACAGAAGTGCAGTGGGTTTGTGGGTTGGTGATGACCTGTAGGTGCTGCAACAACAGTAAAATTGTTTTTTTCTGGGTGATTGAAGCACTGTGGTCGATCTAGAAGGTGGCTGCCTGCAGTTTTTCCTGGTGCAGATTTTTTTTTTTCAGAAATAACATAGTGTGCAAAAAGGAAAATAAGTTGGACAGGTTGGACTGTTTTTTGTTTGGTGAAGATTCAAAAACTTCTAGTGTGATCTAAATCAGCTATCATGAATAGTGAAGACTCAGCCACCTCTAGTGTTTCATCAATGTAGAATGGACTGAGTGGGGGTATGGATTTATCCTTCCCTATGGCTATCATACTTCTTGATGGCCTAAATTACTTAGAATAGTCGAAGGGGATCAGGCTATATACATTACTGCAAGGGGAAAAATAGGCTATATAAATGGAAGAATTAAAGAACCTAATTCTGGGAGTTCTGAGCATGACAGATGGAACCAAGAGAATAGCATGGTAATGTCATGGCTCTTAGTGTTATGAAACCTCAAGTGAGAGGAAATTTTATGTGGGCTGAAACAGCTTATGAGATTTGGGAACAAGCCAAGTCAACCTATTCTGAATTGAGACACTATGTATAGATCTATCAGTTACAGGCAGAATCCTCTACTTGCAAACAGGGGGAGAGGAGTCTCTCTGTGTACTACTCAGACTTGTCTTCCATTTGGAAAGAGTTTGATCACTATCAGAGTGTAGATTGGAAGTGTGATGAAAATGCGAAAGCATACAAGTCTCTTGTTTCTCGACAGAGGGTCTTTGCGTTCCTCCTTGGCTTGAACCCTATATACGAATCCATTAGAGTGCAGATCCTTGGAAGAAAGGATCTCCCTTCTGTTCAAGAAGTATATGCTCTAGTACAGTCAGAGGAAAGTAGAAGAAATCTGATGAATAATTCTGAGGGAGATGTAGCTGTGTTGGTAGCAAAAGGAAGTGTTGTTACAAGTGAGGGAAATCCTTTTAAGAAGGGAGACTCTAAAAAAAAGGTGGATGAAAAAGAAATTATGGTGCACTCATTGCCAGGAGCCTCGCCACATTCGTGATACATGTTGGGACCTTCATGGGAAGCCAAAATGGGCTCATGAGTTGAGTAAGAAATAGGGTTCAGATCTAAATAAGAAGTTAGGACAGTAAGGTTCAAGAAAATTCACTACAGCAAACATGGCTACTCGAGAACCAGCCCCCTACTACTACTGCAGTTCAGACGTGCATCACTGGTTCTGACCCTAGGGAAGATATCTGTTGAAGTTCGACTTGCCCTAGAATTCTGTCTTGTTCGTTGACTGTAAAGTAAAGTAAACAGCAAGAAGTAGGAGAGGAAAGAAGAAGGAAGAAAAGAGAGAAGGTCTGGTTCGAATTAGAGAAAAAGATATCCCTAGATTCGGCCAGACCTGTTATTATATTATTAACTTATTGGAAAAGACTTAAGTGCCCTTATTTAATTAAGAGGCACTCGAACTAACATAACAGTACACATCAACATTCTCAACAAGTCCAAAGATTGAAATACCCCTTCACTAACACCACTAACACTCCCCCTCAAGCTGGTGAGTATATATCATATAATCCCAGCTTGTTACATATGTAGTCCACTCTCCCCCGACTCAAACCTTTTGTAAACAAGCCTGCCCATTGGTTTCCCATACTAACATATGCAGTTTCTATCACTTCATTCAGCACTTTCTCTCTCACAAAATGGCAGTCAACTTCGATGTGCTTGGTTCTTTCATGAAACACCGGATTGGAAGAGATATGAACCGCTACCTGATTGTCACAATAGAGCTTCATTGGAGTACTAATGTCATATCCTATCTCTTGTAGAAGGTTCCTTAACACACTAATTCACAAGCAGTATGTGCCATGGCCCTATGTTCTGCCTTTGCACTGCTTCTTGCCACAACTGTTTGCTTCTTACTTTTCCACGTTACCAGGTTACTCCCCAAAAAGGTGCAATAGCCTGTGGTAGATCGTCTATCAGACATAGAACCTGCCCAATCAGCATCGGTGTTTCTACTACCAGTTTTCCACCATTCCTATACAGCAAACCACGACCAGGAGCTCCTTTCAGATACCTCACAATCCTTAGCACTGCATTCCAATGTGGGACCAAAGGTTTCTGCATGAACTGACTCACCACACTAACCGCAAATGAAATATCTGGCCAAGTAATAGTTAGATAGTTTAGTTTGCCTACAAGTCGTCGGTATCTGCCAGGGTCTTCAAATACTTCACCTATATCACTACTCAGCCTTGTATTTGTTTCCATAGGTGTCTTAGTCGGTTTAGTACCCAACAACCCTGTTTCTTCCAGTAAATCAAGCACATATTTCCTCTGAAACAAATTAATGCCATGCTTAGATCTTGCTACCTCTATGCCCAAAAAGTATTTCAACTTGCCAAGGTCCTTTTTCTGAAAGTGTTCCTGTAGGAATGCTTTCAATTTGTCAATGCCCATTTTATCATTTCCAGTCACAACGATATCATCCACATACACCATCAATATTATTTTGCCTGCCGAAGAGTCAAGACTGAAGACTGAGTGATCAACTTGGCACTGTTTCATACCAAACTTCTTGACCACCTCACTGAACCTACTAAACCATGCTCGAGGGGACTGTTTAAGTCCATATATAGCCTTCTTAAGTCTGCATACCTTACCATCCTCCCCCTGAGCAACAAACCCTGGTGGTTGCTCCATGTAGACCTCCTCGAGCAAATCACCATGCAAAAAGGCATTTTTGATATCTAGCTGATGTAGAGGCCAATCATACATAGTTGCAAGGGAGATGACGACACGAACGGACCCTATCTTAGCAACCGGGGAGAATGTCTCTGTGTAGTCAATGCCATAGGTTTGGGAGTACCCTTTGGCAACCAGCCGCGCCTTCAGGCGCTCAACACGACCATCTGGCAAGTACTTAACACTATACACCCACTTACAACCGACAGCCTGCTTCCCAGGAGGAAGAGCGGTGAGGTCCCAAGTGTGATTATGATGCAGAGTAGAGAGTTCTTCTTCCATAGCACGGCACCACTCTAGAGAGGTAAGGGTTTCTTGGACATCCTTAGGAACAACCACGGAGGATAACAAAGAGATGAACTGGATCTGTCGATGGTGATGAAGCCAGAGGAGTCGCAGCCGGTACACACGGGCGATGTGTATACACGTGACGGATGGGTGGACGGTCAACAGACGGTGGCACTGAAGGCAAGGACATAGGCATGACTGGAACCAGAGGAGGTGGATCAGCCACAGGAAGAGGAAGAGGAGGTGGTGATGTGGAGGAAGCAGCATCACCGGACCCCACGAAGAACGGAGTAGACTCGAAGAATGTAACATCAGCACATACCAAGGAACGACGAGAACTGGGATGATAACACTTGTACCCTTTCTGAGTTTGGGAATAGCCAAGGAAGATACACTAATGGGAACGTGCATCTAACCTGTCAGTCCCAGGACCCAGATTATGAATAAAGCAGACACACCCAAATACTCGAGGAGAAAGCGGAAATGGAGACATGTTGGGGAATAAGACACTAAAAGGAGAACGACCATCAGGAATAGACATGGGCATCTGATTAATTAAGAAACAAGAGGTGAGCATTGCATCGCTCCAAAAGGTTTTGGGAACATTCATGTGGTGTATGAGGGAGTGTGCTGTTTCTACAAGATGTCGGTTCTTTCTCTCAACAACCTCATTTTGTTGTGGAGTGTAGGCACATGAAGTTTGGTGTATAATGCCATGTTGGTCCAAGTATTCTTGAAAAGATGAAGACAAGTATTCACGACCATTATCAGAACGGAAAATTTTGATGTGAACGCCAAATTGATTGCGGATCTCAGCATAAAATTTCTGGAAGATGGAAAATAACTCACTTCTTTCTTACATTAAATAGAGCCACCCCATTCTTGAATAGTCATCAACAAAAATAACAAAGTATCTATATCCATTATATGACATCACTTTATAAGGACCCCAAACATTTGAATGAATTAAAGAAAAAAGACTCGACACACGGTTATCGACCCTAGAACGAAAGGGAACACGATGGTGTTTCCCAAATTGACATGACTCAATCTAAAACAGAAAGTTGACTCAATGAAGGGACTAAGGACTGCAACACTTTCAGCAAAGGATGACCAAATCTACAATGCCACTAGAGAGGAGAAATGGATGACTGAAGGGCTGTTGATGTTCTTCCACCACCATCACGATAATACAGTCCACCGGCTTCATGCCCTCCACCAATCTTCATCCCCATCTTGAGATCCTGAAAAACACACATAGAGGGGTAAAATGTGATGGAGCACTTAAGGGACTTGGTCAGCTTACTAACAGACATAAGATTAAATGGAAGCTTAGGTACATATAAAACAGAGGATAGGGATACAGGGTCTAGGTCAACATTACCAATACCACAGATAGATGATGTGGAGCCATTAGCAAGGGTAACGGATTGTGATGTTGAGCAATGAGTGGGAGATGAAAACACACCTGGAGTTCCCGTCATGTGATCGGAGGCTCCAGAGTCAATAATCCAGGGGTTGGGTGTGGATGCCAAACAAGCCATACAAGTGTGCAAAGGTAGTTGTGTTATGCTGCGACTTGGATTGAACAAACCTTTCATACTCATCCCGAGGAAGACTCACCATTTCCTTGCCTGGACCATCTGAGAGAGTAGAAGGCATCGGGTCAGTTGGCCGGTTCTCCTGTCTAGAGCTGAAACTGGTGTCACTAGTCATGGAATGGTTGGCCCACGTCGAGGGAGGACCATGTAAGTCATAGCAGTAGTTAATAGTATGTCCATCCAAACCACAATGAGTACATTTCCGTGGACCCGAGCCACGTCCTCTACCACGAGCTCCCCCTGAATCTCTACCTCCAGTACGACCACCACCACGGATATGTGTA
This sequence comes from Nelumbo lutea, assembly GCF_056320005.1. NCBI lineage: Eukaryota > Viridiplantae > Streptophyta > Magnoliopsida > Proteales > Nelumbonaceae > Nelumbo > Nelumbo lutea. The sequence continues at coordinate 115,080,150 of NC_142684.1, forward strand.
GATCCACCACTACCACTCTTGCCAGGCTGGGCTCCTCGAGCCCCACTTCTGCCACCTCGACCTCTCGACACTGCAAATGCTGATTTATCTGAGACATTAGAATCCATAGATCCAATGGAAGCCCTCCAAAGACGAGCAAACACCTCCTCTAAAGATGGAAGAGCAGATCCACCTAGTATCTGGGCTCGTACTGGTTCATACTCAGACTTCAGCCCCACCAGAAACCGTGTCACATCAAGCTGCTCTCGTTGTTGCTGTTGAACTTTGACATCAGAAGTGAGAGGATGATAGACATTTAACTCATTACAGATATTTCTCACACTGGCATAGTACTCCTCAAGGCTCTGATTTCCCTGTTGTAGATTGAAGTATTCCTGATACAGTTGATATATCCTAATGGTATTATCCTGACCTGAATACAGTTTCTTAGCATGATCCCACACCTCTTTGGCTGTATCAAGAATCATGAAGTTCACACTGATTCTGGGTTCCATACTGTTCCACAACCATGTGATGATCTGTGCATCTTCTTGTTCCTAGTCTTCATACTCCTGAGAATTAGCGGGGGGTTTCTCCTCTCTTATGTGCTTCACTTTCTTCTTCGCCTTCAGAAAAACCTCTACAGACTTGGCCCAAGGGACATAATTCTCTCCATTCAGTTTAATAGAGGTCATTTGGACATTCAGGTAGTCAGTAGATATCATGACACTAGGTTTACTATCACTGTTATCTGCCATTGCTGAACTCCCTTATCACTGAATTCTGAGCACTACACACTGCACACTACACACAGACACTTCACCGAAATCTGCACACTGATTTCAACAATAATAAATGCTGAAAACTGCAACACCACAAACCCTACTCACCGAAATCTGCACACTGATTTCAGCAATATTAAATGCTGAAAACTGCAATACCACAAACCCTACTCACCGAAATCTGCACACTGATTTCAGCAATATTAAATGCTGAAAACCACACTTGTAACACCACAAACCCTAATCCACAGCTACCAGAAGTTTCACCATTAAGTAGACACTATTGCCCTTCGAATGACACACAAACCAGAATAAACCCTAGCATACTGCAATCTGAAAACCCATCATACGAACTGTACTACACCTCTCATGTATTCCATAACAGAAAATATGCATAAAAAAAACTTTACCTCATCCCCTGAAGACCAACCACACGAAGGAATGAGACACCACTGCACCACACGTACCAGCCCTAATTAGGGCTTAGAACCACAGCAACCAACCACCAACGACACAACCGGAGGCATGGGAACCTCCAAGGGAAGAGGGCGATCACTCCTTTTCAGCCCTTTTCCCAGTCTCCAACTCATAGCTGAGAAACCCAAGAGAAACCCTAGTTCGAATGCACAGAAGACAGAATTCTAGCAAGTCTGATTTGTTTAATGTGGCTTTGATACCATGTTGAAGTTCGACTTGCCCTAGAATTCTGTCTTGTTCGTTGACTGTAAAGTAAAGTAAACAGCAAGAAGTAGGAGAGGAAAGAAGAAGGAAGAAAAGAGAGAAGGTCTGGTTCGAATTAGAGAAAAAGATATCCCTAGATTCAGCCAGACCCGTTATTATATTATTAACTTATTGGAAAAGACTTAAATGCCCTTATTTAAGTAAGAGGCACTCGAACTACATAACAGTACACATCAACATTCTCAACAAGTCCAAAGACTGAAATACCGGGAAATTCGCCAAATGGATGCCCCTCCTTCATCAACTTCATATGCGTCTACATTAGGTAATTCTTCCACAACTCTCCATGTATTGTCTCATTCCTCTGACTCTCATTGGACAATTGATTCTAGAGCGTCAAAACATATGATTGGTAAGTCTACCTACTTTCAGACCTACCATCTTCTCTCTAGAAGAGACAAAGTGAGACTAACTGATGATTCATTCTCTACCATAGCTAGTCAAGGAACTATTTCTCTTCCTTTTGGTCCTACCCTTTCTAATGTTTTACACATTCCACAATTCCCTATTAATTTGTTTTCTATTAGTAGTATAGCCTATTCTTTAAAATGTTCAATAACCTTCTTCCCTTCTTATTGTGTAATTCAGGACTTGGACTTGGGGAAGATGATTGGTAGAGGGCGTATGGTGGATGGTGTCTACTTGCTAGAAAATAAGGCTGGTCTTGTAGTCACAGAGTCTAAGAGTCAAGCCTTTTTATGGCATAGTCATCTTGGTCATTTATCCTTTGATTCCTTAAACATTATGTTTCTAGAGTTGTTTAAGTTGGTGTCAGTGTCAGAGTTGATATGTCAAACTTGTCAATTGAGTAAACATTGTAGAACTCATTTTTCTTCAAAGAATAATAAATCTGAATTTCTTTTTCATATTGTTCACTCTGATGTGTTGGGCTGATGTGGACGCCGGCAACAACAGCAGTAATTTAGTGTTCTCAACAGCAACAATTTAGTGTTCTCATCCTATCTTATCTATTCAATATTCTTACCTTATTTGCTTCCAGTAGTAGGGATTAGTAGGAGTCTTATCTATTCAGTGTTCTTATCTTATCAGTTCAGTAGTATGGATTAGTAGGGAGTCTTATCTTATCTTATCAGTGGGATAGATTAAGGGAGTCTTATCTTATCTTATCTTATCTTATCAGTTCAGTAGGATAGATTAGTAGGGAGTCTTCCTAATTAGCAAGGAGTCTTCCTAAAAGTAGGACTCTTATCTCTTGTAATCTCCTATTTAAGGAGTTGATCTAATTCAATAAAGGATCGAAAATTTCAGTCAAGAAAGAGAGCAAAGGAGAGTTGGTGATCTCTTGAACAAATCATCTTTAGGGCGACAAGATAGGTTCTTCAAGAAAAGGGAGGAACAAGGGAAAACAGGAGGTTTTCCCCGTGGACCAACCCATGATGAGATCCTATTCGCGGGCCCATAACAATTTGGTATCAGAGCAAGGTGTCATGGGTGACCTTGAGAAATTGATGTCTAGGGTTCATGGTCTGGAGCACAAACTCGTGGAAAATAGCAAGGAGGTGTGCGAGATCAAGAACGACGTTCGAGAATTAAGGTGCTTGATGGAGTTGTACTTTTCCAGCAAGGAAAGGAACCCGGAAGGGGCTGCAACCACTACCGGCCGCCGACTAGACATGGCAGAATTGTCCGGCGAGCAGCAGGTCGTTGCCCTAGCACAGGTTAACAACACCCAAAATGTTCCGATTAAGTAGGAATCCGGTGTCGTTGAGGATTCCATCCACGAGAGTTCAAAGAAAAATAAGAGCAACTACTTCAAGGTCGTCATCACCGGTGAAGGAGCTTGTATGCCTCATGCTGTGGCTGCAAATGTTGCAAAAGAGTGTTTGTTAGCTGTAGTCAGATCAGATCCTAGGGCTGCACATATCGGGGTGAATCTTGCTAATGCATACTATGTGGCTGGTGATCATAGAAGTGCTGGAAAGTGCCTAGAGAAGGCAGCAAAACTGGTGCCTAATTGCATGTCAACTCGATATGCTATTGTGCTTCATCGTATCAAGGATGCAGAAAGGTCTCAAGATCCCACTAAACAACTTTCATGGGTTGCAAATGAAATGGCTTCAATTCTCAGAGAAGGGGACTCTGCAACAATTGAGCTTCGGATAGCATGGGAAGGAACTTGCCATGGTTTACAAGGCTCAACACGAAATTGCAGCAATGTTTGAAACTGGACATAATGATTTGATGGAAGAGGAAGAGCGAGCTTTGTACACACTAAAGCAGGCAATAGAAGAGGATACAGATGATGCAATTCAGTGGCACCATCCTGGCGTTCACAATCTTTGTACTCTACAGTTCAAGACATCTCAGAAGTACCTTAAAGCTGCAGTTGCCCGCGGCAAAGAATGCAGCTGCGCATGGTCAAATCTTGGTATCTCACTGCAGCCGTCTGAGGATGAACCCTCTTCATTGGAACCCGATCTAGGAGGGAAAAATCATTCCACTATCCGGGATTCCTTTGACCGTGTTTCAAGACGCCCATCCTGAATTCGAGCTTGAGGACAAGCTCGTAGTCCAGGAAGGGAGTAATGATGTGGACACCGGCAGCAGTAGCAGTAATTTAGTGTTCTCAGCAGCAGCAATTTAGTGTTCTCATCCTATCTTATCTATTCAGTATTCTTACCTTATCTGCTTTCAGTAGTAGGGATTAGTAGGAGTCTTATCTATTCAGTATTCTTATCTTATCAGTTTAGTAGTATGGATTAGTAGGGAGTCTTATCTTATCTTATCAGTAGGATAGATTAAGGGAGTCTTATCTTATCTTATCAGTTTAGTATGATAGATTAGTAGGGAGTCTTCCTAAAAGTAGGACTCTTATCTCTTGTAATCTCCTATTTAAGAAGTTGATTTTATTCAATAAAGGATCGAAAATTTCAGTCAAGAAAGAGAGCAAAGGAGAGTTGGTGATCTCTTGAACAAATCACCTTTAGGACGGCAAGATAGGTTCTTCAAGAAACAAGGGAAAACAGGAGGTTTTCCCCATGGACCGACCCGTGACAAGATCCTATTCGCGGGCCCATAACAATTTGGTATCAAAGCAGCAGTAGTAATTTAGTGTTCTCAGCAGCAGCAATTTAGTGTTCTCATCCTATCTTATCTATTTAGTATACTTACCTTATCTGCTTTCAGTAGTAGGGATTAGTTGGAGTCTTATCTATTCAGTGTTCTTATCTTATCAATTCAGTAGTATGGATTAGTAGGGAGTCTTATCTTATCTTATCAGTAGGATAGATTACGAGAGTCTTATCTTATCTTATCTTATCAATTCAGTAGGATAGATTAGTAGGGAGTCTTCCTAATTAGCAAGGAGTCTTCTTAAAAGTAGGACTCTTATCTCTTGTAATCTCCTATTTAAGGAGCTGATTTTATTCAAAAAAGGATTGAAAATTTCAGTCAAGAAAGAGAGCAAAGGACAGTTGGTGATCTCTTAAACAAATCACCTTTAGGGCAGCAAGATAGGTTCTTCAAGAAAAGGGAGGAACAAGGGAAAACAGGAGGTTTTCCCCGTGGACCGACCCGTGACGAGATCCTATTCGCGGGCCCATAACAGGAGCCCAGTTACTTTACCATCTGAAAGTGGCTACAAGTATTTTATTACATTTTGTTTGCTGAAATAGGGCTGTCGTATGAGAGAAAAAGAGGAGAAGAAGAAGAAGATATGAGATGGGCGGCAGATTAACCTCAGCCAGCCCTAATCTACTATATATAAGGACATTACATAATGTTACATGAATAGACAAGAATGCCCCTGATTAGTGATGGGACACCTAGTCAAAATAAACACTAAATAAGATTAGGCCCAATAACTAAGGCCCAATAACTAATGACTTAAGACCCAACAAAGATAAACATACAAATTAAGACAGCCGAACCAACACTCCCCCTCAAGCTAAGCATGGATGTCAATCATGTTTAGCTTGCCAAGTAAGTCCACAAATTTCATTGTAGCTAGCCCTTTAGTCAGAACATCTGCAATCTGCATCTAGGAGGGAGTATAAGGAATGCAGAGTTCTCCTGAGACAATTCTTTCTCTAACAAAGTGACGGTCTATCTCAATATGTTTCGTTCTATCATATTGCACTGGGTTATTTGCAATGTTGATGGCAACCTTGTTGTCACAGTACAACCTGAGAGGACACTCAATCTTTATTCCAAGTTCACCAAGCAGGATCTTAATCCATAAAAGTTCAGCAACACCATGAGCCATGGCTCGGTATTCGGCCTCTGCACTAGATCTAGCAGCCACATTCTATTTTTTACTCCTCCATGTAACTAAATTTCCTCCAACAAAGGTGCAATACCTAGAAGTAGACTTCCTATCCCCAACAGAACCAACCCAATCTGCATCAGTATATCCTTCAACTTCAATTTTACTGTTTTTCCTGAACAGAATCCCTTTCCCCGGGCAAGACTTCAAATATCTGAGATCCTTTCCACAGCTTTCATGTGAGGTATTTTAGGAGTGTGCATGAATTGACTGACAACATGTACAGCATAAGCAATGTCAGGGCAAGTGTGGGACAGGTAAATCAACCTCCCCACCAGCTTTCGGTATCTTTCCTTATCAAGGTAGTCCTCTCCTACTGACTCCTGTAGACCATGATTCTGTTCTATTGGAGTATCTGCTGGCCTACACCCCATCATGCCTGTCTCTTGAAGAAGATCAAGGATGTATTTCCGCTAACATATATAGATGCCCTCTTTGGACCTTGCAATTTCAATCCCAAGAAAGTATCTCAGTTGGTCCAGGTCTTTGATCTCAAATTCAGCAACCAAAAACTCCTTTAGTCTTTTAATCTCTTCCCGATCATCCCTTGTAATTACCATATCATCCACATAGACAATAAGTTCCGTAAGTTTGCCATTTCCCTTATGAATAGGGTATGATTTGCCCCACTTTGAGTGTAACCTCCTTTCTTCATGACCCCACATAGCTTCTCAAACCAAGCTCGAGGGGACTGCTTAAAGCCGTATAGGGCCTTTTTTAGTCTACATACCTTCTTGCCAAAACCATAACCTGGTGGAGGATCCATGAACACCTCTTCATGCAGGTCGCCATTCAAGAAAGCATTATTCACGTCCAACTGATGTAGCTCCCATGAGAAATTTGTAGCTAATGATAATAGAACTCGGATTATGTTGAGTTTTGCCACCAGAGCAAAAGTTTCTTTGTAGTCAATCCCTTCTTTTTGAGTAAACCCTTTTGCTACCAGTCTAGCCTTGTACCTCTCAATGGACCCGTCCTCCTTATGCTTCACAGTGAACACCCACTTGCATCCAACAGTGCCTTTCCCTTCTGGTAGATCCACTAATTCCCAAGTCCTTGCTTTCATTAAGGCCTTCATTTCTTCGTCCATAACCTCTTTCCATTTTGGGTCAGATACTGCCTCAGAATACCTGGTAGGAACATGCACAAAAGAGAGAGCAGACATAAAAGAACAATAGCGAGGACACAAATGTGAGTAAGACACAAAATCAGTAATGGGGTGTCTGACAGTACAAGAACGAGTAGACTTACGAAGGGCAATAGGAAGATCCAAGTCAGAGGAACTGATAGGATTACCTTGAGTTTCTGAGACAGGTTGATCCGAGTCCAATTGGTTGCTGTCATGAGTTAGAGGACCCTTCTTCCTTCTATTGTAGGTGATTCTGATATCTCTTTGCAGCCTGCTGGAGTCTTCAGTAATATTTGCAACATCGCTAGTAGTAGCTAGTACAATGGGAGCCTCACTAGATTCACCCGGGATACCGCAACTAGGTGGATCAGGAGGAGAAGATGGAAGGCCTGAGGTCGAGAGAGGTACAAAGAATGGGGAAACTGAAGAATCCTCTTCCATCCCACTAGTCTCACCCTGAAGAGGATTCTGGGAAGAATGAAAATAGGATTGAGACTCAAAGAATACCACATCCTTTGTGACATATTTTTTCTTGGTGACTGGATCATAACACTTGTATCCCTTCTAAGTAGGAGAGTACCCCAAAAAGATTCCCTTTGTAGCCCTAGGATCCAATTTGGTCTTCTTCGGATCCTTGACATGTATAAAGCATACACAACCAAAGACTCTCGACGGAAGAGAAAAGTCAGAAAGATGAGGGCAAAGAACAGAGAAAGGAGTTTTCATCCCCAACACCTTGGATGGCATTCGATTTATCAGATATGATGCAGTAAGGATTGCTTGAGACCAATAGGTTTTTGGAACTTTGTGCTGAAATAGTAAGGCTCGAGCAGTCTCCAATAGGTGCCTATTCTTGCGCTCAGCAACCCCATTCTGTTGGGGGGTACTAGCACAAGATGACTGATGATTCATTCCAGCATCCTCCATAAACAGATTCAAGGACCTTTCAAAGTATTCTGTAGCATTATTTGACTTGAATTGTTTGACCTTTGTACCAAATTGTGTTTCAATCATTTTGCAAAATGTCATGGTTACCCGCGACACTTCTTCTCGTGCTTTTAATAAGTAGATCCATGTACATCGAGAATAGTGATCAATAAAACTGATAAAGTATTGAAAGCCATCAACAGAAATAATAGGAGAGGGTCCCCAAACATCAGAGTGGACTAAGTCAAAAGAAGCTTGAATTTCATTACTCGAAGTTGAATAAATAGTTCTACATTGCTTTGATAGTTGACAGACTTCACAAACTAACTCTTGACTTGAAACACCTTTGAATAATTCTGGAAACAACACTTCCAAAGATGAAAAAGATAAATGACCTAGCCTAGCATGCCACAGATGTAACCTAGCTATTGACTCCACATTGGACTGACTACAAGTAGTAGACGTTTGCAAGGCCGAACTGATGTCTGCATCAAGGTAGTAGAGACCTCCACACTCATGACCGCTCCCAATCGTTCTCTTCGTCAATCTGTCCTGAAAGACACAATGAGTAGGGAAAAAGGTTATGCTACAATTCAAATTTTTGGTAAGCTTTGAAACAGATAAGAGATTTGAAGAAAGATTGGGAACATGCAAGACAGATTTGAGTGAGAGGTCTTTGCTTAGGTCAACCACTCCTTTCCCAAAGATGGTAGAGAGAGAACCATCAACAGCCCTCATTTTATCTTGATCAGACATTAAATGATAGGAAGAACATAGAGAAGACATGTGTGTCATGTGGTCAGTTGCACCAGAATCAATAATCCAAGAGGCAGGACCAGTAGTACTAGTTGCACTAAAGGCAGAGACAATACCTGATCTGGCAAGGGAGGAGGATGGAAGAGAGTTGGTCCTTAGACGGGCTAGGGCCCGGCTAAGTACCTCTACCTCATCGGCAGTAAAACCCAAGGACCCGGTTCGGGGGGAATTAGTAGTCTGTCCCATGGAAGAGGAAGTAACTGTAGATGAGTGTTTTGAACCATCATCACTTTGACCCGTAGCCAGATTCACACTTGCAGATTGACCCTTCAAATGCTTCTTATCCTTCCTCAATGCAGCTGGCTTTAGATGCGGATGGAGAACCCAACAGGTCTCTTTCACATGCCTTTCGCCTCCACAGTGGGTGCACTTCAGATGTCTCTTGTCAGAGTGCCTGTTTTCCCTTTGATTTGTAGAGATTAGGGCCGAATGCTCCACAGACTATTCAGCTAGTTTCGTTTGAGTATCAACCTGCATCTCTTTTCTTCTCACCTCTTCATTCCTCACAAGGTAGTAAACATATATAGGATCTAAGCCAGCCAGAAACTTAAATGCTCTACCCTCTTCAATTTGTTTGTCATGCTTTTCCTTGTCTCCGGCACTCTCCCAAATAATAATAAGGTGGTGATCTAACTCTTCCCATAGTCCTTCTAGTGTAGCAAAATATGTTGCAACACTCATATCTCCCTGCCACAAGGCAGCAATGTTTTGATTCAGTCTGTAAATTCTGGCATTATTCTTTTTCTGTCCATAGGTTTTAAAAACTTTTTCCCATATCTTGGCAGCCGTGGAGAAATGTTGAACAGTCCTAGCTACTCTTGGAGTCATTGAGGCAAGTAGCTAGGACATAACTGTAGCATTCTCCTTGCTCCAAACTGCATATTCAGCACTCCCCACTTCTGGTTCCTTCTTTTGCCCGTCCAAGTAACCAGTGAGTTCCCGGGATGTGATGAAAAGCAAGGCTGAGACAGACCATTCCCTGAAGTTGTACTCATCCAACAACACACTTGTGATCTGTAGACTGTGTAGATTTGGATTCTCCAGATTAGGAGACCTCCCACAAGCCCTAACATCTCTCGAAGACACTTCCCCGGATATGGAAGACATCTTCACTTACTCGTAAATGTCAAAACAGTAAAAGCAATATATAGTGAACTGTTTCACACTTACGGAACTTGCTGCACTGTAAACTCAGTCCTGAGAACCCGACACAGAGCTGAAACACCGAGTACTACACTACACACTGTGCCCTAATCACTGCTGTCACAGATTATACTCTGTTGTTCTACCTTCTGCTGTGTTCTAATCACTGCTGCCGCAACCTACAACTTGCTGTGTTGGCTTCTACTGTGTGCTAAGCACTGCTATCGCAGGTTATAACCTCACCCACGAACAGTTCTAGGGCTGCTAAGATTAGTCCTTCCGCCTAGATCTGTTCTACACAGATCTATCTTAGCCGAATGGCTACAGTCTGCTGTACTGCGTCTATTAGGGCATCAGCCTCTGGGTCTACCTCCCCTTGGGCCCTACAACCAAGGGAAACCCTAGATGTAGGTCTAGCTATGTTCTACGACCAACCCTAGGGTTTCTTTGCAGCAACCAAAAAAAAGAAAGATGAGAGAGTTAACTGCGAGTAGAGGAAGAGGCAGCTGCTGTAACCAGTCGAAAGATTAGTGCTCTGATACCATGTTTGCTGAAATAGGGTTGTCGAATGAGAGAAGAAGAGGAGAAGAAGAAGAAGATATGAGATGGGCGGCAGAATAATCCTCAGCCAGCCCTAATCTACTATATATAAGGGCATTACATAATGTTACATGAATAGACAAGAATGCCCCTGATTAGTGATGGGACACCTAGTCAAAATAAACACTAAATAAGATTAGGCCCAGTAACTAAGGCTCAATAACTAATGACTTAAGACCCAACAAAGATGAACATACAAATTAAGATAGCCGAACCAACACATTTATTGTTGATATTCCAGGTACACATGGGTATATCCCATGCAAATTAGGGATGAAGTACCAAAAATTATCAAAGATTTCAAAGAAAGGTTTTCACCCAATTTCAAACCGAAATCCAAATCTTCTAATCTGGTAATGAAAAAGAATACTTCCATAATGATCTTACGGGGTTCTTTACTTCACGTGGATCACTCCACCGTATCTCTTGTGCCTGAACACCACAACAAAATAGTGTTGCTGAAAGAATGAACCACCATCTTCTTGAAGTAGTTTGGTAATTATTGATTCATATGAATGTTTCCAAACGTTTTTGGCTTGAAGTTATCCTTTGTGCTGCCTATCTCATTAACCACATGCCCTCTCGATGGTTAGAGTGCAAAGCCCCACATCAACTTTTGTTTCCCAACGTTCCTCTTTTGTCTATTCCTCTCCATGTTTTTGGTTGTTGTTGCTTTGTTCAAAACTTGTCACCCACTCGTGGGAAATTGGATCCTCATGCTATTCCTTGCATATTCTTGGGGTACCCTACAAATCAAAAGGGGTAACGGTACTTTGATCTTGTCTCTTGGAAATATCATGTTTCCAAGAGACAACCAAGTTTTCTGTCGTCGTCATAAAGGCCAACCAAGTTCAAGAGTTGTGAAGCATCTAGAACCTGATCCTCCTCCCTTCCATGTTTTCTGTCGTCGTCATAAAGGCCAACCAAGTTCAAGTGTTGTGGAGCATCTAGAAGTTGTAACACCAATGCCATCAAATTCTCTAGGGACAGATCCTACCCAACCAGGTACCCTAGTTCCCATTGATATTTCTGACCCTATTGCTATTGATACCTCCAGTGCTGATGATCTTAACCTTCCTATTTTTCACTGGAAGGGTGTTAGATCTTTTACCTCATTTCCCATTTTGTTTCCTATGAAAACATTTCACCTTCCTTTCGGGCATTCCTCTCTTCCATTGATAGTGTTCCTACTCCTAAGAATGTGGCAGAAGCTCTCTCAGTGCCTGAGTGGACAGATGCAATGAAGGAAGAAATTCATGCATTACATAAAAATGGTACTTTTGAATTGGTGGATCTTCCTGAGGGAAAATAACCATTTGGATATAAATGGGTATTTACAATGAAACATAGGGCTAATGGCACAGTGGAAAGGTATAAAGCTCGTCTAGTGGCAAAAGGGTTCACTTAAGTGTATGAGGTGGATTATGCAGAAACTTTTGCACCAGTTGCTAAGATGAACTCTATCAGGGTTCTCTTCTCTTTAGCTGATAACTTTGATTAGGACCTTCACCAATTGGACATCAAGAATGCATTTGTAAATGGTGATTTAGAAGAAGAGGTGTACATGGTACAACCCCCTAGTTTCTGGGCTCAAGGTAATGAACAAAAGGTATGCAGGTTAAAAAAGTCATTATATACCTTAAAACAATCACCAAGAGCTTGGTTCAGTAGATTCCAGGTAGCTATACAACAAAAGGGCTACAAGCAATGTTAATTTGATCATACATTGTTTGTGAAAAGAAGGGAAGAGAAAATTGCAGCCCTAATAGTGTATGTTGATGATATAGTTATCGCTGATGATTGGAAAGATGAAATTCAAAGATTGAAGGGATTTCTTGCTACTCAGTTTGAGGTGAAAGATCTCGGTCCTTTGAGAAGCTTCCTTGGAATTGAAGTTGCCTGCTCACAAAAGAGTATCTTCATTTCTCAGAGAAAGTATGTCCTAGATCTACTACAGGATACAAAAAAAAATTGGGAGTGAAACTTGTTGCTTCTCCTATTGATCCTAATCACAAATTAAGTGATTGCCTAGGTGAATTCATCAAAGATGTGAAGAAATTTCAGAGGCTCGTAGGAAGACTACTATATCTCTCCATGGCTCAGCCAAACATTGCTTATGCAGTGGGTGTTCTTAGTCAATTCATGCGTGATCCTAAGACCACCCACCTTAAAGCTGCTGAAAGAATTGTCAAATATCTTAAGAAATTCCTAGGTGCAGTTTTATTGTTCCAAAAGCACGGATGTTTGAAGGTTGAAGTGTATACCGATGCAGATTGGCCAGGATCACCGGAATATAGGAAAGTCTATCAGTGGTTATTGTACCTTTGTGGGAGTAAACCTAGTCACTTGGAGAAGCAAAAAGCAAAATGTGGTGGCTAGATCTAGTGCTGAAGCTGAATATAGAGCAATGTCTCATGGAGTGGGTGAAATAATGTGGCTAAAAAATCTATTGAGTGAACTGGGATTTATAGTTGATAGACCTATGATTTTATATTGTGACAACAAGGCAGCCATAAACATTGCTGCTAACCCAGTACTGCATGATAGAACCAAGCACATTGAGGTAGACAAGCATTTTACAAGAGAAAAGGTTGTCAAAGGGGAAATGTGCACCCCTTATGTCAGGTCCGAAGATCAACTTACAGACATCTTCACAAAAGGGCTACATCATTTGCGGCACAACGATCTATGTGACAAGTTGGGCATGATTGACATCTATGTCCCAACTTGAGGGGGAGTGCTAAAAGGGGTTATAAGTTGTTTTTTCTTTATGTTTTTATTTCTGTTGGTGCTGCAGGGGTACTATTGTAATTCCTCTCTCTTTATGTTATGTTTAGTCACCCTAATATAAATACTAAAAAGCTGATGCCACCAGCACCTCTTTGAGCTCTCAAATCTCTATTCTCTTCTCTCCCTTCCTCTCTTCTCTCTTCTCTTCACTTCAGTTTTTGGACAAGAATTGACAATTAGGAGCCCAAAAGTCTATGGAAGTAGCCCCAAAATAAAGCCCTGGGCTTTTATCTGAACTTGTGGTATTAGTGCCATGAATCCACTACAAAGTATGCTGAATGCAAAACTTTTAAACTCATATAGGAATACAGGATATGTTAGCAGCTATTATAGCTGTACACCTGCAATGCCTTGCTTACATTTGTGAGACAGGATATTATCCAATAGAGCATTGGATACTGAATGGACACTACTGCATGGCATGAAGACTTCCATATATGTCAATGGTAAATTTTAACAGATCATACTTCACAAATTTTATTTGTCAGAAGTCAATTAAATTTGGCAAGTATTGTCCTATTGAAAAATGATACTTATCTTAAATATAGAGGCGTGGTATAATCATATTATATGGGGATGCTCCTACTTGTAACCATTAATGGATGTCAAGAAATGAATAGTTGTATTCCTATTCCCATGTCCATATCTGGGCATTCTAGTATGATAGATGTTGTTAGGACCCATTGAATTGGCATTCTTTTGCAACACTAGAAAATTTGGTATCGTTAAGCTGGATACAACTGGGGTATTAGGGACTTAGAGGCTTCACTCTAAGTATAATGTATCTTAATTTATCAAGATGGTATTTGCCTTTTATTATTTCTTCTGCAATCTCTTTGTTCTTTATAAAAACATCTTCAAAATCCAGACATCAATATGGGTATGTTTAAATTGCTTATTTGAAATGTAAGCCTGCAGGTTTCATCATGTCAAATCTTTGGCTTCCACATTTTGTTGATGTGACATGGTTATGGAAATTTTTTGAAGTGTTTTGGTTGCCTAACTTTAAACTAAGACTTTTGATAAATAGCATTGTCTCATCTTCATATATGTAAAATATGCATAATACATGTCAAACAAGCATTTTCAGTTTGATAATTCAATATCATTTAGCACAGAAGCACTATTCTTTTATATACACTTATCATCTTCCCTTTTTCTATTTCTATTTCTTTTTGGTCCATTACAACCCGGGTGACCATGGTTCAGATATTGGAAACAGCCTCTCTGTGTGTCTGCAGGGCTGCGCAAGTCAGTCCCTCCCCAGATCCTGCATTGGCTGCCTTATTCATGTAGCATCTAACATTTTGTTATTATCTGTCTATATTGGTTGCTCTGGTACTTCATCACAATCTTTACCCTAATGCTTATTCTAGTTTTCCTGTATTAATTAACTACCTCCTTTCTCATTGTGATATGTTATAGCACTAGAATTTGATTTTAGATTCTGTCAGTCCTTTTACTGAAAGAACCTATTCTTTTCCTTTTATGTTTCCATGCAGATTTCAAATGCATTTCTTCGACATTTTCAAGATTGTCGCATGCACATTCTTCTTAGTTTTGTAAAAGAAATGCCAAAGCCAGGAACAAGGATGAGACTTGACTTGTCTTATGTTCTATCTCCACTTCTCTTTGCATGGGTCATCCAGTTACTATTCCCTGTATGTTTGGACTTCTTTTGTATTCTCACCTTGTTTATGAATATTTGCTAGGATTTAGATATACATGCTTGCAGAGGAGTTGCTCTATACATCTGTTTTCCTTAATTCTCAGGCAACTAATCTTTCCTTGGATGTTAAAATCTAATTGATAATGCATTTGTGTTGACTATGGTTGAGTTTGGTTTAATTCAAATAACTCCTAAGATGCATGAATTAGAAAAATTGTATCCCTAACTGTGTAAACTGTGCAAACTGACAATTTTCATTTTATCTAAATTTTAATTGTATCTATAACTTGTGAGCTTGATACTTAAATGCCTTGGGGATTATTATTTCTTCTTTATTATATCAGAGACTATATTTACTTGGGATTGGATTTTTGGTGTTCTAGGAAGAAACTGATAATTGATTAATTCATTTGGGATTTTTTGTTTGTTTGAATTTCATGTTTGGAAAAGTATGTTCTTATGAATTAAGTTGATAAATCACTTCTGATCCATTTTATCAGCCTTAGTATGATTATGGGGGTCCTATAATGATTTGACTACTTTATGGTATTGTGTAGGTTTTTTTCGTTTATTTGGTTAATGATAAGCAGCACAGGCTGAGGATTATGATGAAAATGCATGGACTTGGAGATGGACCTTATTGGTTGATTACTTATGGATATTTTCTTGTAATATCAATCACTTATATGATTTGGTTTGTCATCATTGGGTCCATTATAGGTAGGATATGCTTTCAAACATTGAACTTTGGCTCACCTAGGTTATAGGCCCTCTCTTATAGCAAAACTCTTATTCTCGCTTTTTCACAGGTTTGGAGATTTTCCTGTTGAATAATTATTCCATCCAGCTTGTATTCTATTTAGTTTATTTGAATTTACAGATTGCACTTGCTTTTCTAGCAGCAACTGGGTTCTCAGAAGTTGAAACAGCTAGAGGTATACCCAACTTCATCCCTCTCTTTCTTCCCTTTTAGCTACATATGATTTCAAAAGGTTTAAATAAGAGATTTCCATGATGCTTCCTTAATTCTATAAAGAAAAGACATCTAATGATATGTTAGTTGTGGTAACTTCCTTCAAAGGGTTATAAAGTCAGATTGGTTGGGAAGTAATAGGAGGATTTTAACTGTTCATAACTGTTCTGTCTGCAGTTAAATTTGATAGCCAACAAAAGCATAGGAATATATAAGGTGGTCATTATAGGTTTCCATGATTTACCTAGATGACTTAGGTTATACAAAGTTTGCCATTTTATGTGAAGAGCTATTCTCTTTTTTGGACATAAGATGAAGTGGTAAGAAATGATTTGATGGCCCATAGTATAACAATGGACAGGGAACTGAACAGGGTGGAATGGCAGAACAGGATTCATGTAGCTGGCCCCATATGGCGGGACAAGGCTTGTAGTTAAGGTGACTTGGAAATGATCCATGATGATGATGATTAGTTTGGGAGAGTTACATCCTGGAACATGGCCAGCACCATCAGCATCACTCATTCTTATTAATAAATTTTGGATTTTAAGCAGCTTTGTAACCTAGGTGCCTCCTGTGCAGTTGCAGGCTATATATATGTCTTTGGATCTGGACTTCTGGGTGCCTTCCTTTTCAAATTTTACATTGAAGACACAACATTTTCAAGTACGTTCCAGAGGACTATATGTAGGATTACAAATTTTAATTCAAACTTCCAAAAGATTTTTCTCTTA
This sequence comes from Nelumbo lutea, assembly GCF_056320005.1. Lineage (NCBI taxonomy): Eukaryota > Viridiplantae > Streptophyta > Magnoliopsida > Proteales > Nelumbonaceae > Nelumbo > Nelumbo lutea. The sequence goes on from NC_142684.1 coordinate 115,096,718, forward strand.
GAGTCTTACTATTTTAGGGTGGCAGCTGATGTTTATGGAGCTGATGCCTGGATTTTCTTTGTACCGGGTTTTATATGAGCTTTCACAGTCTGCATTAGCAGGACATCACCTAGGAACTCATGGCATGAAGTGGGAAGACCTAAGAAACCCAAATAATGGCATGTGGGGTACTTTGATCATTATGACTTTGGAATGGTGGGGCTTGCTTGTTGTCTCTTACCTCATGGATCAAATGATATCTTCAGGAAGTGGGATAGCCAGACATCCTCTATTTTTCTTGAGGAGCTTTTGGAAAGGAGATACACAGCTACCTACAATTTCAAGCTTCAAAGAGAAATCAATTGTAATTGTCGATTTGGAAAATCCTGACATCTCCGAAGAGGTAAATCTATTGTGGCAAGTATAATGGCCTATTTGACATTTTGTTTAGATGCAATTCTGGGGATATTCTAGTTATACTTGTTATTAATAGAACGGCATGAAACCTGAGCATCAATGTACTCAATGTACTGAGTTCTGATTAGAGCATATACCTGATGATTTGGACCATTCACTACGTGGTACACTTATTGTGTTTCAGTTAGCCAATATAATTTTAGTAATGATTCCAGTTTATCTACTTGACAATTCACACATAAAATACTGGCTACCTAAAGTAGTGGAACCACTTAAACAGTTAGCAAGTTCAACCATTTATCCTTCATGATGAAATTTAATAACTGCTGATCTATTTGATGGGTCAGGATTAATTATTATGCTACTGTTTGTTTTATGATTTTAGATTTATGGGTTAATTTCTGCTGTTATGTTATTATTATGCCTAAGATGTATTTGAAAGCTTTTCTGTAATTAACAGGAAAAACAATGACAATATCTGATCTTACATTTTAGATTTTTTTCCCTTTGTAGAGATATATAGTTCAACAGCTAATGAACGAACCAAATGGGAGTTATCCAATTTTTTGCCATAACTTGAAGAAAGTTTACATGGGAGAAGATGGAAACTCAAGGAAGCACGCAGTCCAAAGTCTGTCTCTTGCTGTTCCTCAAGGGGAATGCTTGGGCTTGCTTGGCCCTAATGGTTCCGGAAAGACCACTTTTATTAATATGGTCAGTACTTTAATACCTTCAAACTCCTGAGCGAACAATGCTTTGAAATTTGTTTGATGGTGCAATTTATCTTATGTGCTGCATTCACTATATGTTGAAGTAGAATATTTGCTCTCCATGTATATTGAACCATTATATGGGTTATGTGCCTTACAGGTCACTGGTTTTCTACCTCCGACATCTGGTGCTGTATTCATTGATCATATGGATATCATATCAAATATGGAGCATATTTACACAAGAATAGCAATTTGCCCACAGAAGGAGTATGAGATTTTCCCCCATAATTTAGATTTTTTCTTTTATATGGAGTTGTATCTTACTGCATAAAAGCTGACAAACATTACATAAAGATGATTAGATATAAAGGGACATATTCACGAGAATGTGGATTTATCTGAGAGCAGCCACTGTGCAAAAAAATGCCTAAAGTTAGGCATGTATCCAGGATCATCATTAGGTAATGTCCCTTTAGGCTATCTTGGTTTGGAGGAAAAGATAGGGAAAGGAAGGAAAAGGTAGGGAAACCCATACAAACCCTTCTATTGGAGTAGAGAAACAAAAAAAAATGTTGTGGCTAGGTCCTGTGCTAAATCTGAGTACTGGGCAATGTCTCATGGAGTGGCTGAGATCATGTGGATAAAGAACTAATTGAGTGAACTAGGGTTTACAGGTGGTAATTCCATATCCTTATATTGTGATAACAAGGCTGCTATCAACATTGGAGCCAATTCTGTTATTCATGATAGAACCAAGCATATTGAGGTAGATAAGCACTGTATCAGGGAGAAGCTTGTTAGTGGAGAAGTGTGTACTCCCTATGTTAGTTCACCAAGGGCTTACATCACTTGCGGCATAATGATTTGTGTGACAAGTTGAGCATGATTGACATCTATGTCCCAACTTGATGGGGATTGGGGAGTGTTAAGATGCTCTAATATTTTTATATTTAGGCTCAGTTTGGAAGGAGTACAAATACAAGTATGTACAGTACAAATGCATACAAAATAGTACAAAATACATAGTTTTGCACTCTACATATTTGTATTTATACTCTTCCCAAACTAAGCCTTAGTGCCTCATGCATGCGCACTGTTGTAATTTCTCCTTTATTTTTGATTGCCCTAGTATATATACTACTTCCAGCACCACCAGCATGCATTTTTTCCTCTCATTCTTCTCTTTCCACTCATTCTTCTTTTTCTTTTCTTCTTTCTACTGATTTTTCCCAGAACAATAGTCTTCATGATAAATATATATAGGAAAATCAAGGTTAAATGACCTAGAAAATTTTCATATCAGTATCCTTCTTTGGATAAGTTTTGGCAATTAGGAATTGATTAGCTGTATGAATCTCCAATAGAATTGAGCATTTACATCACCAAAAGCAGCATATTTTCTGCTTCAAACTAGGTGTCTAACAATATGATCATCTTTTTCCTTAAATATCTATCTTTTTCTTATGTTTTTTCTTCTGTGATTTTTTTTTTCATTTCTCTTATTTTAATAGGTTGTATGACCATGAATGTGTTTTCTTTTCTTTATTTTCCTTTAATATTAGCATTTACTGCAGCTTGCTTTGGGAGACTTTATCTGGAAAGGAGCATCTCTTGTTCTATGGTAGACTGAGAAACCTGAAAGGCAAATTGTTGCATGATGTAAGTTGGCTTATGTACAGTTGTTTTTCAGATCATATATCTATTGGGAGACATAAAAACGAAAAATTGTTGGCTTTGCATTTTGAGTATTACAGGCAGTTGATGAATCATTGAGAAGCATGAATCTCCATGACAGTAACATAGATGACCAACTTGTCGGAAGATACAGTGGTGGAATGAAGCGAAGGCTCAGTGTTGCAATTTCCCTTATTGGATATACACAGGTACGTATGGAAAATACTGAGCAATTTAGTATATTGACTATTTATAGATTGTTTGGTATTCTTAGGTAGAGGGTTTAAGAATCAGAATATCAGGAGAAGTGCATGATTACAAGGGATGAACTTTAGGAGAAAGAGATCTCAATACTAGATAATGGTGATCATCCAATCATGTTGATCCTTCATCTTGGAGTTCTCATAATGGGATCATCCTGTGATGGTTCCTTTATTCTGTGCATGTGCACATATCCTAATATTGCAATTATGAACTTGACTTTCATTTATATTACTACCTTCCATTCATCATCTTTAATATGGCAAATCTTTTCCGCAGGTTGTTTTTTTGGATGAGCCCACAACTGGCTTGGATCCACAGTCAAGAAATATTGTCTGGGATGCTGTAAAACGAGCAAAGGCAGACCGTGCTATTATTCTTACAAGTAAGCCTTTTATTTGCTTATCAAATAACCAAAGCTAAGTGTGGTTTAAAAAGATAATCAGAAAAGTGCCTTGTTTTGTGTTCTATTTTATTTATTTTTATGCAAATTCTCATTTTTTGTTTTCTTTTATCAATAACAAAGACAGAATTATCCAAAATAAAAAGGATACAAAGCTAAAGATACTTTGAATCACAATTTGGGGCCTCAGGGTACAAGAAAAGAGTTTTTGAGATTTTTTTACTCCAACTTGGAAATTTAATCTTCCATATTCCTAGAAAATGGAAATAATTTGCTCTATGGCCTAAAGTATTTTTTTCTAAAGATATCAATGTGGTTGTTGAGGGGCCATTGTTTGGTGTAGCAGTAAAATCTTGAGATGACAAGCAATGCGGGTTTGAATCTAATACTTTGTGAAAAATGCCAGAGGTTATATCTGTATCCAGTCCACCCCTCCCAAGACCTCAGATGGCTGTGACCAACATTGGATAGTGGCCTTTTATACTAAAGTGGTTATTTGGGTACTGAAATTTGTTCCAATGAATTAAGTTAGCTTTCTAATGCAATGAATTGACATGGATGAACAGCACACTCAATGGAGGAAGCAGAGTTTCTCTGTGATCGCATAGGAATCCTTGTAAATGGCAATTTACAGTGTCTTGGAAGCTCAAGGGAGGTAAGCTATCTCTTGAAAATGGATTTAGTTGAGGTTTTGATCTTGATAATTATCCGCCTCTACAGTTGTTTTAATGGCTATTATTTTATATTTGTTAAAATTGATATTACTATATTAATAAAATCATCATTTAAACATTGCAATTGTTCATAATGTAAGTTTTATTTTCATTTATAAAGTAAATGTGTATGATTCAAAACCATTAATATTGTCTTTTATTAGAATCACAATTATCAAATATCAAGAAAAATATTTTTTATAATAAAGTATTCAAGTTATCCATAATAAGCAAGACTTTTCTTTTGGTATTTCAATTGTGATTTTTATTGTATTTTTAATTCTTGTCAAGATCTGATTCCTCTTTTTTTTGCAGTAATCTGTTTTTATCATAATTTTATAGATGATTGCAATTCTCAATAACCAACTTCTTTATTCTTCTATAAATGGAACATCCATATTTATGGTGCCCTTTCAAAAAATTCAATGGCCTAGATTATCTGTTAAATCATAGTATGCACATGTTTTTTGATAGTGCCATTTGATGCCTCCATGCTTGGGGATCCTTGCTATATTCTTTTCAGGCTCTCCAATTTTGGGCCTGGGAGTTTGTCTGTATATGGTCCAGTTGAGTTGGACCTACAAGTCTCAGATGTGGGCGCCCAGTAAACTCCTTTGTTTCTTAAGGGTTATTTTCTCAATTTGATTTTTTTTTCTTCTTTTTGGTCCTGCAGCTTAAATCAAGATTTGGAGGATCATATGTGCTTACAATATCAGTGGATCCCATTCATGAGAAGGATGTTAGCTCCATGGTTAGTAGTCTTTCTCCAAATGCAATGAAGATCTACAACATAGGTGGAACACAAAAGTTTCTTCTGCCCAAGCAAGATGTTAGGATTTTCCAAGTGTTTCAGGCTGTTCAAAACTTTAAAAGAGAGGCCAGTGTTCATGCATTTGGGTTTTCTGATGCCTCTCTAGAGGATGTCTTCCTTAATGTTGTTCAAAAGGCATCTAGTCGAAGAGTTCCTTCGAATTTAAGACATTAGTTCAAGTTTTTGGTCACTAGCAATTTTTGTTGGTTAATAGAGGAGCATTAACATAGCCCTGGTTTCAGCTGCTTTGATTTTTTAATAAATTATGAAGTTTAGTCTTATCAAGCACTCGGTAAAATCTAAAGCACCAAATAAATGGATTACATATAAATGTAAGAGCGGTCTAATATTGATCAATAGGCAGAATGTTAGCGGTGTTGTGCTTAAAGATTAAATATCTCTAAAAAGTCTAAATCTGTTTGTCATATTGAATTTTCTTTTTGGTAGGATTGTCATATTGAATTTAGGACACTGACTTGTTTTGGATCCAACGTTTAAAATATCGACATACACTATACGAAAAAAAAAATTGCATATCGTGCATTTCAAACAGTGGATATTTAATTTTTCTTGTTTATTTTTTTCAGCTTGATCATCGACAGAAGGCTACTGAAGATGACTTCTAACATCTGAAACGATCAAAACCCCATCTCTCAGTATTTGACCTACCTCCGATTCTGATCCAATACGCACAATACAATGCGATACATATTTGTACTTTGAACCTTGGTTTGATCATTGGGTCATTGGTTGAGTTGTTGAACTACTAAATTGTTTAAATAAAAATGTCAAAGCATTTAATAGATCAAAAGAATAGTAAGGCTGCATTTGGAAACAATGCAAACAATGTAAATGCAAATATGTAGAGTGTAAAATGGTTCATATAAATTGCAAAATTAGATTAATTTTGCGTCAAAAAATTTACTTTCTTACCAAACAGACTTTTAGCTGTAATGGATGGAGACATGAATTCTAATAAAACATATGCTTTTTTTATCAAAAGTCCGCTTGAAGGCAAATTTACTTTTTTTTTTATTGTACTTTACATCTTATTATCAATGTAAATATGCATTGGTCTGTCATTTGTCAATGCATAAATGTAGTGTTGTCAAACACAGGCAAAAGTGAATTAGAGTGCAAATTTACCCTGAATCAGGATTTACACTTCATTTACATTGTTTTCAACGCAGCCTATACAATCTTTTAAACCTATTATATGGAAAAAACAAAAGTTAAAATGATGAACATTATGAGGTATGAAATGTACTACACAGGTATTTGAGGAAAAACCTTAACCGAATCTGCATATCTAAGAAAATCTTCTCAACAACTGTTTTGTCTGTCAGTTCCTGGTCTGGATGGTGATATCCATGGGCATGAGAGTTTAGCAAAGGTTTTAATGTCAACTACGAACCTGATGGAACATTCTTCCTTTTATCTATCAGTTTGTTTCAGCCGTATAACATTACATTTTTTTTTCTTTTTCTGAGATAGCCCCTCTACATTCCCTTTCATTAAATTTTCTTAACATGTCTTTAAATTCTCCAAATTAGTAATAAATTTTGGTATAAAAACTACAAGTAGAAAGCGTTTGAACCTTTTTTAAGCCTTTAAGTAAAGTTCATTCATAAAAATGCTCAAAATACAAACTAAGAAATTACAAGGAATAAGAAAAGCCAAAACAAGGTGACCTAGAAACAAATATAATCCATCACCATGCATCAAACCATAATTGTTGATCCAGAAGATAGTAGATGGAGCAGTGGGAGAGGAAATTCATGAGAGCTCTACATATAGCACAAACGTCATAGAAACACTAAAACAAACAAGGTTTGGACTTTGGACCCTAGTCATTAGTTTGAAAGACCTATAAATCCACCGCTATATCATATTCTGAATTTCTGATTGCTTGTCATAATTATATGCATTATACTCTTATCTTAATTTTTATCTTTTTAGTGGATATTTGTTCATGAGTGTAAAAATTGACTATTGAAATGGAAAAATCTCTGTTGCCAGGAAGGGCTTTGACCAATTGAAACCCTCCATGAATTTTGATAAATAATACATGATTGGTTACTACTTTTATGATATTGGTTCATTGATTACAAGTTTTTCCGATATCATGTCTTTCAAGTATCATAATCAAACCTACTAAAATTTATATTTTATAAATATTAACACAAATTATACTGATTTTCTGAGAAATAAAGTATGTTCATATATATATATATATAATATAGTTATTTCATCATTTTCCAACGATTACAAATTGTGTCTTAATATTTCATACTTTATAAAATTCATTTAAGTATTCTTTTTTATGTATGAATAAATTAATTATAGTCATACAACTTATATTTATTATTATGAATATATTATTTTTAGGATATATTTAAGTTTCCTAATGTATGTCTTGGCTTTAAATGTTTTGAATGGAAAGTTATGAATTGACATTATCCTTGACAAAACATAATAACCAAATAATGAAATGAAAAATGAGTGTTGGTTGGTTAAACTCTCAATATGCAAATTTTGTGTATTAAAAGTATCAACGATTCTTGCAACCTTCCAGGTAAGCACAGTACATTGATGTTTTTACTTAGAAGGTGTTTAGTATTGTTGTGTTTGCGTTTGATTTTACATTTTAGGATTAGAAATCAAGAAAGTAGAGTATTTTACATGATTTTCAATCTACTTAATTTTTGTTGTTTTATCACACGTAAGTGTTATTAGGTGACATTGGTACTTGAATTGAAAACGCTCCAACATGAGGAAATATCCAAATGTTGTTTCCTCCAAAAGTCACTTTTACATAATTGAAGAAGAAAGGCAATACAACAAGGTTTTTAAAATCGAACTGGACAGGGAATTATTTCGAGGTCCGGTTTTCAGGTCGAATAGTTCGATCATTCAAATTAAATAGATAATTTATTCTGACAAAAAAAATAAAAAGTAGTAAAAAAAGTAAAAAACAGTCACAAACCATTATCTGAGTTGAGGGGTTAACAGTTCGACCATCTGAGTTAATGGTTCACTGAGCAAATCAAGGCCAAAAAATGATACTAAACTGAAACGAAACCAGTCAGATGACCGATTTCTAATTTTTCTAGTCCGATCTGATTTCGAAAACGTTGCAATACAAAATAATTGTACTTGATCAATCCAATCAAACAATATTTTCATTTGGTAAAATAAAAAGGCCCAGGTGGCGTTACATGGCTTGGCAACACCATAAAACAAAACACTACTTTAGTATGCTTGCTGAGTATGCATACCAAATTTGGACCCCTACACCTTTAAATCTAGAATCCTGACCATACATAGATGTACAAATCAAAAGGTGACATACAATGAGGATCATATTAGTTGTTAAGCTCTCTTCATCCCTTTGAAATATATATATATATATATATATACTCCAACCTTCCAATAAAAACAAATAACCTTTAACTGATATGTGAGTAACGGAGTCTATTGGAACTCCAAGTTAGGTTCTAAGGAGTGTCAATGGAGTCTGGTTCTCGGAAGACAAAAACTATGACCTAATTACACTCATTAGTCCAGGGATTCGAAGCCAACCCAATAAAATGATTAAATTAATAATAAATAATACTTTGGAACCATTTGATAACAGCTTAATTAACAAAATGATTTTTTTCGATAAAATAGTCATGTAATAAAATACTTAGGGCTATATAATCTCCCGTACCCGGCGCCTCACAGGTATGGGACATCTCCCGTCCTCACACCTTGCTATTCACGAGAGACAAAAACTATTACCGAGACTGGATCTGCTCCTCACATTTGGCGCCTCATACACACATCCTATCATGCATTGGGAACATCGTTAATAAATCCTATTTATAAATTTAATAATTATTGTTATATTAAAAATAACTAAATAATATTATTAAAACTATCATTAATGATTATTTAATTAAATAGTATAATTACTTACTATTATTGATAAATATTGTTAATAATGTTCTAACAATCGACGGTTCGACCGTTCGGTTCGAACGGATGGCCCGTTCTGACAACAAAAATTACAAGTAAAAATTTATGAAACCATTATGGCCACCGGTTTTTGGATCGACGGTTCAATCATCCGGTTCGAATGGACAATCCGTTCTGACAACAAAAATTATAGGCAAAATTTTGAGTTTGTGATGTCCATTAAGTAGTATCATACGTGTTATGTCACTTGAGCGTGTGACTCATACGACCCAAAAATAGAACCGTTCTAGCCACCGGTGTTTGGATCGATAGTTCGACCGTTCGGTTCAAATGGACAACCCATTTTGACAACAAAAAATTATAAGAAAAAATTTACGGAACCGTTTTGGCCATCTGTTTTTAGGTCAACAGTTCAATCGTCCGGTTTGAACGGATAGTCCGTTATGACAACAAAGATTACAGGCAAAAAATTGAGTGTGTGAGGTTCATTGAGCAGTATCATACATGTTATGTCATTTGAGCATGTGACTCATACGACCCAAAAATGGAACCGTTCTAGCCACCAGTTTTCAAGTCGACGATTCAACCGTCTGGTTCGAATGAATGACCCGTTCTAACAACAAAAATTAAAAAAATAAAAAATAGCCAGAAACCATTGAACAGGTCAATGGATTGACAGTTCGACCATTCAAGTCAATGGGTCGTTGACCGATTCAATGGTTTTTGGCCAAGGACCAGGATTGGGATAAAATGGAACTGGTTGTCTGGATAGTTTCCAATTAAGAAAAAAAAATGGACAACCCATTCTGATAACAAAAATTACATGCAAAATATTGAGTGTGTGAGGTCCATTAAGCATTACCATACATGTTATGTCATTGGAGCATGTGACTCATACAACCTAAAAATGGAACTATTCTGGCCACTGGTTTTTGGGTCAACAGTTCGAATGTTCAGTTTGAATGGATGGCCCATTTTGATAATAAAAATTAAAAAATTAATAAAACAACCCAAAACCATTGAATGGGTCAATGGTTCGATTGCCCGGATCAATGGGTCGTTGACCGATTCAACGATTTTTGGCTACGAACCAAGATTAGGATAAAACGGAATTGATTGCTTGGATAGCCGATTAAAAAAATAAAAAATAGCCAAAAACCATTGAACGGGTCAACAGGTCAATGCTTCAACTACTTAGGTCAATGGATTATTGACCGATTCAATGATTTTTGGCTAAGGACCGGGTCAACCGATCGACGAATTGATAGTTCCATTCCAGCCCCTGTGAAGCAGGCCCCCTCCGCCCAGTTATTATTATTATTATTATTATTATTATTATTATTATTATTATTATTATTATTATTATTATTGCTACTACATTTAATATTTATGAGTTGATTAGATTGGACTCCAGTCGAACCGGTCTTGACCTATTGACCCGGTTATAGATAGGGTCCAAGTTTTGGACAGCCCAAACCAAAGCAAACATACTTCACTCCGGATCTAGTGTGTTTGGTCTCTTCGAGTCCACTAAAATTTTGACATGTCGATCGGTGCTCAGCTGGCCATCACCTGCAACTATTTGAAGCTTTATGACTGATAAAATATTTTTAGATAAAAAATTGAGGAAGAAAGAATGTTCATGGTCCAGTATGAGCTCTACTCCGATATATGAGTAACACCACGACAACCAATATGCCAACTGGTGAATCAACTCCGGCACGTGATCATTGAACAATATACCTAAAACCATTGACACCGTGTCATGAACATTCACCCCCAACTTCTCCACCTGCACCTTGAAGCTCACAATCCCGACTCTCAATCCTCCATCACGTTCACACCCGTCTCTGCTATGTCATAAGCACTTAGCATCACTAGCGCGCTACCCAGGCCGTGGCCTGTCATATTTATGCTCAGTTCCTCATCTGGGTACTGATGCATCAGCCGCTTGAATTTGCTTAAGATCTGCTCCCGAGCCGAGTACTTGCAGAACTAACATGAAAATGTTATTGTACCATACACCGAGATACCATTTGGTAGAATTGCCTGGACTGAAAAGCCTAAGGCTAAGGCACCTCTTGCGGATGCTAAAATCTGGTTCTCGCTTTATCATTTCCCTTGATTTAATCCTATCGTTGCAAGTGATTCATGTTAGCAAAATCGATGAGGAAAATGAAACAATAATAGAACAGAACACCCCTGAACGATTCTTTTGATATTGAAATCTTATTTGTTTTTTAGTTCTCTTTATTTCATTTTGCCATTTGGCTTGCCAAAACAGGGGTAAACTACAGTTGTTATTGATTGAGGGAGCAAGGTCTAAGTCTGAGAACAGAGAAGAGAACGTGAGGGCTTTAGATTTTTTTTGTCCGTATAAAGAAGAAGATTTGCATGGAAGAAGAAGACAATCTTGTGTCTTGGGTTTGTATTGCAGATCCAAAGTGATGAAGGAAGATTTGGCCCGACCTCACAGTTACACAACACGTGGCAAAGGCAACAGCTCGGCACAAAAGCACGTCTAAGGCGCGAGCACTAAGGGGAGAAACCGGCTGACCGAATTGGCCTGCATTTAACAGTTCGGCCCCAAACTAGACAGTAATTTGAACTGGCCTGCCTTATAACAGCTCAGGACACACCTTGTCGAACTGGCCTGCCTTATAGCAGTTCGGCACACCTCGCCGAACTGGCCTGCCTTATAACAGTTCGGGACACACCTCACCGAACTGGCCTGTCCTATAGCAATACAGGACATACCTCCGAACTCAAGACTTCGCCTCGCTCACCACTCCACACCGCCCTCAGGACACCAAAACCAAACAAACCGTACCATGCCTGACACCGAGGAAGTCCGTACCCAAGGGCGGTGCACCTGACTGACTTGGGATCTGACGCTTGACGGCCGCACTCCAAACGGCCACCTGCCACCGCCTCCTGACTCCGCCATCTCTAGTTACAGAGACGGTTCCGACAAAAAGCAGTGATGGTTCTATCCCAGCAGAAAAGACGACACCCGAACTGACAGATGCAAGGGTAACCATACCCGACCTGACAAGGGCTTCGGAGCGAGTGCGCGAAGTGATTATAAAAGGCCCCCTACCCCCAACAACAAGGTATGTGAACTTTGCGCCATCTGGTTTATACTTTGCCTTTGAGAGAATACTAACTTGAGCTTCGGAGTTATCTCACCGGGTCCCCCCGAAGTTCCCTCATCTTTCCCGTTTCAGGATCCCCGTCGCTCCAGCTCAGAGACGAAATCGTTGACAGCTAAGACCAGCCGGATTGCACTCCATCAATTGGCACCGTCTGTGGGAATGATTCTAAAATCTCTCTTACCTACCCTTCTTTCAAAAACTCCAACACCCATGGCCTCCTCCAGCAGTGCCGGACATGGAATAGAAACGACCACCACCGGAGAACAACTCCATGTTCCCACGGTGTGCATTGGGCAGCTCACCATCCCTCTTTCAGTGGATGGGATCCCCAATTTGAATGTGCCACAAGCAGTGGCGCCCCTGAACCCTCCTTTGTTGAACATCCCTCTTCCACTCCCTATTGAAACGAACTTCGCTGAACCAACTGCTGTCCCACTAGCAACCCGCCAGAACCAGCTGGACGATCTAATGCAATGCATGCGGGCAATGCAAGCCCAAATGCAACAATTCCAACAGCACCAACTCCAGCAACACCAGGTATTGCACCACCTCTCCCAACACCATTATCAGCAGCAGTTCCCTCAGCTACCCTTAAACCAGTCATTGCTCCCCCCCCCCCCGGCACCCTATTTTGAAGCCGGTCAAGGCCTCCCCTCAAGGTGGACGAGCTCACCAAGGAGAAGCTTCCCGACCCCAGAACCCCCCTAATAGCCATGCCTCATCCCCAGGTCGAAAGCAAAGAAAGATCACCCCCGTCTCGCAGCTCGGGGGTGGGTCAGGAACCTCGCAACACGGAGGCTAGCAGCGCCAACACCAGGCCCACTCAAAGAAGGCACCGGCGAAGTCGCCGAACTACTACCTGTGTCCTACCCGAGCTTAGAGGCAAGGAAGAGACGAGCTCGGATGAGGTAAAAACCGTCCCAATTCTCTCAGTTCCTTCCCCCCTTTCATCAGAACTTCTGGCAGTCTTGCCCAGAGACTTCAAACTTCCATCTCTAGACAAGTATGACAGGTCCTTTGACCCCAATGACCACGCCGACGCATTCCAGTCACAAATGCATTTCACTAGGGCCAGTGAGTCATGCATGTGCGTGGCCTTCACCACCACCTTCAGAGGGGTGGTCCGCACCCGATACCGGAACCTAGCTTCCAGGTCAATAAGAAACTGGGCCCAATTCGTGCAGATCTTCACCGCACACTTTGTTACCAGCAAGAGGTGCCCCAGAACCGAGGAAAGTATCTTCGGGGTAATCCAAAGAGAAGGAGAACCCATCCGAAGCCACATCAAGCGGTTCAATGAAGCATGCTTGCAGATCCCTCGGTTAGACGTCGCGGTATAGCTCGTAGCGGCCAAAAGAGGGGTGATGCACAAAGAATTCAAATGGCACATGGTGGCCAGCCAGCCAGCAACCGTAGCCGACTTCTTCAAGCTTGCGGACAAGTTTATGAGAACAGAAGAAGAAATCAACCAGAGAACCGAAGGCGGGGTTGAAAAAAGAAAAAGAGAAGGCGAGCCCTCCAACCCAGGCAAAAGAAGAAGCCAGACCCGAGAGGCGAAGCCAAGCCAGCCGTTCCGAGCTCCCTTAGCAGTACGGACGGATTACACGCCGTGGAACACAAGGCGAACTGAGATCTTGATGACGATCAAGGACGCCCCCTACATAAAGTGGCCACCTCGCCTAAAGAGCAACCCAAACGAAAGGAACAAAAATCTATACTGTAGTTTTCATAAAGATCACGGTCATAGTACCGAGCAATGTAATAATCTCCGGGACGAGATAGAGGGACTCATCCGTCGCGGGTACTTGAAACATTTTGTACATGACAATAGTAATCAAGTAGGCCGGCAAGTGAAACACGGAAAGGATGCCCCCGAGCCGAGCAACAGACCGGCCGAAGCCTTGCAGCGACCTCCCCCAGAAGAGAGGCCAGTTCGGGGAACTATCCACGTTATAGTAGGCGGTTCGGTTGTAGCAGGTTGCACTTCGGCAGCAGCACGGACGTCAGTTCGCGAGGTGGCCCAAGAGGAGCAGAACCCTCCAAAGAGGCCAAAGACAGAAGAACCAATCTTTTTCATAGAAGACGACGCGCGAGGTGTTCACTATCCTCACGATGACGCGCTCATCATAAAACTAAGGATCAGCAACTTTGAAGTCCGGCGCATACTTGTGGACTCAAGCAGTTCGGCGGACATCCTCTTCAAATCGACGTTCGACCAATTATAGTTGTAGAAAAGCGAGTTGAAGCCCGCGCACACTCCTCTAGTGGGATTCAGCGGAGAGGAAGTTAGGCCCTTGGGGAAGATAACAGTACCTGTGGAAGTCGGCACATGGCCGTGCGCGGTAAGACTCGACCACGATTTCCTGGTGGTCACGACCCCCTCCCCATACAACGCCATAATAGGGCAGCCAATTACGCACATTCTGCGTGCAGTGGTCTCCACCTATTATCTGGCAATGAAGTTCCCCACGGACTTCGGTGTGGGGGTAGCGCGGGGCGACCAACTTGAGTGCCGCAAATGCTATATTGCCGCCGTGAAGGGAAAAACCAAGGCAGTCGACGACCTCGAACTGGAGCGGCTTGCGGAGCAGGGCGAGGAACGAGCTTCACCCACTGAGGAAACAGTCGCAGTCCTGACCTCGGCTACAAATCCGACACGAACGCTACAGATCGGTGTCTCCGTTAAGGAGCCTCTACGAACCGAACTAGTGAGTTTCTTACTTCAAATTTTAGATATTTTTGCATGGTCCACGACAGATATGCCCGGTATTGACCCTAGCCTTATAACTCACAAACTTAACACTGACCCTGTAGTCAGACCCATTAGATAGAAGAAACGCAACTTAGCCCCGGAGCGCTGGAGAGCGGTCGACGAAGAAGTCGAAAAGCTCCTCGCAACGGACTTCATAAGGGAAGTTCATTACTCGAGCTGGGTAGCCAACCCAGTGCTGGTGAAAAAGCTAACGCCAAGTGGCGCATGTGCGTCGACTACACCGACCTGAACCGAGCTTGCCCAAAAGACTGCTTCCCCCTACCCCGAATTGACCACCTAGTGGACGCGACCTCGGGACATGGGCTGCTAAGCTTCCTGGACGCATACTCAGGCTACAACCAAATCAAGATGGACCAGTCCAATGAAGAAAAAACCAGCTTCATAACCGAGTTTGGCCTGTACTGTTACAAGGTCATGCCCTTCGGACTAAAGAATGCTGGTGCGACCTTCCAAAGACTTGTAAATAAGCTCCTTTGGCTCTTAATCGGCACGAAAATAGAATGTTATGTAGACGACATGGTCATCAAAACATAGTTCTCGCAGGAATTAATAAAAGACCTGGATTCTGTCTTCCAAATTCTGCGTCAATATAAAATGAGACTAAATCCAAACAAGTGTGTCTTCGGTGTCACCTCGGGTAAATTTCTATGGTACATTGTCAACCGACGCAGTATTGAGGCCAACCCGGACAAAATAAAGGCCATCCTTGATATGAGACCACCTCGGAAAGTAAAAGAGGTTCAGAGGCTAAACGGCCGCATAGCCGCTCTGAGCCGCTTCATGTCCAAATCGGCAGACCGATGCCTGCCTTTCTTTAAGGCAGTCAAAGGCAAAGGGTTCGAATGGACCCGAGATTGCCAGCTCGCGTTCGACAAGCTAAAAACCTACCTCGCCACTGTGCCAACCTTAGCCAGACCAGAAGAGGGTGAGGTCTTAGAACTATACCACTCGGTGAGCGACGAGGTGGTCAATTCGGTACTAATAAAGGAAGTAGATCGGGTCTAGCGGCCCGTCTATTACGTTAGTAAAATTCTGTAGGGAGCAGAGACGAGATACCCACAGATAGAAAAAATAACGTACGCATTGGTGATTTCAGATCGAAAACTCTGCCCGTACTTCCAAGCTCACACTGTCGTCGTCTTAACCGACAAACCCCTAAGACAAGTCTTGCTAAAGCCCGAGGTCTCCGGTCGGCTGACGAAGTGGGCCATTGAACTCAGCGAGTACGATATCTAGTACAAACCACGGACCGCAATTAAGGCTCAAGCCTTAGCAGATTTTATCGCCGAGTGCACTTTTAGCCTCGAAGCCCCTCAACAGGTTGAGCCCGAGGTCCCCAGTTCGGGCGAACCCGGAGCTCCCAAGCCAATGGAGTCTGAACCCTGTGAAGTAGTAGCCAGTGTGGCATCTCTCCTGGTCAGGCCAAGCGCAAACTGGGATGAAGAGCCCTGGATCCTTCACGTAGATGGTTCCTCGAACCAGCAAGGCAACGGGGCGGGAATAGTCTTATGCGGCCCGGGTGGCACAAAATTGGAATACGCACTACGCTTTCAGTTTGCGGCGTCTAACAACGAGGCATAATACGAAGCACTGATAGTCGGGCTGAACCTAGCACAAAAGGTAAGAGCAAAGCACATAGTCATCTGCAGCGATTCCCAACTCGTGGTCAACCAGGTTATGGGCGAGTACGAAGCATGCGAGCTCTCCATGATCACATACTTAGCGAAAGCAAAAGAGGCCCTGCTCAACTTCCAGTCACACTTCATCAAGCAAATCCCGAGGTCAGAGAACACTGACGCCGACGCTCTGTCCCTGTTAGCCAGCATAAATCACAACGACATGAGAACCGTGTACATAGAGGACTTACCTCGGCCTAGTATTCTCGGTGGGGTAGAGGAGGTCGCTCCCGTCCTCGAAGCAGAGCCAAGTTAGATCGACCCACTCGCGAGCTTCTTGCTAGATGGAACCCTCCCTGCAGACCGCAATGCGGCCAAGAGGGTGCAGCGCCAGGCAACCAAATACATCATAATTGACGAACGGTTGTACCGACGGTCCTACACGCACCCCTACTTGCGTTGCCTACCACCTGCCGAAGCCGAGCTCGTACTCCGCGACAATCATGAAGGTCTGTGCGGCAGACACCTGGGGGGCAGAGCACTTCGACAAGGATACTACTGGCCAACGATGAAGGCAGAAGCCGTCGAACTCGTCAGAAAATGCGACAAGTGTCAGAAGCATGCCAATATCCACCATCAACCTGCTTCCGACCTCAAATACCTCACCAGCCCATGGCCCTTTGCACAATGGGGCATCGACCTCCTAGGGCCATTCCCGCAAGCAACAGGTGGGAGAAAATTCCTAGTGATGACAGTAGATTACTTCACAAAGTGGATAGAAGTCGAACCTCTAGCAATAGTTACGGCCTAAAGCATACAGAACTTCTTTTGGAAGAACATAGTATGTCGCTTCGGGTTACCTCGGGTACTGGTCTCCGACAATGGCAAGCAGTTCGAGGGTATCAAGTTCCAAGAGTGGTGCCAGAACATGGGGATTCGGTAGAACTTCACATCAGTCGCGCACCCGTAAGCAAACGGTCAGGCAGAAGTAATGAATAGAGCCATCCTGCGCGGACTGAAAGCACGTATGGATCGAGCTAAGGGGTTGTGGGCAGGAGAGCTACCAAGTGTTTTATGGGCTCACCGAACTACAGAAAAAACCGCCATGGGAGAAACCCCCTTCAACCTCACCTGCGACACTGAAGTAGTAATCCCGGCGGAAATCGAAGTACCAACATTGCGACTCGAAACATATGACGATCAGACGAACGAAAATGAGTTACGTACCAACCTTGACCTACTGGATGAGGTTAGGGACCTCGCACACATCCAGACAACGGCCTACCAGCAGCAGGTAGCTCGGTATTACAATGCCAGAGTAAAGTAGCGAAGCTTCCGGGTCGGCGACCTAGTCCTTTGTAAGATTATGGTGCCCGAAATCGGCGTGGGCAAACTTGGACCAAATTGGGAAGGGCCCTATAAAGTAAAGAGAGCGCTCGGGGTGGCATACGAGCTCGAAATCTTAGAAGGCAAACAAATACCCCGAGCATGGAACATTGTTAACTTAAGGTGATACTACCTATAAACCGCCAAGCGAAGTGGACGAAATCGCTACAAGAGCCTTAGGGCCAAGATGCAGAGCAAACAAGAGGAACCTCCGCATAAGCAAGCAAAGAAAAGTCGGGCATATTATCAGCTCGGAAAAATATCAGTCAAAGCGGAGCAGAAACCACTGAAATAGGTCGCGCGAGTACAATAACCCGGGCAAGAAACAGATTAGCATATTATCAGTTCGACAAAAAATCAGTTCGGAAAAAAGAACAACACTTTAACTGAAAAGATTGTCTATTCCATTGCAAGAAAAAGGAGAGTACAAAAAAAAATTTACAAGCCCGGAGCTACTTCTTCACCATCAGAAGGCATTCCAACAACACCCGAAGGCCCTGTCTCACCCTCAGAATCCGGCTCGCCATCGGCAGCATTGGCCATCTCCTGAGTTATACGCAAAGTGGATATGGCACTAACGTCGAGGTCGGGATACGTGTTCTGGATCATCCACCGGCTCAACTTGAAACCCCTTCTATAAGAATCCACCATTAGGTCGTCAAAACGCGGAGAGGCAATGTAGTCTTCAACGGCCTTCTTCTTGGCGTCTTCAATACCTTGGGAAAAGATCTGTGTTTTCTCCCTGATGTCCTCCTGAAGATATTCGACCCGATGCTTGACGACTACCCCCATGGCCTCAGCATCCCACTGAGACATCGCCTGCCTGGCCATAGCAACGCGAGCAGCTTCTTCGACAGCATAAGCGGCCGCCTCAGCAGCTCGGGTATTCGCCTCGGCGGCATGGAGAGCCTCTTTGGCAGCATGAGCGGCCGCCTCAGCAGCTCGGGTATTCGCCTCGGCGGCATGGAGAGCCTCTTCGGCAGCATGAGCGGCCGCCTCAGCAGCTCGCGCCTATCGCGAGCTTCTCTCCACCTGGGCCGCTAAGGCGTGAATAGAAGAGTTCACCAACCAAAAGAAACAAATGAGCGACAACAGCAAGGATAGAAAATGAAGGCAGACGAAATCTAACTTACCACCATAGCATGAGTTACGGCACGACAGGCAACCTGATTCAAGGGAAGATCGGTCCATGCTGCGATCTCCTTGGGGAAGTAGCCTCCCTACTCTTCTAAAGAGCGTAGTTCGGCGGCAACACGCTCCTGAACTCTCCTTGAGCTCCTGAGCCCGAGGGCCCAGCCCGCGTGTGAGCAGACCCAGAGTGAGCAGGAGCACTAGAGTAGGCGGGAGCACCCGTGTGAGTGGTCTCAGCATAAGGCGCCCCGGCCGCTTCATGCATCGGAGGAGCCACCTCGGCCTCCCTGGGCAGATCCTCTGGCGTGTGGCCTGGAACTTGAGGCTCCTCATCCGGGGGCAGCTCGGTACGAGTTCGCTTGGTGACCCACTTCCTCCTCTTCATGCCTTTGAACAGGCGCCCCCCACGAGTCCTCTCTGCGTCCATCACACCTGCAGAAAAGAGTTCGGCATAAAAAATACGAAGGAACAAAGCAAACAAGAAACCTCTGAGCTAGAAACCTACCCGAACTCAAGCCAGCCGCAATAAGCTTGGCCTCCGTTAAGTACTGATGGCACTTTAAACCTTGTCGTGCCCATTGTCGAAGGCCCTTCACCGTCTCTTTATCGAGAGTGACACCAGAATCAGGAGCGGCCTCATCCCACCCGGTTTGAAAAGGCCACCCTTGTGCACTTCGCACCGTGAAGTAGTCCCGCTTCCACGCCGAGACCTTGTTAGGAAGTTCGTGCAGAAGCTTAAAGCCCAAGCGAGGAGACAGGTAATACACCCGTCTTCCCCCGGGAAGAGAACCCGCTTGTTTTTTTAGCATTAATATAGACGAGAATATCTCCAAGTCTAAAGGGAAGTTCTGTTCGCAAAAAAGGGAGACTGTCCCCACCAGATTCCGAATAGAGTTCGGATGAAGCTGGCCAATGGTAATGCCGAAGTGATTTATGACCTCGACGAGAAGGGGTGGAAAGGCAGTCGCAGCCCCGCAGCGAGCTACTCTCGAAAAATCATGATCTCATCAGGACTGTGTTCCCAAGGAAAGCTACCCGAAGGAATGAAATAGGTGTACCCCCCAGGAAGATTGTAAGAGATAAGTAGAGTTTGGAGCCCCTCGGGTGTCATAGTCGAAGGACCAAACCTATCTAGCATCTGACCTCGACGAGAGGTAGACGCCAAACTGCCTGAAGCGGCTTGGCCTACGGGTTCAAGGTCATCCTCAAGTTCCACCTCAGGATCACTAAGACAGTCTGGGATACGGCTCGGTTCGTAGAACCTACATCAGTTCTACTTGAAGAATCGTCTGAGCTATCAAAGCTAGATATCGAGGAGAAAATGTGGATTCAGGAAGGTACTCACCGGAAAGTTTTGAAGGCTCCGGAAATTGGAACAAGCCAAAAGCCTTGAAGGCGAAGTAGCAAGCCTAGACGCGAACTAAAAGGCCTGGACGCGAGCTGGAAAGTTGGACGCGAGCTCAAGAAGCAAACCGCAGAAGTGACAAATCGATTGGGGTCCCCTACTATTTATAGCTACAGTAACCGAGAACCAACAGTGTAGATCAAAGCCAATCCGACGGCCCGGATTCGCACTAACCACACGTCCCCTGAGATCGAGACGTGATTGGCGCACGTTTCTTTGAAATGAACGAAACGTCAACGCACGTCTTTTTGAAACCGACGACGCGCTGGCGCACGTCTTTTTGAAACTGACATTGCGCCGCACATGTCTCTCTGCAACTGACAAAATTGCTAGCGCACGTCCCCTCAAAACAACAGTAGCGCGCCTTTTTCAAAGTTAAAAGACCCGCTGTTACGTCCCAGCGGTGTGATTTTTTGAAATTTAAAATAAACGCACGCTGCCACGCCCGTCAACGTTCATAAGCAGTAGGCACGTCTCCTGCCTTTTTCGGATGCTCTAGAAAACAAAAGAACCCTGGCAAAAGCACCTCGCGCTGTCAAGATTCAAAGAACGGGACAAATCCACCTACCACTTCGCAAACTCCCCGCGCCAGGGCAAGACCCTTGGCGCGAGGATTGGGGGGCAATTGATGAAGGAAGATTTGACCCGACCTCACAGTTACGCAACACGTGGCAAAGGCAAAAGCTCGGCACAAAAGCACGCCTAAGGCACGAGCACCAAGGGGATAAACCGACTAACCGAACTGGCCTGCATGTAACAGTTCGGCCCCAAACCAGACAGTAATCCGAACTGGCCTGCCTTATAACAGCTCGGGACACACCTCGCCGAACTGGTCTGCCTTATAGTAGTTCGGCACACCTCGCCGAACTAGCCTGCCTTATAACAGTTCGGGACAAACCTCGCCGAACTGGCCTGTCCTATAGCAATACAGGACATACCTCCGAACTCAAGACTTCGCCTCGCTCACCACTCCACATCGCCCTCAGGACACCAAAACCAAACAAACCGTACCATGCCTGACACCGAGGAAGTCCGTACCCAAGGGCGGCGCACCTGACTGACTTGGGATCTAACGCTTGACGGCCGCACTCCAAACGGCCACCTGCCACCGCCATCTCCAGTTACAGAGATGGTTCCGACAAAAAGTAGTGACGGTTCTGTCCCAGTAGAAAGGACGACACCCGAACTGACAGATGCAAGGGTAATCATACCCGACCTGACATGGGCTTCGGAGCAAGTGCGTGAAGTGATTATAAAAGGCCCCCTACCCCCAACAACAAAGTATGTGAACTTTGCGCCATCTGGTTTATACTTTGCCTTTGAGATAATACTAACTTGAACTTCGGAGTTATCTCACCGGGTTCCCCCCGAAGTTCCCTCATCTTTCCCGTTTCAGGCTCCCCGTCGCTCCAGCTCAGAGACGAAATCGTTGACAGCTAAGACCGGCCGGATTGCACTCCATCACAAAGTCACAACTGCAAGAAGAATTTATCTTCCCATTAATGGTTGGAGTTTTTTTAACGAGTACAGGTTAATTCAAACAACAAATGTAAAATAGTACAAAAAAACCAAAAAGATATACTCAATAAATACAGAGGAAAAGAATTTCCAAACATTCATACAACATTATATCATTGGCATTCAAGAAGGAAAGATGAAAAACCCTAGACATAAATATCAGCT
The DNA here is from genome assembly GCF_056320005.1 of Nelumbo lutea. NCBI lineage: Eukaryota > Viridiplantae > Streptophyta > Magnoliopsida > Proteales > Nelumbonaceae > Nelumbo > Nelumbo lutea. The sequence continues at coordinate 115,118,798 of NC_142684.1, forward strand.
TTCCTTTGAATACTCTTGATGTTTGAAACTTTTCGCTAACACCGCTGCTGCTGCCGTTAAAATCTACAATCGCTATTGCCCGTCGCTGTTCTGTTGTAGGTTGAATATCGTTGACGAAGGCTTGTTGCTGTTAATAGTGCTGCTAGGTGAAAAAGGTTAAGAGTATGAGAACGTGAGGGCTTTGGAAATTTCTATTCTATTAGTTTTAAAAAGTTATCAATTTTTATTTAAAATTATTTTTATAAGTAATGGTTAGTAGAGCACTGAATGAATGACGTGTCAAAACTTTAACGGGTCTAAGAGAAAATCCCTTGAGGCCAAACCGCACTGAATCCGGAGTGAACATACTTGGGAGAAGATGTGATGAGTATTGTTGTAACCTTGAGACAAGAATGGAGGCCATCCGCTAGAAGAATAGGTGACACGTGTACTTCTTTTTCTTTTTTTTTTGAAGAATGAAGGATTATCCGATAATATCCTTGAGTTGACCAAGTTATAACTGTCCACGTTAAAAGTAAAATATTGGACATTCGAAAGCTTCATAAGCGGAGAAGACGAGATTGGCAGTTCCTCCTGCAAATGCAAAGGACGAATTGAAGAAACCCAAAACAGAATAGAAGATGGAGAAAGAGAACAATAGAGGAGAGATCGAAGTCGAAGACAAACCTAATATCAGCAATAAAACTCCACGGACCCCTAAACTTAAATCCGTCAAGACAAAAGTTCCAGAGGTGGAAGTCCACCTCTATCAACGAGGCAAAGGCCCAACCGAGATCTTCAAATCCAGTTTAGGAGGTTGGGACCAAGATCGCTTGGAGGTCCACAGCATTCTCGAAAAATACGGATTCAAATCCATTTACGCATTTAATCCCAGTTCTCGAAGAAGAAACGTTCCGATTCGTTTCAATTCTAAAAATGGTAGATCGTTGCTGTCATACGAAGACGGATCCGTCGTCTTCATTGATGGAGAACCAAAGGTGATGTCATCGTCTGCCTTTATTTTCTTCCTTTGTTTAGTTTTCAGTTTTCCTAACATCATATTGTCATCGTAGATAGATAATGAAATGCAAACTTAAGGCCTTGAATTGAATTGGATGAGAATATTTGTCCTTTATGGGAAAGAAAATAACTATGAAGATCACGAGAATTAAAGCTGTCTTGATTTCAGAAGATACTGAAGAAATCAAACCCTTTTTCTTTTTTCTTTTTTTTTTTAACGTTTGTGCCAATGGGAATAACATAAACTATAACGTAGGGGTTTAGCTGGTTGTTGCATGAGGAAGATTAGTAGGACTGCTTATTCATGAGTGTCAATCTACGGAATTCAGGCCCAACCCTAAATTTGTGTTTGGTTTGATAGAAAGTAAAGAATTTTCCCTCAACTTTCCGCTGCTCTCTAATTTTCTATCAAACCAATCACAGCTTAAAGTTGCAAAGGATTGATTCAACCTGAGTTTAAGTCCAAGTTCATCAACTCAGCCCAATTCGAGCTTAACCTAATACAACTTGGGCCAGGCTCAGGCTTGGTTGGGTCAGTTCAGGTGTTACCAGGCTTAAGGTGGGTTGGTAAGTTCCAATGAATTTATAAATATATTTTTATATAGTAATCTTTTGTTCCACTTTATGGCCCATTTTAAGAGCAGGATGGTCCAAATAAAATTGTGCAAATTTAATTTATAAATGTATATTACATATTTTATACACATATACATATACATATATATATATATATATATATGATTAGAAAAAAGATATGATGAAATAAAAGCCAAGCTCGAGCTAACTCAAGCCTAACCCAAATTAGGTCAAGCCTGAGTTTTCTGACCTAAACCCAATTCTAGCACGAAAGCTCACCCCCTAAGTCCCAACCCATAGATTAAGTTGTGTCAGGCTCAGAATGGGCCTATTTAACTTGCAGCCCTATTTTCAACCCACAATTAGTGTGTGTTTTGTTTCGTACAAGTTTCGTCATTGGCATTTATCAAAGCATCGTCATATTATCACCAAATCAGCATTTTTCTTATCATGTTTATCTGTATATATTGATATTTCACAAAAGTGGGTTTTGATTTATGTGTGCACTAATTATTAGGAAAAACTGCTTCTCCCAATAGTTGAATGTTTATTCACTGTTCTGCTGATGTGGTGCCTAATGGCACCAACTGGTGCCTAGTTGTCAATAAACACTTTATCAAGTATTTTTCTTGGTTTTAAAGACAAATCAAGAGACCCAACCCATTTTCTGATCAGGATTTTGGGTCAACTTCACCACCAAAGTGCTAGTCAAGGGGCCCAATAACTTAATCAATTCAACTATTTGACCTAGTTAGTGGGGTCATGGTTAGATATTAATTCTTCTTCTTTTTCTGATTTTTAGTATCCTATTTCCATCATTAACAAAAGTGTTTATTATTTATGACATTTATTTTGTTCAATATCATAAATATATAATATTAGATGTATCCAATTTTTTTTTACAAAATTTTTGTATCCCTATCGATTTTTTAATTTTTATTATTTGAAACTATATAATTGAACCACTGAATAACCACTAATGAAACCACCCCACAAATTTTAACTTTACTGTATACTTACAACAACAACTTCCAACACCCCAACTTATGACAACATACCTCCCTTATGATATCAATTCCTCTACTGTAACTGTTCTACTATACAGTGAAGTAAATGCATGAGATAGGGGTAAATAAAGATTCCCCTTTTATTAGTGGCTCATCTCCATGTTGAATAACTTTTAAATCATAACGTATCGTCTTCTCTCTTCAACAGACCGGATTTACAACAAAGACAATTATAGAAGGTGGGTTTGTGTACCATATAGATTCTAATAAGATATTTAGGCCTCGTTTGCTTTTGAATAAATTATTTATCTGGGTAAATACACGAGTTATCCAGATAAGTGTTTCCCAGGAAGGTCTATCGTAGCAGAGACTTGAGACCAAATCTTGCCTGCACATAGACTACCCCCATTGTGTAGCCCTTCGAAAGAAATCTATATATGAATGAAAATTTATAGATTTTCAGAAACAATGGAAAGATAATTTTAATGATCTCTTTGGTTTAAAGGAAAACACGGAGAAGGATTAAGAGTTCTAGTTATCTGCCCCACTAAGATGTTTGTATGTATACTACCCTCCTGGTTGGCTGGCTAAGCGATAGACTTTCAAAATACCTAGAAGATCTCCTAGGGGATGCCCGGGTAACTTTTAACTACACTGCCTTTTATCTTATTCAGATTTATTTCTTGCAGGATTCCATGATCAGTCCTATAACAAAGATGTTCATTGGGATATCTGTTGTTACCGCTTTCATAGCTATCTTTTTTAAGGAATCTCCAGACTGGATAAAGAGATTCAACTTCTTGGGTGTGAGCATCCCTCCATGGATTCTTGCTTTTGTTGTTATAGTTTTTACTCGCCTGAGGAAAAGACTAAAGATGTATTGAAAAAGTATGATTGGTGAATAGATGTAATTGATACTTATCAGAGAATAATGAGCTATTCTTTTTTATATATTTCCTTTCTTCAATGATTTAATAATTCTTTATAAGCTTTTATGGTATATGCCATGTTTAATGGTGCTTGGGGAAAATTTGAGAATATTGGAGGGATATATACAATGAAAGTGATATACGAGGCAAATATACCGATCCACACCTGATACAAATGAATGGGCACCAAACCTAATCCACCAGTGCCATATGTCGATCTCTGCAAAAATGGATATGATATCATCCTACGTCCAGTATATCCATGCGAGATATGGCAATTGAAGGCGTGCGCAATTGTAGTTATGACTAACAGCACTTTGTAGTCTGTCCCCTCTAATTCCTCTTGACCAAAAAATCAAGCAGACAAGTCTTATCTTCCTAGCTTTTAGGTATTTTCTTATTCTTTAAAATAGCTTATCCATTATGCTCAGTTTGGAAGGAGTACAAATACGAATATGTACAGCGAAAATATATATAAAATAATATAAAATTCAAGGTTTTACACTCTATGTATTTATATTTGTACTTCTTCCAAACTGAGGCTTAGGGATAATTTCTTTACATTTTTTTTATTTGGTAGTTTCCTACTATTATCATTGGATAATTAAGCTATTTGTATTCAAGTTTGTATGAACCAAGTTGAAAACTAGTTCAAAATGAAACAATATGTAAGATGTGTGGTGAGCAAATTAGGTTTCGCCCTTTCTTGGGAGGCAAATATTCTCACTTCAAAAGAGGATGCTTTCTTTTTTTATATATATATATACATACACCCTTACATGGTGTTTGGAAGTGTGAGCGTTTTTTGGGATCGATTTTCAAGAAAAAGTGTCTATGTTTTCAGGACCCGTTTTTCACAAAAAAAAAAAAAAAAAAAAAAGAAACGCTTCTATCACATAAGCACTAAGCAACATTATGCTGTTTTAGGTGATTTTCATCACCATTTTTCATGTATGTGCTGACAGGTAAGCACCACATAAGATACACCAGTCAACCATTAGGGGAAACAGGTCACCAATGCATGAAAGGCCAAACATCCCCTATGTGGATCAGTGGGATCCCAATTTTCATGACATGCCCAATTTTTCAATAATCAACTGAACCAAACAATGAGATATATGGGTGTTTGTTGAAACACCTATGTGGATCCAATGTAGCACTGTTTCTTTGAAAAACGACCACAGTTCCAAACATCCCCTTAAAAAGCATGTTTAAAGAATCGAATTATTTAAGGTATCCGAGATTGACAAGACATGAAGGTGGCAGTTGGATCTTGGATAGCAATGAAGCGCACAATAGAATGAAGGGCAACCCATTGCACGAGGCTCCCCGCCAAAGTGAGGACTCCCCAGTGGGGAGGGACAGATGTCCACAGCCTTACCCCAGCAGAAGTGCAGATCAGAGACTGTTTCCAAGATGCCTGTACAAGTTAATGGAAGAAAATCACACCTTTTTATTCTTGCAAGAAAAGCTTTTGCCTGCACATGTATTTTTTTTCCGCAGATTCTGTTTTATCAAGACATCTATTGCGTTCCTATACCGTGTATGTTTGGCAACCATGAGACACTTCACTGATCCATAACATTCTTTTTAGTTGTTACTGCAGAACTCCTATTTAACTCTAAGATTGAAGATGCAAAACAAAATAAGAATTAGTTGGTCGTAAAGAAATGGTTTACTTCCAGTTTGGGGCATCAAGTACTCAATCATTACACATCCAACCAAATCATTAGCAGACACCCCCTTCTTCAGCCAAAAGTGCACTTACAAATGTGAACCAAGTAATGAGCAGGTTACTTGCAAATAGGAAAAGAAAATAATCAAAACTACATATATACTCCTCACTTTATCCCCAACCACTCTGGGCAAAACTATTGGTTAATGTTTTGTATACTCTCTGCAACAATAGACAAAGACAAACTAAACATTAATATCTGACCGCTTTGATCTGGTGCTACCAATCTCTGGGGATCCATTCAGAATGAATCTTGGGAGGCTGTAGTTCTCGGATGCAGTTACTGGCTGCTGAGGATAAAGTGTGGGAGGCGGTGTGAGATTCCGTTGAGCTGGAAGAGGAGGGAGTGCATTGTATTTGTAAAGATCACCGCTTCTGCAGACAATTAGGAAATCTAGTAAGTTTGTTTGGAAAATAAGGTGTTATGAAAGCAGCTCCACATCTGTTATTTTTTATACATTACAGAATACTAGATAAATGAATAAACAATGAATTTTACAAGAACAGGCATAGCAGGAATAAGTGGGTAAAACTTAGGATTACTAGATTAGACCAAAAGAACATCTTTACCAATGGTATGGTATAGAAAATTTCCTAGTCAAACAACTAGAAAAATAGAAATAAGTGAAAATATATGATGAGTTCAAATTTAAGATAATGAAAGAAATTTGCTCAAAGAAATAGAAAAAAGAAGGAAATTGGACAGAACCTCATTAATAATATGAGATGCCTTACAATATGAGGCAACAAGATTGGGGACTTACTTACCCAAAGAAGAGGGGACTCACTCACCCAAGAGAGGACTCTCTCAACTCTCAAAGAAAGCTTTAAGCTTTTCAAAACAAAGGGAATAACTTGATGCCTCTAGCTTGAGATTACAAGGCTTTATATAGAGAACAAAAACTCATTGGAGCATTAAATGAAAAATTAATTATTAGAGTTTTTCATGAAAAACTAGTTGTTAAAAGTCCACTAATAACTAGCCATATGATTCTATATTTCTTGGACTATGATTATGAAGTGCATCAATATAGCTCCGAAGTGCAAATAGAAGAAGAATTCAAGGGCATAATAGTTGCCAAGAAGTCAGCCAACTCAGAAAAGTTTAAGTTTACCATGCATTAAAAGTTCTAAAACCTTGAAAAAAAGAAAAAAAAAAGTTCTAAAACCTTGAATTGAGATTTATGCTGCAATCAGAAGGTAAAATCCAGTTTAATTCCAATTAATTTCCAGACATTGTCAACTTCACATTGCAAAAGCATTTAATTTGTCAGAAAGATGCATTTTTAATGAAAACTTTCTCAGCAACTACAAATGATCCCCACTAAAATAACAAGAACGCAAGGTTTCGGCTTTCCTCATGTGACACATTGTTTCTGGATGGGTTACAATGACAATAATCCTATCCTCGACAAATTTCCCACAGCCTAGACGTTAGTGATCTTTCTCCACTAGCAGTGGAGGTACTTACTCTTTCACAAGTCCTATCATCAACCTTGGCATTCAAGTCGTTATCAATCCATCTCAAAGCACAATAGCAAGAGCCTAAAAGCTGCCTATTAAGGATATAGAAAACCCTCCAAGGACCCATCCCGGAACCTTGAACCCATCTGGTTGGGTTGGCAATTTTTCCTTCTAGCAAGAGTGATGATGCACTTTGAAAGATAGCACTCATTAGGCCAAGAAGGATGGCCACCTGCCATCAAATCTAAACCTAAATTGTTCCCTGAATGATTGATTATGGACCACGAAAACAGGATAAGGTGAATAAAAATTGCAAGGGGGCTTGTCAAACCTCATCAATGCTAATACCCAATCCCCAGGAGGTCACCAAGAATAAAATTTTTAGGCAATTAGCAGGTGGATTTCTTTTCAAAGGTTCTTCAATTTCCAAAGACACTTCTGCAAACAGCTCTAGCTCTATGCTTTACACTTTACTGTTCAGAAGGAAATTCCTCCAGAATTGTTCCCAAAAGTACACACACCACATCAACAGCTTTAGGAAATATTGAGTTGATGTTGATGTTGCAGCATATATCACAAGAGAGAATGATTTTTTTCAGTTGATGTTGCATAAACCATGCATAATCAAGTTCTCATACCTGCACAATCAAAAGTTCAAAGCAAGTTTTAAAGGAAAACCAATGCCAAACAACCTCAAGCTTTTGCTGAATATTCTTGGGGGAAAAAGACATTTGGGGAATTGGGGAAGGAAAGTCTATAACTATATACCACCACCTACGCCATTAAACAGCTTCCAGATTTTTTATATGGCAGAAAAAGCAGCTATATGGGTAAAAGTTCAGAGGATATGGTTGTTGGGCATAAGCATAAACCTTGTATCATTGTGGAAATCATCATTATCACTCAAATTTTCGCCTGAGCGATGGAAGGGTCTCTGAATTGATGTCATAGACCATGGATTTGGTGCAGACAAGTCATCCGGAAAATATCTTCTCTTGATCAACTGGAGAAATGGACAACTAAAATCAGACTCAAAGAGTAATACAAAAGGTAAAAATATATATTTTCTTTTTCTTCTTTGGATTTTTTTTTCTTTTCTTTTTTTTTTTTTTTTTGGAGGGGATTGAAGCCAAAATACAGACCATATGGAAGAACTTCATCAGGGATTCCTTGTCATATCTTGCTTCTTTTGCAGCCTGCAGGTAAGTAGCAGAAATGAAAATTCATGTTGCATATGGATTACAAACTAATCCCAAAAATAAAGGAAAAATAAATTAGCTGAAAAGAAATTGCATCACTTAAATAGAGCCAACCAATTTTATGTTAACACCTGTGTTTATTTATAACAAATTATGGTTACTGGAATTTCAATAAGAATTGCTGGAGAAAGAAAAAGATCATTGGTTGTCCATAATGTTCAGTCACCAAAATGACTTTAGCTAACATTATTTTCTAATAAATAGAAAACAGTAACTTATTAATAACACTTTCATATAAATAAACCAAAAAAGAATTCTGTTACTATACCACTACCTTAACTTCAGGTTACAAGTCAAGAGATATAATAATTCTTTAGCAGCAGGAAACCCCACTTGATGTACAAGATTCCAAAAACACTAATAGCATTATTTCCAACCTCTAAGAAACTCTTGATAAAGAATTATCATCTAGCATCAATAGAGATGGATCATGTATAAAAATAAAGATCTCAGGCTCAACAATGAGTAGCCGCCCATCTGGCAGTACCCCAACTCCATAAGTTATGAAAGTAATTAGTCCATTTTAGTTAGGAATTAAGAATAGTACATTTCCTTAGATTTTCACAAATGGCCAGCATGGACCTCATCCCTTAGAAAACCTTCTTCCTCAATCCTTAAAACACCAATAAAATGTTGGGACACAAATAAAGGGGATACAGGTGTACAAGAAAAGGCCACGCCAGCCTTTAAAGAATGTAACTAACAGCCAACCACTAGAACAAACTAAATAACAAACTAGACAAGTGGACTGGACAAGTGGAGAGGCTGGTATAACAGAATTGTAACAGCAGAATATAAATAAGGAAAGTTAGGAGGGGATTATGATTTGGAAATGCAATCTCTCTCTCTCTCTCTCTCTCTCTCTCTCATTCAGGAGGCAGGCTCCCTCGAAAGAGTCCCTGAGTTAGGCAGTTCCTAACAAGTTGGTATCAGAGCCAAGATGCCCAGCACAAGGTCATCCGCAATGGAGAACAGAGTTGACAACATGGAAGGAGAAATGCAAAGAATATCGGCTAACGTCAAAGAAATCAAAGAAAGCTTTGCATCCTTGCTTGAACGACTGGCAGGCACCACTTGCACCAATTCAGGAAGAGATCCTGACTTCTGCGAACAGAAAGGTACTTCGATTACCACAACACACAGGGACCTGATCGTGTCCCATTAGCTTCTGCACACTTGGAAGGAGAGGCGATCGTCTGGTACCAGTGGTACCAGCAACAGCACCCAAGAGCTACATGGGCAGACTTCACCGACGCCTTAACCATGCGATTTGGAGTCTCGGCTTTTGAGAACTATGATGAAAGCCTCGCTAAGCTACGACAGACTGGCTCCGTCCAAGATTATCAGATGGCGTTCGAAAGATTAGTTGTGCGCGTGCAAGGCTGGCCAGAAAACGCGCTTGTCGGCAGTTTTGTTGGTGGACTCAGGGAAGAATTGCGGCTAGAGGTAAAAGCCATGCAGCCCACCACCGTTCTTGAAGTAGCAGCATTAGCTCGACTACATGAAGACATTGAATCGGGCAAGAAGGATTAATCGACCTCTGGGAGCTGCGATCAGACCAGGTATACCAAACCCAGAACCAGGTATCTTGGGTAAATCGGAGCCCAAATCAGGAGTAGAATCACAGGCAAGGACGCCAACTCTGGTTCAGGCCCCGGCTCAGCCAAGAGGTTAAATTGGGCTGAGATGCAAGCCCGACGGGAAAAGGGCCTTTGTTATGCCTGTGGAGACAAATTCGGGTCGGGCCATTGCTGCAAGATCCCTCAAGTTTTCTTCCTTCAACCTGAAACCGAATATGTCGAGCAATCAACAGACATTGAAGAGCCAATGGACAACCAAGAATGGGGGCAATGGACAAAGGAATACCTAGAAGTATCCCTGCAAGCCTTGACCGGTCTTGCTTCTTCTCAAACTATGAGAGTAACCGGACTGGTACAAGGGCGCCATGTGTCGGTTCTGATAGACAGTGACAGCACCCTCAATTTCATTACCAAAACATTGGTCAGACAACTAGGGATTCCGGTCCAACCATGTATAGCCTTCTGGGTGCACGTAGCTAATGGGAGCAACCTGGTGTGTGACAATACGTGCACAGAATTAAAGATGGAGATACAAGGACATGAGTTCGAGGTAGATCTGCACCCCCTAGAAATCAGTGGAGCAAATGTAGTTCTCGGAGTCCATTGGTTAAAGCAACTAGGGCCAGTGATATGTGATTGGGCCCGTCTCACCATGGATTTTCAAGTGGGTAGCTCACAGGTGCATATTCAAGGGCAGCTGTCCAAGGGTCCAGGACCTATTAGCCTTGCGTCCCTAAGGAAACAAGCAGCAGACCCAGCCCACATCGTTTTAATACAGATAGACTCCCACGGGAACGGTCCCATTCTAGCCCAAGGAAGCAGATTTAAAGAAGGCCGCACACAACTACAGCAGCTACTTCAGAAGTTCTCAGTGATCTTCCAAGAACCTAAGGAACTACCACCGAAACGTGCCCATGATCATTGCATTCCATTGCTGCCCGGAACTGCACCCACAAATGTAAGGCCCTATCGTTACCCCTATTTTCAGAAACTAGAGATTGAGAGGCAAGTGGAAGATATGCTTGACAGAAAAATTATACAACCCAGCCAAAGCCCATTCTCCTCGCCAGTATTACTTGTGAAAAAGGATGGGACATGGCAATTTTGTATAGACTATAGGGCTTTGAACAACATTATTGTGAAGGATCGATTTCCCATACCGGTAATCAATGAACTACTAGATGAACTCGGCAGGGCCACCATATTCTCTAAACTAGACCTGAGATCGGGATATCATCAAATTCGGGTTCATGAGGGAGACATCCACAAGACTGCCTTTCGTACACACGAAGGAGATTATGAATTTCTAGTTATGCCGTTTGGGTTGACCAATGCGCCAGCTACGTTCCAAGCCCTTATGAATGACATATTTCGACCCCATTTGTGCAAATTTATACTCGATTTTTTATGATATACTTGTATATAGCGCCACATGGGACGAACACCTAGTACATCTACAAATCACCTTGGAACTGCTAAGGACTCATAAACTCCTTGCAAAGGAGTCAAAATGCGCATTTGGACAGACACAAGTATACTATTTAGGGCACGTGGTCAAAAACGACACTGTAGCAGCAGACCCAGAAAAGATCTTGTAAAACAAGAGTAAACAGAGGAAGAAGAAGAATTTGTTATATGTATTCATCAATCTCGTATGTATATATACAAGTTACAAATTCTATGTTAGGAAAGAAGACTAATTAAATTCCTACAAAACAGTCCTACAATCAAGGTAAATCATATCTCCCTAGTATTTACTTCCTATTCTGTAACATCACATCTCCCTAGTATTTACTTCCTATTTTGTAACACTCCCCCTCAAGCTGGAGCATAGATATTAATCATGCCCAGCTTGTTACAAAGATAATCAACCCGGACCCCATTAAGAGCCTTCGTGAAGATATCTCCCAGTTGTTCTCCTGTTTTCACATAACTTGTGGAAATCAAACCTTGCAAAATCTTTTCACGAACGAAATGGCAATCAATCTCAATATGCTTAGTTCGTTCATGAAAAACAGGATTAGATGCAATGTGAAGAGCAGCTTAGTTATCACACCATAACTTGGCTGGTACTGAAGTTTTAAGACCTACTTCAGTCAAAAGCTGATATATCCACATTATTTCACACACAGACTTGGCCATAGCTCTATATTTCGATTCTGCACTCGAACGTGAGACAACATTCTGCTTCTTGTTTTTCCATGAAACTAAATTCCCTCCAACAAATACACAATAGCCTGAAGTAGACCTTCGATCTTCCTTGGATCCTGCCTAGTCAGCATCTGAAAAACATTCAATTCTAGTATGACCATGATTGCCATACAAAATTCCTAGCCCAGGTGCTCCTTTTAAGTAGCACAAAATTTATTCTACAGCTGTCCAGTGATTAACTGTTGGAGAGGACATGTACTGACTCACCACACTAATTGAATACGCAATATCTGGACGAGTTACAGTAAGATAAATCAACTTTCCAACCAATCTTCTATATCTCTCAGGATCTTCAAATAATTCACCATCTTTTGTGAGCTGAAAGTTATGAACCATTGGAGTGCTACATGGCTTAGCTCCCAACTTTCCCGTTTCAGACAACAAGTCAAGTACATATTTCCTTTGAGATAAGAATATTCTCTTCTTGCTTCTTGTTACCTCGACACCCAAGAAGTATTTCAACATTCCCAAATCTTTGGTATGAAACTGAGTGTGGAGAAAGGATTTACGGGATGAAATCCCTGTAGTATCACTCCCAGTAATGACAATATCATCCACATACACAACTAACAAAATGATGCCGGCAGCAGAGTGCTTGAAAAAAACAGAATGATCAAACTTTTCTTCATACCAAAATTCTCGACTGCCTGACTAAACTTTCCAAACTAGGCGCGAGGACTCTGCTTCAACTCGTACAGAGACTTATGAAGATAGCAAACTTTCCCATACTCCCCCTGAGCAACAAAGCCAGGCGGTTGCTCCATATAAACTTCCTCCTAAAGATCCCCATGAAGAAAAGCATTCTTGATGTCTAACTAATGAAGGGGCCAATTATAAGTAGCTGCCATAGAAATAAACAACCTGACAGAAGTAAGTTTAGCAACAGGAGAAAAGGTATCAGAATAATCCACTCCATAAGTCTGAGCATATCCTTTAGCAACAAGACGGGCTTTCAATAGGACAATGGACCCATCAGGATTGACTTTAACTGTAAACACCCATTTACACCCAATAGCCTTCTTATTTGTAGGTAAATTTACCAAGGTCCAAGTACCATTGTCCTCTAAAGCATTCATTTCCTCAATCATAGAATTACGCCATCCAGAGTGAGAAAGGGCTTCTTTAACAGTCTTAGGAACAGAGATAGAATCAAGAGATGCAAGAAAAGAACAAGAAGATGACGACAAATGATTATAAAACACAAATGAAGATACTGGATAAGTACACTTACGCTTACCTTTACGAAGAGCAATAGGAAGATCATCATTAGAGACTGGTTCTGATGACGAAGGAACAGGATCAGTTGAGACTGGATCTACCAACAAAAGAGCTGGTGCAGGACATGGATCGGGAGGGGTTGGTCGCCGAGAAAAAACCTGTATTGTAGGTGGCTTAGGCCTGGCAGAAGCAGATTCAATAGAATGTGAAACAGATGATGTGACAGTATAGATTAACAAATCATCATCCTCCCCTGACTTGAATGAGGAATAGATGGAAAGAAAGGTGTATCTTCTAGAAAATTAACATCAGCTGACACAAGATACCTGTGAAGAGTAGGACAATAACATCTATGCCCTTTTTGAACACGAGAATACCCAAGAAAAACACACTTCAAAGATTTTGGATCTAGTTTGGTAACCTGATTGCGAACATCTCGAACAAAGCATGTACACCCAAATGCCCTAGGCTCAATAGGAAGCAGTGTTTTATTTGGAAACAGAACATGATAAGGAGTCTTACCCTGAAGGACAGACGAAGACATATGGTTAATCAAAAAACATGTTGTGGAATGGATATGCACGTAACAAAGCACAAATATGTTCTATACAGGACAAGGCGAGCCAAAAGACGACCGAAAAATTTTCCGGTTACAGACGCGCCTCCACGCTCCGGCGCGTGTGACTGAGGCAGAATCTTTAGGCGGCGCGTGAGACACACGCGCAAGGCTACTAACTGCTGGACTTTGCAGAACCTCCGATCGGCGAGCAGCGCTTCTTCTGTTTACCTAGGAAAAAAAACGAAAGGGCAGGCAGAGACTAGATGCTCTGATATCATGTAAAACAAGAGTAAACAGAGGAAGAAGAAGAATTTGTAATATGTATTCATCAATCTCGTATGTATATATACAAGTTACAAATTTTATGTTAGGAAAGAAGACTAATTAAATTCCTACAAATCAGTCCTACAATCAAGGTAAATCATATCTCCCTAGTATTTACTTCATATTTTGTAACATCATATCTCCCTAGTATTTACTTCCTATTCTGTAATGGTATTTACTTCCTATTCTGTAACACATATCTCCCTAGTATTTACTTCCTATTCTGTAACAGATCTCAGGCATGATAAATTGGCCCCGACCTCAAAATGTTAAAGAGTTACAAGGCTTCTTGGGTTTAATAGATTACTACCGGCAATTCATTAGAGGGTATGGACTGATTGCTGCCCCCTTGACAAGTCTACTTAAGAAGAATGGGTTCTGCTGGACTAGGGAGGCCCAACAGGCCTTTGAGACACTCAAAACAACTGTCTCATCCCCACCAATGCTCGCACTTCCAAACTTCTCAAAGGACTCCATCATTGAATGTGATGCGTCAAACCAAGGAGTTGGTGCAGTCCTCATGCAAGAAGAAAGGCCACTAGTGTTTTTCAGCAAAGCAATGACAGCACAAAAATGGGCCAAATCAGTATATGAACGTGAACTGATAGCAATTGTTCTCGCAGTTCAGAGGTGGTGGCCCTACCTTCTAGGAAGGAGGTTCATCATACGAACTGACCACCAGAGCCTGAAATTTCTGTTGGAGCAGCCCGTACTATCCCCGGAACAGCAGCGATGGATAGCCAAATTACTTGTGTCATTAAATACAAGGCAGGGCACAGTAACAAGGTGGCGGATGCATTGTCACGCCAGCCACAACTATTTCCATTACTTCTCACTGGCCCAACATGTTCCTTCATGGATCAACTAAGGGAAGAAGCTGAAAGGCACCCACAACTAAACAAGCTGCGTTCACAGGTCCAAGAGGACCCTACTAGCCACCCAGGGTACACAGTGGAGAATAACTTGCTGCTGTATAAACGTTGAATGGCGATACCACAGCAAGAGGACACTCAGGGATCCTACGCATTTACAAGAGACTAGCCACCCAATTCCAATGGAAAGGCATGCGAAATTCGGTCCAAAAGTTCATAGCCGAATGCGTCATTTGCCAGAAAAATAAGGCCGATACCCAGTCTCCAGCAGGGCTGCTACAACCACTCCCAATTCCTACACAAGTGTGGGCAGATATATAAATGGACTTTATAACGAGGCTTCCCCTTTCCTATGGCAAGTCCGTCATTCTCGTAGTGGTTGATAGATTCACCAAATATTGCCATTTTCTCCCTCTGTCCCACCCCTTTACAACCTCCATGGTGGCTGAGATTT
This sequence comes from Nelumbo lutea, assembly GCF_056320005.1. Taxonomy (NCBI): domain Eukaryota; kingdom Viridiplantae; phylum Streptophyta; class Magnoliopsida; order Proteales; family Nelumbonaceae; genus Nelumbo; species Nelumbo lutea. The sequence goes on from NC_142684.1 coordinate 115,133,985, forward strand.
TTACTAAAGAGGTGGCACGATTGCATGGTACCCCTAACTCTATTGTCTCAGACCATGACCCTATTTTTATGAGTTGTTTCTGGGCAGAACTTTTTCGACTACAGGGAGTGAAACTCTTCAAATCTACCAGCTACCATCCTCAAACAGATGGGCAGATTAAGGTGGTCAACCGGAGTTTGGAAACCTATCTAAGGTGCTATGCAGGGGATAGGCCACGTCAGTGGCTCAAGTGGCTTCATTGGGCAGAATGGTGGTACAATACCATGTATCATAGTGCAGCAGAAATGACTCCCTTCCGAGCTCTATAATGGATGGGACCCACCTCCCCTACTCCCATATGAGAAAGGGTCTACAGCAGTAGCAACAGTAGAAGACCAACTCCTCCAACGAGATAGTGTGTTACAAGATCTCAAATACCACCTCCATCAAGCCCAACAATGGATGGCAGACTCCTACAACAGAAGGCATAGGCCTGTCCAGCACCAGACTAGGGAGCAAGTCTTCCTTAAATTACAACCATACAAGCAAGTTTCAATAGCAGGCCACCGATGGAACAAGCTGAGCCCTAGGTACTTCGGCCCATTTCAGATTGTGGAACGCATTGGGTTGGTGGCATACAGTCTTGACCTCCCAGCAACATCAAAATTACACCCTGTATTCCAAGTATCCCTACTGAAGAAATGGCCAAAAACAGGGGCAATAACAATAACCACCCTCCCATCATTCTCAGAAGATGGCCAAGTTCAAACTGAGCCCACTCAGATAACAGATTTCAGATGGATACGCAAAGGGAATCACATCGAACCAGAGGCATTGGTGGTATGGTCAGGTCTCCCAGTTGAGGATGCAACTTGGGAACCTTACTTGGATTTACAGAATAGATTCCCACATCTTGACCTTGAGGGCAAGGTCGCTTTCAAGGGAGGAGGGATTGTTGGGACACAAATAAAGGGGATACAAGCGTACAAGAAAAGGCCACGCCAGCCTTTAAAGAATGTAACTAACAGCCAACCACTAGAACAAACTAAATAACAAACTAGACAAGTGGACTGGACAAGTGGAGAGGCTGGTATAACAGAATTGTAACAACAGAATATAAACAAGGAAAGGAAGTTAGAAGGGGATTATGATTTGGGAATACAATCTCTCTCTCTCTCTCTCTCTCTCTCTCTCTCTCTCACATTCAGGAGGCAGGCTCCCTCGAAAGAGTCCCTGAGTTAGGCAGTTCCTAACATAAAAAGCAGAGAACCCAATACAAGCCTCAATCTAGTCAAGTGAGACAAGATTTCCCTTTCGAATCAATAAGCAGACACACACCATAACTTTATAAGATGTATACCATCGGAAATTACAAATGTCCCATCTACATGCTAGCTGGTTCTTCATGATTACAATGGTAACTGAAAACTCTACAAAATATTTTCAAAAAGTCCTACTCATCGTCTTGGATTTTCAGAGATGAAATATTCAATATAAAAATGTATGCAACAGGCTAGTCATTTATTGTACAAAGTCATAATCTGAATCCGTGACAGTTTTCTTCATCACATGGCAGAACTTCATAGGCTAATTTGATAACTATAAAAGAAACTAAATGATTAAACTGCAGTTCTTACAGCAAGAAGGCTTCCACTGCCTGGAAAACTCTCTGTCAGTGGAAGTTCCTCGCTAGATGTAGATGGAAGTAAACCCTGCTTCTCAACCCACTGGCGAGCAGCATCAACAAGATTCCCACTGCTCCCTCTTTGACCCTCTTTTGCAGCAATATCTGCTTTGTTACCAACAACAATGTATGGGACAGGAAGGCCACCAGGGCCACCAGATCCAAGAGGTGCCGAGAATGTTCCGGTGGCTGCAATCTCTGCTGCCCACTTATTCAAGTTTGTTTTTGTCCTTCTTTGGGAGAGATCGTGAACAAAAATAACACCTAATAAGAATTACAAGCAAAAAGCAATTACAATTTAATTACTTTCACTTCATTAAACAACCACAGGTCCAACTTGGAACAAGCACCAATAAAGATAAATACTCAAACCAGAATTTGACAAGAGGAAAACAAGCATCCTCTTGCCCATCTAAAATGACACACATAGGGAGTGTCAGATCCACCAAGGAATGGCTCCCTTGACTTTTATGAAAATGTTTCATATAAGCAGTATTTACCATTGATTTGTGAATAGAAAAGAGATCGGCAATCCTTGTAACGCTCATGTCCTGAGACATCCCAAAGTTCAACAAAAAATTCCCTCCCTGTATCACCTTTAATGCTACTAGATGAACTACCTGAACTTCCATAGGTGGTGTGCTGGACAGAAAAGCAGAAAAAAAAAAAAAAAAAAAAAAAAGTCAACAACTCAACATTTCTTGATTACAGGAACAGTTTCAAATTTCCTTAAAGAAGCAATGGAAACTTGATTTTCACCTTCACACCAACTGTACATCCAATTGTTTGAGGAGGGCGAGCAAGGGCAGAACCTTTGATGATCAGATGAACAAGTGAAGTTTTTCCAACACCTGCCAGCAGATTGAAGTTTCAATATGAAGTTGAATGGAAAAAAGAAACTCTTTTAATTTCAACTAAGAGAGCGAGATATGTTTCTTTAACCATCCATAACAAGGTCAGGCAGTTTTATTAAAATCCCAGAGAAAAAAAAAGGGTAATAGCATATAAGGGCAACTTTTGGGGTTTAATATCAATAAAGGTAATATATTTAAAAATTTTCAAAAATAGGTTAACTTTTTAAAAATAATATCAATAAAGGGCAAAAACACTATTCATCTTCTTCTTCTTGCTATTTGTTCACCAGAGCCGCAGTCCGCCGCCGTCCGCCACCACCCTCCACCGCCATCTGCTGCCGCCCACTGCCGCCTCCGCCCACCTCTGCCTCCCGCAACGTTGCCAGAGGTGGGCGGAGGCAGAGGTGGCAGCGGCGGCGCTGGTGATTTCTCTGTCCAACGCCGCCACCTCCGCCCACCTCCGCCTCCACCACCAGCAACGTTGTCGGAGATGGGTGGAGACAGAGGTGGCGGCGGCGGCGGCGGGCAGAGGGATGGCCACCAGCACCGCCACCGCCACCTCTGGCAATGTTGCCGGAGGTGGAGGCAGTGGTGGACGGAGGCGCGGTGACGGCAAACGGCGGCGGACGGCGGTTCTGGTAAACAAATGGCAAGAAGAAGATGAACAGTGTTTTGCCCTTTATTGATAATATTTTTAAAAAGTTAACCTATTTTTGAAATTTTTTTAAATATATTACTTTTATTGATAATTAACCCTAAAAGTTGCCTTTATATGCTAAAAACCCAAAACAAAAAGAGAGCTTCTCCAAAAGGGCTTGCTCTCTAATACAATTCCTCACACCTAATGCTGTGCTTAGCTAATGAAACTGTTAAATGATTAACTAAACTTTGAATCTAATGAATGAAGCAATCCTACCCAAAATCAATATCTAGCTTCCATTATGATATGGCAAAGGATTAAGGGCCTTCACCTGATGCAGGACAGGAAAAGTGATAGAGATCAACCACGTAAGACTGACAAGTACAGGAAAATTCATAAAAATACAAAACCCGAAAGTGGGCCTGAAGATGGTATAATGTTGGGCCTGCTGATGGGCCAAATTTTGGGCTGAAGTTCGGTCTGCCAATGGGTCAACATTTTGACTACTGTAAGCCTATATCCAACTAGATTAGACAGGACAGAGGTTGCAGGCTCCTCTTCCTCACTGCCTACTATTCATGAAAGCTGGTCCCCTCCTTTACAGAATAGGATAAAACTGAATTTTGATGACAGCTCTATTTGTAACCCTGGTCCCTCAGGAGCTGGGGGAGTTTTTAGACATATAGAAGGAAGAATCTTGGCTTTATTCTCTGGGCCAATTGGGATAGGTGACTCACTCAAGGCATAAGTAATGGATTTTAGTTTGTGATTGATGATGCTTTAGAAAATTAAAATTTGGGGAAATTTGAATAGGATTTTCTTGTAAGCTCTCTACATATACGTCATTACAACTGCAATTATGTTGCAGTTTGGAGTGATTCTGTTATGCTCAAAAGTGAGATGTCATTGAGATCCTTGTCCAATACTTGTGAGACTCAAGCTGTGGCACAGGATTAGGGGTGACCGGGTGAGACTCCTTAACTACCTTTCTTATTCTTTCTTGTTGGTTCGATTTCTAGTTTCCTTGATTTTCTTCACCCCACTTTCTCAGTTATAAATCATTCTTCAACCTCTTTTTTATTCCTTTTCCCCAATCAGCACAGCACTTCTGTTGATCTTCTTAAGAATTTACCCTTTAGCCCCACCCAGACTGTTACTTCTCCCTTTTGATGCCTTCAGCCTTTCTTTAAGTGGTTGCAACCACATGAAATAGAGGGGGAAAAGAAAAAAGAAAAAAAGTTTTATCTACAATTTGGGGAAATTTTCTTCATGGGATCCACAAGTCTAGCAGCTCCTAAAGTTATTAAGAGGTGCTAGGTGGTCGGTGTATAAGTTTAATTCTTCAATAAATTTACTATCTTTAGTTAAACAAAGTAACAAACTTAATATTTATAGTAACTTTGAAGTTACTATTTATGAAAGCTCATATAACTATTGTTTATAGTAGAATTGTGATATACTACTTTTAATTTTTTTAGATTATGTTAAAAAGGAGCTATTGCTTGATGCAATGGTAAAATCTAGGACTGACAAGCATGGGAATCCAGGTTTGAGTCTGAAAACGTCCACCTTGTGCCAAAGGAAAAAAAATGCCAAAGGTTAGGATTGTATCCAGCTCATCCCTTTTGTTAGATCATGTTGGAAAGTGGTTCTAACTTTAAAGAATTCATTTCTTTTATATCAAATTACTGTTAGAAGTTGAATAATTAGATTTTTTTTATGATCCTTCTTTAGTTTTTTTTTTTTTTTTTTGGGAAGGAGCTGATCAAACCTCAGATCTATAAAAAGGCCCACTTCTAATTTCTCTCTCTTATCCCTTCTCTCTTCTCTCTCTCTCTCTTTTTTTTTTATCAGCAACACAGAAAAGATTCATTAATTAAAAAATCATGTACAACAAGAAGTTGTGGGCGGACAAGAAGTCCAAAGTATCTCACCAATTACATCACAGCCCCAATCATAGCCCAAAGGACAATTCCTTTATGGCCCGTTTGGTTGATGTGACTGGGATGAGAAAATGGGAATATTCCCATTAGATACTTATTTTCATCTGTTTGTTTTATGAGACGGACTGAGAAATCACGGGACGCGACCTCCCAAAACTTGGAATGTGGGGTCGCACTGAAATGGTGCGACCCCAGTGACTTGGTGAGAAAGGAAACAAATGAGAAAATATATTGTAACCTGTCGTAAGTGTCTCCTCTTTCTTCCACAATCCAAGCTTTCACGTCCTCCCGGTTAGAACTCCGATCACTTCACTGGCCATAACCGTTAAAGGTAAGACCAGAACAACAATCTACTTGTGATATTGGTTCGTTTAAGCCCTCTTTTTCGTATTTTCAATTTGATATTTTTTCCCTCTCAATCCAATGTTTACCCCCTTCTGACAGATCCGGCAATGATTCGTCTGGGACAATACCCATTGGTTTGGGCATATTTTTATGCTCAGTTTTCTTTGAATTTTGTTGTTTTAGGGCACTAGCAATATCTGGCCACCCCTGTTCCGAACGCCATTGATTCCGGCGTATTGTAGATGGGGTTTCCCTTCCGAAAGAGTTTCTAAAAAAACATTAGAATGTTGTTGGAGTCGAAGCAAATGCAGGCCCTGAAATTGCATGAGTGGCGGAGGACTAGAGGCTGTATATTCTGTGATGTTGCAGTAGAGTTACCGCAAAGGCTGTTGCATATGCAAGCCCCCAAACTTCTAGCCATATCTCAAGGTATTAAGATTAAATTGCTTCTTGGTGGCTTCTTCTCCATAAATGTTAACCGTTACACTTCTCAGTAAACAAACACTTAAAACTTGATTTTCTCACATATTTGACTAACAAACCAAAACACAGGACACCTCAATGAGAAAATAAATTTTCTGTTTCTCATCCCATCCCTTCTCATCCTTTCCTTTCCCGGACTAATTTTCTTGGAAACCAAACAGACCATTAATTACAACAAAGCCCCAAAGGTGACCAAAAAGAAAATCCCCCTAATTACAACATATCCCAGAACATATATTGTCTTTGAACTCCTTGCTTAGCTAGACCATCAGCCATGCTGTTAGCAGATCTTCTAGTCCATCTTATTTGAATCACCATATCTTTAGAAGCCTGCTTGAAGCACCTGAGCTCATTCCTTAGCTGCCAAATTATTCCCTCCCCTTTCTTCAGCCAGTTTACTACAAGTTTCGAGTCTCCTTCAATAACCAACCTGTTAATCCCCATTTCTTTAGCTTTTTCAACACCATATAATCAACATGTTTATCCCTTCCCTCTTCTCTCTTCCTCTATCCTTCACCTTTTTCTTGCTTATCTAACGTTCTGCAGCTTTTCTTTTTCTAATTTATTCTCTTACTACTCTTCTTGATTCTAATAGTTGTTGGTTTGAATTTCTACAATGATAGACCAACTCCCATAATATACTCTCTGAGATTTGAGAACTGAAACCCTTCTTTCAACCACCAATGACCAATCTTCCTTCCTTTTACCTTCTTACAGATCCGCATTCCTGTCAACCTGTCATTTAACCCACAACTTTGATTGGTAGGGCATTCTTTACCTGTCCTATATAATCACCACCTTCTTGCAATCCATCCTATCACTACTGGGGAATCCCCTTTCACTTCTAGACTAGTATCTTGCGGCAAGCACGACCCTTGGTGGAGTCCCCATATCTATAGGACCCCAATAAACTGACAGAATCTCCTCCCGTTTCCTCTAAACGCACCTCCATCTCCCAACATTTTCAGATTACCACAGAGCAGCTGTCAAATTCAAGGATTATACATTCATTGAAACCAAAAATAGATAGAAACCAATTATTCTGATAGATTTATTAAGGACAATCGTACACCCCAAATCAATACTGGAGGGACAAAGAAGCTCATCCTTGGGACATGTGTCACACATATCAAGTTGAACTACATACAAAAATGTAGAGGCTACCTATTGACTGGTTTGAATCTAAGATGTTGCCTACACCAAACATATCCAATCAATCATCTTAACCCATAACATCAGCCTTTGGATTGCCAGCAGTAACACAGTGGACAACCAAAAAGTAGGACAAGAATCTCATAATAAAACCATATTATCAGGATTATTTTGTCCTAAGAGATATCCAAAATGGAAGAAATCATATTCTGGACCAAAAACCCTTGTATAAGTATTATGCATATAAAGTTTGTAGTGCTTCTTCATGTCCTTTGATGTCTAACATTCATACAAGGTTTTGAAACAAATTCAAAAAACAGGCACATCTAATCAAAAACTTTCCTAGGATGAACTGTATGAAAGATTTACTTTAGGAAAGTGTTCGATAAAGGGCAAGAGATGCTGTTTGACATGCAACTTCAAGAAAATGGAATATTTCTTGTTACATTGCTATTCTGTAGGAGATTATTACAAGAAGTGATAAGATTTGAAACTTCTAAGATTTACAAAAAAACTTGATATGGTCCTTAACAACTTACAGAGTTCTTGTAAATTGTTGGATACTTTCATAAACAACAAAAAAAAAAAAAAAGGTTTTGGAACTTACAACATTCATTTAAGTTTCACCGGGTATTTTAAAAGCAAGAAGAACAAATAAATGCTGTGGGTTCCTAAATTGCAAGGCACTAGCCTGAATGAGGTCAGGGAGGCACCACTTTTGAAAATTTTGAAAGAAAATATAAAAGAATATGTGAACCTAAATTCTGAAAGAAATATCAAAAAGACTATCAGCTCAATTGATGTGAGCATCATGTTATTAAAACAAGCTTTCATTTTCACAGGAAAAAAAAAATGTTGCAACCTTGAAGGTTCAAGTCCCATATAGGTTAAACTGATTAAATTATAAATATCATAGCTACAACCTACAGCATAGTAAATTACCTATTCAAACATCAAATTCAAGGATAATTCATCAAAACAAAACAAGCTAGATTAGGCACACCGTGCACCCAAAGTTGAATTTAAAACCATGTGAAAGCCCTTGCTTTCTGCGTATTCAAGTTCTGATATGTTCAATTACCATATTGTTTTAAGCATCAGCTATTAAAAATGTAATGATAATCTTAGACCCGTTTTCGATTCTCTGTGAAAAGTGAAAATGTGATTTATGACACTGAAATATACTTCACCAGCTTAATAATTGAAGTTTTCAAATATCAAAATTGCATTGGTTTTGTAGAGAAAGAAAAACCCAACTAGTCCCATTCGGCACTCGACCAACTCACCAATTGACTCATATCCACACCGAACCCAACTAGCAATGAATCAACTCTGACTAGCATGGATAAGCATACTCTGGATCTCAGTAGTCATACACGAATCCAAGGTGAGTAGTGGGATGCAAAGAAATACAAGGGAAAAAAACTTCGGAGGTTAAACTCAATGCTAGAAAAAGAACAAGAGATAGAGAATTCCATACCTGAGTCTCCAACGATAAGCACCCTAACCTGCCCACAAGGAGGGCCGCCGTTGGAGTTTCTATTGTCCCTTTCACGTTCCCTCCAGAACATGTTTTGGTCCAAAGCGTTTAACCAAGGCCACCTCCCAATAAGATCAGAAAAACAAGAGGTCCCCAATTCCCCCTAATCAAGTCCCCTCAAACAAAGACAAACCCCAGGTTCTCAAGATGGGTATCCCCAAATCCGGTCCAAAATCCATATCAAGCGAAAACCAGGCCAAGATCTAATCTAATATTCAAGAACCCTATACAGTACATCATGAGAAGAATTTGAAATCCATTCCAGATATCAACCAGTTGCTCTGATTTCAGAATTCAGAACCCACGCAGCGTTAGAGATCAAACGGCAAAATCGGAAATGAGTGTTGTCATAACGGTGTTCACTATGAAAAGCGAAGGGAAATTATCATCTGGAGACGAGAATATGAAACGGGTCTTCCTCTAAAACCGTCTCAGAATTCAATATCGGTCAGAAGACGAGCAAGACCTGGAGGCGAGGCCGTGGTCGTGGACTGTACAAGTAAAGATCTATACAAAACCAGTTAGAAGGGCTTTTCGCTAACCTGTTTGTTAGAGAAGCCAAGTAGAAGATTAAGAATTTTGTACCCCAAAAAAAGTAGAAGATTAAGAACTAAAAACCTCAAAGAAAATGCATGATTAAGTACCAACACAAAAAGGCTCCCGCTCATTAGGCAATTTTCTTCATGTCAGATTGGTATCTGGTTAGCACCATTCGACTGGTCTAAAACTTTAAACGGGACCATTTACCGAACTAGGACCTAGAAAGAAAACCAAAATCGCATCTGCCAAAGAAAATGACAAATGGTCGAGTTAAAAGCAGGGATGAAAGAAAAAGTTCACTACCAAATCCTCTTCCAAAGGTTCATTACCATTTCCCTCTAATTATAATTCCCAGTAAAGTCCCTTGACAAACTTCCCTTCCCCTCCCCAGAGAAATGTTAGCACTTAGCAGGCTCAGTTGGTAAAGTGGATATTCAGGCTGGCAGAAATGTTAGCAGTCAGTTGGTAAGGTGGATATTCAGGTTGGCTCTCAAAAAGTATATTGACAGCGGATTCTTAAAAAACAGTATTGTAGAGGAAGAGGAAAGTGACTCATATTCAGGGGTGTCAATTGTACTGGATTTAATCCAATCTGCTACAGTCGAATGTGATTCCATTGCAAGTGGATCAGGTTCAATCTAATTCAATAAATATTTTGGACCATTTTGGATTGGTCCAATTCAATGTCCGGACCATGTTCAAATTTGTTTTAATTTAGATTAATTCTAATTCAAACCTGGTCCATTGACACCTTATTCTTATCCTATATCAATGGATCAAATGTTGGTTCAATCCAACCCAATCCAATATAAATTCATTATGGATGGATTAGGTCCAATCCAATCCAATAAATACTTTGGAAAATCGGTCTATTGACATCCTTATTCATATCCTTAATTTTCATGATATGAAACTAAAATCTATGTCTATATTATATATAAAGTGTGAATGTAGTGTGGAAGTTTTTTTCACTAAAATTACCCTCTATTTCTTTATTTGAGAAAGGTATAAAAGTCATTTTATTATAACTTTAATGTTAATTTTAATGGCTATTAAAATGTCCATATTTGTATAGTTAATCCATCTCTAATTGTAAGGGTTCAAAATGTAACTTCGATTATTATTTTCCACATCATTTAATCTCCTCTAATTAAGTCTTATTTTTAAAGCACTAAATCCCTTTTATCTTATAAAATCATATATTTTTAAGTTATTTTTTCACTAATAAATGTTGCTAATAAGATTTATGTCAATATTTTTAAATGTACAAATCCATATATTTTAAAATTGACTAAAAAACAAAATCATTCTTTATCCAAGTAGTGGTTAAACAATTCAACTATCCAAATCAAATTGATCAATCTATGAAATTATAGTTAGTTAATAAAATTTTTAAAATAAAAATAAACATAAAAAGTTACAAAAATGTAGAAAAATAAGAGACATTTATGTAATTAAATTATTTTTATTGATAATGAACATGAAATACATAATTTAGAATTGGCCTAAAATGAAATATAAAAATTAATAATAAATAGTTCAACTTTTGGGTTAAATGTATTAAATTTTAATGTCATAAATAAATAATAAAAAATAATATAATACAAAAATACATACATATTGCAAAAAAAAAACATTCAAACATATGTATAATATCATATATTTATCATATTAAACAAAAAGTAAGTGTAAAATATCAAAATTAGTTTTACACACAAAAATACAAAAAAAAACTATAGTAAAAACTGAACACATCTATAATTCTATATCTACACTATTATTAAAAATATGAATAAGATTGTGGAATTTTCTTTTGATTAAAATACTCAATTTTGAATTTAGTCACTATTTAATTATGAGGTTTAAATTGTAAACTAAACTACTACATTTCACCACATTCAATTCACTCTATTTAAATCTTACATTTTTTTTTTGATAAATGACTAAAAAAAAGATACACCCAAAAAATAAAACATTACAAAATGAAGAATCTAGCCATGCAATAGGGGTGCAAATGGATTAGATTGGGTCAGATAATAGGATCCAATCAAAAAATTGGATCGTATTTGGATATGTGTGTGTTATTTATAAATATATTATTTATATTGCAATTTTGTATCGAATACTTGTATTTTTTTGTTTTTCTTTATTTAAATTTTTATACTTTAATTTTCTTTAATATTTTATTATTTTTTAAATTAAATTGGAACGGATCAAATCCAAATATCTGACTTCCTCATCAAATTCATATTCAAATCCATGTTTATGAGATGCAATTAGATCTCTTGTTAATAGTATCGGATTAGATTCGGATATACCCTTATTCAAATTTGATCCAACCTATTTGCATCCCTACCAAGCAGATAAACTTGTCAATGATACCTAAAAACTTCACAACTTAATCCAAGTATCACATATTTGGATGAGGTGTTTATGTAATCATATTTGAATTTTGCAATCTACATCTAATTAATAATATAAAATATAAAACAAAAATAATACATAAAAATTTATAAAAAAATTTGGATATATTATTACCATCATTATCGTCATCTAGAATTGTCATGTGCAAAGCACGTGCATGCTTACTCGTAATTGAGAAATGTATTAATTTAGCAAGATGTAAATATATAGGATTGAATATTTGTTTAGGGAGTTAACCTATAGCAAATTAGGACCCGTTTGGGAGGGTTGAGCTGAAGATAAGCTTTGGTTCAGCTGCATGAATAACATAAGTTATGTTGGTCGACAAATGGCTTACCTGCCTAAGAAGTCAGATGACCTTGGTGAGGCACTCTAACAAGGTATTCAAAGAAGCTGAAGTGTCCAACCCTTCAACTGGTTGATCCATAGCAAATTTGGCTCCGAATTTTTCACCAAAACATATGAACAGGCAGAAGCCAATGCACTTTATTTTATTTTGTTTTTTGATAGAAATAGAAATTACCATTCAAACAAAAAGTTTTTTAACAACACAGTCAAAAAATTAGGAGGCGAGTCAACAAAGCAAACCTCCTCATCCTCACTATGGGCCCTTTTAGCAATTTCATGGGCCAAACAAAGTCTTTTCCCTGGGGATGTAAGCAAAAGATGCCCCAACTTGGGCCAAACAAACAAAAATATTGTTCACTTGCTGCCAAAGTTCAGGAATAATATTTACAGATCCACGGTTCAAATAGTTTATAGCTTCTAGGCTATCTGAAAATATAGAATTTCTTTAGAAAGATTTCGACACCGCAAACAAGACTACTTCCTCGATCGCATAGAGCTCCATCTTGAGAACCGACCCCACTCCAAGACATTTTTCCCTGTAGTAACCATAAAAGACTCTGAGTTAGATGGAAAGATAAAGGCATAAGTACCTTTACCACTTTGAAAACACTACCATCACAAAAGAACATGGCCTCCTCCCCCTTAGGGAGGGAGGGAGGTTTATCTTTTTGGATAGTATCACAATTCATGACTCCCCAGGTCTACCTACAAGCAACCTCTTTTCTAGCTTTCCAAATTTGAAGATAGGCTTTGTTACTAGATCTGGTCATTTCTGAACCACCAGATGTGGTAAGCTATCACCGCTACCCAAATTAATAAATCCATTTTATCATTTTTGAGGAAAACGCACACAAAGCCACAGAAATAGTTTTCGGAACAGAATTTCTAATACAATTCAACACAAAAGCCATGTGAAGAGTTATTTCATTCTGAGCTTTACAAAAGACACAACAAGCTAAAATATTAAAGCCCCTTTGCCCTAGCACATCTGCAGTGACCACAAACCCTCTCAACACTCTCCAAAGGAAAAGCCTATATCTGGGCAAAATAGGCAAAGCCCAAAAATACGTTGACCCACCAAGTTAGCTGGGCCTGCTCCTAGTGGGGGGTCCCATCGAGGCTGTGAACCCATCTCCTTTTGTAATCCAAGGATTACCCCACATCGTGACTTCCCTAGTGGGTTTCACCTTATAGCCCAGGAAAGGGTAAATTTCCACAAGAGCTTTTGCTAAATTCTTCCAAAAGAATGAGGAGTTCCTACTTACTTTTCAAGGAAAGAAGTTCTTATTCTTCCAGTATTTACTCTTTAAAAATTGCACCCAGAGAGAGAGTCCTTATTCAATAAAGACCAAGCCACCTTCCACTGAAAAGGCCTTATTAATATCTATAGCTCTTCTCAAGACAAGTCCTCCCAATCCTTCAACTGACAAATAGTATCCCAGTTTGCCCAATGGTAAGTTTTGAGTCTTTCTGGTGCTTCCACCAGAAGTTTCTTTGAGTCTTGTCTATTTTCTCATTGAAACTATCCAGGAGCTTAACACATTGACATGGCATGGTTAGGGACAGCTTGGAGAACTGCTTTAGCTAACACCAGTTTACCCGCCTGGGACAAATTTGCAGCCTTCCAGTTACTCAACTTAGAATTCAATTGATCCAGAATAAACTCCACTGAGTCAGCCTTTTAATTTCTTCTTCCAGATCAGGGGATTTCCAAGTATCTTGCTTGGTAATCCAAGTTCCCCATTTTTAATTGTCCCTTATGGCTAACATTCCTACTAAAGAAAATGCATGATTTTCTACAATTAACAGTTTGGCCCAACATCTTTTGAAATTTATCAATTATGTCCAAAAGGTTAGCTGTGTGGTCCCACTTAGCTTTAATAAAGAGAAAGAGATCATCCACAAAAAAACAGGTGGGAAATTGTGTGTGTGTGTGGTGGGGGGTGGGGGGGCTCCCCTACAAATCTTAACACCCTCAATTAACCCATGCCCCTCAGCTCTTCCTAATAGCCTGGAACTCTGGATAGGCCCTCCATGGCCAGGATGAAAAGATATGGGGAAAGGGGGTCTCCTTGACGTAAACCCCTAGTTGGGGTGACCCTCCCCTCAGTTACTCCATTTACCAGGATTGAGAAGGAGACTATGGAGATACAAAACCTCACCAGATTACACCAAGTCTCAGAGAAGCCAAGCCCTCTCAAGACTTCAATAATATAATCCCACTCAATTCTATCATAAGCTCTAAGGATATCAACCTTTATGGCCATAGCTCTAGCTCCTTTTTTGTTGTGTTTTATGTAATGGAAGATCTCATAGGTGATCACCACATTATCCAAGATTTGTCGATCAGTAACAAAAGCATTTTGGAAGGAGGAGACACACTTGTCCAGAAGTGGTGTAATCCTATTAGCCAAGATTTTTGATATGACCTTATAGGTCACATTACACAAACTTACAAGCCAGAAGTCTCTGACTTGACTATAGTCCAATTTCTTTGGAACTAGAGTAATGAAAGTGTGATTCAAGCTTTTTACAAAACAACCATTTCTGAAGAATTCCTGAACTAAATCGACCAAATCCTTCTTTGTTGCCTCCTAGAAAGTTATAAAAGAGATTACAGGTTATCCATCCGGTCCTAGGGCTTTTACGTTATTGATGCTCTAAAGGGCCTCCTTAATTTCCTCTTCTAGAGGGATTCCTAATAGGTCTGCATTTTCCTAGTCTGAGATAAATGGGGTGAACAACTCTCTAACCTCTTCCAAATTTTGACAACCCTGAGAGGTGTAAAGTTCTTCAAAATAATCAACTATCAAATTGCTAACGTCTTCATGCCTAGTTATGGAGTTACCTTCTTTGTCTTTAATCCAGGAAATCCTATATTTTCTCTGCCTCATGGTGGCCATCCTATGAAAGTATGCAGTATTCCTATCTCCCTCTTGAAGCCAAATTTTCCTAGAATTTTGTTTCCAACAGAGTTTTTGACATTGGAGGAGGAAATCCCTCTTCATTTTCAATTTCTTCACCTCCACTTCCACCAGACTCACTCTATCATTTCTTAGTTCCTATAACTAGTACTTGAAAATGTTCAAGCTATTTTATATGCATCCAAACGTCATAACGTAGTTTAGAGAAAAAAAAAATCCATACATGTAGTGATTTTCAAAAAATGGTTGGATTTCCATCATTTGGCAAGCCAAGCAACCCAACAGTGCAGGTTGTGCTTGGTTGCAGTGAAAATCTGAACCAAATACAGATTTTACACCCAGTTTGGTTTTGAATTTTCTTATTATGCAACTATGAGTTGGTCCTCAAAAACTGATGCTTTGTCTCATACTTTCATTTGCACTTGCCAGCAGTGTAAATTTTGTATATCAAAAACTAATGCAAAATTTGCATACCTTCCTCCTACCTCAATTCTTTCATATAAAGTGGGCATCGCATCATCTTACTTCCTACCTCACTCTCAAACAAACATCCCTTCTCCTACCAAGCATCATTTTTTGTTACGTATGAACTTATTTTACTTTACAGAAACAAATGAGACAAGGTCAAATATAAAGCAAAAATAAATTAGAATTTACATTCAACCTATGTACAGTACTCCCATGCATTTACATCAGTGTAAAGCAACCAAACACAGCCTAACTGGTTCATTAAGAAAGGAGTAAATGATTAGATTAATTTTAACTACCGGGTCAAGGATTAATCTTAGTGAAGCTTTCCGGGAGTTGTAATATATTGCTTTCTATGCTGTACAAATGAGTATATAGTAGAACGAACAATTGCAGCCAGCACTTGTTCAAGTTGAGTTTATATCAATTATGGACTTGGTTTAAGTCATCTCATACGATACACGTGGCAAATTATTGGGCCTAAGAGTCCAAGACCACTCTAGAGGTTTGGAAACTCTGTGCCTAAATGAATATAAATTGCATCAAAACAATGAATGGTGCAGGTAAAAAAGGGTTTACTCGCATAGGCTTCATCATGAAGTTTTTAGATATGGATTGGGCTTACTGAGTTCGAGATTGATGGTCCACTTGGGAGATGATTTTTGGCTCTGCTGCTTCAAAGAAGCTGCTTTCGTCCTATATTTGTTGACAATTAGCTTAAATGCCTAAAATCAGAAAAAATGTCAGATAACAGCACTCAATAGTAAAGTTCTTAATACCCAAACTTAAAGCAGATAAACAGCACGCCAAACCAATAATTCAGCATATTCTGCAGACTCCTACACCTTGCTTGCTAGCTACCACCACTGATTCCAGAACCACAAAAGCTATCATCTGTTTTAGCTTTACAATTAAAAAGCGTTATTCAAAAAAGCCTTAACAGCAGCTGTGAGTTCATCTGAGGAAGAATCAGTTGATTCTTGATGGGAAACTTTCCTCATTTTATTCATCCACCTGTTCACATAAAACAAGAAGAATGGGATTGGGCTGAACATCCTCAAATATGAATACTCCATTTCTAACCTTCCGAATAATCTACAAATTTAATTAAAACAATAGCAGATAATTCAAATACATATATAATCAGCAATTTCAGCAACGGAAAGCTCTTAATTCAACCACCACGACCACCAATCAGCAAAGTAACTATATATATAAAGGACTCAACATTTTTAAAAGTGGAACTAAGGCTACTCCCAACTCCCAAACCAGCTGACAGCCCTTCAATTTGGCTGATCGACAGCCGAATTGGCTCTCTGGATATTTCATCGAATATATATAAAGCTTTTAAAGCTTATATTATGTAAGGCCGTTTGTGTGAACCCCACACACAGACAGCGGACAGCCAGAAGCCGCTGCGCTTCAGCCCTCCTGAATATGGGCACTGAATCAAATTATTGTTTTTCAGCTCAGGAATCAAATTCATTACCAATATTCTCCAAAGTCTAAATGGCAGTGGACAGTTTGGTTTGCCTTATGTGTACGTGGATTTGCATTTGCATGCCAAACATGTGTGTTGTTAAATTGATTTTTGAGTGGAAACTTATTGAGAGATCTCAAGGATCCGACCGAAAGCAATGACTCCTAATTCCTAAGCTTAACCAATTGGATTTGGGATTTGGGAATTGGGAATTGGGACCAAACAATTTCTGCGATTAACAGGGTGTATTTGATTAACACATGCATACAAATTTAGATAAAAGATTCCAATACATTAATGCTGTACATACACGCTACAGCACAGGGTTTAGTATCTTTTAAGTATGAATAGTGACGTACACTATCAATCTCGGGAGTCATTTTCAGCCTCGGCAGAATATCAGCTTTATCAATAGGAAACTACGTACAGTGAATAACTGTGTTGAGTTTAGGCCCATGACCAATCTTGACCAGCAATATATTGGCTCAGACTTTGAGCCCATTGGGCCTCCTTACCCATTTGTAATCCCAGCTCCAATAACAATCGTTAACCACTCAAATAACATGGGGTTATCTGCAGAATGATAAACAGAAAGGGGATAAGATATAATGAGGAGTTGGACTTTTTATATAAAATGTAAACAAGTCTTCTTTTCTTCATTATTAAAATCAAACAATGGCAGGACAGGATTCATGTGGCCCAACACAAATAGTTGGGCTTAAGTCTGATTCTAGTTGAGCAATTAAGCTAATTCCCGATGTAGAGCATCCTCTATATGCGGGATCCATTCCCTGATGCACAATTGTATTCAGTACATGAGCCATGCCAGATATTCCCCATTTGGGAGTGTTTATTGGATAATAAGTGTTTATTCTAATAAGCGCTTATGAGTGCTTGATTTGATGAAAGAGTGTTTCTTTTAAAATGAATCTAGTATAGGTATTTTGAAAATTACGTGATGGGCCAAGACAGGCCAGAAACACAATAAGCACTTCTCAAATAGCGCTTGAAAAAAACAGACAAAATTTTCAGCTATTCAAAATGGGCTTATTTCCTAGAAAAAACACTTATTAAATTTCCCAACTACGATAAGCATTAAATTTTCATTTCTAAAACCTAGTTCATCTTGCAATTTGTATGCTAACAACATTATATCATCTCCAACCAAAAAAAAACTATTATGAATAACATCTAGGAGGTGATTATCATTTAAAAAAAAAAAAGTAGGAAATTGAATTGCTGACTGAAAATATAGAAATATAAAAATATGAAAGAAAATATAATACAACTTAGATGAGTTATCAAAATGAAATTCTCCTTTAATTTTCTTTTCATTTTGATACACTCATCTAAGTTGCATTATATTTTTTTTATATTTTTATATTTCTATATTTTCAGTCAGCAATTCAATTTCCTACGTTTTCCAAGGAATAATGTAGTACCGTGAGTCCGTGATAAAAATGTGTGAAATGTGTTAAACATTAATGCTAACCATGTGATGAATATCAAGTTATTGACTACGATAACATGTAAAAGAATATGTGCTTTATATTGATATGATACATCATTGTTGTTTTCTTAGATAATGCTTCGTCCTAAAATTTGATAAAGTAATTCTGGGTTCTATGTATATTTTAGGATAAATTATTAAAACTTCTCCTGAAGTATTAGTTGTGCTTGAAACCTCCCCTAAAGTTTGGTAATTGTAATCACCTCCCCTGAATTTTCTAGTACAGTTGTCGGTAGATCCCGTTTGTTAGAACCTCTAACAAGAGGTATGAAAATGTCCAAAATACCCATGCAGTTACTTTTGACCAAAATGTTTATTTTCCATTCTCTTTATATCAATTGCTACCCCAAAACTTTCTAATCTCTTTTCGGAAATTGATTCATTTTCCAAATTTTTCTTCATATCAATCTCTCAAAGGTAAAGGTGCAACTTTAAACTCTCCTTTTTTTTTTGTTGTTCACAAAGTTTGTACTGTTTTTTGTGTAAAAACCAGCCTCAATAGTAAGTGCATGAATATTTTAGACATTTTTCATACCTATTGTTAGAGGATTTTAACCAAGTGGGTCTACTTGCAGCTAATGTCATAAAGTTGAAAGGAGGTGATTGCAATTACAAAACTTCAGGGGAGGTTTCAGCAATAACCAAATATTTCATGGGAGGTTTCAGTAATTTGCTAGTTAGGCACTATTAGACGCCACATAAGCAAAAGGGTGAAAACATTAATTTCCATTGCAAGAAACATCAAAATAATATTTTCTTTAAAAGTTGCTCTTACATAATTGAAGGCATTAGTGTTATTTGAAACATTTTGAGAATGTTAAACTGCAAGGTGCCGACTAGCTGGTTGGTAAGGTCTCCCATTGGTTGTAGTTGAGACTTAGGATCAAATCCTGCCTAAACTAGGGTTAAAACCAGTAATCGGTAATCAAAACTAAATCAAAGCCGGTCGGTTAACCGGTTGACCAACTCGGTTAACTGTCGGTTTGGTTACTTGGTTTTTTCGGTTTTTTATATTTATAGTGTATATTATAAAAAATATATTAATTTGTAATAAAAACTAGAAATATATATAATATTATATTTTAAATAATAAATAATATATTCTATATTATAAATACATATATTTATATCTAATGCATATTTATTAATTTATAATATAAAAAAATATAAAATATATATAATATACATAAAATATATAGAATTATATGTATACCAGTCGGTTTAGTTAACCATTTGTTTTCTGTATTGGTTAACCAAAACTGAATTGATGCCTTTGGCTTTTTAAAAATCCAAACTGAAAACTGAACCAACCAGTTTGGTTTAACCAAAGTTTTTGGTCCGGTTTCATTGGTTCAATTCAATTTTTTAGTTTTTCTTGTTCATCCCTACCTGCACTTGGGTTATTGGGATGGACTACCCCTATTGTGTAGCCCTTGGGATGCATAGATCTCGACAAGTTACCCAAAATAAGAAAAAAAATCACTTCAATCTGACATCGAAGTGTAAAATTATGGCCTCTGAAAGTTTGCATACATTGATGAGTGTACAACTTGTGACCCAGTGACCGGGTCGAATGGATCAATAGTTGAACCAATTGGGTCAAACGATTTCTGATAAAGTCAATAGTTTTTTACCGTCTAACAGATCTTGACTGAACCGAACCCAAAATCTTGGCAAGGTGACAGTTCCAATGATTCCACCGACCGAATGAACGATGGGTTGAAAACACTATGACATATAAAAACGCCTTGTAGAAACAACTTGGTACCATACACTTCCTAATTGATGCGACTTCTCCATATTTCTTTTTCTTTTGATTTGATTGTGATGCCTCTTGTTCTTTTTTCTCAAAGATTTTGCATAAGATGAAAAAATAATAAAGGAAAGAAACTCATAATAAGCATTTATTTCAAGCTTTAATTTGCCTAACAAGATTTTTCTTTGGCAAGAATTTGAATATATTATTAATTTATTATTAAACCCACTAGAAACATATGAAACAGATTAATATCGTACTTGCGATACACCAAATCATGGATGAAACCCATTAATTACCCCAGCTTGATCATATATATAACAAGTTTTTTCAAAAATAAAGAAAGACAATTACTTTTTCATGAGTGACTTTTAAGGAATACCCAGTAAATTCACACATTATCCATTTTTACACCTACTAAACTAAAGAGTTGAAAATTTCCACCAAAATGTATTGAGAAGCTGAATCCATTTTTTAGTTCCCATGTTTGCCCTTTAAACATGGTTAATTAATGAAATGCAAAGAAGAGAAACGTGGTTTCCAACTTTCCATATACAACTCTTTAATTTTCAACTAAGGTTAAGTTTGGAAGGAGTATAAATATAGATATCTACATCGTGTTTGGAAGCGTTGGCGCTTTTTGGGACGAATTTTCAAGAAAAAATGCTTATGCTTGTTTTTCACAAAAAAAAAAAAAAAACGCTTCTGCCACATAGGTAGTGAGCAATACTCTGTTGTTTGGTAAGATGATTTTCATCACTGTTTTTCATGTATATGCTGACAGGTAAGCACCAGATAGGATACACATCAGTCAACTGTTAGTGGGAATAGTTCACCGATGCATGAAACGCCAACGTGGCACTGTTTTTTTGGCGTTTCATGCATCGGTGGGGTCCGCTTGCCCGATTTTTTAATAATCGGCTGAACCAAACAATGAGATACATGGGCATTTGTTGAATATGTGGATCCAACGTGGCCCCATTTTTTTGAAAAACGGCCACGGTTCCAAGCATCCCCCTAGAGTGCAAAACCTTGTATTGTATATATTTTTGTATGTATTTGCACCATATATATTTGCATTGGAAATTGTACAAATATAAATATATAGAATAAAAAATTTTGTATTTTGTATGTATTTATATTTATACTCTTTCCAGTTTCTAAACCTCTATTTGCACTATACGTATTTGTATTTATTTTCTTTCCAAAGTGAGCCTAAAACTTTTTATATATTTTCCTACCTTTTCTTATCTTTTTCTTTCAAACCAAACACAGCCTTATGGGTAATGAACATGTTTTCCAACAAGTACCCATACATAAGTGAAGAGATTATAGGTCCCACTTGAACTTGGTGTATATTATTTGATATATAGTTCTATTCTTTTAATTTGGTGACCACGTGAGGTTTTGCACGTGCCAATTCCCATAATATATTTAAATTTAATTACCTCGTATTTAAACAATAGGTATATATTAGATCTCTATATAATTAATTTATTTCTCTATCTTATAAGGGAGAACCTCAGCTGAAATTAATAAGGCGATATTAATTAATTGTACGTGAAAGGTTAGACCTGGAGCTGTTTACCTAAAAAAGACCTAGAGAGAAGTTGTAGGGCATTTGGAGACAGTCCAAGGTAGAACCAAATTAGTCATAATAAAACTTCAAATGGTTTGGATATGTCAACTTCCATCTATTGAGCAGTTTCTATTAGAAAATTTCATGGGAAACTAGAACAAAGTGAGAGAAAATATCAGGGAAAAGAGAAATTCCTGAAATCTCCACTTTTCTCTTTCAAAGATAGAATTTCCAAAAATGTAACAGTGTGAACTTTAACTTCTTTTTGCTTCTGGAAATATTAAAATTCTTAATTAGACCTCTCCTACCGCTATTGTGGAGATATATCCATAGCTTAAGTAATCAGTGGGCGAGTATATATGGTTGAATTTCATCCCTATTTTCCAGACTTCAGAGTTGACTCCATTGAGTCAGTCAATTAGACCCAAAGCAACCTCAATTTTATAAGGAGACCGTTAAAATTCAACAAAGAAAATTGAAAAAAAAAATCCCCTTTTGCTCAAGCAAATTCTATTAAGTTGGGTTTTCTTTTTGGAGCACAGGTTGATCTGTGTATTAGAAACAGCCCATCAGAGACGGACACTGTTATTATCCAAGCTGGGTTCCATCTCTGATATATAATAAGCCAAAAAATACTACTGAAAGAACCAAACAGTTTTACTGATTAATTTAGCTCTTTAGCCATGGATATGAATCATCAGTATCCATTATCCCAGCCCAGGGTCAGACCAGAACACTCCAGCTACCAGAGGGTAAGCTGGTATCAAACCTACCAATCCTTACAGCTGGTTATAGAGAGAGAGAGAGATGTAAATTAATATATGTTATTAGTTAATTACAAGGATTCTGATGATAAATGACAGTAATAAATAAAGATAAGAGTATGATGAGCTGGGATCATGTTGATTCATACATATCCCTCCTTCGCTTCGTTCCTTCCCCATTAGCATTAATTGCGTCTCGTCTCCATGTGGAGTAGAAAACAAACAACGACACAGAGATGAGAGTATGAGACGACGTAGCGTCGATCTTCTCAAGAGGATGATGAGTGTGAATGTGAAGCTTGCAAAGTCCATCCACTAGGAACCATTAATGGCATTTCGTTGTAATAAACCACACACGGGCTTTCATGATTGTGCACACCCTCATACGTCGTTATCACATACCTCGAGTCATCACGGTCTCTTTCCACTCTCTTCTTCACATTGCATCCTCCACTTGAGCAGCGATAGTAATTCCTGGCCATATAGCAACACAACTAAAGCGTTATATATGCTTAGAAAACTTTTTTACTTTAGATATAATAAATTAATAAAAGCTGTCTCTCTCTCTCTCTCTCTCTCTTAATTTCTATGATTTGTGAACCCTCACAGACTTCACCAGCTCAAAATCTTCATCAGAAAGATTATTATGATTAATGAACAAGTTAAGTGGAGAGAAAGACAACTTGACAGCTTCTTCATAATCTTAACTCGTAATTAAGAGAATCCAATCACACCAACCAATTAATCCCAACCCCTGAAAGTTGCCCCATATACAGAAAAAGATGCATATATATATATGCCATGCCTCACTATAGTGAGTCTGCATATAGGAGCTGCACTTGAAGGCTGTTTTAACCAAATATATATACCACACCCCAGCCATCAAGTGTATATGCCCCACACCCACTCAATCTCTCACTTCGTGTGATGGTTGACGTACGTGGGGCGTTATTATTCGTAAAACGGACACCAACACAGCCAGCCAATCAAGTGCAGCTTATCGAGTCTCCTCACTAGTTACAGTGCTGGTTTTTCACATTTTTGCATCAATTCAGAGCTTCGAAGATAATCCAAGAAAAAGAGATCCTATCTTATCCTACCCATCTATTACCAAACCTATTAAGAAATAATCAAGATATAGGTACTCGTGAAGGCGATAGCTGCCAAATTAAAAGCAACTCGTCACAGACACTAAAATATGGATCTTAGGTGTGTTCTGTGGCTCAAAATTTGGGTGACATAAGCAACCCCCCAAAAGGCAGATCTCTCATGTCGTCACCGTAAACATCATCAACTGATTTTGTTTTGCTGTGTGTGGTCTAATCGAAGAGATAACCGGCAGTATAAATCTAGATAGAAATTAATTAGAAACACTTTCGATCGCATATACGGTGTATAAGCGACAACTGTTTCTGTTGTTACCTCGGGTTTGGACTGTTCTTCACCGTCTTCTTCCCGTACTTTCTCCATTTAAATCCATCGTCCATGACCTCAAGCTCAGATTTGGTTCTGAATGCAACTCTGAAGCCTACATCCATCTTAACTTTCTTCACTCCACTTTTGAATTTTCTGCAACCACATAAACAAACAAACACCCAGATTAGAAAGACCATGCAATCAGCTTGTTGTTATGGTAAAATTGGGTCGCCATCACTTGCATGTTGCTACTTGTGGACGTATCGGCGACGTAAGTGACGGAGTTGGTGGTGTATCCAGTTGAGTCAGTGATGGCCTTTTCCGGCAAAACTGGGTTCTCCGGATGGCATCCGATGTGGTGGCTGGACATGGAATCTTCTATCGATCCGTCTTCCAGAAGCAGATAATCGGAAAGTTCGAACTCCGGCTGGTGGGAATAATTCATTAAATCAGTATAATTAAGGGTTGGGTTAGGATTTGAATTGGGGACTTGAAGGAAGGCTGTCGCTAGGGAAGTGGAAGCCGCCATGGTCAGAACTCAGAAGAGGAGGGGACGAAAGAAATCTCAGACGGGGGAAGGAATGAGGAATCAGAGATGTTTTGGAGCTTTGATTACTTTCCTTTTGATGAGTTCTGAACTTCTGATACGCAACAAGTTCATCGTGCTCCGATTAATTTATTCTCTCTCTCTCTCTCTTTGGCGATCTTTCGTGGATACCTTCCTGGAGGGATATAGTGAAAGTTCGTTATTGGTCCACGTGTCATACCCGATGCAATATGTGGGTCCAGTTTACGCAATTTTGATGACGCATGGCATATTTTTTCGACCACTGTCCTTTTGTGATCTGTCATTGGTGGTATCGGTACGGTGAACGCTCAAAGCTTTGTAAGACTGTTTTGTCAGCCGCCAGGCCTCCATTACGACATCACATCTCCTCCCCACAACGGGCCGCCTCACAATGTCTCACAGCATATCCCCGCCATATATCGAGAACATCTCCTCCTGCATTACTGGTGATGCTTGAGAGACGGGCCACGGTGATTCGGGCACTGTATATATTACAACACCCGTGTGGATACGGCACTTGTTCCTCAGCTAAGTTTTCTTGCCCCATAAATTTTATTTGCACTGGTGTAAATATAAGTGGACATATATGTTGAATGCCAACTCCAGCTTACTTTTGGCATCCAAATTCACTTTGTCTTCGCTTGCAAGAGTATAAATACAAATATATAAAATGCAATACCTTGTACTTTATATTATTTTATATTGCTAAAATTTGTTCTTGCATTAAGTATATTTATTTTTTTTGTAAAAATTATAACGACGTGATCCCTACTTTATATATGATAGAGAACTAAGGTAGGAGGGAGTGGGGTATTGCTGCTAAATGCTAATAAAAGCGTACGGATAGGATTTTACATCTCCCTACAATTAGATTGCCAATGTTAAAAGCATGTTAGCATGATTTTAATGGTAGCATATTTGGGCTTGGTAGAAGAAGGATTATTTTGGTGATGCAAATTTTGCATTGTTGGTTAAATAATGCAAATAAGGTAGAATGAAACTTATCGATAAATGCTTTTCAAACCAAATGTCGACAATGTTGCATTGGTGATTGCAAATCGGTCGTCAAGATAAAATAGCCCACAGGCCATTGGTAAGTGTGCACTCGTTTACTAGACCTCCATGAATCACTTAGAAATGATGCTCAGAAAAGAGACAAACAAATAGACAGAATGATTTAAATCCATACCCGTACTCATACCCTTGCCCTCGCCCCGTCCTGACCCGGCCCAGCCCGACTCAACTTGACACACACGTGTGTGAAAAGCACCCCAACCCCCCACACATGCATGTGGAGATATATATTGCTTTCTCTCTCTCTCTATCTCTCGCTATGGGTTCTATGGGTCCTTACCCATAGAGAGATCAATCCTAATAATATACTCAAAGCCAATTCTTTTCCCAAGCAATGTGAGACAAGAGTCTCCTACATGCAAGAGGAGGGAAAGAGGAAGAGACAAAACCAAAACAAAAGGAAGGGAGAGAGGAGATTCTTGAAATTTTGAATCTCCCTCCAACAATCCTCCACAAGATTCAAAATTACAAGAAGATCAGACACTCGAGCATCGCGGTGAAAGAAATATTCATGGTAATGTTTTTTAGACTTCAATCAACACTTAGGTATGACAAATTATGTTACAAAGTACGGGTCGAGTTAAACTCCCTCAACCTTTCCCTTTTAATGTAACTAGCTAATTTGCCAATCAACCCAACTCACTTTTTCTTACACCTCGTTCTTTTATCACTATCTTACTTACATGGGTAAATTCACTTACATGGGTAAATTCACTTACCCAAGTAAGTGTTTCCTGGGTAAAATTTACCAAGGAATATTTATTTACCCATGTTCTTTTAGTTGAAACTTACCTAGGTAAATTTCACACTCCAGCTTACCCATGTTCTTTTGTCTCACCAACTTTCCTGGGTAAGAGGTCAATATATTACAATATTGCCAAAATTATCCTTTTGGCCTAAATGAATGTTTTTTGTGGAGGTTCTATATTATAAACTTGTGTAATAGGTCCATGCCATATTAAAAGGAACCCAATCAATCACCAACCAATCACTATTGCCAACATTACCCTTTTTGGGTATTGCTACAGCACCACCAATACTCAGCTCCTCGAGAAGGAAATCAAAGCCGAAAAGAGACCCCTAAAAACTTTGTCAATGAGGCTAATACAAAAAATGAAGAGAAAAGACAAGAAAATTTGGAAACCCACAACAAATAGCATGAACTGTGAAACCCATAAACGAAAATGACTAGAACAAGACTAGAGAAACTTGAGAAATTAATGGAAGGCAGTTAACAACATAGGGGTATTTTCAACTGGGGTGGATATTTTCGACTTGGGAAAATAAACTTACCCACCTCTAAGGTGGGTAAGTTTTTCCCAAGTAAATGACATTTAACTTACTAGGGGGAACTTTATTTTCCATGGGCCCCATACATTTTTGTAAAAGAACATGGAAAAAGTTGGTCAACTTTCCCATTGACCAACTTTCCCACCCCAACTTAACGCTAAATGAACGGTGCCTTAGTGGTTCTTTTGTTTTGAAACATTTCAACATTGTTCCTCTCTTGGAATCAGGAATATTTTAGAGAGTTAGCCCTTTAAAGTTCTCATAAAAATAGCCACACTTCACACTCACTTAGGTCGGTTATTTAGTGTGCATTGTACACACTATTCTTAACCAATTAAGAGTCTTACACTCACTCTCCTCAAATTGTAGTGAGCACTAACTTACTCCGGCATCTATAATGGGGCATAATTTGATAATGTTTTCTCAAGTCATCTAGTGATTCATTTTTACCCATTCAATATAATTCCAAGGATCTCCTTTCACATAGGTTGGGTGTCCATCATTAATGACTTATGTTATGAGCTTCAACCCCATTCCTACTAATGCCTCATAAACTATTTTAGAAGTCCACTAGCATTGTATCATTTTCTAATAAATACATTATTTTTAGTCAATACAGCTTTGTCTATTTCAAATGTGAGTTTCAATCCTACTTTGTTAAGGAATGCACCCGATACCAAGTTTCTCCTGATTTCTAGCACATGCAACACATCATTCAGCATTAGGATCATTCCCGAAGTTAGTTTTAGGAGTACATTTTCTTTGCCAATGACCTTTGAAGTCTATGAATTTTCCATGAAGACTAACTCTCCTTCAATCTGAGTTGTGTACTCGTAAAAAGAGTCGTGGTCTCCACATATGTGCTTGGTAGCATTAGTATCCAATACCCAATCCTTCGATTTATCTACTAAGTTTGCCTCGGTAACCATTACTGTAATGTTATCTTCAGTTAAGTTGACATTTGGTTTCTCAAAGTCTTTCTTCTTTTGGTAACAACAATCCTTCTTATAATTGCCCAAGTTTGCCACATACATAGCATTTTCCTTTCTTTTGCTACTTCTTGAATTTTTGATCATTTTTCACATTTAGATTCTTTTTGAATTTTGTAGTCATTTCCTCTATCAGATTGGCTTTGGAAATCTAATTCTTCTCATCCTCAACTTTATTTATATTCTTTTCTTCTATTTTGATTTTGACCACTACTTGGTCCATAATAGTGTCATTTCTCTTATGCTCCATACTTGTTTTCTCCAACATTCCATGTATGTGGCAATTTTTCTATGAGAGAACCGACAATAAATTCATTTAACAATATCATGCATTCCTTTGCTAGTTCCCCCACAAGCACCTGAAACTCATCTATTTGGGCAAAAACATCCATGTCATCTTTCACGGTAAAATGTAGGAAATTAACAATCACATATTTTTTATTTCCAACATTTTTTAGAACATATACGTTGTCTAGAGCATTCCAAATTTCATAGGTAAAGTTGTAGGAACATTAGACATTGTAAAGTTCATTGGACAAGTAATTCAAGATGTGGTTTTTGCAAAGGTGATCAATAGTGTGTTAAACAGTTTTGTATGCCCTTAGCTTCAATCAAAATTGATGTACTTTATGAGTATTGTAAATGAATAAAAGTACATATTTGATTCATGTTCCCTTGGTATGTTTCTGTGTATTACCCTTAAACTGGACACTTATTGAGACTCATGTTACTTTTGAATATTCACAGCCAGTGGGTCAATCTGGGGAGACCTATCCTGACAAGGCTGACACTGTGGTGCCACCAAGTCGGTTGGGGTGGCTTGTCTCAGCTACCAGGGTGAGACCCTAGGCACATACAGTGTGGGATTAATTGAATCTTTGAACTGGACCAGATTTCCAGTATTGCCATGGAGCTTGAAGATTGATGGGCAAAACTGGAAAGTTACACCTGACCCCTAGACTCGATTATGATACTGCACTAGGTGTCGGATCGGGCTGTCTTTGATGTACCAATCAGTGAGATCCTTAGCGGGGGGTCAAAACCTGGGTATGTTGGGACAATCCGAAAATTCATTTGAGTGGGTGATCATAGTGACAGGATCAGCCCCTTTGTCAGACAAAGGTAATGATCGGGGATGCACTCTCATTGTTGGAAACCAAGACTGCCGGTAGTCGATTTCAACCGTTGAGATTTGTTTTGCAAAATATATTTTATATGAGATATAAAAGTATATATATTATGGTTTCTAAAATGTTTGCAAAAGGGTTTTAATTCCCGGGATCCATATAAGTGGAGAGTGCAGCATTGTTCCTTGCAGCCGAGGGAGAGGTCCTCTCTTGTCAGGCAGTGTATGATCATTATGGGCTGAGAGGTTAAGTGTAAGACCATTGAGGATAATACCTGATGGGATAATCTTGCATCTGCCCACAGTCCCTGGGTGTTACAAGGTGGCTTAGCCCAGGGACCACTTAGGGTAAGTGTTGGGCCCATAGAGCCCATTTGATGGGTTTCAGGGGGTGCACTGTCTTTAACAGTGTATTCGACCAGGCCTTGTAACAAAGGCTTGGCCGAACCCATGTGGCTGATGTGTAGATCAATGCTTGGGTCCCACACCATACAAGGAAGCCCAACTGGGCAGCAGTTAGGAAGGTTAAGTGAGCACATAAGCTTAATGGGCCTAAAGCCCATTTCGAACTGGGCTATTAATTTAGTTAATTAAAGGGGCGAATTCTGAGATGGATTAGCAGTTAGGATAGGGTCTTAATCCTATCCACTCAGAGAGTCCAGATCTTAATGTGATTCAGATCTAGAAACCTCCTAATAAGATTAGGATAAAGCTAATCTAATCTGCAGATAAGATAAGGGTTTATCCTTATCATTAGAAGAGAAAACTGATCCAAATATGATTTGGATAAGCACCTCCTAATGGGATTAGGAGCTAATCTTTTCAAGTTAACAAAAGGAAGGAGGGCGCGGCAGCCTTGAGAGAGACCAAGAAACACATCAGATCCTCTTTAGTGCTGAAATCAAGAAGAGAGAATTCTGCACCCTGCGAATACTCTCTTGCCGCCTCCCTGCTCTTGTCGCCCTGTTTGCTAGTTCGATCTTCAGCTGTGGGAGAAGTCAAGATTGGATCTTGACATCAATTCTTTGAGAAAGGATTGAAAAGGGAGCTGTGCTCACGTTCCATCCTGCTATTTCTTGCGAAGAACGGAGTTCTTGGGGAAGAACACTGCTGATTCTGCTCCATCCTGCACTGCGCCATTTTCAGTGGGAGCAGTCCTTGTATCCTTCCTTGGGTGTGAACACCTTCGTTGGGAGATATTGCTTCTCCGTATCAGGTATCATTCTCTCCCATTCCTTTTGGTTCAAATCTGGTTCAGTTTAAGGTTCAAGATTTATCCTTGAAAATATGATTTTCTAAATAGGGAATGTGATTCCAGTTGAAGGGAGAGAAATTTTTTTTAAATTCGCCCCTTATTCCGCAATCTTTGGGCGTCCATGTGATGGATCTCTCAACCCTTTAGTGGTATCAGAGCCAGGTTCAAATCTTGAACCATTCTATTTCAGATCTGAACCTGCGCAATTAGGGAGAAGGCGTTCTACCCAATTTGCGCAGATTTGGTTTTGGGAAATTTGTTCCCAAAACAGTTGGGAAAATAATCTGAAATTAATTTTAAATAAATCTGATTATTATTTAGAATTGTTCTTTATAATTTTCTTGATTTATGGGCTGTTCGTACAAGAGGAGATCGAATTCTTGGTTTGCGCAGGGAATCAGTGATTTTGTAGTTCTTGACTTATTTTGGGTCTGTAAATAATTTTTTTATTTTCTAGACTCAATGTATAGGTATTCGATCTGATGTAATTATTAATAGAAATAGGATTTCTATTTATTTTATTTTGGATCGAAGATGGCGGCGAAGAGAAGGAGATTTCACAGATAAGAGAAATACTATCTGCGATTTGCAGTTTGTGAAACTGCATTTTGTGATCTAACCTCTGTTTTGTAGGAAGGATTGTGCGAACAACCCTGTTTGACTGATTCTTGTTTTTCCTTTTATCAGTATTTAATTTCAGATTATTTTCTTAAATTAAGGATTTAATTAAAAATCAAACACTAGACCGATTCGAACAAAGATCAGTTCAAAACTGTTTGGACCAATTCTAGGGTTTAATCAAGGCTGAATGTCAGCCCTAATTTCCCACTAATGGGCCTAAGGATTGATATTTAATTAAATGGTTAATTCGGCCCACCTTGTAAAGGCCCAGTTTTAAATAGTTAAAACTGCAAAAGCCCATTTCAAAGGATAAAGCTATATGGGATGAACTGGGTAACCCTAATTCAGCCCATATACCTAGATAATATTAATGGTTAATATTATGGAATTTTAACGGGCTTCCAACGGGCCTTACAGATAATTAATTGATTGGATCAATTTATCGCTGCATGTGATGTATGGATGTGTGATGTGCTGCGTACATGGGCCATAAGTACTTGGCCCATGCTCATTTGACAGTGGCTCTTGCGCACACAATGGCTGAATGCACATCATTGCCATGGTGTCCCTTTTGGTCATTGGATGACTTCCCTCAGTGGTGGGCCCCACACCTCATCAAGAGGTTGCGTGCGGAACCCTAGCCGATTTAAGGCCCACCGAAATCTGGCTTTATGAAAGTCAGTGGGAGCCACTTTGGTTTGACCTAACTCAAACTAGGGCGTAATTTTGTTCCCTCCAGCTAATATGAGTGCGTGTGATAGGGAGATTCATATGATGAACTCTCTAAAGGCCTTCCATCATTAGCATGAGGATGGGTCCTTCAGTAATGAGGAAACGCACCAGAAAATGGGCTATCCATTTGCTGTTGGGCTTGTTTGAGTGTTTCATAAGATGATAGGGGCATCATAGACCGATGTGGGAGGGGCTTCACCAGAAAATGGGAACTCTCTCACGGTACCTTGGCGTTCATGAATATGATGGGTAAGCACTCACTGGACAGAAAGGTTTACCTGAAAATGGCTCTGAACCTTGTCTGATAGAGGCCAAAGGGAAAACTCATATGATGAGTGGATGTGATCCTTCACAGAAAGGTGGTGGGATTATGCAGCTGAAACAGTTGGCTCCATGCACCCTATGTGATTTCCCACATTTCCAGAGACAACCCGTAGTCTCCGTCACTGAGAGAGGAGGGAAATCTCAGAGACGAATAAATGGAAATGGATCATAGATTAAAATCCATATCTATGAAATGAACATGAATCAAATTAGGTTGTGGACTGATGTTTGCTCTTTTATCAGAAAATGGCAAACGGATCTTTTGCAAAACTACTTGATGACAACAAGTTGAAGGGCCCAAACTATGCTGATTGGTACAGGAACCTTATGCTGGTCCTAGCTTCTGAAAAGCTGGACAAAGTGGCAAAGAATCCTGCCCCGGAGCGTCCGGGTGATAGGGCTTCTGAGGCCCGAAGGAGAGACTATCATGAATGGGAGGAGAAAAACTCCCTTGCCCGGTGTTACATCATTGCCTCCTTAGACAACCTGATACAGAGGCAGTTCGATCAGATCGAACTTGCCAAAGACATATTGGACAGTCTCAGGACAATGTATGAAGAGCAAAATCATTCTATTCGACAAAAGGTCTTGAAACAGTTCATGACCACACAAATGTCCAAGGGTCAACAAATTCACGACCATTGTCTTCGGATGATGGGATACATCAACGAACTGGAGGCTCTTGGATCCGGGCTGGACCTTGCTACCCAGATAGATGCTATCCTTAACTCTTTGCCTCCTTCCTTTAATCCGTTCATCATGAACTATAACATGAACAAGCTGAATGTCAGCTTACAAGAGCTCAGCAATATGTTGCAAAGAGCTGAAGAACTGCTTAGAAAGGATGAGCTTGTAGCCATGCTTGTTGAAGCTGGCAAGACAGGCAAGAGAAAGAGAAAGGCAAAGAAGCCTCAGAAGAAAGCCACTAAGAGCAAGAAGCAGAAGAAAGACAAAGCATTGGATGCCTGTCACTTCTGCAAGAAGACCGGCCACTGGAAAAGGAATTGTCCTGCCTACCTGGAATCCAAGAAAGGTAACTTCAAAACTTGTGTTATAGAAACCAATTTGTTGGTAGCTTCTGCTTCCTGGTGTATTGACTCCGGGGCTTCGACTCATGCTTGTAACTCACTGCAGGGGTTCAAGGTAAGTAGAAGGCTGAGTGAAGGGGAAGTCACACTCTTCTTGGGGACTACTACAACTGTTGCAGCCGCGGCCATAGGAACCGTGGAATTAATTTTTAGAGAATGAATAATTGTACTGAAAGACTATCTTTATGTGCAAAATTTAAGGAGAAATTTGATTTCTGTCTCAAAACTGTGTGCAGATGGTTATTCTATCTTCTTTAGTAATACGATTACTGTTAAAAGAAACAACAGATTCATCGCATACGGGGAACTGGAGAACGGTCTCTATGTTCTACATCCTTCTCTAGAAACTAATATAACTGAAACTACGTCGGCTGAAATCCCTAAGAAGAGAGCTCGTGATACAGTTAATCCCACGTGTCTGTGGCATTATCGACTTGGCCACATCGGTGTTGACCGAATCACAAGGTTGGTAAAGGATGGTCCTTTGGATTTTCTAACTGTAGAAGATCTTCCCACTTGTGAGCCTTGCCTGCAAGGCAAGATGACGAAACGACCATTTAACGGTAAGCCAGAAAGATCTACGGGCACACTTGACCTAATACATACTGATGTATGTGGTCCCCTGAGTGTTAGGACACGAAATCAACACGTGTATTTCATCACCTTCACAGATGATTTTTCACGATACGGTTACGTGTACCTAATGAGACACAAGTCTGAATCCTTTGAAAAGTTCAAAGAGTTTAGACAAGAGGTCGAGAAACAGTTAGGGAGAGAAATTAAGGCCCTTCAATCAGATTGAGGTGGCGAGTATCTCTCTGACGAATTCAGGGACTACTTAAAGGACAATGGGATAGTATCACAATTAGCTCCTCCTGCTACACCACAACTTAATGGTGTTTCGAAGAGGAGGAATAGGACCTTATTGGATATGGTCCGGTCGCTTCTCATACACTCAGAGTTACCCACATCCTTTTGGGGTTACGCATTAGAGACTGCAATTTATGTGCTGAATCGGGTTCCAACCAAATCGGTTCCGAATACTCCATATGAACTTTGGACCGGAAAGAAACCAAGTGTCAGGCACTTTAAGATTTGGGGTTGTCCAGCACACGTTAAGAGAACGAGTGCAGACAAGTTGGAATCCAAGACCAGTCGTTGCCTATTTGTAGGCTACCCAAAAGGCTCTGTAGGTTACCTATTCTATGACCCAAGTGAGCAGAAAGTGTTCTGCAGTCGTAATGCGCAATTCTTGGAAATCGACTATATCCTAGACACCCATCGTCAGGAAGTTGTTCTTGATGAGGAGAGCTCAGGAGCAGTGGGAGATGTCCCACAAGTTCCAGGTAGTGACCAACTTAGAAGATCCACTCGGGTATCCAGGCCACCAGTCCGTTATGGTTATGACCAGGATAGTTACCTGGTGGAAACCTTGACTAGTGAGGAGGATCCCGTGACTTACACGGAAGCTATGTTGGACATAGATTCCCAGAAGTGGGTGGAGGCCATGAGAGCAGAGATGGACTCAATGGAGACCAATGGAGTCTGGACTCTAGTAGATCCGCCCTCCGGGGTAAAAGCAATCGGTTGCAAATGGATTTACACAAGGAAGAAGGGTCCCGATGTTAAGGTTGAGACCCTCAAGGCTCGTCTGGTGGCGAAAGGGTACACTCAGAAAGAGGGCATCGATTATGAGGAAACCTTTTCGCCTGTGGCCATGCTTAAATCCATTAGGATTCTGCTAGCTGTAGCAGCATACCATGATTATGAGATTTGGCAAATGGATGTCAAAACTGCATTCCTGAATGGAGATCTTATTGAAGATATCTATATGTAGTAGCCGCAAGGCTTCATTGCTGCAGGTCAGGAAAACATGGTATGTAAACTTAATAGATCCATTTATGGACTTAAGCAAGTTTCTAGAAGTTGGAACACCCATTTTGACTCTGTCGTCAAATCGTTTGACTTCGAGCAGAATCCGGATGAACCCTGTGTCTATAGGAAGTACAGTGGAGATAAGGTTACCTTCTTGGTTCTGTATGTAGATGAACCCTGTGTCTGTAGGTATGTTAATTACGGTGAAAGTATGGTTATCACAGCAATTCTCCATGAAAGATCTTGGAGAAACCTCCTATATACTGGGTCTTCGACTCTATAGAGATAGATCGAAGCGGATAATAGGATTATCCCAATTTGCCTACATTGACAAAATAGTCAAAAGATACAGCATGGAAAACTCCAAGAAAAGAAATGTTCCCTTCAGGCACGGAGTCACTCTCTCCAAGAAGATTCTCCCAAGACTTCTGAGGAGATTGATGGCATGAAAGACGTTCCCTATGCCTCTGCCGTAGGGAGCATCATGTATGCCATACTGTGCACTCGTCCTGACATAGCTCAGGCAGTGAGTGTAGTGACCAGATTTCAGGCCAACCCAGGGCAGGAGCATTGGACTGCTGTGAAAAACATATTTAAGTACCTTCGAAGGAGAAAAGAGTTTTGTCTAGTATTCGACGGTAGCTCACTACAGATCCAAGGGTATACAGATGCCGATTTCCAGTCAGACCCAGATGATAGAAAGTCTACATCTGGATATGTTTTCACGATAGGATCGTGTGCTGTTTGCTGGAAAAGCAGCAAACAGGGGTCCACTACAGACTCCACGACCGAGGCCGAGTACATTGCCGCAAGTGAGGCTGCCAAAGAAGCCGTATGGATG
This sequence comes from Nelumbo lutea, assembly GCF_056320005.1. NCBI lineage: Eukaryota > Viridiplantae > Streptophyta > Magnoliopsida > Proteales > Nelumbonaceae > Nelumbo > Nelumbo lutea. Next base: position 115,169,597 of record NC_142684.1, read on the forward strand.
AAGAAGTTCATTCATGAGTTGGGAGTAGTTCCGTCCGACACATCACCCATCCCATTGTTGTGTGACAACAATGGAGCCATTGCTCAGGCTAAGGAGCCACGAGCCCACTCGAAGTCGAAGCACATCGAGAGGAAGTACCACGTACTGCGGGAGATTGTTGGTAGAGGGGATGTCCTGACAGGTAGCGTCAGCGGATAATGTAGCAAACCCATTGACAAAGCCACTATCACAGAAAGTGTTTGAGAAACACGTGGAAAGCATGGGACTCCGGCTAGTACCTGATTGGACCTAAGTGCAAGTGGGAGCTGTTAGACAGTTTTGTATGCCCTTAGCTTCAATCAAAATTGATGTACTTTATGAGTTTATTGTAAATGAATAAAAGTACATATTTGATTCATGTTCCCTTGGTATGTTTCTGTGTATTACCCTTAAACTGGACACTTATTGAGAATCGTGTTAGTTTTGAATGTTCACAGCCAGTGGGTCGGTCTGGGGAGACCTATCCTGACAAGGCTGACACTGTGGTGTTATCAAGTCGGTTGGGGTGGCTTGTCTCAGCTACCGTGGTGAGACCCTAGGCACATATAGTGTGGGATTAATTGAATCTTTGAACTGGACCAGATTTCCAGTATTGCCCTGGACCTTGGAGATTGATGGGCAAAACTGGAAAGTTACACCCGACCCCTAGACTCGATTATGATACTGCACTAGGTGTCGGATCGGGCTGTCTTTGATGTACCAATCAGTGAGATCCTTAGCGGGGGTCAAAACCTGGGTATGTTGGGACAATCAGAAAATTCATCTGAGTGGGTGATCATAGTGACAGGATCAGCCCCTTTGTCGGACAAAGGTAATGATCGGGGATGCACTCTCATTGTTGGAAACCAAGACTGCCGGCAGCCGATTTCAACCGTTGAAATTTGTTTTGCAAAATATATTTTATATGAGATATAAAAGTATATATATTATGGTTTCTAAAATGTTTGCAAAAGGGTTTTAATTCCCGGGATCCATATAAGTGGAGAGTGCAGCACTGTTCCTTGCAGCCGAGGGAGAGGTCCTCTCTTGTCGGGCAGTGTATGATCATTATGGGCTGAGAGGTTAAGTGTAAGACCATTGAGGATAATACCTGATGGGCTAATCTTGCATCTACCCACAGTCCCTGGGTGTTACAAGGTGGCTTGGCCCAGGGACCACTTAGGGTAAGTGTTGGGCCCATAGAGCCCATTTGATGGGTTTCAGGGGGTGCACTGTCTTTAACAGTGTATTCGACCAGGCCTTGTAACAAAGGCTGGGCTGAACCCATGTGGCTGATGTGTAGATCAATGCTTGGGTCCCATGCCATACAAGGAAGCCCAACTGGGCAGCAGTTAGGAAGGTTAAGTGAGCACATAAGCTTAATGGGGCTAAAGCCCATTTCGAACTGGGCTATTAATTTAGTTAATTAAAGGGACGAATTCTGAGATGGATTAGCAGTTAGGATTGGGTCTTAATCCTATCCACTCAGAGAGTCCAGATCTTAATGTGATTCAGATCTAGAAACCTCCTAATAAGATTATGATAAAGCTAATCTAATCTGCAGATAAGATAAGGGTTTATCCTTATCATTAGAAGAGAAAACTGATCCAAATATGATTTGGATAAGCACCTCCTAATGGGATTAGGAGCTAATCTTTTCAAGTTAACAAAAGGAAGGAGGGGACGACATCCTTGAGAGAGACCAAGAAACACATAAGATCCTCTTTAGTGCTGAAATCAAGAAGAGAGAATTCTGCACCCTGCGAATACTCTCTTGCCGCCTCCCTGCTCTTGCCGCCCTGTTTGCCAGTTCGATCTCCAGCTGTGGGAGAAGTCAATATTGGATCTTGACATCAATTCTTTGAGAAAGGATTGAAAAGGGAGCTGTGCTCACGTTCCATCTTGTTGTTTTTGCGAAGGACAGAGTTCTTGGGAAAGAACACTGTTGATTCTGCTCCATCCTGCACTGCGCCATCTTCAGTGGGAGCAGTCTTTGGATCATTCTTTCGGCGTGAACACCTTCGTTGGGAGATATTGCTTCTCCGTATCAGGTATAATTCTCTCCCATTCCTTTTGGTTCAGATCTGGTTCAGTTTAAGGTTCAAGATTTATCCTTGAAAATATGATTTTCTAAATAGGGAATGTGATTCCCAGTTGAAGGGAGAGAAAATTTTTTTAAATTCGCCCCTTATTCCGCAATCTTTGGGCGTCCATGTGATGGATCTCTCAACCCTTCACAGTGATCCAGTGTTTTACAACAACAGAACATGTTGGCTCTTCCATGTTCAATAGGTTTGGTTCAATCAAAGTAAGGGCTACCCCTAACTGTTCTAAGCAAACAGAATGCATTGTCTCCAACATTTGTAATTGGTCCCATTGAAGAGTTAAATCTTTGAGAAATTGGGAATTGTTGACAGTATATCCTGTTTCTCATGATGGGGTTAGAAGAGATAGGTTCCATAAATGCAATTTTAAGATTAAATAATGTAAATAAGGCAAAATGGAACTTATCGGTAAATTCTTTCCAAACCAAATGTCGACAGCAGAATTGTGAAGGCGAAGTAGAGGGTTGTGAAGAAGGAAGGGCTGAGTCGTGCCACTTGATCTCATTTGTAAGGGCTACCCCTAATTGTTCTAAGACAAACAGAAGGCGTTGTCTCCAACATTTGTAACTGGTCCCATTGAAGAGTTAAATCTTTGAGAAATTGAGAATTGATGATAGTATATCCGGTTTCTCATGATGGGTTTAGAAGAGATAGGTTCCATAAATGCAGTTTTAAGATTAAATAAAGTAAATAAGACAGAATGGAACTTATCAGTAAATGCTTTCCAAACCAAATGTTGACAATGTAGAGGGTTGTGGAGAAGGGAGGGTTGAGTCGTGCCACTTGGTCATCACTCTCCCTAAAACTGCATTTGTTGTGAAGGCGAAGTAGAGGGTTATGGAGAAGGGAGGGCTGAGTCGTGCCATTTTGTCCCATTTGTAAGGGCTACCCCTAACTGTTTTAAGGCAAACATAAGCGTTGTCTCCAACATTTGTAATTGGTCCCATTGAAGAGTTAAATCTTTGAGAAATTGGGAATTGATGATAGTATATCCAGTTTCTCATGATGGGGTTAGAAGAGATAGGTTCCATAAATGCAGTTTTAAGATTAAATAATGTAAATAAGACAGAATGGAACTTATCGGTAAATGCTTTCCAAACCAAATGTCCACAATGTAGAGGATTGTGGAGAAGGGAGGGAGAGCAATCCTAATAATATACTTAACGCCAAATCTTTTCCTTAGCAATGTGGGACAAGAGTCTCCTATATGCAACAGGAGGGAAAGAGAGAATAGACAAAATCAAAACAAAAGGGAGGGAGAGAGGAGATTCTTGAAACTTTGAGTCTCCCTCCAACATGCGTTAATTATTTAAGATGCAAAATTTGCATTGTAAATGCATGCAAATGAAATAAAATTTGCATTGTAAACGCATGTATCAATTGATACAAAATGAATGCAAAACTGAACTATATGCAAATTTTTTATCCCGTTCAAATTTGCTTTGCAAACAAAAGGAATAAAAGATATTAGTGAAAAGGGGGAAAATAGAAACAAGGGAAAAAAAACTTGTGGTTTTCAAAAAAAAATAAACAAAGAGAAAAGAAAAGAAAAACGTCTGAGAAAGATGTGAAAGCAAAGAACAGAGATTTAATGCGTATTCAAATTCAATTAATCCTGGATGTATACGTTTACACACACAAGCATCATCCCTGGAGCAAAGGAAGTTTCCCTTGATTGTAATTCTTCCATGCATATGCATGTGACAGCTGATGGAGGGCTGTTTGGATTGGTTTCTTCGATCCTTCAGCCCACGTGAGCCCTATTTATTTACATTCTCAATACTAACAATTGTCCTAGAGTTCTCATGATGAACACGTGGTAATTAATGACTTTTGTTATCACAGGGAGAGAGGCAAAATGAAGGGTCCTTTTAGACCAAATTAAACCAGCTTTGTATGTGGTTTACAGTAGTTCTTACATGGATCGATATTCTGTGGATTAATTGTTTTCTCTGAAACAGAAATCGGATTTTGCCCTAACAAAATTGATCATCGCACTATTCGCACAACATTTGCAGTTATGCATTGGTAAAGGCAGAGGCATAAATTTTTTATGAAGGGGGCCAAAACTTATGAGGCCAACCATTGGGTAAAAAGTGAGGGGAGAGAGGAAACTTAGAAAAATATATTCAATGTGCAGATTTTTGGACCATAGGGGGGCCATGGCTCCCCTGGGTCCCCCTAGCTCCGCCCCTGTGCATTGGAAACATATCTGTGCTTATATCTTTTTATTTATGGAAAGTTATTTCCATTAATGCATGGGCCGGAAGGGTTGTGAAGAGTGTGAGGACCAAATTTATGAGGATTAAACCCAGATTTCTGAAAAACACATCACATCCATAAGACATTCTTTTAGGGGTGTGGTGTATTGTGAAATCATTTATGGAAGGTTTTGAAACACAAAATATCATAATTTTTCTTTTTACATCAAAATCTCATAGATTTTGTCTACACCCTGGCTAATTAATCCTTAATTAATCAAAATATTTTCTTTAACTTTAGTACTTTACTAACAATACACCTACATGTATCAGAGTACAACATGCCTCATGGAATATGGTTTGGTTCAGACTTCACACCATGTGATTTTGAGCTGAGTTGAGCCAAATACTTGGTTGTTCGAATTCGGTTTGCCAAAACAATGTTAGGCTCTCAAGTTTGAGCTCGAGCTTGATTTGAGCTAAAGACTTGAGCTTGTATTTGGCTTTGTTCAGCTCAAGCTTGACTATGAGCCAAGCTTCTTATAAAACATAAAAATTATAAAATTTTTTTATTTTATGTATATGTATGTATACATATAATAAAAATTTTATATGTATATATATAAGGCTCGACTAGGGTTGCAAGCCTTACAAGCTGAGTTTTATTAGGTTTGAACTTGATTTGATTAACAAACAAGCCTATATATTGAGTTCCAATCAGTTCGAAGCTCGGTTTAAACTGAGGCGAATCAAACTTTTTTATGAGTCAAACTCGAATAACTTGTGAAAAATTCAAATTGTTTTGACCCCTAATTACACTTCAGTGGGGTCTAGTAGATTAATAAACACTGCAAAAAGGAAAAAAAAGAAAATCGCGTTGCCGAACACTAACAAAACTGTGTTAAACAGGTAGGCTACGCCAAAGCAGACCTATTTTATGTCGTTTAGGAGGTTTTGGACACAATTAAAGAAGAAGAAAACTGATTAAGTATAAACAACAACAATGTGGCCAAGAGTCGATCTAAGCCAAACCACAGTCCAAAATGAGATTATTGTCTCTGAAAAATAGTTTGTTTGGATGAGAAAAATAATAATAAAATACGGCGAGTATAAGACGAAACAAGGCGGCCGCACCGCACCCAATCCGTTTGTTTGTTTGGACCTTTCTAATTTCTAAACTCATTAAAACAGTTGAAAGTTACACTAAGAAAAACGACCTTAACTGAACTCCTAAATTGACCGTAATCAACCAACCTCAATGCACATTTGGAAATAAAATATTTCTAACTTAATGACTTTAATTATTCACTTTACTACACTAAGTAGGATTCAAGAAAGAAATTCCTTGAATCATAGTTGGATGGGTTTCAATAGATTCCTCAGTGAAGCAGATAAAACGTTAAATCATGCAATTACCTCAGCATTAGATTCATGAGAAAGAGCCAAAATATTTTAGCAGTTCAATTTCCATCAGCATAATTTGAACCTGAGCAACATTGAACTGCTAATTTAATAGCTCAATTTAATTATCCCTTTTATCAAGTTAATTTATTAATATGTTGTTAATTAACCTAAGTTACATTTGATTATTTAATTATGTAATTAATCATTTTTAATAATGTATTCAATTTTTAATTGTTTAACAATTTTTTATTCCTTTTATTAAGCTAAGTTAATTAATTAAGTTAACAAAATTGATTTTAAATTAGAATTTTGTTTGGAAATAACAATTATTTGGTATTATAATATAATTATATGAATTGAAGCCGTTAAATTAGTTAGTTTTATTAAAATAAGTTAATTAATTTAACTAAGTTAATTTAAATTAATGTGATTTATTTAACTAAGTTGTTTAAGATAAGACAATTAAGTTAATTAAGGTTGTAAGTTAGTTATTAATTTTTCATTATTTATTCATACAATTAATGTTTTTCAGTTATTTGCTTAATCATTTTTTTTCATTTTAGCAATCTAAGTTAATTAAGTTGACTAACTTAAAGTTAATTAATTTAACTTATTAACTAAGTTTATCTAAGTAATTTTTTGGTGATAAATCTAAGTCAAAGTAGAATTTTAACTTAATTAATAATTTAGTTAATTAGGTTACTTTACGTGATGGACCTTCTAGTTAATTAAATTTTGGCTTTGACCTCCTAAAAAATTAAGTGAGAGGACTTTCTATTTTGCCTAGTCATGAAAATTGTTCATACAGAGAGAGAGAGAGAGCAAAAGTGTGACCTACTAATGCACATATGGGTCACATAAGAAGATACTACATTTCTAACCAATTACAATACACCATGTACATCAATTGGTACACGTGAGGCCATATATAGGTTGACGTGGTAAGACAATTTGGTTTGAACTTGGAACTTCTATTCTAGGGATAAATTTTTTTAGGCACAACAAAAATCAACTTTCATTGAAGCGGAGGAGATACAGGAAAGCACTGTGATTGGTTTTGATTACTACATATATAATATACTTTTCAACCAATAATGTGGAATTTGATCTTGAAATTCGATCCATGTTTCGTTTGTCTAATCTGTATCTATTAGACATATAGTGGGCTATAGAGTTCTTTTCCCTTCGAATAACACATGGTTTTCATAATCGGACCGGACTGGACCGGTCGGTCGGATTGGAAATTAATCAGGTGACCGGTTTTCGTTTTCCTTAAAATTAGATTTTCCATAAAAATCATTGATTTTAGTCAGTAAACTGCTGATTTAGGCAGTTAACCATTCGAACGGTTTTGACTGATTTTTATTTTTTCATTTTTTTTTGTCAGAACATATCAATCGTTCAACCCAGTAACCAGACTCCTGATCGATTCGATCTCTGGGTCGGTTTTAAAAACCATGATATAACATTACATATTGGAGTCAACTTTTGACAGTACAGTTGTAGCGAAGACCAGTCAAACTGAAGGTTTACCTCCTCTTGAGTTCTGCTTGTTTCATAAACTCAAATTGTGATTCTTCTTTTATTTCCTTCTTGTTGTGTTGTTAACTCCCTTCCATTTTCTCCTTTTAACCATACAATATTATACTATTTTCTCGTATATTACATCATGTTGTGGAAGAATCTTGTGTTCTTGTCTCCTTCGTTGAGCCACAAGTCTCTTGATCTTTGCCTCGACATTTGTTAATAGTCATCATCATCTAAGCCTTGTACCGACTATATGGGGCGGGTTACATACATGAATCCTATTTAATTTGTATTTCACAACTGTTGAATGCCATATCCATCATTAGGTTGTGATGCTTATATAATTTCCTATTAATTCCACCCAAATCGTTGAGGTTGGGCTTGATGGTAGCCCTATCAAAGAGAACACAAGATCTATTCAACACTTCGTTTATCAAGTCATGAACATTTCTTTTTTTTTATTTTTTTTGAGTAAATCATTTAACCCTCAATTAATATCCACATAACTAGTAGGAAGCCGTAGCTTTTTTTTTTAAGAAACTTCTTAGACCAAGATTAGTCTTTTTAAAATAAATCCAATCCATTTTACTATTTTTTCACGATGTTTTCAAGTTTAAAATTTGTTCAAGTAAATTACTTTAGCTAATAATCTCTTGATCAATCCAATAAAGAAATCCCATTCAAAAAAACCAATAAAGAAATAGTAATGATATATATATGATCATTTGTTCAAGGCGATTTTAAGCTTATTATATCAATCTTAAATGGGTCCCATTTAATATTGTTTCTAGATCATCTACATGTGAGCCGTGGGGCAGACACTCTTTCATTTGCCTGACAATTAATTTAAGTTGAGAGAGATTCTTCTTGGTATCTGGGGAACATTGGCTTGTTCAGTGAGCAAACGTCAAACTTTGATAGCAATTTTATACATCCCATGAGTAGTTGTTTCCGGTCACAGTGAAACTATTATTTGTATTCTTGCAGGAAAGAAGAAGAACAAGAGCAATAATGTCCACTGAATTATTAATTACATATATTCAAATGTGAGTTTATTTGAAGTGATCGATGTGAGCTGATTAACATGAATATGAATCTGAGGATGTTTTTATATATCCTTCAATTAATTAAAATCATTTGAAAGCTAAGTGAAGCAATTGACGAGATGAATGAGTTGAAAATAACTAATAGCTTGATATTTTATAAATTTTACAAACCCTAGATCTTTCAATGTTTTTTTATTCAAATGATAATAAAAGTGAAAAATACCTAAAAAATTTTATAAAGGAATTATTGTAGTTATTTATTTATTTTTTTTTAAGTGAGAATCTATGTTGTCAGAAAGACATGATGCCGGAATAGTTTTGACTTTTGATCAATCAGAACTCATTCATGAATTTTGATAAATACCACCTTGTTGATTACCACTTTTACCATCTTGTTTGATTGGTTACAAGTTTTCCCAATCTTATTAGTCAAATACATTAAGGCTCAGTTTAGAAAGAATATAAATACAACAACATATAGTATAAATAAATACAAAATATAAAGTTTTGCACTCTATATATTTATATTTATATTTTTTTTTAAATTGAGGTGAGTCTAAAAGAACCACACAATCATGCCATGAGTACAAAGCAAACATACAAATAAAGGTAAATTTCTTAAACTATCTTTATGGTTTAGTTAATTGACTAAGTATATCCTTGCTGTTTGAAAATTAACTAACACTATCCCTACTGTTTTTGACAATTGACTAATATTTTTCTTACCGTTAATATCAAGACAAAAACGACTATTTTACCTTTTATTCTTCTTCAAATTTTCAAAATAAACAGGCAAAAAAGGGAAAAAAACGCTGAACTCAGTGACTCTTAAGGCGATCTCAGCACTTATATCCCTATCATTTTTGCACCTAAAAACCCCTTTGATAACAATCGCAACAATGAGCACTATTGAGTTGATGGCGGAGAAAGCAAAGGGGTGAAACAAAAACAATAAAAACCCCTTGATCTGTACGGATTTGATGGCAGATAAAGCAAAGAGAGGCCTTGCGAGAGCTGAACGCCGTGAACCACGGGTGTGGATCTGATGAACGCCAAGCTAATAACGAGAGTAAACTTACCTAATGTAGCCTGATACAGAGAATTAATGCCAACACGGGATGATAGAGGAGCAGGGGAGAGATTTCGATTAGTTTCAATTGCGGCAATGATGACCGGGGATATAACAGAGTTTAGTGAGAGGAAGTTAATTTGTTCTGCCTGCTGGAGAATCTACCGTTTGCTGCCACTGTGACGTCTAGCTCGAGTTCAGGAGTTTGAAGACGATGGTGAACAATGATCCAAAATGCAAAAATAAATTAGGGAAGGGGTGGGAAAAAAGATCGGGAAGATGAGGAGAGAGGGGACGAGAGAGAAAGAGAGAGAGAGAGAGATATTGAAAGAGAGAGCGAGAAGGCAATATGCCGTGCTCAGATCATTGCAACGGCAGCGGCAGTGACCCCTCTTTGAACGAAAATAGAGGAGCGCTGCTGCAATGAGTTACAGTACCTTTCATTGTCGCTCGAACCAGAAGCAGCAACGGCGATGACCCCTCTTCAAATGAAAACAGAGGAGATCGTCGCTCGAGCCAGAAGCAACGATGGCAATTTAACCTCTGATCTCTCTTCTTCTCTCACACTTTCACTTCTTTTTTTCTTCTTCTTCTTCTTTGGCTGGTGGAACCGGCACAGCCAAAACTAGTCAGCAGGCAGCCATCAGCAAAGGTAAAGAGGTGGAATGAGATAAAGTAGAGACGGTGCTACTGCAACTTCCAGCTGAAACCGGTTTCATACCCCTGCTGTATAACTGGCCTCTCGTGCAACTTATAACTCGAGTAGAGTGAGAAACTCTTCCTCTGTTTTTTTTCTTATTTCGTCATTTGGGGGGTTGAGAAATACATATACAAACATCTCCTAATTATACATAAATTCTAGTTCTACCTCTCCTAGTTACATACAACTTAGGATGAGATTTATCCCTGAATTCAAAGGATATCCCCTAGTTTTACAGCTCACGCCAATACTCCCCTTCACCTTGGTGCGTACAGATCTTGGATGCCCAACTTGCCAAGTGAGCTGTAGAAGTTTTTATTGGATATAGCCTTTGTAAGTATATCTGCCAACTGGTCTTCAGATTTGACAAAGGGAAATCGAATGGTTTTGTCTTCGATATTTTGTTTGATGAAATGCCGGTCCACCTCCACATGATTTGTTCGATCATGTTGGACGGGATTTTGAGAGATGTCAATGGCAGCCTTGTTGTCGTAGAATAGGTCCATTGCAGAGGTTGGGGGAAAACCAATTTCAGTCATATTAGTCTTCTCAGCCAGAGTAGCTCTCACAACCCTTTAGCCATTCCTCGAAACTCAACTTCAGCACTTGATAGGGCCACAACCTTCTGTTTCTTACTCCTCCATGTGACTAGATTTCCTCCGACGAATGTAAAGTACCCCGAGGTGGATTTTCTATCTGAGACATTTCCGGCCCAGTCTGCATCTGTGTACCCTTTTATCTTTAGATGATCATTTTTGAGAACATGAGTCCTTTTCCGGGTGAGGACTTCAAGTATCAAAGAATTCGCATTACAACATTCATGTGATTTTCGCTTGGGCAGTGCATGAACTGACTCACTACGCTGCCGGCGTAGGTGATGTCTGGGCGAGTATAAGAAAGGTAAATGAGTTTACCCACCAGCCTTTGGTATCTCTCCTTATTGGTAGGTACTTGGTTTGGGTATTCTCCAAGTATATGGTTCTAAACGATAGGTGTGTCTACCAGTTTGCACTTCAACTGTCCCACTTCGGAGAGTAAGTCCAAGGTGTATTTCCGTTGGAACAGAAATATGCCTTCCTTTGATCTAGCGACTCCAATACCTAGAAAGTACTTTAGCCCACCTAAGTTCTTCATCTCGAACTCAGATGCCAATTGCTTCTGCAGTGTTGCTATTTCTCCTTAATCATTCCCCGTGATAATCATGACATCCACGTATATTATTAGGGCTGTCATCTTTCTTCGTTGGTGCTTTAAGAATAGTGTATGATCTGAATTGCTTTGCTAGAAGCCATATTTTTTCATCGCGAGACCGAACCTCCCAAACCATGCCCGTGGAGGTTGCTTTAGTCCATATAGTGCTCGTTGTAGCTTACACACAACTTGGTTCTTAGAGTTCGCTGTATAACCAGGTGGGATGTCCATGTATACCTCCTCTTCAATATCACCATGAAGGAAGGCGTTCTTCACATCGAACTGGTGTAGTGGCCAATCAAGATTTGCGGCAAGAGATAATAAGACTCTGATCGTATTCAGCTTGGCTACTGGGGAGAAAGTCTCTTGATAATCTATGCCCTGTGTCTAGGTATATCCTTTTGCGACCAGTCTTGCTTTGTATCTCTTGACTGCCCCAGCTGCCTTGTATTTGACAGAAAATACCCATTTACACCCTACTGGTCTTTTCCCTTCAGGCAAGGTGACTAAGGTCCATGTCTTGTTCATTAGTAGTGCCTCCATCTCTTCTTGTATGGCCCGAGTCCATTTTGGGTTTGTCAAAGCTTCTTGGACACTAGTGGGAATATAATTAGAGGGCAATTCTTGCACAAACGACTTTAGAGGTTTGGTGAGTCTCTTCGTTGATACATAGTTGGCAATTGGATACTTTGTCCTCCTATCCTCAATATCTGGAGAATATCTGTTTGGCAGTTTGCCACGATTATACCTGAAAAGTAAGGTGTAGCCAGTTGAAGTATCGTTAGAGCTTGAAGGAGTGGTAGGGGAGGTTACCTCAGGGATGCTTTCACGTGCTTCCGGGATATCCTTAGGAGGTGGGCTTTTCGGTACTGGCGAGGTTGGGCTCTCTACTTCTTCTGCTGGTAAAGGTGATGCCGACGTTGAGGTCTCCGTAGATACTTCTAGTGTAGTCTTTGTAGGTGCTTTACCGGTTGCCTCATTGACCACCATTTCTGTTGAAGTACTCGTATTCGGTCAGTCAGATAAAAACCAGTTCTGTTCTTCACTCCGACTCTCCCCCTGAAGAGAAGAATTGGTTGTAGAATGAGAGTAGAAGGTTTCAGATTCTAGGAAGGTGACATCCATGGTAACAGGTACGGTGGGTGACTGGGTCATAACATCGGTACCCTTTCTGGTGTAGCGCATACCCCAAGAATATACATCGAGCTGCTCATGGATCCAGTTTTGTACGTTGATTTGGATGTAGATGCATGAACTTCACACATCCAAAAACTCGAGGTGGAATCATCAAAACAGAGGGCAATGAGACATGAGATGAAAGAGCTTGTAATGGTGTTTTAAACTGTAAGACCCATGAGGGCATTCAGTTAAGGAGGTGCATGGCGGTAGCAACAACATCAACCCAATGTCAGTTAGGTACATGTGCTCCAAGTAGCAAGGCGCGGACAGTTTCGAGTATGTGCCAGTTCTTCCTTTCTGCAATGCCATTCTACTGTGGAGTTTGGGGGCATGAAGTCTCATGAATTAATCCATGGACCCGAAAATAATCTTGGAACCGTTGATTCATGTATTCCCCGTCGTTATCAGACCGGAGTACCTGAATCTGTGATTTGAACTGAGTCTTCACCATTATATGGAAGGATTGAAAGACAGTCAGCACTTCATCTTTATGTTTCAGCAGATATAACCATGTCATGCGAGTGCAATCATCAACAAAGATTACAAATCATCAGAATCCAGAGACTGTAGTCACCGGGGATGGCCCCCACATGTCCGAATGAATCAAAGCAAATGGAACTTGACTTTTATTCATACTTAAGGGATAGATTGTTCTATGATTCTTAGCTAGGATGCAAGTGTTACATTGAAAAATATGCGGTTGTGTATCTGAAAATAACTCCGAAAATAAATGTCTCATATAACTGAATGATGGATGTCCTAACCGGCGATGCCAAATCCAAATCTGTTGTTCCTTGGTGTTACCCTGATGATGTTTATGATGCGCTTGACCCGTGCTAAGATCATCCATGTAGTAGAGCCCCCCCCCCCCCCCCCCCCCCCCCCCCGCCTACTACCACGCTCAATTATCTCCTTGGTGAGAATATCCTGAAGAAGACAGAAAGTGAGATAAATGAGCATAACACAATTCATATCAGAGGAGATTTGATTGACAGATAGTAATTTGTGAGAGAGTGAGGGAACAAGCAAGGTGTTTTTCAATGATATAGTAGGTGACAATGTCACAGTGCCTGCTCCTGTGACTTGAGAGATTGCCCCATTGGCATTAGCAATTGTAGTCCGTCTTAGTGGTGAAGTCTTTGATAAGTCATTAGCATCATAGGCCATGTGGTCAGTGGCTCTTGAGTCAAGTATCCATGCCTTGTTGTCAATGGTCTTGTTGGGAAGATTTTTACCTGAATCCGAGAGGTGAACTTCTCCCTGTGGTGCGAATGAGAGTTGAGATTCTGTTGTAACTGTTGCAGCCTTACCACTAGTTTCAGCCTTGTCTTGGCGTTTCCGAGCTTGGAGTTCATGCCACCAGTCGGGATAGCCATGTAGCTTGAAGTAGTTCTCCCGGGTATGCTTTGAGTTGCCACAATGAGAGCATTTAGTACTACCAGAAGATGCTCGAGATTTAGAGGAAGTACCAGATTTTTCCTGCTTGCAGGCAGAGAGCTCGTTGAAGAGGGCTTAGGTTGCCCAGTCTTAACACCTTTAGAGGCCAAAACTGCTCCTGGATATGGTTGCCAGTTATCATGACCCTCTATCAGATAGCTTCTCTTCGAACATGTGCGTAAGCCTGTTCAATAGTGGGAAGAAGATTCATTTGGAGTACATCTGCCCGAATTTTGTCTAGTCTGTCATCAAGGCCACCCAAGAAGATATACACTCTCTCCTCTTGAAGGAGAGTATTGTATCGTTGAATATCCACCGCACACTCCATCGGATTCGAACGGCGAAAATCAATTTCTCTCCACAATCCTTGGAGATCATTATAGTACTTTTCAAGAGACCCTCCAGACTGGCGCAAGCGGGTCACACGACGTCAAAGATCATATACTTGTGAGGTATCACTGCCATCAGAGTACGTGGAAGCCACAGAATCCCACACCATCTTTGTTGTAGGGAATCAAATAAAGTGACCAATCAAGGATACGTCCATGGAGTTAATTAACCAACCTTTGACAATAGCATTGTCGATGCGCCACCTTCGAAAGGTTGGGTCAGTTTGTGGAGGCTGAGGTAGTTCTCCATTAATATATCCCAGATTGTCTCTGCTAGATATATACATCTCAACAACTTGGGACCAAAGGGCATAGTTGGTGCCATCCAACTTGATACCGACCTGAGCGGCGGAGGTTTTTGCAGTTGAGATCGGTCTGTGCAGGAGTTTACTCATTCTGGTGGTCAATTCAGTGAGAGTAGGATTAGGTTGTTGTTCTCCAAACGGATCTGTGGTTTCCGAATTAGACATGATTATCAGCGGGTTGTAGCGGTAGTAGCACTTGTCAGCCTTGCAACGACAATAATAGTAGCCAACCACCCGAGGTCCGCGATGGGGTTGATAGTTCTGGATAGATCCATTGCCGGAGTTGCAACGGTAATGGCAGTGGATAGAGCCACCGTCGGACTTGCAGTGGTAATAGCAGCGGTCACCCCCCAGTGATCAAGATTTCGCACTAATTAGAACCTGCTGTGGAGATAGCAGCGGTCACCTCCCGATGACCAAGATTTCGCGGCGACCAGGATTTGCGGCGGTGATAGCAGCGATCACCTCCTGATGACCAGGATTTTGCAGTGGCCAGGGTTTGTGGTGGTGATAGCAGTGGTCCCCTCCTAGTGACCAAGGTTTTGCAGCGATCAGAACCTGTGGTGGTGATAGCAGTGGTCACCTCCTGATGACCAAGTTTTTCGTAGCGATCACAACCTGCAGCAAAGATAGCAGCAGTCGCCTCCCGATGACCAAGGTTTCACGGCGACCAGGATTTTCGGCGGTGATAGCAGCGGTCCCCTCCCGGTGACCAAGTTTTCGCAGCGATCAGATCCTGCAATGGGGATAGCAGCGGTCACCTCTGATGACCAAGATTTCGCAGCGACAGGGATTTGCTGCGGTAATAGCAGCGGATGGAGCCTCCTGCTGGCGACCAAGATTTCACAGCGATCATATCGTCGAGTTTATCACGGATCGGTATGAATGAGAAACTCTTCCTCTGTTTTTTTTCTTATTTCGTCCTCTGTAGGGGTTGAGAAATATATATACAAATATCTCCTAATATACATAAATTCTGGTTCTACCTCTCCTAGTTACATACAACTTAGGATGAGATTTATCCCTGAATTCAAGGGATATCCCCTAGTTGTACAGCTCACGCCAATAGCAACTTCCTCCATTGCCGTGTACCTGATCGGGAATTGTCGTTCAACATGCAACTTTCGGTTTCATGTAGTTGGTAATTTGAGCTGTGGATTTGAGAGAGAGAAGTGATCGAAGACTCTTTGTTCTCCAATGCTTGGACTTGTACTGCAGCTGCTCAAATGTGCATTCTCGTCGACTTGGTCGTCCGTCTCCACAAAGAAGGGAAGAGAGACCAGAGACAGAGGCGGAGGGGGAGGTTTGAGAATGGAGAGAGTGGGGGTTTAGGCATCAGGGGATGAGGGTAATATTGGATTTTGAAAAAGAATTTATAGGTCACATGAGATCACATATGCACAAATTGTGACAAAGCATGAAGAAATGCTAATGACAGGGATAGAGTTAGTCAAATGTCAGAAGCAATAATAGTAGTGTTAATCAATTTTCAAACAGTAAGGATACAGTTAGTCAATTAGTTAAATCAGAAAGGCAGTTTAAGAAATTTACTCTATGAATAATTCAGTTTAGCTAAATGAAAACAAAGGAAGATGGAAAAAGTAAGACTCACGAGATGATCGTCAATGCAAAGTGCCACAACTCACAAGTTGCTTTCGATGAAGAGAGAGGTGGAGCTACACTTGTTAATGTTGTTATCTATCTTATTCCTTATATTCTCATAGAAAAGGGAAAAACAAACAAAAATTGCTCATGTTCTGGTTATCCTTTCCTTTTGTACTCCCGTCAAATCCGGCAACATTATTACTAGTATTATAGTAAGCATCAATATATAAACTGTTTAAAGAGATGAGATATTTGTTTGAATGGACCGGACATACATTCAAGCTGTGTCTTCTAGCGGCTGCGGTGGAGTTAGTAGTGGCATTGCATTCATCTGTATGGTGTTTTTCTGACAACGACACACCGGTGGGCCGGTGGCTGGATCATAATAAGGCTATATATTTCTGTGGGTTGTGTTGTGACAAAATGGTAGACGTTTTATATTGTCTTTTTTCTACAAATATTGCACTGTTTGAAAATGTCCTTGACTAGTGGATTCTCTTCGATATAAAAGTTTGAATTCCAGTCAAAAATCATTTAGGGGTGCAATTTAAATCAGGGCCGGGCTACGTTAATTACGTTGAGAATTTGTTAAATCAAGATGTACAACTGGTAGAATGTGGATTATTCTCTAATATTCATTCACTCAGTGATGAGTTGACACTTTTTGGGATTGGATAATACTTGGCTGAGGACGTGTACTATCGCATCTTGATTTTTTTACATCTAAACTCTAAGTTTCTGAATCTAAATCCCTTAAATAGAGAGCTTTTACACAACCCGAGAAAATATTTATTTAATAAATGGTTGAACTAAACTACATTTCAAAATTCATTGGGGCAAGCACCCATGTGGCATTAGGCTGATATCATTTTCAGATAAACTACAATGGAACCAAATACCAAATACCATCTACATATACTACAAGTCTACAATCCCATCCAACCTAATCATTTTCTTGCAATCTCCCAATGACGAGAAAAAAAACTGATTGCTGAAGCTTTGAATTTAAAATGAGGGAAATCATGTTATTGTATTGGTGACCATATGAAATTGCTCCCTATGTCCCAACTAGACTCTTTCATTGTATCAAACATCATCATCATCATCTAATTAAGCCTTATTCCAACTATATGGAGTTAGCTACATGAATCTTGTTTTACTAGTCCATTCTATTTAATGCTATGCAATGATAAATTATTGATTCTTAAGTTATTTCTTAATACTTCTAAACATGTCCTTTTTAGTCCACCTCTTTCCCTTTTTGGAGTTATTCTTAAGTTTCTACGAATGACTTTATTCTATTTTTTCTATTTACTTCGGCATACACATTTTTGCCACTCATTTTTTGATATGTTTTTTGATTGTCCAATACTCTATTTTTTACAACATAATTAGCCTTACAATTGTTTTATTGAAATTTCCTTTTAATATAAGTGGCATTTTCTTATCACATAAAACTCTAGATACACTCTCTCCATTTGTCCATCCTACATCGTATGAGTCCCTGCTAGTATATATATTATATAAATAGCAAGACGGTCCACATCACCTTGGTTCTTGCTCCATTACTCCAGCCCTACATTCTCCTTAACTCTCTCTCCTCTCCCCCACGACTCACGTTTGTCTATAACAACTTAAATTCTCTCCTTAATAAGCTCAATACATGTTTTATTATCCTCTCTTTCATTTATATGTCTAATTCCCCTCTATTTCTCCACTTTCCCATAAAAATAGGGCCATAATTTATTAAGATTGTTTTTTCAAATCAAACAATATTTATATCTATAGACATGACTTCAAGCAAAGAGAGGGGAATAAGGGGAATTTGATGTTTCCTATATCTTTATGGCATCTTCCATTATTGTTAAATAATCTATTCTTATAATTGTGAGCTCCAAAAAGTTCATGGATGGCTCAAAAAAAAAAAAAAGAGTCGCCACCCATTTTTTAGAGGAAATGGGCCATCATTTCCAAATTCGAAATAGGCACACAATCAAGAGAATTTGGGTCCCAAGGATTGGAAGAGGGAAGGTGTTAGGCACCCTTATCTCCAAGCCACTATAGCAGCCCAATATGGGAGTTGTCTAGGCTCTATTTCCTATGAAAAATAATAGAAATGGTTGTTGGAATTTTTGAAATCTGGAAAAATATGCTTTTAACTTCTATTGAGAACGATTTTGAGGTGATGTTATCAGGTCTTAAGTATTAATTTTCCTAAAACCTTCACCTCAAAGTTGAGAACAATGATTTTCCAAGGTCTCAAAACTTTAAGCAACAAAAAAAAAAAAACTCGAGCTACAGATGCGGTGAGACACTCACTTCTCATATGTAACATTGTCAGCGACATTCCAACAATCAAATTGATCGAAAGAGTGGTTGAATGAGCTCAATACTAGTTTGATATGGTTCAATGCTTGGATATTTCATACAAATTTTAGATCTGAAACATAGTGGGTGGATTTGGAGTTTTACAAAAGTAGAGTTGGGAATGGGATTTCTATAGAAATTGGGGAATGCTTTTAAGGTCTCTCCTCTATTTATCCTTTCTTCATATCTACCCCCAAAGTCCTCCCCTGGTGTTTCCTTGAGCTTGAGTTGGATTAATATTTATAGAGAAAGGAAGGGGGAGAGTTTTGAAATTTGTCTAACTAAAGAGCTTGGGCTTCAAGAGAGCTTTTGTAGGAAAATGGACAAGGAATTTTCAAAGAAAATGGTGTTCAATCAAACTTTCCTCTTTGTAAAAGATTTTCTTCGATTTGGGGGTGGTTTTCATGGGTTTTGTGTGTCCAATGGGAGTTTTGGGCATGCTTATCATGGCAGTTTCGTATTTGGGCCTATCAGTGGCATAAAGTGTAAATTTGACCCACTTACTAAAGCTATTTTGTCATTTCTTAGTCTTAAATAGGGTATCTTTGGGTTTTTGGCCTTTTGGGTCTATTAGGCTTAATTTCATTGGTCAAAGTGTTTGAACAACTCAAGAATGGGACTGACATCAGGCATCACTCCCTTTGAGGTTTTAAGTTGGGATATATGACATGATGATTTAATCTAATACGTCAAAATGGAATATTTTTATTTTAGTAGTTAAATGGGTAAATAGGTCATGAAATTTGACGTACTAGGATTTTTTGGTTTATGAACACAGTGGTGTGGTCTGATTGGTTAAATGAAGCTGGGATGATGGAAATCTATGGCTGAGAAATTTGGATCAACGAGATTTATTGAAATAGAACATTTGTTTGATGAGAGTCTAATGAGGGAATTTTGGTAAGAAATTTGGTGGGTAGGAACTTTTTATTGTCTTGAATATGATGGAAACTATAGATCTTTAATCAAAGTAGTGGATTAACATGTTTATTTTAGATCATGGTCTTAGCTTATGGTTTATCAATCAATGAGAGGATTCAAAATGAAATCTCACTTTTTCAACGGTCAAATGAAGGAGTTTGGTCGTGAAATTTGATGTGTCAGAGTTTTTTGGGTTTTTGAACACAGTGATAAGGCTTGATTGGTTAAATGTAGTTGGGATGATAGATGATAAGCTCTAATCAATGAGATTTGATGAAATAGAATCTAGGTTTGATGGTGGGTCAAATGAGGGAATTTTGAGTTCAAATTTGGTAGGTAGGCATAGATTAAGGTGATGAATCAAGTGGATGGTTTTGATTTAAGAAAGAAATTATCAATCTTGGTAATTATTCATGGTCATTAAAATGGGACTTTAGTGTTTTTATAATTAATTGTCATAAATTTGTAGTGGGATTTGCCAGTTGATTGTATTTTAGTGATCTTGAGGCGATGGATGTGTTGGATTTGATTTTGAGGAGGTAGAATTTGAATAAATTGGGGCCTTAGAAAGGAAGTTGGCATAATGATAGGTCGTTGCGTGACTAATTTTTTGTTTTCTAAGTCTGTAGCCTTATTTGATTTGACGGCGATGTTGATATCAAGGTTTTCATTTGTCCTATAGATTATATCAAAAAAGGTAACTTTGACTTTATAAAGTCTCAATTTGATCTATTGTGTTTCCAACTTTTGGGGCCTAAAAGTAGGGTACAAAGAAGTAGGGTGAAGGGATCGAGCAAAAATTGGATGTTGACAATAATCTATTGTTAAATAACCCATTAGTTATGAAAATTATTAAAAATTTTTGGAAAATATTATACCAAAAATTAATAAACAATCCATTATTTAATATTTTTTTCATTAATAAATGTGTTCAAAATTTCAACATTTAACATAATTTACATTAATCATTATAATTTAATAAGTTTTCATTAAACTTTTACAATAATAATTTATTGATAAAAGATATTACTAATTAACGTAATTTAATAATTTCTATGAAATCAATAATTATAGTTAACAATGATCAAATAACTTAGGTAAACTCTTTAACTCATAATCTATAATTATTTTGTGAATAAGTAATTAAAATTTAAGAAATTAATCTATGAAAAAAATATTTTCCAAAACTATTTAAATAATAACCCATTATTATTATTCAACTAAATAATTATTAAAAAATTAGGAAATTTGAATTAGGAAATTAATCTATCATAAATTGTTTCATAACTATTTAAATAACAATCTGTTATGATTATTATTTCAATAAATAATTATTAAATAATTTGGGAAAATTATTAAGTATATCCACACCGATCTAGACCACTTGGTCAATTTCGATCATACCTGGTTTTACATTATTTAACAACAAATGGTTTACTTTTATTTAAAATAATATAATTTACCATAATTACATTAATTTACTATAATTATATTTACTTTGATTAATAGTAAATAATTTAGGTTTAAAAAGTAATTTACATTAATTTATCGTTATTGTAAATAAATAATTTATTATACACTACTACTAATCAATAGAAATTTCATTAATTTTTTTGGAAATTATCATAAAATATTGTAATTCATTGTTAGTTAATTACTTGTAGAAAATTATTAAAATTGTAGGGATGGTAATTTCCCTATGATGCAAGTTTCCTCAAATCTTAAACTGGCCAGGGTAGAGATGGGGTAGGGATAGGAAAAATATTTTTTCCCCAAATTAGGGGTAGGGTTTGCATAGAATTCCCCAAACCAAATGGTAAATTAGTAAAATATCTATAGATTTAATATTGATTTTTAAAATATCTCTAAATTTTCCTCATAATCCTAGGATCTTATAAAATACCCCTAAATTCCCATAATCCTATTTGTAATACATCCATAAATTAGATTTTTTTTAAGTGGTTGCCTTAGGGTCGGAAAAATTTAGGGATTCCCCATCCCAGATGGAGATTGGGTGCCTCACCTCATAGGGTTAGGGCAGGAATGGAGTAGTATCTTAACTTATGAATGTGAGGGACAAGGAGGGGTGCCCCATCCCGTGCATCGCACCCCCCCCCCCCTAATAAGACTATAAGCTCTCCATGACCTAAACCGGATTCTTTTAATTCTCACCATATATACTTGCATAGTTGTATGTGCAGTACCAAAGACTATAAGCTCTAGTATTTTCACTATTGAAATCTTGAAAATTATGAAAAGGATTTAAATACCAAGTCTTATTGTAACAAAATTTTATATTGTTTAGCAAAGCATGGTTGTAGCATTTAGAGCATTTACACGTCACGTGATCTTTTGGATCACTTTTTCTTCATGATCTCATTGTATCTGACCTTTTTAGGTTAATGAATTTTTTATTTGCTAAAAAAATTATAGAAAATGTAGAAATAAGATTTAAATGTATCACTACATGAAACAACAAAATAACTAGCAGGGCTCCCCCTACTTAACAGGGGTTAATGGCAGCCATGTGAATTTAAGATAATCAGGCCAGATGTGGGATCAATGGGGTGTACATGGTTGTTATATCTTTTCTTGTTTGAGTAGGTAGAAAAGTAACCTCGTATTTAATTTTTGGGAATTTATTCAAAGCATTTTTGAAGCAAACATATTCTCTCCGGAATTGATAACAAACCAAATCTCACATATCACAAAAACTAGTCATAATGTATATGCATTGGGTATAGTATTTGTTGACCAATTTCATAATACACTATTTACATGATTATACAAAATGGATCAAAAAAAGAATTTTTAGAAACATTAGTTTGCAATTTCTTTGTCATTATCTTTGACTTTGTTGACAGTGAGCTGCTTTTTATTGTTAGGCATCATAGTTAATTTGACATTGAAGAGAAAAGCTTTATATAAGTATACAACCATTTGTTCCTTGATTTGATCTATGAGACTCTGCAAAGTGTAGAAGAAATATAGTTCAATAATAATAGAAAGTCCTTTTAGACCCCCTGATACACACTAGAGTTCATTACTATTTGATGCAAGACTTTTAAATCCCCTAATATTTATCTTTGTTTGCAGACTTTTAAATCCAATGGACCATGTTATAACCTCTCTCTTTTCACCTAATTATCTATATTGATTATCTTCAAACCTATTACAGGCTTAAATCATAATCTAAGACTTGTTCCTACTATATGGGGTCAGCTATATGAATCTTGTTGCTATTTTGCAATTTTGCGATTCCATTCTATCCAGTGGCACAATATGATAGTTCACTCCATTCCAATAAGATTTTGGCAAAAGTTTTAATGCCAGCTTCCAATCTGATACAACCTTCCCTTATATGAGCTTGGGAGCCGCGGTTTAGTGGGAGCTAGAATATATTTCTTATAGGGTAAAATATTTTTTTTCACATTATTTTGATTATGATAATTTATTGGCAACTAAAGTGGTTGCCTTGTTGAATAATACATATCTTCTCCAAAAGTTAATCAAACACTTGAATACCTTGATGTTTGTGGGCTTTTAAATCAAATAGACCATGACTTAACCACTATCTTTTCACATAATTATCTATATGGTTATCTTCAAACCTCTTTATTACAGGTTTGTGTAATTTTCCTTTTTTCCACATTATTTTAAATTTGTTCATGTATTAGAAATCAAGGTGGTTACATTCATGTTGAATAATGAGTATCTTCAAAAATTGTTTACATCCATAGAAACATTAGGATTTAGGGAACTACACGCTCTGCATTGATGGAACCTCTTGCACATCATAGTCTGAAGTCATTTGATTCTTATTTTTTCCATTATTTTACCCTAAGAATGGCATTAGGTTGTCTTTATTGTTTCCTGTTTTGGAAAAAAAACATTGACATTTCTTAAGAGAAATATTCCTTTTTTTTGGTAAAAGACTTAAATATATACCCTGAGTTTGCATAAATTGACTTAGTACCTTGTGTTTTTCAAATAGACGTAAGTATACCTTGTGATTCTTCTACTCTTTAATTTCTTTCATATTTTTTGAAATATACCTTGGGTTTTTCAAACTCATGTGGTGGTGGGCATAAAGAAAAGATTTGAAAGAGAAAGCTAAAGAAGTACATGAGTTTGCTACATTAGACTAGCCTCTGAAGATTTCATTTGTATTAAATGGAGCAAACAAGTCCAATAACCTCTTTGCTTTATGATTTTCCAAGAGCACTCTATTTGTATTTTCCTCCCAATTCAACCATAAAATAGCCATCCTAGTGCATCTTTGCATCACATTTCGCCTCCTCTTGCTAAGGACTGAAGAAGCTTGTAAATATGGATTCAAAACCATAAAATAGCCATTTTAATGCATCTCAACATCACCTTTTTCAACTACGTAGTAGACCAGTCCTTCCCAAATTCTACTCTTATATTTTTCAAGAAAAAAAAACCAAATTAAATTTGATGATTGCATTGTCATATTAGATTGTGCTCTTACACTCACACTAGTAATGAATAACACACCAGAGAAAAAGAAAAGGAAAAAAATGTGAATTTAATTGATGGTAGAACATTCAACAAAGAATGAAGAAGATAGCTACACAATTAAAGTACCAACATCCTCACCATTACTATCCTTTTGGCAAGGCTAAAGGCTTTGTAGAAAATAAAGGGGGAGATGCAAAGGGTTTGATGGATTCAGGTGTCAATAATCAATTTTAAGGCATATGGTTTCATGGAATAAGCATTGAATGCATTCATCAATGATTGAACCAAATGTAACCATTTTAGTTGCTTACTTCTTTCAGATACACTTGTATCTAAATCCATGTGTCTAGCATCCTCATGTCATTGATGCCTAAGATGATCATATAACCTACCAAATTTTCACCACATAAAAGTTGCACAAAAACCTAAATTTATATTGTGCAGTTTTCTTCCTCTTATTATCTGTTTGTTTGTTCAGGAGGGGCTCGGGGGGACATCAAGGGGTTGTGAGTTGTAGAACAGCTCTAATGTCATCCACCTCCAAGCTGACAACTTTGCATGTAAATAGAAAAAGCAGTGAATCCTCTAAATATGTACTCACAACATGTGTTTGTACATAAAATAAAAGGAGATTAGCTAATATTTTGATTAATATCAAGTAGATGAATCATCAAAAAAGTAGTTGACATGAAGGTTAAACTAAACATGCTACAAAAGTCATATAGCAACGGGTCATACAAGGAATCAACAAGGTGGATTGGCATCATCATGAAATCTGAATGAATCAACAAGGAACATAGACTTGCTAATCTTAAATATTGGTCTCCATGACCTTTACTGTGATGTGGAGATCCAAAGAAGTTGGAAACCCTAGGCAGTAACTTCTAAGTGCTTGTAAATTAGAGTATCCATATATTCGTTGCTGACAAATTATCAAGGAGCCACTCTCACCAGCCATTACTACAACCAATCATCCGTCAAGTCTATATTTTAGTTGTCGGGCTATCAGCAAAATAAAAAATAAATGAAAATATAAAATATTAAGAAAAATAATAAATGTAATAAAGAAAACAAAAATCTATGAAAATAACAAAAGAAAAATTAAATTAATTAATTAATTATTAATTATTAATCTAATGGGCAAATAATCCCAATTGATGGTTGGCTATCAATTTGCAGCAGTAAGGTCGTGGCGAAAACAATCGAAAACATGTCCATATTAGGTAACACATGGCCTTCCATCCAATACGTTGCCTTAGTACTTGGAGATTAAATCAAATCAAATTAAACATATAATTGTAAATACATTAAAAATTGAACAAAATTACTGTTAACTTGATCTCAACTAATGATTTTGATGGTATCGTTGTTCAACGATGAAGGTTGAAGACGACAACGTTCAACACTAGGGGATGCTCATAGCACCCTACCCTGTTGATCTGGATCTGAGCCAACTGTTTATTTAGATCTGAAGATGAAGGTTGAAGGTTGAAGACGGTAGCGCTCAGCGTTAGGGGATGCTCATAGCACCCTACTGAGCCAACTGTTGATCTAGATCTGAAGATGAAGGTTGAAGGTTGAAGATAGCAACATTCAGCGCCAGGGGATGCTCATAGCACCCTACCCTATTGATCAACCAACTATTCGAGAAGATGACCAAGCCTAAACCCATTAAGAAATCGAACATACTTGCAAACGTAATTAGGGTTTTGCTTGAAGCTTCCCCTCTTTTCAGCACGTTTGCTTTAAAAATGTTGTAATAAGAGCCTTGGTCGAAGTTTCCCCTCTTTCCAGCATGTCTGCTTAGCCTTGATCATCTCTGCAATAAAATCAAGAAGAGAATGAAATGAAAAATGTAGGGAGAGAAAAAACACAGACTAAAAACATAAACTAAGAAAAAACGTAGAGAGAGGGAGAGGGGGAGAGAGGGAAAATGAAAAACGAAGAGAGAGGGGGGGGGGAGAGAGGGAAAATGAAAAACGAAGAGAGAGGGGGGGGAGAGAGAGAGAGGAAAGGGAAGAAAGAGAAAGAGGGGTGTGTGGCATCACATACCATTATTAGCATACGTGCGGATATCGTTGCACATGCGATATTAGATACCATTTTTTCAAACGAGAAGGTGCCACGAATCAACCAATTCCATTAATAGATATATATTAGATTCCTTTTGATGTTGTTCCTTGTACCATTGGTCAACATGTATAGTACAAGGTATCTTTCTTTCCTATGTAAGATTTTTTTTTTCTCTTGTTGTTGTTGCTATCATTGGAAAGAAGTGAATTAGTTTTAAATTTATTTCTAACCTAAGAGTTGAAGTAAATGATTTTGAATTATATTATATTTTTGGACACTTTTCAAAAATTTTAATTATTTTTATCAAGATTAATTGTCTTCTTATTTTCTTAAGTGATATTCAATTGTAATAATATATATATATATATATGCCACATTTTTTAAACTACCCCTAAGGTTTAGGAAATTGACTCACACTATCCCTACTATTTTAGTATTGTCTTAAAGTACCCCTACTATTTTTGACAATTGACTAAATTCTCCTTATCATTAACGCCCGTTAATGGGAAAATGAAAAAGACTAGTTTACCCCTTATTTTCTTTTAAAATTTTAAAATAAAATAACAACAATCTGCATTAACCTTTTGAAATGAGGAAATTGATTGTTTAATCTTCACTAGGAAGGAGGTTATGAGACAAAGACACAAGTTTCTATTCAACGGCACTGGAGCTACGACTCCATTGATGGATAATGGAGAAGAAGCAATGCAAATAAGAATTCTATTAAAGGAGCTCAAAGAGATGGCTAAAAGGGCTATTGACAAGAATGATTCTTCTCATACCGATTTCACAACTTTGATTAATGAATTAATGTTGTATCAAGAACGAGAGTCATGGGTTAAATCTTCTCATTATAGAACCACTCCATAGTGATGGACCAAGTCAAGAAAGCACTCATTGAATAAGTGCTCAAACTGGGCATGCTCCTAAAACATACATTTCGTAAATATCTGAATTGGGCTCCTTTTGCATCAAACCAAGTCAAACACTCATTTTCAATGATTGAGGCAATGTTTCCCCTTTGAGCCTTATCTATTTTTCAAGGTACATCCCTTATTTTTTTCTTCATATGCTCTCAAGATTGCTTATTTCTTCATAGATAAGGTACATTCCTTATCTATCTGAATTGGGCTCCTTGATTTTTCTTTCTAAAATAACGATTCCTTCTCATTTGTTTATTCTTTGAATCGTATTGAACCAAATCAGTGGATTTATAGATTGGGTTATGATACTTAATACGTAACGAGAAAAGATGAAGAGCCAAGCTATCAAAGAAGACGATGCTGATGATGAGGTAAAGATGGAAAAGTTTTTTTGAATTGATTAGAAGCTTCTACAGCATTTGTGATCAGTTGCTCCTCTCCTTTTCTCCACCCTCCCCTTCTTACTAGTCCCTAGCTTGTTTTGCAAGATGTCTAAGGGAGCAAGAAAGAAAATAGAGATGCCACTCATGAGTTGTAAGAACAATGCTAGTGGAAAATTGGAGGGGAGAAGGGTCGTTAGTGGTCAATTATAAAGGGTATTTTTGGAATTTTTGAAAAACATTGGTAACTTGATGTCATATGTGACTAAATGTGATGAAAATTTAACAGTAGGGAGGATTTAGTCAATTGTCAGAAACAATAGGGGTACTTTAAGACAATACTGAAACAGTAGGGGTAGTGTTAATTTCCTAAACGTTAGGGGTAGTTTAAGAAATTTGTCAATATATATAATGCTTTACTAATTTTAATTTTATATATAAAACTTTGGTTGAAATAAATAGTACACTTGAAATCTAACACATTTAATGTGGTGGATTTTTCGATATACGAACAAAGCTATCATTTTATGAATTCCATGTAACAATAACATTGTTGAAGACATGGTTGTATGATCTAACGTGGTAGATGGAGAGAGATTGCAGACCAAGGTTTTGGGTAAGTGGTTCGACCGTCTGAGTCAAATGACGGTTTGGATTATTAGGGAAAATATTTTTTTCTATTCTTAGACTTTTAGTCTTGTATGAGAAAAGAGAGAACGATTGTTTGAGAAAGAAAGAAAGAAAGGAAGACGAGAAAGGAAAAAAGAGGAAAGGAAGGGGAGAAAGGAAAGAAAAGAATGAAGGAGGGAAAGAGGAGTAGGAGGAAGAAGGAAGAGGAGGAGGATTCGACGTTCACCGATGATGACACTGGTGACGGCGGTAGCAATAGAAATGTAGATCTCAAATATGATCATCTGAGATGTAATTTCTCTCCAACCTCTGCAATCTTCTTCTTCTTCTTCTTTTCTCTCTCTCTTTGCTGTATTTGGGATCTAGTGATCTCAGATCTAAGATATTTTCTTGTCTCAATTTCTCCCCTCTCTAATCTCCTTGCAACTTTATTAAACTGTGGACCACTGTTTGGGTTGAATGGGTTGATGGTTTTACCACCTGAGTTAGCAGTTCTTTAACCAAGTCAACAGTTTTTGGTCCATGAACAACTTAAGGGTGAAATGGAACCGGTTGCCTAAACAGTTTCCAGGGTGAATGGTCTGACCATCCAGGTCAATGATGGTTTGAAAACACTGCAATAAATAGCATAGGCAGAAAAACATGGACAACCAAAGTTTTTTTAAATAGGAATGGAATGGAGTAACCTTCCAATGAACCCCAAAAAACATGGTTAAGGAGGGGCTTGGTCCCAAATTTCTAAAACAATTAGCTAAAGACCTTAATTAGCAACATGTTAGAGGTTGTTCAACCAATAATAACAACCCATGTCAGCCATCAATTTAAGTCCTATAACCCATACTCCAATTTCTTACTTTATGTGTATTGGGGGGTTATTATTGGTTAAACAACCCTTAACATGAGATTAGATCTGCTCCTCATATAGTGCTCCTCACACCGACCTCATAGGCATATCCCACCATGTATTGGGAATATCTCATGTACTTATGTGTAATTATTCATGGGAGATGTTCCCAATG
Organism: Nelumbo lutea; assembly: GCF_056320005.1. Taxonomy (NCBI): domain Eukaryota; kingdom Viridiplantae; phylum Streptophyta; class Magnoliopsida; order Proteales; family Nelumbonaceae; genus Nelumbo; species Nelumbo lutea. The sequence continues at coordinate 115,198,568 of NC_142684.1, forward strand.
CATGATAAGATGTGCTTGTGAGGTCAATGTAAGGTGCGTTGTGTGATGAAAGATCACAATTCCCTTAACATTATCCATCAAGTGCAACTAAACCAAGATCTATAATGAGATGAGGTGATTGTAAGATTGTTGAATTCATATCATTGTAAGTTATTTATTTTGTAATGGTATTTATTTCTTTTGAGCTAGTGTCTTAGATTGGGCTAGGAAACACAAGACCTAAGAATCAATCTGGATCCTAATGACTTGCATTTAACCAAGACTATAGTTGTACCAGTTATTAGTTTTCATCTGCTTTGGACATCATTTGTAGATCGATTTTTTCATTTAACAATGGATATGAAACTAAGGTCACGCTTGTTTTCTGGGAAGTGGGGACACGTAAGTTAATAGGTCCTATGAAAAAGAAATAAACCCACGTTTATTTTCTGATATTAGTGGGTTCCATGGCAAAGAGCGATTCTCGAATGACTCATTTACTTGGGGAAGTAATACTCCTCTCAGACTTGAATAAATTATTTATCCATGTACATCGAAATTCTCTAATACATGATGTAACAATATTATCCCTTCAACAGTGTCACTTTTCTGAATAAATAGATCATTGTACACTCTTACATGTGGAATAAAAGAACAATGGTAAGTGCTCTTATCCGAATATGTGTTTTCTAAGAAATACTTACCTAGGCAAGTGCTTTTACCCAGGTAAATCATTTATTGAGACATAAATGAGGCTTAAAGGGAAATGGATGGTTAAATATGATTTATGTAGCGAAGCCTGTATAATTGGGACAAGGTTTAGGTGGCCTTTGATAACAGCTAGCATTTGTTTGGCATCAATGTCGTTGCTACAGAAAACGGTGACACATCAATGCCACATTGGAAAAAGTGGTGTTCTAGGAAACATCAATATGTTTGGAACCGTTTTTCCATAAAAAGGCAGTGCGCCAAACCACGCCTTGGAAATTGAGATGTTGTTTGGAGCAACACCGAATTTGATATTTTCTCATATTGGAGCTCGTTGATGCCAACGAGAACATGATGTGGACTTCTTATAATGGGTAATAGTGCTGAAAACAAATATGGAGCACTGGTACCAAACAGAACGTGTTACTATTGCTCCAGGAAACGTTTACCTGACAACAATGTTTTCAAATTAAAAAAAAATACAATTTTCTCATAAAATGGTGCTTCCAACCCACACATCAGCAACACTGTTATCTGCAGCATTGATGCCAAACAAATACTAAAGTAATAAGTCTGATATCTAAAAGACATGTTTTTTAGAGATTGAATTTTATTTGTGTTGATGTCTAAAACATACATCTAAAAAGTGACAAGAAGTCTGATTTGATAAAAGTCCGTCTATGTATTGAACATTTCCAGACATGTTTCAAATGGTTTGTAATAACTAAATGCATTTCTTCTGTTAAAAGGTAGAAAAACAATCTAATCTATTAAAAGAGCTTTTCTACTTTTTAGATACTAAATTTCAGTTTTATCAAACACAACCTTAGAAAAAAAAAAAAAAATCTAGAGCCGACCATTGTGTGAACATCAGTACTCAGTTTCATAAGATAAACTTTGACAATCTAATATAGAATTGCTTTTTTTTTTATAGACAGGAGGTGCCCGGAGGTAGCACGACCCCAAAATTCAGAAAAAACCATGGAATTCAACTAACACAAACTTGCCTACCCATGTACATGTTGAACTACTTTTGGTTGTCAGAGAAAAACTTCCATCAACCACCCATTAATTAAGATGCGGTTAGAAACTTCCATACAACATACACGCTCATCTTTGGTCCATTTGATATTTCCAGTAGGACCGATATGATAGGAACAAGTTTTGGGGCCTTACCTCCGTAGGCCCATATTACAGGATCGTGCTAACCTTGTCGTTGAATTGAATTCTACTTAAATGAGGCTCCATCGGTAGCGTGGAACAACGTACGCCCCTATCCATTGTTGTGGTTTACATCTATACAGCCTACATATCATCACTTTGAATGTTAAGTGTTTGTAAAAATGACTCATAGTACCACGACTACTTGTTCCCATTGTGGTTTGCATGTAGTCGGAGTGTCAGGGCAAAAGAACCATGATCCCACCCATCCAACAAAATGGTCTTGGTTTCTTTGTAGGCTTGTAAGCTTCCACCTGGACATCAAACAAGGTTTGGCTGACTTATAAAAGTCTTGCATATAGACATCTCGAACTGAGGGTAGGTTGATATCTTTGCTCTATAGTTGATATATATAAATATATATGAGAAGCAATGTCTTGGAAGGCATCAAGAAGGGGTCCAACTCCTTCTTCATCTCTCATGTTGGACTTGGGGACTGATTCAAGAAAGTACCAGGAAATGCCTACAGTGACGAAATGTTGACCCAATCAACAACAAAGTCTTAATTGAAAGTGGTAAGGGAATTGGTTGAGTGGGGAGGAGGAAGCTTCACCAATAGTGATGACAGTCTCTAGGGAGTGAATTTTGTCAATCTGTCAGTATTTAAACTGGTGAGTGGTGATATAAACCCACCGAGTCAGGTCATCGGTTGATAGTGTCACCATCAAAGACAAATTTTTTGTTTTGTCTTAGTTCTGTTATATATTCTGATGAAGTTAGGCACAAACGTTGCGTGAATGTGGGGGAGGCGGCGGGACCGGGGGATACACTATACGGAGATATCTGATATTTGAAAATCCTTTCCATGACTTGTATGAATTTAGAATGGGATAGTTGCTTGCATTATTGAGCTGACGAACATCAAGAGTCTGGATGAGACTCACACATTGAATTTAACTTATTTAATCAATTTGTAAACTCATCATTGATCTTCTTGAATATTGATCATACTAAACAAGTGCCTTTGAAAGTATCTATCTGGGCAAGTCAAATCACAACTTTTATGTGTGCGATGGGAGTTGTCAGGGCTACCAAAAGAAAGAAAAAAAGCTGGTTGGTGTCATGCCTGAAATCGCTTTCTTGAAAATTATGTCTTTTGAGTCTCAGGCTGATACCTTGCTTGGTGTTTACAAATTCTCCTTACAACCTTACAATTGTATATAAGTTGACCAAGAAAATCTGTAACATTTATTAGAACCCTAATATGAACCTCACGAGTTAATGCTTGAAATGGGTTGAATCATTGGATCCATGGGCATTGTGTGACGTGGGGATTGATATGCCAACCAATCTACAACTGGAAAAATCATGGATTAAATGTATGGATTGGATTTCTGAATCATTGATGGGCTATTTTCTTTCATCCTTACATTACATAGTAATGACTGCGACCAAAGCCTGGGACCCGAATTGGATCCATCACAGTTACCACCCATAAGGTCATAAGGGGGGGGGGGGGGGGTGAGAGAGAGAGAGAGAGTGGAGGACGGCTCTTAATTGTTGAATTAATTTAGAGTTTTCATCAGTTTCATTTGCTAGGAAGCTTCTGGTATGCTTATCTTTGGCTTCGTTGCGTGGGTCCTCTTCCGTTGTCAGTGAGTCCTCCCTAGGAATTAGGTTTATTTATTAATGAGACTAATGTACTTTTATTTCATTGATATGCAATATTTTATACAAAGTTTTGTACTCCTCTCATAGTCTTCCTTGTACAAAATATAGGAGAGACAGAGAATGGAAGTAATTATTATCGGTTAGGAACTGGTGGCATGGTTTCTTTTTTAATTTTCTTATCTGTTTTTCTTCTTTCTGGTCCTCTAGGCACCAAGTCATGGCCGTGTTCCTTCTTTTTGGTCTTCTAGGTATTTTTGTTTTCATGATTTTTCTTTGTTTCTGTTGTTCTTTTTTTGGGTCAATTGTTATCGTGAAGGAAGGTAAACACAGTCACAGTGGCCAAAACAGAAACTAAAAGGTCAACAAAAAAGTGTTTAAATTGTAGCTCAAGATTGACAATGGATGCATTCTTTTTCTGAATTGGTCTGCTCAAATCAATGGCTTTATCCAGCTTGTAGTCCAATGCCTGAAGGAGAGCTGCCAAGGCCCAAGGGTTTATGATAGTTAAAATTGGCTGGTTAGATTTGGTTTCTAATTGCTGAACAAACTGCCAAGGAGGTTTAGTGGAATGCCTATTCTTTGAATTTAGCTTCATGTGTATATGCATGCAGTAGGTTTGCAAAGGGGCCAGCTTGGACTGAGACTCACTTTAGGCCGAGACTTGCAAAGGCTAAGCTAAAAGCTAGTGCAGCTCACAACGGAGCTGGAAAGTTTAACATAGTCAAAACCAACTTGTATTAATATCAGGTTGAAACTCTTCATAACTTTTTATTGGTAAATAAAAGAAATACGCTTTCCATTACTCATTGAAATAGTTAACCCTCTCCCTTGTTCTGAGAATTTAGAGCAATCATCATTAGAAAAGCCTATTCCAGTTTCAGCCATTTGTTTAATCGGAATAGGATTTCTCTATGGCCTGGGAATGTGATTCCCAATTCCGAATTTCTCAAATAGTAAGGAGCTCCCAACAAAAAACAACAAACACTAATACACCTAACGGTAATATTAATAAAATATTAGTAAATAATAATAATAATAATAATTGATGTTGTTTGATGGAGTGCAATCCGGCCGGTCTTAGCTGTCAATGAACTCGCCTCTGAGCTGGAGCGTCGGGGAGCCTAAAACGGTAAAGATGAGAGAGCTCCGGGGGAACCCGGTGTGATAACTCCGAATCTCAAGTCAGTAATCTCTCAAAGGCAAAGTGTATACCAGATAGCGCAAAGTTCACATACCTTGTTTGTTGGGGGCAAGGGGGCTCTTATAATCACTTCGCGCACTCGCTCCGAGGCCCTTGTCAGGTCAGGTATGATTACCCTTGCGTCTGTCAATTCGGCCGTCGTCCTTTCTGCTGGGATAGAACCGTCACTGCTTAACCGTCTCTCTAACTAGAGATGGCGGTGTCAGGTGGCGGTGGCAGGTGGCCGTTTAGAGTGCAGCCGTCAAGCATCAGATCCCAAGTCAGTCAGGTGCGGCGTCCTCAGTGTCAGGCATAGTACGATCTGTTTGGTTTTGGTGCCCTGAAGGTGATGTGGAGCGGTGAGCGAGGCGAAGTCTTGAGTTCGGAGGTATGCATTGGGCAGGCCAGTTCGGCAAGGAGTATCCCGAACTGTTACAAGGCTGGCCAGTTCAGCGAGGTGTATCCCGAACTTACAAGGCCAGTTCGGTGAGGTATATCCCGAATAGTTTCAAGGTAGGTCAGTTTGGCGAGGCATGTCCCGAATTGTTGCAAGGCGGGTCAGTTTGGATTACTTTCCGGTTTGGGGCCAAGGGTGAGTTCAGGCCACCAGTAGGGAGTTTGGTCCATTGGTTTCTCCCCTTGGTGTTCACGCCTTAGGCTTGCTTTTGTGCCGAGCTGTTGCTTTTGCCACATGTCGCATAACTGTGAGGTTGAGCCAAATCTTCCTTCATCAATTACCCCCCACTCCTCGCGCCAAGGGTCTTGCCCTGGTGCAGGGAGTTTCGTAAGGTGGTAAGTGGATTTGTCCCGTCCTTCGAATCTTGACTATGCGAGTTGCTTTTGCCAGCATTCTTCGGTTCCGAGAAGGCGGAAAACGTGCCTACTGCTTATAAATGTTGATGGTCGTGATAGCGCACGTTTTAAATTTTGAAAATTCGCGCCGCTGGGACGTGACATCGGGTCATTTAAATTTGAAAAAAGCGCGCCACTGCTGGACGTGCGCTGGCAGTTGTCAGGGAGACGTGCGGCGCGGTCAGTTTCAGAAAGATGTGCATCGGCGCGACGTCGGTTTCAAAAAGACGTGCGCTGACGTTTTGCTCTTTTCAGAAAGACGTGGGCCAATCACGTCTCGACCACAGGGGACGTGCGGTCAGCGTGAATGTGGGCCGTCGGATCGTCTTTGATCTGCACGGTCGGTTCTTGGTTACTGTAGCTATAAATAGTGGGAGACCCCAGTCGATTTGTCACTTTTGTGGTTTGCCTATTGAGCTCGCGTCCAACTTTTCAGCTCGCGTCTAGGCTGGTTACATAGCCTCCAAGGTTTTTTGGCTTGTTTCCATCTCCGGAGCCTTCAAAACTTTCTTTCGGTGAGTACCTTCCTGAATCCACATCTTTTTCTCAATGTCTAGCTTTGATAGCTTAGACGACTCTTCAAGTAGGACTGACGTAGGTTCTACAAACCGAGCCGTATCCCCCAACTGCCTCAGTTATCCTGAGGTGGAACTCGAGGACTATGAACCAGTAGGCCGAGCCACTTCGGCCAGTTTGGCGTCTACCTCTCGCCGAGGTCGGATGCTAGACATGTTTGATCCCTCGACCATGACGCCTGAGGGGCTTCAATCTATACTTATGTCTTATAATCTGCCTGGGGGTTATACATACTTTATTCCTTCGGGTAGCTTTCCTTGGGAACATGGTCCCGATGAGATCGTGATTTTTCGAGAGCAGCTCGCTGCAGGGTTACGACTTCCTTTCCACCCCCTTCTCGTCGAAGTCATAAACCACTTCGGTGTCACCATTGGCCAGCTTCATCCGAACTCTATTCGGAACCTGGTGGGGATAGTCTCCCTTTTTTGCGAGCAGAATTTCCCTTTAGACTTAGAGATATTCTCCTCCATCTTGATGCTCAAGAGACAGACGGGTTCTCTGCCTGGGGGAAGACGAGCGTATTACCTTTCTCCTCGCCCGGGCTTTACGCTTCTGCATGATCTTCCTAATAAGGATGACCCTTTCAGACCGGATGGGGTGAGGCCGCTCTTGATTCAGATGTTACTCTCGACAAAGAGACGGTGAAGGGCCTCCGGCAATGGGCACGACAAGGTTTGAAGTGGCATCATTACTTAACGGAGGCCAAGCTTATTGCGGCCTGCCTGAGTTCGGGTAGGTTTCTAGTTCTACGGTTTCTTGCTTGCTTTGTTCCTTCATTTTTTCTGATGTTAAATTCGTTTCTGCAGGTGTGATGGACGTGGAGAGAACTCGCGGGGGCGTCTTTTCCAAGGTATGAAGAGGAGGAAGTTGGTCGCCAAGCGAACTTGTATCGAGCTGCCCCCGGATGAGGAGCCTCAAGTTCCAGGCCACACGCCGAAGGATCTGCCCAGGTAGCCCGAGGTGACTCCACCGATGCATGAAGTTGCCGGGGTGCCTTACGCTGAGACCACTTATACAGGCGCTCCTGCATACTCAAGTGCTCCTGCTCACTCTGGGTCCGCTCATACGCGGGCTGGGCCCTCGGGTTCGGGAGCTCAAGGGGAGTTCAGGAGCGTGTTGACGCCGAACTACGCTCTTCAGAAGAGTAGGGAGGCCACTTTCCTCGAGGAGATCACGGCATGGATCGATCTTCCTTCGATCCAGGTTGCCTGCCACGCCGTAACACATGCTATGGTGGTAAGTCAGATTTCGTCTGTCTTTTTCATTTTCTGCCGCTTTTGCTGTTATTGCTCGCTTGTTTCTTTTGGTAGGTGAATTCTTCAATTCACGCCTTAGCAGCCCAAGTGGAGAGGAGCTCGCGATAGGCGCGAGCTGCTGAGGCTGCCGCCCATGCTGCTGAAGAGGCTTTCCGTGCCGCAGAGGCGAATACCCGAGCTGTTGAGGTGGCCGCTTATGCTGCCGAAGAGGCTGCTCACGTCGCAATGGCCAGGCAGGCGAGGTCTCAACGTGATGTCGAGGCCATGGAGGTACATCAAGTCGAATATCTTCAGGAGGACATCAGGGAGAAAACACAGATTTTTTCCCAAGGCATTGAAGACGCCAAGAAGAAGGCCATTGAAAACTATATTGCCTCTCCGCGTTTTGACGAACTAATGGTGAATTCTTACAGAAGGGGGTTCAAGCTGAGCTGGTGGATGATCCGGAACACGTACCCCAACCTCGATGTTAGTGCCATATCCACTTCGCGTATAACTCAGGAGATGGCCAATGCTACCGATGGCGAGCCAGACTCTGAAGGAGAGGCAGGGCCTTCGGGTGTTGTTGAAGTGCCTTCTGATGGCAAAGAAGTAGCTCTGGGCATGTAAAGATAATCCTTTTTTTTTTTGAAGTGCCTTCTGATGGCCAATGTACTCCTGTTTCTTGCAACGGAATAGATAATCTTTTTGCCCAAGTGTTCCTTTTTCCCGAACTGATTCTTTGTCGAACTAATAATATGCCACTTTCTTGTCCGGGTTATTGTACTTCCGTGACCTGTTTTGCCGCGAAGGCTTTTGCAGCGAACTGATTTTTTGTCGAGCTGATAATATGTCCGATTTTTCTTTGTTTGTTTACGCCGAGGTTCCTCTTGGCTCTGCATCGTGGCCCATAGGACCTTATAGCGATTTCGTCCACTTTGCTTGGTGGTTTATAGGTAGTATCGCCTTAAGTTCACGATGTTCCACGCTCGAGGTACTTGTTTGCCTTCCAAGGTTTCGAGCTCATATGCACCCCCGAGCGCTCTCTTTACTTTATAGGGCCCTTCCCAGTTTGGTCCAAGTTTGCCCACGCCGGGTTCGGGCACCATAATCTTACGAAGGACCAGGTCGCCAACTCGGAAGCTTTGTTGCTTTACTCTGGCATTGTAGTAGCGAGCTACCTGCTGCTGGTGGGCCGCTGTCTGGATATGCGCGAGGTCCCTTACCTCATCCAGTAGGTCAAGGTTGGTACATAACTCATCTCCGTTTGTCCGATCATCATACGTTTCTAGTCGCAATGTTGGTACTTCGATTTCCGCCGGGATCACTACTTCAATGCCGTAGGTGAGGTTGAAGGGGGTTTCTCCCGTGGCGGTTTTTTCTATAGTTCAGTGAGCCCACAAAACACTTGGTAGCTCTTTGGCCCACAGTCCCTTAGCTCGATCCAGACGTGCTTTCAGTCCGCGCAGGATGGCTCTGTTCATTACTTCCGTCTGACCATTTGCCTGCGGGTGCGCGACTGATGTGAAGTTTTGCTGAATCCCCATGTTCTGGCACCACTCTTGGAACTTGATATCCTCAAACTGTTTGCCATTGTCAGAAATTAGTACCTGAGGTAACCCGAAATGACATACTATGTTCTTCCAAAAGAAGTTCTGTATGTTTCGAGCCGTAACAGTTGCCAGAGGTTCAGCTTCTATCCACTTCGTGAAGTAATCTACTACAACAACTAGGAATTTTCTTCCACCTGTTGCTGGTGGGAATGGCCCCAGGAGGTCGATGCCCCATTGTGCAAAGGGCCATGGGCTGGCGAGGTATTTGAGGTCAGAAGCAGGCTGATGGTGGATATTGGTGTGCTTCTAACACTTGTCGCATTTTCTGACGAGCTCGACAGCTTCTGCCTTCATCGTTGGCTAGTAGTATCCTTATCGAAGTGCTTTTTGGGCGAGTGCTTTGCCCCCCAAGTGTCCACCGCACAGACCTTCATGAGTGTCACAGAGTACGAACTCGGCTTCGGCAAGTCGCAGGCAACGCAAGTAGGGGAGCGTGTAGGACCGTCGGTATAACCGTTCGTCTATTATGACGTATTTGGATGCCTGGCGCTGCACCCTCTTGGCCGAATTGCGTTCTGCAGGGAGGGTTTCGTCTATCAAGAAGCTCGCGAGTGGGTCGATCTAGCTCAGCTCTGCTTCCAGGACGGGAGCGACCTCCTCTACCCCCCTGAGAATACTAGGCCGATGTAAATCCTCTATGTACACGGTTCTCATGTTGTTGTGACTTGTGCTGGCTAACTGGGACAGAGCGTCGGCCTCAGTGTTCTCTAACCTCGGGATTTGCTTGATGAAGTGTGACTGGAAGTTGAGCAGGGCCTCTTTTACTTTCGCCAAATATGCGATCATGGAGAGCTCACGTGCTTCATACTCGCTCGTAACTTGGTTGACCACGAGCTGGGAATCGTTGTAGATGACCAAGTGCTTTGCCTTTACCTTTCGCGCTAAGTTCAGCCCGGCTATCAGTGCTTCATACTCTGCCTCATTGTTAGATGCCGTGAACTCAAAGCATAGTGCGTATTCTATTTTTGTGCCGCCCGGGCCGCATAAGACTATTCCAGCCCCGTTGCCTTCCTGGTTCGAGGAACCATCCACGTGAAGGATCCAGGGCTCCTCATCCCAGTTCGCGTTTCGCCTGACCAGGAGAGATGCCACACTGGCTGCTACTTCACGAGGTTTAGACTCTATTGGCTCGGGAGCTCCAGGTTCGCCCGAATTGGGGACCTCGGGCTCGACCTGTAGGGCTTCATGGCTGAAAGTGCACTCGGCGATAAAATCTGCCAAAGCTTGGGCCTTAATTGCGGTCTGGGGTTTGTATTGGAGATCGTACTCGCTAAGTTAGATGGCCCATTTCGTCAGCCTACCGGAGACCTCGGGCTTCAGCAAGACTTGTCTTAGGGGTTTGTCAGTTAAGACGACGACGGTGTGAGCTTGAAAGTACGGGCGGAGTTTCCGAGCTGATATCACCAGTGCGTAAGCAATTTTTTCTATCTGCGGGTACCTTGCTTTTGTTCCCTGCAGAATTTTACTAACATAATAGACGGGCCGCTGGACCTGATCTACTTGTTTTACTAATACCGAACTAACCACTTTGTCGCTCGCCGAGAGGTACAGTTCTAAGACCTTGCCCTCCTCGGGTTTGGCTAAGGTTGGTACGGTGGCGAGGTAAGTCTTTAGCTCGTCGAACGCGAGCTGGCAATCTCGGGTCCATTCGAACCCTTTGCCTTTGATTGCCTTGAAGAAAGGCAGGCAGCGGTCTGCCGACTTGGACATGAAGCGACTCAGAGCGGCTATGCGGCCATTTAGCCTTTGAACTTCTTTTACTTTCCGAGGTGGTCTCATATCAAAGATGGCCTTTATTTTGTCTGGGTTGGCCTCAATGCCGCGCCAGTTGACAATGTACCCTAGGAACTTACCCGAGGTGACACCGAAGACGCACTTGTTTGGGTTTAGTCTCATGTTATATTGATGCAGAATTTGGAAGACAGAATCCAAGTCTTTTATTAATTCTCGTGAAAACTGCATTTTGACGACCATGTCATCTATATAACATTCGATTTTCGTGCCAATTAAAGGCTGAAAAAATTTATTTACAGGTCTTTGAAAGGTCACACCAGCATTCTTTAGCCCGAAGGGCATGACCTTGTAACAGTACAGGCCGAACTCGATAATGAAGCTGGTTTTTTCTTGGTCCGACTGGTCCATCTTAATCTGGTTGTAGCCTGAGTAGGCGTCCAGGAAGCTTAGTAGCTCGTGTCCCGAGGTTGCGTCCACCAGGCGGTCAATTCGGGGCAGGGGGAAGCAATCTTTTGGACAAGCTCGGTTCAGGTCGGTGTAGTCGACGCACATGCACCACTTGCCGTTGGCTTTTTTCACCAGCACTGGGTTGGCTACCCAACTCGGGTAATGAACTTCCCTTATGAAGTCCGCTGCGAGGAGCTTTTCGACTTCTTCGTCGACTGCCCTCCAGCGCTCCGGGGCTAAGTTGCGTTTCTTCTGTCTAATGGGTCTGACTACAGGGTCAGTGTTAAGCTTGTGAGTTTTAAGGCCGGGGTCAATACCGGGCATATCTGCCGCGGACCATGCAAAAATGTCTAAATTTTGGAGTAAGAAACTCACCAGTTCAGTTCACAAAGGCTCATTGACGGAGGCACCGATTTATAGTGTTCGCGTCGGATCTGTAGCCGAGGCCGGGACTGTGACTGTTTCCTCAGTGGGCGAAACTCGTTCCTCGCCCTGCTCTGCAAGTCACTTTAGTTCGAGATCGTCGACTGCCTTAGTTTTTCCCTTTAGGGTGGCAACATAGCATTTGCGGGACTCAAGTTGGTCACCCCGTGCTACCCCCACACCGAAGCCCGTGGGGAACTTCATTGTCAGATAATAGGTGGAGACCACTGCATGGAGAATATGCATAATTGGTCGCCCTATTATGGTGTTGTATGGGGAGGGGGTCACGACCACCAGGAAATCGTGGTTGAGTCTTACTGCGCACGGCCATGTGCCGACTTCCACAGGTACTGTTATTTTTCCCAAGGGCCTGACTTCCTCTCCGCTGAAGCCTACCAGAGGAGTGTGAGCGGGTTTCAAATCGCTTTTCTGCAACTGCAATTGGTCGAACGCCGATTTGAATAGTATGTCCGCCGAACTGCCTGAGTCTACCAGCACGTGCCAGACTTCGAAGTCACTGATCCTTAGCTTTATGACAAGTGCGTCGTCGTGGGGGTAGTGAACACCTCGCGCGTCGTCTTCTGTAAAAAAGATTGGTTCTTCCTTCTTCGGCCTCTTGGGAGGGTTCTGCTCCTCTCGGGCTGCTTCGCGAACTGACGTCCTTGTTGTCGCCGAAGTGCATCCTGCCACCACCGAACCGCCCACTATCACGTGGATGGTTCCCCGAACTGGCCTTTCTTCTGGGGGAGTTCGCTGCAAGGCTTCGGCCGGTCTGTTGCTCGGCTCGGGGACATCCTTCCCGTGTTCCCCTTGCCGAACTGCTTTATTACTATTGTCATAATGTACAAAATTTCTTAAGTACCTGCAACGGATGAGTCCATCTCATCGCAGAGATTATTACATTGCTTGGTGTTATGACCGTGATCTTTATGAAAACTACAATATAAATTTTTGTTCCTCTCGTTGGGGTTGCTCTTCAGGCGAGGTGGCCACTTTACGTAAGGGGCGTCCTTGATTGTCATCAGAATCTCGGTCTGCCTTGTGTTCAATGGCGTGTAATCCGTCCAAACTGCTAAGGGAGCTCGGGACGGCTGGCTTGGCTTCGCCTCTCGGTTATGGCCTCTTCTATCGCCAAGGTTGGAGGGCTGCTCGCCTTCTCTTTTTCTTTTTTCAACCCCGCCTTCGTTTCTTTGGTTGATCTCTTCCTCTGTTCTCATAAACTTGTCTGCGAGCTTGAGGAAGTCGGCCACGGTTGCTGGCTGGCTGACCACCATGTGCCATTTGAACTCTTTGTGCATCACCCCTCTTTTGGCCGCGATGAGCTATACCGCGGGGTCTAACCGAGGGATCTGCAAACATGCTTCATTGAACCGTTTGATTTAACTCCGGATGGGTTCTCCATCTCTTTGGATTACCCTGAAGATACTTTCCTCGGTTCTGGGACACCTTTTGCTGGTGACAAAGTGCGTAGTGAAGATCTGCACGAACTGGGGCTAGTTTTTTATTGACCCGGAAGCTAGGTTCCAGTACCAGGTGTGGACCACCCCTCTGAAGGTGGTGGTGAAGGCCACACACATGCACAACTCGCTTGCCCTAGCGAGGTGCATTTGCGACTGAAACGCGTCGACGTGGTCGTTTGGGTCAAAGGACCCATCATACTTGTCCAGAGACTACCAAACGTTCTGCTGAAAGTGGGGAAGGAACTGAGAGAATGGGGACGGCTTTTACCTCACCCGAGCTCGTTTCTTCCTTGCCTCTAAGCTCAGGTAGCACGCGGGTAGCAGTTCGGCGACTTCGCCTGCGCCTTCTTTGAGTGGGCCTGGTGCTGGTGCTGCTTGCCTCCGTGTTGCCGAGCTCGATGGACCCGGATTGCTGGCCTGCTGCTAAGGCGCTGAAGCGGTTCATGAGTGGGAACTCAAGCTTGGAGCGCCGAGGTGACTTTGTTGGCGAGGTTCTTGACCCACCCGCGGGCTGTGAGGCGGGGGTGATCTTTCTTTGCTTTCGGCCTGGGGATGAGGCATGACTGTTAGGGGGGTTTTGCGGTCGGGAAGCCTCTCCTTGGTGAGGTCGTCCACCTTGAGGGGAGGCCTTGACCGGCTTTGAAATAGGGTGTCGGGGGGAAGTGGCTGGTTCAAGGGTAGCTGAGGGAATTGTTGTTGATAATGGTGTTGGGAAAGGTGGTGCAACACCTGGTGTTGCTGGAGTTGGTGCTGCTGGAATTGCTGCATTTGAACCTGCATTGCCCGCATGCATTGCATCAAATCATCTATCTGGTTTCGGCGGGATGCCAGTGGGATAGCAGTTGGTTCCACGAAGTTCGTTTCGATGGGGAGTGGGAGAGGGATGTTCAGCGAGGGAGTGTTAAGAGGTGCCACCGCATGTGGCACATTCAAACTCGGGATCCCATCCACTGAAAGGGGGATGGTGAACTGCCTAATGCACACCGCCAGAACATGAAGTTGCTCTCCGGTAGTGGCTGTTTCAGTTCCACGTCCGGCACTGCTAGAGGAGGCCATTTCGGTGTTGGAGTTTTTGAAAGAAGGGTAGGTAAAAGAGATTTAGGGGGAGGCTTTTAGAAGCGTTCCCACAGACGGCGCCAATTGATGGAGCGCAATCCGGCCGGTCTTAGCTGTCAACGGACTCGCCTCTGAGCAGGAGCGTCAGGGATCCTGAAATGGGAAAGATGAAAGAGCTCCGGGGTGAACCCGGTGTGATAACTCCGAAGTTCAAGTCAGTAATCTCTCAAAGGCAAAGTGTAGACCAGATAGCGCAAAGTTCACATACCTTGTTTGTTGGGGGCAGGGGGCTCTTATAATCACTTCGCGCACTTGCTCCGAGGCCCTTGTCAGGTCGGGTATGATTACCCTTGCGTCTGTCAATTCGGCTGTCATTCTTTCTGCTGGGGTAGAACCGTCACTGCTTAACCGTCTCTCTAACTAGAGATGGCGGTGTCAGGTGCGGTGGCAGGTGGCCGTTTAGAGTGCGGCCGTCAAGCGTCAGATCCCAAGTCAGTCATGTGCGGCGTCCTCAGGTACGGACTTCCTTAGTGTCAGGCATAGTATGATCTGTTTGGTTTTGGTGCCCTGAAGGTGATGTGGAGCGGTGAGTGAGGCGAAGTCTTGAGTTCGGAGGTATGCATTGGGCAGGCCAGTTCGGCGAGGTGTATCCCGAACTGTTACAAGGCAGGCCAGTTCGACGAGGTGTATCCCAAACTTACAAGGCCAGTTCGGCGAGGTATATCCTGAACTGTTACAAGGTAGGCCAGTTCGGCGAGGTATATCCCGAACTGTTACAAGGTAGGTCAGTTCGGCGAGGCATGTCCCGAACTGTTGCAAGGCGGGCCAGTTTGGATTACTTTCCGGTTTGGGGCCAAGGGTGAGTTTGGGCCACCAGTAGGGAGTTCGGTCCGCTGGTTTCTCCCCTTGGTGTTCCCACCTTAGGCTTGCTTTGTGTCGAGCTGTTGCTTTTGCCACGTGTCGCATAACTGTGAGGTCGGGCCAAATCTTCCGTCATCACTGTTCAATCTGAGGTAGTGCACGAATTGAGGAGAGCAACTAGATAATCTTTACTGACTGGGCGGTGCCGAACTTACAAGGATGGTGCCGCGCTATGTAATCTGCATCAAGAGAATAAGTCAGAGGCTTGAGGAGTTATCCCTGGATAGGTACTCCAACACTCAAGTCAGTGAGAGGGTGGTGAATGGTCGGGCCGAGCAATGAGAGTGCTGGTCCGAGCAGAGTAATGATGTGGGTGCTAGAAGTTAGGGGGCCTTACCTTGGCATGGAGTACCATTTTATAGCCGATGATCCATGTCCTGATCGGGTTAGGCTTCCAGAGTTGTCAGGATGAGATAAGCCGCCGAGGTATTCGGGATAGGGTCCTGTTCTCCAGCGGAGTTGTCTTTTTTACTTCTCTTTATCCGTAGTAGTGCTCATCCGTGTGATGTGTAGTTGATGTGGTGAAAAGGATAAGGTGGGGGGCCACAATAGTAGCGTAGTTCGATCGAACTATGCCGACGTGGCCGAGCTATGCCGATGTGGCCGGATGATGACTGGGTGACCACGTGTCTCTCAAGACCAATAATAATAATAATAAATAATAATAATAACAATAATAATAATAATAATCAGCCATGACCCGAACAATAACAACAACAACAACAACAACAACAACAATAATAATAATAATAAATAATAATAATAATAATAATAATAATAATAATAATAATAATAATAATAATAATAATATAATTCGTTGAATAGAATGGATTAGCGAAACAAAATTCATGTAACCGGCCCCATATGGTTGGGATAAGGCATGTATAATGATGATGATGGATATATTAATCTAATACTATTAAATTATTTTATTATTAAATTAATAATAAAATAGTAAAACAATAATATTAAAATATTAATAAACTAAAACAGAATTAAAATTTTTAGATTAGTTTTGATTCAGACTTCCAAATTAACAAAGCAACAATAATTAAAATCCCACTCCATGAAACAGACGTTGGAAATAAACAAATTCAATTCTGATTCAAGGGAATTTCAGTTCCAACTCCAATTCCAATTCTGACCGTGAACCACATGGATCTAAGAATATTGTAGAATTGTTCGACAGCTCTGGTGTCTATTCCCCACACTTAACATGCAAAAAATAAAAGTAGAAAAGGAGTTAGTGGGATAAGATTGTGTGTTTTAAGATAGGGTTCAACTATGATATGAAAAAGATATGATATGGAAAAATCAATTAAATAATAAACTGAAATCACAAACGTGATAACAAATATGGTGTTATTTATCAAAATTCATGGGTTAGTTTTGATTAGTCAAAACTCTTTCCATATCATATCTTTTGCATCATAAATATATCTAAGCAGTCATGTGCATCAAAGAAGTTACTTGTCAATTGTCATCAACCCAACCCCACAAAATGTTTTGAATATATGTTGAGACTTGAGAGTACCATGAAACATCTATTTTTATCAATGCAAAATTGCACCATCATCTCTCCAGTCTCTACCCTCTCATATGCTTGATGACCTGGGGGATGATGGAAAGAACAATAATGCCATCTTAAAGTCAACTAAATTATTTCTCTATCATAAAAGAAAAAAAAAAGCTGATATACTTTATTAGAAGTAGTTTTCCATCTATGCTGGAAATTTGGGCCTGCCTGGGCCAGAGATAAACTGTCTGTCAGCCTGGATGAGGCTAAACCCAATTTTAGGGCCCAAAGGTGAGTTGGCCATTACCTATCCACTTTGGCTCCAACCTCTAAATTCTAACCCTCCAACATGGAATATATTAGAATCCGGGGCAGGGTGAATTTTCTCAATCTTAAATGTGGATTGAGAAATATTTTTGACCCGAATTAGAGATGGGGTTTGTATATAATTCTCTGAACTAGATAGTAAATTAATAAAATTTTCGTAAATTTAATATTGATTTTTAAAATATTTTTAAGTTTTTTTTTCTAAATTCTTAAAATCCTAAATTCTAAAGTACCCCAGATTGTTATAATCTAATTCTTAAATTCTAATAAATCCTATTTATAAAATATCCATATATTAAATTATTTTTAAATAATTGTATTAAAGCAAAAAAAATTCGAGAATTTCGTTAGAATGGATGCCCCACCCTACCACTAGGGATGAGAGAGGGACGAAGTAGAGTATTTAGGCGGGGACGGGGCCTCACCCCGAACCCATTCCGTTGCCACAATTATCTGAAACTCCCATTCGGTTTTCTACCAATTTCCAGAATGAGTAGGTTATGAGACGTGTGGATCACTTGTTTTGATGAAATATCTTCATAGAGAGGTTAAGAAAGAGAAGGAAAGCTTCAGAATATATAACATTATAACCCCATATAATACACATCTCGCCTGTTAAGAATTCAGACAACTCTGTGAAGCTTGGGAATGGGCTGGACAACGAACTCAGTAATGTCTTAGTGGGCTGGACATTAATTAGAGTAGATAGATCAGTGCCGATCCACCTGGGCCATAAGTCCAGCCTGGTCCGAATTGCACCTCTGTATACCATCTTGCACTACGGTTGCACGTATAAAAAGAAGGAAAAATCTGTGCAATAAAATCTGCCAGGTGGAAGTTGAAATATATCAACGCTGTTCCACGTCATCATATTTGATGTGTTTATCCACGTCACCATCTTTCCAAGCGACAAGTTTCATTCACTGTCACAATAGGTCCTCCCTTTCTCATCTCTCAGGGCGTCCGTGACATTGCAAGAAAAGTGAAGAGGGACGCACGAGTCTTTTGGTCCTTGATTTTTTAAACCAGCCTTGCTGGCGCGCAGAGGATTTCTAACATAGAGAGAGAGAGAGAGAGGCACCTCGAAACGACGACCCTCTTGGTTCTTCCCCTTTTTTTCTGCTTCTGCTTCTCCAATCTCTATTTATTTTTCCGCTTTTTAATTTTTCGGCCTTCAACACGTCTTGTTAAGGAAAAGAAATTAAGTTCCTAAAGAAAGAAGATTTTCGTTTCAAAATTTCCACTCTTTCTTCGCCATGTCTGTGCGAAGGCGGACCTTGCTGAAGGTTATTGTTCTCGGCGACAGTGGGTGCGTTTTGCCTCAATTCATTTTCGTTTTTTCCTTCCTTTCTTGGTTCTGATTTTAGTTTTGTTATTTGTACATTTCAGGGTGGGGAAAACATCTTTGATGAATCAGTATCCTTGAACGACCATTCGATCTGTTTGATTTATTGTTCTCTAAATTCCTATTGCTTATATTTTGAGAAAATATAGGATTTTTTTTTATTGCAATTCTCAATGTATGTGCAGAACTTGAGTTTTACGCGTTTCATTTTTGTGGGATGTTTTGACTATTGGTCGGTTTTTCCGCATCTGTTTTTGATTTCATGCGAATTGGTGCTCTTTGAGGCTCATTTTCTGTCGTGTACGAACCCAATTTTCTCCTGTTTGTTGGTCATTTACCATTTGGTTTTCGCATTTAAATTTTTGACGTTAATATTGTTGAGAAGTTAGGATCCAGTGTTGCATAACCTTCCATCCTGTCAGTTGGCGAGTAAGGGTTATTGAAGCTTTAATTGTTAATACATTGGGTCTTGGAAATTGTTGAGTTAGGACTCTTAGGATTTGTGTTGGTATCATTCTGTAAGTTCTGGTTTTCATCTATCAAAAAAAAGTGCTGGTTTAAGTCCTACATTTTGACTGAATTGAGTTTTTGAAATTGGTGAATGTGGGCTTTTAACTGCTTGCTTAGATACGTACATAAAAAGTTCAGTCAACAGTACAAAGCTACAATTGGTGCTGATTTTGTCACTAAGGAGCTTCAGATTGATGACAAACTTGTTACTTTGCAAGTGGGTTCATAATCTAAGATTACTTACTTGTCTTGTTTTTTTTTTTTTTTTTTTTTTTTTTTTTTTTTAGGATTTCTCCTGTTGATTCTACCTTTTCTGAAACGTAGTACACCTTCATTGACAGGTTTGGGACACAGCGGGACAGGAAAGATTTCAAAGCCTTGGGGTTGCGTTTTACAGAGGTGCTGATTGCTGTGTTTTAGTGTATGATGTTAATGTGCTTAGATCATTTGACACTCTTGACAATTGGCACGAGGAGTTTCTCAAACAGGTCTTTTATGTTCTACTCTATCTTAACTTGAGCTGGCTTTGTAGTCACCTCTGCATCTCTTGTTACAACTCACTCAAAAAGAGTATAATTCCTTGATTTTTTTTTTCTCTGATTCAAAATTTTAGAAATTTATGCAAGGCCTAGGAGGTTTACTTGGTTGTGCATTAATTTTCTATTGGACAATAGTTAAATTGTTTACAGCGGATGATGGTCAAGAGAATTTGTGTAATGAGGAAAGATTTGCTAGGTTATTCTTTAACATAAGATATTGCCTTAAAATAACATGATTCTTGCTGTTGACCCACCTGACTTAAATAGATAATTCACATGGAAGTAATGACAGGGGAGTTAAGAAGTTGTGCTGTATACCTTTCAAATAGTTGTCAAGATTTTGCATCAGTGACAAAATTACAATGTGGGCACCCTATTGTTATTCTATTTCTAAGTGTGTATCTTAATTCTTATGTGTGTTTTACATCTCATCATATATCATATTATTTTACCTAAATTTTATTTTAGGGTTTTACCATTAACATACAAAAGATCCAAGGGCTTTGAGGGATGAGAAATAGAGTAGGAGGAAAGTGCAGAGCCCCTTGGGTCTCTTTCTTTTCTTTTTTTTTTTAATAACTGTGAATTTTTATTAGATTGTGGTAAAAAATAATATTTACAAGTGTCTAGTTCCTAACAGTTAGGCTAAAGGTTTTACCTATCCCCTCTTGAACAATTATAATCCTTGAAGTAGAGACAATAGTTCTGGTTTGTAGAGTCTCCTGTTTCACCATTATTCAAGTTCAATCTCTTGGACAATTTTAATCCTTGAAGTAGAGACCATAATTCTGCTTTTGTAGAGTCTCCTTCCCCTATTGGTCCTAAGTAGACAGAAATGAAGTGCCCATTATCGTTCCTCAAAAATCTTCGTAAGATTCTTTGCTTCCGCCCTCCCCCTTTTTCTGTAATTACTATCTTTTTTCTCTCATTAGACAGAACATTGGTTCCATCTCTTAGTTTTAAGTACATGCAATTTCTATATTATATACTTATTATATTGTAATATTATGTTTAAAATATTGAATTTAATAGATTTAAAGTGCTAGTGTCTTTTGGATATGATGACTTACCATGTTTTGATATTTGATTCATTGTTATCTAGCAAAAACTTTGCTGGTTTTCAGTTTGTATGGTTGTTGGTTTCTTTAAGCCAACTTAGATTTTAGGATTTTTTTTTTTAACTCTTTGTCAATTTCCATAACCTAGGAGACCAGGTGCTTTACTATGATACTATCATGTAGAATCCTTATGCCTTGAAAAATTCATGTATCTTGTAGAAAAGAGTGAACATGGGCTGGATTATTGTCTTTTTTTCTTTTGTTTTTTGTTTATATTTATGCGCTCCTATTGAGCCCTATGAACTGTTATTCCATCTTCTCTTCGTTTCTTTTCTCTTTGTCTCTTTCTTTCTCATTGCTGAAAACTCTTTCTCTTGCACAATCTACACAAAATCCTTTAACCGAAATTGTTTCTTGGACTGACAACTTGGTATCAGAGCGAAGTTTTGTGAAGAATTCTTTTTCTCATGTAGTGTTAGTCCAGCTGCGATTGCATTGGATAGTTGGAGGGCTGTTTCAATTTCTTCTTGTAGCCTGCTTCAGTCATTTTTAGAGAGTTTTGTTAATTCTGCCCTAGAGGTTCACCGAACTTGGGGAAGATCCCAAAGTCGAGGAACCAGAGAAACAGGTGAGGAGATTTCAATTGTGGATTAAATCCTTGCTTTGGATTGAAGTGTTGGAGATTTATGTTCTGTTGTTGATCCTAGAAGGGGTCAATTGCGTTAGTTTTACCTTGGAGGGAGGAGCAAGAGATCAACATTTGTTCTCTATATGCTTGTCTTTTTCATCCCGGGGAGGTTTTCAGGAAGACTATACACCACTTGGTTGCATCTGTAATTCTTCTCAGTTTTTAAAGTGATTATTTGCTGAAGTTCTCTGTGTTGGAAGTTAATGGAGATGTTTGGAGAGGATTCTAAGCAAGGCAGTGACACCTATGGGAGCCCAGTAGCTGGTGACCCCTTTGCCTCTCAGATAACCACTGTTAGGTTGTAAGGAAGCAATTATCTCCAGTAGTCATAGGCTGTAAAGATTCATATTGGTGGTTGTGGTAAGTTGGCAGACTTTATAGGCTTTGAAAAGTAGCCAAATTCCCAGGACCCTAAGCATGCTAAGTGGTCTAGGGAGATATGATGGTAATGTCATGGCTAATTAATTTTGTGCAACCTGAAATCAGCCGGAATTTTCTGTGGATGAAGACTTCAAAAGAGATCTGGGATAATGCTTCTGAGACATACTCTCGGGCTCTTAATGTGACTGGAGCTTACCAATTGAAGTTGGAAGTGAACAATCTCAAACAGGGAAAGATGTCCTTGTTTGCATGCTAATATAAACTGAGAACTCTATGGTAGGAGATTGATTGTTTAGAGACTTTTGAGTGGTCTCTTGTTCTAAAGATGTAGCTGTTTACAAGAAGGTGGTCGAAAGGAATAGGGTGTTTGAGTTTCTGGCTGGCCTAAACATAGAGTATTAGTTTCTACCAAACCGGTAGCACAGGAGACTACTGAGAGAGGAGAAAATACATGGTTTTCAAGGTGCCAAGGTGAGGTTAGGCGACCATAAGGCACCTAAGCAATGGAATCTAAACTTTGGAGATCCATAAATTTCTGCCCCTCTAGATAGTTTTTTTTTCTTTTGGTTATATATATATATATATATATATATATATTAATCAATTAACCTATAAACTAACCTTTGTGCTTGTGGTTTTTGCAATCCTACTTTAAGTATGAGAATAGAAATATTAGAGTTAGAAGTTAGAATTTAATAGAACTGAAGGGGGTGGAGCCCCTGTTTTAGACCAAGAAAAGTATAAGAAAAAAATACTAAAATGAAAGAAGAAAATCAAGAAGAAAAGAAGGGGGCAGAACCCTGTTTCAAACCACCAATGATGTGAAATAAAAGGCTGAAAAAATGCAAAAAAGTTAAGAATAAAAGAAGGGGGTGGAGCTCCTTTTCAGTCCAATAAAGCGATTCAAAAGCTTAGGGAAAAGATAGAAAAAAAAGAAGAGGAAAAAATAGGCTGTAGCTCCTGCTTTAGATCTACAAAAAGAAAGGAAACAAAGAGGAAAGGAAGAAAAGGAAGGGAAAAGTAATTGTAGTTTTTTTCCCTTCATTGTGCTACAAAAAACCCTACTAGACAACTCAACAATCAACTATTTTTTTCTTTTTACCTTTTTAGTATTCTTATCTCATAAATGGAAATAGTAAATTATTATGTTTAATTGGTTCTATTATAACTGGTAAAATTAACCAATAAATGGCAAGGGCAAGGAAAAAAAAGGTTCTAATGTAATTTGAAGCAGGGTCTAAGTGCCTGCCTTGTCTCTTGGGTGTGTGCCTTTTCAATTTTTCATTTTGGCACATGGGCGAGGCAAGGGCAAGAAATTGTTTGGTTGCCTAGGTGTTGCCTTGGCAACTATGAACAAAGAGAGAAGTGGTGTGTGACCATTGTAAAAG
Source organism: Nelumbo lutea (assembly GCF_056320005.1). Taxonomy (NCBI): domain Eukaryota; kingdom Viridiplantae; phylum Streptophyta; class Magnoliopsida; order Proteales; family Nelumbonaceae; genus Nelumbo; species Nelumbo lutea. Next base: position 115,221,336 of record NC_142684.1, read on the forward strand.
CACAAGCACACATGTAACACCTTCTGGAAGCTTCACCGTCAATTAACACCTCAAGAGATTTGGGAAGAACAACAATAAGAATGGAATTGTTAATTACTATTGCTCCCTCTTGTGATGATTTTGTTTCTACACCCTCTTCCATGGATTCACTGAATGGACCCAAGGTAGAAATAGAAAGGTATAGCAGATCAGTAACTTAAAAGGTGCGCCTAGATGGTCAAACAAGGTTCATTTTAAGGTATGCACCTCACCTAGGTCCCAGGTGCAACACTTTTAAAAGGCACACACCTGGTGTGCCTAGGCATGCGCCTAGTGTGTCTTGCGCTTCTAATTTGGACCCATTGGCTTTGTTTGACTTTGTATGCATGCTTTGTTTGACCAACTCTTTGAGGGTATTTCATATTTTCCATGAATGACTACAGTTGCCTCCTAAATTTGTCTGACTTGAAGACATGTTTGTTTTTTTTTTTCTATATTATGTTTTATAAGTAAAAGTTTCTTAAGATCCTTGAACTTTTATTCAAATTTCAATCTTCAGGTTCTCCAAGGTGTTGGTTGTTTCTGATATATTTTCTTTTCCCATGACCCAAGCAGACAATAATCCACCAGTCCTGGATTTTGACTTTTGAGCCATTATTTGTTCCTTGGTTTCTAGTTCACAGTGAACTGTGATTATCCTGTTAGACAAAAGGCGCAAAACCCATCTATATCACAACTCATGATTTATATTCTAGTATATTTGAGTCACTTTCCACTTAAAGTTTCCTCCATGCATGTTTCACTATTTTCACATTCTCTTCTGTTTCAATGCTGATATGGTCTCTCCTCTTTTATATTCAGGCAAGTCCATCTGATCCCAAGACTTTTCCATTTATATTACTTGGAAATAAGGTTGACATAGATGGTGGGAACAGCCGTGTGGTGAGTATATTAAATGACTCCCAAAATTTGTTGTTCTTCCTTGTCTTTGTTTCTAAAATATTTTATATACAGGTTTCTGAGAAGAAAGCGAAGATCTGATTTTTGCGAAACATCAAGAACTGGCCTATGTTGTACCTCCACAGTTTAGGTCCAATTTGTATGTGAAGCTTCATCAGCGTAGATTTTGGTTCCTTCTATAGGGTCTCAGTATGACATACTCCCAAGGCTTTGATAGAGTTGAGGGTGAGAATGATTCTTAGATATTGAGTGGCTGCAGAATGGTTTGGTTGCCTTTGGATTGTGTAATCATATTAAGGAGATCTGTGCCTTTGTTTGAAGAGAGAACATCTTGGTTTTAATGGATTCCGAGGTCTGTCACCTTCATGTTTTCTAGGAGTTGGGTGGGGGAGGAGTGAATTGTATTGGGGGCTCTTCCTTATTGCTGTTGTGGTTGGAATTTCATTGTTGTTCTGTCTGTCCCTATCTTTCCCTGTCTTTGCAGGGAAGGCAGGGGAGGATGCTTTTATCTTCTTTTTTCCTTTGAACAAATCCTTTTGGTAATTATTGAATTAACTCTGCATAGTAGAGGGTAGTACCATGTTCCGGCCTTTCATAGTTCCAAAAATACTTTGCAATACCTTTTTTTGAACTGGTAAAGTATAGAAATTCTTTTGTAATAAACCTAATTAGGGTCATCTAGTTAAGACATACAAGATGTTTTCCCTTTTGCAGATACTTCCAGAGCATCCCAGAGGCTGTTTCAGAAACTGAGCAAAGGGGAGGAGGATGTGCATGCTGAAATGGGCTTTCAACGAATCAAGATTGCTTGGTCCTCATCTTTTTTTCTTTTCTGTCATATGTACCAGAGCCATTCTTTTATACCTTACATATGTACACTAAGCAGTTGTCATTGAGACCCTGGTTCAATATATCTTTTTTCTGTTGTCATTGTAAGAAAGTCGTCTGATCGTTGAATTGTATTATGAAGATGAACTTGTTGATGACTTCCCTATTTGGAATGACTTGCCCAATGCTAAATGCAACTTCAGTTGGTGTGTGTGTGTGCGTTCCTCTTCCACTTACAGTCCCATATCATGCTACATATGGATACCTCTTATGTGAAACCACAGCCATTGAGTTAAAAGGAAGAAAAGTGTGTTTGGGCTTTTTATCAGATGTCTTGGTGGCGTAAAGTTGGCAGATGGGGAGGGCCGGGGAGATAAAGTGGGCTTCCTTGTGCTATGTTCTTGTTTGATAGAAAGTAAGACAGAAACCGAAGGTTGAGGGAAGGAGTTGACCACTTGACCACGATGTGGCAAAAGCTTTCTCCAGTATCAATCAGCATGTTGAAGGGGAAGGGTGCCATTGATAAGAGTGCAAACGTCATTCTAAAATCTAAATAAAGTGTAATTAACGAGGTGGACAATGGACATGGTCAAGTTATTCACCACCTATTTTATTTGGGCGTAGTTTGCAAAAGGGTCAATTCTGTTTGGTTCAAATCGAACTTTAAGCCAAACTCGAACCCGGTCGAGCTTAAATAGTTCGACTCAATCCGTTTGCAGCGACTTAGCACTGTTTTGTGAAATTGTAAGACTACTAGATAGGCTATTGTGTTGTATCACCATTCATTCCACCACCATGTGTTTGGTTTCTAACTCATTACTTATCAATGCAACATGGGTTCAGCTGTCCTCTTTCTCTTCTTCCTTGCCTTCTTCATCTTCTTCAATTTTCTTGGAAATCAAAACATGCAAAACCCTGAAAGATTTGAAACAACTTCATGCCTTAAAGATCAAGACAGGTCGAATTCGTGACTCTTTGGTTGCAGCAGAAATTCTACAGTTTTGTGCACTTTCGGATTATGGAGACCTCGAGTATGCTCGTTCTGTTTTTTATCAAATGGAAGAGCCAAATTGTTTCTCTTGGAATACCATAATTAGAGCTTTTTCTAACAGCAACGACCCTCTGCAGGCAATACTTATATTCAATGACATGCTTCATGATGAATTAGTTGAACCCAATCGCTTTACGTTCCCATCTGTGTTAAAAGCATGTGCTCAGATTGCTAGACTTGAAGAAGGGAAGCAGGTCCATGGCCAGGTTGTGAAGCGTGGATTAGATTCTGATGAGTTTGTTCTTAGTAATCTCGTTCGAATGTATGTGCTTTGTGGGATCATGAAGGATGCTCACCAATTATTCACCAAAACCATTAAATATGGTGAAGCGTTGGAAGATAGTACTACTAATCATAAACTATCGAGGGTTAATGAACTATCCGTCGGTATGGATAATTCTCACAAGAAAGTAACGTCCAAGAGGCGACGAGATGGTAATATAGTTTTGTGGAATGTGATGATCGATGGGTATATCAGACTAGGGGACTTTGAGGCTGCAAGACAATTGTTTGATGAGATGCCCCAAAGAAGTGTTGTATCTTGGAATGGAATGATAGCTGGGTATGCTCGGAATGGGTTCTTCAAGGAGGCCATTGGGATCTTTCGTGAGATGCAAATGGTTGATGTACGACCAAATTATGTGACATTAGTTAGTGTTCTCCCTGCAATCTCTCGTTTAGGTGCTTTGGAATTGGGAAAGTGGGTTCATGTGTATGCAGAGAAAAACAGAATTGAGGTTGATGACGTTCTTGGTTCTGCTTTGGTTGACATGTATTCCAAGTGTGGGAGCATAGAGAAGGCACTTCAGGTATTTGAGCGGTTTCCTAAGAGGAATGTAGTCACTTGGAATGCCATCATTGGAGGACTTGCGATGCATGGACGGGCAATGGATGCACTTGACCACTTCTCCAAGATGGAACAATCAGGAGTGACACCTAGCGATGTAACTTACATTGGTGTTTTGAGTGCGTGTAGCCATGCGGGGTTGGTGGATGAAGGTAAATCTTACTTTAGGCAGATGGTCAGAGTCGGGTTAAGACCTAGGATTGAACATTACGGGTGCATGGTTGATCTATTGGGACGTGCTGGGTTACTAGAAGAGGCTGAGGAGATTATTTTGAATATGCCCATTGAACCAGATGATGTGATATGGAAGGCTCTACTTGGTTCTTGTAAGATGCATGGCAATGTTGAAATTGCAAAACGTGTTGCAAAGTATCTCATGGAAATGGTTCCTCATGACAGTGGGAGCTATGTGGCTTTATCGAATATGTATGCCTCTTTAGGCAACTGGGAAGCTGTTGCCCAGGTGAGGTTGATGATGAAGGAGATTGACATAAGGAAAGATCCTGGATGTAGTTGGATCGAGCTTGATGGGATAATTCACCAGTTCCTTGTCGAAGATGACACCCATACAAAAGCTAGAGAGATCCACTTAATGCTGGAGGAGATGGCAGATCGCTTGAGGCTTGCTGGCTACACTCCAGACACAACGCAAGTATTGCTTAATGTGGACGAGGAAGAGAGAGAAAGCGCATTATCTTATCACAGTGAAAAGATCGCAATTGCTTTTGGATTGATTAGCACAAGCCCTGGAACAACGTTGAGGATAGTCAAGAACCTACGGATTTGTGGGGATTGTCATTCATCAATAAAACTTATTTCAAAAATATATAATCGTAGGGTGGTAGTGAGGGACCGAAATCGTTTCCACCATTTCGAGAATGGATTATGTTCATGCATGGACTTCTGGTGATATTTGCACAAGGGATGGGACTATCACGGGAAGGGAAGAATGTACTTATTCCATGTACAGTTTATTTCATGAATCAGATATACCATTTTTCCGGGCTGACATTGTAATTGTTTTTGCCCAGAAAGCAATAATTACTTGTTCTTCAAAAACAAATCAATAAGAGGTTGGAGTGATGTATATGATTGTTTGAATTTTTTCTAAAATCGCATGAGATTCAGGCATTAGTATCTGCACAAATCAAGAATGGCCATGTTCTTTGCTTGCATTGGCTCTGTTGAGAGCTTGCCTTTTTTTGATAAATGAAGCTGGTCCCAAACCTTTTTCTCACTTTGGCTTGGTGAATCATCATAGTTTTACAACAAGTGTTTTCATAGAGTTGAGAGTCCCCACTGTTGGCACAACTGGACCAAATAATTTTACAGTGTCATAGTAAGACTGCTTGCCCTATTTACAAAGCATCACTTGTTCAGATCATTATGGTTCATGAGGGGGTACAGGAATAACACTACTTCCAACCATTACAAAGAGTGGTGAACTCCACCAAGGTGGAGGACCACAATTAGATTGTATATTCCATTTCCTTCATTACTGCTAATTTGTGACGGTAAGAAGGAAAGAGCTTGCATTGTGTGGATAAAACTTCTGCTGCTTTGCATATTCAGGTCCAAACGCCAATGGGTTTATGAACCTCACCGGCCATGTATTGGCGTACATTGCTCCAGAATCCACATGCTAAAACTCATATGCTCGTCCTTGAGTCAATGGCATACTTTTTTAAAAATTGGAATACATCCAATCGGTGTCTCCTTTTACTGTTCATTCTATGTAAACTCAAATTATTCACATAAATGCACCTGTTGAATACTTCACCCTACAGTTGAAACTAGGTTGGACTCTTTAGCCCTGCTACCACAGACATTGTCTTTTCATGGTTCCAACCTTGACCTTGGCCCTACGCTGAACAATACCGTCTTTTAGTGCGTCCTTCCATGGCTCCAAAATTCAGGCTGGGTGTTCAGGTAGGGTGTTGAGGTGTAGGAATGGCAATGTGGAAGGGATCATATTCCCTGTTCGAACAATACCGTCTTTAGTGTGTCCTTCCATGGCTCCAAAATTCAGGCTGGGTGTTCAGGTTGGGTGTTGAGGTGTAGGAATGGCAATGTGTTAGGGATCATATTCCCTGTTCCCGACCTCAATAAAAGTTATCCTTCATCTCCAATCCCCAACAGGGATGGGTTCCCTGTGGAGACCCGAATCCCTGTGTTACTTCATATTCAGTTCTTTCAAAATAATAGTAAGTGTATTTCAGTACATACCAATGGGAAATTGTTGATGATACTTTTCTTGTTAGTTGTGGGATGATGCTGGATTTAGCATTTTTAGAATAGATGATTAAAGGGTAAAAGACAAACATACCCTGAGTTTTGAGAAACTGACTTAGATGCTCTGAAGTTTTAAAATGGATTTAAACATACCCTATTACTCTTTTACCCTTTATCTTGTTTCACATTTTCAAAAAGAAGCAAAGAAAGGCAAACAGAATTTTTTACTTCAAACAAAGAACTCATAGGCAGAGAATTAGAAATTTGTTCTAGTTTGAACAAAGTGCTTTGTTTGTTTTAAAGCCAAAACAGAATGGCTGTCTTAGAACAGTGAGTTCTTGTTTATACCTTGAGGTTTTAAACTGAACTGTGAGTTCTTGTTCAAACAAAGTTAGAATATATATCCACCCCATTTAAGGGCATTTTTATTCATAAATCTGGAAAAGGCAAACTAACAGAATTTTATTGCTCAAAAAGTGTTTTATGTCAATGGATCATTCTTTTTCCAATGTATTTACGTGAATACCTTTGAATGGGATGGGGCATAGTGACCACTATGGCTTGAGTTTTGGTTGTAGTTTGCCGGTGAGCATAAAAGAAATTCCAGTGGGGTTTAAAACAGAGAACTCACTGGTGAGTTTTTGTTCACCAGTGAGCATTTTAAAACAAAAAAAAAAAAAGGAAAAAAACTTGCTGGTGAAGATTTAAAAAAAAAAAACTGAACCGATGAAAGATATTCCAGCTGTTTTGGCTCAGTTATATTCAAGAACTCATCGGTGGAGAATCACAACCGTTTGATATAATCCAACTATTTCTTCTCTTTCTGTCTCCATTTGCTCTCCTAATGTTTTCCTCTCTTCTCTCATTGGAAGGAAAAGAAGAGGAATGCCAGTGGCTGAGAATCTCATCAGAGTATAGGAGGGCAAAATAGTATTTTAATATTTTATGATTTCACAATGTGATGATGGTATATTTAAGTCCAGAGAGTCAACCCACAAGGTTTATTTAAGTCTAATTTAAAACCCCTGAGGTTTAGGTATGCTTAAGTCAATTTTTGAAAAGTCAAGGTATATTTAAGTCTTTTATCTTTATCTTGATTAAAATTTCTAAGGGCGCTCTACAAGGATATCATTATCATAGTCATGATCTAACCAGTAGGCATCCCACTTCCTCTTTGAGTACCCAAAAAAAAAAGAAAAAACAATATCCATCCCGAACCTTCCTGAAATGGTACAAGCGGTTTTTGCTTGTGGCATGGAGTGCAAATTTAAACAAGGTCAACTATGTTAAAAAAACAATAGCCATTGGAAAGACTAACCTATTTATATATGTGAGTAATAATTGTGAAAAAAATGTCTTTTTTTTTTTCGTTTTTTGTAAGTCCACTTTTCTAATGTAATTTCTCTAATTCTCTCCATCCATATTTTAAAATGGATTGAGACGCACTAAAAAATGAGTATATGCATCTCTTTATGGTTTTGCTGTCGGATTTCACGGGATTAATGAGATCGCACTGGTTCTTAGCAGTATGTAGGGTTGACCCAGTTTAGGGTTTTCTCCTATAAATATATCTTACCCTAAAAGCAATCTTGTAATATTAGGGGTCAAGAAAAGAGGATAATACAAGTTCAAATCAGCCCCCTACAAGATTATCCCCCACGTCCCACAGCACGTTTCTGCCATATATTGGGAACATCTCCCGATGATGACATCATCATTTCTGATATTATCATCGGGAGATGTTTCCAATACACGACAAGTATGTGCTGTGAGACGTTGTGGGGGGCTGATTTGATCTCGGGCAATACCATCTGAAGGGTGGTTCAGTTGGTATGTCAACTGGTTCTTTTCAGCAGAAAACCAGGATTCAAATCCCGTTACCATCAAAATTTGGGGAGGGGGTTATTTGTGGGGATGCGCTATTCAAACGGCGCTTATAGGGGTTTCAGGTGTTTCACCAAACACCGAAAAGAACAGAAAAAAAAAAACTGTGAGAAACAGGGGAGTTAGAATGAGTGGCGGGTGTATTAAGATTGATTAATACCAGAATACTTCAAGAGGCTGACATTGGTGAACCTCAACCTCCAAGAGGCTGAGGTGTTAAGTAATAGCAAGTGGGGTATCGTGCGTTGTCATCCAATCATCCATGGAAGCAGTGGATGGAACAAGTGAAACGGAATTTTTGAAAAAGCACAATAAAGAATTGTCACTAACACTTAACACTTACGATCAAGGACATATTCGTATTCCATTTTCCACAAGTACAATTTGAAATAGACTATGCCACAGTACTGCTGGTGGGAAGATACTGAATGATTTTAGGTGAAAGACGGAGTACAATGAATTCATGCCTTGGTTCAAGTTCATTTTGATTGCTGATACCAACCGTTGGACACTTTGATGATAAACACCATTGTAATCCTAATCCTAATCCTATGTATATTGAGTTTTAAGTACTATTTCTATTTCTATGCTTTCCTTCTTTCTTTCTTATCAGCAATCTTTGAGGAGACATTTTTAGGACATTCACCGGACAAGTGGAACTGGGTGATGTGAAAATGAAATAGATGGATCAATAATCTCTTACCTTTTTTCATTTTCCTTCAACTGGGGTTTTTCATGTTCTCAGTCTCTTACAGTTACATGGAATCGATGCGTAATCCTTTCAACCATCCATTATCCGATAAATGATCCAGCTCTAAATCTCGAAAGCAATTTTTGTTTGAGATGGTACTGGATTCCGATTGGGAATTTCTAGTATACCATTATTTTTATTTGTTGTTGGGGATCAATCCTCTTCTATTGTAAAATAATCAGGCATTCTTCCATGCTTTTCAATCCATATCTCCAAACAGTGAGACATATATATGCATGCAAACGGATAAGCTTTGTAAGTAAAGGGTAAGCAAAGCTTTCTTCCTTGAGAATAAATTTTGGGAGAATAACAAGAACATGAACAATACTATGTTTTTCATAATTCCCTTCCCTCGATGGATCGAATATTTCTATTTTCTAGATGGATTATATATAATAAACATGAGTAGATCGATGTATTATAGGTAAGGAATTTGTTCCTTGTTATGTCATTCCCCACTTTAGCATGCAACATAAATAGCTATATTCAGACGTATTATTCTTCTCCTCTCTCTCTGTTGGGGAATATTGGTCGAATGGATTGCAAGTTGCAATGCCTCCCAGATCTCACTTTTTTAGTGTCTTTTAATAAAAGAGACAGGCTCTAAGGCATATACTGTCTATTCATCCTATCCAACGTTTGGAATGATAAAAGCCCAAAAACTGGTTTCTGGCATTGCACGGTAGGCTCGCCGTGAAGTTTTGTTGGTGAAAACCCAAAAATCCTTACATTTAACCTGAGAAATCAACTTTTCTGTGAAATTAGTTTTGATAGCTTCTTCAAAACATCTCAGTCAGTCATTGTAGCTCAATCAATATTGAAACTTGAAAGCCCTCCCACATGGGCCTGTTTGGAAAGGCTTTTACACAGCGGTTTCTGGCTTTGCGAGATGAGCCTACACGAAGTTATATTTGATGAAAAGCCCAGTTTTCATTCAGTCAAAATTGACTTTCCACTGAAACCGGTTTTAATAGCTTCTTCAAAGTGATTCAATAAAAACAACTCAATCAATCAAAGCTAAAGCCCTTCCAAACGGCCCTAAATAAAGATTGAGGTGGTTCTCCAAAAACACTCACTCTATCTAACTGAAGACTGATGAGATTTCCCAAGCATGGATGGAACCACACATTTTGGTCAGGTTCATTATTCCGTATTCGGTGTGCTATCAGAAGAAATATAGAGGCCAAATTGGTGTTTATCTGGGTCCCAACCTTTTGTCAGCATCACTAACTTGACATCTGGCGTAAAGCCAGAGTTGCATTGCATGGTTCTTTTGAAAAGCAGTTGAATTGAAAACTAACCCACCAATGGGATCTTCCGCACTGTACCAACTAAATATCATAACGTCTTATCTTAACCATCACTTTCCAGGTGGAAGTGGGTGCCCAAAATTCTGATTCTCTATACTGCAATGGCTAGCTTCAATGTTGGAGTTTGAGTAGGATTAATGTTCAGATTTGCTGATAAGTTCTTCTTAGTACTTGAAAATATCTGAAACAACCTTCATAGAAATTCCCTTTCTCTATCCAACCAACGTGCTTATATAAGTATTTTTTTCCCATGGATGCTCATGAACCACTGCACAGCTGGTTGACGATTCGGCATTTTGACATTGTATTGTTGTGTATTAAAAATTAAGGGTGTGTTTGGTTTATAGTAAAAATCAGAATTGGAATTGAAATCCTTTAAAAAAATCTATTCCTATAATCTGCTTGGTTCAGACAGCAATGGGGAGAATTAGAACCAAACAAGGCATTTTGATTCCGATTTCAAATCTCTACTCCTATGCACCAAAGGGGCCCTTTTTTTTGGCTGATTAAAAAAAAAGATTATTTTAAACAAATGAAATGGGTTTTGAATCCGTGGCGTGCACGGGTTCCCTTTACAGCCAGTATATGCTTAATTCCAATAATGTACATAAGCAGTCGTGCTGCTGAGTCGATTCAGAAGATAGCAAATCCAAGTTAAAGTGGAGATAAAAGAAGAAATTCGAAATTCTGATGATGTGGAAGATGAACCAATTCCATGATTCTTCATGTCTTCATATACCCTGCTTAAACCACTACCACATCATCACCAAGCATAAATCACAACAATCTTCACTTACAAGCTACACACTATTCCATCTTGTCCTCCTTTCTTAGTCACATATTACCTCCATAAAATCCATGAGATTATCTCACCAACGTTTTAATCTCTCTCTCTTTCTCTCTCTCTCTACACATCTATATAAACCAATCCTGGGTCCTGTTAGAGTGTTACCAACACAATGAAATACGGAGAAATAACTCACTTCAGTCACCCTCAGCACAAGTTAAGGTTTGAGTACATAGAAGTACCATTTAAGTGTGATGGGTGCAAAGAAGTGGGAATAGGGTCACGTTACAAATGTAGCATTTGTGACTTTGATCTACACATACACTGTGCCCTCCCTTCTCCCTCCATCTACCACCCTTTCTACAAGAAGTGTTCCTTCCAGTTCTTTGCCCGACCCCCCGGCGACGTCCCACGATTCTGTAATGCCTGTGAGAAGGATGTAAATGGATTCGTCTATCATTGCAAGTCGTGCGGGTTCGACCTTCACCCAACTTGTGCGAACCTCCCTCGCGTGCTCGACGATGGAGAGGTGAAGCTCTACTTGTACCGGAAGGTGAGTTCGGCATGCCACAAGTGTGGGAGGAAGGGGCGGAGCTGGAGCTACCGGTCGAGTTGTAAGAAGTATAACTTGCATGTGGCCTGTGTCAAGGAAATACTAGTGGAGAGCTGGCACGAGCTCTATTTTGGGCGTGGAAACGGAAACGGTATCAAGAAGTTGGAGACTAGAATTCCAAGCCTCAAAGGAACATTCAATGTTCAGCATCGAAGCAAAGGCAAGGTCAAGAAGTGTTGTGAGATGGCTGGGATGGCCATTCAATTCATTATCTCGGCTGTTCTTGGAGACCCTACCACTCTCATTGCTGGAGTTGTTGGATCACTAATCTCAAAATCATGACAAGATTGTTGGTTGGGAGGACTTGGGAGTAAGTTGTTGCATATGGCTTAGGTTTTGGGCCATGGATGGGTTTGTAATGAGCCTTTCATCCAGAATTTGTCTTTTTTTTTTTTTTTTAAATATGGCTTTATTTTTAATAAGTTGCAAGGCCGCCCAATCAGGAATTCAGGATGCATAGACATAGAAAGAACGTTAAGAGGATGAAAAGATCCAAGTGGAATATGGGCCTCAAAGAACGAGATGACAAGGGTTTGTTGGTGAATAAACACTCCTAACTCCTAAGCCCATGTATTAATGAGTTAATTCTGGATTAACTATGTTCTTTCTTGGGTGGTTTAAGGGCTTCCGGTGCAAGCGTTATTATTGGCTAACATTCCTCTTGGATAGTACAGGTATTAAGGCTACTATTCCTTATCTTTTATTCTATGTCCTAGAAAAAGAAAATACTAACTTTTCAATTTGTCATAAAGAATCAAAACTTCTACTTGGACAACATTTACTTCATACATAACCGATGTACTGGGCTTTTCCTTTTGGCCGGAAAACTGTATATTGTGATAATGGACTTAAGCAGTCAAACAATTACAAGTGCAGGTAATCATATAAGGCCATTAATTCACCTAGCCAGCCAATGCCTCCAGGAGCAAACCACACGCTTCTGAGATCAAGATGCAAATATCATTCAAAGGTTATGTTGAATGAGATTTAAACCTATTATAAACTGTTGGGGACTCACGGCACTTTACTTGTATTCCTCCTAACAACTTAAAACATAATGTTTTGCTCATGATAATTCGTTTTTTGCTACTGCAGGAGGGTTTTCTTTTCTTTTCTTTTTTTTTTTTTTTTTTTTTTTCTGGAAAAGAGGATCGATGGAGGTAGAATTGAGGGCAATACTGAAGGCAGTTGGTTTTGGGAAAGAAATGAAATGGAATCACGTTCAAGTGGAGGCAGATTCCCAGGTGGCAATTAAAGAAGTAGAGAAGGAAAATGATCTGGTGCTGTGGGAATGTACAAGTATTTTGGTGAAATCAAGAATCTCTGTGAATATGAATCGTGTTTGTTTTGTATATGTAAGTAGAAGGGAGAATAGGATGGCTCACAAGGTAGCCCAGTATAAGAAAACTTCTAGATCTAATGAAAGGTAAACTTAAAACATGGAATAGTTCATCTCTATCAAGCATGGATCAATCACTCAAACTGATGAATCCCATAAGCAACCATTGATGCACTCGATTCCTCATATTGCAAAGAGACGACCAAGATAGTAGTAACTCTTCAAAAAGGGATTGCAACTCATTCAATCATGTATTAGAACACGTGAGGTTAAGATAAATCTTATAGGCAAAGCAAAATGCACATAAATAACAACTGAAAAGAAGAATACTCAATAAATTAAAAAAGATTTCAATGTGAATTTTCCTTGTAGGACATGTCAAAGCTTGTGTTTATTTGGGTATTCATGCACAAGGAAGAAGGCCAGTATCCAGACTAACTACTACTTGAGAGCATTAACTATAGTCTGTAGATGAATATAGTTATTGCTCAACGAATCTAGGCCACAACAGTGATCCCTCAGAGAGAAATGTTAGTTGACGGCTAAGATGAGTGATGATAACCAAACCTCGGAAGCCAAATGACCCAGTGATCCCTTAAATTCACTTTTTTTTTTTTATTCTTATCTCATTTAAAAAATTAAAAAATAAAATAGTTACAATTCATTGGTTTTGTTTTTTATTTTGATGACGTCAAATAAGTCCATGGTTTTTGAACCTCCATTGACTCGGACAATTGGACCGTTCAGGCAATCGGTTCCGTTTTACCCCAAAACCGGTTATTGGCCAAAAACCGTTGAATCATTCAACGATCCATTGACCTGGGTGGTCGAACCATCGACCCGTTCAATGGTTTTGGCCATTTTTTTATTTTTATTTATTTTTTATTTTTTAATTTTTGTAGTCAGAATGGACTGTCTGTTCGAACCGGATGATTAAACTTTCAACCTGAAAACCGGTGGCCAAAACGGTTTCGTTTCAGGGTCATTTTTTAAAACCATGAATAGGCCAAATTCATTGGTACCTTTTATTTTCTTTTTCATTTAATTCTGTTTAGGCTTTGAGGCATTTTGACAAAAGGCCCTTTTTTTGGGAATTTTTTGGATTTGGGGGGCGGGCAGGCGGGAAAGGGCAAAAAATTGGTGATGGAGGTCTTTCCATGGAGGCTCTGCGATTCAAATTCCTCCATCCAGAGGCTGTCTCTAAATGGGTTTTGGAGTTTGGACCTATTTGATGTATGAAAGGACCTCAAGTTGTAGGCTCAGATTGTGATGGTTGATTTCTAGTTGATTTTTCTGTTTCTTACAAATAACAAACGGAAGAAAGACGGAACTGGAAACAGAAGGAAATGGAGTGCAACAAGGATGAAGACACCAGGGCAAAAGAAATTGCTGAGAAGTTTTCTGTGAAGGACACTGCTAGTGCAAGGAAGTTTGCTTTGAAAGCTCAAAATTTTTATCCAACACTAATGGTCTTCCCAAATGCTGGCAACTCTTGATGTGTATATTTCTGCAGAAAATAAAATAAATGGAGAAGCGGATTAGTATGGGATTCTTGGTGTGGATCCCTTGGATGATGACAAGACAGTAAAAAAAATAAAAAAGTAAGAAAAAATAAACAGTATAGGAAGTTGGCTCTATAGGGGCTGATGGGGGTTTTAAGATCATTTCAGAGGCCTCGAGTTTGTTGTCTGACAAAACAAGAGCTGCATATGACCAAAGGAGGAATTCAAAGGGATTCCAACAAAAAATTCCACCGCCTAGTGGGGTTCCATCATCAGAACCTGGTGGAAATGGTTTTTATAATTTTACTAGTACGATCGTGAATGCAAAGCCTCCATGTCATGTGGCTGAGTGGTGGTACAATACCACCTATCATGTCATGTGGCTGCAGGAATGACACCATTTTGTGCCTTATACGGTTGAGATCCTCCCACTGTATTACCCTACAAAAGGGGTGGGTTCATCTCTAGTCGAATCCTTGGAAGAATTTCTGATACAGCGAGATGCTACTTTACAAGAGCTCAAACATAACGTGAACCAGGCACAACAGTGGATGAAGCACTCATACGATAAGCACCACCACAAAGTGGAATAATATCAAGTCGGTGAATTTGTGTACTTGAAACTACTTCCCTACCGCTCCCTTTCCATCGGGCAGCAACACTGGAACAAGTTAGCCCCATGCTACTTTGGACCTTTCATGATCACCGAGAGTATCAGCAAGCTCGCCTACCACTTGGAGCTACCTCAGCACTAGTCTTCCACATTTTAGTTCTGAAGAAATGCCTTAAGCCAGATGCTGTGAGCCAACAGATTTTACCAAGATTCACCGATGACATGGCATTGGTCACAGAACCTCAGTCCATTATTAACTTTCGTTAGGTGAAAAAGGGGAATCATGTGGAACCAGAGGCTCTAGTAGTATGGTCTCACTTACCCAAACAGGATGCCACTTGGGAACCTTACATCCAGCTCCACCACCAATTTCTCAATCTCGACCTTGAGGCCAAGGTCCAACTAAACAGGGGGGTAATGTTGGAGCTTGGAACAAGCAGTTATGCTGAACCCAAACCTGTATATAGGAGTAACCAGGCCAAAGCTGAAGACATACAAAAGAAGAGGTCCACATCAGCTCAACTCTCTCTCTCTCTCTCTCTCTCATCAATTTAGGAGGTAATTCCTCTTAGAACCCTGAGTTAGACAGTTCCTAACAGAGTGGAGCTCAGCTGCTGCAGCCACAGTTTCAGACAAAGAGAGAGATAAGGAGAAAGAAAAAGAGGACAGTGAACATGCTGCATCAAATGGTGAGATGTGGGACAAGAATGTGTCTGCTTAAGTCTTCAGATATCAAGAAAAATATCCAAGCTAAGAAAGATTTTCCTGGCAGTGGCGCTGATTCAAATACAGAAGCCCTTGAGGCCATGTCAATCTCTGTACCAGATCCTGATTTTCATGATTTTGACAAGGATAGGTCTGAAAGATCCTTTGGAGAAACCAGGTCTGGGATGCATACGATGATGATGATGGGATGCCTTGTTATTATGCCATGATTCATAATGTGGTATCTTTGAATCCATTCAAGATGAGGATCAGTTGGCTGAACTCTAAAACCAATGCCCACTAAATTGGGTAGGTTGTGGTTTTTCCAAAACTTGTGGGGATTTTAGGGTAGGGAGGTATGAAGTCAATGATTCCTTTAATTCTATTTATCAACAAAAAAAAATTATTCCCTTAAATCTTTCTCACATAGGGTTAGGTGGGCCAAAGGATTGTGAGGTTCTATTTGAATCTTTCTGAAGAAGGGTGATGTTTGGGCCCTCTATAGAAATTGGTCCCCCGATCGGAATGCGCTTACCTCAGATGAAGTGATACACATGTATGACATGGTGGAAGTGCTTGATGATTATCAGAAGGAACATGGCGTGACTGTTATTCCTCTAGTTAAGATTGCTGGTTTTAAGACAGTTTTCCACTGGCATCTGGATCCTGGACCAAGTCAAGACGATTCCAAGAGAAGAGATGTTCCGCTTCTCACATCAGGTTCCTTCTTACTTGCTTACAGGTCAAGAAGCTCCAAATGCCCCAAAAGGTTGCAGGGATCTGGATCCAGCTGCCACTCCTTTAGAACTGCTTCAGGTAATAATATATGTTAGGGAAGAAGAGAAGGTGGAGGGTGCTGGAAAACCTAAGAAAGAAAAGATGGTGGAGGTTTCTGAAGAAAACAAGGGAAAAATGACAGTGGAGGATAACAAAGATAAAGAAGAAGAGAGGATGAAGAATGCTAAAGAAATGGATGACAACAAGATGATGGGGAACAACAAAGAAGCCAAAGAAGAAAAAACGGTACAAGCAGTTGACTTTTGGACTCTATGGTCCTGGTTCAAATAGGATCAATTGACTTATATGGCATACATTCGTGTCAGATTTACACAACATTTGTTGGGGTTTCTGTGGCTGTTTACTGTTGGTACAAATTCCATTTCCTTCAAAGTTGTGTGTATGCTGTAAAAGCCAATTCTAACCTTAGCTTTTACTGCAACTTGAAGATAGTCAAGCTGGAGTTATTTGGTTGTTAAAAGTCCAGATAACATTTTCTAACTGGTATCTTCTTTAACAACTCGAGTGTTCAAGGATCTGTAAGTGAGATCTGCATTTGTTTTCTTCAAGAGCCAGTTTTTACCTGTAAGAACATGTTATCTCAGTTGCAGCTGATCAAGCATCTCTATCTATGAGCTGCCTTCTTTCTAATGTACCTTACAGTGTTTAACTCTTTCTATTTTCTTTTTCTTATTTTGGGCATTAAGGAAATTGTAGCATCTGCTTTTCTCTGTCTCATGACTTATACTTTTGTTGGTTTACTGAAAATCCAAAAGAATGGTGTAGAATATAATAAAAAATAAATAAAACAGTTACAATTTACAATCCTATTAAAAAAGATGAAAATATACTCAAACATATTCAACCCGATTTTTAAAAATATCAACATATACATATATACATAAAAGCAGGGGTCCCCATGGGGCAAGGAGTGCTTTCTCCATCCTTGTCCCATCCCCTCCAACAGGGCTGAAAAATTCTCCATCCCCATTCCCACAGGGGAATCATCCCCATCTCCACCCATTCTGGGCAGGTCCCCATTGGGATCTGGGAAATGGGGAAAATTTCCATTCCTAAACCCATCTGATCCAACCAACTTAAACAAGGGAAGCATAAACAGTTAATGAGGACCATAACCCAATGTTGGTCTGAGCTATCCAAGGTCTTGGGAGGGGTGGACTGGATATGAGCCTAACATTTGGTATCTTGGTGAACACATACACTTTTTTTTTTTGGAAAAAGGTAAGGTAGCTTTTTTTTTTGTAAACACATACGTTCATATGAGGTAAGAATGCACACATTAAGATGCTCAAATATCATAAAAGATGTAATCATGCATGTGGGGATCTGAATCATCATCACCAAAACTTAATATAGGGATAAGAAAGAATACAAACACAATATGGTGAAACTACAATTTAATCTTTTTCTTTTCAAACCAGGTACCTTTATTTAACTTATGTCAGCAGTACAGATAGGACAAAGAACAAAAGAAGATTTGTCTCAACAATCCAAAAAAGAAAAGAAAACAATAATTTCTCCATGTAAAGAAGGATATAATATAACGATAAGAAAAGAAGGATCACATAAACATACAATTATAAAGTTACATCTCCTTAAAATTTAAAAAAGAAAGAGAAAAAGATGTGGAAAAAATCAGATAATACAACACCCCCAAAAGGGGGAAATGCATCAGATGAAATTACAAAAGGTGATACAGTCCTCTTTATATATAATTTTTTCTATTCTGAAAAGCCAAAGGAAGAATAAATCAAATACCATCTAGGAAAAGATCATATCAAGTATACCTTCTTGCATGTGATGGTTCAGACTGGGCTGTGCCAGGTGATATTGGTTTTTTACACCTATTTATGGTTGTTGCTTCCTTTCTTCTTAAGAAGGCTCCCAAACTTCCGAAGCAATGGATTTTTCTTCTTTTCTGATTGCTGCTTTGATGGAGAGCTTCCACCATTGTCCATATTTTCTGATGAAGGTAACCCAATTACCTGATCAAATCCTTCACCACCAATTTTCAAATCATGTTCCTCTTCAAAGGATTCAGGTTCATGCTCTCCCTCAGGCAACAAGTCCTTCTCCTCTATCTTGCAAGTCTCCCACATCTTTGCTTCCACATTTACCGAATCATGTACTTCTTCTTTCTTTTCCTCTTCTTTGGAGTTCCTAATCCCATTCTCTACCTCATGTCCCATAGGAAGCTCCTTCTCCTTGGACTTGCCTTCATTTCCCTGAGGTACCTCAAGCTGATTAGATGGAAGTTCAGGCTTGTGCTTCTCCTCTATAATTCCACCTCCATTCTCCTCTGTGAATTCTACCACCTTTGGGAGCAAATCATAATCCTTTTCACTACCTGAGAGCTCCACATTTTCTTCTTTCTTTGTCTTGGAAGAAGCTTCTTCAAGCAACTTCGTTAACTCTTCAACCTTTTGGAGTGCAGCCGCCTCTCTTAATCGAATCTCCTCATTCTCTTGAACAATATTCTGCAATTCATTTTCTCTGTCCAGAAGCCTCTCTTTCAGTTTCACATTCTCACCCTTAGCTTCTTCCAAAACTTCTTCCAAAGAACTCAACTTGGATTCAGCTTGCTTTAGGGTACTAAGAATCTGGGCACCTTCCTCCTTTGCAACTTGAGCTTCTTCTTCAGTTTCACCGAGTAAATTAACCAGTCTATCCATTTCTCTTTTGATTGAAGAGGTCTCTTCTTCTGACTGCTTTATACAGTTCACCAAATTAAGCTCTTTTTGTTCCCACTCAATCTTGGTGTTTTCAAATTCATGATTGGATTGCTCAATAGTGATTGCAAGAATACCAATCTCATGTTTTGACTCGTCAAGCATGGCCTCATATTTCCCATTTGTTTCTTTGAGAACCAATTTCAAATCTTCAATCTGAGACTCTAAATTTTCAATCTCAGCTTGACTCAGAAAGAGCTTCTCTTTGGCTTCCCTTGCTTCAGCAGAGACTTCTTGTACCGCCAATGCTAAACTTTCCATTGCCTTCTTGCTCTTATCTTCCTCCTCTCTAGAGGCTTCTAACTCACTAATGAGTTTGCTCTTTTCCTCTAGAAGACTTTTTACACTTGAGGCTGCAAGACTCTCATTGTAAAGAGCCTGCAATTTCTCCCCCTTCACAGTTTCAATCTCAATTTTTAGAGATTCAACTCTGTTCGCTATTTCTAATGCTTCTTGCTTAGCCATGTCAAGCTGCTGTTCTGATTCTTCAAAATCCCTTTTCTGTCTTCCAATTGAGAATTCCAAAGAATCCACCTTTGTTCTAAGAAAAGCAACCTCAGATTCTGCATTTTGTAATAAATCATTGTTGTTCTCTAGTTGCTTCTCCATTGAAGCCAAAGATTCTGAAGTAGATCTCTCCAATTGATTTGCTTCCTCAACCTGTAGCTCCAATTCCTCAACCTTTTTCTGCCACTCCTGTACTAAGTTTCCAGCATCTGACTCAGCCTTTTTCACAATATCCACTTCAACCCTGAGTCTTTCAATCAGAACTTCTGTTTCAACTAACTTTTCCTCCACACTTTCTGCTTTCTCAAGTTCATGTTTCAGAGAATCCACATCACATTTCAGCTTCTCTACTAGCTCAGTGTTTTGATTAGCCTCTATCTCCAGCTTTGAATCAAGCAGAACTTTCAACCGGTTTAACTCAACAGAGAGTAACCCTACTTTCTCAGCATGGATTTCAGCAATCTTGGTTGCATCATCAGCATGACTAAGAGCTTGGGTCTTGGCATCGTTGGTCATAGCAAGTTCCTGCTTCACCCGTTGGAGCTCTTGGGCGGTAGAGAACAAAGCAGCCACATTCACTGCATGTTGATTTCTAGCAGCCTCAAGTTCCTTCTGCCATTCTTCTTCCCTCTTCTGAGAAGCCTCAATACCTGCCTGCTCCAACTCATCAGCCCTGAATTTTTCAAGTTCAGCGTTTTCCTCAGCTTGTTTTTGAGCAACCAAGGCGTCGCCAATCTTCTCATTTGCCTCAGAAGTCAACCTCTTGGCTTCGTTTAATTCCTCAAGTGCCCGAGCTTTCTCCTTCTCAACAGAGGCCAATCGTTCCTTCGCCTTCTTCAAATCTTCTTGAACCAGGCCCAGTTGATCCTGTAACTCTGATCCCTTCAGCACGCGGGGCTGTTTCTAAAAGCAAGAGCAAATAACAATGCTAATGAGAAGACAGGAAAACCACATAACAAAATGTAAATTTGGGAATATTTAGTTCTTAGATTCTTGAGTTTGTTTTGCTCCACTTACATCGGGGATAGTAGTAACCTTTGGGGATCGACGATCTACAGCGGGCTTTGACTCGACTGATCTCGGTGACCGGTCGATTGAAAATCGTGGATTTTGCAGGGGAGAAGATGAATCAACATCTGATTTAGTTAGTCCCTTGCCTAATTTGCTGGCCCTTGGTGTTGCTGGTGAGGTCTTGTTATGTGAAGCTTCGAATGAACCAGATCTGTTTAAGAGCCAATACTCATATTACGTAACAAGATTAAAGCATAGCGTAAGGAAAAAATGTGAGAGACCCGAACAATCTATCATGGTAGAAAATAATCAAAACACAGAACGTGGGGAAACTCGGGACCGAAATAAAAGAAAACTGATTTTATGAGGCCTATAACCAGAACGGTGATCTCAGTAAGATCCAAGCTACAAAGCAAAGAACTGAATGAAAGTTCAAATGAAGAAAAACCCAGTATGGATCAAGTCCAAAATGAAAGAATAGCGGGAAAATATCGAACAGGCAAGTCCGGAAAGAAAAAAAGTACACAAAACTAGTATCAGAATTCTTCAACCAAGATTCGAAATTGCAAGCAGAAAAACATAGAACAGAATTTTAAGTGATTAAGAATGCACCGAAAAGGGGTGGGGAGAGAGAGAGAGAGAGGAGAAAAATGAAGCAGGTACTAAAAAAAGGTTCCAGAATGAACTCGTAAGAAGTACTGAAGCAATAAACTCTAATCAGATCTGGAAAATGCAAATATACTTACTTGGTTTTGGAAGAGAGCATGGCCGGCTATGATAACTGGAGAAAAAATCAACAGCTTGGGAAGTTTGAAATGGAGGTGGATAAGTTGCAGAGGAGCTTCTACGAAGCCGACATTGTAAGAGATTCAGACGATTCTTTTTTGGAGAGATGAAAGAGATTTATCAGACAACAGAAACGAAATTTTACAGGTAATTATTTCAGTTGGTCTCTGCTGCTGTGTAGTGTGGAATACTCAGAACTCCTCAGAAGTTGTACTTGTACCACCCACTTCTTCTCTCTCTTTCTCTCTCTGTATAACGTTTGTAGTGTGACTGTGTGACCACCTACGCTAAATGACCAATCACAAACAATCTTTTTCCCGCGAAACTACAAAACTACCCCTATTTGCTATGGGACATGAATAACCTTTCAAGTTGCAAGTAAACGGAGGGAGCTAAATTCAAAAATGAAAAACCAACAAAGGTGCCGTTCGTTTTTATTTATCTGGGTAAGCCGGTTTATTCGGGTAAATTTTTGTCAAGTAAAGTTGCTGCAGAAAGTTTAGGCTGTATTTGACATTTTAACTAAGAGAATATTCTTTAAAAAAAAAATCACTTTATGTGGGATTAAATATAACGGTATAAGAATACAAGGATCGTGATCAATTACTCAATTTACCCCTACCTACAAAAATGGGGCCTAAAACTGAAATAATTAAGATGTAAGATTTAAAGACAAGCAGAATGAGTATCGCGCATATGTTCGTTAGATGTAGATGTGGAGGTATGGTTGGTGGTCCATGTGCACTCATTTGTGAAATATATCTAAGTAGATGAATTAATTACCAGTAGTAGCCTTGGTAGTTGATCACCAACCAAATCCCTTATTGGCAACTCTATAATCTATTATTATTATTATTATTATTAAGAGTCAATTAATTTAATTAACATGTATTCACTCGGTGGTCCCACCATCTCTATCTCTTATAATGTAAAATGCATCCGATCCAACTAGGATGCATGCAAATGGTTCACCCCAAGTCCCCAACCCAACTCCACTCATGACATTTCAAAATAACTAGCTTCCTGGATTTTAGAACAAAACCCAAAATATCAATGGTGGGTCTGCATCCAAATCCAACAATCGATATTGGGTGATGGGCTTAAGAAATAACCTATTTTTATAATTTATGGTTAGTGGAGTGTGGATATGGTTAGCTAGGATCCATATTTTTCCACCATTCATGATTGATCATGGGATCGATGGTGGGTTAGGACTTGGGCCAAATATTATTAGTTCGTGTTCGTGCATTTCATAAAATTTTACTCTAAACTTGTACTCTGACAAATAATGGAACAATGTGAGTGTTTTTTGTTTTCTAAAGCAAAAAGCAATTGACATGCATTTCTGCCTATGCAACACTTGTTTTTATTAAAAAAACAAAACCATGCATTCACATTGTCAAGTACTCCCTTAATTTAGATCCATTAGATGGTTTTATCGTTGGAGTAGGGATTTTATTCTCACAAATTCAAATTGGTCTTCACAAGGACCATTTCTTCATAATTGAAAACATTTCTCCAAGGACGGAGATGGTTCCCAATCAATGGCTACAAATATTGTGAAGATCAATTTTGAGAGAACGAAATCCAATCTCCTTTTGTTATCCTAATACATGCATTATAATCCTACACGACACGACACGACACGTAGAAATTTGAATAATTAAGTATATGTATATAAAAATAAATGCTTATAAGTACTTATTTACCAAATCACTTATCCATCCAACATACCCTTAAACCGCCCTATGACCACTATCAAAACCTTGGTTCAAGTTTACAAAAAAAGTGGCAAGACACTCCCTAATCCCTATCTATCCGTCATGTTTGTGATATGAGCATTCCATGAATGATTTTGGCTGAAGGCATAAAAAAACGTTGGGCTAACAGAAAGTATTGTTGTGATTAAAAAATTTTAAATTCCTTTTATTTCCATGACTAAGTGGCCGTTTGATAATTGATTGGAAGTTTATCAAAATTGCTGGTAGCTAATAATTAAACTAAACTACTCTTCAAATAACTTTGCATGGAATATGTTTGACAAACAAGGAGAGCTGTTGACCTTTAAACCCTAAGAACTCTAAATTCCGATTCACTCACAACATACCAGAAAATCATTTACAATTCTACCAATAGAACTTAAACCATAATACCCTGCAGGAATAATCGATGACAATGAAAGAAGGAACTTCTAGTTTAACTTTAATACTTAGGTTGCATTTGACATTCCTTATTTTAAGGATTTATCTCTTTTTTGAGATTAAAAAGTCAGTGTTTATAGAGACATTTTAACCACAAAAAGGAAAAAAGTCAGGAAGACCAAATGCAGCCTTAGTGTTTGAAAAAAAAATGGATCTTAAACAATACAAAGAATATCCTTAATTAAATTAACTATTAAAAATGAATCTTTTAAAACTATGCCCTCTTTTGAGAGTGCTTATTCAAATGAGCATTTATTTTAGGCTAAGACTACACCAATAAACACTTATATGCATCTGATGAAAAGGCCAAATAAGCACTTATTCCTGAAAATAAGTCTATTTTCAACAAGTCAAAATTTTGGACTTAATAACAGTATTTATTTCCTCTCTCATCCATCTTGACCCATCACATTATTTTAAAAATACCTAGTTTGAAATAAGTGTTTTTTCACCAAACACTCATAACTTATTAGGATAAGCACTTGTTAATAAGCACTGTTAAACGGGGGCTAAATAAAGATAAAAGAAGGATATTGGGAAGATCTAACAGAAAATGAACCTGCACAAATTAACTTTGGTTTTATTGTAATTCATGGCATCTTCATACAGATCAACATTTCTGCACTCCTTTCTCAACGAGAAGGGGTGGCAAAAAAGATAAAGAAAATGAAAACTCAAATGAGAGAGAGAGAGAGAGAGAGAGAGAGAGGGGAGATAAAAGAAGAAATAAGGGGAGAGAAATAGAAGATACAAGAAGGGAGAAACATAGATATAAAGAAGGGGAAGATTCTTTCTTTTCTTTTTTTCTTTTTTTTTTATATATATTTATTGACAAACCCACCACACTTCTAATCCCCTCCCCAATGGAAGTTGGGGATAGCGGGATTCGAATCCCTCATCTCTGCTGAAATAGAAGCAGCTAACATACCAACTGTTGGCTGATTTCCTCCCCTATATAGCTAGCTCAGCACTCTAACCCTAATTTCAAAAGAGAATGGTGGATGATTCCATTGAACCCTTTAATTCCCAGGGAAATTATTAATTATATTGAAAAAGTAATGAAGGTATAAAAGAGTATAACGTTATTATTCATCATTTCAGTTTTAGAAATTAAATAGGTCCCAGGTCAGACTACGTGGTTTTCATGCTTCAGCCGGACAAGATATACATGTTAATAATGGACTTTTTGAAGCATCAGTCAATAATCAGCCATAGCCATGTCTCAGTCAATAATCAGCTTAATATTTGCATGAGGTCCCCTTGCATATATATCACGTAAAATGCTTATTTATTTGGTTTATAACATTTACTGTCTAAAGTTTCTTTGTTGGTTTTACTTTTTAATATTTTTTGTTATTAATTTGGGGGCGTAATTCAATAAATCTTCATATTTCAATAATGTAAGACATAGTCAGAAATGACATGTTACAAATTTTTAAGTATCACATCAATGTTTTTTGTTAGCCCAACTAACATTGGGTATTATTGATGCTTTCTTTAAAGGGGAAAGCTGTTGGTAGAGGTCAAAATATAGGGATGTTGAGCAGTGAAAAGAATATATATATATATATAGAGAGAGAGAGAGAGAGAAATGCTTAATTAAGTAATTTATCAAAATCACAAAAGAGATTTAAGGGGTTCGAATATGATATTGGAAAAATTTATAACCAATAAGTAATAATTACTATTTAGAAAACTGGATCGGACTTTAATTCAGAAAAGGAAGAGGTTCATGGGTAAGTGTTCAGAGGTTGAACTGTGATAAATGTAATAAACAAATATATTAAAAATATGTAATAATTATATAATATATGCATGATAATATTAATTAGGGAGAATCACAGTTCAGCCCAGGGTCAGAATTCATAGGCCCAAAATACAGTTGGGGTATGCTAGTTCAGAATTGATGTCAATTCATGGATGGGTATGGGTGCATAGAGTGTGGGTTTTTTTATCTTTCTAATGTTTATAGATTTGCAGAGAAATTCAGAAATCTGCATTAGGCCTGTCCATACTTTTCTGTATTAATTATATACACATATACAAAAATATAAAATTATGTTCTGCTATAACATGTTTTTTTATTCAAAGTTTTTTTTGAAAAATTAAATAATAGGGCAAAGTTATGGTCTTTGAGGGCAAAAAATTGAGATTTGAGGATAGAATAGATTTTTTTGAAAAAAATAATAAGGTAATATAAGTAAGAAATAGTAGGGCAATATAGAGAAAAAGTTACCAAGAATAAAAAAAAAATTACCCCAATCGTACAATTAAGTTATAGCCTTTGAAAATTAGAATATAAGTAAGAAATGTTGACAAAAACCAATTGCTTTTATGAAATTGGAACTGATTCAATGGTTCCCACTTCCCAGGTGGACCAGGTGATCTACTGATTTTGGCCAATTTCTTGGTGATAACGGTTTAGGGGTATGATCAAACCAGCCAGGGCCCAGTCATGGTTTAACCAGTCCGATTGGCGGACCTGACATAATTTAACATAATTTTTTTTTTTTTGTAAATAAGGGACAGTATTATAAATTTAAATGGAGGCTATATATGTGATGTGGGGCATGGAGGAACTATCAAGCGGTCAAGGGGTCAAGACAAAGACAAAGGAACCGTTAAATTGAAGCAGTGAATCCAGCTTTTGACTTTTGCCAGCCAATCAATCCAAACAACTCTGTTGACGGGAGAAAGTAATCGATCGTGCCATTTCATCATGCTCGAGTTCAACGGAGCTTCACCTTTAGTTCTTTAAAGGTCCAAACAATCATCTCTCTTATATAATATCCAAAATTCATGAAATATGTATACGTGCAACAATTAATTGCATGGTTGGAATGTGCAATTAAACATTTGGGCAATCCCTCAAATACAACAGACAGAGATATAAATAAAAAGAAAGCTACAAAAATTAGCTAGGCCCAGCAAGGTGGACTGAGATCAATTTGGGCCCTGCGAACTTGCCATCTATTTCCTATTGTTTACGATCATGAGAAAATATCTGACTGCACTTAAAATAACTGCGAATTTGGTCCTCTATTCATGTATGTGCAATTTTCTTAACCATAAGTTTATTTTCTAAGTCGAGCAGTTTTCATATATTTGCTTGCAATATTTGTAACCAATCTACTTTTGCATCCACTTGTTTATATATAATTATGATTCATTGTCTAAACCAATGTTTTTAATCCATTGTTGATTCGGTCAGTTAAACCATTCGAATCGTTACCCAGCCAGAATTTTGGATCCGATTTAATCAAGACCCATCAGATGGTCAAAAATCATTGATTTGTTCAGGAGCCATTCAACCTGGCTAGTTTGACTCTTGACTCATTCGACCTGGTGGTCGGGTCGCGGGTTACAAACTAAATACATGCAATCTTTCGGAGGCCATAACTCTATACTTCGATGTCTGATTGGGGTGATTGTTTTTTTTTTTTGATAACTTTTCGAGATCTATGCATCCCAAGGGCCATAGGCACCTTGTCCCGCTATTTTCGTGAAAAAAAACCTTTTTGGCATTAAATTGCAATTTTTAATATTTTTTATAAATAAAAAAATTAAAGACATATGTTAAATATAAAATAATACATATTACATACCTAAAACATATTTATACATAATTTATTGCTAAAATATATATTTATACACACACATATATATATAGATATAAATACACACACACATATATACTCTAACATGGCATGGTTTGAACCATCCGACCTGGCCGGTTAAACCGGTGACCCATGACCCAAAGGCAAAAACGGTTTAACCTCTGTGTCAGTTTTAAAACAATGGTCCAAACTGATAGTTTGTACCTTTTGTTCACTTATGCTCAACTAAAGTGCACATTTTTTCTCCCTTTCTCTCTCATATAGAGGATTATTCCTTCCAGACAAACAAACATCCTCCTGCCCTTCATTCTCTTTCGTATAAAGTAGGGTCACATCATTTTATTTCCCATTTTACTCTTCATACGAAGCAAATTAAAGCCAAACCTAAATTTACACTCAACCCATTTGCAGCTCCATGCCTTTGAACCAGCGCAAAGAAACAGAGCCTGAAATCTGGAAGCTGATTCAATTCTTATTGAGAATCATTTCCCAAGGAAACCAATTGTTTTGCTCCATTTTATATTCAACCAAACAAAGTCCTAGTTAAAATCTACGTCCACATATACTTATACCAGTTATAAAACTAAAAATGTACGTACCAATTGTGTTTTTCTTAATTCTGCGGTTGGTTGCAGTGTAATTTTATTTGCACTAGTACAAATGCATTATTTGGGGGTTTTACTTTATTCTGCTTCATGTATCAATTTACTTCATTTGTATTGCAATCAAACAAAATAAATTAAAATTTGAAACAAAAAAAAGGCAGAACTTAACAGTTAAATCATTTGCACTGTCACGATGATTTTGCACAAATTTATTTGCATTGCAACCAAACAATGCCTAAGGGTCAGTTTGGAAGGAGTAAAAATACAAATATGTATAGTGCAAAACCTTGTATTTTGTATTATTTTGTATGCATTTGCAGTTTACATATTTGTATTTATACTCTTTATGTACAGTACAAATACACAATAATATTGAATGCAAGGTTTCACACTCTGTATGTTTACATTTGTACTCCTTCCAAAAGCCTAAGGGGTATATTATATTATTTTCGCTGATATAACAATTATTTTTGTTTCAAGTTATCAAACACCCCCTAACCCTAATTTCTCTATGCTTTTGTGGGCTTTTTTAGGAGATTAGAATTCTCAAGTTATCTAAATTACTGTATGTTTACAATTTTTTTTGTTTCAAGTTATCAAACACCCCCTAACCCTAATTTCTCTATGCTTTTGTGGGCTTTTTTAGGAGATTAGAATTCTCAAGTGTTATCTAAATTACTATATGTTGTTTACCAACCAAGTACAAGTAGTGGCTGGGTTGGCATATATCTGATTAAGTCCTAGACGAGATGCAGTTTTAAGCCCCGTTATAACGACTCCAAATCTCCTAGACGAGATGCGGTTTTAATTCACCTTTGAGAAGAGTATAATATTGTTAGGTTAGAAAAAAGTGTGATACTATGTCATGGAATTGAATTACAGCCCCTAACAATACCAAAAAAAATTACTATTGTTGGTTTTAAGTTACCTTAAACAATTAAATAAGAGGCATTGAAATAATATATACAAGAAAAAAAAAAGCAAATAATCAAAGTGTCAGGTAACTGACTTAATAAGAATCTCAATGAATAGAATAGCATGTGCATATCCTCGTATATAGAATTTCTATAGGTCTGAAGTTGCTGTATTGTCATGCAATGAAGCATAGGACTATACAGGTCTGGGGTAGGGACACCATAACATGGCATGCTTCCTACCCCACATTACTTTTTCCAAGAATATAATCAAGACCCACTACTGAATGGATCTCAAGTTAAACTCTGGGTGTAGCACAAATCACTTTCAGTCTGACAACTTTTAACTGTATGATTTGGGTATTATTTGTACAATTATTAATTTTTTAGCTTCGAGAAAGAAAAAAAAAATTATCTTCTACCACTCATTTAGATGTCGTCAGGCTAGAATAGAAGCTGATTGTAGGGTATATCTCATATATGGTGGGTTCCCATGTTTCAAACATGGGAGTTATGGGGACCTCCAGTCATAAAAGAGAGAATGATGGAGTTGGGCTAGTGCTTGCACAATTACAATTCTCACATGAATTTTTTTTAAATGCCACTATAAATCATGTATAGTGGCACATCTTAAAAAATGCCACTCACTATAAAACGCCACTTCATTTTCTTGAATTTTTGGCTTTTTCTGTTTTTTTTTTGCAATTTTTGCTATTTTGTGGTATTTTTTCCGCATTTCTGTAAATTTCTACAATTTCTGCAATTTTCTCCTACTTTGTGGTATTTTTCTGCATTTTCTGGTATTTTTTGCATTTTTTACAATTCTACTATTTTCTGCTATTTTGTGGTATTTTTTGCTATTTCTGCTACGTTTTTGCTATTTTCCTGCAATTTTCTGCTATGTTCTGTTATTTACCTTCTTTGGTGATCTTACCTTCTTGACAAGGTTCATAGTCCTAACTTGGCGTAATCCTTGATGAAGCTCCACCACAGATTAGTAAGGGGGATGGTAGTGGCATGCCATAGAGCATGAGCATCAACAAATCCCTTGTAAGGAGGAAAATCATAGATCTCCAAAAGCATAGCAAGACCACCTCCTACAACAACCACCCATAACTTCCAACGTGAAGGATGGTGAGTGAGACCAGTCCAAACAGCCCACAGGAGAAGCTGAAATACACCCATGGAAACACACACTTTCATGTTTAATCCTGCAAAATTTATTGAAAGATTAGACCCTTGAATCAAAATAACTGCAAGAGGAAACAAATATTTTCATCAGAAAAAAAAAAAAATTCAGTTCTAAGTTATATGTTAATATTAAAAGTTTAGGTTTGAGCATGATTCATATATGATTCCATGCCAGCATCACTTGACTGACAACTCGTATGCATACTCGCGTTGAGATGGTTATAGGCACTAACCTATTAACCAACTTTCTACATCTTCAATTTTGTATGCAATTGTTAAATCATTTATATGTTTTCTATACATAAATCTACTCCTAATTTTATGAACATTCTTCTCTTTTTCCTCAGTTTAATCCATGTTTCATTAAAGAAAATGATATCCCATGAGGGTTAAGTTTCACCTCGAGACTAATGAATTACCTAACTGGAAGTCCTAGTTCTTTGAATCACTCTCTTGGTGCTTCAAAGTATTGATAATTTGATATATGTAGGCGAGAGGTCTAAAATTTGATATTATTTAATTAACAAGGCAGTTCCCAACAAGGCCATAAGTCTTCAAGATAGTCATGGATATTTTCTTTTTAATTTCTTACTACCCAGAAGTTAAAAAATTGCAAAGCAT
Source organism: Nelumbo lutea (assembly GCF_056320005.1). Classification (NCBI taxonomy): domain Eukaryota; kingdom Viridiplantae; phylum Streptophyta; class Magnoliopsida; order Proteales; family Nelumbonaceae; genus Nelumbo; species Nelumbo lutea. The sequence goes on from NC_142684.1 coordinate 115,251,717, forward strand.
TAAATGGTTATATCTTTTCTCTAGTCGTTCTCTATTTCTTTTCTCTTTCTCTATTGATTGGCTGCTTTATTTTTAATACAACAGCTATTTATCTTTGGCTTCCTTCTAATTTTTATCGCCAAAGTTTTGAATTTTTAATTCAACATCTTTTTACTCGGTCTAGCCATCTCTATCTCATCTTTATTATTAAATCTTAATATCAAATTCTCTTAATCTGCTGCATATAAATTCGTTTTCCATTTCAAATCATGCATTATATTAATGCAACAAGTTATTATATTGAATTGTTATATGTGATATATGGTGGAGATATAAAGCGGGGTCAGAGTTAGAATTACTAAAAGAAAACTAAAGCAAAGACAAAGAGTTCCTAAGAAGTAAAAAGGACAAAGGGAGACAGAAACTAGGATAGAAGAGCAATCTCATAGGGTGCACCGTGGACAATTCATAATATATATTTTTCTGGTAAGCATTCTAAATATAGTATTATGTATAATGTGGTGAAGTGGCTTTATATCTTTTGTAGCATGTTAGACTAAATCTGTTAGTCTTTTAGCTAATAAGCTATGCATAAGTATGGGATTCTGGTTGGTTCTTCATTATAATTCTTTTAGAAACAATGGATCTGCAATATGTGTAAAATAATGTATACATGAGAGGATGTGCAATGCTGCAAAGCCTCCCCTCTACATGGAGGAACAAAAACTAGTTAAGCATAAAGCTGGCACTATCAAGATTGTCATCTATGGTGTTCACATCTAATATATCTTTGATTTTCTTTAAATAGTAATCAAGATGCCATTTACCTGCTTTATTCTTACATTTCATATTGCACTGGTTAAGCCCCCATCAATTTCCTAGGAAGATAGGCGAGATCATTTGGCTATTTTGGTGCCTATAATAAGAGCAAGCACTTAAGCTATAATGGAGTCCGCATCATCCATGGGACTGCTGAAAACCCAAAAGACAATGCCATTTTCATGGTCCTAGTTTGTCCAGGGTTCCCAAGTGAGGTTCTGTGAAACTGTAGCTTAATCTCCCCATTGCCCTATTGCTTGAGGTGAAGATTAGAGGATTTCTACCATGTTCTTTCTAATGTTGTAATGACTTAGGAGACATGTTTCCAAACCCCTTAGAGGTCAAGACCCATGAAATCATGAACTAAGGGGGAGAGAATGTGACCTTTGAATGTGTCAAAGGATGACTTATTGCTTTGAAATGTATGCTTATTCCTTTCTTCCCATGTTCCCCACATGACAGCATGAACAATGATTTTCCCATATGACCTTCCTTAGAATCAATTCATGTGCCTTCCAAAGGATCCAGCCAACCTTGATCTGAAATGATACCGAGGGTCTCCCAAGAACTTATAGGTTGCCCTTTTTATACTTTAACTAGCCAAAAGTGGCCAGCCTCGGAATCTAGGGTGAGATATTTTATCCTGGATGCCCACATTGTTGCCTCTAATCACCTATAACAGTCTCTGTTTAATGATTTCATTTGTCTTGTAAATTATGTTAGCTTTTGGCTCCCCTTCCATTGTAACCCTCAACAGTCCTACCAAGTGAGGTGACTATATACCTTGGAATAAGGCTCAGGCTATAGTTCTAATTGCATCCTTTTCCTCTTCTGGCCTTTGGAACACTTGTGCCTTCACCATCCTTGGAAATGCCTTCTGTCCTTGAAGGTGCTAGACTTCCAACCGAATATCACTAAAAGTTTAGCATCTCCATATTTGGCTTTGGAGGTTTGGGTGCTATTACTTTACCACCTTTGGATGGAATACTGATTTCTTATAGTGCTTAATGAAAGTGCTACCTCAATAACTCTAACTCTGATACACAATGCATCCTTCTAAGTTTCATACAGTTAATGCAGAAGTTATGGACAACATAGTATTCTTTCTACCCCAATATAATGGGCTGTAGTATATATCTCCAAATATAATTGGCTACAAAACAATGAATGCATACATGGGTTGCTCATTCTCCATAAAGTTGCATATTTGACATGTATAGCCATAGTTTTCATTCTTTTTTATCTTGATTACTGAATTAGATGTGTTCCTAGGATAGCTGGCAACTTCAAAAAGCCTTTGTATTAAAGTTGGAGAGGCTTTTTCGTTTTTTTACAAAGCTTCAAAGAATAGGTCATTTATACGAAAAAGTACTATGCAAGCCACAGTGACTAGAGATTATTATTATATTATGAGGGAGAGATCAATGCATATTAGGAGTGCTCAATAAGATTAGTAATTTGATTAGTTTCATCTTCTTAAAATTCCTGGAAAATGGTCAGATTCCATGAGAGTCCAAATAACAAATGAATGAATAAATGAACTTATCTTTGTTTCTTTTAGGAAGGGAGGTTGTTCTAACAATGATAAACAGAAGCAAGTGGTCCTTTTTTACTCCAAATATCTTACTAGAACCTTACCCCATCAAGGGACTATAAATGGAAGACTTTTTGTCATTAGATCTTATCACACCTTGAGTACCCCTGATAGTAAGCATTACAACTAAAATGCCTTAGGAGCTAAAGCTTTCTAAGTCACTTTCAATATGTTTTTAATATTATGCTAGTTTTTTACTCCAAATATCTTACTAGAACCCTACCCCATCAAGGGACTATAAATGGAAGACTTTTTGTCATTAGATCTTATCAAACCTTGAGTACCCCTGATAGTAAGCATTACAACTAAAATACCTTAGGAGCTAAAGCTTTCTAAATCACTTTCAATATGTTTTTAATATTATGCTAGTTTTTTACTCCAAATATCTTACTAGATCCTTACCCCATCAAGGGACTATAAATGGAAGACTTTTTGTCGTTAGATCTTATCACACCTTGAGTACCCCTGATACTAAGCATTACAACTAAAATGCCTTAGGAGCTAAAGCTTTCTAAGTCACTTTCAATATGTTTTTAATATTATGCTAGTTTTTCACAGTAGAATGAAGCAGTAGGGTACGGTAAGGAATGGGTACAGGTTGTACCCTTGTAAGTGGAATTGTATAGTTTAATCATGTCCTTATATATTTCTTACTTAGTTTAAATCTTATACACAGTTGAAGTAGTATGCCCAACTTTCCATGATAGGAAAAACTGGAAAAAGCTCAAACCCACTTACGAATAGGGGTTTCAAGTTCTAAGTGGATGAAGTATCTACTTCTAATTCCAAACTATATGCATTCCTAATAGAAACTTCAATAAAACATTTTCCTTTATCTACCTGCCTATTTGACATACTTGAATAGTTAGTGATGGAGGGTGATTTGGCCCGACCTCATAGCTCAGGTACACGTAGGCATGACCTAGTTCAAACAGTGACTCAGCATGACAACACAATGGACAAGAGCACAGCTCGGTGGGGAAGTCCTACCGAGTTCAGCACGGTAACTCGGTAGGTAAACTACTCGTTGAAAGCCGCCTCTCCCGCACCTCCTCCCCGAGGTCAAGGGACTTTGGGGGGTCCCGAGTTTAGGGCACCCTGACCCCTTTTGAGACCCAAGCTCTTCCCAATTGACCTCGGGCCACTCCCAAGCAAGAACGCACCAATTCTTCTTTGGACGCCCCGAGGCACAAAGACCTCGGGTCGGCTTGAAGGGCTGAGAGATCCATCACATGGACACCCAAAGATTGCAGAATAAGGGGCAAATTTCAAATTTTTTCTCTCCCTTCAACTGGGAATCACATTCCCTATTTAGAAAATCATATTTTCAAGGATAAATCTTGAACCTTTAAACTGAATCAGATCTGAACCAAAAGGAATGGGAGAGAAAGATACCTGATACGGATAAGCAATATCTCCCAACGAAGGTGTTCACGCCCAGGGAAGGATCCAAAGACTACTCCCACTGAAGATGGCGCAGTGCAGGATGGAGCAGAATCAGCAGTGTTCTTCCCCAAGAACTCTGTCCTTCGCAAGAAACAGCAGGATGGAACGTGAGCACAGTTTCCCTTTCAATCCTTTCTCAAAGAATTGATGTCAAGATCCAATCTTGACTTCTCCCACAGTTGGAGATCGAACTGGCAAACAGGGCAGCAAGAGCAAGGAGGCGGCAAAAAGTATTCGCAGGGTGCAGAATTCTCTCTTCTTGATTTCAGCACTGAAGAGGATCTGATGTGTTTCTTCGTCTCTCTCAAGGCTGCCGCCCCCTCCTTCCTTTTGTTGACTTGAAAATATCAGCTCCTAATCCCATTAGGAGGTGCTTATCCAAATCATATTTGGATCAGCCTTCTCTTCTAGTGATAAAGATAAACCCTTATCTTATCTGCAGATTAGATTAGCTTTATCCTAATCTTATTAGGAGGTTTCTAGATCTGAATCACATTCAAATCTGGACTCTCTGAGTGGATAGGATCAAGACCCTATCATAACTGCTAATCCATCTCAGAATTCGCCACTTTAATTAACTAAATTAATAGCCCAATTTGAAATGGGCTTTAGTCCCATTAAGCTTATGTGCTCACTTAACCTTCCTAACTGTTGCCTAGTTGGGCTTCCTTGTATGGCGTGGGACCCAAGCATTGATCTACACATCAGCCACATGGGTTCGGCCCAGCCTTTGTTACAAGGCCTGGTCGAATACACTGTTAAAGACAGTGCACCCCCTGAAACCCATCAAATGGGCTCTATGGGCCCAACACTTACCCTAAGTGGTCCCTGGGCCAATCCACCTTGTAACACCCAGGGACTGTGGGCAGATGCAAGATTAGCCCATCAGGTATTATCCTCAATGGTCTTACACTTAACCTCTCAGCCCATAATGATCATACACTGCCTGACAAGAGAGGACCTCTCCCTCGGCTGCAAGGAACAGTGTTGCACTCTCCACTTATATGGATCCCGGGAATTAAAACCCTTTTGCAAACATTTTAGAAACCATAATATATATACTTTTATATCTCATATAAAATATATTTTGCAAAACAAATTTCAACGGTTGAAATTGGCTGCCAGCAGTCTTGGTTTCCAACAGTGAGAGTGCATCCCCGATCATTACCTTTGTCCGACAAAGGGGCTAATCCTGTCACTATGATCACCCACTCAGATGAATTCTCGGATTGTCCCAACATACCCAGGTTTTGACCCCCGCTAAGGATCTCACTAATTGGTACATCAAAGACAGTCCGATCCGACACCTAGTGCAGTATCATAATCGAGTCTAGGGGTCGGGTGTAACTTTCCAGTTTTGCCCATCAATCTCCAAGGTCCAGGGCAATACTGGAAATCTGGTCCAGTTCAAAGATTCAATTAATCCCACACTGTATGTGCCTAGGGTCTCACCCCGATAACTGAGACAAGCCACCCCAACCGACTTGGTGGCACCACAGTGTCAGCCTTGTCAGGATAGGTCTCCCCAAACCGACCCACTGGCTGTGAACATTCTAAACTAACACGAGTCTTAATAAGTGTCCAGTTTAAGGGTATTACATAGAAACATACCAAGGGAACATGAATCAAATATGTACTTTTATTCATTTACAATAAACTCATAAAGTACATCAATTTTGATTGAAGCTAAGGGCATACAAAACTGTCTAACACGGCTAGCCCAGAATAACCGGCTACAGGCAGCCCATCACTTAAGGGATAGCCCAGCTCAGGGCAATTCGTAGGAAAGCAGCTCGGTATACCATAGGATGGCTTCCAGCCGGACCGCCGTACCTGACAAACTAGCGAATTGCAGGCATGTCCCCTCGCCACGCCTACCACCTTTAGGAAGGCATTCCACACCTGACAGACACATACCTTGCACGATGGCCCCACGCGTGCCACCTCAGCCCTGTCTATAGTGGTTGTGGCAAACTAACAGTGGCGGTTATACCTTCCCTGTCAAAAGTCAGAGGGCTGGGAGCAACGGAATTCAGCTATAAGGAACTTACCCTCAAGGAACAAGGTATCTGAAAAAATCTCTAGTGCAACCTAAACTCTTGGCTTTCGTTCTCTCTTTGCTTCCTGTACGCAATACTAGCTTAAGCATCAGAGCGTTCCCACCGGGAAACCCCCCGGGAGTTCTTTCTCCTTCCTCTCGTTTCAGGTACATCTTAGGAGCCACGCGAGCACCAGCTAGGAGTGACCGGATTGTGCTACATCATTTGGCGCCGTCTGTGGGGTCGCTTCAAAATGCCTTTCTCTCTAAACTTTTCTGGTTCCTTCTTCTTCCTTGAAACAATCCAACGCTCATGGCTTCCTCTAACAATGTCGAACGAAGCACGGAGAAAGATAACTCCAGGGAACAGCCCCAACTTCCTACTGTATGTATCGGACAGTTCATCGTCCCCCTCTCAATGGATGGAATCCCCAGCTTAAGCGTGCCTCTCACAATGGCACCTGTCATCGCCCCACTTCCTGCTACAGTCGGAACAACATTCATCGAACCTTCGGTCGTGCCCCCAGTGGCCAGCCCGAACCAACTAGAGGACCTACTGCAGTACATGAGGGCCATGCAGGCCCGAATGCAATAGTTCCAACAGCTTCAACTTTACCAACAACACGTACTGCACCAGGTCTCCCAGTATCAGTATCAGCAGTAGTTCCCCCAGCTGCCCCAACCTCAGCTTCAGCAACCTCAGCTCCAGCCTCAGCACTGGGTCTCGCAGCAAGCCAAGTCTCGCCGCCAGAGCAAACACTTTGGCCGAGGGGAGGCCCCCCAAAGTCTCCCAAAAAACCAAGCCTCCCCTCATGGCAGGCGGGAGAGACCAGCTACCCCGATCTCGCCGCGGGCGGACAGGTCGGGAGGACCCCGGCCCGGTCGGTCAACGTCGCCTCGACAGTCGAAGTTTGGAACCCCGATCCTTGAGAATCAGTTCAAAATCCTAGCAGCAGACTCCAAGCAGGCCCCTTCTGTCCGTAGCCATCACTAGCGGACCGGGCTACCCTCGACGCAAACTGTTTTGGATAGCGCGGAAGTGAGTAGCACAAACGCCGAGCTCGTTAGGAAGCAGAGGCGCTGACGCCGAGCTTGCCGATCTGTCACCCGTGATTTGCCCGAGCACATGGGCAAAGAAGAGGTAGGCTCGGCCGAAGCCAAAGCTCCCCTTCTCTCAGTTCCGTCCCCCCTGTCTTCCAAACTTCTAGCACTCCCGATGCCCAAGGATTTCAAGCTCCCCCCTCTTGATAAGTATGACGGGTCGTTCGACCTGAATGATAATGTAGACGCCTTTCAGTCACAGATGCACCTAGCGCGAGCCAGCGAGTCGTGCATGTGCGTGGTGTTCACTACTTTTAGGGGAGCAGCCCACACGTGGTACCGAAACTTGGTGCCCGGATCAATAAGAAGTTGGGCGCAGTTCACACAAGCTTTCACATCCCACTTCGTCACCAGCAAACGGTGCCCGCGAACTGAAGAAAGCATCTTCAACCTAGCACAAAGAGAGGGAGAGTCCATCCGGAGCTATATCAAGCGATTCAATGATGCTTGTATGCAGATACCACGCCTGGACCCCGTCGTACGCCTTGCTGCAACCAAGAAGGGCGTGGTGCACAAAGAGTTCAAGTGGCACATGGTCGTCAACCAACCCATGACCATAATCAAGTTTCTAAAGCTTGCAGATAAGTTCATAGCCACTGAAGAGGAGATCAACCAGAAGGGTGAGGGTGCACCCGAAAAAAGAAAGAGAGAAGGAGAGCCTTCCAGTCAAGGGGACACCCGAAGGAAAAAGGAAATAGTTTGGAGTGCAAAGCCGAGTCAATTGTTCTGAGCTCCCGCACCGAACCGAGATGATTACACCCCACTGAACGCGAAGCGGGCTGAAATCCTGATGGCGATCAAGGATGCCCCATACGTGAAGTGGCCACCCCGTCTGAGGGGGAATCCCAATGAAAGAAATAAGAGTTTGTATTGCAGTTTTCACATAGACCACGGTCACAGTAGCGAGAGTTGTAAAAACCTCCACGACGAGATAGAGGAGCTCATCCGTCGTGGATATTTGAGAAACTTTGTACAAAATAATAATAATAACAATAGCAATAGAACAGTTCGGCAAGGAGAACATGGTAAAGATGCTCCCGGGTCCAGCAGCAGGCCGGCCGAACAACCGCAGAGGTAGCCTCCGGAGGAGAGGCCAGTTCGGGGGACCATCCACATGATAGTGGGAGGTTCGGTTGTTGCGGGTTGCACCTCAACAGCAGCTCGGACGTCAGTTCATGAGGCCACCCAAGAAGAGCAGACCCCCTAAAGCAGCCGAAGACAGGAGATCCAATTTTCTTCACAGAAGACGATGCGCGAGGGGTCCATTACCCCCATGATGACACACTCGTAATAAAGCTAAGAATCAATGACTTTGAGGTCAGGCGCGTACTCGTGGACTCAGGCAGCTTAGCCGACATCTTATTCAAAGCTGCATTTGACCAGCTTCAGTTGTAGAGAAGCAATCTGAGGCCAACGGACACCCCTTTAGTGGGCTTCAGCAGAGAGGAAGTCCGCCCCCTTGGGAAAATAACAGTACCTGTAGAGATCGACACATGGCCTTGTGTGGTCAGATTCGAACACAACTTCCTAGTGGTAGCGACCCCCTCTCCCTACAATGCCATAATAGGTCGACCGATCACCCATGTCCTACGGGCGGTGGTTTCCACTTACCACTTGGCTATGAAGTTCCCAACAGATTTCGGTGTGGAAGTAGCGTGGGGCGACTAGCTCGAGTCCCGCAAGTGCTACATTGCCGCCCTAAAGGGGAAAACCAAGGTGGTCGATGACCTTGAACTGGAACAACCCATGGAGCAAGGAGAAGAGCGTAATGCGCCCACAGAAGAAACAGTCGCCGTCCTGACCTCAATAGCAGACCCAGCTCGGACGCTTCAGATCGGCGCTTCCGTCCAAGAGCCCCTACGATCCGAACTGGTAAGTTTTTTACTTCAAAATTTAGATATTTTTGCATGGTCCACGACAGAAATGCCCGGTATAGGCCCTGAAATCATAACTCAAAAACTGAACACTAGTCCTGTATTTAGGCCCGTTAGACAGAAGAAATGCAACCTAGCCCCGGAACGGTGGAAAGAGGTCGACGAGGAAGTCGAGAAGCTCCTCGCAACGGACTACATAAGAAAAGTCCACTACCCAAGCTGGGTAGCCAACCCCGTCCTAGTAAAGAAGGCCAACGGCAAGTGACGCATGTGCGTCGACTACACCGACCTGAATCGGGCTTGCCCGAAAGACTGCTTCTCGCTCCCCAGAATCGACCGCTTGGTGGATGCGACCTTAGGGCATGAGTTGCTAAGTTTCTTGGACGCCTATTCGGGCTATAATCAGATCAAGATGGACCCGGCGGACGAAGAAAAGACTGCCTTCATCACGAAGTTCGGCCTATACTGTTACAAGGTTATGCCCTTCGGGTTGAAAAACGCAGAGGCAACCTTTCAAAGGCTTGTAAATAAATTGTTTGCGCCATTAATCGGCAGAAAAGTAGAATGCTATGTAGACGACAAGGTCGTCAAAACTCAATTCTCACATGAATTAATACAAGACTTGCATTCTGTTTTTGAAATTTTGCATAAGTTTAACATGAGATTAAATCCGAACAAGTGTGTGTTCATTGTGACCTCAGGTAAGTTCCTGTGATACATCGTTAACCGGCGTGGCATTGAAGCCAACCCGGATAAGGTTAAGGCCATTTTAGATATGAGATCACCCCGTAAGTTGAAGGAGGTCCAGAGGTTGAATGGCCGCATAGCCGCCCTGAGCCGCTTCATGTCCAAATCGGCGGACCGTTGTTTGCCGTTCTTTAAGGCAATCAAGAGCAAAGGGTTCGAGTGGACCCGAGACTGTCAGCTCGTGTTTGACGAGCTCAAGAATTACCTCACTAGTGTGCCGGTCTTAACCCAACCCGAGGAGGGCGACGTTTTGGAACTGTACCTCTCATCGAGTGACGAATTGGTTAGTTCGGTACTAATAAAGGAAGTAGATCGGGTCCAACGACCCATCTATTATGTTAGTAAAGTATTGTAGGGAGCAGAAACGAGATACCCAGAGATGGAAAATCTAGCATACGCATTGATAATTGTAGCTCGGAAGCTCCGCCCGTATTTTCAAGTTCATACTGTTATCGCCCTTACCGACAAACCTCTGAGGCAAGTCTTGCTTAAGCCCGAGGTCTCTGGTCGGTTGACGAAGTGGGTCATTGAGCTCAGCGAGTATGACCTCTAGTACAAGCCACGAACTGCCATTAAGGCCCAAGCCTTAGCAGATTTCATAGCCGAATGCACATTCAGCTCCGAAGCTCCCAGTCCGGTTGAGCGCAAGGTTCCCACCTCGGGTGAGCCCGAAGCTCCCGAATTGGTCGAGTTCGAACCCCGTGAAGTAGTAGCCAGTGTGGCACCTCTCCTAGCTCGGCCAACCGCGAGCTGGGATGAGGAGCCCTGGATCCTTCATGTAGATGGCTCCTCGAACCAACAGGGCAGCGGTGCCGGAATAGTTCTACACGACCCAAGTGGCATAAAACTGCTCTACGCTTCGAGTTCGAGGCATCCAACAATGAAACAGAATACAAGGCGTTGATAGCTGGACTAGCTCTAGCCAGAGAAGTAAAAGCCAAGTACATCGTTATCTGTAGGGACTCCCAGCTTGTGGTCAACCAGGTCAACGGTGAGTACGAAGCTCGCGAACCAACCATGATCGCCTACTTAGCCAAAGTCAGAAAGGCCCTGCTCAACTTCCAGTCACACTTTATCAAACAAATCCCTAGGTCAGAGAACACTGGGGCCGACGTCCTGTCCAAGTTAGCCAGCACTAGCGACATCACCATGAGAACCATATACATAGAGGACCTGCCTCGGCCTAGCATTCTCAGGGGGGCAGAGGAGGTCACTCCTGTCATTCAAGCAAAGCCGAGTTGGATTGATCCGCTCGCGAGCTTCTTACTACACGGGACCCTCCCTGCAGACCGCAATGCAGCTAGAAGGGTGTAGCGCCAGGCAACCAAATATGTCATGATAGACGAACAATTATATCGGAGATCTTACATGCTCCCCTACTTGCGCTACTTGCAACCTACCGAAGCCAAGCTCATATTCTGCGACATCCATGAGGGTCTATGCGGTGGGCAATTGGGGGGCAGGGCCCTCGCCCAAAAGGCACTTCGACAAGGGTACTATTGGCCAACAATGAAGGCAGACACTATTGAGCTCGTCAGAAAATGTGACAAATGCCAGAGACATGCCAATATTCACCACCAACCCGTTTTCGACCTCAAGTATCTCACCAGCCCGTGGCCCTTTGCGCAGTGGGGCATCGATCTACTCGGGCCATTCCCGCCAACAACCGATGGAAGAAAGTTCTTAGTAGTGGCGGTGGACTATTTTAAGCAGTATTTAAATCTTAGGAACAACCTCTTTGTATGTATGTACTACATATGTATGTATATCCTTCCCTCCCTGCATTGGTAGGAGCCTCATGCACTAGGTTGCCCTTTTACCCTTTTTTTTGTGATTCCTTCAACGGTATTTGACTGCATAAGACTCCTTCAGAATTCTTCTATGCATCTCAATAATTCATGTCAACCGGTCATCATACAACTCTGTTGCTCAAGTGCTAGCTTGTGTTCTGCTCACTATCAAAGTTAAGCATTAATTGATGGTTAGGAAGCTAGGACCCTTAATTGTCTCTAGGAAATTTGACATTGAATTTGAAGAAGCGGGCTTAATTTGTACATCATTGATTTTGTTCAAGTAATGGAATTAGCCCAATGGCTCCTATCTAGGAAAGATCTTCTTAAGAATACAAGACTATGTGCCTTTTATAGGAGATGGGTGAGTGATACCCATTGAAAGAATGTTACTTATCCACTTAGGAGATGGATAAGTCTTAAGAGTACAAGACTACATGTCTTCCCTCTAGGTCATAAAGTTGTTTATCCATGTAAGAGATTGGTATCACTTACTCACCTAGGAGATGGGGTCTTAAGAATACAAAACTATATGTCTTCCTTTCGGGTGAGAAAGTTATTTATCTACGTAAAAGATTGGTATCACTTACTCACCTAAGTGATGGATAAGTGATATATAGGGAAAGTAATTATTTTGTAAATCCCACATAAAATCTAAAAAAAGAACATAGGTATCTTAGTCAATGAAAACCAAAATCCTATTGATTAAGTTTTCCTCCTCTCAAAATCCAAAGAAGAACCGGATGTAGCATCTAGAGCTAGAGGTGTAATTCAGGCTATGCTGCCTGCAACTTGGCATGATTTTGCACCGGCCTGGCATGATGGCTCATGAACTGTGGCAGACATGATACGATTGTGTGGGCCGCATTGGGCTGGGGGTTTCAAGTCCACGGGTCGAACTTGTTTTATTTTAATGGTAAATTATTTCACATTAGATGGTAAATTATAAGTTATATTAGTTATATTTGTCTTATTTTAATGGTAAATTTATTTCACATTAGATGTGCATGTCATATCTTTAATTTATGTATTCAAGATGTTTTAAATATTATTTCTCATCATATTTCTAAAATTAGAAATTATATTATATATTAAAAGTTTTGGAGAAAGAAAACAAGAATTTAAATATGAAAAAATTTCTTAAACTACCCCTACTATTTAGAATACCCCCAAGTTTTCTAACAATTGGCTAGCTCTACCCCTAATGTTCCATCAAAATCAGTACACACATGAAACCATGTAACATTTAATTTTTTTTTAAAACCCAATATTACCCTTATCCCCTTCCTCTTAACTATCAGGCCTTACCTCCTCCGACCTCTCTCTCTCTTCCCTCCATCTTTCTTTTTTCTTCCTGTTCTTTTTCAAACTAGTAAACATGTACATACATTTGCATGTGACGGTATCTTCAAGATAAAACTATTTATAATTCATGGGCAGTTTTTGAATAGTTATAAGTGGTCAATTTCTTAACTATTATAAGTCGACAGTTTTTGAATAGTTATAAGTGGGCAATTTCTTAACTGTTATAAATGGGCAGTTTTTGGAGTGAGAGTAAATAACATATATGCCCTTTTTTATGCCCATTGTATGTTGTTTAGATAAGGGGTAAAAATGTTTAATGAAAAATCCAAATGAGGCTATTGGCTCTTTTGTTAGTAGTATAGATTTGCCATAGTTATTTTACAAAATGTTCTCCATAGTCTCTCTCTCTCCTGACAAGAATCGTCGGTGCTGCTCTCTTAGTGATTGTTTATTGAGAGAGCAGTTGATGCCAAGGACAGTGGAAACCCTAGAGCTTTGTGGAGGTTGACGACATCATGTGAGAGGGTCCTTCTACAATGGTCCTAGATCCCAAATAAGCACGACATCTCTCTCTCTCAGGTCCTAGATCTGCTAGTGGAACACAAAACATGGTCCTTGTACAACGGTCCCAACTCCCAGATCTTCTATAGAGTTTGAGAGGAAGCATGCCATCTCTTTCACTTACAGGGTCCTAGATCTTCTATAGCGGTCCCAGATCCCAGATCTTTTACAGGGTTCAAGAGGAAGCATGACATCTCTCTCACTCACAAGTCCCAAATCTACTATTGGAACCCAAAACCTACTCTTTCTACAGTGGCCAGATCCTTCTGCAATGGTCAGCTCCTATTGCAACAACCCCATTCTTCCTACGGAACCAATCTAAACAGTGGAACCAATCCAGACAGTAAAAGGACCCTCTCACAAGCCACAGTATCAATTACGCCACCCTATCTAGGCCTGCCGACGATAATGGTGGAAATGGCAGTCACCCATAGTGATTGTCGTTCTTACTCTCGAATTGGCACCAGAGATGGGATGAGAATGCCATAGTGTTTCCTCTAACAGTGTCGAACAAAGTCGGTGATAGAGAAAGAGGGAGAGAGAGGAATGGGAGAGCAAAATAGGGCCGGTGACACCTTTCCTGTTCGATGGGAGAGAGAGTAGAACAGGACTAATCAAAGTCGGTGAGAGTAGAATCGGTTAACCATCGGTTCGATTTGTTAGTTTTTTATTATTTACAATATATATTATAAAAAATATATAAATATATAAAAACACTAGATATATATATAAATTATTATATTTTAAATAATAAATAGTATATTATATATTATAAATATATATTTATATATAATACATATTTATTAACTTATAACGTATAAAAAATATAATATATATATAATATGTATAAATATAATATAAAATATATACAAATATATGTATACCGGTCATTTTAATTAACTGAAACTGAATCTACCGATTCAATTAACCAAAATTTTTATTTGATTTTTATCAATTTTTTTAATCAGTTTAGTTTTTCGGTTTTCCTTGATGACCCCTTATCCTAGTGCAATATTTTGTGCTCAATTTTCGTCTCTCCTTGCTCATGGAAGAAAAAGCTACCAACACAATACAAGAGAGAAAGTGTGACCCGGTGGGCAGTGGCCCAAGGGATTGAAATTGAAAGCTGCGTGGATGATGACATCATAACTTTAAAGTTCGGATGGAATTAGATTCACTTAAAACTATAATAATATAAAATAGTTAAATAAGTGGTTTAAAAATAACTTTTTGAATTAAAAGTGAAGAAAAAGGAGGAATGGATCAAATAACAATAACCTGAGGCGTGAGAAGGAGAGGCACATATATTAATTAAACTTAGTTTGAAACAAGTAGAAAGAGACAAGGGAAGAAACGATAAGCAATGTTGTTTCCGTCCATTTGTTTGGGCCGGAGTGGGAAAACACATACACAAACCTCACCTCAGTTGGTGAGAGTTCCTATGACTATGAGCAGGGCGAGCGAGGCGGGGTTATATAGGAACAGGATGAGGCAGTGGCAATCGGCCTGCGCGTTATATATATCTGATTATGTGGGTCCAACCACCATGGCACCAGCCATATATGTCAGATTTTATGTTGTAAAATAATAAAGAATGCAGAATGAAATTAATTTATCGGTAGTTGCTTTTAAATTGAGAATTTGTGAATCTATAGCGTTGTACAATTGTGAAACTGAGAACTTGCAGAGAGGAGGATAGAGAAGAGAATCACTGGTGAGCGTGCATCCGTTTACCATACCTCCACGAATCACAAAGAATGATTGATAGAGAAGAGAAGACTGTATTAAGTGTACTGGTGTGTGTTTCTAAGTCGACCAACATTCTTTTTATAGAGTGTTCTCAGTCGCTTGGGTATTCTCAGTCACTTGGGTACAAAAGTGCCCTTTCAGAAGAGAAGACACACAAAGAAGAAGAGAAACGAAACAGAAAACAAAACATTTAAAATTAAACTTGAAATTTAAAAGTCCAACCCTCAAACAAATATACTCCACCTCTACTCCTTTCCCAAACAATATAGGACAAAGAATATTCTCATATATTCAAAAGAGAAAAGTAAAAAAACAAACAAAACTCAAAAATACGAAAGAGGGAAGAGAAATTCTTAAAATTTTAAATTTCATTCCAACACTTTATAATCCAAATATAAAAGAATTATTTAATTTTTTACTAAAAAAATCAACATCGATGATCTCTGGCAAGCAGCCCAGCACTAAGATTCATCTAATAATTGGATTCAATCCATTTACAGATAAGGTAGCCCTAGTGTGGTTTATCTAATTGAGCGTTAGTTGGGCTTGTTGATCAGTTACTTTGCAGAAAATGACATGCAGGGGCCCATGTTTTGCTTCAGAGTTCTCCAATCTGATAGTTGACTCAAATTCCCTAACAACAAATAACTGAATAAGAAATAAGAATCGGCGAAGATTAGTAAAGGTCATTCCTACCCTTCTCATACAATACATGAGATGGAATCTCTCACCTTCTTTTGATTTTAGTGTAGATTAAGTCATAAGTGGTTACGTTGCAAGTTGCAACCATATAATACCCGGATCTCATCAACACTACGCATGCAGTTGACCCTTAATTAGACATTCACGTCCATTGCACGTTAGCATTATATAGGTGGCACACGAGATAGCTAATGTATTATCTCAATTATATTATTACAATGAAATTTCAACAGCAATATATATATATATATATATATATATATATATACTTCAAGTTCATAGCTGAGTTTCAATTTGCAGCCACCGAAGTGTCGCATAGTTATTAGGTAGGTAGAATGAATGGGCCGGGTTTAAAATAGTTAACGTTATTGCTATCGGCTTACCATGCAGCAAAAATAACAATTAAATGGATTTATTGAAAAATGCATTTATTAAATAAACAAGAACTAAAGTCTCTTCTTTGAAGAGAAAATCTATGTTCCATCTTGTTTAATTACATGAAAATAAGAAAAAAATTGACTAGTGATTTTTTAAAACAATCAAAAGATATGTAGGAGACAAGATATATATAATGGTTGTTCTATATAAAAATATTCCAGCATTCAAGCATGTATTAGTGCCACCTGGTCAATTTAAATTAAGAGCCAGGCAATTAAGATGGTAGTTTTTTTATCCTTTTAAGTATTTAAGATGATCCGATCAATCAACTAATTAAGGAATTGGATACTTCTTGAGATTGGAAAATGGGGTCACTAAAACTTGAAGGAGAAGTTCTGATGCGCGTCTGAAGAAAATGCCTTTAGAACGTTATTTGCCCCCAGTTTTCACTGAGTTTGCTATTGGATTACAGGAAAATCCCTTGCCATGATACAACAGAGCCTTGGCGAGAATATGCAGTCAACAAAGTTGAAGAGTCTCCAAAGGAACCTTCTGTGAGACTGTAGCAGATCGGATTGAGAGAGAAAGAGAGAGTGAATTTTGAAAATGTTGTGTGAGATGTCTCATTCATGCCCCTTAAATAGTTTTTGAAGAGTTATGAAGAAAATGTAGGTGTTGGTTCAGAGTAGGCTCATTGAACAGTCACAATTTCAAACATTGTAATTGTTTAAAATTGAATTGTGCCTCTTAATCACACCCAATCAAATCTTGATTGTTGATCTCATCAACGGTGATCAACGGTCAACGTCGCATCAAAACCAAAAGCCGCCCTTCGCAGCCACGCGGGTGCGAGTAAAGTGCATCTCTAAAACGCCTCTTTACGTCGCACACATGCGCGCGCGTTGCACGATATCAAACCTCCATACTCTCCTCTACTATTTCTAAAGAATATAAATCAGCTCTTATTAAAAAACCCAAAACAAAACTTGTAAATATCCAATGTGGGACAAGTTCAAAACTGATTTTAGTAAGAGAAACGTTGTTTTCCAAAATAAGTGTGTAGTTGTAATTTCTCATATAATTGATCAATCAAACTCATTGGATTTAATTTCTAATGAGATTAAAATCCAATAATCCCCTACATTGATTGATCAATTACATAAATCTCTCTCGATTCAAACTACTATGACATAATTATACATATAAAAGATGTTTAACAATTTAAACGTTTTATTAGTATCACTACAAGAAAAATGACGTAAGCTGGCGGTCTTTTTTACCACCGCTATACTAATATATGAGGCCTTCAATTGAATTTAAGAATAGGCGCGAGCGTCTAAGAGAATAGAGATGACACTTTTAAAAATAAACCGGATTTGAACCGGTCTAACAAAAGGATGCAGGAAGCAAAAAATACTTCTCCCGCACACTCTCCACTTCCTGTTCGACGAGACAAAAAGTCTCCTTGCAGAGAACCGGATAATAGTTTTTTTTACAAAGAAGAATATTGCAGAGGGAGAATCACTGAATCATTGCTCAAATAGAGATTGAGAAGGAAATCTAGGGTTACAAGTGTTATGCGACTCCAAATCCAACATCAATTTTGCTTGAGAAGGGTGAAGAGAAGGTAATGCCATATCCTTCTTGCTTTAACATTTATACTTTTAAAGCAGGAGGTTGAAGGGTATAAGGGAAGGGTTTTCGATGAAAAACCCTTCGATAATTAAGTTAGTAACCTAATGAAAAACCCTTTGGAGTCCAGAGCATCATTCTTCTCGCCTTCTTCTCTTCGATCAGTATCTGTTTGTGGCCATGGAAAACCCCAACAAAGAGAGTTTTGCCTTAACCTATGCCCTTCTTCCTCTTAATTTGCCCACCTATTCAGCTTAACAAACCCTCTGCTTCTGTTTTATTGCCCTAAAATTGTTCCAGTGGAGTTTCCAGTAGAAAAAACCTTCTCCATCGATGCGCTTCGTATTCATATGGTTCTTCACTGTTTTCTTTGATTTAAGAAGTGAATTATGGCTTCCCACATAGGTTTTGTTCCTCCTCTTGTACCCTCTAAGGGTAATGAGCCCAAGGTTGTGGAGAAAATTGATTTCTTGAATCTTCCTTGCCCCATACTGTACGAAGAAATCAATCGAGAAGCTCTAAGTGAGTCTTTTTCTTAGTATTCTATTTTTTTATGGTTTCTCACTACCCTTTTTTTTAATGGTTTCGTAGGTTCTACTTCATTTCCCCCCTTTAAATAATCTATTTGATCTTTGAGTGCTTTCCTCTCTAGCGATTATGACACTATCTGCATTTATTTATTTCAACCATCTTTGTTTCAATTTAGTTTGATTTGAGATCAAATGGACGGTGAATAGGTGAAATGATGGAAAACATGAATCCATTACTCCAAGATGAAATAATGGAATTATGAATTCATAGCTTATTGTCAATGGAGTTTTTGTTTATGTTGTTTTTCTCGTACCTGTTCATATTTTGCATATGAGATTTCTGACAGTATTGAAATTTTAGTGTTGTTTCTTGTGAACTTAATTTTTGACAATGTAATTAGCACTTTTGATATAATTATGATGTTTTGCAAATTAGTTGTAGATTGCAAATCCTCATTTAATGGTATAGAAGGAATATCACTTACATCGGTAATTAATGTTATCTCCTAAACATATTCTGTCATTCATTTTTTTTGTTAGAACTGTCTGGAATATCACACGAGAAAACTTAATTTGTGAAACTTAACTTAAGCTTTATGCGTTTTGCTTGATTTAATCTACTTAATGTGTGCTAACATATGCATATGCAAATACTATTTTTTTGGTGAACATATAGTCATATACACATGCTTGTGTACATAAACATAGACGCATAAACAAAAGTTTATGCCATGTGCAGGCATAAACAATTTAGATGACGATTTTCGATGGGACCTATAAATTGCATACAACAATCAAATCATGAAAAAGTTCCTATTAGTGTCCCTTGTTTGGGTGTTAGTGGGGAGCAGAAGTATTTAGCATGAACTAAAGAGTTTATTTAGGAGAATTTGTTTACAAAAATGATGAATTGGGTTTCTTCTTTAGGTGGAAAATCATATTTTGGCCACATTGGGGAAAACACATTGCCATTCCAATATGTTTAGCAGAGAGACTGAGAGAGGGCCTCTGCATTGCTTGGGAATAGATTTTTTGACTAATTCATAGCAAATTTTTGTTCAACTCTGTATTTCTTTCTTTTAGTCACTTAGTACAATGTTTACGAATCTACAAGTGTTTGGAGGTGATGATTCTGATACTGAGTCCCCTAGAGACAATCACACTTCGGGAACAAGTTTGAAGCAACATGGAGATTCTCAGGAGTCAATTAAAGATTCCAATAGTGAACATAATGAGCAGCAAGGAACATTGACAAATGGAAGTGATAACCCAATGAATGAGATGGATGGTAGTAGCAATTTACTTGCCAATGAATCTCACCAATCAATGGGAGAGATTCTGTCTTCAATGGATCCGGGACTAGTTGTCCTGCACCTGGACCTGAATTATGTGCAGAAAAGCATGCAAGTAAACTAAGTGGCTCTAGCTTCAATGTCAAGTGCTCGACTTTCTGGAGAAGGAACACTGTAAGATGTTCAACCCTGTTAACAAAGCAGGGGTAGTGTTGAAACCCAGAAGTTTAGGGGGTTTCTGTTGTGAAACAAAGTTTGGATGGCTAAGTGTCACCACCCCCTAAACCCTAAGTACAGGGTGGCAGTTTGTAATTTACCCTTTCTTTCTTTTGATGGATAATACATGATGAGCACTTGGCCATCTGAATGTTGTCATTATCTTGTCACACCATTGACACTGATCTCTGCAAACCCTAATCAACAATTGGCCTCTCTTTGTGGTTGCATTATTGTTCTAACATTTTTACATAGAATAGTTAGTGTAAATAAGAAGTTTCTTATACTTTCTAAAATATCAATGTTCTCAATTCCTGCTTAAGTACTAGGATATGAGATGTTTCATTCTTAGAATCAAAGTTCTGACATATCGTTCTTAATCTTTTTATTTTTCTTACAGACCAGGAAGGACACATCCATGGAGTCGATTGACTCTTCTGGGGAAGAAGAGTATGTTATCCCACCTTTAACAACTTAACATCTTTCTATTTACAGCTAAGAAAATTCTTACATTTGCAATAATTCTTACCTTGGCTTGAAAATGAATGGCAACTTCTTGCTTATTTGGCTAGAAAGGGGTAATCATTTCACAAAGTTTTGGAAGGTCCTTATCATGCATATGACAGTGCATTGAAACTTGAAATTTTTTTGTTTATTGTCTTGTATTCTCTCATTCTCATGGAGTTGTATCACATGGTCATTCATTGAAGTGTTTCTAACTAGACTCTTGGCTCTTAATATCAGATGTGACAATACTGAGAAAATGGTCACACCCTGTAGGAGTTATATGATGTACCAAGAAGAAAAATGGTATTTTAAAATTTTAAAATCAATTCATATCCTTACATTTCCTATGAAACGTTTTTGTTTCAATGGGTTCTTATATGAACCATTACACTTTCATTAAAACATTTTCTCTTTCTCTTGTTTTATTTCATATTTGAGCAAGCTTACATAGAAAGCTACAGATTGGGTTTAAGGATGCACCTATTTTATCCATTTCTTCATTACCATCAATGATCTCCTTTTTACATTTTGGAAATTTACTTTGTCTACAATTATAGGTACCAAGCCAATCATGATAGGATCCATTCCACACACATATAGGGGGTATATGTGTGTGTGTTTGTCATGCATATCATTCTGATTGACGTGGCATATATTGATATATATCATGGTCAGATCCATTATCTAATTCCTGTACATATATAATTGGGAATGAAACCTTTGAGCCAAACAAGAAAATAACACCTACATCACATCCCACATACATTTTATTTTTATAATATATGAAATGAATTTCTGAATTTCTCTGAGAAATTTAGAGAAATTCATGTATCCACTACTCCTACACTTACACATCCCACAAGAGAATAGCACCTTTCAGTACCATGTATCCACTACTTAATCATTCTGAATTTCTCTGAGAATTAGAAGAAAAAAAAACTAATTATGTATGTGTGGGGACTAATGCCATATGACAGCAGCCTCGGCCATCACTCAAGTGTATAGTGGGATAAGTGTCTCTTCATACAATAGGTGAACTGATTAGTTGCAGCAGTAAAGCGACTTCAAATGCTCTGCTACCATGTTCTCTAGAGATTGGTCAATTACCCATCCGGGCCATCTCTACTTCCAAAAGGATTATGGTGAAATAATATGTTAATGTTAACATCTGAGCAAGGTACCTTGGATGTTAAGATTTCTGATAAGGGAAACAAGGAAAGTGTCTACTAACTTGAACTGCTTGTTTTTGGTGGAGCCCAGGATCAACAAATGCTTTGGCTTACAATTTGGCTAAGGCTGGAATAAATAGGGGCAATATGAATGTGGTAATCCAGGGCTAGATGGGACAATGTGATAACCATTTTGAATCTCCAAATTTTCTTTTACAATCTCATTCTAGTGTACTGCATTCTTCTCCAATTCCTTTAAATCTTATACATATCTGAATTCCATAATCCAAAACCACAACACATTTTTTTTGTAGTTTGCTAAATTCCATAATCTTATGATGGTGACTTAGAAGAAGGGTTATTAGGTGAAATTCCCCTTCACTTTTTTGAAATTCTCTTGGTACAAGGACTATCTTACTGGAGGTGTGGTTTTTAATGGCAAAAGTTTGGCATAGGGTTACTATCTCACTAGAGGTGTCCAAAAGTCGAGATGAACCCAAGAGAAAGATAGAAAAGTGAAGAACGATTTCAAATAATAACCCAAATAAGTAATACAATCTCTTTAATTAATCGAATTAGTTAATTGTTCAGGGTATCAGACTCCTAAGTTTGCATATTCCATATATTTGTGATAAGCATTAACTAATCATACACGTAATCATGTTCTTTGTAGAGGTCAGATAGATCTATTTGCTTATAGGTATTTACATTGTTTGAGCATAAAGCTTAGTGCATGATACAACCCAGAGGGAAAATCTCTCTATTTTGTTTGAGCGTAAAACTTAACTTTATCATTCTCTAGGCTTTGTAGCAGAGGCTGTGGAACTAGGAAATTTAAATTATTCATTTGAAACATGAATCTCCAATCTATCTTTAATCCTGAAAAATACTTTGATGATAATTATATTTAAGAACCTGTCATACAATCTATCTTCATGCAGGAACTATACTCAAAATTGAAGATCCTAAGAGAGATAAGGCATAATCAATTTGTTTGGTTGGGCTTGATTAAAATATCCATCTATTTTGCCTTTAAGTTTCTGCAATATTGTATTTCATTTAGGCAGCATTTGGATTGTGAGAGTAGATTTGAAATTAGGCTACACCTCTATTCTTGGAAAGAATTTGAATTATGGTAAAATACAGAATTTGCAAGGTTTTTCTTTCATATGCTTCCAAATTCCACATTGCTGAAAAAGCGGAATTTGAAATCCACCTTCATCTAATAATCATTACCCTAGTGTGTTGGGCTCTCTAAAGTGCATATAATAAATCAAAGATGTATTGACATGACAAATAAGCATGTGTATATATGGCTCAATTTGGAGTGCAAAGCCTTATATTTTACATGTGGTTTGAAGATTTCCCAATGCATGGCTGAAAAGGGCTGTGAGAATGGTGTATGCACAGATTCATAAAAAAAACAAAAAAAAAAGTGTGAGAACAGTTTTGTGAGGACTGAATCTGCTCACCTTTGATGGTGTTTGCCCTTCTTACATTACATGTGGTTTGAAGATTTGTAATTAGGTAAAGAACTCGCATCAACTGAATTTGGAACTACTATTGATATTCCAATTAATTGCTTAGAATTCAGCCCATGTAATTTTAGTTACTAGTTCTATCTTTATAGTTAAAATATTTGAAAATAATTCTAATATTTATAGGTTTTGATTTGCAGGTTCAACCAATATGTTAAGTGGATTTGCATTGGAAGATGTTGTATTATTAGACAATTTGATTTTTTTTTCAAGTTCTTGTACTATTTATATGTCAATTGGATATTGTATTTGAACAATGTCTTTTGGATATTTTATTATGTAATCTTTGAATAGATCTCATTTTAAATTGATTTTTATCAAATGGTTTTGTTGTATTAAACAGGTATGAAAATGCTAAATCACTAAACAATTCAAGTACCACAAAAATCCTGCAATTAAGTGGGTATATGATTTTTTTTCTTAAAATAGGTTCATGTCGGCGGTCATGTCTGCCGGCTTAGCTATCAACCTGGTATAAATAAAAATGAAAAAGAATCTAAGCCGACAGTCATGCAGCCGCCGATTTAGCCACAAACACACCTAAGTCGACGGTCATTTAACACCTAAGCCGGTGGTTCGGACCACCACCTAAGAACGTGAGGGAGTTTGGTAGAAAGTTAAGGTGGCGGTCTTTTAGGACCTAAGCTAGCGGTCATAACCGTTGCCTTATTAAAGCTAACCCAGCAGCTCCAACAAACCGCCGCTTTAGAGCAACTTGAACCGCCTTCGCCCAGCCATAAAAGGTGGCTGTCATTTTAGCCTAAGCCGGCGGTCCTGATCTAAGGCGGTGGACGCATGACTGCCGCCTTAGACCTAAGCCAACGGTCTTTGGCTTTGACCTTTTTTCTTGTAGTGTATAGATATCTCAAAGCCTTGTCAAAATTATTAGTGGTATGACCTTAAATCAATTACTTTCAAGACAGACTGGAGATACTCATACATACAAAATGTCTAGTCTCTACAAGAGTTTCAAGTTTTTCTCAGCATTGTTATAGTCATGTGCTTCTTTCCTGGTTTCATGAACAATCCCAAGAACAAATCCAAACTCTCATGAGAAGTGGCACCACTTTTATGTTCACATAGGTGAAGTTCTACTATGTGTTTCATTATTTGACACATTTCAGAACTTCATTAAGAGTTTAATTCAACCTCTCATCATAACGAACATCACTGTTTATATTGTGATGAAAAATTTCTCAACGTTAGTGCTAACAGTCACATTGTTGTAACTTATTGTTACTCATTAAACCCAATACTGATAGTTTTTTAGTTTAGGTTGGATTACAATTATAGGTGACTATGTAAAGGGTTTTAATCACATCTCTTTGGTTGACGTTCTTACCAATTCTCTGGCCAAACCTTTGGTAAGAGGATCAGCCAAGTTTTTACTTGACCTCACATAAGTGATAGTGATGACTCCATCTTAAATCAGTTGCTTAACAAATTCATGTCTCAGACTTGTATGTTTGGACTTACCATTGTAGGTACCAGCATAGGCTCATGACAAAGTCGCCTCACTATCATAGTAAATGGAAAATTGAGGCATAGGACTAGGCCAACGTTTTATATCCAATACGAAATTCTTAATCCATTCAGCATCTTTTCCAGCAACTACCAAGGCTATAAATTTGGATTCCATGGTCGAGTGAGATATACAAGTTTGTCTCTTGGATGCCCAAGAGATCGCACCCCCACCAAGGACGAAAATCCATTAAGATGTGGACTTGTTATTTCCATTACCAGTAATCCAACTTGCATCAGTGTACCCTTCTAGTACAATTAGATAATCATAGTAGAACAAGCCAAGTTCCAATGTTCTTTTGAAATACCCAAGAACTCTCCCAATTGCCTTTCAATGCTCTACATTGAGATTATTTATAAACCAACTAAGTTTACTTATTGCAATTGCAATATCAGGTCTACTACAAAGCATTGCATACATCAGACTTCCTACTACACTAATATACTCAAGTTGTACAATTGTTCTACCAGAATTTTCTACTAGCTTTATACTAAAATCATATGGTGTGCTATATTCTTTAAATCCTAAATGCTTAAATTTCTCAACTATTCTCACAATATAATGTGATTGGCTCAATGCATAACCCCTACTATGCTTTTTAACTTTTATTCCCAAGATGGTATCTACTTCTCCTAAATCTTTTATCTTGAAGACAGAGGATAAATAGTTTTTAGTTTCATTTATGCCAACCGTATTAGTACCCACAATAAGCGTATCATCAACATAAAAACATACAATTACACCATAATTTTTGATAAATTTTGAGTAAATTCATCTATTAGAATTATTGTGTTTAAAACCAAAAGCTAGAACATAAGAATCAAATTTCTCATGCGATTGTTTGTGTGCTTGTTTTAAACTATATAGTGATTTAACAAGTTTACAGATTTTTTTCTCATTTTCAAGAAAAACAAATCATTCTGGTTGTTTCATTTAAACTTCTTCATTTAAATCACTATTTAAGAAAGCAGTTTTAAATAGAAGTTGTTCTAGCCACTGGTGCATAGGTGTGAAAGTAATCAATCCCTTCATTTTGACTTAATCGTTTAGCTACCAATCTAGCCTTAAAAATTTGTACAGTTCCATTAATGTTGTATTTTCTTCTAAACACCCATTTACATTTGATTGGTTTTGATTATGGAGGCAACTCTACTAGTACCCATGTGTTATTTGACATTATTGAATCCATTTCATCATTTATAGCTTCCTTCCAAAAGGCAACATCTCTAGAGGTCACGGTCTTATTGTAGGTCTTTGGATCATTTTTAATGTTCAGGATAATGGGTATCTTATTTAAAATCTTTTCTCTATCAACATCGACAAAAAATACAATTGATTGAGTATAGATAAAATCAGAACCAAAGTGTTTCTCTGTTCATTGTCTTTGACTTCTTCTAAGTTCTACGATAAGCGTTACAGTTGTGTTATTTCTTCTTTCAGTCTCATTACTCATTATTACCAATAAGTATTGAGATATGAGTTTCTCTTTTAGGTTCTCTGTCATTTTTTGTAGATTTAGAATATAGTTTATTTTCAAAGAATTCAACATCTCTAGTTTCAATTATTATGTTGGCATTTTAAGTTTAGAAGCCTATAGGCCTTGCTATGTGATGCATATCCAACAAACATACTTCTCTTCTGAGTCCTAACTTGGTTATTTTAGAATCTGGAACTCTGTAATATGCTAAGCACCCCCACACTTTTAGGTATATCAAGTTAGGCTTTCTTCTTGTCCATAATTCATATGGACATTTGTTATTAACTCTAGAAACAATTAGGTTATGTAAATGGTAAGCTGTTAGGAGTGCTTCCCCCCACAGGTTTAAGGGTGCATTATCTCTTATCAACATACATTTTAGCATTTTTGTAAGTGTTTTATTTTTCCTTTCAGCCAGGCCATTCTGTTGAGGGGTATAGAGAGAAGAACTCTAATGTATTATCCCAAATTCTTCACAGAAAGAATTAAACTCATTTTTAAAGCGCCCTTATCACTTTTAAGGATTTTAATTTTCTTTTTCTTTTCTAATTGATTTTCAACTTCAGTCTTGTATAATTTAAACATGTCAAATGCTTCATCCTTAGTTCTCATAAGGTAGACATAGGAGTATCTAGAAAAGTCATCTATAAAGGTTATGGAGTATCTCTTACCTCCTCTATTAATAAACCATTGAGTTCACAGATGTCAGAATGAATTAGTTATAGAAGTTGAGAATTTCTCTCAACACTAGGGAAAGGTTTCTTGGCTATTTTAGATTTTACACATATCTCACAATTTTCATTTGATTCATTACTATAAGCAATTATACCAAGTTTATTCATGTTCTTTATGAATTTAAAATTCAAGTATGCTAATCTATTATGTTATAAAAAAAAAATCAACAATATAAGCAGAACATTTTTCTTCATTAATACTTAATTTGAACATACCATTACAACCATATCCCTTTTCAAAAAACATCATATTTTTGGATAGGATTAGTTTGTTGGATTTAAAAACAACTTTGAATCCCCTCTTATAGACAAGATTTACTAAGACCAAGTTTTTTCTAATGTCAAGAACATGGAGAACATTCAAGAGAGTCAATGTCTTTTCGGAGGTGTAATTCAATTCTACACTGCCTCTTCCAGCAACTTTGGCACATGTTTGGTTTCCCATCTGTACTTCTTGGCCATCAGTCTCTTCTTCTTATGTCTTAAACAATGACTTGTACTTGCAAACATGGACTATGGTGCCTAAATCAAACCACCATCCAGAAGACGATTTTGCCATACTGACTTCAGTAATCATAGCCATTAGATTGTCTTCCACCATGTTTATAGATTTTGTTCAACCTTTCCGATGTTGGCAGACTCGGGTATAGTGCCCCTTCTTTCCACAAGCATAACAGGATCATTTCTTGTTATTGCTCTTCTTGAAGTTCCCATCATTCTTTTTTACTTGTAATGTAGGGTTAGTCTTCTTCGATCTGTTTTCTACAAAATTAACCTTAGAGTTCAGTATATCGGCTAGGGTCTTATCTCTACTGTCTCTAATATGAGACTTTTCTTCAATCCATAGGTGTTGCTGAATTTGCTCCAAGGTAAGTTCTTCGACTTTGTGTAGAAGCTTCTTCCTGTAATTCTTCCAAGAAGGTGAAAGCTTGGAAATGATTGCTCCCACTTGGAAAGATTCAGGAAGGATGATATCAAGGGATCGAATTTTATTGGCTATCACCCGTAGTTCATGAACTTGCTCTAATATGGGCTTATGGTCGTTTATGGTGAAGTCAAAGTATTCTGCAATAAGATACTTATTCGTACCTGCTTCTTGCACCATGTATTTGAATTCTAGAGCCTTTCAAATTTCTTTTGGAGATGTAAGTTTCTTGTAGAAGTTGTAGAGCCAATCT
Organism: Nelumbo lutea; assembly: GCF_056320005.1. Classification (NCBI taxonomy): domain Eukaryota; kingdom Viridiplantae; phylum Streptophyta; class Magnoliopsida; order Proteales; family Nelumbonaceae; genus Nelumbo; species Nelumbo lutea. Next base: position 115,279,595 of record NC_142684.1, read on the forward strand.
GATAAAGCATTCAGTATGTGTCATCAGCACAGAAGTGAATCCTCTTATCGTTTTTCTCTTTCCTTCTTCATTTTTTCTGAGTCTTTGTTAGTGAGTTCAAGAAGTGATTGCAGATTCAGATCCAAGAGATAGTACAGTTTTAGAGTGGTTAGAAAGAAGATTATCTTGTCTTGCCACCGGCTGAAGTTTGTTCCATCGAACTGGTCCAGTCAAATAAGATCTTGTTTCATCATCTTGATTGAAGAATAATGTTCTAAAATTATTGGGAAATGGGGTCAGTGAAACCTGGAGGATAAGCTCTGAGGCACATATAAAGACACTGTCTTTAGAATGTTATTTGGCCCCACTCAGTTTTCATTGAGTTTGTTGTTGGGTTACAGGCAAATCCATTCCCATGATACAACAAAGCCTTGGGCGAGAATCTGCAACTAGTAAAGTTGAAGAGTCTCCGAAGAAACCTTTTGTGAGACTATAGTAGACCGGATTGAGAGAGAGAGAGAGAGTGAGAGAGAAAGTGAATTTCGAAAATGTTGTGTGTGAGATGTCTGATTCATGCCCCTTAAATAGTTTATGAAGAGTTATGAAGAAAAGGTAGGTGTTCGTTTAGAGTAGGCTCCTTGAATAGTCAAAATTTTAAACATTGTGACTATTTAAAAGGTAGTTAACACTTTGAATTGTGCCTCTTGATCACACCCGATCAAATCGTGACCATTGATCTCAGCGATGGTGATCAACGATCAACATCACATCGCATCAAAACCAAAGCCGCCCTTCGCGTGCCACGTGGGTGTGAGCAAAGTGCGCCTCATTGCGCCACATACACACATGCACATGCATATGCACGCGTTGCACGGTATCAAACCTCCATACTCTCCTCTACTATTTCTAAGGTGTGTAAATCAGCTTCTATTAAAAATCCCAAAACAAAACTTGTAAATATCCAATGTGGGACAAGTTAAAAACTGGTTTTAGTAAGAAAAAAGTTGTTTTCTAAAACAAGTGTGCGGGTGCAATTTCTCATGTAATTGACCAATCAAACCCATTGGACTTAATCTCTAATGAGATTAAAATCCAACAAGTATGGAATGATTAAAAAGGATTTTTTAGAACAAATGATGAATTAATTATGCTAATCTGAGTAACACTAACCAGTACAATCCGAAGGGACCAACCTGGTGATAGGTTTAGAAACTTTTACAAGCAAGTTTGGTTATATAATGGGCAATTCAATTCACGGATGTGATTTTGTAAAAATGATTTGTTGCACATTGGTTTATATAATGGGCAATTCAATTCAATTGAGCTAAAAGAAGCGATTTGTTGCACATTGATTTATCTTTGTATTTCTACTCCTAGGCCATGTAAGTGCTTATTTTTTAAGCCCAATTTTTCAGGTTTTTTTAAGTGCTTATACAATAAGCACTTATTCAAAATTTTTCTTCCAAAATTATCTCTAGTTGAATTTTAAAGTACAAAAGCACTTTTATGAAAGTGCGTTTATAAAAATGATTTCACAAAAGTAATTTCTTAAAAGTACATTTATAAAAGTGACTTTGTAAAAATGCTTTCATAAAAAAACTTTCTTAAAAGTGCTTTCTAAGTGTATATTTTGAAAATTTGAAAGAAAATGAAGGACAAAATAGTCACAAATGCTTATTTAAGTGCTTATTAGAAAAAAAAAAAAAGACTACCAAACTCCCAATATAAAATAGGTGCTTATTTTAAAATATAAGCACTTGAAAAAGTTGGGTGCCAAATGCAAATAAGTGCTTATTTAAATAAGCAATTGTTTTTAAGCACTTATTTTTAACTTATGCACTCCCAAACATGGTCCTAATCTCATTGTGATGGTTGATGGGTATCTTGGTGATTTTTTAACCCCTTGAGGATTAAGACAAGATTGTCCACTGTCACCTTACTTGATCATTCTAGGAGCTGAGGTTATCTCTCATCTGCTTCAAAGCAAACTGGATTTTAGAGAGTTACATGGCATTTGTTTTGATAGAACTGGTATATGTTTAAACCACCTTCTCTTTGCTGATGATTTATTATACTTTTGGAAGTATAATAGTCTCCCCCCGTGAATCATGCTTTTTTCTTTTTTTAATTATATGGTGTTGCATCCATAGAATCTTACCTACCAAGGTATATATGTCTCCTTTGTCATATCAATGACACTGATCCAACCTGTCAGATTTGTGGAGAGAATGTTGAAACCATAGAACTCATCCTTGTCTATCGTCCAGCAGTCCAACCAATTTGATTTGGTTCTATTTTGAACTTGAAAATAGAGCTCTATCCTAATCAAAGCCTGGTTGAGTGGTTGATGTCTTGATGGAAGGTAGAGAAAATTTTAGATGCCCCTGTCTTTCTTCATATCACCACTATCCTATGGTTGATTTGGAGGCAAAAGAATAACACCATCTTTAATAACAAACCTTTCAATCAAGAAACTACTATATATAAAACATTCTCAAGGTTTATGTGATTTTTACTTAAAGAATGGGAAAATTTGTTACTCTTTCACTACTACTACTGAGACTACATTTCTTATTTTGAACCACTCTTGGACTAAACTAAGTATTGACTGGCTGAAAATAAATGTTGATGTTACGGTAAGAGAAAATAAAGTCGGACATGGTATTAGTATCAGAGATCATAGAGGTGTTTAGTTCCTCTCCCAACTGGTTCCCCTCTACAAACTGAAGCTGTTGCATTCCTCATGGGTATCAAATTTGCTATTGAACCGCAGCTTGACAACGTGGCTTTTGAAGGTGATGCTAAACAAGTGACTGACCTCTTGTTGGTGAACTCCTCAACTCCACCGTGGTGTGTTAACACTGTTATATATTGAAAATTGCAGAGGTCTTTTATCACACCTTCGTTCATTCTCAATTTCTCATACCAGAAGGATGGATGGAAAATATGACAGCCCACAAAATTGCTCAAATTACTATCAATATTTCTTCTATTACTACTTGACCGTATTTAGTATGCTACTCCCCTCCTCGGCTCCTCCCTGCTGCTGGGTTCTTTCTTCTTCCTACGTAATAAGAATTTAGCACAAGACACAGATGACAGAGCAATTAACAAACTGTATAAAGAAGCAAAAGAAATGAAATTGTAAAGAACAAAGCATTGAACAATTAATGACAGCAATATTTGAGTAAATGAATAAATGGGTACAAAGTGATTTCTTTTATAGACTTGACCATTGAACTTGCTACCATCTACAGGTGTGGGAGTGGGGCCACTCATTGCTCATTGATGGGTCTATGGTGTATGAGTAGTACTTGTCTTATTATGACCATCTCAAATCTGTAATGGCAGATACAAAATAAAAAAAATAAAAAAAAGCGTGCGCTCTCCCTGATCCTGATGGGCTTTACAGAATAGAATATCCTACTCTCGTTAAGTTTGGGCCTCCCGCCACACTTTGCCAATAGCATTAGAAAATTACATGTTGGCCCAGCCTAGAACGAAGTTATGATGCGACCCTATAAAAATTCGGTTTCTCTGAAGCCTTGCGTCTGTCTCACCTCTCGGCGGTGGTGGTGGGGAGTGAAGTGAATAATGAATAGGAAGTAGGAAGGTGATGGTACCCTCTCCATAGGCGCAACAGCGACTTCTCCTAGAAACTACTCTTCACCACCGTCCAGGGAGTTCACAGATGGACGAGAATAGAATCATGAAGGGATAGGAAATCCATCACATGGACGCCCAAAGATTGCTGAATAAGGGGCGAATTTCAAAATTTTTTCTTTCCCTTCAACTGGGAATCGAATTCCCCATTTAGAAAATCATATTTTCAATGATCATTCTTGAACCATAAACTGAACCAGATCTGAACCAAAAGGAGTATGGAGGGATAATACCTGATACAGAGAAGCAGTATCTCCCAATGGAGGTGTTCACGCCCAATGAAGGATCCAAAATCTGCTCCCACTGAAGATGATGCAGTGCAGGGTGGAATAGAATCAACAATGTTCTTCCAAAAGAACTTGACCCTTCGCAAGAATCAACTGGACGGCTTGTAAATACAATTCCCACCAAAATTTTCTCCAAAAGATTGGTATCAAGATCAAATCTTGATTTCTCCCAAGAACTGGAGATCGAACTGCTGTAGGCGGTGGCTGCAGGAAGGAGGCGGCAAGAGAGTATTTGCAGGTGCAGAATTCTCTCTTCTATTAATCTCAGCTCTGAAGACAAGAGTGTGTATCTTGCATGTCTAAAGGCTGCCGCCCACTTCTCCTTTTATAATCTTAAAGGGATCAACTGCTAATCCCATTAAGAGTTGCTAACCGAAATTATATTTAGATTAGAAGTCCCTTTAAGATAAGGGATAACCATTATCTTATCTGCAGATTAGATCAACCATCTCCTAACCTAATTAGGAGGTTTCCATATCTAAATCTCATTTAGATCTTGGACTCTCTAAGCGGATAGAATCTGGGCCCAATCCTATCAGCTGATCTATCTCAGAATTCGCCCCTTAAGTGACTAATCAAATTAGCCCAGTTCAAAATGGGCTTAAGGCCCATTTAAGGTTATGTATTCATTTATCCTTCCAAACTGCTGCCCAGTTGGGCTTCCTTGTATGGCGTGGGACCCAAACATTGATCTACACATTAGCCACATGGGTTCGGCATAGCCTTTGTTACAAGGCCTGGCCGAATACACTGTTATGGACAGTGCACCCCCTGAAACCCATCAGATGGGCTCTATGAGCCTAACACTTACTCTAAGTGGTCCATGGGCCAAGCCACCTTGTAACACCCAGGGACAGTGGGCAGATGCAAGATTAGCCCATCAGGTATTATCCTCAATGGTCTTAAACTTAACCTCTCAGCCCATAATGATCATACATTGCCCGACAAAAGAGGACCTCTCCCTCGGCTGTAAGGAACAGTGTTGCACTCTCTGCTTATATGGATCCCAGGAATTAAAACCTTTTACAAATCATTTCGAAACCATAATTTATATACTTTTATATCTCAACGACAAAGGGGTTGATCCTGTCACTATGATCACCCACTCAGATGAATTCTCAAACTGTCCCAACATACCCAGGTTTTGACCCTCGCTAAGGATCTCACTGATTGGTACATCAAAGACAGCCTAATCCGACACCTAGTGCCGGGCAATACTGGAAATCTGGTCCAGTTCAAAGATTCAATTAATCCTACACTATATGTGCTTAGGGTCTCACCCCGGTAGCTGAGACAAGCCACCCCAACCGACTTGGTGGCACCATAGTGTCAACCTTGTCAGGATAGGTCTCCCCAAACCGACCCACTGGCTGTGAACATTCTAAACTAACACGAGTCTCATTAAGTGTCCAGTTTAAGGGTATTACACCGAAACATACCAAGGGAACATGAATCAAATATGCACTTTTATTCATTTACAATAAACTCATAAAGTACATTATTTTGATTGAAGCTAAGGGCATACAAAACTGTCTAACATCTCCTACTTGCACTTAGGTCCAATCAGGTACTAGCTGGAGCCCCATGCTTTCCACGTGTTTCTCAAACACTTTCTGTGATAGTGGCTTCGTCAAAGGGTCTGCTACATTTTCCGTTGACGCTACCTTCTGAATTAGGACGTCCCCTCTACCAACAATCTCCCTTAGTACATGGCACTTCCTCTCGATGTGCTTCAACTTCAAGTGGGCTTGTGGCTCCTTAGCCTAAGCAATAGCTCCATTGTTGTCACACAACAATGGGATGGGTGATGTGTTGGACGGAACTACTCCCAATTCGTGATCAAACTTCTTCATCCACACGGCTTCTTTGGCAGCCTCACTTGCGGCAATGTACTCGGCCTCGACCGTGGAGTCTGCAGTGGACCCCTGTTTGCTGCTTTTCCAGCAAACAACATACGATCCAATCGTGAAAACATATCCAGATGTAGACTTTCTATCATCTGGATCCGACTAGAAATCGGCATCAGTATACCCTTGGATCTGTAGTGAATTACCATCGAATACTAGACAAAACTCTTTTGTCCTTCGAAGGTACTTAAGTATGTTTTTCACATAGTCTAGTGCTCCTGCCCTGGGTTGGCCTAAAATCTGCTTATTACACTCACTACCTGAGCAATGTCAGGACGAGTGCACAGCATGGCATACATGATGCTCCCTACGGTAGAGGCATAGGGAACGTCTTTCATGCCATCAATCTCCTCAGAAGTCTTGGTTGACATCTTCTTGGAGAAAGTGACTCCGTGCCTGAAAGGAACATTTCCTTTCTTGGAGTTTTCCATGCTATATATTTTGACTATTTTGTCAATGTACGCAGATTGGGATAATCCTATTATCCGCTTCGATCTATCTCTATAGAGTCGAAGACCCAATATATAGGGGGCTTCTCTAAGATCTTTCATGGGGAATTGCTGTGAAAGCCATACTTTCACCGTAGTCAACATTCCTACATCATTCCCAATGAGTAGAATGTCATCTACATACAGAACCAAGAAAGTAACCTTATCTCCATTGTACTTCCTGTAAACACAGGGTATCCAGATTCTGCTCAAAATCAAACAATTTGACAACAAAGTCAAAACAGATGTTCCAACTTCTAGAAGCTTGCTTAAGTCCATAAATGGATCTATTGAGTTTACATTCCATATTTTCCTGACCCGCAGCTATGAAGCCTTGCGGCTGCTGCATATAGATATCTTCAGTATAATCTCCATTCAGGAATGCAGTTTTGACATCCATCTGCCAAATCTCAAAATCATGGTATGCTACTACAGCTAGCAGGATCCTAATGGATTTAAGCATGGCCACAGGCAAAAAGGTTTCCTAATAGTCGATGCCCTCTTTCTGAGTGTACCCTTTCGCCACCAAACGAGCTTTGAATGTCTCAACCCTACCATCGGGGCCCTTCTTCCTCTTGTAAATCCATTTGCAACTGATTGCTTTTACCCCGGAGGGCGGATCTACTAGAGTCCAGACTCCATTGGTCTCCATTGAGTCCATCTCTGCTCTCATGGCCTCCACCCACTTCTGGGAATCTATGTCCAACATAGCTTCCGCGTAAGTCACGGGATCCTCCTCACTAGTCAAGGTTTCCACCAGGTAACTATCCTAGTCATAACCATAACAGACTGGTGGCTTGGGTACCCGAGTGGATCTTCTAAGTTGGTCACTACCTGGAACTTGTGGGACATCTCCCACTGCTCCTGAGCTCTCCTCATCAAGAACAATTTCCTGACGATGGGTGTCCAGGATGTAATCGGTATCCAAGAATTTGGCATTTCGACTGCAAAACACTTTCTGCTCACTTGGGTCATAGAATAGGTAACCTATAGAGCCTTTTGGGTAGCCTACAAATAGGCAACTACTGGTCTTGGATTCCAACTTGTCTGCACTCATTCTTTTAACGTGTGCTAGATAACCCCAAATCTTCAAGTGTCTGACACTTGGTTTCTTTCCGATCCAAAGTTCATATGGAGTGTTTGGAACCGATTTTGTAGGAACCCGATTCAACACGTAACTTGTAGTCTCTAATGCGTAACCCCAAAAGGATGTGGGTAACTCTGAGTGTATGCGAAGTGACCGGACCATATCTAATAAGGTCCTATTCCTGCTCTCTGAAACACCGTTAAGTTGTGGTGTAGCAGGAGGAGCTAATTGTAATACTATCCCGTTGTCCTTTAAGTAGTCCCTGAATTCGTCAGAGAGATACTCACCACCTCGATCAGATCGAAGGGCTTTAATTTCTCTCCCCAACTGTTTATCGACCTCTTGTCTAAACTCTTTGAACTTTTCAAAGGATTCAGACTTGTGTCTCATTGGGTACACGTAACCATGTCGTGAGAAATCATCTGTGAAGGTGATGAAATACACGTGTTGATTTCGTGTCCTAACACTCAGGGGACCACATACACCAGTATGTATTAGGTCAAGTGTGCATGTACATCTTTCAGGCTTACCGTTAAATGGTCGTTTCATCATCTTGCCTTGTAGGCAAGGCTCACAGGTGGGAAGATCTTCTAAAGTTCGAAAATCCAAAGGACCATCATTTACCAACCTTGTGATTCGGTCAACATCGATGTGGCCAAGTCGGTAATGCCACAAACACGTGGAATTAACTATATCACGGGCTCTCTTCTTGGGGATTTCAGCCGACGTAGTTTCGGTTATGTTAGTTTCTAGAGAAGGATGTAGAACATAGAGACTGTTCTCCAGTTCCCCATATGCGATGAATCTGTTATTTCTTTTACTAGTAATCGTATTACTAAAGAAGACAGAATAACCATCTGCACACAGTTTTGAAACAAAAATCAAATTTCTTCTTAAATTTTGTACATAAAGACAATCTTTCAGTACAATTTTTCCTTCTCTAAAAATTAAATCCACGGTTCCTATTGCCACGGCTGCAACAGTTGCAGTAGTCCCCAAGTAGTGTGTAACTTCTCCTTCACTCAGCCTTCTACTTACCTTGAACCCCTGCAATGAGTTACACGCATGAGTTGAAGCCTCGAAGTCAATACACTAGGACGCAGAAGCTACCAATAAATTGGTTTCTATAACACAATATTCGAAATTACCTTTCTTGGATTCCAGGTAGGCAGGGCAGTCCCTTTTCTAGTGGCCAGTCTTCTTGCAGAAGTGACAGGCATCCGATGCTTTGTCTTTCTTCTGCTTCTTGGGTTTGACAGCCTTCTTCTGGGCTTTCTCTTTGCCTTCCTTTTCTTGCCCGATTTGCCAGTTTCAACAAGAATGGCAATGGGCTCATCCTTTTTAATCAATTCTTCAGCTCTTTGCAACATATTGGTGAGCTCTTGCAAACTGACATTCAGCTTGTTCATGTTGTAGTTCATGATGAATGGATTAAATGATGGAGGCAGAGAGTTGAGAATAGCATCGATCTGTGTTACCAAATCAAGCCCGGATCCAAGAGCCTCCAGTTCATTGATATAACCCATCATCCGAAGACAATGGTCGTGAACTTGTTGGTTCTTGGACATCTAAGCGGTCATGAACTGTTTCAAAACCTTCTGTCGAGTAAAACGATTCTGCTCTTCGTACATTGTCTTAAGACTATCCAATACATCCTTGGCAAGTTCGATCTAATTGAACTGCCTCTAAATTGGATTGTCCAAAGAGGCAATGATATAGCAGCGGGCGAGGGAGTTTTTCTCCTACCATTCTTGGTATTCTCGTCTACGGGCCTCAGAAGCCCTATCTCTCGGACGATCCGAGGTAGGATTCTTTGATACCTTATCCAGCTTTTCAGAGGTTAAGACCAACATAAGGTTCCTGTACCAATCGACATAGTTTGGGCCCTTAAGCTTGTTGTCGTCAAGAAGCTTTGCAAAAGATCCGTTTGCCATTTTCTGATAAAAGAGCAAACATCAGTCCACAACCTAATTTGATTCATGTTCATTTCATATATATGGATTTTAATATACGATCCATTTCCATTTATTCATCTCTAAGATTTCCCTCCTTTCTCAATGACGGAGACTACGGGTTGTCTTTGGAAATGTGGGAAATCACATAGGGTGCATGGAGCCAATTGTTTCAGTTGCATAACCCCACCACCTTTCAGTGAAGGATCATATCCACTCATCATATGAGTTTTCCCTTTGGCCTCTGTCAGACAAGGTTTAAAGTCATTTTCAGGTAAACCTTTCTGTCCAGTGAGTGCTTACCCATCATATTCGTGAACGTCAAGGTACCGTGAGAGAGTTCCCATTTTCTGGTGAAGCCCCTCCCACATCGTTCTATGACGCCCCTATCATCTTATGAAATACTTAGACAAGCCCAACAGCAAATGGATAGCCCATTTTCTGGTGCGTTTCCTCATTACTGAAGGACCCATCCTCATGGTAATGATGGAAGGCCTTTAGAGAGTTCATCATATAAATCTCCCTATCACTTGCACTCATATTAGCTGAAGGGAACAGTAATTATGCCCTAGTTTGATTTAGGTCAAACCAAAGTAGCTCCCATTGACTTTCATAAAGCCAGATTTTCGGTGGGCCTTAAATCGGCTAGAATTCTACACGTAACCTCTTGATGAGGTGTGGGGCCCACCACTGAGGGAGGTCATCCAATGACCGAAAGGGACATCATGGCAATGATATGCATTCAGCCATGGTGTGCGCAAGAGCCACTGTCGAATGGGCATGGGCCAAGCACTTATGGCCCATGTACGCAACACATCATACATCCATACATCTCATGCAGGGATAAATTGATCCAATCAATTAATTATCTATAAGGCCCATTGGAAGCCTGTTAAAAATCCATAATATTAACCATTAATATTATCTAGGTATATGGGTTGAATTAGGGTTACCCAGTTCGGCCCATATAGCTATTAGCCAGTTTTGTATGCCCTTAGCTTCAATCAAAATGATGTACTTTATGAGTTTATTGTAAATGAATAAATGTGCATATTTGATTCATGTTCCCTTGGTATATTTCTGTGTAATACCCTTAAACTGGACACTTAATGAGACTCGTGTTAGTTTATATTGTTCACAGCCAGTGGGTCGGTCTGGGGAGACATATCCTGACAAGGCTGACACTATGGCGCCACCAAGTTGGTTGGGGTGGCTTGTCTCAGCCACCGGGGTGGAACCCTAGGCACATACAGTGTAGGATTAACTAGAAAATTACACCTGACTCCTAGACTCGAGTATGATACTACACTAGGTGTCGGATTGGGCTGTCTTTGATGTACCAATCAGTGAGACCCTTAGCGGGGGTCAAAACCTGGGTATGTTGGAACAGTCTGAGAATTCATCTGAGTGGGAGATCATAGTGACAGGATCAGCCCCTTTGTCGGACAAAGGTAATGATCGGGGATGCACTCTCACTGATGGAAACCAAGACTGTCGGCAGCCGGTTTCAATCGTTGAGATTTGTTTTTGCAAAATATATTTTATATGAGATATAAAAGTATATATATTATGGTTTCGAAATGATTTGAAAAAGGTTTTAATTCCCGGGATCCATATGAGAGAGTGCAACACTGTTCCTTGCAGCCGAGGGAGAGGTCCTCTCTTGTCGGGCAGTGTATGATCATTATGGGCTGAGAGGTTAAGTATAAGGCCATTGAGGATATTACCTGATGGGCTAATCTTGCATCTACCCACAGTCCCTGGGTGTTACAATGTGGCTTGGCCCATGGACCACTTAGGGTAAGTGTTGGGCCCATAGAGCCCATCTGATGGGTTTCAGGGGGTGCACTGTCCATAACAGTGTATTCGGCCAGGCCTTGTAACAAAGGCTGGGCTGAACCCATGTGGCTGATGTGTAGATCAACGTTTGGGTCTCACACCATACAAGCCCAATTGGGCAACAGTTTGGAAGGATAAATGAATACATAACCTTAAATGGGCCTTAAGCCCATTCCAAACTGGGCTAACTTGATTAGTCAATTAAGGGGCGAATTCTGAGATGGATCAGCTGATAGGATTGGGCCCACACCCTATCCACTTAGAGAGTCCAAGATCTAAATAAGATTTAGATCTGGAAACTTCCTAATTAGATTATGAGATGGCTGATCTAATATGTAGATAAGATAAGGGTTATACCTTATCTTAAAGGGACTTCTAATCCAGATATGATTTGGGTTGGCAACTCCTAATGGGATTAGGAGTTGATCCCTTTAAGTCTATAAAAGGAAGAGGGGGCGACAGCCTTTAGACACAATCACAAGCAAGAAATAGATAGTCTTGTCTTCAGAGCTGAAATCATAGAAGAGTGGCGTGCTTCTGACACTTGTCGCATTTTTTGACGAGCTCGACAGCTTCTGCCTTCATAGTTGGCCAGTAGTATCCTTGTCGAAGTGCTTTTTGGGCGAGTGCTCTGCCCCCCAAGTGTCCGCCGCACAGGCCTTCATGAGTGTCGCAGAGTACGAACTTGGCTTCGGCAGGTCGCAGGCAATGCAAGTAGGGGAGCGTGTAGGACCGTCGGTATAACCGTTCGTCTATTATGACGTATTTGGCTGCCTGGCGTTGCACCCTCTTGGCCGCATTGCGTTCTGCAGGGAGGGTTCCGTCTATCAAGAAGCTCGCGAGTGGGTCGATCCAGCTCGACTCTGCCTCCAAGACGGGAGTGACCTCCTCTGTCCCCCCGAAAATACTAGGCCGAGGTAAGTCCTCTATGTAAACAGTTCTCATGTTGTGGTGACTTGTACTGGCTAACCGGGATAGGGCGTCGGCCTCAGTGTTCTTTGACCTCGGGATTTGCCTGATGAAGTGTGACTGGAAGTTGAGCAAGGCTTCTTTTACTTTGGCCAAATATGCGATCATGGAGAGCTCGCGTGCTTCACACTCGCCTATAACTTGGTTGACCACGAGCTGAGAATCGCTGCAGATGACCAAGTGTTTTGCCTTTACCTTTCGCGCTAGCTCCAACCCGTCTATCAGTGCTTCGTACTCTGCCTCGTTGTTTGATGCCGCGAACTCAAAGCGTAGTGCGTATTCTAATTTTGTGCCACTCGGGCCGCACAAGACTATTCCAGCTCCGCTGCCTTGCCGGTTCGAGGAACCATCTACGTGAAGGATCCAGGGCTCCTCATCCCAGTTCGCGCTTCGCCTGACCAGGAGAGATGCCACACTGGCTGCTACTTCACGGGGTTTGGACTCTATGGGCTCGGGAGCTCCAGGTTCACCCGAACTGGGGACCTCGGGCTCGACCTGTGGGGCTTCGTGGCTGAAAGTGCACTCGGCGATAAAATCTGCCAAAGCTTGGGCCTTAATAGCGGTTCTTGGTTTGTACTGGAGGTCATACTCGCTGAGTTCGATGGCCCATTTCGTCAGTCGACCGGAAACCTCGGGTTTGATTAAGACTTGTCTTAGAGGTTTGTCAGTCAGGACGATGACGGTGTGAGCCTGGAAGTATGGGTGGAGTTTCCGAGCTGTTGTCACTAGGGCGTACGCTAGTTTTTCTATCTACGGGTACCTTGCCTCTGCTCCCTGCAAAATTTTACGAACATAGTAGATGGATCACTGGACCCGGTCTGTTTCTTTTATTATTACCGAACTGACCACCTCGTCGCTTGCCGAGAGGTACAGTTCTAAGACCTCGCCCACCTCGGGCCGGGCTAAGGTCGGCACACTAGCGAGGTAACCTTTTAGCTCGTCAAACGCGAGCTGGCAGTCCTGGGTCCACTCGAACCCTTTTCCTTTGATTGCCTTGAAGAAGGGTAGGCAGCGGTCTGCTGATTTGGACATGAAGCAGCTTAGAGCGGCTATGCGGCCGTTTAGCCTCTGAACCTCTTTTACTTTCCGAGGTGGTCTCATATCTAGAATGGCTTTTATTTTGTCCGGGTTGGCCTCAATACCGCGCCGATTGAAAATGTACCCTAGGAACTTGCCCGAGGTGACGCCGAAGACACATTTGTTGGGGTTCAACTTCATGCTAAACTTACGCAGGATTTGGAAGACAGAATCTAAGTCTTGTATTAATTCTTGTGAAAACTAAGTCTTGACGACAATGTCGTCTACATAGCACTCTATCTTCGTGCCAATCAGGGGTCAAAATAGCCTATTTACAAGTCTTTGGAAAGTCGCCCCGGCATTTTTTAGTCTGAAGGGCATGACCTTGTAGCAATATAGGCCGAACTTGGTTATGAAGCTGGTTTTTTCCTCATCGAATGGGTCCATCCTGACTTGGTTGTAGCCCGAGTAGGCGTCCAGGATGCTTAGCAACTCATTTCCCGAGGTCGCGTCCACTAGGCGGTCAATTCTGGGGAGGGGGAAGCAATCTTTTGGGCAAGCTCGGTTCAGGTCGGTGTAGTCAACGCACATGCGCCACTTGCCGTTTGCCTTTTTTACGAACACCGGGTTAGCCACCCAGCTCGGGTAATGGACTTCCCTTATGAAGTTTGCTGCGAGGAGCTTCTCGACCTCCTCGTCGACCGCCCTCCAGCGTTCTGGGGCTAAGTTACATTTCTTCTGTCTAACGGGTCTAACTACAAGGTCAGTATTAAGTTTGTGAGTTATCAGGCCGGGGCTAATGCCGGGCATGTCGGCCGCGGACCAGGCAAAAATATCTAAATTTTGAAGTAAAAAACTCACCAGTTTGGTTCGTAGGGGATCCTCGATGGAAGCTCCGATCTGAAGTGTGCGAGCTGGGTCCGTAGCTGAAGCCGGGATTGCGACCGTTTCCTCCGTGGGCAAAGCTCGTTCCTCACCTTGCTCCGTAGGCCGCTCCAGTTCGAGGTCGTCGGCCGCTGTGGTTTTTCCCTTCAGGGCGGCAACATAACACTTGCGGGACTCGAGCTGGTCGCCCCGCGCTACCCCTACACCGAAGTCCGTAGGGAACTTCATGGCCAAATAGTAGGTGGAGACCGCCGCCCGTAGGATGTGCGTGATCGGCCGCCCTATTATGGCATTGTATTGGGAGGGGGTCGCGACACCAGGAAATCATGGTTGAGTCTGACTGCACAAGGCCATGTGCCGACTTCCACAGGTACTGTTATTTTTCCGAGGGGCCTGACTTCCTCTCCGCTGAAACCCACCAGGGGAGTGCTCGCGGGCTTCAGCTCGCTCCTCTGCAACTGCACCAGGTCAAATGCTGATTTAAAGATGATGTCTGCTGAGCTGCCCGAATCTACGAGTACGCGTCTGACCTCGAAGTCGCTGATTCTTAGCTTAATGACAAGCGCGTCATCATGGGGGTAGCGGACCCCTCGCGCGTCGTTCTCCGTGAAGAAGATTGGTTCTTCGGTCTTTGGTCTCTTTGGGGGGTTCCGTTCTTCGAGGGCCACTTCGCGAACTGAAGTCCAGGCTACTGCCGAGGTACACCTCGCTACCACCGAACCTCCCACAATTACATGGATGGTTCCCCGAACTGGCCTCTCTTCCGGAGGCTGTCGCTGCAACGGTTCGGCAGGTCTATTGCTAGACTCGGGGGCATCCTTTTCGTGCTCCCCTTGCCGACTTGCCTTATTGTTATTATTGTTGTGCTGTACAAAGTTTCTCAAGTATCCACGATGGATGAGCCCCTCTATCTCGTCTCGGAGGTTATTACACTGCTCGGTACTATGACCATGGTCTCTATGGAAACTACAATACAAATTCTTATTTCTCTCGTTCGTATTTCCCTTTAGGTGAGGTGGCCACTTCACGTACGGGGCGTCTTTGATCGTCATTAAGATCTTGGTCTGCCTTGTGTTTAACGGCGTGCAGTCCGTCCGAACTGCTAGTGGAGCCCGGAACGACTGGTTCGGCTTCGGCTCCCGGGTCGGATTTTTTCTGTCGACCGAGTTCGAGAGCTTGCCTTCTCTCTTTCTTTTCTCGTTCCCGCCTTCGGTTCATTGGTTGATTTCTTCCTCTGTCCTCATGAACTTATCCGCGAGCTTGAGGAATTCAGCCACGGTTGCAGGCTGGTTAGCCACCATGTGCCATTTGAATTCCTTGTGCGTCACCCCTCTTTTGGCCGCCACGAGCTGCACTGCGGGGTCCAACCGCGGCATCTGCAAGCATGCTTCGTTGAATCGCTTTATGTAGCCCCAGATGGATTCTCCTTCTCTTTGGACTACTCCGAAGATGCTTTCCTCTGTTCTGGGGCACCGTTGGCTGGTGACAAAGTGTGCGGTGAAGACCTGCACGAACTGGGCCCAGCACTTTATCGACCCGGGGGCCAGGTTCCTGTACCAAATGCAGGTTACCCCCCCAAGGGTGGTGGTAAAGGCCACGCACATGCACGATTCACTGGCCCTGGCGAGGTGCATTTGGGACTGAAAGGCGTCGACGTGGTCGTTGGGGTCGAAGGACCCGTCGTACTTGCACATGAGTTCTGACAAGGCACGGGTGGTGGTTCGGCGACCTCGTCGGCGTCTTCGCTGCTGAGTGGGCCTTGTACTGGCGCTACTGGCCTTCGTGTTACCGAGCTCGATGGGCCCAGAATGCTGGTAGTCTGCCGCCAGGGCGCCGAATCGGTTTTCGGTGAGTGGGAACTCGGGCTTGGAGCGCCGGGGTGCCGACCTCGCGGGCGAGATTCCCGACCTGCCTGCGGGTTGCAAGGCGGGGATGACATTTTTCTCTCTTCGGCCTGGGGACGAGGCCTGGCTGTTAGGGTGGTTCTGGGGCTGGGAGGCCTTCGCTTGGTGGGGGCGTCCACCCTGCGGGGAGGCCTTGACCGGCCTTGAAGCGGGGTGGCGAGGTGGAAATAGTGGTTGGTTCAGTGGCAGTTGGGGGAACTGCTGTTGATAGTGATACTGGGAGATGTTGTGCAGTACTTGGTGCTGGTGAAGCTGGTGCTGCTGGAACTGTTGCATTTGGGCTTGCATTGCCCGCATGCACTGCATCAGGTCGTCCAACCGGTTTTGGCTGGCTGCCAGGGGGACGGCAGTCGGTTCAGTGAAGGTTGTCTCAATGGGGAGAGGAAAGGGGATGCTTGTGGCAGGAAGGTTTACGGGCGCCAATACTTGTGGCGCGTTCAAGCTGGGGATCCCATCCATCGAAAGGGGGATGGTGAACTATCCAACGCACACCACGGGGACTTGAAGTTATTCCCCAGTGGTGTTTGTCTCCGTGCCACGTCTGGTGTTGCTGGAGGAGGCCATGAGTGTTGGGTTTTTTGAAGAAAAGGGGTTATGGAAGTTTGGAGGGAGGCTTTTTGAAGCTATTCCCACAGACGGCGCCAATTGATGGAGTGCGATCCGGCCGGTCTTAGCTGTCCACGACCTTACTTCTGAATGGGGTAGCAGGGAACCTGAAATAGAGGAGATGGGAAAGCTCCGGGGGGAACCCGGTGTAGAGGCTCCGAAGCTCAAGTTAGAATCCTTCAAAAGCAAGATAATACCAGATAGCGCAAAGTTTGCATACCTGTTTGTTGGGGGCACGGGGGCTCTTATAATCACTTCGTGCACTCGCCCCGAGGCCCTTGTCAGGTCGGGTATGATTACCCTTGTGCTTGTCAATTTGGCCGTCGTCCTTTCTGCTGGGACAGAACCATCACTGCCTAACCGTCTCTCTAACTGGAGATGGCGGTGTCAGTGGCGGTGGCAGGTGGCCGTTTAGAGTGCGGCGCCAAACGTCAGATCCCAAGTCAGTCAGGCGAGGCGCCCTCGGGCACGGACTTCCTCAGTGTTAGGCATGGTACGACTTGTTTGGTTTGGTGCCCAGAAGGTAATGTGGAGTGCTGAGCGAGGCGAAGTCTTGAGCTCGGAGGTATTTATAGGGCAGGTCAGTTCGGCGAGGTGTATTCCGAACTGTTACAAGGTGGCCAGTTTGGCGAGGTATATCCCGAGCTGTTACAAGGTGGGTCAGTTCGGCGAAGTGTCTCCCGAGCTGTTACAAGGTGGGTCAGTTCGGCGAAGTGTCTCCCGAGTTGTCCCCTTGTTCCCGCCTTAGGCTTGGCCCCCCTTTTGCCGAGCTGTTGATTCTGCCACATGTCACGTAACAGTGAGATCGGGCCAAATCTTCCTTCATCAATAATAAACCACGCTTTCCAAAGAAGAGTTTTAGAGACTCGCTTCTTACTGGTATTCTCGAGAAGAAGTTGAAGAGGTGCCAAGGGAATTTAGCCTTTAGCCAATTTAAATAAAAAGCCAACGGTTCCTCTGGGACCTTTCTTCACTACCCTAAGAACTTGCCAGTTAATTCGCTTCTTTCTCGGATGGCTTCCTCTGCTGGGTCCTCCCATATGTCTGGTGGTTCGAGTAAGGTGAGGAGATCTCTCTCCGAAGTATTCCTTTCAGAAGCTGTTAAAGAAACTAATTCGAACAAAGGCAACAATGTTGCTTGTGTAGCCTGCCCAGTTAATCTTGAAGAGCCCAAGGGGAAGAAGATTACGGAGAGCAAGGGTGCTCTCTGTCTGTTTGCTAAGTTTCTCGGAGATCCGGAACCTCTCAAAGTTCTGGTTGAAAAAACCAAAGATTGGAAGATTACGAGTAAGATGGACGTCCAAATCCTTGGCCATGGGTTCTACCTTTTCTCCTTCTCGTCTGAGGATGACATCAGTGGGATTCTCAAGGAGGGCCCGTGGGTCATCGGTGGGAAATACTTGGTCTTCATGAAATGGGGATCTGGCTTCAATCCACTTAAAGCCAAAGTGGAAGAAGCGAATGTATGGGTCAGGATTCCAGGGCTGCATTCCAGGGCTGCCCTTGGAATTTTCGTCCAGAGAAGACCTTGAAATCATTCTTAGAGATGTGGGTACTGTTATCAAACTTGACAGGGATACAGAGAGGGCCTCGCTTTCTCTATTTCTTATTGTTTGCGTTCGTGTTAAAACCACTAAACAGTTCATCCTGGATATTCCAATCACAGATAATGGTAACAATGACAAGCTTAGAGTTTTCTAGGAAAATATTCATGATCTTTGCACTGCGTGTGGCTGGCGTGGTCACAAGTATTACCAGTGTGCTGTGGGCAAAACTAAAAAGGATTAGGGTGGTTGGACTGTTGTGAATAGAAAACAAAATTCTGGTTCTATCAAAGGTGAGCGGTTCAATTAAACAGTCTATTCAGGTAACAAGAAATAGACAAACTCAGATTCCCATTAAATTCTCCGGACGCTCTCATCTGAAACAGCAAAGAGTTGATCGAACTAAGGGCTATACTGCCCGCTTCATTAACCCAATGCTATCCCTTTTTGATTAACAAAAAGGGTTTCTGGCTTCAAAAGAAAGAAAACCTACAGCTGGGACCCCCTTCAAATGCTATCCCACCTATTGTATGTAAGGCCACACTAATGGCGGTGAGGATGGGAAAATTTCAGTTCCTGATTACAGCTACAGCGCAAAAGATGAAGAAGAAAATGATATTGCAGATTCGAAACTTGAAGATGAGGAAGGTGCCAACGAAGATGACATGGAAGAAGAGTGGGATGGTCAAGAGAATAATAAATAGATGGCTTTTGAAAACTTTGATCCAGGGACTTCAGATTTCATCTCTGATTTCTCTGTTGCTCAAGTGGGGCTGGACGAGCAGGGTCCGAAGGTGACAAAGGATTCTAAATGAAGATCTTAATTTGGAATATTAGAGGGGCTGGTAGAATCCAGCTTAGACGCCAATTTTCTGAGTTATGTAGGCAATTTAAGCCCAGTGTTTGTTGTTTAATGGAAACAAGGGTTAGAGCAAAAAAATTGTCTACATTTTAATTTGATAAATGGCATCTTGTTGATCCTATTGGTTTTGCTGGTGGCCTATGGCTATTATGGAGTTCCTCTTCTTGTTCTGTTGATATTATTTTAACAAATGATAGGCTTATCCACTCCTACATTTCTAATCTGGAATCTAATAAAAGCTGGTTTAGTACATTTGTTTATGTTCCTCCTTGTAAAACTGATCAAATTAGGGCGTGGGTTTGGTTTAGAAACATAGCTGATATTACTTCTATGGCATGGAGTGTTATGGGGGGATTTTAATGTTCTCAGAAGGGAAGAGAATAAAGTTGGTGATGTGGAGGTAAGGCCCTCTCAAACCAGGAAATTTAATCAACTGATTAATTATTGCAATCTTATTGAATTAGATAATGGAAGGTAGCCAATACACTAAGGAAATGATTGATTGGGTCCTAACTAATGCTGAATGGAGACGTGAATTTAATGAATGTAGGCTAACGAATTTGCCATTTTGGCTTCTGACCATACTCTCTGATACTTAATACTAATTCTGAGGCTTCGTTTGGGCCTAGGCCTTTTAGATTTAAAATCATGTGTTGCCTAGATCCTAGCCTTGATAATGTGATTAAAAGGGCTTGGGAAATCAACATTGATGGTTCTAGGGCCATGCAGCTTTGTAAAAAGAGAAATAACCTTGTTAGAGAACTCAAATATTGAAATAAAGATCATTTTGGAAAATCAAAAAAAGAAAAGAAGAGTTATTGGTAAAAATTCAAATGATCCAAGACAACTTAAAAAGGGATCCAAATAACAAAAGTCTCATCACTCAAGAGAAAGCTCTTTAGAAACTTCTCAACAACACTCTAGCTAAAGAAGAAGTTTATTGGGCTCAAAATTCCGAAGTTGATTGGATTAAACTTAGGGATAAAAATAATAAATTCTTTCACACCACTGCAACAATTAGGAGAAATAAGAACAAAATTAGAAAAGTCAAAAAAGATGACGGATCCTGGATTGAAGATGTTGAGGGGATCAAGAAGGAATTTTGTTGCAGTTTTGAAAATATATTTAATTCTAAGGGCACTTCAGAAATGGACAATTTCATTTCAAATATTGATTGTTGTGCCTCTCAAACTCTTAATAATAATCTCTGTAAAGAGGTCACAAACGAAGAAATTCATAATATCCTGCTTTCGATGAAGGATATGAAGGCCCCGGGTCCTGTCAAAGCCTTTTTTTCATTCTGGAAAGTTGAAGGGGGATCTAAACAGGACGTTTATTACTCTTATCCCAAAGCGGAAAAACCCGGAGGGAGTAAGTGATTTCAGGCCTATCAGCCTTTGTAATGTCATTTATAAGATAATTTCTAAAATCCTTGTGAATAGAATCAAACAGTTCCTAGATTACATTATTTCCCCCTTTCAGAGTGCTTTCATACCCAATAGACAAATCACAAACAATATTCTCATTGCCCATGAGATGATGAATACTATGAAAAAGAAAAAAGGCAAATTGGGGATGCTTGCTTGCAAGATTGACATGGAGAAGGCTTATGATAGGTGGAATGGAATTTTATTATAAAAGTTCTTGTCAAATTTGGTTTCCATGACAAATGGATTAATTGGGTCATAGAATGCATTTGTTCCATTTCCTTCCAGATTCTCATTAATGGCTCACCCACCCGAGTTATCAAAGCTAGTAGGGGGATTCGGCAATGTGACCCCTTGTCCCCCTACATTTTTGTCCTTTGTGCCAAAGCTCTTTCAAGTAATCTTAATATGGAGGCTGAATGTGGTGAAAATGGGGTGGGCTGTAAAGCCTCTAGGGGAGGTCCGACAATTCCAATTCTCGAGTTTAAAGATGATTTTATTATTTTTGCTAAGACCTCAATCAATGCTTGCCTCAAAATTAAGGAGATATTAGATAGATTTGCTAAAGCTTTGGGCCAGCTTCCTAATTATCTTAAATCAGCCATTACGTTCTCCAAAAACATCCCCTTTAGACTCCAAAAAGTGATGGCCTATATTCTCAAAATTCCGATTGGGAGTATAAATAAGACTTATCTTGGAGCCCCTATCATTGAGGGTAGAGTATCAAAGGATACTTTTAAATATTTGTATGAGAGAATGTCCAACAAACTTGCGGGTTGGAAAAAACATTCTCTATCTCTTGCTGGGAGGTTAACGTTAATTAATTCCTCAGCATCCATGGTTCCGCAGTTTGTTATGCAACCATTTAAAATCCCAAGTAGTGTTGTTGCTGATTTAGATAAAAACATAAGGGATTTCCATTGGGCAAAAGAGAGTAGCCAAAACCCCATTCATCTTGTTAAGTGGAATAGGGTTTGTACTCCCAAAATGTGGGGTGGTCTAGGTGTGAAGAACTTCAAATGGTTTAATAAAGCTCTTCTTGTTAAACTAGGGTGGAAAATTCTAAATTGTCATGATAATATTTGGGTCAAGGTTGTAAATGATAAATATCTCAGAAACAATAGTTTTTGGATGCAAATAAGAAGAAAAGTTGGTCTTGGGCTTGGAGAGGTATTATGGGTTCAAGAGATCTTATTAAAAGGGGTTCTATGTGGAGGATTGGCAATGGTAGGAGTGTGAATTTTTTGTTGGATTCTTGGGCAGGAGAAGGCCCATTAATAGATTTGAGGGACAGTAGTGTTCCTACTGAGGTGGATATGAAGGTTTATAGGGTAATCAATTTTGAAAGAAGAATGTGGAATGAGGATAGCATTTTGTCACTTGCCAACCAGCAGGTTTGGAAATTGATAAAACCTATCCTTATTTCCCATGAGGATTTTGAAGATAAAAGAGTTTGGAAGTTCACCCCGGATTGGAACTTCTCTGTTAAATCAGCATATGAGGAGGAGTGTCGATTTAATGGTGGTGCGGTTACTGCTTCTGACTGTCAAAAAATTTTTGGAAATTCATGCTTCCACCAAAAATTAAAATTTTCCTATTCTTTTTACTTAATAATAGACTCCCTACAAAAAACAACCTCATTTTTAGGGGTCTTGGGTTGGATCCTGCATGTGTCTTTTGTGGGGAAGTTGAAAATGTTGACCACCTTTTTATTAATTGTAGTGTGTCTAAGCAAGTTTGGAGTTGCCTTTCGGGGAACTACTGATTCCTGTGGGCTCTTCTACCTCGATGGATAGGTGGTGGAATAATTTATGCAAACCTATTGGTATCTTCAAAGACAACTTCATTAGAGAAAAAAATTTGCTTGTGTCTCTTGGTTCATTTGGAAGAATAGAAATAGTAAATGTTTTAATGGTCACTCTTGTGATGCAGAGACTATCATTAACAGAGCCTTGGCCAACTAGAATGAGACTAAAGAGGTATCCTCTTGTTTGATTAACAATAATAGAAAAATGTTAACCCACGTTGAGTGGTTCAGGCCCAATCACAACTCCATCAAGATTAACTTTGATCCCTCTTGCTCGAATGGCGGCAAATGTGCAATTGGTTGTATAGCTAGGAACCATCAAGGCAAAATCCTGCACTCTAAAGCTGTTGGAATTGGAATTACAACTATCAACCTCGTAGAAGCTTGGGCTGCTTGGGAAGCCGTTAATATGGCTATCAACTATAGGAATCACAAAATCGTCTTAGAAGGTGACTCTAAGTTAGTTATTGACTTCCTCAATGGTAGACTTGTGCCTCCGTGGAGATTGGAGTGTGTCATCAATGAATGTCAAAACCTAGTGGACTTCTCCAACTTAAATATCTAATTCAAGCATGCATACCGGGAAACAAATCAAGCGGTTGACTGGTTAGCTCGTAAAGCTCTTAACAGTAGGGGGAGATAGGGATTTCAGGCTTAGTGATTTTCATTTTATTTGTGATTCGGATGTAAGGGGAAGAGCTACCCCTAGGTTTGTGTGGCTCATCTTTTGATATCAAAAAAAAAAAAGACAAAATTGGTGTAGCACGTCACCAACATCAATCCGAATTCCATCCAATGATCCAATTATGTGGGCTGCATTTGGAGGAGAGGGACCATCGGATTGTAACTCAAGAATCATATTATATTGATATGGGAAAAATCCATCTCAACATGCTTCAGCCAAAATGTTTGTGAACCCTGATTGTTCTCCATGCAATACTTTTACTCATCTCTCATGTCGATTTGGGTTGGGGTGAGAAAAAAAACCGAAAAACCGAATCGATCAAAACCAAACTGAAAAATCGATTAACCAAATTTATCAATTCAGTTCCAATTTGGTGTTCTTAAAAAAACCGAAGGTACTAGTTCGGTTTTGGTTAATCAATATAGAAAATCAGCGATTAATCAAATTGATCAATTCAGTTCCAATTCACACATGTAGCATCCTAATCCCTAAAAAGTAGTCCCTTAAATGTTATGGTAGTAATTGAATTTTATTCAAACACAACCATTTCAAAAGTAACAATTAAACAATTAATTTAACTTAAAAATGTTCAAAATATTAAATGGATAAAAATAAAAATAAATGAAATTCATAAAGATTACTAAACAATTAATGCAAATGGTGTGAGTTTCATTCTTTTAGATGAAACTAGTAATTAAGCACATGCGTTGCACGTGATAAACTTTTCCTCATATTATATCTTTTATTTTAACAATTATTTTTATTTAATATGATGAATATATAACAACAGAAATATTCTCAAATGTTTTCGACAAAATTCTGTACATTTTCATTTTTGGTGTTTTATATATATTTTTTTAAATATTTATTATTCAATTATGACATCATGGGTTTCTTTGAAAAGTTGCATCATTGACCCATCAAAATTTTGTATTGCATTTCCATCATTGATAAAATTATTTATTATGTATAAACTTTATTTTTGTTCAATATAATGCATGCATAATATTAGAGATGTACCAAATATTTTATTTTTTATAAATATATAACATTAGATGTGCCCAAAATTTTCTTTATCTTTTTTTTGTGAATCTTTGTATTTTATATTATTAAAAATTTTATTATTTGACTATAACATCAGTTCATTTCTAAGTAGATTTTAAATTTAGCACTCCATTTTCATCATTAATAAAAATACTTATTACATTTCATATTTATTTATTTTAATTTTTATTAATTAATTATAATATTATTTATTAATCCATTCAACCCCAAATGGTTGAATTGCTTGCCCATCACCGGGAGGGAAGAAAATAGTTTTGTTTTTAAATTACTTTTCAAAATATTTATTTTTTATACTATTAAAATTAATAATGTGGATTTAATTACAAGAATTTAATGATGAGAAAAATATATCTTAAATAAAGGATTTAATGAGTAGAATAGGAAAATATTTTTATTTCTAATTGGTTTTAAATTTACATTTCATTTCTATCATTAATAAACACATTTCTTTTTTATCATACTTATTATTGTTTCATATGTATGTTAAAAATGTTCCCATTTTTTTTAATTTTTTATTTTTCCATTTTATCTATTTTTGAATTTTATTATTTAATCCTGGCAACATGGATTAACCCATTTGACCCAAAATGATTTAATTTCTTACCATCACCTAGATGAAAACACTATTTTTGTTAGGTAGACTTTAAAAGTATAAGCTTTTATGTTACTGGAATATATATATATATACTATTAAAATTAATAATGTGGATTTAAAATTGGTTCGTCCATGTCAGCATGTCTCTCCTTTGAAGCTATTTATCTATTTTCTTATTTTCTTTTCTTTAAAAATATAAAATAGTAATCATTGTTTATCTTGATTAGATTAATAAAATTGCACGCTATTAGAAAGAGACCTTTGGGTTTTCTAAGGACTCTTATGTTAATGCATGTTATTATTACATTTAAAAGAGAGAGAGAGAGAGAGAGAGAGAATAGTAATAATATAAATCAAATAATACAAATAGGTTGAGGTTAAAAAAATCAAAAAATTATTAATTTAAAATCCACTAAACTTTCACCAAAATTAAATATTAAAAAAACTTAGTAAATATTAAAAATGTGTTTCAATTTCACTTAAAAGTCAAAATTAATAAATGCTAATAAAAATAAGAAATTTAAATATAAAAATATTAATTGATAGTTCAATAATGTTATTAAATAACTTACAAGTTAAGACCTTTATTTGGCATAATGAACACATAAAAATTAAAAAATTAATAAAAAATTAAAATGTAGAGCCCATTTTATTAACAGTATGTTATTGCAAAAATTATTGACTAATAATGAAAATACCTACAATTAATTATCATAAGAAATTAGAATATAAAAATATTAATTGATTGATTTAATAATATTATTAGATAACTTTGTATTAATGCATTTTTAATTAATTAATAGTTTTTATGAGTTGAGACCTTTATTGTGCATAATAAACTCATTAAAAATGATAAAATTAATGAAATTTTAAAACGTAGAACATGTTTTATTAACAATATTTTATTGAAAAAATTACTAAATAATAATGAAATACTACCAACAATTAATTAAAAATCTGGAAAATACTGAAAAACCTGAACATAATTAAAATACTAAGAACAAATTAAAAATATTGAAAATTAACAATATTTTATATTAATAAGGGTATTTACTATAAATAAATAAAAAGTACTATTATAAAAAAAATACACAAGCCACAAATTATTGAAAAATATTGAAAATTAGCTATATTTTTTATTAACTATGATACTTATTTAGTTATTTAATTTATTTTTACTGAAATCAAATGCAAATTAATTTTGTAGTGACTAATATGCAAAAATAAATGCTAAAAATATTGAAAATTATTGAAAAATACTCATATGCAAAAATTACTGAATAATAATGAAAAAACACCAAAAATTAAGTAAAAATTCGAAAATTCTGAAAAACCTAAAGCTTAATTAAAATACTAAAAATAATTAAAAAATTAAATCAATTGTATTTATTGCAAAAAATACCGAATAATAATGAAAAATAATGTATTTTAATTATTAATAGTAATATAAGTAACAATAATTATTTTTAAACGGTAATTAACAGCAATTATAATTTAATTTATAAATAGTAGAAAACTACATTTAATTATAATAAGAAAATTAAATATAAAAAATATTAATTGATAGTTTTAATAATATTATTAGATAACTTTTTGTTAATGCATTTTAATTAATTAATAATTTTTATGAGTTGAGACCTATATTGTGCATAAAGAACTCATTAAAAGTGATAAAAAGTAATGAAAATTTAGAATGAAGAACTTGTTTTATTAACAGTGTTTTATTGCAAAAATTACGGAATAATAATGAAAAAAATACCTTTCATTG
Organism: Nelumbo lutea; assembly: GCF_056320005.1. Lineage (NCBI taxonomy): Eukaryota > Viridiplantae > Streptophyta > Magnoliopsida > Proteales > Nelumbonaceae > Nelumbo > Nelumbo lutea. Next base: position 115,305,931 of record NC_142684.1, read on the forward strand.
TTTTTTATTGCAAAAAACACTGAATAATAATGCAAAAATAATGTATTTTAATTATTAATAGTAATATAATTAACAATAATTATTTTTAAACTATAATTAACAGTAACTATAATTTAAACCATAAATAGTAGAAATTACATTTAATTAGTTTTGGCAAGAAATTAGCAATATTTCTAAATATTTGATCACTTCCAAAAATAAATGTATTTTAAATAAATACAATAATTTTATAATTACAATATTTTAATAGCTAACAATATTTTAATAATTAATAATAAAAAGTAACAAATCGTTTATAACTTAGCCTAACCCGATTAGATCTATAAATTTGCAAGCTCAAGAAACTGTTTTCTTTTGAATTAGGTCTAGGTGAGATATGCACAATTCTCACACATTATGAGGGATAATCAGATTCGAAATCTAATTGGGTATCAAACTTTTGGAGTCCTACGATGGCTTTAGCGGCTAGGGCCCAAATATTAGCATATAACTTGGAAGTTATATCCATATATGGTAAATATTTTTATATAATATTTAAATAAAAATATTATATAAATATACATAGAAATGTTATATATTTATTTTATACTAGACTAGAATTAAATAAAAATTTTAATTTGTAAAGAATCATAATTTTATAATTAACTTGGGCCTTTTTATCAATACAAAATGTGCAAGCCCGAGCCCTGCCCAACCATTAGGCCTAGATCTTGAGCCCGAGCCCAACCCTTATATAAAGCCCAAAGCTCGAGCCTAAGCTCAAAACCCGATCTGTACATAAAATGTTTTATTTTCAGTATACTTTTATAAACTAATATTATATTAATTTAGTAATAATTTAAGAAGCACACACACACACACACACACACACATATATATATATATATATATGTTTATTATATATAACATAAGTACTTTTTTATATATGCAATAGTATCGAGCTAGGCTCGGGCTATGGCCAGGCTTATTTGAGAAAGCCCAAGCTCAAGCCCATGGGACTGAAATTTTGTCCAAGCTTGAAAAATAACGGGTCATGCCGAGCCAGGCCAGCCGTTGGGCTACCTAGCCCATGAATAGGTCTAATTGTATATATAAAGATTTGTATACATAAAAAATCATATGAAATAAAAATTTAAACATCTTTTTCAATTTGTTTTTTTAAATGGACCTCTCATAGCTTAGCCCGGTCCACGGCCTAGCCTGGCCCAAGGCTCAACACATGGACCAGCCTAACCCACAGCATGGCAACCACCCGCACGGGCTCGGGCCAAGGGCCATAACAAACAGACCCCCCAAATTATCCCAAGGGAGGGAGGCACGACCCGGGACACCCCACGGCCCGCACTTTGTGTGGGCCGCATACGGGTCGTGTCGTGCTAGCCTAGTACGACCCGATTTACACCTCTACTTGAACCTGACCAATACTAGGGACGGGGCAGGGAAATTCGAGGATTCCCCATCCTTGATGAGGAGTAGGTGCCTTGCCCCTGAACTCGCCTGACATTGAGCAGTGGTTGCCTTGCACTGAATCCGCCTGACACTAGGGATGGGGTAGAATGTCTTGACAATGGGGCAAGGACAGGGATGAGGTGACTCACCCTGAACCTACCCCCTTGTGTCCTTCCTATATAATTGTTAATTATTAGTGGAATTAATAAAAATGTTAGGTTTTGTAATTATTTTATTTATTTACTGTTAATCAAAATTTCATTTTAAAATAATAACAATTATTAAAATTACTACAAATTATTGATAAAACTAGATTTATTCATATTAAATTAACAATAATTACTTTCTGTAAATCATTAAATGAAAAATACAATTATTAAAATTTTAGATATTAACAATAACTTTTAATACTTTTAGTTAATTAACAACAAATTTTGATTATTAATTTAATATTAATTAGTGGTAAATAAAATTATTAAATCTTCTAGATTTTCCTATACATCGAATGAGTCCCTACTAGTTAATTAATAAAACTTAATGATGAAAAGAAACAAAAAAATGACTTAAATATATGATTCGATGAACATGAATACAAGTTACTAACTTAAATGTTGGATTTAATGAAAGAGAATAGAACGCATTGAATATCTTAAAATTACCTCTTTTAAACTCATTTAATATCAAGAACCGATTACCCTTTGCCTTCATTTTTATCAATATATTTAAATATAGAGGGGTAAATTTTATCCTTAGAAAATTCCAGAAATATTCTTGAGGCTATTGGTGTTTTTTAAAGTAGTATAGATAGTTAATTAATTGCAGACTAGCTTTAACTTTTTTTTAGGTGTAACTTAATTTAGGTTTTAAAAATAAATTTATCAAATAAATAGTAAATATCAATTAAAGTTGGTTATTGTTTACAAATAAAACATTATTTAATGATATTTCTAATTTAATTTTTTATAGTTAAATAGTAAATTTCAAATGATATTGTAGTTGCCCCTTACTTAGTATGGGGTCATTCTCTGCATAAAACATGGTAAGTCTCTTAAATCAAATAAAAATCCTAACCTAAATGTCTAATATAAATAATTTAAAATTTTGAAATAATTCAGATTAATGGGATTTTGGTTCCTATTAACCAAGATAACCATATTCTTTTTTCAAATTTATATGGAGTCCATGGAAATTTCATTTTCCCTAAGTAAGTGATACCCATCTCCCTAGTGGGTAAATGACTATCCCACCAGGGGGGAAAGTTACTGACACTTTAATCGATTAATGGGATTTTGGTTCCCATTGATCAGATACCCATATTCTTTTTTAGATTTATATGGAGTTCATGGAAAATTCTTTTTCCCTGGATAAGTTATACCCATCTCCCCGTTAGGTAAACGACTTTCCCACTTGGAGGGAATACCAACACTCAAATTGGACAAAAAAGCCCCTTCTAATAATGACTTTTATGGTTAAAATGATCATTATCTTATTTACCTTAAAAATAAAAGAACATGGATAAATATACTTACCTGGATAATTGCATTTACCCCCAATAAGTTTGAAATACAACATGGGGCCATGGAAGCTTAGAACGGAAGTAATGTATGGATCCCTTGAATTTAAGACTCAGTTTGAAATACATGATCTGCTTCCAAACTGAGCCTTAATTATGAATTATCATTATGATACTTTTCTTTATTATTCTATAGTTATCACTAGCAGGGACCCGTGCGATGCACGGACTTTGTTAAGCAAAAGTTAAATAATAGAAATACATAAGAGTAGGCAATTGTTTTATAATTTAATTTTTAAATAATTAATAATTATTTATATTTTATATACTATGTTTAAAATTTTTTTTTCAATACAAAAATAATAATAATTAATTTCATCTAGGAATGTCCATCGAACTAATGAAACTAACCAAACTAATCACACAACTCATCCCAAGTTGTTCACTTTCTAGTATTTCCAGATGGCTACAATTCAACAATTTCTGAACCTGGCCAAGTAACGTTAGTTTTGGTTTTGCCATTTGTAAACTGACTAAAATTAATTATGAATATATATTAATATGTTATATTTCAAATATAATTTTTTAATACAAGAATGTGGGAAAACTCCCATAATTCTTAGTCTAAAATATTTTATATTGTAAACTTAAATTTTAAATTTATTCTTTTAATAATATCATTGTTTTTTTAAATGTAATTTAATTTTTTAAGCTTAAATCTTTCAACCAAACAGAAAACCGGCCCAAACCGATACCATTATTTTCAACCCGCCATTTACCCAATTAGTTGAACCGTTTAAACCATCAATCAACCTTGATTTCGAGTCTACTTATATTGAAACTAGCCCTTTAGTCAAAAACCGTTGACTTGGTAAAAAACCGCTTGACTTGGAGGGTTCAACAGTTAACTCATTCGACCGAGTTACTAGGTTACAAGTTGCATACTTAATGCATGTGCAAACTTTCAGAGGCCATAAGTTTTCAAGATCTATGCGTCCTTAGGTGTCGTAGGTGCTTTACCCCGTTATTTTTGTGAAAAAACCCTTTTTTGTCCTCATGTTGCAACTTTTAACATTTTTTCAAACAAAACAAATTGAATTAAAAATATAAAATAATACATATATTATATGAAAAACATAATTATATACTATTAATTCATAAAATATGTATTTGCACACATATATACATATATGCACATTTATATATGTATATAAATATATATATTTATTCAAATATATAGAGTGATGATGTAGAACGATGGAACTTGTTCGACCAGGATAGTTGAACTAGCGAACACGACCCTAATGCAAAAGTGGGTTGATCTTTGGGTTGATTTTTAAAACATTGACCAATAAAACTCAAGTTGGCCGATTTTCACAAATGGCTGGTTAGTTTCGAGTGACCAACTCCCCAAGCCGACCCCATTAGTTTGACCGACCAAGCAATCTACAACTGAATTAAACTGTCTAGTGACACTCCTAATTTTAGCTAAATTGATAGTCTAATATCTAACAAATAACAATAGTTTAATCACCAATAATTATTAAAAATTAGAGTGAAACACAATAATGTTTAATTTCGTGTCTTTGATAAATTTTAAATTTATTACATAATTTCATTATTTAATCTATTCTTTTTGTCTTCAAAATAATGTTTAAAATATGTTTTGGTATTAAATTTTTTGATATTTAAAACATTTAAAAATTATTTATTTGCTTTTACAAAATATTTAAAATATGATTTAGTTATTAATTTTTTAATATTTAAAATTAGTTATTTACAATATTATTTATCTATTTAAATAATATCATTATTTAGTTATTTCAATAATACTTATTTATTGAATTTCATAATCCAAAAAATTCTTACATAAATTCATTATTAATTTTGTAAAGTATACAATTATTATTAATTCAACTATTATAAAATATGTTATAATGATTTTCTACTTTTAATATTCTTTAAGTTTATTGCATAATTTTGTAATTTTAACTATTTAAAAACTAGTTATGTTAAATATTTCGTTATTTAATATATTTAGTTATTTAAATATATAAGTAAAATGTAAAATATTTTAAAAATTTATTATTTATATTTTCTTTATTTTAAATAATATTTTTTAATTTTAAGTTTTTATTATTTGAATTATATTTAAAATGAATAATTCATAAAATTGTAATTTATATTGTTAATACATAATTTCGTTATGAATTTCATAAAATTATAAAATTATTAATAACATGAATATTATTAAATCTATGTTAATTTTTTATGTTTTTAATAAATATTTTAAAATTATTAAATAATTTCATTATAATATTTAAATAATCCTTAAATTTTTTAATTCAAACTTTCTTTTGAAAGATATAGATCAAAAGTGGGGCATAGGATAAATAGGAATTAGATATAATTTAGGGGAGAAACTCTGTATTCAATTAGAGATAATTTAGGAGATAATTAGAAATGAGAGAGACTTTAGTAGTTTTAGGAAGGGATAAACATAGAGGAAAGAAGGATGTGCCAGGCATGCTAAGATGTCAAAATGAGGGAGGGAGATGGGAGTGATGAGGTGTGGCTTCATGAGGGAGCAAGGCTAAAATGAAGAGGGACTGAGAATTTTCAGTTAGGGTAAGGGAGAAATCTCAGGTCATGACATGGCATGTTTCTACTTTAGTATCTAATATCTATATATACTAAAACAAAAAAGTCAAGAAATTCTCTCCTTTTTTTGATTTTTTTATTTTTTTATTCCATGTCATTTTTTTAAACAACCAATAAGATGCACTTTCCCAATAACCTAAATAATTTCTTCTCCTAAAATTTCTACTAAACCACTCCCCCCATTATCCCCCACTTTCTCCAAAATGATCTCTAATTCATATTTGTCTTTCAAATTATCTCTAATTCCTATTTATCTCCAAAATTATCTGTAATTTAGTAGAAAGTTTCTCTCCTAAATTATCTCTAATTCCTATTTATCCTCTCCCCTACTTTTTATCTATATCTATCTACAGAAAGTTTGGATTAAAAAATTTAAGAATTATTTAAATATTCTAACAAAATTATATAATAACTTTAAAATATTTATTAAAAACACAAAAAATAATTTTATATTTTAAAAAAACAAATCACAAAATTATGTACTAACAATTTAAATTATATTTTTCTGGATTATCAATTTAAATAACTAAATATTTATCATAACTATATTTTAAATCGTTAAAATGATGAATTATGTAATAAATTAAAAAAAAATCTTCAAATTAGAAAAATAATTATAAAATAATATTGAAATTAATAATAATTTATTATATTATAAAATTAGTAATGAAATTATGTAATAATAGTATAAATTATATTTTATATATAATTAAATTCAATTAGTAATTAATATTTTACATATTATTTAAGTATTTAAATAACTAAATATTATAAGTAATAAAATATTTAACATAACTAGATTTTAAATAGTTAAAATAAAGAAACCATGTAGTAAATTTAAAAAAAAATCTAAAAGTTAGAAAAATAATTATAACATAATATTGAAATTAATAATAATTTAATATTTGTACATAATATTGTAAATAATTAATTTCACTTATATCAAGTAGTAATTCAAGAAAATAACTTTCAAAAAATTAATATTTTTAATAATAATTTTAAGCTCTTAATCTGTATTTATTATATAATTATATATACTAAAATTAATAGTATAATTATATATACTAAAATTAATAGATAGATAGATAGATAGATAGATAGATAGATATTAAATGTTGATTATATTAAATATACTATTATATTATTTATATTATATATATATCAAAATATATTTAAAACATTATTTATGATTTAATTTTTTTATTCATTTGAAATAAATTTATTTAAAAAAATACTATTATTTGAAAACATTCTGAGAATTCGGGTCCCCACGGGAAACCCAACCCTGTTAAGGATCAGGGATGGGGTTAATTTCAAAATCAGGGTCGAGGACGGGGAATATGATCCCTGCCCTGTTGTCATTCCTACACACCTTATAGTTTTACATATTTACTTAAACCTACCTTATAGTTTCATTTTAGTAAAACATCCCATATATTTTACAACTTATTTATTTAATTAACCTTTCACTAAGGAGTGTTTGTTTTGCCATTAGTTCCGTGATTTTTTATTTCAAAAATACCCTTACACTTTTTTTGTATAAAAAAACAAAATTGACAAAATTTAGCCAATAGAGTGGTTGCACGTGTCTTATTAAGGGCAAAAATGATATTTTTGTTTTTATTTTCTTTTGATTAAATTTATTTAAATGAACATTAGGATCAACACTATCATTTTCCACTATCATCTAATGGAAGATTGATTAAATCCATTGCAAATTATAAGTGGTGTTTTAATAAAATACTAACTATAGGGTAGAATTTAGTATTTCCATGTATGAAACTATAAAGAACACTTTATTATATATGACCATTTCTATTATTTAGCTTTCTCTTAATAAATCCCATGCGTCACATGGGTCCCCGCTAGTATATATAGAAGATTATGATATTTTTCTTTGTAATTCCTTTGCATTGAGTCACAAGTGGTATTCTTATTAGAACTCAGTGACCCAACTCAAGCAAAAGGATTCCAAGATAAAGATAGTTCTTGGTGTTTCAATGAAAATGGTACAAATACAGTATTAGGTAGCATATCCGCCAAATTTGTTGCCATGATTTGATATTTGATTTCGCACAGGGGTGTTAAATATATGGTCGACATGGCCAAACTGAACTAAAACAAATTGAAATTTGCACTTTGGTCTGGTCTAAATTTAGGACAAGTTTGATTCAGTTTGAGATAATCTCAAATTTCAGTTTACAGTTTTGGTTTTTTTTTTTTTGAAACCAAACCAAACTGTGACCAAAATATATCTAAATTCCCTTCCAAAATAATGGTCCAAACTATAACAAAACAGTATGGTCTGAATTCATTTCACTACCAAAATGGTTTAATTTGCTCTTAAAATTTTTCATACTATAATTTATAATTTATTGATTTGGTCTAAGATCTCCAAACCAGACCATAAATTAATAGGCCTGCACACACGTTGATTGAAATGGATAAAATGGACCAGAATTAGTACCACTTGTTGGAGAGTCATTGGGCCAGTATAATCTACCCATACCATCCAATCAGATTGGACTTATTCCAGGTAGGTAGGATTTATTTGTCATTGGAAACCGATTGGCTTATTCCTTTGGTTGGAAGATTAGTGTTCATTAAATGTACACCACATTTCACAATAATCCCTTCACATGGGTGAGGAGGACTTTACCTGCTCATTTGTGTTTTTATTTAATTAATTATTTTTTTTTATTTATATTTATCGTGGATCGTGGTATGTGTGAAGAGAGAGAGAGAGGAAAGGTCGAAGAAGATACAAAGGCCAACCCAGCCAGCCATCCGAAATCTATACAAAATTCACACAAGAATCCAGATAGATTGTTTTGGGAGCATTGAAACCTACAGAGACCTACAGTCCAGCACATAATTGGGCTTTGGTGTCGGGTGGTTGGGTAATTGGGTTGGATTTGGATACACTAATTATTCTGTTTGAAGTTTGAACCATGCAAGCTGAAAAACATGTCTACCACTTGTCCGCCTCTCTTATATACTACAAAACAATTTTATTTGCGAGCGTCACATTACATATAGTAGCCAGTAGGAGAGGGTTGCCTACCTATTATTCGGTATCTTGTGGTCCACCATATATTCTTGTTCCCGTTCTCCAATAGTTAAATTAAATAAGGGAAAATTTATGATACCGGAAGAGCTTTGACCCCGTGAATTGTTATGAATACTATTTGATTGATCATCTCTTTTACAATATTGATTCATCAGTTACGTTGTGTAGTAAATTCTTTCGGTATCATAATCGAATCCTATAAATAAATAAATATTCAAATTTTATTGGGGGTGGCAACAAAATTGCCATGTGACCATGGCTACAGCAGCAGATTTGATTTGTTATATTACACTACAGAAAGGCCAGAAAGGGCATTAATAAAGTTAATAATAAATCCAAGATTTTCATTGCTGTGTCGATGTCTGATGAATAAGTGGTCGCAGTTTAGAAGCAATGGTGGAGCCATGAAAGATCCATATTCGTCGGCCATAATAGTTACAAGAGCTAGCCAAGTCACTGTTTTATTAGAATGCTGACTAGCATCTCCTCTCACTTGACTAGTTGAGGGAGCCATTGCCTTCAATGGCCCTCCCTTGTCTCCTCCTCCGTTCTTCAGCCTGGACCTTTTCTTTCCATCACCTTTTCATCTCGGTTTGTCTTTCAGCTGAGGACAGTGCCAATTTTATTCATTTGTAAAAACCAATGTTTTAAAAGCCAATTCGGAATCAGAACTGTTTTAGACACTGCTTTTTGGGTTGATGGTTTGACTGTCTAGTTTGAATAGAAAAAAAATTTTAAATTTATAAAAAATTAATTGAAATAAAAATGACGACTAAACACCATTGAACGGATTAATGATTTGTCTGTTCATCAAATCAATAGATCATTGACCAATTTAACAATTTTTTTATCAAGGACCAGATTTAAGGTAAAACAAAACCGATTGCCTGAACGGTTCCCAGACAGAACAGCCATACATTGGTAAAACCCATGAGAACGACAAGGATTTCAAGTTAATTAAGCCTGGATTGGGTTATTGGTAAAGCTGGAGATGAACTGCAAAATTAATATGCGCACCACAACTATGATGTTGGACATTAACTTGATGATTATAAAAGCTCTGCCACATGTATTAACTCGTGGTTCAAAGTATTGCCATTCGTGCTACAATTCACAAAGGGATGATTACTCCTCTAAAGGGGCATTCTTTTTTTTGGATTTGGAGAGGGGGAAGGTTGGTCAATGGGATTTTTGTTCCCATTGATCAAGAATCCCAAGTTCTTTATTCAGTTTTATATGAGGACCAGGGAAAGTTTATTTTTCTGGGTATCATTTACCCAAGAAAGTGATACCCATCTCTTAGGTGGGCAAATAACTTTCCCACATAGGGGAAAAGTTGTCAACACTTGAATGGGACAAAAATGCCCTTTTTAATAATGGATTTCTATGGCTAAAATGGTCATTGTCTTATTTACCTGGAAAATAAAAGAGCATAGGTAAATACAGATCAATGGCTAACGGAATGACTGAAATCACTACTTGAAGAGTTAGGTATTGATTATGAGAAGCCCTTGATGCTGTATTGCGATAATCAGGCGGCTATTAATATATATCACAATCCGGTGCAGCATGACATAACTAAACATATCGAAGCTGATCGACATTTTGTCAGAGAAAGGGTCTCATTATAAGAAGTGTGTCTCCCGTATATCACCTCCAACATGCAGTTTGCAAATCTTCTCACCAAGGTTGTTCCAAGAAAGAAGTTAGAGGCAGACCTATGCAAGTTGGGAATGACAAATATCTATTCCCAACTTGAGGGGCAGTGTAGAGAACACTGATGTGGGCCCCATGCCTATGGTCCCCACTATGTTCATATGACAGCACATGTAATATTTGTTAGTTATGTCAGTGTTAGTTGGTAGTTATTTTAAACAACTTGTTATTCCAGTTTATTATTGTTTTATTTGCCATGTAAGCATTAAGGGCAATTCTGCCCTTTCCTACAATTAGTGAACATAACATATAAATATTGAGAGAGTGGCGGTGGCAGATTCATTCGATCTGTCCCTCCTTTTCAAAACCCTTGTGTGCTTCTACTTTCTTCTTCTTCTTCTCCCTCTTTCCTTTTACTTTTCTCAATCTGAAATCCTTTAGAATCCAAGACTGATTGTAGTCTTGATCGACTACTTGGTATCAGAGCCTATCTAGAGTTTCTCATGTGTATCTAGTCCAACCGACCACATAAGAACTGTCTAGGGCTGGAAGCTTACAAAGGACTGTTCGTTGGCTGACTCTTGGAGGTTACCAGAAAGGTTTAGCAGTTGTCCAAAGGCTTGTAGAGGCTTGGAGAGTGTTTTGGTAATCAGGAAAAATCAGGGAAGGTTAGGGTTCAGGCCACAACTAAAGGTAGCGATAAGAGTTTTCTGGGTAAGTTTTTATTTTTCCCTTGAGATTGTTGTTAGTCAAGATAGGTTGGACCTATCTGGGAGAAGCGACCAAACTCTCCTTTATTTTCTTAGAGGCGATCAGTTTTTTTTTTTTTAGGGTTTGTCATTAACCCTACGACCATACTTGACTGTGAATCCTATGGAAGGTGCGACTGAGCTGTTGAGCACTGTTTATGTTCTCACAAAGGTTTTCCTAACCCTACGATTAAAACCCTAATTTTGCTTCAGCATTACAGGTTGCTTTCAAAGTGGTTTCTAGACCTGTTTCGGCTTCTGAGCCTGTTTTAGGGGGTGAGAACTATTATCGAACTTATTATATTTTGACTACTGATTGGTTTCAAATCAGATCTGAACTAATTTCATACAGATTTATAACTGTGATAAGTTATTTAAGTGTTGTTTTCTATTGCAGTAGCCCTAATAGTTCTTAATTATTGATTCTTAACCAAGAATGGAGTTCAAAAATCAGGGGGAAGGTGTCTTTGAGAACAACAGTTCTGGTAATATGTCTGAGACTGCGTTTCATATTACAACTATGAGATTTGACGGATCCAATTATTTGGAATGGGCCCAATAGGCCATGATGGCTATTAGGGGAAGAGGAAAACTTAGCTACCTATTGGGAGATGTGAAAGAACCTTCCAAGGAGGACCCAATGTATACCAAGTGGGTTCAGGAGAACTACTTGGTTATGACATGGCTGTGCAACTCTATGCAGCCACATATAAGCCGAAATTACTTGTGGGCAAAGATAGCCAATGAGATATGGGATGTCATGAAAGAGACCTACTCCCAACCCCTTAATGTTGCTAGAACCTATGAATTGAAGTGTGAGGTAAATAGCCTCAAACAAGGAGAGAAACCAGTCTCTGTTTATTTCTCTACCTTGAGAACTCTGTGGAATGAAATTGACCATCTGGAGACTCTTCAGTTGGAAAGTCCAAAAGATGCACAAACCCATAGAAAGCAAGTCGAGACCAATAGGGTGTTTGAATTTCTGGCTGGCCTAAATTCTGATTATGACATTGTGAGACAGTGGATACTAACAAGAGACAGTGTGACCTTATCTCAAGCCTACTCCCTGGTTCATAGTGAAGAGACTAGAAGAAAGGTTATGATGCAGCATCAGCCCTTCCCCCAACCCTAGCAGTAGTTAAACCTAAGTCTAGGGGTGATACAGAAAGGGACATGAAGAAGGTAGATAAGCAGGACCTAGTATGTGAACATTGTAAAAAACCCAAGCATACGAAAGATACATGCTGGAAGCTGCACCCTCATTTAGTCCCGGCAAAACTGAGGAATAAAAGGGGTAATGCTCATATGGCTGTGAATACCGACTCTACATCCTCATCGGGCACAAAGGGCACGACCCTAGATACCTTAGCTGCTGTTCGGGCTGCCCTAATATAGTTGGAAAAGGAGGTTGGGAATTCAGCTCAGTCATCTCAATCACCATCAACCCCTGCCACATCAGCATTTGCTCATTCAGGTACTCGGGCCTTAGCTTACCATGATTCGGCTCCAGGTAGCACTGAACATTGTTGGGTAATAGACTTAGGTGCATCTGACCATATGACTAGCTTGCCATCATTGTTCACTACTTATCACTTATCTTCTTGTACAGATAAAGTATCCATTGCTGATGGCTCCCTTGTTCCCATTTCTAGCAAGGTGACATTAAGTTATCTGATACTATCTCCTTATTCTCAATATTGCATGTTCCTAAACATGATACTAATTTTTTCCAGTCAGTAGTATTACAAAACATCAGAACTGTTCAGTAACATTTTTCCCTAACTGATGTGTTTTTCAAGACCTGGAGACGAGGAAGGTGATTGGGACTGACCGTGAGACAAATGAGATCTATCTGCTTGGAGAGAGTTCTCATTGGAAAGAGCCTGTGGATAAGAAGTCTTTTGTCTCTCAGTCTATGAGTCCGGTTATGCTTTGGCATAATCGGTTAGGTCATTTATCTTTTAGGTCTTCGAAGAGCATGTTTCCTACTTGAATCCTTGAACCGGACCAGATTTCCAGTATTGCCCTGGACCTTGGAGATAAGATGGGCAAAACTGGAAAGTTACACCTGACCCCTAGACTCGATTATGACATTTCACTAGGTGTTGGATCAGGCTGCCTTTGATATGCCAATCAGTGAGATCCTTAGCGGGGATCAAAACCTGGGTATGTTGGGGCAGTTTGAGAATTCATCTGAGTGGGTGATCATAGTGACAGAATCAGCCACTTTGTCAGACAAAGGGTAATGATCAGGAATGCACTCTCTCTGATGGAAACCAAACTGCCGGCAGTTGATTTCAATCGTTGGAATTTTGTTTTGCAAAATTAATATATTTATATATATATATATGTTCAGTTTCGAATTGTTTGCAAATGGTTTTAATTCCCGGGATCCATGTGAGAGGAGAGTGCGGCACTGTTCCTTGCAGCCGAGGGAGAGGTCCTCTCTTGTCGGGCAGTGCTTGATCATTAAGGGCTGAGAGGTCAAGTGTAAGACCATTGAGGATAATACCTGATGGGCTAATCTTGCACCTGCCCACAGTCCCTGGGTTTTTATAAGATGGCTTGGCCCAGGGACCACTTAATGTAAGTGTTGGGCCCATAGGGTCCATATGATGGACTCAAGGGGTTCATTGAGTTTTTCAGTGAATTCGGCTGGGCCTTGTATTAAAGGCTGGGCCGAACCCATGTGGCTGGTGTGTAGATCAATGCTTGGGTCCCACGCCATACAAAGAAGCCCAACTGGGCAGCAGATTGGAAAGTAATTAGACACTGAACACTTAATGGGCCAAAAGCCCATTTCGAGGTGGGCTGATATGATCAGCCATCCATGGGGCGAATTTGAGATTAAAGTTAGTAAAAGGATTGGGCCTTTTAGCCTTATCCACTCTAAGAGACCAAATTCAAATTAGATTTGAATCTGGTAACCTCCTGATAAGATCAGGAGTAAGCTAACTCTATCTGCAGAAAGGATTAAGATTATCCCCTATCCAAATACTGATTTGGATTGGGATAACTCCTAAAAAGGAGGTTTCTTAATCAAGAAGAAAGGAGGAGATTTCGAACCACCTTGAAGAGGTATAGGATACCTCCTGCGAATTCAGATCTGATCTGATTTCATACTCTCCAGAAAAACAAAAAAAGCAGTTCAACCTTTTTCGTTTTGGAAATCTCCTCCTGCCGCCGCCATCTGCCATTGCAAGATTAGATCTTTGTAGAGAAGAAAGTCAAGAAATCTGTTCTTGACATCAGTCTTGCAAGAAAGACTGAAAAGGATTCAGTGTTTAGAACTTCCAGAGGATTCTTGTGAAGGATCCAGTGTGTAGGACGCACCCTGCTGGTTCTGTTCCATTCACAGCTGTGTCATCTTCAGCAGGAACGGATCTTGGAGCATTCTTTGGGCGTGAACACCAACTTTGGGAGATACTGCTTCTCCGGATCAGGTATATTCCTCCCATTTATCTTTTGGTATAGATCTGGTTTGATTATGGTTCAAGTAGGATCCTTGAATATTGTATTCTAAATTTAGGGAATATGATTCCCAGTTGAGAGAAGGTAGGAAATTTTTGAAATTCACCCACCCATTCCGCAACCTTTATGGCGTCCATTAGATGGATCCTACCATTCTTTCAGGATTTGCGCAGATTGTTTTCTTTATTTCAAGAAACTGTTTCTTGTTAAGGGCGATTGATCTGAAATTAATTTTATTAAATCCAAAATTTATTTAGAATTGTTCTTTATTTATTTTTGATTTAATGGACTGTTCGAACCTGGAGATCACAGTGCAGATTTGGCGCAGATAGTCTGCGCACCCTTTTACTTTCCTTTTATTTATATTCGGTTTGTAAATAATTTTTTTTATTTTAGACTGAATGTATAGGATTTGATCAAGAATGTAATTAATAGAAATAGGATTTCTGTTATTTTTCTTGATTAAAGAAGAAGGAAGAAGAAGGCGGCGCTGGAGATTTGCAGTTGGAGAAATCGCTTTCTGCGATTTGCAGTTTGTGAAACTGCAACCCTTGTGATTAACCTCTGTTTTGCAGGTGGTGCGAACAGTCCATAGTTTGATTTGTGATTGTTTGAAATCAAAATTATTAATTTCAGATCTTTCATGAATTAATTCTTGAATTGAAAATCAGTTTTGGATCCTCTCGGACTAGATTAGACCAAAACTATTTGGACCGAATCTGGGGTTCGATAGGGACTGTTTTTCAGTCTGTATTTCTCACACCTGCTGTTCCAAATCTGATGTTCAATTACAAGGATTAATTCGGCCCACCTGTAAAGCCCAGTTTTAAAGGGTTAAAACTGCAAAAGGCCCATTACTGTGAGATAAGCTGTATGGGCCAAACTGCTATCTGCGATTCAGCCCATACACCTAGTAGTCATTAATTGTTAATGACTTAGTTTTTAAATGGGCTATTCAATGGGCTTTACAGCAGTTAATTGATTGGATCAATTCCGACTTTACATGTGATGTTTGGATGTTTGATGTGCTGCGACCATGGGCCATAAGTATTTGGCCCATGAAGACTCGTTAGTGGCTCTTGCGCACACCATGGCTGAATGCACATCATTGCCATGGTGTCCTTCAAGGTCATTGGATGACCCCTCTTTGCTTGGTGGGCCCCACAACCCTAAAAAGGGATGCGTACGGAACCCCCAGCCGATTAAGGCCCACCAGAAATCTGACTTTATGAAAGTCAGTGGGAGCCACTCTGGTTTGACCTAAATTAAAACTAGGGCGTTTTTGTTCCCTCCAGCAAATATGAATGCATGTGATAGGGAGACCCATATGATGGACTCTCTAAAGGCCTTCCGTCATTAGCACAATGATGGGTCCTTCAGTAATGAGGAAACGCACCATGAAATTGGGCTATCCATTTGCTGTTGGATCTATTAGAGTGTTTCATAAGATGATAGGGGCGTCATAGACCGATGTGGGAGGGGCTTCACCAGAAAATGGGAACTCTCTCACGGTACCTTGGCGTAACCTGAATATGATGGATAAGCACTCACTGGACAGAAAGGTTTACCTGAAAACGGCTCTGAACCTTGTCTGACAGAGGCCAAAGGGAAACTCATTTGATGAGTGGATATGATCCATCACAGAAAGGTGGTGAGGTTATGCAGCTGAAACAGTTGGCTTCACGCACCCCATGTGATTTCCCACATTTCTAGAGACATTTCGTCATCTCCGTCACTGAGAAAGGAGGGAAATCTCAGAGATGAACAAATGGGAATGGAACATAGATTAAAAGCCATATCTATGTAGGTAACATGAATCAAACTAAGGTTGTGGACTAATGATTTTGCTATTTTATCAGAAAATGGCAAACGGTCAATTTGCAAAGCTTCTAGACGATAACAAGCTAAAGGGCCCAAACTATGCCGACTGGTACAGAAATCTTATGCTGGTCCTAACTTCCGAAAAGTTAGACAAGGTGGTGAAAAATCCTGCACCGGAACGTCCGGGTGATAGGGCTTCTGAGGCCCGTAGGAGGGACTACCAAGAGTGGGAGGATAAGAACTCCCTAGCCCGCTGCTTTGTCGTTGCCTCATTAGACAACTCAATACAGAGGCAGTTCGATCAGATCGAACTTGCCAAGGACATATTGGACAGTCTAAGAACAATGTATGAAGAGCAGAACCATTCTACTCGACAGAAGGTCCTGAAATTGTTCATGACCGCGTAGATGACCAAAGGGCAGAAAGTTCATGACCATTGTCTTCGGATGATGGGTTACATTAATGAACTTGAAGCTCTTGGATCCGGGCTAGATCTTGGCACGCAAGTGGATGCCATCCTCAATTCTTTGCCCTCTTCCTTCAATGCGTTCACAATGAACTACAATATGAATAAGCTGAATGTCAGCGTCCAGGAACTCAGCAATATGTTGCAGAGAGCCGAGGATCTACTCAAGAAGGATGAGCCTATGGTTATGCTTGCTGAAGCTAACAAATCGGGCAAGAAAAAGAGAAAGGCAAAGAAGCCTCAAAAGAAGGCTACCAATCCTAAGAAGCAGAAGAAGAACAGGGCATCTGATGTCTGTCACTTCTGCAAGCAGACCGGCCACTGGAAGAGGAATTGTCCTGCCTACCTGGAATCTAAGAAAGGTAACATCGAAACTTGTGTCATAGAAACTAACTTGTTAGTTACTTCTGTGTCCTGGTGTGTTGACTCCGGGGCTTCAACTCATGCGTGTAACTCACTGCAGGGGTTCAAAGTTAGCAGAAAGTTGAGTGAAGGTGAAGTGACATTATTCTTGGGAACAACTGCAAGTGTTGCAGCAGCGGCAATAGGAACCGTAGAATTAGTTTTTAAAGAATGAATACTTGTACTTAAAGATTGTCTTTATGTACAGAACTTGAGAAGAAATTTAATTTCTGTTTCAAAACTGTGTGCTGATGGATATACTGTTTATTTTAGTAATGTGATTACTGTTAAACGGAATAATAAATTCATCGCATGCGGGGAACAAGAGAACGGTCTCTATGTTCTACATCCTTCTCTGGAAACTAACTTAACCGAAACTACGTCGGTCGAAAATCCCAAGAAAAGGAATTGTGATACAGTAAGTCCCACGTGCCTCTGGCATTACCGACTTGGCCATATCGGTATTGACCGAATCACAAGGTTGGTAAAGGATGGTCCTTTGGATTTTCTAACTGTAGAAAATCTTCCCACTTGTGAACCTTGCCTTCAAGGTAAGATGTCTAAGCGGCCATTTGACGGTAAGCCTGAAAGATCTGAAGGCACACTTGACCTAATACATACTGATGTATGTGGTCCCCTGAGTGTTAGGACACGGAATCAATACGTGTACTTCATCACCTTTACAGATGATTTTTCACGATATGGTTACGTGTACCTAATGAGACATAAGTCTGAATCATTTGAAAAGTTCAAAGAGTTCAGACAGGAAGTCGAGAAGCAGTTAGGGAGAGAAATTAAGGCCCTTCGATCAGATCGAGGTGGCGAGTATCTCTCTGACGAATTCAGGGACTACTTAAAGGCCAATGGGATAGTGTCACAATTAGCTCCTCCTACTACACCTCAACTCAACGGTGTTTCAGAGAGGAGGAATAGGACCTTGTTGGACATGGTCCGGTCACTTCTCGTACGCTCACAATTACCCACATCCTTTTGGGGATACGCATTAGAGACTGCTATCTACGCTCACAATCGGGTTCCAACCACATCAGTTCTGAAAACTCCATATGAACTTTGGACCGAAAGGAAGCCAAGTGTAAGACACTTGAAGATTTGGGGTTGTCCTGCACACGTTAAAAGAACAAGTGCGGACAAGTTGGAATCTAAAACCAGTCGTTGCTTGTTTATAGGCTACCCAAAGGATTCGGTGGGTTATCTATTCTATGACCCGAGTGAGCAGAAAGTGTTCTGCAGTCGAAACGCGCAGTTCTTAGAATCCGATTACATCCTGGACACCCATCGTCAGGAAATAGTTCTTGATGAGGAGAGCTCAGGAGCAGTGGGAGATGTCCCACAAATTCCAGGTAATTACCAACCTAGAAGAACCACCCGGGTATCCAGACCACCAGTCCGATATGGTTATGACCAGGATAGTTACCTGGTGGAAACCTTGACTAGTGAAGAGGATCCCGTGACTTACGCGGAAGCTATGTTAGACATAGATTCCCAGAAGTGGGTGGAGGCCATGAGAGCTGAAATGGACTCAATGGAGACAAATGGAGTCTGGACTCTAGTGGATCCGCCCCCCGGGGTAAAAGCAATTGGTTGCAAATGGATCTACAAGAGGAAGAAGGGCCCCGATGGCAGGATTGAGACCTTTAAAGCTCGCTTGGTGGCGAAAGGGTATACTCAGAAAGAAGGCATCGACTATGAGGAAACTTTTTCGCCCGTGGCCATGCTTAAATCCATTAGGATCCTGCTAGCTGTGGCAGCGTACCATGACTATGAGATTTGGAAAATGGATGTCAAAACCGCGTTCCTGAATGGAGATCTTAGTGAAGATATCTACATGCAGCAGCCGCAAGGCTTCATTGCTGCTGGTCAGGAACACATGGTATGTAAACTTAATAGATCCATATATGGACTTAAGCAGGCTTCTAGGAGTTGGAACATCCGTTTTGATTCTGCAGTCAAAACGTTTGACTTTGAGCAGAATCCGGATGAGCCCTGTGTTTACAGGAAGTCCAGTGGGGATAAGATCACCTTTTTGGTGTTGTACGTGGACGATATCCTACTCATTGGGAATGATGTAGGAATGTTGACTTCGGTCAAGGTATGGCTATCACAGCAGTTCTCCATGAAAGATCTTGGAGAAGCTTCATACATACTGGGTCTTCGACTCTATAGAGATAGATCGAAGCGGATAATTGGATTATCCCAGGCTGTTTATATTGACAAAATTGTCAAGAGGTACAGCATGGAGAACTCCAAGAAAGGAAACGTTCCTTTCAGGCACGGAGTCACTCTCTCCAAGAAGATGTCTCCCAAGACCTCTGAGGAGATTGAGAGCATGAGAGACGTTCCCTATGCCTCAGCCGTAGGGAGCATCATGTATGCCATGCTGTGCACTCGCCCTGACATTGCTTAGGCGGTGAGTGTGGTAAGCAGATTCCAGGCAAACCAAGGGCAGGAGCATTGGACTGCTGTGAAGAACATACTCAAATACCTTCGAAGGACAAAAGAGTTTTGTCTGGTATTCGATGGTAGTTCACTGCAAGTTCTAGGGTATACCGATGCCGATTTCCAATCGGATCCAGATGTTAGAAAGTCTACATCTGGGTATATTTTCACGATAGGATCGTGTGTTGTTTCCTGAGTGTCAGCAAACAGGGGTCCTAAGTTGCAAATTAATAGTCCACAACCCAAGCCGAGTGCATTGCCGTAAGTGATGCTGCCTTATGAATGAAGGTGTTCATTCTTGAATTTGGAATTCAGCACATCACCCATTCCATTGTTGTATGACAACACTGGACCTACGGGAGGATGATAGCAAGAGGTAGCATCAGCGGAGAATGTGGTAGACCCATTGACTAAGCCACTGACACAGAAGGTGTTTGAGAAACACGTGGAAAGTATGGGACTCCGGCTTGTACCAGATTGGACCTAAGTGCAAGTGGGAGCTGTTAGACAGTTTTGTTTGCCCTTAGCTTCAATCTGATTTGATGTACTTTTGTTATTTACTGGAAATAAATAAAGTGCATGTTTGATTCATGTTGTTTGGTATAATTCTGTGTGAAACCCTAAAACTGGACATTTATAGAGACTCATGTAAGTTTTAAATGTTCACAGCCGTTGGATAAGTCTGGGGAGATTTATCCTGCCAAGGCTGATACTGGTGTGCCACCAAGTGTTGGGATGGCCTATCTCAGCCATCAGGGTAAGACCCGAGGCACATGCAGTATGGGATTACTTGAATCCTTGAACCGGACCAGATTTCCAGTATTGCCCTGGACCTTGGAGATAAGATGGGCAAAACTGGAAAGTTACACCTGACCCCTAGACTCGATTATGACATTTCACTAGGTGTTGGATCAGGCTGCCTTTGATATGCCAATCAGTGAGATCCTTAGCGGGGATCAAAACCTGGGTATGTTGGGGCAGTTTGAGAATTCATCTGAGTGGGTGATCATAGTGACAGAATCAGCCACTTTGTCGGACAAAGGGTAATGATCAGGAATGCACTCTCTCTGATGGAAACCAAACTGCCGGCAGTTGATTTCAATCATTGGAATTTTGTTTTGCAAAATTAATATATTTATATATATATATATATGTTCAGTTTCGAATTGTTTGCAAATGGTTTTAATTCCCGGGATCCATGTGAGAGGAAAGTGCGGCACTGTTCCTTGCAGCCGAGGGAGAGGTCCTCTCTTGTCGGGCAGTGCTTGATCATTAAGGGCTGAGAGGTCAAGTGTAAGACCATTGAGGATAATACCTGATGGGCTAATCTTGCACCTGCCCACAGTCCCTGGGTTTTTATAAGATGGCTTGGCCCAGGGACCACTTAATGTAAGTGTTGGGCCCATAGGGTCCATATGATGGACTCAAGGGGTTCATTGAGTCTTGCAAGAAAGACTGAAAAGGATTCAGTGTTTAGTACTTCCAGAGGATTCTTGTGAAGGATCTAGTGTGTAGGACGCACCCTGCTGGTTCTGTTCCATTCACAGCTGTGTCATCTTCAGCAGGAACGGATCTTGGAGCATTCTTTGGGCGTGAACACCAACTTTGGGAGATACTGCTTCTCCGGATCAGGTATATTCCTCCCATTTATCTTTTGGTACAGATCTGGTTTGATTATAGTTCAAGTAGGATCCTTGAATATTGTATTCTAAATTTAGGGAATATGATTCCCAATTGAGAGAAGGTAGGAAATTTTTGAAATTCGCCCACCCATTCCGCAACCTTTATGGCGTCCATTAGATGGATCCTACCATTCTTTCATGGATAATATTGTAGTGACAGGGAATAATAATAGTGAGATTGAGTCCCTCAAACAGCTCCTTCATCAAGAATTTGAGGTGAAAGATCTTGGTGCACTGCGATATTTTTTGGGTATTGAGGTTGCTAGATCTAAATAGGGATCTTTATTTCTCAAATGAAGTATGTTCTAGATCTGTTGGTGGAAACTGGAAAGTTAGGTGTCAAGCCTGCAAATACACCCATTGAACAGAATCACAAGATCAGTGTAGAGGATGGAGAGCCTCTTGAAAACAAAGCTATGTTCCAACGGTTAGTTGGAAAGCTCCTATATCTCTGTCTCACACGACCAGACATCAGTTATTTAGTCAGTATTGTCAACCAGTACATGCATTCCCCTAGAACTACTCATCTTCTTGCAATTGAGAGAATACTAGCATACTTGAAGAGATGTCCAAGTAGAGGTATACTGTTCAACAATAATAATCACATGAAGGAGGAGGTCTATACAGATGTTGATTGGGTTGGGAATGCTGATGACAGGAGGTCTACCTCTAGATATTGTGCCCTTGTAGGAGGTAACCTTGTCTCTTGGATGAGTAAGAAACAAAGTGTTGTTTCTCGCTCTAGTGCCGAAGCTAAATACAGATAAATGTCTAATGGAGTGGCTGAAATCACTACTTGAAGAGTTAGGTATTGATTATGAGAAGCCATTGATGCTGTATTGCGATAATCAGGCGGCTATTAATATATCTCACAATCCGATGCAGCATGACATAACTAAACATATCGAAGCTGATCGACATTTTGTTAGAGAAAGGGTCTCAGTACAAGAAGTATGTCTCCCGTATATCACCTTCAACATGCAGTTCGTAAATCTTCTCACCAAGGTTGTTCCAAGAAAGAAGTTAGAGGCAGACCTATGCAAGTTGGGAATGACAAATATCTATTCCCAACTTGAGGGGGAGTGTAGAGAACACTGATGTGGGCCCCACGGCTGTGGTCCCCACTGTGTTTGTATGACAGCACATGTAATCTTTGTTAGTTATGTTAATGTTAGTTGGTAGTTATTTTAGACAGCTTGCTATTCTAGTTTATTATTGTTTTATTTGCCATGTAAGCATTAAGGGCAATTCCGCCCTTTCCTACAATTAGTGAACATAACATATAAATATTGAGAGAGTGGCAGCGACAGATTCATTCGATCTGTCCCTCCTTTTCAAAACCCTTGTGTACTTTTGCTTTCTTCTTCTTCTTCTCCCTCTTTCCTTCTAATTTTCTCAATCTGAAATCCTTTGGAATACAAGACTGACTGTAGTCTTGATCGACTACTAAACTTAGTACATTTCATTGTGGTTATTTTCTTTGGTAATAAAGAAAATTTACATTAAAATGAAAAAAGATGATACAATATTAGGTTATAATGAATCATAGAAAAGAAAACTGAGTAAAAGGTAATGCCATATCCTTCCAAATAAAGAACAACAAAGAACACTCTAAAAATCTAAACCCAAAGAAAAAATAAAAGGTACCACCGCCTATGACAAGAAATTCCCTCAATCATCTTCTGACAAAAGTGTTACAAAGACAACAAAGCTACTTCTCACTATGCCCATGCCATTTTGTTATAGTTATATGGACAATATTCAATATTAAAGTATACTAAAAATGTTATAAATGGAACAATTGGACTAGATTTTTACAAAGATTCCAACTACAAGAATTAGATAACTTGGGAAAATTGTCATAGGTTTGACTTTGCCATCATGTTATGACAATTTTTTCTCATATCTGTTCTGCTCAAGTTGTAGTCTAGGCCTCAATTGCACGTGGTGTTTTTCCTTTTATGTTACTAGAATATTCTCTTTTTTTTCATTTCCAAAATCCTACTTCAACTTTTTAGGATGATGTAGAGAAAGGTTATGGAATGGCTTAGATGAGGACCGTTGGTAAGTCTTTCTGCAAAACTGCCATGGTGCACAAATGTGTCTAAAGTTAAAGTCAAAGTATCCTTGATGAAACATTTCAGGTTCAAATACCTATGAAAAATCTACTACTTATACTTCAAATATTCTTCTTATTTCTGGTTTATGTTCACAAACATTATGGAATAGCATGTTTATCTTGTCTGGAATAGTTTGTTATGTATTCATATTAAATATCTTCTAATTGCCCTTGCATTAGTCTTACCTATGTGGTGTAGCTGGTTCCATATATGCTATATGTTTATGCTTGATATTACATTTTCATTTCTTAATATGGTTATTGCTCTAAGTTATTGATTTGTGGTAGCTATTAGACATTTTCTTTCAAAAATCCAATGATTTCTATTTGAAAGCTGCAGATCAGAAAAAAAAAAAATTGTTCCTTGATAGCGTAGATATTCACAGAATTCATGAATTCACTCTTTCAAAATGATTGCATGTTTTCTCTTTTTAAATGCAGATTTAAATCTCTGAAAGGATTTAAATATGCTAATACCATGTGAAAGATAGGTATTAGACCAGGGGCATCTTTCTAATATGCTAATACCCAGACCCTATATCATTGGGTTGGTTCTCTTTGGTTTTGTTGGGTATGCCTGACCCATTGATAGCCCTAGTTAGGGATATAATATGGAAACTCTATCTCCTAGCCTTCATAACATTTGCTTCATTCAATAAATACCTTGATAACTCATTGATAGGGAAACAATACCAACATGGGAGGAAATATTTTCTAGGGACAGCATAACATATCAACATGAACTCTTAATAAGAAGCATAGACTATCACTTCCATCCATCAAGGAATGGATTTCTTTTTTCTCCAGCATCCAGATCTAAATCTAGTTTATAGACAACCTATCACCATTACACAGGCTGAAATAAATTATAAAAATAAATTCATTCCTATGTCTCATTGACTGCATGAAGAGAAATAGGGCTTGAAACTGTCAATTATCAAAAATTAAATAAAAATGAATTAGTGCTTAAAGTTGTCTTCTGAAACTATCATGGTGAATGGTTGGCTGAATTGTAAAAAACATTCAAGTTACTTTTTTAATGTAACAAGACATCAACCATCCTAAGATAAACCTCACAAAGAAAATAAAGCAAAATGCTCAGAAGCATAGAGACCATAGAATGATTTGTTGAGTTCCCAATCTGAAACTGATTATTATTGAAACAAAATCAGATTTCCACTTTCTTTCTGTTACATCTATTTTTATTGGTCACTTTTCAATCTATTAATAGATGACAAAAAATGTGGTTATATACAATGGTTAAGTGCCTAGCACTCTAATAGCCCTTAAGCAGCCTTGCTTCCTTGCCCTATGTTTGCATTAACTCTAATATCCCTTGTTTGGCCAAGACATCTACCAAACAGTTTGCTGATCTTGTTATCCGTTGTATTCTCTCTCTTGTATATTTTTCCTTTTTCTCTAGTTTTGGTTCTCTGATATACTTCTCTCCCAAGTCAAAACTAGCTAAAATAACATATTTGATAGTGCTTCTTGGTATAAAATTAATGGCAATATTTTGTCAAGATGAATTACTTATTCCAGCAATATAAGTATTCATTCTTTTGCAATATGATAAGTTTCACCTTAAAGTTGAAAAAAAAAAATTATCTTCATGCCAAAGAATCAAGAACATAGTTGTGTTTTCTTTTATTCAATTATGAAAGAAAAACAATAAAGAAGAAAAAAGAATATGTGAGAAGAGAAGAAAGTGAAGAAACAATGCAAAATTTAGAAAGAGAGAGAGAGAGAGAGAGAAGAATGGGTGATCAGCCCTTTTCATTCTAATTTATACTTTATCAAATAAGAGAGGAAAATTACATAAATACTCTTGGACGTCCATCACAGAAAATAGTCATAAATAGCATATTTTAACAATGTAAAGAACAACATAAATCCCAATTAAATAAATGTCAATAAAAATCAAGAAAATTCACCATACCCAAGGATCCATGATAGGCAAAGAAGCGCCACTTTTGAGCTTTATAAACAACTGTCCATCATAGACCTCCCACAAAAACAAACTGAAGAGATGAAATTTTAAGAAGATTAAACAAAGAAATTATGTATTGCAAGAAGAATAACTTCAACTTGTTACCTAAAATAAAGCTATGTAAATGATTTTAGACTCTAAAAGCATATACATGGTCAGATATTTAATTATTCAATTATAGTTATCGGACATAATTCCAAAGAAACCTTCATAAAATCATTTTATTATTTCATAACATAGAGAGCCTTAGGAACCAATCTTTTAAAAACTGACCCGAAGGCCAAACCGTTTTTGTCACCAGTTTGACCGTCCAAGTCGAATGGGTCAGACCGTGCCATGTTAGCACTCTATATATTTAAGTATATAGAGTATATGTATATCTAAATATATGTAAATATGTGTGTACATGCATATTTTATTAATAAATAATATAATATATAATTATATTCTACATGCAATATATGTATTATTTTATATTTTATTTATATTTTAAGTTCAACTTTTTTTTATTTGTAAAAAATATTAAAAATTGTGATTTGAGGCCAAAAAAGGGTTTTTTTCACGAATTAGCAGGGCAAGGCGCCTAAAGAAGTTTGGTCTCCGAACATCGGACATTGGAGCGCAAAGTTATGGCCTCCGAAATAAATGAGTTTTTCTTTTTTTATTTTTATTCTTTACTTTTTTAATGGGTGAGCGTGTCTATGTGTATAGAGGAAAATTTTATAGGTGGAAAAAGAACAAAGATAAAAATTACCCATCCAACAAACTTTACACTGAACATCCTCTACCCCAAAAGCTCACTTCAAAGACCCCATTGCTTTAACCAACCAAACTACTCTAACCCCCTTAAGACACTTCCAACCAAACTACTCTAACCCAAGTGCCTCCCTCACAAATAACCTAAATCAAAATGAACTACAGATATCTAACCCAAGTGTCTATAAAGATATCTATTTTTGGGAGGATAACTATATTTATTTTAAATATTTATTTGGCATAGAATTTTCATTATCATGTGTATCTGTTTGCTAATAAATAGGGAGCCATCTGTCAATCGGGACTTAGAAAGAGAAGATTTATTGGATTGACTATATGGGGGAAGACCAGTTGATTGTTATAATCAATTGAGAATGGGGAAGGAATCATTCTATAGGCTTTGCAAAATTCTCTGAGAAACCAACCAATTAAATGACACGTTACAAAGTACTGTGGAGAAACAAGTTGCTAGATTCCTACACATATTAACAAACAATATTAGGAATAGAACGATGGGATTCCATTTCAGTAGGTCTGGAGAGACTATGAGTCATCACTTCAACTTGGTACTAGATGCAGTTTTAAATCTAGAATATAGGTATATAATCCAACCAAATGGTACAGTAGTACTTCTAGAGATTAGAAACCGAACTGACTTTTGGCCATACTTAAAGGTAATAAACACATCAAAGTTTACATACGTATGAACTATCTACACTATTATTTAGGCATTAAAATTTAAAATACACTATCAAAATGAAATGCTTCGTAGGATTGTGTTGGGGCAATTGACGACACATATACCTGTAAATGTTCCTGCTGCAGATGTAGCTCGATTTCGTGGCCGTAAAGGTTACCTGACACAAATTATTCTTGTTGCATGTTCATTCGACCTTTGTCTCACGTATGTATTACTTGGATGGGAAGGTGATGCATCAGATTCCTGCATGTTAACTAATGCACTAGCGAGAGAGCATAAACTATATGTTCCTGTAGGTATACAAAGTCATGTAGATCATATGGATGTTGCACAAGTAGATGTGGGGGTTTGTTTATAATCTTGTTCTTTATATATTTAATTAGGTAAATATTATCTTCTGGATACTGGGTTTGCTTTAAAGACTGGATTTTTAACGTTGTATCGTAGCACGAGATACCATTTGAAGGAATGGGGAACACATCAACCCAAGAATCCAAAAGAATTATTCAACCTCCATCATGCATCACTTAGGAATGCAGTTGAATGAATCTTCGATGTCCTTAAGAAATGTTTCCTGGTTTTGGTTTCTGAACAACATTACCCATTCAAAACTCAAGTGAAGATAGTAACTACTTGTTGCATATTACATAACCATGTCATGGGAATGAATCCATATGATCGGATCATGTCTGAGTATGACCAGGATGGAGGAGATGCAAACTTGGATGCAAATGATGGAGATGAATCGAATGATGGGATGGATACTCAAACAACAAAACCTTCCCAACACATTAGTAAAAATGAGCAGCCTAGAGAAGGGAACCGACTCAGGGAGGAGATAGTTAACCAAATGTGGACAAACAACCAAGTGTCTCGGTCTAGCCACCGAAATTAATTTTAGTTGTTTGTTTTTATTATATGAGATCTTGCTCTAAACTTGTATTTTTAATTGTACACTACTCTTGTACAGATTTTAAACATTTTAATATTCAGCATATGTGTCGGTGGATTTAGTAGCTTATATTATTGAATTTGTTATATGTATTGTATTTGGTACCATGCATGTAATTGTGTGAAAGCGTGTCATGTTATATTACATGTATGAAATGACTAATTGCACTATGATTTCCTTATTTGAACCAGCAATGGACTCTGCACCCATTCAAGATGATATTAAGTCGGCCAAGCCTAACATGTCATGGACAAAGACATGGACAACCTATTGATAGAGACCCTCGTTGAGCAAGCACACCTTGGAAACAAGGTCGACAAAAGTTTAAAGGCTCCAGCATATAATGCCGTTGCTAGGGCTATAAGCTTGACATTTGGGGTGGATTGCACCTATAACAACATTTGAAACCGATTGAAAACAATAAAGAAAAACTTCACTACTATATCAAACATCCTAAACTCAAGTGGTTTCTCATGGAATGACCTTACGAAGACAATAGATGCTGAACCTAAAGTATGGGTTAAATACATCCTGGTAAGATTGATTTAGTATTGTTTGTGTATAAATCTTGGCATTTTTTTATTGTAATGTGATGATGCCTAAGGCAAAACATTTTAGAAAGAAGTCAATCCATAACTATGACCAACTTGCAATAGTCTACGGTAATGATCAAGTAATTGAGACTGGAGCTTTTACTGCTAGGGAGGCACTTAGACGGGAGGCAACCTCAATGACTCCAAATAACGCACAGACAATGCAGGAACCAGTGTATGAGGAGTTAAATGAGGGGGACAATGCCAGTGACTCTAACCTGCAGGCTAGGTCACCAGAAGAGGGTAGCTCTATTGAAGGAAGAAGCTCATCGGGGAAAAGAAAGTCATATGCTAGCATTGTTTCTGATGAAGTGCAGACAATTGCCCATAGCATTTCATCGCTAGCAAATGCAATTGAAAAGAGCATCTCTCTCTTGAAAGACCAAATTTTTGAGGATGTATATAGCCTTGGGGATGACAACCCGAAATTCCTCATTAAGGCAATAAACTTCTTATCTCAGTCTGAGAATAGGGCAATAGCATTTTATGCCCTTAAGCTTCAATTGAGGAAAGCATGACTGGATATGAAGTTTGCATCCGAATACTAAATTGAATGTTGACTTCTCTTTAGACATTGATAAACACTTGAACTAATTAAATATCCATTGCATTATTTTGTTAGAGACTTTTATTGGGGGTGCATTGGATATTTGCTTTGAGATATTGTATGAACATGTACACAATAACTAATATGCTATATAAACTTCTTTTTTGTGACTTATTATTCACAAGTTGTGAATGTATGATATGGGTTACAAATTAATTTGCAAGAGTTTGGTGAAACCAAACATCTTGCAACTTGATTGATTGATGGGTGATACAATTGCAGGTTTAGATGCATTAGATTTAATCCACTAAAATTTGTGATTATACCATTTCTCTTTATATGGTGGTGCTTGGTTGTAAATGTATGATACGGGTCACAAGTTAATTAAACCAAACATCTTACAACTTGATTGATTGATGGATGATATAATTGCAAGTTTAGATGCATTGGATTTAACCCAATGCAATTTGTGACTGATTTTTCTCTTTATATGGTGGTGCTTGGTTGTAAATGTATGATATGGATCACGGGTTAATAAGCAAGTGTTTGGCGATATATTGCGTTGGATTTAGTACCATTGATGATATATTTGCTGGTTTGATGAGATGTATATTTACATCTGTATAGATACTCATATGGCAAAATATTACGTTGTGTTCAAAGGCCATCGGCCAAGAATCTATTTCACGTGGGTAGAGTGTAATGCCCAAGTGCATAGGTTTAGCGAAGCAATTTTTTGCTCCTATACACTTACGAAGAGGCAATATTCCAATTGCAGCAATACTAGTGCAATATGTATTCAATACCTCAAAACTCCACAGTTGGGAACACTTCTAAGATCCATGCAAAGGATACTGGCACGAAGGTGAAGGCACCAAAAGAGGACCGTCGCAATCGATGGTCATTCTTGTGTTGGTCACTAGTTTGGTGGTCATGTCAATCTTATACTTGCTTAAATGATGGTTGCAAATATTTAGTTATTAATCTTGTGATGTGAAATTGAAGAAGGTATGAATTTGTCAAATTGGGATGGATCCAACAATCCTGTAAAATTTTCTCAACAATCAAACACTAGGAAACAGATTTAGCAGGATATCTGGTCTCATCAAACAAACACAGGTGACAGGATTGAGAAAAAAATAATTTCCCTTCTCATCACATCCTTTCTCATCCCATCCCATCCCATCCTTTTCCAGCAACCAAACAAACCATTAAGGAGATTGGTGGCAGAACCAAACCTACAAAAATGTTTCTCCAACTAGAGTTTGGGGCATCAGTGGAGATTCATTCAAACCAAACTATGCTGCCAAAAAGGCTAAAAACAGAAATGGGAAAATGTGATTGAATGGAGAGAGAAATTTGGGGAAAGAATATAAATGGAACCTTCTCACCTTCAAAGTAAGGAGGTTCAAAAGCAAGATCATCTTACAAATAGGATAGAGCCAATGGAGCATGCTCAAATTGAGTTGGAGAAATGCCTTAAGTCCAAAGATTTAACCCCCAGATTGAGAGAAAAAGTAGTATATTTGTTGATTTGGAGAGAGATCAACTATATTTGTTGATTTAGAGAGTCATAACATCTCTAAAGAGGTAAAATCTATCGTAGCAAGACTGAGGGCACACTTTGACATTTTGTTTAGAGGCAATTTTGAGTGATGCTTATGGGTTGGTCTGGGCCTACAAACTTACATATAAATTATATGTTATATACAATATAATACATGCATACATGAATTCACACACATACAAACACACACTTGGACTGGGCTGGGATAAGAATGATCACCCTAGTCAATTGACCCAATTTCCTGTATCATTCACTCTAAACTTGGTGCACATGCTTAGTGATCTAGGTCATTGAGTATGTGATAAACATATTTTATTGAAGTGAACACATCAATTTTAATTTGGCAATTCCTCCATATGATGAATTTAACTTTTACATTTACCATTAAGACTCTGACTGCCGAAAAGCACAAGACTCAATTGGACAGTTAAGTTTAATCAAAAGATCTTTTATCTGTCATGAAACTTGAGAGTTCTACTGTTTTATAGCTCAGCAAATCCTTATCCTAAACGTATGTGTTCGGTTAACTAAATTAAACAATTTCTGATCTATTTCATGGATCATGATAGGCTATTGCATTCTTATTTTTTATAGAATTTTAGAGAGACAAGTTTATTTCTCCTAATATGTTTGGTTCACCGCAGATGTTCAAAGCTTCTCTGTAATAACCAGGAAATAGGATTGACAACAAATCTGGTCTTACATTTTAATATACCATCTTTCTTCCTTCCTTTGTAGAGATATAAAGTTCAACAACTAATGAAGGAACCAGATGGAAGTTATCCAAACTTTTGCCATAACTTAAAGAAAGTTTACATCAGACAAGATGGAAACTATAGGAGGCATGCAGTCCAAAGTCTATCTCTTGCTGTACCCCAAGGTGAATGCTTTGGTATGCTTGGCCCTAGTGGTTCTGGAAAGACCACTTTTATTAATACGGTCAGCGCCTCCATGTTTATCAGAGTTCAATAAGAGAAGAGATAATTTCCCATTGTTACCTGCGGATAGAAGGCTTCCATCTTGGAACATGTCCCATGGAGGATATCCATGATCTCTGCTTGAGACTTGTTTGCACCAAGATAGTACAATGCTTCTGCTATGAACTGTTCTGTTCACACAAGCTGCAGAGTGATGCCTGTGCTGTGAACTGTTCATTCCTTGGAACTAGATGAGGTGGTTGAAATTTATCTTTGAGCTCCCGGTATATCTTCTTGACTAAAATCATGAAAACAGAACTATCACTCCTTTTTCAAAACGAAAGGCAGATTCAACTATACAAGTCTCTAAATGGTTGCAGCTCAAAATCCATAATTAATTTTAGTTCATCGGATTTCTGATGGCACCTATCAGTAAATTTCTGCGATTATAGTTATTTTCTTCCCTATTTGTCAACATATCTTCTAAGACCAGCATGACCTGAGAACTGATATACTGATCTAGGTAAACTCAGCGCCTAATGGATGATTAGAAACTCTACCAAATGGATTAAAATTGATAATGTTAATAGGAAATTCCATCATTTGTCGTTTTCCTTGTCCAAGTGAATAAGATATGCACCTTGGATACAAGAGATCTAGCTTCTCTAATGTTTTAATGAAATGTCGCATCTGCCAGGGGAAAAACACAAGATCTGCACAGAAGCATTTAAAACAGGGGAAAAACACAAGCATTGTATTGTGGTTTCCCATCAGAACATATTGACCTAGGAAAATACAATCCCACCCAATCTTTGTGTGCACATGAACATTTAAAATAGGGGAAAAAACACAAGCATCGTACCTTTGATGTAGTTCTCAGTAGATTTTTTATTGATGCAGAACAATAGAAAACCTTCTCTTCTCCTGTTCGAACGAACAAGGCTCAAAGATTTCTTTGTTAATCCCACCCAATCAAAGGAAAAAGGGAAAGAAATCGCCCTCCTTCACAAGCAAACAACGAACAAGTTCAATGCAGGTTTGGAGTCGCACCATGCTTGTTTCCCTAAATTTTCTTGTTAATCCCTCTCGGTTCTCCGTTTATATGCGAAAAAAACTTTCCCTCTCATCGAAGTGGTGTCTTCTTCGTCAAAAGGCTATCTTGCAGAAGGCTGCGAACATTTTGTTTTGTCGAATATTCACACGGGAAGATAAAGACTTCCCCGCGTGCCTTCTATGAGATTAGACCGGTTAAGTTTAAAACCGTCGTGCCTGACCGCCGCGCCAGATTCCAAACCGGATTTAGGCGGAGGTCAGTCATCACTATAGCGACAGTCACATGGACCGCCGGCTCTAAACCGCCGCTTTTGCTCGGTTTTCTTGTAGTGCCAAAAGACCATCTAAATTGTAATTTGAAAAGCTATATGGAGGGTTGTTAGGTTGTAAGATTGAACGCCGAAACGAAACCAGCCATGGATCTTGCCAACTTGGACTCTTGGTGGGTGTTATTTTATTACTATTATATTAATTTTATTTTATAAAAATTATGACGTCTGCAAGTAAAGCATTCGCAATAAAATGAGAAAATTTGCGTTTGGGCCTTAGGTCTTCCCATTATTTTATTTTATTTTATTTTTTTCTTTTATGGTTGCATGAGAAACAAGAGGTTAATTGTTTTGACTTTTGATAAATTCATAATTGAAGCCACCTCAACCCCAACTTCAGCAATTCTGAGAAGCTTCCCTCCATGCTCTGGAAAGAAAGAAAAGAAAAAACAAAAATTGTGAGAATTCATTAGGCAAGGCAGACACCCGAATGCGATACGCTTTATATTAGTAGGATTTAGATTACCCTATCATTGGATGAGTCGGATCTCGGATCTCGGATCAAGAACTACATTCTCTTTATTTATGTTGATCTTACTTAATTACTATAGGTTCAACTATCATATCATAAAAATTTACTACTAATCAACTGGATATTTCCGATTAAATTTTCTCATATTTTTGGATTCGATTATGATATGGAAAAGATATGATATGGGTTTTGATTGATCAAAATTCTTTTCATTCCATATCTTTTCCTATCATAGATTTTCCCTAGTGGTTTGAAGGAAAAAGTTGGGAAAGAAAAGAAAAAATAGGGAAACTTAGACCAGGGGTTTGTAAAGGTTTTCTTACCTTTACCGACTTATTCCTTCAAACGAAATATAGTCTTACTATTTTGATAAAAAATCTATGATAATGAAATACTGATCACCTTTGGGTGCCTGGCTGGTTTCTGACCTTTAAGTAGAAGTGCTCATGGTACCGTGGGCTTATTTTTGAAATTAAACTGAAGCCGATTGATTAAGTGGTTGATCGGTTGGGTTAACCATTGGTTTGGTTCATTGATTCATCTATTTTTTATTATTTATAATATATATTATAAAAAATATATAAATATATAATAAAACGCTATATACATAATATTATATTTTAAATAATAAATAATATATTATATATTATAAATATATTTTTATATATAATGCATATTTATTAATTTATAATGTATAAAATATATATAATATATATAGAATATATATATATAAATATATGTATACTGGTCGGTTCAATTAATTGTCAATTTTCTATTTTGGTTAACCGAAACCAAGCCGATACCTTTAATTTTTTAGGGAAATTTACCGATTAGTACCTTGTACTTTGGGCCTAGTGCCACTTTGGTTCTAAAATTTTAAAATGCATCAATTCAATACCTGAACTTTTAAAATGTATCAATTCAGTACCTATCATTAATCAATCCGTTAACTAGCCGTTAAATGACATTTGAAAAGACATAAATGCCCTTTGAGTGTCATCTAATTTTCTTTATCAACCATCCACATGTTGATAAAAATGAGCAGTCTCAAATCCTTGCCTCTACTATTCAAGAAAGTTGGGGTCTGTCTTAGTGGGCATTTTGGTAACCCCAACTTTCTTGAAGAGGCAAGGATTTGGGACTATTTATTTTTTATCATCGTTTGGATGGTTGATAAAGAAAATTAGATGATACTTGAAGGGTATTTTTGTTTTTTTAAATAACACTTAACGGCTAGTTAATAGCAGGTATTAGATTGGCACGTTTCGAAAATTCGAATACTAAATTATCATGTTTCAAAATTTGGAGACCAAAGTGGCATTAGACCTAAAATACAAGATACTGGAATTTTCCTAATTTTTTATAACACGGAACCAAAATCGACCGACCATTCAATTAACAGAATTTTCAGTTAAATTTCAATTGTTTTTTTTTTGTTATCGATTCAATTTTTGGTTTTTCCTGCTCACCCCTACGGCCCTAGAGTAGTAAAAAACATCGTTGCTTTGTTTTGTTTTTTCAGCAACATTGTCGTTTTCCTTTGACCCAAGAAACAGCTTTATTAATGACATGTCCAGAATGCTGCATGGGATCCTATTAATAAAATCTAAAATTAGATTGTTTGATTTATAAAATAATAATAACAATAATAAGGGAATACAGTCGGTATTTATTTAAAATCAGGAAAGGAATCAATAAAATGGAACCTTTGAATTTTAAAAACGCCTAATATTAAACATTGTTGGAGATGCACGTGAAAAGTGAAAATTTGTGGGGATAAGATCACGTGCAGCCGTAATATTGAGGTAATTGAAATTCTGAAATAAAGGAAGTCGGTTACGTACAAGTGGATTCCACAAATTATGATGACGGGCATGTCATGTCTTCATTCGGCGGGAGATCTCCGGTTCCCGCAGAGACTAGAGAGGATTACCCTATTTTATTATTAAGTGTTATTGCTTACTCCTTTCGGGTGCAAGATGATACAACATTACAACCTGGCAACGTGTTTTTACAGGTTGGCTGCTGGTCCTGGATGCCTGCACTGCATCAGCCATCTCTCTCGTTGTTCAGTTCAACATACCAATCCCCAAACAGAAACATTAAATTATAATAATAAAATGAATGGTATAAATATCATAATATCCTCCTCCGATTTCGCCGTAATACTTAAACCTCCCCTAGCCTAGTTGCTGATTCAAACGTTAGTCTCTACAAGTTTTTGACAATTTGTCTGAAATAACCCTGTGGTGAAAAGAACTAAAGATCCAACACATTCTCTAATATTCTTAATTTTCTTTTCAAATTGGGGGTAGTTTTGGATTTTTACAAAATATTTGGTTCACGTGTGTAGACATGTGGACGGCAGGTTAACGACGGACAAGGGTGGTATTTTCCCAGCGACATCCAGCCGACGCCGACAGGGGATGTTTAAAATATTTAAAAACCGAAAACAATGTTTCCTACTAAACGACAAATTAAGCCTGACGTGGCAACAAAATACTGTCTACACTACTCACAATGAGATGTCCTCTCGTCTCAAAACGACGGAACCATCTCCGCGTTTCCTCTCTCCTCTATAAATACTTGCCACCCAGCTTTGGTTCTTCCTCATTCGATCATTCCCGTCTCTGTCGCCTGAATTTTCCTCCTCCTGATACCCAATTCCCGACGTCTGTTTGTCTTGCCGAGGTCGATACGACGACAGATGGGCATTTGTAGCTCCTACCAGTCAGCGTCCGTCTCCACGGCGAAACTGATCCACCAAGACGGACAACTGCAAGAGTTTCCCTACCCTGTAAAGGTCTCTTACGTTCTGCAAATGAATCCCGCATGCTTTATCTGCAACTCCGATGAATTAGGATTCGACAACTTCGTATCGGCTATTAAAGATGGCGAGGAACTTCAGCCCGGTCAGCTGTATTTTGCGCTTCCATTGAATAGATTAAAGTACCCCCTCCAGAGGGAGGAGATGGCTGCATTGGCTGTTAAGGCCAGTTTTGCTCTCATGAAGAGTAGCAGTGCAGATAAATGCAGATACCGACTAAAATGGGTGGTGCCGACGGTGTTTTCCGGCAAGAGGGAGGTTAAATCAATGTCGGAAGCGGATTCTGGTGGTGGTCCGGGTATAGTGGTGAGCAGGAGAAGAGGCGGTAGCTTCAGGTCAAAACTGAGTTCAATTCCAGAATAGACTGAATAGTTGTAGGGACAGCTGGAGTAAAAGTGGAATGATACTCAGATGGTCCTCCTGTAAACATTAGAAATTTTGGCCGTTTACTTTTCAGTTCAACGAAAAGAAAATAATGCTCCTGCCTGCCTGTGATTTCAAGGCATCCAGCGTTTACTACATAAATTCTCCTCTGTTCACGCTTCTGGGATATTTTATTTATGCAATTATATTTTTAATCCCGGGATGGATGCATAATAAGAGAATGAATTGAAAACGAATTACAAAAGAATAATATCCCAATAAGCAAGATTGAGTTGCTTGGTTTTGGTTGATTATTCTGAAATTCGGAAGGTGGGAAATCAGGACATACAACGGGATATAACAAATTAAAAAGGAGGACGACTGCAGATTACGAAGAGATAGATGATGATGGATGTGAATAATGACCTCCAGATTATGGAGTATAAGGACAAAACACCCACCACAGCACCATTATGGGCTACTATATCTTGTTCTTCCGTCTACCTTTATTGCAAGGACTTGAATGATGATTCTCATGAACTATTTAATGAGAAATGTCTTAACGGTCAAGAATAAGTATTGTTTTGTTGATGGTTCCGATACAGGATCACCACAAGAATCGTTTTGGGTTAAATGCAATTCGATGGTGATTTTTTGGATTTTCAATTCATTGGTGCGTGAACTCCATGATAGTGTTGTTTATGCAAAAATGACTAGTGAAATCTGGAAAGATCTTGAAGAGAGGTTCTCACAGAAGAATGCGCCAAGAACCTACAAGCTCAAGAAAAGCCTTGCAACATTACAACAAGGAAGTCTTTCAGTAGCAACCTACTTCACCAAATGGAAAGCCTTATGGGACGAGCTCCAAACACTGGTTCCTGTACCTTAATGCACTTGTGGAGTAGCTAAACAACTTGTGGCCATGCGAGAATATGAGAAGTTGCATCAGTTTTTCATGGGATTTGGTGATGTTTTCATCAATGTTATATCCAATATTCTTGGATCAAATCCCATGCCAAACATCAATAGGGCATACGCTCTAGCAATCCAGGAAGAAAAACACCTTGCCGTCATCAACAAACCGACCAATGTAGATCTTGATGCCGAATCAACACTCTTTGTGAATTTTTCGAAGAACTGTTCAATGTCTAATACACGAACCACGGCTAAGGTAAAATGTGAGCATTGCAAGAAACCTGGGCATACACAAGATCGCTGCTTTGAACTTGCTAGATATCCACTGAAATAGAATAAAGGTAAAACAGAAGCACAGGGCGGAAAAGGAACAAAATCCACATTTGCTTCGGTCAGTGCACATAATGATGAAGCATCACCCATACAAGGATTAAACCTGGAACTAGACAATTGGCTTATTGCTCTCATAACACCAGATAAAATCACAACCAATACCTTCTAGTATGGCCCTCATTACCTTTCCCAACCAACCTTCTTGTATCTTGGATAGCAGAGCTTCAAATCATATGGTCTCTAATCTAAAACTCCTTACTGTTCACAATGTATTAGCCCAACCTAAGCCAGTTCTCTTGTCCAATGGAGTGGCTTTGCAAGCTACACATCAAGGGTCAGTTATGCTAACCCTTAATGTTACTCTTCATTACGTTCTCCATATACCTGGTTTCCACTGCAATTTAATCTCTATTAACAAATTAGCTAGTCAACTGTGATGCGCCACCCTTTTCTTGCCAACTACTTGTTTGACTCAAGACCCAGTGTCGAAGAAAGTGATTGGCATGGTGAAGCACTGAACGGAATCTACCACTTCACTGTTGACGCTCCATGTTCCTTTGCTTTGATTGCTCATAGTGAAGTTATTGTTGATACATGGCATAAGTGCTTGGGTCATGCTATTCGACATTCTCTTTCATTAGTTCCTGGAATCTCTACTCATCCTATAGGATTGCCATGTGATACTTGTCATCGTGTAAAGCAATCGCGTATGCCATTTCCCATAAGCAACTCTCGAGCAACGAAACTATTTCATCTAGTTCATTTTGACATCTGGGGCAGTTATTCTACTCCTCATAGTAGCGCACAATATTTTCTCACCATAATAGATGACTTTTCTCATAGCACTTATGTATTTGATGCACAGTAAAACTCAAGTTCTTTACTATTTTTCTCAGTTCTGAAATATGGTCAAAACACAATTTTTTTTACATTCCATGAAAAGCTTCTTGCTACAATAAGGAATTGTTCATCAACATTCTTGTGTCGACACACCACAACAAAATGGCATGGTCGAACGCAAGCACAAACATTTGCTTGAGATAACTCGAGCACTTCGCTTCCAGGCAAACCTCCCTCTTTCCTTTTGGGGAGAGTGTGTGACTACATTGACATATTTGATCAATTACCTCCCAACTCAAGTACTCAGTGGCAAGACATCTTTCGAATTGTTGTTTAATCGACCACCGACATATGATCATATTTGCATATTCGGCTGCTTGGTCTATGCCTAAAATCATAATTGTACCCGCAACAAGTTTACTACTCATGCAATCAGAGGAGTATTTGTCGGATATCCATTTGGACAAAAGCCTTATAAAATCTTTGATTGGATTTTTGACAAATCTCCACCTCACGTGATGTTGTCTTCTATGAAAATCATTTCCCATTCATACTGAATAAATAAACACATTTCACCAATTCGGGGCCGATTATACCATTACCACTTCTAACAACATTGATTGCTTCAACACTATGAGCAAACGGTTTAGCCTAGCCTAACTCAACCTCACTCAATCCAGCCCAATTTGATTCATCCTAACCATGGCTTAGCTAACATAACTCACCCTCATCGACAACAAAAAACTTTGGCATACTTAAGAGATTATGATTGTCAATTCTCTAGGTACTCAACCAACATCCTTCATCATGTGGACACCCCAATTAAGCCACACACATATAATCAAATAGTTCTTGATCCATAGTGGCAGCAATCTATGGATGATGAACTTTCAACGTTCAATCAAAATAACACATGTACTCTTGTTGAACTTCTATTAGGAAATCGAGCCATTGGTGCACGATGGGTGTACAAA
The DNA here is from genome assembly GCF_056320005.1 of Nelumbo lutea. NCBI lineage: Eukaryota > Viridiplantae > Streptophyta > Magnoliopsida > Proteales > Nelumbonaceae > Nelumbo > Nelumbo lutea. Next base: position 115,345,575 of record NC_142684.1, read on the forward strand.
ATCAAGTATCGAGCTAATGGAACAATTGAGTGTTATAAGGCAAGACTTGTGGCTAAGGAGTACACTCAGGTTAAGAGTTTGGACTTCCGTGACACATATGTACCAATGCCCAAACTAGTTATAGTCTGGTGTCTTCTGTTAGTTGCTGCTAGTCAGGGATGGACTCTTCACCAACTTGATGTTAACAATGCTTTTCTGAATGGTGATCTCGATGAAGAAGTCTACATGGAAATTCTGACAGGTCTTTCTACTCTAGGAGGCAACCGAGTGTGTAAACTAAAAAAAAATCCCTTTATGGTCTACGACTAACCTCTCAACAATGGTTTGAAAAATTTTTGATGCCCTCAAGCAGTATGGACTCACTCAGTCATTAAATGACTAGTCACTCTTCTTCTCCTCTAATTCAAGTTCATACATTGCTATCATTGTTTACGTCGATGATTTGATCATCATCGATAATAATCTTGATCAAATTAATGATCTAAAACAACACCTGCACAAGTGTTTCCATCTCAAAGATTTGGGACCACTCACTTATTTCTTGGGGATGAATGTTCAATGCTATTCATCTGGAATTTTTTTACATCAACGAAAATACCTACTTGACATACTACATGAAGCCAACATGACTGGTTGTTGCCCAACATCATTTCCAAATGAGCAACAATCACAATTTGACGAGCAGAATTCCTTATTTCCGGATCTCAGGCGCTTCCATCGTTTCATTGGCCAATTAGTGTATTTAATCATCACACGACCAGAACTTTGTTACTCTGTTCATGCCCTCAATCAACATATGCAACACCCAACTCAGGTTCACATGACTGTAGCCTTACACATCCTCAGATATCTCTCTGCCTCTCCAGACAAATGCCTTTTTCTTACATTCATCAAATGACTTCATTATTCGAGCCTATTGTGATGCTGACTGGGGCAGTTGTCCAATCTCCCGATAATCCACAACAGGGTACGTAATCTTTGTTGGTAATTCACTATCTTTGAAGATAAAGAAACAGAACACTATAGCCCACTCATCAGCCAAGGTGGAATATCATGCAATGGCTTCCACCATTGCAGAGTTGCTCTGGCTCAAATGCCTCATTGTTGATCTCAATATTTCGGCCACTCACCCATTATTGCTTCATTGTGACAATCAAATGGCTTTTCATATAGCATCAAATCCGGTTTTTCACGAACAGATAAAACATATAGCAATTGATTGTCACTTTCTGCGTGAACATATTCAAACCAAGACAATCAAAACTTCTCGCATTTTAAAGGAGCAGCCAGTTGACTTGTTTACCAAAGCTTTAGAAGCTAATAGATTTCATTATCTACAAGTTAAACATTCAAACCTGGCTGGCAACCAAGAGACATTCAACACGTGTTCTTTCTCGTAAGACCTCATCGCATCTCTATTTATACATGTCATCATTCGACGAATTGTAAATGAATAAAACAGACTTTTTTCTTCCCAACTTTTTTTTTCTTGTGCAAAACTGCAAACTATGCTCTGCCTTTATCCGTGAATTTTATACCGTTTTACAGAGATCCTGGGCCGGGGATCGCCACGCCAAAGAATACGGCATAGAATAATCGGATATTAATTCCTCCGTCAGAAGAGAATTCCAAATTTGAATCGTTAAAGGCCGGAGTACAAGAGGCTAGACTACAGGCAACAACAGCTGTCTAGGCACGAGACGACGCTGCAAGGAAATTAAATGGGGTTGTTTTAACTTGTGTAATTTGATTTTGATGGGATGGGACGTAGCCATTCTTGATTGGATCTGTTTGAGAATTAAGATTGAATGATGATAGGGTGAACGAATGGCACGATGGACCACTGAAGTTTTCCGCCAGCAGAGAAGAAAACTTTTGACTAATTAGTGACAGAAAATGTTGTTGTCAACTCAACTGTCCAAAAATTCACCTTGCTCCCCATTTGAGTTAACTGCATGTTCAATTATTGCTCGAAGCCCGCGGGCTAATTTTTTAGTGGTGTTTTGTTATCATTTAAAAACTTAATTTCTTTCCTCTTTTTCTTTTTTTAATTTTCAACTTGCTTTGTTCCACGATGAAAAAGAATATATAGCTTTAAAACACTTGGATGTTATTTGCAGAGTCAATATTCGTATCTCGAAGAGAATCTCGAGAGAGAGTGAATGCGTTGGTAGTCATCAAATGTATACACAACATTTGGATGCCTCGTACAACCATGGAAGAAAGAAGAAGAAAAGAGAAGATAAATATAATATATATATATATATAGATAATAAAATTTATAAAATTAAAAAGTACAAGAATAAAATTATAAAATTAAAAAAATTAAATGACACTAAAATTTATAAAAAAAAAGTACAAGAATAAAATTAAAAAAAAAACTTTAACACATTTAAGTGCACTTAGAGAGGGAGGAGAAAATCATGGTCGAAGAATATATAACTGGTGAATTAATTCCAAAACTGCAAATAAGAATTATGTACATATAATAGCTACCGTATCTATGGACTGCTCTTCATCTTCTTATATCCAATGTGGGTGTCGTAAGTTAGAGTCTTGGTGCAATATCGAGAGGTGTATTAGCTTCAAGTTTCAAGCTTTTTGATCATATATATAATGATGAGATGAAAATAGATCGATTAATCTCCCTAGTTTATTTCATCTTATGTATTTATCATTTAACGAAAAATATAAATGATGTAACTACATTTCTAAATCAACGAATTACATTTCATAAAGTGAAGAAATTAAAGCTCGAAAAAGAAGATTACACACAAATAATAAGTTAAGTCCTACAAGCAGTGATTCAGAAAGCTAAGTTTATGTACGTTAATTAATTAGACTTTTTTTCTTCTTTACAGATTCCTAGACACTAGGTAGGTCATGGAAAAACCTAGACACTAGGCAGAAATTGACCATTAACCAGCTCAAAAACGACTGGGCATAGACTCGCTAGCTATATGTGGGGTGGGACAACTTTCATGGAGATCGGAATGAAGAAGGCAACCCACTCAAGTCATTTTCCATTTGTTTAAGTATTTCTTCTAAATCAACTACATGGTTATAGTTTTTATCTCTTATTTTTGTTTCTGTATAGATGGAGTCATGACACTGGTCGGGGCTACAGTACGTGGATGGAGGACCACTGAAATTGCACCACCAAAACTCATCTATATATATCTCCATCGTATTTTGTCGTGGCTTCGCACTGAAAGGAATCACATCTCCTTAGCCCTTAGTCAGTCCTCACCATTTCATTTGGATAAAAAAGGAGAGAAAATTATTCTTGTTTGGCCCCGTAGATTCCAGCTGAGGGCTTAATGATCTTATCCACATCCCCATTCCCCCACCAGTCTCTTTGTTCAACAAATTCTCTGCATGTATACGTACGTAACTGGGGTAGCTCCCAACCTGGGAATTCTTCCTCGAAATTTACAATTGAAAAATCTTTTTCATATTAAATTACAATAACCATTTTAAGTTCAGCTTTCAATACTTTCTTTGACACATGAAACGTATATATACATATAGAAGCTTTCACCAAACTAAAAGACGATGGTTTGGACTTATTTGGACCGCCTAATTCTAATAATCGACGACACTGTGTACGACGTAGAAATCTTACGATGGTTATACAACTTAATTAAGGCTCAGTTTGGATCGAGTATAAATAGTGCAAATCCTTCGTATTTTATATGTATTTATATTCCTTCAAACTGAACCAAAGTTGTAGTTTTGGGTGGGCAGACTGGACTCCATCACGCATCAATCACTGTCCTTCATTACCTGTCTACAGGCTTAATTAATTTATTTCTCCACCAACATTCTTATATGGCTATCAAAAAGAAGAAGAGTTAAGATTGGTTCAAATATATATGAAAAAGCTGAACACCCTCGCTTTCAGCCTTTCTCCGTCAAATGCTTTTCATAGCAATCATCATCATCTTAACATTTTAACCACCTGGTTCTCGAATTAGGTGGTGTTCGGTTCTGTAATTATCTTGTAGAGGGTTTGTCTCAGTCTATACCACGGAATGACAACGGTGTTTGGTTAGATGTGGAGGGAGACGATTCACGATGATACATATATCGTGGACCATTTTTGTTCATAGTTCAAAATCTTGATTATATATATATACTCGTGAATGTGATCGGTTCATAATATTTCTATACTCTATTTTGATATAATACATTTTTTTTATATATTTTTTTATTTTTAAATTTTAATTTTTTAATATTTTATCAATAAAATAATAATTTTTAGTGTTAATTCTAGCACAAGTATAGAGATTCTCCTTCTCCACTCTTTGTTCATTTATTTAAATATTAATTTTTAATGTTTTTTATCAACAAAATAATATTTTTTAAATTATTTTACTATCTTTTTTAATAAAATTAATGTTTATTGGTTAATATTAATTTATGAATTCCTGTTTTTCAATTTATTTATCATACAAAATGTAAAAATTAAACATTTATTATCGATTGTATAGATCATCCGTAAAATGTATATGAGATACATGAAATCGAAAAGTGGTATGGATTGATCCACACCACACCTACAGAATGCCATTATAGGTGTGGATTGATCCCGTCCATACAATCTATCTACAATTCAGAATAATTGTAGACTATAATGTGATGTGGATTAATCCCTATCACATGATGTGATATGAATTAATCTACACCCACCAACACCATTTAGTTAATTTACAATAGAGAGATCACTCTACCAATCAAGTACAAACCAACTTGATAACCAGGTAGTGTGAAAGAAGGTTCACGAGGAGCAAGGTTAAATGAAGAAACAATTGTACGTACAACCTGTCAAGAAGCAAGCTGGTTATATATATTTGTCACATCCCTAGGGATTTTCTTGCCTAACAACCTAATAGCGTCCACCACAAAAGACGGGATATGGATCATGTTGCTGAGTTGCTGACCACTAAAACGTAATAGTGTGTTCACTGGCATGGAACCATGGATGCATCCACTTTCATTGATTAATGATTATTATGCATAGTAGATGCATTGAACTGTTCATTCTTTCCAATTTTCTACTGGAATTCTACATCAATAATATTAAGTAGTAGTAGTAGGGTAAATTGAAAATAGGTACCTTATATTTTGAGTGGCTTTACTCTCTATGCCCTAAATTTTCAATTGTCACTTTACTATCTAAACTTTCATAAAAAAAGCATTTAATAAGTAGTCCAACTCCCCTAAACTAGCGTTGCAGTAAATGGTTAAATTATAAATTTGTCAAAACTCTCTTTTTTCTCACTGTTCATCTTTCTTCGGCCTTTGGACTAAATTTGGATGCAAACCAATGCCAGCAAAGTAAGTGTCCGAAAGTGAGGCTATCCCCAATGAGCAGTCCAGGGTGAGGTGACTTTACAATCGCTAGTTTAAGTCCAAAGTCCAAACGTAGAAAGAGATGCGTAGTGAAAGAAGAGAATTAAAATATAGGCATTTTTGTAATTTTATTTCTCACCATAATGTTAGGCCATGTTTGGCAAATCTCTCCACACAGTCTTTTGGGTTTCGGCAAGATTGGAAGACCAAAAATCAGTCTTTTAAAATTCCATTTAGTAACTAAAAGCTAGAAAGATGAGAAGACATGTGTACAGGAAGATTCAAAAAGACTGAAAATGCCGAATTTAGTGAAGCTTCAAATGAAGCTTTCTGGTATTTCTGTATGATATATAGTCTCTAAACACTAATGGCCTTTATTTTTAAAAACAAGACCCCAAGGGTTCGACTATGATACGGAAAAGATATGATATCTAAAAAAACTTCTGACCAATTAACTGAAATTATAAACGTAATAACTAATCATGTTTTATTTATCAAAATTTATGAGTGAGTTTTGATTGGTCAAAACTCTTCGCATACCATATACTTTTGCCATCATAGATTTTCCCATTTGCAATTTACCCCAAATAATGCAGTTATGGATGAATACAATCCAATCATGGGTGATAACTTTGGCTTGTTTCTTCATTCAAGATGGAAATCGTTCTTCAATTCTATCATTTTAAGCTTCTTAAATTCAAAGCTCTTTTAACTTTTCAGTTGTTCAATCATATTTGCAGTTTGTCTCGAGCATTGAACCAAGTTGCATTTCAAGCTGGCTGAAAATTAGTCAAAAACCCAGATCCAAGAACATATCATATCATATCAGCAGCAGACTGGATGATAATATATATATTGCATAAAATAATCCATTATCCATGAACATGGCATGACCAGCCTAATTTTTCACAATTAGACATGACAGGGAACAATGGGTTTTCTTGCCGTTATTCTCTTTCTTTCTTTTATGCTTTAACAATCTATCCACTGCATCGCATTATCGTAATAAGGTCTACTAACAATTCCATTGGCCAAAAGTAAAAAGAAAAAAAACGAAAGAGAAAATTGTGATGAACGGCACTATATCAGCGTCACGTCTGAAATTCGTTTTTTTTCAGACCACACCTGCTGCTGTTTGATTATGCATTTTCCGAAAATTATTTTGTCAGATTACTCGTTAGAAATCAGGGAATGTGTAGTCGGGGAAAAAGAATTTTTGGTGTTTTTTCATTTTTTTTATAACAGTATGCTAATGTGGCACACAAAAATGCCGGTCCCAGACAAAAAAGAAAAAAGAGGGTATGAACATCCGCCCTGATGAACTCTGATGAGAAGCGTGCTGCAACACTTTGAGAGTATGAATATCCGTCCAAAAAAGAGGATATAACATTGTGAGTACTCCTACTGATTCATCACCTTTAATATATACCAATAGAATTTACATTTTACCATATCAATATTTAGAACCAATACTATTTTCATGAAAAATAATACCACATCAGTTGAAAGGGCCTGAGAAGATGCCCTATTTTAGTGTTATCTCGTTTTTTGCAACAGTATGTTAGAAAAACGTACTGTATGACTGTAACCAATAATGGTTCCTTACAAAATATAAAAGAAAACACATTTTATGAGAAAGTGACATAACAATACAATACCGTTTTCCGAAAAACTACCTTTCAAGAGAAGGCATTGATTCCAAGCATAACCCATATATCATTTGAAACCGATTGCATATTAATTATGCATGATTAGAGAATTAATTACTTCCATCAATTGTTAGAAGTGTTTAATTTTTTGAGTTTTTACTATTCAGTCCATCTTTAGAACGGGCAAATATGGATGTTATATGTAAAGGTATTCATAATTTTGAATTGTAAGTATGCAATTTAATTCAGAACTCTAGCGCAATCTATACATCCCTTAATTTAATTTTTATAAAAGTAAGGTACCCACATTCATGGTCGGTGTTGGACAGGCATCATGCCAACAGCCCAACACTACGCTTAGCTGAAACAAAATTGCAGAAACTGGAAAGGGGCAACAAAAGGACACATGCAGAGTGGAGTAATCGATTTGTCAGGCCCAACAGTACTTTGGGCCTACAAAGTCTGACCCTAGCCTAGGCTGAATCATCATTCTTCCTTCTTTTTTTTTGGGCCTTTCATTCGTAATTAAGCGTGATTATAAAGTTTAAACTCTGAAAATTTGAAGGGTTGGAGGGAGGCAGAAGGGAAATTTGAATGCCGACCATTTCTCCACTTTATTGCTTTGACGGGCCCGTCCGCCATGCATCTCCCTTGCTTGCTTTTTCCTGTTACTATAAATTATAAAGCAGTGCATATAGTATTAATTGAAGGCCGGCCCACCATCTGCTTTTGCTTTTGCCTTGGATTTTCATTCAGGGTGTCGCAAGGGAGTGCTGCATGTAAGCCCGCAGCAGATGTAGGTCCGTTTGGGAGGGCTTCTGCATTTGGGGTATATTGTATTAATTGAACTTTGGAATTTTTACAATCTATGAGATTTTTTAATCGAATTGTAAATTAGAGTTAATGGACTTTTGAAGATCCATAGATATTTATAAATACCTTATCACAAATTTTCATCACAGATATCCCCCATTTAACCTTTCATCACATTAAGATTTTAATTTGGACTATCTCATTGGCAAAAATCTTCATTCTTAAATGCCCTTGATCATACTATTTATGGAGCAATCGAGCCCCACCAAATGATCTAAGAGACCAATACCTCTAGAAACCCCATTGTCACTACTTGATTTTTGCTTAATTCGTTGTCAAAACCCCAATTTACTTCGAACACCTGATCAGACCGTTCCAATCCTTCCAAAATACTTAAAAATCCCTGAATACTATCATCAGACTTAGGACCTCCTAAAATATCTACCCCTGAAATTTCAACACAAGATTCCCTTCCACTTAATCTTTTATCAAACCAAGATTCCGTTTTGAACTCTCTCATTAGCCTGAAGCACCAACAACCCAAATCTCCTTGATCTTAACACCTTTGAATCAATTAGACCATACAATTGAACCTTATATACACCAAAAACATCTATCCATAAATTTTCAACCTAAAATTTCCTTATTTGCCTCATCATCAACAAATATTCCATTTTGGATGCTCTCGTTGACCCAAATTTTCTGATTTTGTTCCTCCAAAACCAATCAGATGTTTCCATTAGATCCTAAAAACCCTACCCACAAAAATTCCCAAAATACTTTTGGTTGTCCCTCCAATACACCAAGACTTCGTTTTAAAGCTTCGCATTGACTGAATCAAGTCCTTTCCAAATCTGCCCGATCTCAACATAATTGGGCCAATCTAACCCTACTAATCAACCCTAAAAACCCTACCCACAAGGATTCAACCCTAAATACTTTTGTTTGCCCCTCCAATACATTAAGATTTTTTTTCAAAGCTTCACATTGACTGAATCAAGTCTTTTCCAAATTTGCCCCCATCTCAGCATAATTGGGCCAATCTAACCCTACCAGTCAACCCATAATGCTCAAAAACACCACTCTGTCAATTTAAAAAAATAAAAAAACTCTCATTTTCTCTTCCATTACACCAAGATTCTATTTCAAAGTTAATAAATTAATCAAATCACTATGCCTCTAGATCAGTTTAATCCGAGCCTATTTAGTCCAATATGACCCTACCAATCAACTTAAAATGCCTAAAAACCCCACCTTGTAAAACTTTAGCTAAAAATACCCTTGTTTGCCTTCCATATAAAAAGATTTTGTTTTGGCCAATCTCATTAGCTCGTACCTGCAAAAACACTATACACACTCAAATCCATTTCTACCCTTCATTTTTTTATCCAAAATACCCACCATTATATTTGAATTTTGTTTTGGCCTCCTTATACTTGAATTGACTAAAATACTCCCAAGCTTATCAAAATTACTAAAATACCTAAATTAAATAATTAAATAAATACCATAATTAATTATGGTATTTCTTAATAATATTTTTATTATAGTATTTATTAATTATTTTAATTTTTTTATTGATTAATGGTATTTTGATATAATTAATTAGTAATTCATTAATTAATAAAATTTTTATTAACTGTGGTATTTATTTAATTATTTAAAAATATTAGATGTATTTTTTCTACTAGTATTTTTATTAATTATGGTATTTAATTAAATAAATACCATAATTAATTAATAAATATGGTTAAATAATGTATTGTTAATATTGTTAATTAATTAAATAAATTAAATATTATAAAATAATATTAATTAATACTGATAATTAATTAAATAAATTAAGTAGATGTTTGGCATAGGTGTTGGCTATGTGGCGTTATAAACGATGCATATTTTTTTTTTGGAACCGGTGCTACCACATAGGCGTTTTTGGAGAAAACAACACTGGTTTTATTGTCCAACATCCAAGATAATGCGACATCATTGCACTGCTGGCAACAATGCACTTTTTTCTTAGAAAACATTGAATTTGTCATTGCTCCAAACCACACTTTCCCAAATTCCATGACATGGTTTGGAGTATGTTTTTTTTTCTGGAAAAATGGTACCAAACAAGAGAGCATTGTTTGAAGTACTGCTTTCTTTTATGTGACATCACTTTTTTAGAAAATGGCATCGATGCCAAACATCCATTAAATAATTCATTAGGAAAGAGGAAGAAGGAAGTGATGAAGTGACTTCATGAGGGAGCAAGGAAGACTAAAATGAAGAGGGGTTGAGAATTCTAGATTGAAATAGGGAAGAAAGCTTACGCCATGATGGACGGACTTTTTAGTGAGTCCCATACGATGGACGGACTTTTTAGATTTTTACCAAATGTAGGACTCAACTCGGAACGCCAGAATCCATAAAACCCTTCCAATCTAACACCCAACCCACATATGTTACGATAGTATCATAGCCCTGCACTGAAACAACTAAATCAAAGCTTTTCATTTGTTGCCATGATCTCACCTTGAATTATTGAATTAGAGGAAGTGACATATTGATGAGGCGAATGAAATATATCTAATTAAGACCAAAATTTTATGTTTTAGCCCTATGCTAGCATTAGGGGTGTTCACGGGTCGGGTTGGGTCGGTTTAGTGGGATTTTCCCAACCGACCCGACCTAGTCGAGTTACCTAAGGTGGGAACCGAAACCAACCCACTGATAGGCCAAACCAACTTGGTCGGTTTGAGTTGGGTTGGGTCGGTTTCAGTTTTGCCCCTGTACAAAGCCGAATAAAACTGAAATATGTATTTTAATATATATATATATATATATATATATATATATATAAACAAAAATATACATACAAATAAAATATATTGAAAATTCAGAATATATATTTTCTGGAAATATATATCTCATATATTTCAGAATTTATATTTTTTAGATATAAAATTTTTCAGATATTTCGGTTTTTATGTAAAACTGAAATATCTTTATTTAATAGTTTTAAATATAAAATATATTTAAATTAAAACCGAAATATATATTTAAATAGATTAGGTTTTTCATAAAAACTGAAAATTGAAGTTTTTATTTTTTAAGATATTTTCTGAAAACATATTTAAAACTGAAATATGTATTTTTTAAATATATATATATATATATATACATACAAATAAAATATATTGGAAATTTGGAATATATATTTTCTGGAAATATATATCTCATATATTTCAGAATATATATTTTTTTAGATATAAATTTTTTCAGATGTTTTGGTTTTTATGTAAAATTGAAATATCTTTATTTAATAGTTTTAAATATAAAATATATTTAAATTAAAACCGAAATATATACTTAAATTTTTAAATAGATTAGGTTTTTCATGCAAAACTGAAGTTTTTTGTGCAAATATATCATCATTAACTGGATTTTTTTCAAAGCTTAAACTTAAACAAAACACAAATAAAATATATCAACTTGTAATATGCATTAAATTAAAAAATAAATAAATAAATACTAACATTTGAATGACTGAAGTTGAGACTTTGAGAATGAGACTTGAGCAGTTGAGCTTGAGGGAATGAGAGGGGCGGACCAACCAAGTTAGAGAATATAAGATTTTAAGAAAAGACAAAAGTGGTCAATAAAATAAAAAATTAGAAACCTTCTAAATTCTAATTTAAGTAAAAAAATAAAAAAAGACACCTAAGTGAATTCTAATTGTAATTGCCTAATGGGTCTTCTAGAGTTCTAGTTCTAGTAGAAGTCTAGAAGTAAAAGACTAGTAGGAATTAGGAAACTACTCAAACTAGGAAGTAGAAACTACCAAACTAGTAGATCTCTAGGTCGGTTCGGGTCGGGTTGGTTTCGGTTTTTACGCAAAAAAACCGAAACCGACCCGATATATCGATTTTTGTATGTGCCCAACCCGAAACCGACCGGTACAGATGAAAACCCGCCGACTCGGATTGAGTTGGTCCGAGTTAGTTGGTTTCGTCGGATTGAACATTCTTATGAACAGCCCTAGCTAGCATAAAAAAAGTAACCACAACTCCACCATTTTGGCGTATGCAGCTGCACTTAGTACGCATGGAACCTGACCCAATTTATGCCACGGCCCACGAAACTGAAAAATGAAAATTGGTGTTTTATTTCCGACCCAACCCATATTTTCTTTGTTTCTTTGTTTTTTTTTTTTTTTCTTTCATAAATCATAATGCAACCCACCATATTTTGTTTGGGTTGGACTATAAATCAGCAACGGTAGCAGGTCATATATTGAATGCATCTGGATTTGACTATAGATTTTCCTTTCAGTGAATGGACATATAACATCCATTATTATTCTTTGAGTAAGGGTGTAAATCGGGTTACCGATTGGAAGAATTTACAATGCATCGAGCTGCCCCAGGAATCAGGATGGGCCGCCTTCATATTTTAACAATGCTGAATCCAGGCTAGCCCAACTTGAACTCCTTAAATCAAACCCCCTTAACAATGTGGGCTTTTATTGCCAGTTTGTGGGATAGGTTATTACAGTTTCTATTTACAACATTGAAACAAACAATAATAGAGCTCGAAATTTTCAAAATATCTTTGCAAAGAAAGATTGCATCCCTGGTCCAGTCACTTTCCGTCGACTGGATAGCTTTGATCAAGTTGGCGCATGCAGTCGCTTTCAAGTTTCAACAATAGCCCAAGGGTTCTGAAGCGAGGTTACTGCACATTGACCAAACCGGTAGAGAAACGTTTTCTCTGGTTTATTATAAGAGAGAAACAATAAGGCACAGGGTGTTTTTCTTTGATTTCATAACCAGAGAGAACAGTCTTTTTATTGGGCAAAGAGTAAAGATACGTACGGAGGGTTAATGAAAGGCATTCTTTTTGAAATCACAAGGTATATCAGAAGTATTTTCTGTTTCTGGAGATAAAACGTTGATTTTTTATTATTTGGATGTTGATACACATACATACAGAGGCATATAAGGTTGATTATTTGACACCTTTGAAGAGGAAAAAACCTGCACAGTGTTTTGGGAGATTGGATTAAAAACCGGAATGCGCTCCGGATCCTAGTTTTATCGATTAATCGGACAGTTTGCCTATCCAACCCACCATAACTGAGACCGATCATTTGGTCTAGACCTTAGATGTGCTAAATTCATTTTGTAGATGGTCGGGCCAGGAGATAAATTTCCAGAAATCAGCCATTTACTTCAGTGTTAACACTTACAGGAGAATAAGAACCTTTCTTCTTTCAAAATTTGTGTCTCCGAATTGAAGGCAAACGTTAAATATCTTGGCAGCCCTTTGCTATTGGGGAGAGCAAAAGTCAACGAGTGAAAATATTTAATTCACAGATTGAAGTCCAAACTATCGTGGGGTGGGTGGGGGGATTACCTCCTGTTTGATGCTTCTCCAGGCTATGATGAAAATGAAGAGGAATACGTGTTCAAGACTCTATGACATAAAATTTCTCTAAGGTTAGCAAGTTTAAATGGATAGGAATCTTTATTGTAATAATTTGTCCATCCCAAAAAGGTAATAAATAAATTGTAAAATAAAGTGTAGGTCTTATATTCTTATTTTAATTAGTTTTTGAAATTAACTCAAAATATGACGTTTTCCTCTATATTCTATGTTTCCTATTTGGTGTAAATTTTTCATGGTTTTCAAAACTAAATCAGACTGGACAGTCGGGTCAGTCCCGTTTTACTCTTAAACCATCTTTTTGGCTAAAAATCATTGACTTGGTCAATAAACCATTGACTCAGGTGGTCGAACCATTTGAATTATCTAATGGTTTTTGGCCTTTTTTTTTTTATTTCTTTTGTTAGAATGAGTCATCTGTTCAATTTGAATGGTTGGACCGTTCGACCAGAGGACCGGAGCCCTAAACAATTCATTGTCTGATTCAGTTTTAAAAACCTTGAAATTTTCCAACTCAAAAAAAAAATTCCAAGACAAAGCCAATTCCCCATTTAGATAGTGTTATTATGTTACTTAAACTTAAAGCTAACTAGAATAGGAAAAGAATAGGGAGTAAGGAATAAAGAGCAAGGCCAATATTTAGCCAAGAATGGAAACACTCTACCTCAATGTGTGCAATGCATGTTCAGTTCGATTCAGTTCAATTCAGTTTGAGCCAAATTATCGATTTAATTACTTACACGAACCAAAACCGACAGCTGATATTGAAAAACTGACCAAATCAAATTGGGTCGAGATGGTTTAATCGGTTTGCAATTCAAGATTATTCATTAAAAAAAAAAAAAAAGGTTTTCCCATCGAACGTGCTATGACAACTTTTATATTTACTTCATTTATTATTGCTTCGTTGTAACTGTAGCACATATACTTTTTCTCAAGGGTGATTTTAGTCATTTTGATAAAAGCCTCTTTGACCTTTTCCTTCCGCCCTGACTGCTTTCTACCCTTGTGCGATACATGTATATAATCAGCAACTCCAGAACCTTACAGCAGCTAAAGAACCCAAAATTAACCATCTACAAGGAAGGAAAATATCAATCTCTCTCTCTCTCATGGGGATCTGTACTTCCTCTCGGACAAGCAAAGCAGAAGAAAGAGGAGGAGGAGAAAGCAGTTTTCGAATGTCGACGGCAAAGATAATCCACGTGGACGGGAGGCTACAGGAATTCAGGCAGCCAACAACAGCCGGGCACGTAATTTCCCAGAACCCCAACTGCTTCCTCTGCAGTTCGGAATCCATGAACCTGGACAGTTGCGTTCCACGATTGGCAGACGAGGAGGAATTACAGATTGACCAAATTTATTTCCTGCTGCCACTCTCCCAATCAAACAATCCCCTCTCCCTCTCCAACTTATGCGCTCTTGCCATCAAGGCCAGCAAGGCTCTGGGTACCAAACACAACTTGAACGCGCCGACGACCTTTTCCAGAAGCAGAAGCACAGTCGTAAGATTATTAGCGGCCGGATCTCAGGCTGGTTGTAAGGTTCCAACAGGTCTCGACGTCGCTTCCCAGGTGGGCCGTGCCCGTGCCAACCGACGAGGCATCGGGTACTAATTAATGAATTAACTAAAGAAAATGTATGTAAGGTTGAAGAAGAAAAAAGATTAAAAAGGAAGGAAGATCCATTATTCTTTCCTTCCATTTTTTTGTTTCATTTTTATTCACAACCCATGTCACCTCGGTTTTATTTGCACCTTTTTTTTTCTTTCTATTGCTGTAACATTTCACCTTTTTGATAGATAGAGCTGTTAATACATTTTTTTTCTTTTCTCTGAAAAAATAAAAAATAAAAAAAGTTTTTTCGTTCAATTCAAACGCTTGATAACGCCACGCCCACGCCCCCTCCTCGCTTCTGATGAAAATTTTTATACCAAATGCGGGAAGTGGTTTTCACAATTCACATCCACTGCAAATAATTAATAAAAGGGAAATTTTCCGATCAGTACAGTTTAGAATTCACAACATTTTTGTCTTTTTTTCTCCTCTGTATATTTTCACTTGTCTTTGCATCAAAGTCAAAGCAATTTCTAAGAGAAAAATTTTAATTAAAGAGTCTCCGGCCACTATTGCTAATCTCTCTCTTTCAAGTCATCTCCTCTCTTTTTTATATGTAGGAATAAAATATTACTGTGTTAAGTTAAAATAAAATAAAATAAAAATAAATTATATAAAACCTGAAATTTTTTGTTCTTGGCAAAGACTTGCAGTGACTTTGCGAAAAAGGCAAAATCATTGCAAGTGTTTGTGACAGAGAGCTTGGGCTCTGTTGTAAAGATTTTGATGTTTGTGACAAAAAGCTTAAGCTCTGTTTTAGAGAGACTGAACTATCTTGCAAGGGTTTTGATGTTTGTGCCAAAGAGTTTGGGCTATGTTTCATCTTCTTGAGGAAGAAGATGATAAACAGTATATATTATTTCAAAGTGTAATTTTGATATTTTCAAAACTCTTAAATCTCAGATGAGATAAGTGTATTTTATTTTCAATCTACATTAAGTAGTAGTAGATTGCCGCGTTTCAAAAGTTGTAATATTGGATTGTGGCATTTTCAAGTTGGGGACCAAATTACAAGGTATGATCCAGAATTTTCGCTTAATAAAATAAGCAAAAGTCAACAACTATTTTTTGAGCTTTCTATTTCCAAAATGCATTAGTTGTTTCCTTTTTTTAATATTATTAGTCATAAATGCGTTAGATGTAATTTCCTGCAGGGTTAATTACTGTGGTTTGATCAAAATACTGGAAAAAACAAAAGGACAAAAATGCACTTGACTAATCACTAAATTTTCAAAGCCTCCTCTTTTAAATTGAAACAAAAAAGACCCATATCATCTGCGAAGGCCTTTTGGGGCTTCCAAGCTAAACTAGTCCACCAGCAGAGACTCAACAACCTAGTCTACTCCTAGGAGTTCGACTGAATAAGGGAGGGTGATCTACTGTCGGAATTATATCCTGCACTTTCAAAAAGGGAGAAAAAAAAAATTGTCAAGGCAGAGAGTATGTGGTGAAATATGAATATATATACACATATTGACTAACCGTCCTAAGTAAAAGCCTTCCCTGAATATATCGAGTTGAGCTTGGTAGATGATGATGACGCTTTCTTCATCCCTACCCATTTTTATACATTATCCACTATTCATTCTACAAGGAATTTCGAACCTTTTAGACGAGTGTAAACCCATCGAATTCGGGATGGATCAAGTAATATTCGAATTCAAATCCGATTAAATATTTGAATATTTGATTCAATTCGAATTTAATTAATTAATAATTTTAAGTAATTAATAAATATTTTATTTATATAATATATATATAAATTATACTAGATATTTAAATATTTTATATATTATATATAAGAATTAAATAATCGATCAAATTCGGATATTTATTTAATTGAATCAAGTTGTATCCAATTTGCTATTCGGTATGAATAGGATATCTGAATTTGACCAATTAGATATTCGAATTATCTGAATCTGATTCGATTATGTCGAATCTCAAATTCAAAATCAGATTTTCGAATACCGTTGACACCCCTATGTAGCACCGACCACCAAATGAGAAAGTAAATTCTCTACTATTGCCATTTTCAGATGCACTATCAACTAACATTTTGCTTCTAGATTTGTTATAATTAGGATAAATTGCTAAAACCTCCCTCTCAAGTTTCTGGTTGTGGCTGAATCCTCCTCCAAAGTTTAATGACTGTAATCATCTCTCCTGAACTTTTTAATAAAACAATTTTAGAAAAAAAAATTAGAAGGATTTGACATAATAATTTATATGAAGAGAAAATTTGAAACACAAACATTTTTGTTAGAAATAACTGTATAGGCATTTTAGATACTTTCATGTCTAAAAACTCAAAGGAAAGTTTCGGTAACAACTAGAAACCCAAAGGGAGGTTTCAGCAATTTACCCTTATAATTGCTCTAGTTTTCACTCCTTTCTAAGCAAACCTGCACTGTCCGGAAATGACCCTTCTTTCAATTTAATTTACTGGTAATGAATTTTTTATTTAAGAATAAATCCTTCTATTTGCTTGTGGGAGCTAATTGATGCCTTGCCAATAACTTGATGGAATATAATATGACCGTGGTCTCACCACTTTCTTGTGACTCCACTCAAACACAGACGCACTACTGATCCAAAACAAAAAGGGAGAAGTACCGATCAGTCCAGCTCAGAATTTACTAGCCATGAAGTACAGAGGGAATGCATCCTGACCATGAATTGATGCCAAATTCACGAGCAGGATGTGATTTATAGCGGAGAAGAAGGCTAGTCGTAGGGGGTGGCTGAAATTCAGAATTCTGCATCATGTGTATTCGTACTTTTTCCGAACAAAAAAGCAATTCACATGATTGAATTGTTGACATGTTTGTGTTTCATTAAGGGGCTGTCGGGAAGTATTGTGGTACATGAATTCCGCTCCATTATGATGGGACCTGTGAAGAATTTTGAATTATAGCTCTCCTTTCTCTATTAATAGTCCCTTATAAATCGCATCCTATCCATCGATTTGATATCAATCCACAATCAACATCCATCTTCTGTACGGTAGGGTTAAAAAATTTTGAGCCGGACTGATCATTCATTCTCCCTCGAAAATGGTTCATTCATGGAAGGCATTCGGGCATGTTTTCGATAGCTGTTAAGGTTGCATTTGGCATTATAAGGATTCGTCACCTTTTTGCGGTTAAAATGCTTCTATAAATGTTGAGTTTTTAATTGCAAAATATAAATAAATCCTTAAAATAAGTGCTTATTCCAATAGGCATTAATATTGGATTAGGAATACACTAATAAAGACTCAATTATGTTTTAGAAATAAGTCCAAAATTAGTGTTTATTCTGACAATAAGTACTTATTTGAGAAGCCCAAATTGTGAACTTATTTTTAAATGCTTATAAGCTTATTCAATAACTGCTTATTTCTTTTCTGGCCAATCTTGACCCACCACATCATTTTATAAAGGGTGAAAAAGAAAAACCTCCCCTGAACTTTTGAGCAATTCGACAAAAACCTCCCTTCTATCACCTTCTCAAATGAAAAACGTTAGACTGATGCTTCAGTTTTTTCCAAATACCCATCCTACCCTTTTATAAATTATTTTACATACAAAATTATTAAAATAACCCTGTTTTAACTCAACAAAACGTTAAAAGATGATAGTTAAAGGAGGTTTTTGTCAAATTAAAGTAGGGTTATTTCAATAATTTTGTATGTAAAATAATTTATAAAAGAGTAGAATGGGAATTTGGAAAAAATGGGTGCATCAATCTAACGTTTTCGATCCGGAAAGGTGACAAGAAGGGAGGTTTTTTGTCGAGTTTCTCAAAAATTCAGGGGAGGTATTTGTTAAAATGAAACTATAGGGAAGGTTTGTATGATTGTCAGAAACTTCAAGGGAGGTTTTTGTGTTTTACCCTTTTATAAATACATATACTATCCCGTTTAAAATAAGTGCTTTTTCACCAAACATTCATAAGTGTTTATTAAAATAAATACTTGTTTTTAAGCACTTATTTTTCAAATAAGTACTCCTAAACTTGGCTTAAATTGATCACCTTTCTTTATTTAATATAACAAGGATGGTAGTGTAGACACCCCATTTTTGCACCCCTTAGTGTTTCTCCAACACTTTGAACTTCAAGCATGCTTTAGCTAACCTCTTAGCTGACCTAGGGGGTATTTTTGGAATTTTACAGAAATTGGGGCCTCAAGGATCCAAGACCATAGGTACGTAGAGTCCAAAAATCTAAATCTGATGACACCAAGATCACCTAAATGCAACACCGTTTATCCTTTCATCTTAAGACCCAAAGCTAGAACCAATTTCAATCATCCAATCAGAGTCATTTTGATCTTGAACCTCATTTCACATCAAATCAGAAAACCAAGACTATAGGTACGTAAAACCCAAAAATCCAAATCCAACGACATTAAGATCACCCAAATCAAACATTGTTTATCCCTTCATCTTAAGACCTAAAGTCAGAACCGATCCCAATCGTCTGATCGGGATTATTTTGATCCTAAACCTCATTTCACCTCAAATAAGAAATCCGAAATCATAGGTATGTAGATCCCAAAAATCCAAATCCAACGACACCAAGACCACCCAAATCAAACACCATTTATCCCTTCATCTTAAGACCCAAAGCTAGAACTGATTCTAATCATTCGATCAGGAACATTTTGATCCTAAACTCATTTCACCTCTAATCAGTAATCCGGGACTATGAGTACATAGATCCCAAAAATCAAAATCTAATGACATCAATATCACCCAAATCCGACACCGTTTACCCCTTCATCTTAAGACCTGAAACCGGAACTAATTCTGATCATCCGATTGGATCATCTTGGTCTTGAACATCATTTCATGTAAAATAAGAAAACCAAACCCATAGGTGTATAGAGCCCAAAAATCAAAATCCAACACTATTTTCCCCTCTATCTCAAGACTTGAAGTCAAAACCAATTTCGATCATCCGATCAGGACCATTTTTTATCCTAAACCCTATGTCACATGAAATCTGAAATTCAACCTTGTAAATGGATAGAGATTGAAATTCCGATTCCAATGGTACCAAGATCGTCCAATTCTGGCGCCATTAACCTTTCCATCTTGAGATCCTATGCTACATTCGATCTAAGCCCTTCGTTTGGAATTCTCTTTACAATAACTTTGAACCTAGGGCATCCCATGATCATATCCTTCCTCTCAGCCTTTAAAACCATCTTAAAATCCAAGATTTGATTAGTTAGGAGTTTCCAATCAATCAAACCACTCACCTAAAATTAGAATATCCAATTTAGATAAATTGGTGAAATATTCCACTTATTGTCTTGATTGATTGAGAGAATCTCTTCCTCTTGACATCCCATTCTCTCAATTAATCTCCCACCAAAAACCCCTTAAATCTCATCCATTTGTCTCCTCTGTGTGTATCTTAATTCTCCATTACCATGCCGAAAAGATGCAATTGAAAGCACCATAATATTCAACATCGTTACCTTTTCATTTATTGGGCCACATAACCTGAACATGGGAGCTTCAAAACATCTCCAACTCTGCTAGAAAAGGATGTCTAAGGCTTTTCGGTTTCTAGCGACAAAGCACATCATGCCAAGTCACCGTAGTTCAGGAGGTATTATATCTTTTGAGTTTTTTCCTTGTATTTATGCTTTCAAATTCATGCATTCCATTCTCATTTAAGTGATTTCAATAATTTCTTTTTTTATTAGTCTAGTAGGGTGAGTCATCTGTTGCCCAAAGATGAGCATAGATTAGTTTGTTTGTTTGTTAATTTTCTTTTCTTATCTATTCGTTGTTATATATTTTCACAAGCGGGGACTCATGCGATGCACAGGATTTATTAAGCGAAAGTTAAATAATAAAAAAGGTTATTTACTAAAAGACCCTTTATAGTTTCTTGGATTTACTAAAATCTACCCTATATTTAACATTTTACTAAAACACCACTTAAAATTTGCAATGGATTTAATCAATCTTCCATTAGATGATAGTAGAAAATGATAGTGTTGACCCTAATGTTCATTTAAATAAATTTAATTAAAAGAAAATAAAAATAAAAATACCATTTTGCCCTTAATAAAACACGGGCAACCACTTTATTGGCTATATTTAGTCAATTTTGTTTTATGTACAAAAAAAAGTGTTAAGTGCATTTTTGAAATAAAAAATCATGGGCCTAATAGCAAAACAAACACTCCTTAATGAAAGGTTGGTTAAGTAAATAAGTTGTAAAATATACGTGATGTTTTAGCAAAATAAAAACTATAAGGTAGGTTTAAGTAAATATGTAAAACTATAAGGTGTGTTCTAGTAAATGACCCTAATAAAAGCACATAAGAGTATACAATTGTTTTATATTTTCAACTTTTTAGATAACTAATAATTATTCATATTTTATATACTACATTTAATAACTTTTTTGTCATACAAAAATAACAATAATTAATTTTAATTAGGTTTATTCATCAAACTAATGAAACCAACCAACCCGATCAACTCGACCCGAGCTAGTTAGTATTTTAGGTTAGCTTTGGTTCCAAAATTTCCCAATTCGACCAAATTGGATCAGTTTCACTTTGGCCATCTGTAAACCAACCAAAATTAAACGACCTAACCATGGATATATATTAATATTTTATATTTTAAATATAATTTTTAATATGGAAATGTGGGAAATTTCACATATTTCTTAGTCTAAAATATTTTTATATCATAAATCTAATTTTTAGATTTATTTTTTAATAATTGCACTATAATTTTTAAAATTTAATTAAATTTTTAAGTTTAAATCTTTTGAATTGACTGACCAAACCAAAAATTAACTCAATTGATACAACTTGAGTGGGTCGGTTTTCACAAAAGGTCAGCTGACTTTAGCTTACCAATTACCCAACCTGACCAAGTCAATTTGGTTGGCCAAATAGCTCACGACCAAATCAAACCAACTCATGAGCACTCATAATTTAAGCTAAACTAATAATCTCATCTTTAATAAAAACAATAGTTTAATCTCCCATAATTATTGAAAATTTATAGCGAAAAATATAGAATTATTGAAAATATATTGATAAAGAAAAAAATATAATAAGTACTCAAAATACATTAACTTATTCAATAAATAGTACAACCTCAAAAAATAGTTTAATCTCTAATAAATATAAATCATAAGTTATAACAAAAATGCAATAAATATAATAAGTAAAACAAATTAAATTTAAAATTTTCAATAATAATAGTTTAATCTCCATTAATTATTGAAGTTTTATGTTAAATAACAAAACAAAATAAATTTATACATAATCATTGAAAATACATTTATCACAAAAAACAATAAATAATTACTGAATTACAATAAATATTAATTTTAGTATATATAATTATATAATAAATACAGATTAAGAGTTTAAAATTATTATTAATAAATATTAATTTTTTGAAAGTTATTTTCTCGAATTATTACTTGATTTAAGTGAAATTAGTTATTTACAATATTATGTAAAAATATTAAATTATTATTAATTTAAATATTATGTTATAATTATTTTAACTATTTATTACATGATTTATTTATTTTAACTATTTAAAATCTAGTTGTGTTAAATATTTTGTTATTTAAAATATTTAGTTGTTTAAATAATTAAATAATATGTAAAATATTTAAATTTTAGTTTATTTATTGAGTTTAATTATCCATAAAATCATAAATTATACTATTACTACATAATTTCATTATTATTTTTGTAATACATTAAATTATTATTAATTTCAATATTATTTTATAATTATTGCTCTAGTTTGAATAAATTTATTACATAATTTCGTTATTTTAACTATTTAAAATCTAGTTATGATAAATATTTGGTTATTAAATAATCTATAAAATATTTAATTTTTATTGTTATTTGAATTTTATTTATTTAAAACTATTAAATATTTGAAAATTTTTTAATTGATAATCCAGAAAAAATAATTTAAATTATTAGTACATAATTTTGTAAAAATATAAAATTATTTTTATGTTTTAATAAATATTTTAAATATATTATATAATTTTGTTAGAATATTTAAATAATTCTTATTTTTTTTAATCCAAACTTTCTTTAGATAGATATAGATAAAACGTAGGGGAGAGGATAAATTAGAAATTGGAGATAATTTAGAATATAAATATGAATTAGAGATAATTTTGGAGAAAGTGGGGAAGGTAATTTAGGAGAAATTTTAGGAAAAGAGATTATTTAGGTTATTAGAAAAGTACATCTCATTGGTTGTTTCAAAAATGACATGGAATTAAAAAATAAAAAATTCAAAAACCTAAGAAAATTTCTTCATTACTATGTTTTAATATATATATATATATATATATATATATATATAATACTTTTTAAAAAAAAGAAAATGGAAATCATTGCATGACATTAAAGTTTCAAGCATAGCTTAGCATGCATTTCCTTGTAGGTTAGGTTAAACAGTCTAGATTACAGTCCATATTGTCGTAGAAAATAATTTGTCTTGATAGGTTCAATCTCAACCCATGTTGGAAATCCTTTTAATAGCGTTCCTATTATTTTCATCACTTTTTTTTTATTTATTTTTGTAACCTTGTCCATTTATCGCATCATCAGTAATAAGAGTATTTTCATCCATGATTCCAATATCATTCTTTAATTTTCTCTCTTTATCTCCATAAGTTTGACCAATCTATCAACTCAATTAGCCCTTTTTATCTTTGATGCACCTCATGATAGGTAGTTTTGCTTGGAAACGGTGGGTCCTAAACCCATAGGATCACACTTGAATACCTACATGGTGTTTGGAAGCATGGGCATTTTAAGGGACCGATTTTCAAAAAAAATGTTCATGCTTTCAAGACCCGTTTTTCACAAGAAAAATGCTTCTGCCACGTAGGCAGTGAGCAACGCTATGTTGTTTGTTAAGGTGATTTTCATCACCATTTTTCATGTATGTGCTGACAGATAACCACCACATAAGATACACATCAGTCAACTGTTGGGGGAAATGGTTCACCGAAGCATGAAACACCAAATTTGACATTTATGCATTGGTGGGATCCCGAATTTCGAGACATGCCCGATTTTTTAATAATCGGCTGAACTAAACAATGAGATACATGGGTGTTTGTTGAAATGCCTATGTGGATCCGACGTAGCACCGTTTTTTTTTTAAACACCCATAGTTTCAAACATCCTCCTAGTCTAATTAGTAAGTTTCACCACTCATCTAAAACACTTTTAAATATCATTATAGCATGTTCTCTCCCCACACTTGCATTGTATTGTATCAAAACAAAATTTACATCATGGAAAAATCTCATCTGCATACATCCTTGCAACTTCAAACTTTCAATTTAGACTAATACTTCTCATCATTTTTCATAAAAGCATATTTTTTCCTTTTGAATTTTCATTCCAGAATATATTTAAGAACATCTACAATTTTCCATTTGATTTTATTAAAGTTCTTTTAATCCCTTCATCGTTTACTCATTTAATTGGATAGTTTAGATAGTCATGTCTTGTGTGTTTTGTTGTTCTCTATTTATTTTTCCTTGCTACTTCTTTACTAGCTTATATTCTTAGTTGATTAGAAAATAAAAAATAGTTAGAATTATGTTTTATTATTCTCTTGCTAATGTAGTATGTCTTTGTGTGGTTTTTTTAGTCCATAATTATTAAACATTCCTTGGAAAATGATGAAATAGAGGCCAGTTTAACCAGGTGCATGTGTGGTGCCTAACACCTTCTCACACCGTACCTTGGTCCCCGGACCCTAAGAATATCATCCCCTTTGGACAATGAGTCACCAAAAAAACCAAAATGTTTTTCTCAAAAATTTTTGGATTTTTCTAAATTTCCAAAAATTTAGATGGTAATTCCACTCCATACTCCATTCCGTCCCCCCTCCTAGTCGGGCAGCCACAGGTAGAAGCAAACTTTCAAATATCATATTTGTATGAAGAACATAACTTTTTCTACTCTCTAGACATTATACTCAAACTTGTTCACAGTTTGGGCTTCAAGCTTAACTTTGCACTATATTGGGCTTGGGCTTTGGGTTAGGTCCATTCAAATTCTGGCAAAAGACAAGCCTGACACCAGTCCATGGACAGATCTAATTGTACTTAAGTTTTATCAAATGCCACCTTAGTCACCTAGGGGTGCAACTTGGTCAGGCTTGGGTTGGCCTTTTGGAAAAATTTGAATGGGCCCTACCTAAAAGCCTAGGCCCAAAGCAATGTAAAATGCTAACTCGGGCCAACTTGAGTTGCACTCCTAATTTCACCCCATTAAAACTATGATACTAGGCCTATCAATGCCCACCACATCAATTAGGTTAGATCCTTGTAAGGATGAAAATAACTGGCAATACAAACATAATACCTCTTGATATGTTGTGATGGTCCAGCATTACAAGTAAAATTGTAGGCATTTCAGCATAAAAGGTCTCATAACTTCCAAGTACATGGCAAAAAAATAAACTCAAGTAGATGAAATGATTAACCAGAGGGGAGGCCACCGTAAATTTTTTTTAGAATCCAAATAAAAACAGATAGGGAAAGGGGGTGACATGAAAACCTTACCCCTCTAAATAATCTATACAAGAAGATCATCCCCTCATAGAAATAACATAGCAAACACTAAGATGATCTTTAACACATACAATGCCCTATTCATTTGGTTTGGTGGTAAGTTACTTACCTGGTTAAATGCATATACCCAAATAAGTGTGACATGGTAAAGTGTTATCCAAATAAATACATTTGCCATGTTCTTTTGCTAAAAATTGTTAGTTGGATAAATGAGAAAATTTCCCAAAGGGAGCCTAGCTTTTTTATTCTGTAAGGACATTTTGAGCTTATACAGTTTGGCCAATTTCCCCCTTTATGGGTAAGTAATTTAATCATCTGTGAGGTGAGTAAAATTTTCTTGGGTAAATTGTCAAAAGCTTACCCATAGAAAAGTTTTATTTTCGTAGATTCCACATTTAACTGGAAAAAGAATATGAGAAAGTTGGCCAACTTTCCCCTAAAGTATAGATCATTTTAATCCAAAACCAAACTCTTAAGCTCTTATTGAACGGTGTAAGAAAAGTGTTACAAAGCCACAATATCTAACTGATAGAGGTTGAATCGCCCAACTTCCCTGCTAGGGGACAGCTCAAACAAGTGAGTGTTGAGGTCGACGGACAGATCTGCTAGAAGCAAGAGATCAAAGTACCTAGGGGTTTGGACTCGAGCTAGGAACTTTGATGCTTAAGTTAGTCGAGCTTAGTGAGCAAGAAATTGAATGGAGATTCAGAGAGTTAGAGAGCTTGTATGAACTAAATCGCGCACATACCTTGTGAAGGCGTGGAAGTGTCATTTTATAGACCTCAGAGTCCAAGAGTCGTGTCTAAGATATCCAGGAACGATAAGGCTCATCGGCTCGTTATTTTCGAGGCACGCTCTACCGGTGTTTGTGATGATCCTCATCCAGTCTCCTCGAAGCAAACGAGACTGGGGCCATCCTTGCCAAGTGGACAACACATTGCCGTCTATTTCAAAATTGATAGGCATGCCAATCAAATAAGGACAACCCACAACGTAAGTCGGTACCCTAGAGGTTAGTTGGCTACTCAAGCTTTTGGATACCCAGGTTGAAGAGTTAAGCCGGTATCCAAAGTCATTTGCTTGCTCCCTCGAGGTGATATGCTCTGTTCTATAATGGAGCAACCCGCCGGTCTTCCATCGATCGAGATGTATGTCAGGCTAATTGGCACGGGTCGGTCTGGCCTGGTGCAGCCTGCTTGCACATGGCACTGAGGTGTCATTAAACGGTTGAGAATCACCATGTGGCCCTATGTGATTGGAAGGCCAAATCACCCCTCATCACTAGCTATTCTCCGTATTAAAAGAATAATCCGCCATTATATCTGCCACATGATTGTGTTTCCTATATTCATGACTAATTTTCTATGCAACATTTCCACATAAATCTATAACCTACCCCCATATGGACAATAAGGACCAAGGAACCGACACCACGCCACTCACCATGTTAACTATCAATGTCCAATTGATCTTACTCGTGTTATTTATGACACAGTATTCAACACATATTATATGAATAGGGATTCAAATACTAATCAACCAACGAAAGTTATTTTAGTGAATT
Organism: Nelumbo lutea; assembly: GCF_056320005.1. NCBI lineage: Eukaryota > Viridiplantae > Streptophyta > Magnoliopsida > Proteales > Nelumbonaceae > Nelumbo > Nelumbo lutea. The sequence goes on from NC_142684.1 coordinate 115,372,604, forward strand.
TTTTTTCTAACCAAACCAAGTTAATCAAGCATAAACCAATTCTACTTCTAAAACTAACAGTTCTATTGAAATTACATGTGGCTTCCTCCCTTTTGAGTACTAGTAAGCGTGCATGTGTTTTACACGTGGCAATTCTAAATGATGATAATGATAGTAATAATGTATGCAAAAATTGTTATAAATATGTTTTTTTACTTTTTTTATATTTTTATTTTTATTATTAATTGGATGTAGATTGCAAAATTCAAATATGATTACATAAACACTTCATCTAAATATGTGATAATTGGATCAAGTTGTGAAGTTTCAAGTATCATTGACAAACATACCTACTTGACAAGATTCTTCTTTTTGTAATGTTTCATCTTTTTAATGTATATTTTTTTGTTAATTTATTAAAAAAATGTAAGATTCAAATAGAGGGAATTGAATGAGGTGAAAAATATTAGTTCAATTTACAATTTAAACCTCATAATTAAATAGGGACTAAATTCAAAAATGAGTATTTTAATCAAAAAAAGTTTACGATCTCATTCATATTTTTAATAGTAGTGTAAAAATAGAATTATATATGTGTTCAATTTTTTATATATTTTTTTGTATTATTATGTGTAAAAATAATTTTGATATTCCACACTTACATTTTGTTTAAAATGATAATAAAATAATATTATACATGTGCTTGAATATTTTTTGCAAAATTTATGTATTTTTATATGTTATTAATAATTCTGATATGCCACATTTACTTTTTGTTTAATATAATAATTTTTATTATTTATTTATGACATTAAATGTTAACACATTTGACCCAAAAGTTGAATTATTGATATTTGTCAAATAGTAAAATAATTTCATTTTTTGTTAGTTATAAATTATGGATTTCATTTTTATTTTTAATAAAAATAATTCTTTTTTATTACACTTATTTTTTAATTAGATTAAAAGATATCATAAATATGTCTAATTTTTCTATATTTATTTCTATTTTTAAAATTTTATTACCTAACTATGACTTCATAAGTTGATCAATTGGATTCCAATGGTTGAATTACTTTGTCATCACTTGGATAAAGAATGGTTATATTATTAAAAATATTGTTGTAGATCTAATTAGTAGCATTTATTATTGAAAAATAACTTAAATATAGAATTTAATAAGAGAAAATAGAAGTTAATGTCTTTAAGTATAGAACTTAAGAAGAGGATATCAAATGAAGCGTAAAGTAATAATTGAAGTTACATTTTCAACCCTTACAATTAGAGATGGAATAAATAGACAAATATGGACATTATAGTAGTCATTAAAGATGGTATTAAATTTGTAATAAAATGACTTTTATACCCTTTCTCAAACAAAGAAATAGAGGGTAATTTTAGTCCAAAAAAACTTCTACAGTGCATCCGCACTTTTATATATAGTATAGGTATAAATTGAGTTAAATAGACCCCAAAATGATGTTTGTCTCATTATCTCTTTTTCTATGAGGTCGACGACAAGTGAAAGAACAAGGAAATGCCACGGCAGAGGTAGAGCTAGCAAATGGAATAATGATTAAGACATCCTCTATTATAATTCCATCTAAAGATTAAATCCTAGTAATTTTATTCAGTGTTTGGAGTTACATACACTTTTCTCCTGTTGTGCTTAAACAAGTTGAGATGGGATTTCCTGAAAGCAAAAAATATGTATGAACACTATGTTACACCCAAGATATTTTTATGAATGGTTGGATATCGTTTCTATATAAGAGTGTTAGTACAATTTTTGCTTTTACGAAATCCAAATTTGCTTATACCTTCCCAATGTATGCATCTTATGTATGTCTCTCCCTTGAGAGAAGTTATTTATCTATTTTCTCAATTTTTCCTATCTTCTTTTGTTTTAAAAATATTAAAAAGTAATCATTGCCAATTTTGATTAGATTAATAAAGTTGCACACTAATAGAGAAAAAGACCTTTAAATTTTCCAAACCCGTTGATTTTAATGCATGATATTATTACATTTAAAAAAGGCATCTAAGAGAGAAAGTGTGTGGATAATACAACATAATAAAATAAAAAATATTAAAAAATATTAATAAGTCAAATAATATGAATAGGTTGAGGTCAAACAATCAAACATAAAACGGAAAAAATAAAAATATATTTTAAAAATTATTAATTTAAAAATCCACTAAACTTTCTGTTAAAACTAATAAATATTAACAAAACTTAATAAAATTTAAAAGCACTAATAAAAATCAAACTTAATAATAAGTAGTTTAAATAAAATTCCATTAATAAAATTAAAAACATTTCAATTCCACTCTAAAATGAAACTTAATAAACACTAGCAAAAATAAGAAATTCAAATACAAAAGTATTATTGCAAATAGAACCCGTGTTTTAATGTTGTATTTTATTTTTTAATAATATTGTGTATAGTGCCCATACTACACAAGAGGCTTATATAAAATACAAGACCCATTAAAATGATATAAAAATAAAAAATTAATGAGTGGTTCCAATTTGTCTAGAAACATGTAATGTGTGATACATAACATATTATTATTATTATTATTATTATTATTATTATTATTATTATTATTATTATTATTATTATTATTATTATTATTATTATTATTATTATTATTAAATAATCAGCAAGTTTTTATCTAGCAACAACTAAAAGTTAAAAAATTAATAAAATATAGTATTAATTTGTACTTAGGGATGATCATTTATAAAAATTAGTATAATTAATATTAATAGAATAATTAAAAGTGATAATAAAAATAACAAATTATAATAAAATAACAAAATAACCATTTATAAAAATATAAAAATCCGCATAGGTATTTATCTATTTTTCCATTTTTGTATTATTCTTATTTTTTGTTGTTTTAAAAACATAAAATAATAATTATTGTAAGGACCTTTAAGTATTTTAGGCCCCCTTAAGGACTAAAGAACTCATGATACCAAAACCCTAATATTAATAAAGTAATAAAATATTATTAAATTAATAATATATAAGATAATAATAATAATAAAAGAATAGTACTATAATAAAATATTACTAAAATAATAATAGCAAACAAAGATATTAATTATTAAATATAATGTATAAATAAAATATTAATACAATTTATTTTGGGATAGGAAAAAAATAATTTTAGTTATAATAATATTACTACTAACTAAGTAATAATAAAAAGTAAAATAAAAATATCAGTATTAATAATCAAATAATATTAAGCACAAATAAAATATTAATATAAAATATTCATTATAAATACTAAGATATTAACTATTAAAGTAATAAAATAATAATAATAATGTACAAATAAAATAATAAAATGTTAATAAAACTGTTAGTTGATTCCAATTTCAACTCCAAATGAACCAAATAATAGCAATTGGAATCCAATAATTATATACACATATATATTATGTATAACTATATAAAGTTTATAATTGATAAATTTAATATTTTATATTTATATACATTATTATACATATATACTTTAAAAATTGTTGGTTTTTAAATTTTTTTTTTGTCATTTTAAACACAATAAGATGGTTCAAGATTAAATACAAAGATGATCCAAAACCCAACATAATAATCAAATGTGAATGTGGATCTAGATTCCATAGTTGAATGCAGATACAGATGTAATTGGTTCTTATTTGAATCCAAACTATTTACAATCTTACTCTCTACATCGTGTGGAACAGTAGATCTGCGCTAAACCTAGCTCAGAAGAAAATAGTTGCTTGAGCTCAAAATTTTATTGGTTTAGCCGAGTTTAGGCTAAGTAATAAATGATCATCCCTAAGTAGGAGTCTTAAGACATTTATAATTAGGTCATTATTAGTTTTAATATTTTAATTAAATTTTATAGTCTTTACATTATAACACAAACAATTTATTTTATTATTTTTAATTATTATTATTATTATTATTATTATTATTATTATTATTATTATTTTATGAACTACTAATTTTTATTAATTTCTTAATTTTTAATAGTTCCTAGATAAAAATTTGCTAAATTTTAATTTTATTTATTAGATTACCCCTTGTGCATTAAGAACATCTCTCCGTGCACAATACTCTATAGGAGGATGAGATGTTCTCCATGTGTGGCTACAATGTTATGTGGGTAGAGTTCTTGTGGTTACAAGATCCGAACTCCTGTCTTAAATCTTGAGCTTGGACTTAAATTAATTTAACTATGACTGTCAACACAAATTGCATGATAAATTTGGAGCACAAAAAATGAAGAAGACAAATTCAAAGAAATTTAATTAACTTTTTTTTTTGTAAAATGTAAGTGGGATACAAACTATTTTTTTTTCTTCTTTTTTTTTTTTTGAAGAAAACCCTCTGATTCTCTTATCACAAACACGACCGAACATATATTTGTAACTTGTATTTGTAACTTGTCACGGACACGACCCATAAAGCTTGACAACTTTAGTTGTAAGAGGTCCCTTGGTTGTAATGATTCAATGAAGTTCTTCTTGGTTGAAGCAATTTGATAGAAGATTTCTTGTTTACAATAATTTGATGGGAGCTTTCTTTGATTGCAGCAACTCAAAGGATCAAATCCTTCGATTCACATGGCACGGGACTACAACAGTTTTGAAGCTTCAACAATTGAGGAGTCAAAATTCTAGTTTTTCTTTCCCGTAGCAAGAAAGGTTAAACAAAACTTGGGAGCTGCTGGAGGGAGCCAAAAGGGGAGAGCCGAAGATGGAGAGAACGATCATAGTTGAGCATGTCTCTTGACATGCATGTGGCTAATAGCATTTAACTTGAAACTTTAACAGCCACACAGGAGCTAGAGTTCTTTCAAATTCTTTTGTCTTCTCCGGTTCGACATTCCTTCTCTTAATTTTTTATCTTCTCTTTTATGTAAAAGAATCTACTCTCCTCTTCCAAAAAGAGCCTACCAACTTGACATTCAAAATCATGTATGAATGGAAGTCTAGTTTTGATAGTCGTGATTCCATCTCATTTGACAATAATGGAAATGTCATTATGGGTGATAATTACCATTTAATCAATTAATTAGGGGACCCACAAGATTGGCTTGAGATTGAGAGATACCTGGTCCAATCTAACGAATAGGATTCTCTTTGTTAAATTTGTATGGGAAATTGTCTAAAACTCACCATGAGTTTTCAGCATTTCTCTTAAACTCACTACAACTTTTCAAAATGTCTAAAACTCACCATGTCACTAGCTTAAACTTAAAAAGACTAACAATGTTAATATATTACCATTTTAACCTTCACAAAAAAATATAAAATATATACAAAATAAATTAGCGGGTGTTAATATATTACCATTTTAATATTTAGACATGAAAAAATGAAAAAGTTCAAAAAAAATATTTTCAAATATAAAATACATAAAAACATAGAAATTATAAAAAAAATATAAAATTTATAAAAATTGAAAAACAAAATAAAAAATTATTTTCAAATTATAGAAACTATAGAAATTGAAAAACAAAATAAGAAAATAAAAAATGTAGAAAAAACACCAAAAATTATAGAAAAACACAAAAATTGCAAATAAATAACAAAAAATACAAGAAAATTTATAGATTGTAGAAAATAGAAAAATGTAAAAAAAAAAACAGAAATTATAAAAAAGCATTGGAAATTATAACAAAACACTAAAATGCAAAAAAAAAAAAGGAAAATTGAAAACTGAAATAGACCATTTTTCCTCTAACTCACCATTCAAGGGTAATTTGATCATGTAAATTGTTTTTTATGCTAACATGGACATCTCTGTTAAGAAGCATTAACGGTGCACTAACGGAAGGTGAGTTTTGGAAAATAAAAACTTACTGACATTGTGAGTTTTAGACATTTTGAAAAGTTGCGGTAAGTTTAAGAGAAATGTTGAAAACTCATTGTGAGTTTTAGACAATTTCCCAATTTGTATTGACATTTTTAAGTGATTCAGTGGGATTATAACAATCAATATTTAAAATTAATAAGGGAACCATGTAAAGAGGCCATTTGGTAAGAGATTGGGCCCACACATAAAAGAGATTTTTGGACTGCACTCCCCCTCAGAAATCTTTTTTGTAGCCCCCTCCTAGTCTACTAGTATCCATAGGTAGGATTCAGACCCGTAGGTGGAGATAGGATTTCCTAGGGGTGGACTGAATCATAAAATCCCCTAAAAGGAAATTCCATTAAATAATTAGAACTTTTCTTTCCCCAATCGGCACTGACTCGGGTAGTCTTTGTAAGCATTTAAATGGATTTTCACAAGGACTTGAAATGGATTCTTTTGACTTAAATGGTACGTGAATTAATCCACCCAAAATGGCAATTTAGCTAACCTGATCTTTAATTAGTGGGACCATGTTCATTTGTCCTTAAAAGTTGATTGGGAGACCTCTTGTGAAAAGTCCACTTGGCATCTAGGTGCAATAACACATCATGAGTAATGTGGTCCGTCAAGATCCAAACCAGCATCCCCCCTTTTTTTGCTTTTTGTTTGTCATTTATTTTCTTCAATTCATATTGGGCTCAACACCTTGGGCCAATACGTTGGAGGGCCCACACATTGGGCCTCACACAAAAAGATCTCATCTTAATGGGCCCAACAACCTCTTTTCAATTTTTATTATATATTGGGCCCTATTCACTTCTTGGGCTAAAAATTTACATACCAATAAATACTAGAAAATTTAATTTAATTATAATATTTAATGATTAATAAAATAAAATAAAACTCTAATGGATAATATGAAAAATTATTTATTATTAAAATTATTAATATAATTATCATTGTTTCACCTTTAGACCAATTCAAAAAATAGGATATTTTAATCAAACTAAAATTTTACACTCTCATTTTCACTTTTAATATTAATATAGATGAATGTATGTATAAGAATTAGGCTGCATTTAGTTGTAATACATATTTGAATCAGATACAAATATGTTGCACCTAGTTTAATTCTGCATCCGTTTATTTGTAACTGCGCTTTACATTTTCTTCTGATATAAAATTTGTGTTTAATGTATTTTTACACTCAAAATTAATTTTTTTTAATCTTATGCAAAATTCGTATCACCTGTGTCCTATCACAATTTTCTTTCATATAAAATGGGAACCACGTCAATATCTCACTCTGTCTCTTGTATATAAGGTGGGATCACACTATTTTCCTTTTCACAAACAAATAAAACTGAAAAACTCAACCTATTTAAAATCCCATAAAAATTTGCAATGCAGCCAAACGCAGCCTTTAAATCATAGTATATGGGCACATTGTTTAAGGGTTGGGCAAAGTCAACAAGATCACATGCCATTGTTCTGAACATAAAGGGAAGCTGAAGTGATTGATTTTTAGTAATTTCCACACCTTAATACGCACACGGTTTCCCGTGTAAACGTTGTAAAATAGCCAATGAATTTGGAGATTGATGCCTTTTTCAGGTGAATCGGCCCCCCAGATTCCACCGGGACAAATCCAAAATCCAAATGCGGTGAGGTTTATAAGAAGAGTAAACCAAACCAAACCCAATTCCTATTTTAATCTTTAACCAAGAGTAAAGTAACCACACACAGGTCGCTACTTACTTATTATATATACCTCAGTCCCCCAGCTCACTACCAAGTAAGTACCAGTGGTCGAGTCAAGTACAAGCATCATCATCATATCACTTCCCACAGTGTCAAATGACCACAGCACCCTTCTCTTCAAACCAGGTTTGCAAACTCTATAGCAAGGGTAGATCTGTAATTAAAGTTGATCTCTTTAACAAGTCTCAGCAAGTATCAATTGCCCGTCCGTCTATAAAAGTGACCTTATTCCGATAAGTTGAGGCCATCCATCAAATTCATCAATCCTGAAATCCTGAAAGAAAGGATTCCGATTAATTCGTTGTGAGGAAATGGCTGTCCGCAACCGCAACCGGCGGCCACAACACCTACTCCCCCATCATCTCATCTTGATCTTGGTGGGTTTTGTAGGAATAGCCATCAGCAGCACTGCCTCCGCACAGAAGCAGAATGCGAGCGAAGAGTTCTTAGCAGGTCACAACCAAGCCAGAGCTGCAGTGGGTGTCGGACCCCTAAAGTGGAGCATGAAGCTAGCCACAGACGCCAGCCTGATGGTGAGGTACCAAAGGGACAAGATGGGGTGCAAATTTGCAGATCTCAGCAAGTCCAAGTACGGCTCCAACCAGATGTGGATGAGCGGACCGGTATCGCTTGCGACTCCGGCTGCTGCCGTCGGATCCTGGGTAGAAGAGAAGAAGTACTACGATCATGCAACCAACTCATGCATCCCGAATCATCAATGCCTTTCCTACACACAGGTGGTCTGGAACACCTCTTCGGACTTGGGATGTGCACAAGCTACCTGTGTGAAACCGACTCCTACTACCATTACTATATGTTTATATGACCCACCTGGAAATTTCATCGGACAGAGCCCCTACTAGAGCCAGAGATAGTCTGATAGTCAGGATAGAGAGAGAGAGAATGTGTGTTCATGTTGTTGGCTCCTTTATCAAGTTTCAGCTTCACGTGGTGGTAGGTGGTACGACTTACTTACGAGGGGGACCATTCTATCTCTCTAATCAAATCTTTTACTTAATCTGAGTATGAGTAGTAGAAACCAGAAAGTAGAAAATGCTGGGATATTAGAGTAATCCTCCTTTTCTTTTTCCTTTTTGGACGAGCGAGTTATCGTTGTTAAGACAAGATAGTCTATTACTTAGTCATAAATAAAACAGTTGAGTTGATTTGGATTAATTCAATTTTAATTGATGTGGGTAAGGGTAATAAATCAAATGAACCGACGCGACTGAGGGAGGCAACTTGCCCACGATGCAGGTCGGATGGTCTCTCTATATGGAACTCTCTCAACTCAAGGAATCTCCGTGTTTGTATGATGATTATTAGTACCCGTACGAAGAGAGCAATCCCTTTCTCGCCTACTCCACACATGACACATGGAATGGAATGGCACCATTCTTAATTGTTCGCATTTTTTTCTCCATTGCGTCATTGCATTGCTGTGCCGTTCCTTTTTTTTTTTTTCATAAAACGGAAAAATGTGTATATTTGGAACCATTGCCGCCAAGTTGGAGCCACGTCAGTGATTTACTATTCACGTTGGATGTCAAGTCATCAGCATTGGTCCCAAAAGAGAACGTCAAAAATCGTGTTTCCTTTAATGGTGCCGTTTTCTTGATTCTTTTTTATTTTTAGGGAAAATTCTGATCAGTGCCCTGCACTTTGGCTTGAGCGATAATTTCGTCCCTGAACTTTAAAATGTGATAAATTCAGTGTTCAAACTTTTAAAATGTGATAATTCAGCACTTAAACTTTCAAAATTTGACAATCCAATACTTGCCATTAACCAATCGTTAAGTGACATTTGAAAAATCAAAAATATCCTAAGAATACCATATAATTCTCCTTATCAACCATCCAAACATTGATAATTAAATGAGCAATCCCAAATTTTATATTTTTCTAAACAGTCACCAAGTTTTTTAAATAGATAAATAAATTTACCCAAAAAACATTTACCTAAATAAAAGTGCAATTACCCAAATAACCTAAAAAGTTATAAACGAACAAGGCCTTAAAAGGCAAATCACTAACATGGCTCTAATGTGACGCCATCTCATGAGAAATCAACATGGATACCAAACAATCACCTTAAATATAGAAAAGCGCTTTTATATCTCAGCTGCAATTAAATGGCCATAAATGGTAAATCATATTAGGGTTGTATTTGGTATTGTGCTATTGTATAAAATGGATATAAAGGGTGAGATAACATTTGCTTATTGTCATTTATTACAGGAGTGCCACTTAAGTTTCACGTAGGAGAAAAACACTCACACAACAGTCCCTCTTTAAAAGTTATTTTCACATATAAATGATATTTCCTCTAAAATTTATTAAGACAAAAGTCAATACAATTTATTTATACTTATCAGTCAAGCCAAACAAGATTTTGGTATGGTGAAGTCTAATCACCTAGGTGACATGATGTGGCAGAAAAACAAGTATATGCAATGTAATAATAGTATGATACCAGACACGCCTGGAAGATTAAACAATGACTTAGCCAGTTTCTTCAGCAAGGTTGTAACGACCCAAGATCTAGTGGGCACAACATTGTAAGTTTCTTCAGCAAAGTTATTTCTAATATTTTTCAAGGGGGAGGCCCGAGGCTGAGCGAATTTTAAGTTAAGGAACAGGCCTCAAAAATTTTTGAGTGTTTACTCAATGTGTTAATCAACTGATCCAGATGAGATCTGCTTCAGTGCTCAAACCGTTTCCACAGCCTTTTACAGTCATGCATTGGAAATATCTTTGTATTTATATGTTTTTTTTTTTTCATGAGAAGTATTCCCAACGCAGGACTGCAATGGATTATGCGAATGGTGTGAGCATGATCTTGTGAGGACCAAATCCGATTTTGACTCAGACTGGACTGTAATGGGGCCGGATTCAATTGCATCCAAACATGATCCATTTATTAAAATTTCATATCCAGATCCGACCTGAAAATATCGCAAATGGCAGGTTTGAATTTGATCGATCCTACTCCATTTTATTGCCAATAAAATAAAGAATAAAAAATGAAAAACAGTTAACTTTTAACATATATAAATATTATATAAAAATATAGAATATTATACATAACATCTATATGTACATTATTATATTACATATAACCAGAGTTGATTTTTTATATCAGTTAATAAAGGGATGAAATCAGCATTCATCCAATATATGGGATCGAATATTAGATTTTCGGAGCCCATTGATAACCCTAGTTTTCAGGTCCTTTCATTTGGTAAAATTTACACAACAGAAAACTAGGTTGGGACAGTAGATGGACAAGTAGGCTGTTAGGCAGATTGATGGAGCAAGGAATTAATAATTCAAGGTCTCGGATCTGCTACCTGCTATGAATGTAAATATAAATATATACAAGCTTCACGCTTGTAAGTTAAGTCATACATTACCCACCAGCTCTTGGACAGCTTCTATTTCTCAAGTAAACACTACTTGCACTAAGGCTCCAAATTTCGAAGAATAATATCTCCCTAACGCTGCTGATAGGCACCACCACAGCCTTGGATTCGAGTTTCCTAGTGGAGGTTGAATGGCAAAGGAATTCTCCACGTGACAAGTTGCCTATTTGCCCGTATGTTTTCATGAATATAATTAAGGGTAAATTAAAAAGACCCCTTGTACTATGGGGTCAAGTCCCCCTTGTATTTTTTTTTTACAACCCCCCCCCCTGAACTTTAACCATTAGACAAACACCCTCTTGACTGTTAAGTCAGATGACGGAAAACGTTAAATTATCAAAATACCCCACTAAACCTTTTCTATTTTCTTTTTTCTTGCCCTTTTTCCCGGATATCTTGAAGAAAGTACCAAATAGAGATTTCAGAAAGAATTTAGGAGCCAGGGCTCTGATTTGTTTGTGTTATTTGTTTTACCAGTAATGGCGACCTAGGCTTCTCAGTTTCTTGGTGGCACTGAATGAAATGGATAACGAAACCAGAAGGAAGAGGCGGGCCCACCATTAACTACACAAAACCAGAAGGAAGAGCTAGGGCTATGATTCTCATTTGGGTTTGAACTGCACAAATTTTAGACATGTATCGAGCTTGAGACTCACAAGAATTCAGAGACACTTTGACAAGATCAACAAACCCGCCATTAAAACCATAGAGGTTAGTTTTCTCATCATCACCGTTCGATTGCTCTCATGTTCTTTGGTATCCTTCATTCTGATTTATTGACTCCTGCGTAGACCTTATTTTGAAGTTCCAACTTTTTATCATTCATTTGTTCAGAGCCCAGATGAAGATATCATTGCTGACTATGTTCATAGACATAAACAGCCAGCTTTTAGACCATCCTCTTCTGAAGAATCACAAGATCCAGGTACATATGCAGAATTAAAGCTAGCACTATCTATCTATCTCATGAGTTTGCTCGTCTGTCTGTAATGGAGACCACCACCAGAAATGCCAAGAGTGAGCAAGGTAGAAGGGATGAGAAACAAGATAATGGCAGTGAAGGAACAGGACATGCATGGCAAACATGGCATCTAGGTGGGGATATGTCCCAAGGGAACGATTCCCATAAAGTGAAGCTTAGTGAATGATGTGTTGAGAGCCAAATCTCTGTATCACTTTGGGAAGAAACAACACATACGCAGGCTTCCTCTTCCCACCCATTAGGACTTGCTTCAATGATCAAGACACCCACACCCAGTCATGGCCCACCACCAATGCATCCATATTAGGGCCTCTCAGTTCACTCTCAGAAAACACCAGATGGGTCGCACAGGTCTTTGCCGGAATGGGACCGCTGAAGACTGTTATGTTCTCTGGGCATGTCTTTTATCATGCTGGCAATCGGAGAACGGTTTCAATCGAGAACACAATGAACAGTATAAAAAGGTTAGTTTGAAAATTTAAAAATCTTTACACAGCCGGATAAAAAAATTTTTGAAGTTAACTGACAGAATGTTAAACGGAAGGGGGTCTTTGTCAAACGGCTAAAGTTCAGGGGGGGCTTTTGTCACAAAAAAAAGTACAAGAGGACTGTCACTAACTCCATAGTACAAAGGGTCTTTGTAATTTACCCTATAATTAACTCTTCTATAAAAAGAAAAACCTTTATGAAAAAACATGCTCAATAATCTCCGCTCCATTTCTGATTGATTTTCAAACATTGTTTTCATTCACCTTTAGACTTGTGATTTTTTTATTATTATTATTATTTTCTCTACAATCACCCGTTCTTGATTTTGGTCATCTCTTTCAGATGATATAATTTCTATGTAATGTCTCTTTGATCAACTTTCCTACTATAAACATAATCAACTTTTATTACATGAGTCTCTAATGTTATAATTATTTGGAACATGTTGAAAAAACCATGTTTTAGATTTATTTTATGTAAAAATATTAGAACTTTAAAAATAAATAATTATCATAGGTAAATAGGTGATTAATCCCTACCCATTGCTCAATTGGATGGCTTCGATCTGCTGCATCATCCTTCATGTGTCAAAAATACTTGCAAGACAAGTGATTCTTATGGGCAAACCGATCGTGTCATGTTACCACCTCTACATCATATACAGAGCCATATTCTTATACAGTAAGTTACCGCTTACCATAGAGAAAGCTCCAAGGAGATTCTAACCATTTATCAGGGCTCCAATCTCAGATCTAGTTTTAAGGTGTCAAACCTTCGCTATGCTTCTTAGGCCAGAATGGGAGACCAGAGACATGTGAAGTGGTGTGGGGCCCCCAATAAAAATATTGGGGCAAGTGACCACTTACCAACCCATGTGCAAGTGGGACTCCATCCCAAGTCTCCGCTTTTCCAACCAACAGGTTGGCACTTGCAACCGAGACTGGATCTGCTCCTCAGGCGCCTCACACCAACCTCACATGCACATCCTACCATGCATAGGGAATCTCTCTCATACTTTAAGTTATTATTCACGGGAGAAGTGCCTGTGAAGCACCCGTGTGAGGAGCAGATCCCGTTCTCTTGCAATCAAGGTTGAAAATATCGATACAGGGCAATGCACCAGTATTGATACTGTTTTTTGTATTTTTTCTTTTTATTCAAATCTGGTTCAAAAGAGCCGGTCTAAGAATGGTCTACCCCGTGAACCACTCATCAACCCAAAACACCCCCTGTAGGGGTATATCGGGAAGGCTCCAATACGATATGTATTGACCGATACAAGCAACATGACAATATTTTGAACCTTACTTGCAACCCTAACCTTAGCCTATAGGCGACTATCAAAAAGCCACAGCCCACGGGCAATTGACTCACCCCCTCGTAACAGCCCACAGACAGGGTTAGCGGGTAAGTTAAAAGTGCCATCAACAAAGACATGATATATTGATATCTTTTCCTCGGCTAATTTATAGAGTTTAGGGAGTGAAGACGAGATGATAACCAATATATATGATCCGGACTCATATTTGAAGCAACTTAACAGCCAATTAAAGACCATATTCTGAGCATTTAATTGGAGACCTAATCAAGCAATGTTATTACCGGTACTCATAGAGGAGTAGAAAGGCATACATCCCCCTATCTTACCACCTAAAATCCGGGCCTACCTTACAGAAAATTAATGGATGAAGCAATGAGCATCATCTTTCTCGTTAAGAGGAAATTTCAACCACAAGAAAAGAAGATTAAACCCGATGACTAAAACTATACAACAGGAAATAGATCAACTATATGTTTTTCAGCCATAACCATAACTTACATCAGGTGTATTAACAACTGGCTCAAATGGAATCTCAACCCTCTCTTTCACGAGGCATCGAGGCTCCCCATCTTCCATCACCAAGACTTTCCCAGGTGGACATTCAATCATGGTTCTCTTCTCCTCGGCTGTAGGCTTTTGAAACATATCAAGAGCCTTGAACTGGGTGCTCGTTTTCGTAAGCCTTGGCTTGAAACCAGCCAAGCTTAGAACGGATATCACACTGACTAGGGTAAGGGCTGCTTTGGCCCCCAAACTTAAAAGTCTCATTCCACCAGAAGAGCTTTTACCAGGTGCTTGACTTTGAGTTTTGTCCAACTCACTTGTACTCTTCTTGGCCTCAGTTACTGGAAAATCATTAATGATGCTACTTGAAAATTTAGATGCAGAAGAGAAGTTTGAGGAATAGCCATTACCTAAGACCAAAGAACGTGGAGGTCGGCTTGGATATGGTGGGAGGAGGAGATCATCATTCGGCTCAACCGTCTCACTAGCGAAGGCAGAAGCCTCATGGATCACTTCCAAGTCTTCCCCTTTGTACTCCTCAAGTTTATTGAGTAAAATCTTGCGGCTGTGGTCAATTTCAGCCAAGGTTGCTTCCCTCTCATATCGTTGTTGTTGTTGCAGAGCCTAATCATCAAAGAATAACTGTATGAAGTCCTAAAGTGACAATGGAGAAATAGTAGATTTCTTTTTTTGTTCATCTTTACAATGGTAGATTCCATTGGTTTTAGTTTTTGTCTCAAATCATAAGTGAAGAAAATGGGAACCTTGACAGCTCATGATTGAGGAGACCCTAAGCAAGAAGAAAAAGATAGAGCATTTTTGCATACAGAAGATTGCATTCCGAAGAACATAACTGAAATCAACTTTCAATTCATGCAAGCATGTGGGTATGGAGGATTCTGGTTGAGTGAAAAAATAATAATAATAATTATTCATCTAGGCTGTATTTGGTTGCAGTGCAAATTTATTTGCACTAGTACAAATGCATGGGAGTGCAAATGTAAAAAAATGCAAATTCTTGTTTAATTTTGCTTTGGATTTTACTTTATTCTGTTTCATGTCTTAATTTACTTCATTTGTACTGCAATCAAACAAAATAAGCTAAAATTTGAAACAGAAATAAGTCAGAACTTACACTCAAATCATTTGCACTGCCATGATTTTGCACCAGTGCAAATTTATTTGCATTGGAACCAAACAGTCTTAAGAAGTTGGGTAATGTAACAAGCACCAAGAACAAAAAGATTAAGCCTGTATAGCTGACCCTAACGAGCCTCCAATAAAAGCAACTTTACCACAAGGTCCATGTAAATCCAATGTCTAGATTAGCTGGAAAAAAAAAAAAAAAAAGAAAAGCAAAGCAAAGCAAAGTAGCCCGATTAAACATAGTGGAGTAAAAAGAGCATAGGGAAAAACACCGACTTCCAAGAGCTACTAAGAAGAGGGAACAACAGACTCGAACCACACACAATGCATCAAAATATAATATAGAAAGTTGGGTTCCTCCACAGGATGTGGTATATTCCAGTTTCTTGAAACAACAGAAAAAGGGATGAAGAATTGTGGAGGGCAGTAAGAACAGTGGTAGTGTAGACTATGTGGGAAGAAAGAAATCAAAGGATCTATAGTGAAAAGAGTAAATCAAAGGAGGAACAGGTTGAAGCTACAACAGTTAGGATGGCACATGGGGTAAAGATTTGGACATCTTCCAAGAATTCTCATCCAATGATATAATAAAGTCTTGGACTGAAGTGGCGCAAACAGTTAGATATGCAGAAATGTATGGATGGAATGGAAACCTCCAGCTTTTAACAAATTGAAATTGAACTTTGATGGCAACTCGTTGGGAAATGCAGAGAGAGGAGTATTTAGAAACAACCAAGGAGAGGCAGTGGCCTTACTTTCGAGATCAATTGGCTTTGGAGACTCGGTTCAGGCTGAAGTATTGGCCCAATTACAATGAATGAGGCTTGCAATACAACTTGGGAGTTGGAGAATTGGAAGTTGAAGGAGATTTGCAATTAGCCATCACATGGACCAAGAAAATCAATTCAGCTCCTTGGAAATACAAACATGCTTTCAGGGAAATTAATATCCTAGCAAAGAGGTTTAATTCTATTTTCAGCTGGGTAAGAAGGATGGCCAATGGGATGGCAGATGTGTTAGCAAAACAAGGAATTGACAGGCTTCTTTTGTTTTGGGCAAAGTTGTAATCTAATGTACTTTGGGATGGCTGTTTGCTTTAATATCTGTACTAAATTTTTGAATTATTAATGAAATTTTTTTACTGATCAAAGATATAAATATATAATATAGAAAGCAGAAACTAAAACACCGGGGCTAGCAGCTACTAATACAAATTAGGGGTTTTACTGTTCAGTCCACCCCTAGAAATCTTAGCTCCACCGTACAGGTGGGATAAATACTGACCGTGGATCGATGCCAAATCCACAGGCAGGATGCGGTTTGGGGGGGATACTAGTAGACTAGGAGGGGGCTGTAATTTCAGACTTCCGAGTATTAGAGTATATCGAGTATACCCAGTTGTGTATATCCTTAGGACTCCATCCTTAGGATAAAATTATCCTTAGCATAATGAGATGAGATCTGTTGGTTATCTTTGTTGGTTGTTATCTAGGACTCTATCTAAGATAGAGTTTCCACTTTGTAGAACTCTTCTATTATAAATACAGTTCAAGGACAATGGCCAATTTACTGCACCCAAACATTATTTGTGTTCTCTGATTTTAACTTGGTATCAGAGCTCTGTCGATCCCATGGCCTCCAGCAACTACAGTTCTGCGTCACAACAATCAACAGGCACATCAGCCTCCAGCAACACAGCAAGTTCGAATTCAGTTCCCCATAGTGGGATTCATTATCTTCCTACCAAGCTCACCACCAACAACTACCTGCTCTGGAAGGCGCAGTTGCTGCCAGTTCTCTACACCAACAGATTGATGGGGTATGTAGATGGTTCTATCGTTGCACCTCCTCAGTATATACCAGATCCGACAGATGGAAGTCAGATGATTCTCAATCCAGCACATATAGAGTGGTTTGAGAAAGATCAACTGGTCTTATCCTGGATCATGAACGTGTTCACTCAAGTTGTAGGGCATCGATCTTCCGTGACATTTGGAACAGTCGGCTAAATCCTTTGCAAATTACTCACGGTCCAGGCTGATGCAATACAGAAGACAACTTCCAAGTCTCAAAAAAGGAGGTATGTCTATTTCTGAATATGTCCAAAAAGCTAAATCCATAGCCGATAGCCTTGCAGCTGTCGCAGAACCAGTAAAGATGAGTGATTTTATTCTTTATATACTGACTGGATTAGGATCCGAATATGAATCTATTGTTACTGCCATTACTAATAGGTTTGATATAGAGGACCTTGATATTGATGATGTTTTAGGCATTCTTCTTGGCCATGAGGGCTGGCTAGAACAGAATGCTACTACAGTTTATTCACTCCCTACGGCCAATATGGCTAATTTTAAAAATAAAAATCAAAATAATAATCAGTATTCCCCTTCCGAGAACACCCGCGGAAGAGGCAGGGGGCATGGTTCTTCAGAAAACCGCATGAATAATGGCAATAGAGGATGTGGAAATACAATTATTTGTCCATTGTGCAATTAGGGGTGTAAACGGTATCCGATTATTCGATACCCGACCTAATTGAATCAAATTCGAATGGTTCGATAAATTAAGCGGTCGAATTCGAATTTATACATTTTACCAATTAATTTATCGAATTCGAATTCGAATTCATATTGATCTAATTCGATAAAAACTCGAATTCGATTAATTATATACATTTAATATATATTAATAAATATAATAAAATATAAAGGTTAAAGTTAAAGAGTGGTCATGTCGAGTCCACCATAAAAAAAGCTAATAGCGACAATTATATCACATGTGCATGTTGTCATTCTCGATAACCCCTCCCCTCCTCTCTCTCTCTCTCTCTCTTGTTCGGTCATCCTTTCCTCTCCCACTTTCATTTTATTTTATTTCTGCAATTATATCACCTACCTATTGTCATTCTCGATAACCCCTCTCTCTCTCTCTCTCTCTCTCTCTCTCTCTCTCTCTCTCTCTCTCTCTCTCTCATCCAGTCGTCCTTTTCTCTTCCACTTTTATTTTATTTTATTTTATTTTTGATAGAAACCAGAGATCCAAACCAATTTCTCTCCCGTTTTTAATTTCTTCTTCCTCCTCTTCCTCTCTCTCCCTCCATCTTTTCTATTCACACTCCTCTTCTCTTCCTCTCCCTTTGTCTTTTTTATTCCCAATCTTTGAAAGCTATGAGCACCTACAACAGCATTAGTGATAGCAGTCGAGCACCGGTCACCGGCCACTACCATCTCCTTCGCTGTTGCTCAAGCTCAAGCTCAAGCTCAACACCTCAAGGCCCTCAATTGTCTAACATCACCACTTCACTAGCTATTGTGTTGCAACAGTCCAGCATCACCAGCCAACACTACTCACTACCATTGCATTCGCACCGCCGGGAACCCACGATTGCCGTTGTCACAGACTTGACCAACCGCCGGGAACCCGCAACTACCACCATCAATCTCCTGCCGCTTTTCTCAAGATAACCGCTTGTTTTCTTTGCAAACTCAGTCATTTAAGATTCTAGGCCTCATACTGGTCAAATTCGAATCAAATCGAATATTCGACTTAATAATCAAATTCGATTCTGAAATTAAACAATCGATATTCGTTGGATATCGAATCAAATTCGAATGTTGTTTTTCATAATCGGTTTTGAATTCGAATCTAGCCTAATTCGATTCGAATTTGATCCGTTTACAGGCCTATGTGCAATAAGCCGGGACATGGAGTGATTAAATTTCACCGACGATATGATTTCAACTACAAGAATGAGGAGGCAGAACCAGCAGCCTACAACAACAATACTGCTCCCTTTCAATCTGCATTCGATCCAACCTGATACCCAGACAGTGGTGCAACACATCACATGACGCCTGATGTCAACAATTTGCAAATTCGATCTGAATATGGTGGGTCAGATCAAGTCAAAGTTGGTAACGGTTCAGGTTTGGAAATTAAGAATATGGGTTCCTCAATTCTGCAAACTGCTACTCGTCAGTTTTCTTTAAATAATATTTTTCATGTATCGTAGCTCTCCAAAAATCTTTTATTTGTTTAGAAATTTGCTCGGGATAACAAATTATTTTTTGAATTTCATGGTGATTATTTTCTTGTGAAGGATTATACAGGGAACATCTTGCTACGAGGAACTAGTAGAGACGGGTTGTATCAATTTTCGAGCAAGGTGATCAACACAAATCAATCTTCTGCATTGATTGGCGAAAGTGCCTCTGTTGATGATTAGCACAAGCGTCTTGGGTATTCAGCCATGCGAATTGTGAAGCAAGTTGTCACTCAATTCGGTCTACCTTATGAAGGTCAATTTTGTTTCAGCTCTAATTTACTTTGTGAGTGGTGTCAAGTCAGTAAGAGTCATAGATTACCTCTTCCCTTGTCTTCTTCAGTTGTTTCTCGTCCACTAGATTTGATATTTTCAGATGTATGGGGACCAGCCCCAATTTTATCTAATGCAGGGCTTCAATATTATGTAATTTTCATTAATGCTTATAGTAGATTTTCTTGGTTATTTCCGTTGCAATGGAAATCAGATATCTTTGATGTATTTTTATCCTTTAAGTGTCATGCTGAACATTTATTCAATACCAAAATCAAGGCTCTGCAATCTGATTGGGGCAGAGAATATCGAAAACTTTCTTCTTACTTGGACTCTGTTGGCATTGCTCATCGACTCGCTTGTCCGCACACACATGAACAGAATGGTTGTACTGAACAGAAACATCATGTAATCGAAGCAACCCTGTCTCTACTGGCTTCCTCATCACTCCCCTTCTCCTTTTGGGCAGATGCCGCACTTACAGCAGTTTACTTAATTAATCGGCTTCATAATGCTACTCTCCAGCACAAGTCTCCAATGAAGTTCTGTTCGGCTCCCCTCTAGATTACAGGTTCCTCAAATTTTTCGGGTGTGCTTGCTATCCACTGCTTCGTCCATACAATCGGCACAAGTTCGATTTTCATTCCAAGAAATGCATCTTTCTTAGCTATAACGACAAACACAAAGGGTATCGCTATCTGCACCCTAAAACTGGGAAAGAATACATCTCCAGACATGTAATCTTTGATGAGCATCATTTACTAGGATACTCTGCGACTGCTCCCACTGAATCGGTTCAGCCAACTGGGGTTTATCTGCAACCGCCGCTTGCACCTCCAGTTGCGCCTCTGGCTTCCACTACAGATTCCCCATCTTCCGACTCACTATTACAAGATAATTCAGATCTTCTACTGTCGACTGACAGCCCTCACCATTCGGCAGCTTCCTCCACAGGTATGTCTTCTCCTGAAGTCGGACCTCGTGGGACCCGTCCTATGTAGGACACTCTTGCTGTAATAGTCCCAATTGCTTCTCAGCAATCTTGCCAGCACCCCATGGTCACTCGTTCCATGGATGGATCTCTTCCTCCCCATTCTCATCTCACGACCAGGTATCCCTTACCACAATCACTATTAGTTCAGTCTCGAGATGATACTACAAAACCCTCCGATTACTCACAAGTAATCAAATTTGCTAGTTGGCGTGATGCCATGAATAAGGAATTTAATGCACTTGTTTCTAATAGTACTTGGAGTCTTGTTCCCTACTCGTTTGATATGAATGTAGTAGGAAGCAAATGGGTCTATAAGGTAAAACAGAAGGCAGATGGTGCTACTAACAGATACAAGGCACAATTGGTAGCACAGGGTTTTACTCAAATCCCCGGGGTTGACTTTACAGCTACTTTTAGCCCGGTTGAAAAACCCGTATTGATCTGTACCATTCTCTCTCTTGTTGTGATGAATCAGTGGTGTATACATTAGATTGATTTTGATAATGCTTTCTTGAATGGGGTACTCGTGAGGATATCTATATCAAACAGCCCAAGGGGTTTGAAGATCCCTCCAAGCTGACCCATGTGTGCAAATTGCACAAAGCTCTTTATGGACTTCGACAGGCACCACGGACCTGGTATGCTCATCTTACTCACCAATTACCACAAATGGGTTTTCAAGCCTCTACAGCTAATACTTCTCTCTTTGTGTTCTATTGCAAGAACATTTCTCTTTATCTGCTTATTTATGCGGATGATGTCTTACTTATTGGGAACTCCCAAAGTGCTATCCATAGCTGCATTCAGGAGCTCTCTCGCCATTTCTCTCTTAAGGATCTGGGTCTTGCTACCTTTTTCCTTGGTATTCAGCTTATTCAGCATCCTAATGGGATTCTTCTCAGTCAACGCCAGTACATCACTGATTTGCTACATCGGTCTCACATGAATGCTGCAAAACCTATTTGCTCTCCTATGGCGGTTCATCCCAAGCTCTCTCAACACGATGGTTCTCCTCTTGCTAATCCTACTATGTACCGGATTATTGTTGGCGCTCTTCAATGTGTAGCAATCACCCATCCGGACATCTCATTTGCAGTAAGCAAAGTTTCTCAATTCCTGCAAGCTCCTACAAATGATCACTGGGCAGCTATGAAACGCATTGCGTTACCTTAAACATACCATTATGCATGGTCTGAACCTCTCATGGACATCCACTACCTCTCTTACTCTTCATGCTTTCTCCGATGTTGACTGGGTAGGATGCCCAGATGATTGCAGATCTACCAAAGGCTTTGCTATTTATTTAGGCCCTAATTTAATTGCTTGGAGCTCCCACAAACAAGCAATGGTTGCACGTTCCAGCACTGAGTCTAAATTTCGTGCTTGTGCCACATCCGCTACTAAGGTGCTTTGGATTTCATCTCTCCTTCGAGATCTTGGGGTTACACTCTCTGAGATACCTACTATTTGGTGTGACAATATTGGTGCCACCTATCTTGCTGCCAACCCTGTGCTCCGTGCTCGGACTCGGCATGTTGAGGTTGACTTCCATTTTCTCCGAGATCTAGTTCTTGCACAACGGCTTACTGTCCATTTTATCTCTTCCAAAGACCAGGTTGCTGACGTTCTCACCAAGCCTCTCGTCGGTGATCACTTCTGCTTATTGAGAGACAAACTCCACGTTCATGATGAGCATGGAGCTTAAGGGGGCATATTAGAGTATATCTAGTATACCCAGTTGTGTATATCCTTAGGACTCCATCCTTAGGATAACAATTATCCTAATGAGATGAGATTTGTTGGTTATCTTTGTTGGTTGTTATCTAGGACTCTATCTAAGATAGAGTTTCCTCTTTGTAGAACTCTTCTATTATAAATACAGTTCAAGGCCAATGGCCAATTTACTGCACCCAAACATTATTTGTGTTCTCTGATTTTAACTCTGAGGTGGAGTGCAGTCTACTTATCCCTACGAATTATCCCTGTCATCTTGCATTTAGCTGATTTAGCTAATGAATCTGCAAGCGAATTGGCTGGTCTAGGGACCCATCTTGCATTTGCCAATGGAAAGACACTTTTGGCTTTGGACTTGCACAAATCTTTCCCAGGATAGAAGAATTCACATATCATACACATACTAATGCTTTTCAGAAAGCACAGCAAACAGCATAATTTCAAAATGGAAAAATATGTAAATTATTCATGAAAACATATAATACATGAACAATTAGGATTTAAAAAGCTATGGGACATCTTATTTCTACGTATATGTTTTATACTTTTATAATCTATAAATACCCATGAATTTATAAATACACATTTTTAAATGTTATACATGTGCTTACATATAAAATATGCTAAAATTTCAATTGGGATTTTTTAAACAAAACCATATCTAGTAAAGATGCATTTTTTCAATTTTTTTAATATAACATTCTTTTTCATCAATTTTTTCCATATAACATTTGTTTCACGGAATTTCTTACCAAATCTTTTATTCTCAATATGAAACCATAAATGAATTTTTCCAACTTTGGAATTTGTATCATGGACATATTTATAACTGTGAATTTAGAAGAACTTGCAGAGGTGCTAGCTTTTCAGATTAGTTTTCTGCCTGCTATTTATTTAGGTCTTCCTCTAGGAGCTAAGTGTACATCCTCCTTGGTGTGGTACCCTATAGTGCAGCGTTTGGAAAGGAAACTTACTTCTTGGAAAGCCAAATATCTCTCCCTGGGAGGTAGAATCACTCTCCTAAAGAGCTCCCTATCCAACCTTCCCTCTTACTTCCTCTCCTTGTTTCCAATTCCAGCTAAGGTGGCTCAAAGAATTGAAAAGTTACAGAGAGACTTCTTTTAGAGAGGGTGGGACCGTGGGAGGAGAAAAATCCATCTAGTCAATTGGGACCAAGTTTGTGCCCCCAAGGAGAAAGGTGGTTTGGGAGTCAGGAAATTGAAGTTATTTAATGTGACTCTTCTGGGAAAGTGGATCTGAAGGTTTGGAAAAGAAAAAGACAGCTGGTGGAGGAAGTTAATTGCTGCTAAGTATGATACAGACAGAGGTGATTGGGTAACCATATCCCATTTGCCTTCTTTGGGATGTTCTCTTTGGAAGAAAAATCATGGAATCTCTTCCGCTTCCTAGCAGAGGTTTATCCCCAAAGTTTGGGTAATGGTCTTAGACTGAGTTTCTGGAAGGACAACAACTGGTGCAGCAGTAGGCCCTTAGGAGAGTTATTCCCCCATCTGTACCAAATTGCAGAGAATCAGAATGGGGCAATGGCTGATTGCTATGAAGTGAGGGATAACATCGTCTCCTGGAGCCCTTCCTTTGGAAGACCATTTCAAGATTGGGAAATTGATCAAGTGGTAAGAGCTGTTGGAGCTGCTGTCTAGGCGGTCTGGATCTGTTGGCAGATGACACTTGGATCTGGAATAGCAGTGCAGATAGGTTTTTTACTGTTAAGGCCTTTGCAAGGTTTTTAACAGAAGGAAATCAAGTTGAAGTTCCTGCTGCTAAAATTTGGAATCCAATATCCCCAATCCAAAGTAAATGCTTTGGTCTGGGCAGCAGTACTGGATAGGTGCCTAACCAAAAGCAGCCTGATAAGAAGACGATTACAGATTCAAGACCTGCTGTGTGTGATGTGTGGCCAACTAGAAGAGGATAGCAACCGCCTTTTCATCCATTGCTCTGTCTCCTCTGCTATTTCGGGGCATTTTTTACCTTCCTCGGGCTTATCTTGGGTCATGTTAAATTCTGTGTTGGACCTGTTATGGAGTTGGGAGCTCCAAGGTTTGTCCAAGCTGGCAAAAAGTGTTTGGTTGGCTATTCCTGCAGCAGTGGTTAGCACTATCTGGGCAGAAAGGAATAGAAGGATTTTCCAGAATAGTATTAAGGATCCAGACTGTCTAATTTCTTATATTTTTTGTAAGCTGGTCTCTTGGATTGCAGCTGCAAAAGGTCTCCAGACCTCAGTTCTCAGTCCCAGCTGAGGACCAGAAGTCTGTTAGAATTGTAGTGTGGTCTAGAGCTATGGATCTTGTTTATTCAGCTCCTCTTTAGGGGCTGCTGTTGTAATCTCTTGATCTATTTTCTAATAAAGTTACTTTCCTTTCTAAAAAAATATTTATAACTGTAAATGCTACCTAGGGTGATAAGTCCCCCAATGACTAGTACAGCTGACTCCCTCGATAAATGATGCTGACTCCAAGAGTCATTAGAATCATCACCCACCTCATGAGAACCTGCAAGTTACCTTCCACATCAACCCACACATACCCCATAGAATGCATTAGCCTCCATCTAACCCTGAGGCCTTTCACCTCCAAATCGGAATCCAAATGATTTGGGTCTACAAGGTCACAACACTTCCTAGACAAAGTTCCTACACACCCACGGAATGCTAAATCCTGTTCTACTGTCCACATACATTGGATGCAAAATTTTATCGAGAACTCCCCAGTACCAATACTTCAAAATTTGTAGCAGGATGAACTAGTTAATGGATGCATATAGGTCAACCCTGAAAGCTCAAATGCTCAATTAACCCAATGAGATTGGCTTTCATTAATCATCATCATCTTCTAAGCCTTGTCCCAACCATATGGAATCTGCTACATGAATCCTGTTCTGTCTTTCCATCCTGTATACTATCCATTGTTAATTCATGGACCCTTAAATCATTTCTCACTACTTGAACCCATGTCTGTTTTGGCCTTCCCCAGCTCTTCTTCCCACCCCGACCCTTAAATCATTTCTCACTACTTGAACCCATGTCTGTTTTGGCCTTCCCCAGCTCTTCTTCCCACCCCCTCCCCTTTTTTCATAATGATCCTTCAACTTGTAATAGATCATTTCTTACTAGTGTTATAGATGGTCTTCTCTGCACATGCCCAAACCATCTTAATCTACTTACCTTCATTTTATCACCTGTTGGAGCTATTATGTTCTTCTGGACACTTCAATTACAACAAATCACCTGTTGGGAAGTGTTTCATGGAAAAATCAATACTTTGGACTGTTTGCAGAAGAAAAAAGGCCTTTCATGTGTTTGTCTCCTAACTGGTGTAGTCTTTGCAAAGCTAATGGTGAGGATTGTTTCCACTTACTAATACCCTACCCTTTTGCTTCAGATATTTGGAATTGGATTTTTGTCTTGTTTGGGTGCAAGTGGAACTTACTTGCAAATGTTTGTCAACCGTTTAAACCTTCTTTCTTTGTGTGGCTCACTAAAAGAGGGTGGAGCATGTGGAAATGCATTAGAGCAGCTTCTCTCTAGAGTCTGGACAATTTAGGAAGAGAGGAATGCAAGAATTTTTCAAGAAAAAGAAAGAAGCCTCCTCAATGGCAAGGACTGCATTTTGACAAGAACAATACTTTGGTTGAAAACTATGGACTCCTTCCAATCCTTTCCCTTTGATGACCTTTGGAGGAGCTGCTCAGCTGTAGCAGCTTGCTCTTCCAGGAAAGATAGGGTAATTGCAGATTGGGTTCCTCCTCCTGAAAGAAGTGTAAAGATGAACTTTAATGGAAGTAGTCAGGGTAACCCAGGACCCTCTATTCGCTGAACTGTTAGCGGCCCTACAAGGTATTCAAACTGCACATCAGCTTGGTGTGGATAATCTAATACTTGAAGGAGATTCTAAAGTTGTTGTGGGGTGACTGGCAGATGCAGACTCAGTGGTTTGGTGCTACAGGAACCTTCTAAAGAAATCTAAGTGGCTAAATAGAAACATGAGTATTACCCTACACTGGGTGGGAAGGTCAGTGAATGCTTTGGCTGATTGTCTTGCCAAACAAGGGGTTAATAGGGAAAATTTATACTGGGCTGCTTTGTAATCTATTCACTACTGTTTCTTCTGTAATTTTCTTTTAAAGAGAGGTTGCACCCCGTGCCTCTCCTTGGGATGCCTATAATTGCTCTCATTTCTTGATTAATAAAATCACATTTCAATTATCAAAAAAAAAAAAAAAAACAAATCACTTCTTTTCAGTGTTTTCAACCAGTCATTGACCCAGCAGGTTAGATTGGTGACCTACTAACCTGGTCACAATCCCAGTTTGGGTCAACCTCTATCCCACCATATTATTTTTTTATCAGTATCCCACTATATATATATATATATATATTGATCAGTAGTATCCCACTATATTATTAAAAACCACTGATTCAGTCAATGACTTGTTGACCTTGATGGTTGAACCATTAACCCACCTAACCCATTCAACGGGTTACCAGTTTTCTGTATATTCCTATTGTACAGGCTCTCATTGTGTATGGGCTGCTACTCTTTACTTTAATACAATTCAATACTTTACCTGCTTCAAAAAAAATTAACAACAAAGCTCTTGTGAACTCCTAGTGAAAGACAACAATGGAGCTAAAGCAATATAAGTAATCGAAAGTATCATCTCATCTTCAATTAAATTCCTGAACCAATAACAGAAAAGAGCAAAAGGGAATAACACTTTATTGAGTTGACTCCTAACATTTTGGATGACACTTTCGTAAGTCCCGTTCTGTCTTTTGGATAACACTTTCTCGAGTTGAGACACAAGACAGAACTTTTGCAACAGCAATAGAACAAGATCTGAAGGATGCATTCTGGGAGCCAGTGAATCACAATTCTGGATCAATGCTATAAATATCCTATTATCTGAACTGTCACGTTCCCTACTTCTGTAACTCAATAAATGGCATTGGAAGGACAACTGTCCACCACTAGAACGCTTGAAGATACTTGGGAAATGCTGCTTTAGACATCAACAATGAGAACCCTGAAATGAACTTTCCATTCAAAAGGGCCATTGCCCAATCTTGGGATGGGTGCACTGGTAACAGACCTAACTTTTGGTATTTTTTGCACAAAATAGACACTTTCAAACTCCAACCAACATTTTCACACTTATCAGCCAGAGATTTTACCATTGCACTGAGCAATGGCACCTTATTTGAGCCTATTCAGTCTTCTTTTTTATGCTTTCAAAACAAAAACATTGTAAATTAAATGTTCTATATTAAGTTATTAACTATCTATATGAGTTTGCATTAGTATCTTAAGTTTAGAACTTATCATTTTTGGGGTTAACGAGTTATCACCTAGGCAATGACTAATCATGACATCGTTCATCAATTAGGAAGGCCAAAACAACTGATCATCACCTTACAGCATTAAGAATACTGACATCATCTTTTTTACTCCTATTTCCTCTCCTCTTCTGATTTTTTGTCCAATACTCATTCAAGAAAATCCTATTTATTCTCAACCTTCCTATTTATCTTTTTGTTTCCTTAATTTAACCTTCCTATTTCTTCTCTTTCTTTTCATTAACGTTTCCTATATATTCTATGTTTAGACAGTAACAAAATTGTACCTATATGTTATTCTGATCCTTCTTGAAACCAGAATGAGATTATGAGATTTCCAAATTTCAAAGAATAACCTTGAAGAAACATGGAGCTAGTAATAAGAGGTTAAGAAAATGGGCATATCTGCACGTTTGTGCGCTTCATTTCCAGATTCCAGCAATAGGAGATGTCATATTCTACACCGGAATTTATGTGCTACCAAATTGCATCAGACAACAAGTTCTTCTCATCAGTATTATGATACTTGGACAAGCTTAAGTATCATGAGATTTTGTTTACCAGAAAAAAAAAATGTAGTTACAATGAGATTTTAAGGAATTATTTAATCAGAACCTAATTATAAAAAAAAAAATATTTTAATGGGAACCTTATTTGGAGATGAAAAACTTGCTAGATTTAAAAAGGAATGAATAAAAAAGGCCTAGCAGATTTGAAAATAAAATGTAAAGACTATCTGGATAAAGAGGGTACAAAGAAAACAGGTTAAAAAGAAATTTGTTTAAATGCTTTATCATACCAGTTGAAAAAGAAAATAAAAAGGCCCTATGAGATTTTTCTTACAAATTATCCTTCTCAGGCACTAAATTTAGCATCCAATTGAATATCTCAAGAGTCAAGTCATGAATATGTTGTAGCGAAAAAAGGAAAAACATGTCGAAATTAAGGACTGCCTAACGCATGTACAGGTCTCTACGTTAATCTATTTAGACTTCTGGATACAATGAACATTCAAAGATGAAAAGCGTGTTCAAAATCAAAAACCCTAATTTAAGAAAATAGATGTAGAGAAAGTCATTCGTTAAGAATCAAAGAATACGCAAGCATACCCATCAAACAATTTATCAACGAACAACCACAGAAGCTAAAGGTAGAAATAAATTCCCGGGACTAATTACCGTATCAAATATAAAGAAATAGAAGGGGGGAAGAGAAGGAAAAGCAAGAAGAAAATGAAATGGCGTAGGATGTCGAAGAAAAAGGACGAACCTGTAAGGATGCAAGCTGCTCCTCAAGCGATTCAATTGCGTCGCGAATGTTTAAAAGGCTCTCAGCTTCATCGTCTGCTTCACAACCATCGTCGAGCGAATGGAAACCATTTTCTCCTTGGTAGTCTTTGTCGTGCCTCGTAACTTTGTCGATCCAGTTGTTAATCTTCGCTCGAAGTTCAGAAGCTCGAGACAGAACTATACCTATCTCGTCCCCGTCCATGTTTCTCTCTCTCTCTCTTCTATCTCAGTTGCGGTTGCTCTCCTCTACTTCGGTTTCTGCTTCGAAAGCATTAGTGTAAAGATTCCAGATCATTCTCTTTTCATTCCGGTTCTGTAGTTGCGTTTAAGAGAGAGACGGAGGTGCTGAAACCGCCAAAACCTGGTCAGATTAAGTGATTTGCAACGTCTCTGTGCAGATGACACCTGTTAGTACACCAAACCCGATGTGCAAAGGTGTACCGTATACTCCCAACTCCCAACCCATGACCCTCGTGAGCGAGTTGGTGAATGAGTGATGAGTCAACGAACTGGTGGATACGGTAGTCCATGCTAACCCAGTACATGTGATGCGAGTAACGGGTTTGGCGTTTGGCCCATGTTGGTTAGGACTTAGGAGTCCGGATCTCTTAAAGAAATTTTCCATAGTAAAAACCTCAAGAAAAAATTTATGGATCCGAGCATCGAAAATATCTACCGTACGTGCATGTAAATTTCATAGTGAATTATTTCCGGTGTGTGATTATTTTACGCAGACGTTGAGAGATCCCGGCCTTCGATTTAACGAGATTTTAGCAAAAATTCTGCACACTTCTCTAAACATGGCAATGCAGCTTAATTATGTAGTTTAAATCAGCCCCCACAAAACTGTCCCCAATAAAGTTACAGAAGACTGTCCCCAATAAATTTCCCGTCGTATATTGGAACATCTCGTTGATTATATCAAGAACGATGATATTTCCAATACACAGCAGAAATGTAGAGTTCAAATCTATGCCCCATCTGGTTTCGCCCCACAAATGTCCCACACGCTCAATGTGCGCCACTTGTCCCTTCACACGGTTTTATTAATAGCACGTGCAGGGCTAATGGGACATCTGTTAGCCCCTTCCGTTACCCCCCAAAAGTCTCAAACCATTTCATTTGAAAGACTAGGGTATCTCAAAGTTCCCTTCTCCTTTTCCGGCACCGACGACCTACAACGACAACCGGCAGTACTCTCCAATTCACCTTTTCACACTTTTTTTTCCTTTTTTTTTTCTGACATTTTCGTTTTCTAGAAACCAAAGAAACCGGCAGCAGAGTTAAAAGCGATAAAGATGCCAAGCTCTTCTTCATGAATACCTATCTATTTGTTGCCTGCACAATTCTCGGCCTCATCAATGGCTTCACCAACTACTTATATGGCTTTGGTTTGTCCCGTCTACCCGTCTCAACCGGTGGTTTGATAGGTTCCACTCAGCTGATCTTCAAAGTAGTGTTTGAATTCCTTCTGGTTGGGGCAAAGATTCATGTTTTATTCCATAAACTCAGTTGTTTTGTTGACCATGGGTGCTATAGTTATTGCCCTCCATGCAAGCTCTGACTGCCCTACTAATGAATACAATACACAGTATTACGTGGGTTTCGCTATGACAATCAGTGTAGCTCTCATTAATGAATTGACGCCTCCTCTGATTAAGATCGTGTACAAGAAATTGAAGCAAGGCATAACCTATTCTCTGGTAATGGAGATTCAGATTGTAACATCCATCTTCTCCAATGTTTTTCTGCACCGTTGGAATGTTGGTCAACAATGACTTTCAGGTCTCTCTCTCTCTCTCTCCCCCCATGGGGCTCTTGAGAAGGATCCCAAAGAGTTTACTTTTGGTTGGTCATTCCATGGGCGCAAGCATCCTTTGGAGGAAATGGTCACAAAATTAGGATTTCCTTGAGGCCTAAACACTCTCTTTCGGGTCTGATGTTCGGGCCTAGTCCTTGTCTATCCCTGGGAGATCGAAAAAGTGCTTGCTTCTTTCATGGAACGAGCCAAATTAAACCAAATTAACCCCAAATGACCTTGAATTTCCACTTGGCAACATGGTCTAAAGGATTGATATCACTCAGAAAATTGCCAATGAATGAGGTATAACCTGTGGATAACCAGAGAAGGAGAACAGAACTCTGTCGATGGTTTCTCTGATTTCTAGAAGACAAAAATATCAGAAAAAAATAAAAAAATAAAAAATGTGTAAAAAGGTGAGCTGGAGAGTACCACCTGCTGTCGTTGTAGGTCACGGGTGCCGAAGAAGGAGAAGGGAACTTTGAGATAAATGGTAGAAATGTGGTGTGGGACGTTGTGGGGATTTGATTCGGTCTCAACATTAGGAACGTTTACCAATGGATGACATGTGTACAGAGTTTTTACTTGCACAAGATGCGGATTCAATGGTATTAACCCAAATGCTTGGATTGGCTATTCATGTAGGGTGATTTGTCACTCCAATGGCATCGTGATGCATGGTGCCTCAGAATCGTTTAATGACATCTCAATGTCTTGTAGGCAACGAATTCAGAAACTCTGATCACGTCTCGCATGTTTTAACTGTCCTACACCACCTCGACAAGGCCAACCGGCAGATACCTCAATAGGATTAAGTCGGCATAAGAGGTGACGTGCCTCCGCCAACCTGATTGAGACCCAATTGGCAATCTGCATGACGTGGTGGCCAACTTCCATTACACGTGCATCGTTATTTCCGAATCATCCAGGATCACATTGCCTCACTGATGGATCCAACTCATGCCCCATCTGTTTCGGAGGCAATCGAATAAGCTCTATCACTTTACATGAAACCAAATCCGAGTGTGAAACCACCTCCAAACGAAGCAGGCCGGTAAGCAACATCCTTCCAGAGATCTACACCTTTAGGTACATGTTGATCACCACAACCACAATAACATAGAAGGTGCTAAACCGATACCACAGAGGCACCCGTGACAAGTTCATGACTCGGGACAAAACTGCAATGAGCTCAAAGCTTGCACAGACTTGTAATGAGCTCAAAGCCCAAAACGAGCTTGCGATGAACTCAAAGCCACCACGGGCCTACAATAGACTCACAACCATGATAACAACGACATTCCCAAAGTCATTGCAAGTTTGCGATGAGCACAAAGCCATCGCAAGCCTGCGATGAGCTCACAATCATCGCAGATCAACGACAAGCGAATAAACACGACAATTGACCAATGTCATTTGTGGTAGGACATCTAGTAGGATTAAAAGAGACAGATGGGATTAATATTGACTCCATCCATGCCACATCAATTTAAAAGACTCACAAAAGGAAGTAGCATACATGCATTATGAGAATTCTCATATGAAAGGAAACCTCGTCCTGTAGAGATCTCATAAGACATGTGGCGAAACCCTAGTGGTGTCCCCCTAACAACTGACACCAAATCAAATATTTCCTTTCCAAATGGGAATCAAACTCTTTTAGCCCCTTCCTTTCAGGACCTCGGGATCTCTCTCTATAAAAGTAGGCTTAACTCATAACGAGAACAACATTCTGTCAATTAGAGCCTTTAGCCTACCCTTTGCCCTTAGCCTTCCTTTGTCCTTCAAGGAGACCCCCGTACGTAGCCTTACGACCGCACTCACTGCGCCTATATAAAGGCGTCCCATTGATCAAAGAAAGTACGTGCAATTTAGCATTCACAACTCTCTTGCCTTCTTGCCTTGTAGCTCTCTCAACACACTCATCACTAAGTTAAGCATCCAAGTGCCCATCACCGGGTACTCTGACAATTTTCTTGTAGCTCAACCAGCCGACCTCATCAATCTAACATTCGAGCTATCTTCCAATAGGGAGCTACCAAATCACGCACCATCAATGATATGTGAAACTCACAAGCCACAATCATTCAATATTTCACAACAAACCCTAAGTATTTTATGACCAGCACAGCACATTATCACTGTTCTACAACTTGCTATACAGCCTTACATTCAACTAATTTGGAGTTCACTTGTACATATAGGGATGGAGTATTATATGCTAGAATACACTCATGACCTAGTTAGCAAGGAAAGGAGAGTGGATTACTGGAACTTGGTAGCTATTTTATGGAATAATGGGTTGTAGGACTAGTGGCCCCTGCGTATTGACGCTAAAGACTTTCTGGTTTGGACGAAGAGCAAATGCAGGCTTTTCACTTCTTCGCCTGCTTACAAGGTGCTTACAAATGCCCTCGGTTCTTCTTCTAATGTATGGCGATGGATGGTTTAACGTGGAAGCAGTTCTGGTGTGTGAAATTCCTGCCTCCAAGGATTAATCTCTACTTTTATGGAGAGTTTTAACAAATTCATTGCCAGTCATAAGCATGCTCGATCACAAGGCACTCTCATGTGTTTGATGATCTCTGCCCCGTCCCCGTGTGTGGAAGGGACCCTAAAACCTTGGATCACCATTTCCTTCATTGTCCAATCAAGAAGCCAATATGGTTTGAAGGTGTTTCTTGTTTTTGTCCAAATCCCCATGTAGATTGGCCTCTGCAAAAATGGGTTTCTTGAGAGTGACACGTTTGACCCCTCCATGCATAATCCATCCTCCTCCGTTGCGCTATTGTCCTATGTGTTAGGATGCACATGTGAGTAGGTGTATGGAATGGGGAATTAAAGAGAGTCCCACATTGGAAAGATACAACAAGTGCAAGGGACTTATATACAAGAGTGGCCCATAGCCCAATAGCTTAGGCTTTTGGATTGTAAGTGGTGGTCATCTCTTGTATATAAGTCTTATGCACGTGTATGTGTATTAAGCCCCTGGTTTTGACAATTCCTCATGGTCTGTGACCCCCTTAAGGCCCAACAAGTGATATTAGAGCAAAAATTGTGGGGTTAGGTGATGTACAAATAAAAATCGATGTTGGTTGTAAATTGGTTCTCAAGGATGTGAGGCACGCTCGCTTCAACCTAATTTCTGTAGGAAAATTAGATGAAGAAGGCTACAACAACAATTTTGGTGAAGGAAAATGGAAACTCACCAAAGGATCTCTTGTAGTGGCAAAGGGGCGAAGATTTTATACTCTTTACAGAATGAAAGCTCAGTTATGCAAGGGGCAGCTGAATGTTATAGAAAAAGACTCCTCTAACCTATGACATAATCAGCTTGGTCACATGTGAGAAAGGACTTCAAGTTTTTGCAAAGAAACAACTCCTCCTAGGCTTGAAAGGTACGCATTTAGATTCATGTGTTCATTATTTTGCTGATAAACAACATAGAATTTCTTTTCAAAGAAATCATCCTCATAGAAAACAAAATGTCTTAGAATTGGTTCATTCCGATGTATGTGACATGAAAGCCAAGTCTCTTAGTGGTGCCTCTTATTTTGTTACATTCATTGATGATGCATCTAGGAAACTATGGGTATATAATATGAAATATAAAAATGAGGTCTTATAAATATTTAAACATTTTCATGCTAGAGTTGAAAGAGAAACAGGAAAACTCCTCAAATGCATCCATATAGACAATGGAGGTGAATGCATTGGTCCATTGGAGGAATATTGCAAAAGCAATGGTATTTAGCATGAACAGTCAATTCCCAAGACTCCACAACATAATGGTGTGGCTGAACAGATGAACCGCACCATTATGAAAAGAGTTAGGTGTATTCTTTCACATGCCAAATTGCCAAAATCTTTTGGGGGAGAGTCAATGCGTACTTCTTGTTACTTACTTAACTTGTATCATTCAATTGTTTTGAATGGAGATGTGCCAGAAAAGGTGTGGATAGGGAGAGATGTCTCATATGATCACTTACGGGTGTTTGGTTGCAAAGCATTTGTGCATATTCCCAAAGATGAAAGGTCCAAGCTTGATGGAAAGTCCAAGCAATGCATTTTCTTGGGTTATGCAGATGAAAATTTTGGGTACAGGTTATGGGAACCAATTGACAAGAAGCTAATAAGAAGCAGAGATGTGATCTTTCTTGAAGACCAAATAGTTGAGCTTAAGAACATTGCAAAGTCACAATCAAAGCCTAAAAGCTTTGTTGATTTGGATCCAATTCCTTCATCTATTGTGCATGGTGAGAACATAAAAGATTTACAAGATAATGTGGTTGATGAGAATAGCGATTCAGGTGGTAACATATGTAAAGTAGATCATGAATAGGGGGAGAATCCCATAGAAGCTCCTCAAATACCACAAGAGCAACATCAAACTCAAGAAGAACCGTTGTTGAGAAGGTCTACTAGGAATGAGTGCCATCAAAGAAATACTCTCATCATTAGTATGTTATGCTCAGTGATGCAAGTGAATCGCAATGTTATAAGGAAGTTGTAGAAAGTAAAAAAAAAGAAAAAAGAAAATTGGTTGAAAGCTATGCAAGAAGAATTAAATTCATAGCATAAGAGTTGCACTAATGACTTGGTGGATTTACCAAAAGGCAAAAAGGCACTCAAGAACATATGGGTATTTAGGTTGAAAACAAAAGAAACAGGCTAACAACCAAGGTACAAAGCTAGGTTGGTTGTGAAAGGTTTTGGTCAGAAAAAGGGCATTGATTTTGATGAAATCTTCTCTCCAATTGTGAAGATGTCATCAATCAGAGTAGTATTGGGCCTAGCAGCAAGTGTGAATTTAGAGGTTGAACAGCTTAATGTCAAAACTGCATTTCTTCATGGTGATTTGGAAGAATATATCTACATGGAGCAACCGAAAGGGTTTGAAGTTAAGGGAAAAGAACACATGGTTTGTAAGCTAAGAAAGAACTTGTATGGGTTAAAACAAGAACCTAGGCAGGTACAAGAAATTTGAGTCCTTCATGGTGGACAACGGGTACAAGAAAACAAGCTACAAATCATTGTGTATTCATTAAGGAACTTTCTAATGATGATTTTATCATTCTCTTGCTCTATGTTGATGATATGTTGATTGTTGGGCAGGACATAAGCAAGATTAACAAGCTGAAAAAGGAATTAAGCAAATGTTTTGCTATGAAAGACTTGGGTTCAACACAACAAATTTTGGGAATGCAAATCTCTCGTGATAGGAAAGTTGGAAAGCCATGGCTATCACAAGAAAGCTACATTGATAAAGTATTGGAAAGGTTCAACATGGACAAAGCCAAGTCAGTTAGTACTCCACTTGCAAGTCACTTCAAGTTGAGTCTTGAACAAAGTCCTTCAAGTGAGAAAGAAAAGGAAGAAATGATGAATGTGCCATACTCTTTAGTCATAGGAAGTTTGACGTATACTATGGTTTGCAATAGGCCTGACATTACACATGCGGTTAGTGTGGTTAGCAGATTTCTTGCCAATCCAGGCAAGAGAATTGGAAAGCAGTTAAGTGAATTTTTAAGTATCTTAAGGGCACTTCTGAATTATGTTTATGCTTTTGTAGTGGTAAGGCAGTGTTGGAATGCTATAATGATGCAGACATGGCTGGGGACATTAACTCTAGGAAATCTACATCAGGTTTTTTATTTACTTTTGCAGGGGGAGTAGTGTCATGGCAATCCAAACTACATAAATGTGTTGCTTTATCCACTACAGAAGCCTAATACATTGCTACAACCGAACCTTGCAAGGAAATCTTATGGACGAAACGATTGTTTAAAGAATTGGGTATACAACAAGATGAATATATATATATATGTGTGTCTGTGTGTGTGTGTGTGTTATTTAAAAATATTTGATAATTGATGTTTTATATATTAAATAGAGATGAATTGAGATTTGTAGGAATTCAAAGATTTTAACCCTACGGTCTTAGATCTTACCAAATTTTAATCTAGTATTTAATGAAATATAGAAATTACTAAACCCAAATCTTTTCGGCTATTTCTCTCTCACCAATTTCACAAAACCACCGCCACGCCCTCTCTCTCTCTCTCTCACCAAAAGACAAATCTTCTAGTAATGAAGACTCCATTGATGAAGATAAATCTGAAGTTTAGAGAAGTTGCAAGTTTTGGGTAAAATTAAAACCATTTTCAATATTTTATTACTTATTTATTTACATTAATTTGAACTATTATTTCTTAGCCTGCTAATATATTTTTTATTTCACTTTTTATTTGTAGGAGTTGAATGGAAGATGGAGACCCTTATAGAGATGTTTAAAGTTGTTTTGAGGATATTTAATGGCAATGGATAGTTATTTTTTGATAGGCATTATAGGTTCTAGGTTGATTTTTTGTTGATAAAAGAATTGGTTTGTTAAAATTATCATTTTAGCATACCAATGACCAATTGAAACTTATAAATTACAAGGTATAAGTAT
Organism: Nelumbo lutea; assembly: GCF_056320005.1. Lineage (NCBI taxonomy): Eukaryota > Viridiplantae > Streptophyta > Magnoliopsida > Proteales > Nelumbonaceae > Nelumbo > Nelumbo lutea. Next base: position 115,410,021 of record NC_142684.1, read on the forward strand.
TTAATTTCTTTTATGTCAGAAGCTTTTATCTTAATATTAAGTTTAAAGCTTCTTACAGGTTACTATAGTTTCCATGACAATAAATGAAAAAAATATAATTGTTTAATTTTGGAACTAAAATACAATAATTAGGCCTGGAATCTTGGCCTAGCCCGGGCTTATATCTTTAGGCCCATAATGTGTGTCGGGTCGGGCTTGGACCTAGACTAAGCCCGTTGTTATGAAGGCAAAGCCCGGCCCGGCCCATGACCACCCTTACCTTTAAACCCCGAAGGGTGTTCATCCATCACAAGAGGTGTAATGTGTGTAGGAATGGCAATGGGTCAGGTTTGGGGTGGGATCATATTCCCCGTCCTCTTCCCCAGTTCTAAAATTAATCCCTATCCTCAATTCCCATTGGAGATAAAAGTTGTCCTCCATCATTCTTCGTAGGGACTCGAATCCCTAAATTTTTTTTAGTTAACTCTATTTTTTGAAAAAGAAATAAATACTTTAAAATATAAATAATTTTTTAAATATATGTTGATATATATAATAATATATATTTAATATATATAATCAGGGTAGGGGTGGGGTGGGGACCTCAATCTTCATCCCCAACCCCAACTCTGATCAAGGATCCCTATTAATCCCCAACCCCAACTCTGATCAGGGATCCCTATTAATCCCCATCCCCATTCCCGCCCCACCAAAGCAATCCCCATCTTCAACCTAATGGGGTCAGGGAAGACAGGTCTGTGAGCATCGGAAAAACGGCTCACTTGCTAGTTGGGCTGGAAATGGAGTCGACATCCGTCAAGTAAATGAAAAGGAAGTGATGGGAGCTCCAGGATTTACAACGGAAAGGGCTTTTGATTTATTAGTGACTCCAAAGCCCGAGGCACTGACTAACCAGTCTGAATAAGACTCAGATTGGAGAGGGAAGGGGTTAGGCACCCCTCTCCCGGGTCCAATAGATGGGGCATACATGAGAATCTAAATAAAAACAAACACAAAATATGCAAGCAAATAATTAAACTAGAGACATAAATAATGGAGAGAAGCAAAACAAGCCAAGCAAATCAACACAAGAGAACCAACCTCTTTCTATTTCAGATTTTATTGTTGTTTCCTTTTCAGGGACTTATATTCCCCCCTTGTTAACTAACTATGCATGAATGTAGAAAAATTAATCTACCCACTTCACATCTACTGTCAAATTTGTTAATTAATTCATTTATTTTTCTCCTTCCCTTTTTTTTATTTTTTTAATTTTTTATTTTTTTATTTATTATTATTTTTTATCTTTTATTTTATTTATTATCTTTTATTGGTTAACAATTCTCCTTGACCGTTCACATTTAATTCTATGTATCAATTGAAGGGATGAGAGATCCATCATATGGATGGTCGAACCCTGTAAGAAGGTTGGGAGAAATTTCAAAAATTTCTCTCTCTCCCATGTGAGAATCGCATTCCCTATTTTAGAAAACTGCATTTTCAATGATCAATCTTGAAACCAAACCAAACTAGATCTAAAACCAAAAAGAGAGTGGAGTGATATACCTGATACGAAGTAATAATAACCTCCAATGAAGGTGTTCACGCCCAAGGAAAAATCCAAAGACTGTTTCCACCGAAGATGATACGAAGCAAGATGAAGCAGAATCAGCAAGACGACTCTTCAGCAATAACCGAATTCTTCAGCAAGAATGTGATGGAGGGCTAGTGAGCATAACTTCATATTACATTTTCTACCAAAAGCTAATATCAAGAACCTTTCTTGATCGCTCCCACATGTAGAGATCGAACAGGTATGGCGGCAAGAGTAGGAGAGAAGAAGACAGTGCAGTCAAACTATGTTGTCTCTCTCTGGAATTCAGCAGTCTATTAGATGATCTAGAGGTTCGCCCTGCTCTTCTATTTATAGCCTTAAAGAGAGGTTCTCCTAATCCCATTAAGAGTTTCATAATCCAAATCTTTTATTTGGATCTGGACTCTCTTTAAGAGATATGAATAATCCATTATCTTATCTGTAGATAAAGATCAACCTTCCTAATCTAATTAGGAGTTTCCTGATCCAAATCTTTATTTGGATCTGAACTCTTTGACTGAATAGGAAAAATCCCTTATCCATCTACTGATCTAAATCCCAGAACCGCCCTCTTTTAATTAATCTCATTAAGCCAGTTTGAATTGGGCTTTAGGCCCATTAAGTCTATCTACTCACTAGCCCCTCAATTTGTTGCCTAGTTAGTTATCTTTGTATGGCGTGGGACACAAACATTGATCTACACATCAACCACATGGGTTTAGCCCAACCTCTATTACAAGGCTTGGTCGAATTCACTGTAAGAAACAGTGAACCCCTAAGTCCATCACCATGGGCTCTTAATGAGCCCGACATTTACACTAAATGGTCATCGGGTCAAGCCATCTTATAAAAACCCAAGGACTATGGGCAAATGCAAGATTAGCCCATTAGGTATTACCTCAATGGTCTTACACTTAACCTCTCAGCCCATAATGATTAAACACTGCCCGACAAGAGAGGACCTCTCCCTCGGCTACAAGGTACAGTGTTGCACTCTCTACTCACATGGATCCCGAGAATTAAAACCTTTTGCAAAGATTTTGAAACCATAATATATATATATATATATATATATTATATATATATATATATGTATGTATGTATGTATGTATGTATGTATGTATGTATATCTCTATATAAATATATTTTGCAAAACAAATTTCAATAGTTAAAATCAACTGTTGGCAGTTTAGGTTTCCATCAAAGAGAGTGCATCCTCGATAATTCACTTTGTCCGACAAAGGAGCTGATCTTGTCACTATGATCACCCACTCAGATGAATTGTCGGACTGTCCCAATATACCCAGGTTTTGACCCCCTCTAAGGATCTCACTAATTGGCATATCAAAGACAGCCCAATCAGACATCTAGTGTAGTATCATCATCGAGTTTAGGGGTCAGTTGTAACATTTCAGTTTTGTCTATCTATTTCCAAGGTTCAGGGCAATATTGGAATTTTGGTCCGGTTCAGGGTTTCAAAAAAACACACACTACTTGTACCTCAGGTCTCACCCTGGCAACTGAGACAGGCCACCCCAACCAACTTGGCGGCATATCAGTGTCAGTCTTGGCAGGATAAATCTCCTCAAATCCATCCAACGGCTGTGAAGATTCTAAACTAACACGAATCCCATATATGTCTAGTTTAAGGGTATTACACAGAAAGAAACACAACATAATAACATGAATCAAATATGTACTTTATTCATTTATATTAAATGTCATAATGTACATCATTCTTATTGGATTTAAGGGCATACACTGTCTAATAATTCTTCCCTGATTTAAATCATGTCATGTAGCCATAGAAATTTGGTATTCTTTTGCTACAGTCCCTTGGAAATCATCCCAGACAGCCCTTTAGTTTGAGCAACAGTGAACAACCCTTTCATGTCCGACCGAAACTACAGTTGAAATCAAGCTTCACATATAGTCTAATTTCGAATCACTCGACAAGTTCAGCAAGCAAGAAATAATGAAATGGTTATGCAAAATAAACAGCACTGAAATTTGAAATTCACTAATGTTACCATTCAAGTCTAAATCTCATCTTTATGAAAATAAAGGCATAATGAGAGAGTAGAAACAATCAAAGCCGACATCTCTTGCAAAACAAAAAAAAAAAAAAGAACGATAAATGATCTCTACAGCATGGAATGATAATGCCATGGCAGATCTAAGCTAGTTTCAGACTTCACAGAACCAGTTCGGTAGGAGCTTCACCACTAGCTTCGGCTACCCAATTTTTGCCATTATTCAATAGTGATCCAAATATTAAACTAGCAAACCTAAGCACTACAATAGTGTGAAGTGACTACAGTGTCGGACTTGGCCTGAGGTTGGGTGCCGCAATGGGATTTCGAGTTACCTTCATTCCAGGTTTCTTTCTTCGAGTGGAAATGCCGAATCGGCTTGTGACCAAGAGGTTCGACGGTGGAGATATCGACTCAAATGCTAATGTGTTCAAACGAGGAATAGAAGTTTGGACCGTCACTATCGTCTGCTCTTCCCAGCCATATACGAAGGTGGAAATAGGGGATCGATGATGTGCTAGGGAATCCGGAGTACCGAAATCGCCTGGTATGAGTGATAATAACAGAGAAACAATGAAAACGGAGGGATTGATGAGGTAGGACGGACGAGAGAAAGCAGATCTCCGCTGCTGTGAGTTGCAGCAGTGTGACAGAAACACAGATCGCAAACGGGGAAGTGACACTGCTTCGCCAAGAGAGAGACCGGAGATGTGGAGAGAATGGCCGAGAGGGGTTACGAGATCGCAAGGGATGTTAATTTTCCCTATTTCCCCAATGCCCATGTGGGTTTACCCCAAACGAGGCAAGGATGGGGATGATTTTTCCCCGCGGGAACGGGGATGGGGAAATTTTCATCCCCGTTAGCGGGGACAGGGCGGGGATGGAGAGAGCACTCCCCACCCCGTAGGACCCTGATCCCGCTTCGTAGGATCCCCACTAATATATATATGTATGCATACGTTATATATGTAAATATGTAAACATACATCTATATTTTAATATTTTTAAACATATGGTTGAATATTTTCTAATAAAATTGTAAATGTTAATTATTTTATTTTTATTTTTTTAAATAAAATAAAAAACAAAAACAAGATGATTAATATTATAAAGAATCACGGGGAATGGGGATCCCCGTGGGGATGGGGATGGAGATAACCTTGTCCTCGTTAGCAAGAACGGGGATGGGGATTTTCGCGGGGATGGGGATAGGGAGAGGCTCCCCATCCCTGCTATGCCCCATTGCCATTCCTAGAGATCGCCGCTACTTCGTCGCTGGTTCGAGTGAAGAAGGGGGTGGACCCCCTTCCTTCGAATTCTCCAGATTATGGTGAATAAAGAGCTTCAATTGAATTTATATGGGAGATAGGCGCATTTTTGTAATTTTGGGGAATTTGAGGGGTATTTTTGTAATTTTAGAAAAATTGGTCAAACCGGGGTTCTGGACGGATGGTTGAGATTTTTGATAAAAAATGGAGGATTGAGATGGGTCTGACCACAAAGAGTTGGTTTATGTATAAGAAGGGTCGAAATGGAATCTTCTTTTGATAGACGGGTGAATGGAGGAATGTTGAGTTCAAATTTCATGGGTAGGTGTTTTGGGAGGTTATGGGCCTGATGGTTGTGTCTGATCTAATGGTTGGGGGTCAATCGAGGGCCATCGAATAGGTATCAGATAGACTTAACGATGGATTTGGGGGCTTTGGTGGTGAAAGTTGGGGTTCTTTGGTTTTTTGGCATTTTGGAAGGGTCATAAGGGTATGACCAGAGGTTCGGGGTGAATTGGAGGTTTATGAGACAAACTGAGCAAAAATCGGATGCTGACAACGTCCTCATTGGGGATGGGAAAAATTGCCATCCCTAGTTTGCAGGCCATTCGCACTATAGCAAGTCAGGTTGTGCTTGCCTGGCCTAGAACCCCCCAAGCGGGCCCATGCTAGGCCAGGCTGGGTTGTGGGTGGCATTATTTTTTTTTTCTGAAAATTTGAAAAAAAAATATTAAAGATTAAAATAAATTAACAAGATATATAAAAATTGGAAAAAAAATCTTAAATTATATTCCATATCAGTTTTGATGTATAATAAAATAAAATTAAAAAATTTATAATATATATGAGCTGTGGGCCGCAGGCAGTACTGGCATAGCCACTTTTTTGTGCCATACCGTGCCACACGGACCTCAAAACCCAAGCCCAATACAGCACGGGGGTTTGGACTGTATCGATCTGTGGGTGGCCCGGCTCACTTCATACAGCTCTATCCGTCACTATGTTTGCGTAATAGGGAACAAAGTGTTGCCTGAGTCTCGCTCGGACGGTGGAAGTTGGAACTTGGAGAAAACCGGACTGGATATCAAACTGGACCGGTCGCTCTTTCTGTCCTTCGTTCAACCTCAAAACCCCGGTTTTCCCATTTCATTGAACCGGGAAACTGTGGAAGATACCTAGAATTGCTTTTGGTATTATACCATTATATAATAGTAGACAGAAACGGAAGGATGAGGACTTAGTGTCAGTGTGCATGGTCGCTGGTGGGGTCCCCCCAACCCCAACCTTGTTAATTCTGATAAGGGTCCAGGCAGAGGCAATCAGGCGTGGATGGTTCTCGCAAGAGTGGGATAGTGGGGCGTCCAGGACTGGGAGAGGCGTGCGACATATTAGAAATTAGAACACGGCTGCCAGCAGCCAGCCTACCATACATGATACAACACAAGATGGGTAGAATTGACGGAATTGTAGACAAGAAGCAGACGGGCAGAGCATGACTATACGAGTGGCCGACCGACTAGTAATGGGCACTGGGTAGCCTGCCAACTTGCCTAGTGCCAACAAAAAGCAAGGAACGTTATTAACATGTGCATTTGGGGCAAGGCTTACCGTGGTTGATTGATTTAATGATATTGACTTGTTTTCTTCAAAACAAAACTAGAACCACAACTATGGCATGAATTAAAGCATTGATGTGCACAGGAGACAAAGTTTTGGTGCAGATATAATAAAGCAAAATGACAAATATCATGGGATTGGCAGCTATGGGCTTGAACCTTTTACAACACGGCAAGGCAACACTCCTACACTCCGTATTTGTTTGCATTAATATTCCTATTTACCCTCTCCCTACTTGCTGATTCAATATCTACACCACCATCAAGGGGTGTTCGACAACATGGTTGGTTTCATTTTTTTAATACAAAAACAATACAATTTTGTCGATTGTCAGTTTTATTTATTTTTTAAAACAAAATCATATTGTAGAAGTAGAACACCCCGAAGCTAGCACAACTTGCAAACCAAGGCTTAGTTTGGAAAGAATACAAATACAAATATAGAGTTCAAAACCTTACATTTTATATTATTTTATTATGTATTTGTATTTGTACTCCTAAATTGAACCTGAGATTGTGTTTGGTTGCAATGCAAATAAATTTGTACTGATGCAAAATTATGACAGTGCAAATGATTTGAATGTAAATTCTGACCTATTTTTGTTTTTTTTTTTTTTTATTGCAGTACAAATGAAGTAAATTAAGACAATAATGCAGGTAAATAAAACTCAAAAGTCAAAACAAAATTAAACGAGAATTTGCCTCTTTTTCATTTGCACTCCCATGCATTTGTACTAATACAAATAAGACTGCACTGCCACTGCAACCAAACGCAGCCTAAGGATTTAATGTTTTCTTGTGTCAAGAATAGGACTGTTTGCATCGGTCGCATGAAGAAATATACTGGTTTGGTAATGTAGCATGTACACGGACTACAGTCAACAAAGGCAGCAGGAGGTTTAGGTACTAGGTTCAATGCACAAATCAAAATATTTTTTCACAACTACAAAACAAAGATACTTCTCATTACATGATACAGAAGAATAATTATTACATTGGACAAGACAAACTGCAGGCAGCCTTTCTACCTTCCTATCTCCTGCTTCATCTTCTCTTTTGTTTGTACAGACAAGAAAAAAGGAAAAATTAAAAAAAAAAAAAAAAAACTAAGGCTTTCATCTTGAAAAACCAACTCTCATGAACTCATACAAGTTACAATCATGGTGTTTTCCTTGATATGAAGATTCTGGCATTTATCAATGTAAGCAATCATTTGACCAGTTCTTTGGATATCAGATACCGGAATGCAAAATTATGAGGAATCCATTCAATGCCCTTATGAGATTTTCCTTGCTGACAACTGAGCTTGGTCTTCCTTAAAGATTCAGGCATACACTGTTGAACCATCTCCAAAATGCCAAGTGGACACAAACCAGAATCCTTTGCAAAAGACTCTACAATCTTTGGTAGAAGGATTTTTTGTTCCTTGCGTACACCAAAGGTAGCACGAATGTACTCCTCTTTTGCAGCTTCCAGTTCCTGGAACACTCTCTTTGGTGTGTATATGCGGACCTGAAAATGTGAAAATGATATGGCTCTAAATAAAACAATATTAAGTAATGGACAACTATCATAAGACATCATATGGTTGGGATATCTTTATCTCTCTGTTCTTTTTTTTTAAGATTGATTTTTTTTTTTTTTTATTGTTGGAGTACCAACTCATGACGGTGGTTCTACAAGTTCATCTATATCTATGACCATAACTTTTAAGGCCAGAACTAGTAAAAAATTACCTCAACTGAGAATGTGCTAGTCTAGCTATGTACTCATTAACCCAATTTCTTCTACTTAGAAAATGAAAGGTTGACTATCATCCAGATATTTAATCAAGCATATGCAAATAATTGTTCATGTTGGATAAATTAAAAATATTTTTGGGTGGGTATCTTCTATAAAACGCTAAAGACCTATGGGCACATGTAAATTTCAGGCAGATCCCAATTTTGCTTTTACAGGAAAAAAGTGTTGCCTGACAAAATAAATCATCTACAAAAAAAATACATTTCATACCAGAAGAAAGATGAATAAATGGCAAATAGATTTTGGATGAAGGTTACCGCAGGATCAGAATGGCTTCCTGAACAAAGCGCAAAATATATAAGTGGCTCTGGATGGTCAATGGCATATGCTTGGCGATCATCCCCAGCCTTGAATTTCGCTTTTGTTGAAAATATCAAACGAAGCCACTACAAACAAAAGTAAAATCCATTAGCCCCTTTACAAACATGCAGTTAGATTGAAATTCCCATAAGCATAAGTCAGAGAAAAGTTAAAACCATTTGGAAGGAAGAAAATGGCGTACAACAAAAAATCCAGAAGAAAAAATTATGGAAAATACAAGTACTTATTGAACATAAACATAAAGATTCAAAATATTCAGAAGAAAATAAAAGTTATTTGATCTACCTGTCCAGGCCGAGGTATACGACATCCCAGAATAGAACTCTGTATTGTGTCAGCACTTATAGTGTGACCCCCCACATTATATGCAGACTGGATTGTATACATGTATTAGAATGGAATCCTGACAGAATTTCCTTCTAAAATGAATAACAATGGGGCCATGCTCACCTTGAGGAGTAAAGACACTCTTTTCACGTTGTTTTGTGGAACACCATAAGCCAAAAATGTCTGTAGAAGAACACAGATAAATGGTTTACCATTCAATCACAGCACAAATAGAACAAGAAGAAAAAATCACAAATATGTTTAACAAAAAGAAAATATCATTACATGCATCACCAATGCATTATGTATGTTAATCCAGAATGCAAGTTTCTCTTCATGCTTCATCCTCCTAGGATCGACTTCTTCCAACCGACAAACAAGTGACCTGCAAGAGAACATCTTGTCCTTCAAGCTTATAAGGACTAGGAAAATATTTACAAGGGAATAAAACAGCATTATCATCATAAGGTGATTTTCCACCGAAATAGTTCGACCTTTCTAACACCCGAAAACAAAGACAAGTATGCAATGTTGTAAAAGTAGGCAGGGTGATATCAAATCAGCATAATCAACTTTGTTCTGTGATGGTTCTAGATTAGACATTTATTCAACTCTAGATCCATTTAGTAATTTAGATGAACAAACATAGTCTAATTTGAATTATACATAGGGGCACGTGCTATGCACACGTGCAAGTAAGGGTAAGATATAAATCAACATTGCGTAATCAAATTTAACTTTATAGCCTGCACAAAAACCAAGGCAAGCATCCGTTTTATATAGTATAGATGTAATATCATCAGATAAACATGATACGATAGGAGAACAGAATGTCTGACTTCACCAAGGAGTACCGCACTCAACAAGTGAACTCGGAAGATTGTTAGGCTTTTCTTAATGGTAACTGAAATGTTTTATTAGTTTATCAAAGAAACATTATGCACATGATGCCAAGCATCCTTCTTCATAGACTGGACTTATCCGCCTACCCTTCTAGATTTATCAAAGGAGCACTGTTCAGCATTCTACACATAGAAACTAGATCCTAATCAATGCTAGATGTTTCAATAAGGATTAATCTTGATTCCAATTGCATATCTATTATTCCATCCTTGGTTCAAAATGAATGATAAGAATGAGAAACAATTGATTGACTCATAAGGATAAGCAATGCTTTGAAAACCAGATTGCTGCCTAGTTGAACCTGGTTTAACAACTGTTATTTGCTCAAAAGTCAAAACCATGATTTACCACAACTGAACCATTGGCCTTTTAACAAGTTCCCAATTTCCCATTATTGCCATTTAGTTGTATTTTATCTCAGTCCATTCATGTCATCGTGCTGGTGTCAGTCAAGCCCGTCGAACCATAATTGAGCCAGCAGAACTGTGAACTGGAAGCTTTCCCAGTTCAGTGTCCAGTACAGTTTTCAGAATACTGAGACAAAGGTAAGTGCAGCAAGTTAAAACACTAAGATCACAAGTCTCACCTAAAATTTTGTAGCATGTCTTCAATATCACTCAGCTTCTGACTATCTCTGCAAATCAATGGCACTTCTACCATTGTACTATAAGGGCCACTGAACTCTTTTAACCCTTCCACATTGAAAGGATTATCTAACCGTGCATCAAAAGAATAGTCCTTCCTGCACCGAGGGCTCCATGCATCACAGTGGTTATGTGGAGAAAATGCACTCACTGATGACATTGATGAAATAGGAGATGAAATGCCATTCTGCATTAATGAAGGCTCTGCAAGCTTGCAATATATAGCTGACATGCACTTAATCATATCTTCAGAAATCCTGTTAGGTGTCTCAGGGACATGATCAGAGATTCGTGTACCCAGATGTTCAGCCAGACTGATTACATTAGAAGTAGCATTTTCGGCCTGCAGTAGAGAAGCAATAGAAACTCATAATTAAGGAGAGAAGAGGCAATGTCAATTAACAGAAAGTCTAAAAACAGATAATTATATTGAAAGAGTTAAGCTACTTCCACCATAGATAAAGGTTGGGAATGGCATGCTCGTACAGCTTTAGCTACAGCATCCATTGAAGAAGATCTAGAAGCTGTATGTTGTGATAATGAGGAATGGCTGCGGTGAATGCCTGAATCTAATAACTTCTCTGTATCCCCAATAGCATTAAATTCCTTCTGTGGATCAGCAATTGGATTTTGTGTCAATGGCAGATTACCAGATTGAATTGTTAAATCTTCTCTCTCTGATCTTATATCAGGTCCAGTAACTTCTAGAAACATCTCTTTCTGTGTGAATGAGGGTGATTTTAATCTTTCATCCGTGGCAGATGGAGATGAGGAAGAAAATTGCTGGTCAAATGCTTTCCGGTACAATGAGAGAAGATATTGTTCCAAATACACAACTTCCAATTCTAATGTGGCAATCTCCTTGATCAATTCCGTGGCAGGCTGAATTCAAATAAAAGAGCACTTTTATTAGTTGGTTGAAGCTAGATGTTGTAAGTTAAATGGTTAAAAACAAATTTTGGGGCAAATAAGAATGTATTAGTCATTTAGGCTAAATTTGGAAGGAGTACAAATACATATATGTACAATGCAAATACATAGAAAATATAAGGTTTTGCACTCTACATATTTGTATTTGTACTACTTCCAAACTAAGCCTTAGCAAACTGAAGTGCAGTTTGGTGTTAGAAATGGTAATATTTAAAATGGTAATGCTAGAAAACCAACACAATGACATTAAGACAAGCCCTATGCAAAATAAAGAAAGACAATCCTTACATACCATTACTCCATGACAGAAAATGCATCTAATTAACAATTATGCCCTGCATTACTAGCAAATAGTAATGGTTTACATATACACATGAAAAATGTTTCTCTGTTCCATTAGCAAAAGCAGGAAAGCATTACCTTTGGCATTAAGTTCTCATTTGAAATATCGCTAGAGGAGCTCCTATAGCCCAATGCCTTTTCCAGAGCACACCGCACAACAAATTGATCTTGTAACCGTTTTTCAAGCTGTAGAATCTGCATAAAGGCCAAATATCATAAAAATAGGTAGAGGGAAAGACTAACCAACAAGGTAGTCACAAAGTTGAATCTTATCAAGCATGTACATGAGGTAAATGGATCACAGACCACTGACTTTAAAAAAAAAAATACTGACTTTTGTCAATGATTAGACATAACAGAAAATAGATTAAACATAATTTTACTTAAGGTGACTTTTTTTATGAAATACTTAAGGTGACCTAGAATTGGCATAACCAAAAATGCCAAATATCCCCATAGCCTTGTAGATTTTCTGAACAGATTATATTCTGAGTGCAATTGTTCAGCTCCATACCTCTTCCTTCAATGAACATTGGATGCCAGTCCTAGGGGAACTGTTCATCTTGGATTTGTCGTCACCTATCACTTGTCCCATATCCTTGTGCCATAAAAGATCTCATGTCAAACATTTGGACAATGCTTACAAGTTAATTGTTCAAAAGGAAATATTTTCAGAAAGAGGTCATCATGTGGACTGTGTGTCTATAACAGTCACGTACTCCAATTAGCAAATAGAAAAGCCCAAATATCAAGAAATTGAAGGTCAAGGCATTTGTTCTGCTAATGGTTTTTACTCTAAATCTAAGAGACTCGAGGTGATGTAAAATAAAACATCATGCAAATGTGAAGAGAGAACCTCCAACTCAGCATTCTAAAATTTCTAATATGAAAATGCCAGAGAGAAAAATGATATCTTACCAACTTTGGACGATGCGGATCTTGAGGGGAAACGTTCAAGTTTTCTTCCTTCACTTTCTCGTCTGGATCACTGTCATTACAAAGACCTAGTCTCAGTCACACAAGCTCTTTGGCAAGTTAAAATTGCATTTTTCTGATCTAACCGAATAAATAAGAACTTTCACACCTCTGTTTCCTCAGGGATTCTCAAAATTTTTTCATCCCGCTCCCATACCCCCAGCCCATTTGAGAATGTCTTCATCACACAAATTTACTTTTTACTTTTAGGCATATAGATAGGGAGTGGGGAGGAATGATAACTGCTACAGTCACAGACAAGACAAAGCCTCATGCCTAAATGCCGCTAGACAAAAAACACCACATAACAGCAATTTTAACTTGTGGTGTGCGTTTATGTGTTTGTGTGTTTTTTTTCTACCCCTGTTACTGTACAAATGGCGGAAGGCACAAACGATATATGCAGCTATACAAACTCCAATCTCTAATTTTCTATTTGCCAAGAACCCATAGATAAACACTTGTATTGAACTACAAAAGATAGAAGAGGAGAGAAATGAATGAAATTGTAGTAATGAGATTAGCTACCTTTTCGAATGCATGTGTCTTGTTACTTGCATGGACTTCGATGGGTTCAAAGTATAATCCTGCAACTTTACTTCTTGCGGTTTAATGCCAGAGCTCGCTTCAAACCCCATTTCTTGAAGATGTGTTTCAACAGCTGTAATTCCAAAAAAAAAAAAAATTAAAGCAGAAAAGACAAGTGTTCAGGAAAAAAGGAACAGAAAGAGAAAACATCCAACAAACATTTATTAACTCATAGCACCTATCTGAAAGACACAGACTGAGAGAGCGAGAGAGCGAGTTAACCCACCCAGATTGCAGTTGAAAAATTACCCGCCAAACCCACAGGTCCAATGGTCAGATGGCTTCTTCTCAATGCCTGATTAGACTCAAAAGTGCTGCTAACACTTGCATTGCAGCAACCAAGAAAACCTCTTCACTACCAGGAAACGATCACTTGGTGAGAACAGGCTCTGAAGGAAGAACATTACTAGTCTTTCCTGCTCGCCTGAAGGGAAGGGCCAGAGTCCACAGGAGTACAGGACCTCTTCTGTAATTGTGGGCTTTCGAATTAAAAAGAAGAAAATCAGTTTGTGAGCTTTTAAACATGAATTGAAGTCTTATAGTCTTCAACGTCAATGTTTCTCAACCAATCTAAAAGGGACAAACTGGAGGAAGGGAATAGTGGGTGTGAACTCTGAAGTGTGCATAGAATAACCCAATCCCCACATTGGCACTTGCTCAGTATTCTCGTTATGTAGGCAAGTGGGAGTTGGTGACCGTCCCTGTCACGCAGCCGCTTACTTTCATACACATGATATTTCCAGTTATATTTCCAAATATGCCCCTATATCATAGTAAGTCAGTAACTGGTTTAATACATTTTACACCTATGGTTTTAGTTTGACCCCGTCTGACTCTTTTGGATGTGTTTGTGGTGGAGAGGTGGGACATGCATAGAGACAGAAGATAAAAGAGTGTGTAGAGGAGAAAGAGAGGCCTCAAAAGGGCTGAAAGGGAAGGGACAAAGGAGACAGAGACAGGAGGCTTGATGGGTTGTAGCATGGATTTCTTAATTTCTTCTATGGTCAATTGTAAATGGCTAATGTCCTTGGAACCAATTTGAGATACTGGAATTGTCCTCCAGTGTCAAAGGACTAACGTTTGTCACAGAATCCCTGAATAAATTAATAAGCTTATGAGGCTTGACCTTTGGCAAGACCAATACAAAAGAAAAGTTGGGATGTGGGATGGTGGCCAGGCTCCTTTTTTTTTGTCGTGAAAGGGACATTCAAAAGCTTTTTTTTCTTTTTTTACAACAATAAATAAATGGGTGGGCACTGGGAAGGAGAGAGAGAGAGAGAGAGGCTTCTTTGGCTTTTCCTTTCTATGGGAGAACGGAGATTGCAGAAAAGGTCAAAAGCTTTATTGTAAGCATATGAGTTTATATGCTATACAGCCTAGTCTAAGAGCGGAGCCGACCGGATAGAGCTGAAAATATGAGCCTTCTTTTGGCGGTCATGGGTAATTGGCTAACTGCTTCATTTCTATCAAACCCTGATGTGATGTAGACCCAAATGAAACGAAGATGTCTGTCCTAACATGGAAAAATAGTTAAATGTTTGGTAAAGCTTTTCCTTCCTTTTGTTTGAGAAATGATGTCCTATTTGGGCAAATTGTCTCCACCAAAATAAATAAATAAATAAATAAATTGAAAGAAAGAAGGAAAGAGGACAGAGGGAAAAATTACTTCAAATGACTGATTTTGCGTTTGCATTCTGACTGGAATTGCATCCGGACAGACGAAAATGCAACATTGAACTGTAGAATTAGACCTCATTCGGTTGGAGAATGTAGAACAGGACCTAATAATATTGTTGAATTATTTGTGCCATTTATGTTTGTAACTTGTAAGAGAGAGTTTTCGTTGAACAGGAGATATCTCTTAGACTTAGAAGAGCAGTATAAGCTCCAAGAATGACCAGAAGAAGGGGTGGTTTTCATTTTTCATTATCTATTCAAACAATAAAAATGCCGTAATCAATCCACCATTCTCGAGAAGACCAGTTTTCAAGTGAAACAAGTGACAGACATGCTTGTGGTTCAACGAAACAAGCAAGTTATTAAGACACTCTTTAATTAATAGCGGATTACCCAAAGAAACAAAGCAAGAAACAGCACGTGTTTATAAGCCACAGACTCCCATTCTATTTAGATTTTAAGCCTTGTTTTATGGAAAAACTAGGTAGAAGCCGATGCGTTTGTCTCTGTGATTTAAAATTATTTGGCTTTTTTAGATGTCTTTAACAAACATGATACATATGAGGTTTCTCTCTAAATTTAAATTTTTTAGTAAGGTCAATCAGCACCAAGATTAGGGAAAAGGAACAAGGAAAATCAAAAGAACTAGGGCTAGCTATTAAATAGGTGAAATTTTAACAAGGCTTATCTACCCTACCATTAAAAGTTGATTCAAAGCTCATCAACCTCAGGGTTTGATTCCTAAGTCAAACGGTCTGATCGTTTGAACCGAATGAATGGACAATTCTGACAAAAATTAAAAATATAAAAAAGCGGCCAAAATCGTTGGATGGTTCAAACGGTTTGACCATTAGGTCAGCAGTTTGCTGACCAAATCAACTATTTTTTGCAAAATAATAGTTCTGGGATAAAACGGACTGATTTCCGATTTTTCCGGTCCAATCTGATTTTGAAAACCATGCTTCAAACTATAAAATAAGCTAGAGCAGAAATAGAAGAAGAGTAACACACATTTTCTTTCAAAGCATCAGCTAATATGGATCTCATATAGGTAGCATAGTGTTCAAATCAGCCCCACACAAGGGGTGCCCACAACGTCTCACAGCACATCTCAACCGTGTATAGAAAACATCGCCCAGTGATAAGTGATGTGGGGTGACCCAACCCAGCCCATTTGAGGCTGGGCTCCCAGCCTCAAACCACGAGCGCCAAATCATGGAACGAGATCCACAAAAGCAGGGGTTATCCTACCCCCATTGTACGGAGCCAACCGCGATGCACTCATATGACCCTGCCAAACCCACTACAGACCCTCGTACGGCTCCCATCTCAGGTGTTCATCTCCACCTACCTCGAGGCAGCTCAAGTATAAATAGGGGTACCCCCTCTTGGTAAAGGGGTTACAAAAACTCAAGACCTACAGCTATTGTCATAATAGCTATTGCAATAACTGCTATTGTGACTTTAGTCTAGAACTATCTACTAGGATTCTATCTTGGTACTCTCCCTTCGTACCCTGTACTAACTTGACCGTCAGAGACTCTGCCTCGGGTTCTCACCCGGGGCCTCTAACGAGCTTTTGCCTTGCAGCACTTCGATTGCCTACCCTCAGCTTCTACCGTATCTGAAGTCCACCCCGCCTCGGCCTACACACCTCTGCCTCAACAACGATCTCTCCGAGTCCTCAAAGCCTTCGGCCAGCATTCAAAGTCCAGGGGCAAAATTACTTTGTTGTCCTTGGCCATTTCAAGCACCATCAATTGGCGCCGCCTGTGGGAACGACATTGATACGTTCCCTGAAAGAACTATAGCAAGTTAACAAGTCCCCAAGCTCCAACCAATCAACATGGTACGAAGTATAAGAGATACGCAAAATCTTGTCACCAGTGAACAGTTCCAAGCCGTGCTCGACCGCCTGGAATATTTGACATAGCGAGTTGAGAAAAACTTCCCCCAGGCAGGAGGTCGCCCCCAAGGTGACTACCCTGCCGGGGAGTCAACACAGTCGGGCCGACACGGGTCCACCACCCATTCAGCCCCCAGCCTCGGCCACGCGGAGCAAGCCGAGCCCTCAGAGTCTGGCAGCAATCGCCCGGCCGACCCACGCTCTATAGCACCTTTAAACCTCCCAGCAAAAGGGATGAAGAACCGAAACAGTCGGAGGACAGCTACCAGCCCTCCAAGCAACACCATTGATGTCGGAGGACCGACACGAGGGACAAAGGCGGGCATCGTGATCGCCCCAGCGCCCACTCCAGGACCGAGGGCCGGCACCGAGCCTCCTCCCCTCACGTTTCGGACCTCTAGGATGTCCCTAACAACCGTCGCGCTAAATGCAAAGCATGTGGTCTCAACTCCGAGCACTTCGGAGTCCATGCCGAGCACCACTGTGTTCATGAAGTCTGGGATGGCATGCAGCCATGTCTGACCCCATGTTCGTCGAACTCTGAGCCAAGCTCGGAGCTGTCAAAACCAAGCTCAAATAGGTGAAAGAGGGTCGAACTGACACCTTGACCAGACAAAGCTTTTGCCAAGGGAGAATGGATGTCTTCTCTCCTGATATCATTGCCAAGCCTCTACCCCCAAACTTCAAAGCTCTCGCCTTGGAGATGTATGACGGGAACACTAACCCGAATGACCACCTAGAAAGCTTCAGGGCACTCATGATCCTATATGGGTACTCTAATGCTTTGACGTGCCGAACTTTCCAAGCAACCTTCAAGGGAGTCGCTCGGCGGTGGTTCTCAAGCCTCCCACCTCGGTCCATCAACTCGTGGGAGCAATTTTCTAGCATGCTTCTGGTACGTTTCATCAGCAGTCGGCGCCCTCAGAAGAGTGTTGTCTCATTGATGACTATCAAGCAGAAGCGAGGGGAAAGCTTGTGGTCATACATTGATTGCTTCAAGAAAGAAGAACTTAAGGTCCACGACCTCGATCCCCTGGTCTCCATGCATGTCACTATCAGTGGGCTCCTCCCAAGCTCTACCCTCAAATGCCCCATGGAAAAAAGCCAACCGAAGACGAAGCTGGAGTTCCTAGAAAAGGCGCAGAAGTATATTGGGGTTGAGGAGGCCTTAGCCACAGACACCCATGAGAGGGGCACGGAGCACTAGGACGGAGCCCTCAAGAAAAAGAGAAAAAACATGGACCAGAGCCGCAGCAACAACAACAACAACAACAGAAAGCCTTCGGCCCCAACCTTGGCTTACAATCAGTATACGCCACACAACTCCACCCACACGCAGATTTTGATGTAGATCGAGCAAGAGAAATTTATGAAGTGGCCCGAAAAGTTGAAGAAGAACCCCCGTTGGGGGAATCCTAAAAAGTACTGCAAGTTTCACCGAGGTATGGGCCACAACAGTGAGGACTGCTACGATCTCAAAAACGAGATAGAGTCCCTCATTCGTCGAGGCCATCTCAAGCAGTACGTCAGAGGCGAGGCTGGCGCCTCGTCCTCTCAGCAATAACAATAGCATCGGCAAGCAATAGGCGTCATCGACGTCATAGTGAGAGGCACGACCTCAGGTGGAGCCTCGGCTTCAGCTCGCAAAGCCTATGCCAGGCAGCTAAACATCCAGGGGCCGGCCCCCAAGAAGCAGAAGCAAGAACCCCTCTCCTTCACGAATGAGGACCTGAAGGGGGTATCAGTCCCCTAGGACGTCGCATTGGTGGTTTCAGGCATCATTGCAAAATTCGTAATCAAAAGGATCCTTGTTGGCAGTGGCTCCTCAGCCAACATCCTTTCCTATGAAGCTTTTAAAAAGAAGAAGATAGCTCCGGAGCGCCTTCATCCAGTAAATGCCCTACTATTTGGCTTCTCCGGCAGCATCATCAAACCAGAGGGCAAGATTTCCCTACCAGTCACAATAAAGATGGAGCCCTAGCAGGTGACAAGGATGACAGAGTTCCTGGTCGTGAAGATTGGCTCACCCTATAACGCCATCATGGGCAAGACAACCCTTCACGCACTCCAGGCAACCATTTCTTCCTACCACCTCGCCTTGAAGTTCTCCGCCGAGCATGGCGTCGGGGTCATTCGTGGGGACCAACATGCCGCTCGTCAGTGCTATGTGGCAGCGCTGAAGGGAAAGAATAAAGAAGTTGTGCCACTAGAGGGTCTCGACCTCAAGGAGGAGTCAGCAAGCCGAGGCCAATTAGCTCATATTAGAGGGTCTCGGTCCCCCTAGACGAGGATGAACCCTACAAAACAGTCCACATTGGGTCCAACCTTCCCCCCGACATCCTGTTCAAACTGGTAAGTTTCCTCAAACTCAATGCCGATGTCTTTGCTTGGTCCACCGCCGACATGCCCAGAATTAACCCTTCGGTCAGCCTGAACCCGTGCTCTAGGCCAGTTCGGCAAAAGAAGAGGAACTTTGCACCAGAACGCTGGAAGGCCATAGAGGAGGAAGTTGAAAATCTACTTGACATCAGCTTCATCTGAGAGGTACACTACCCTAACTGGTTGTCAAACGTGGTTATGGTAAAGAAAGCTAACGAGAAATGGCAGATCTATATTGATTTCATAGGCCTTAACCGAGCCTGCCCCAAGAACAGTTTTCCTTTGCCGAGGATAGACCACCTCGTTGACGCCACTACAGGGTACTAGCTACTTAGCTTAATGGATGCCTTCTGCAAATATAATCAGATAAAGATGAACCCATATGATAAAGAGAAAACCCCATTCATCACTGAACATGGCATATACTACTACCATGTGATGCCCTTCGGCCTCAAGAATGTTGGGGCCACCAATGAGTGCCTTGTCAACAAGGTGTTCAAAGAGCAAATGGGGAGGAACGTTGAAGCCTATGTGGACGACATGGTAGTAAAGAGCCTGAAAGGCCGAGACCCACATCTCAGACCTAGCCGAGACCTTCGACACCTTGCAGAAGTACAACATGAAACTCAACCCCAACAACTGTGCCATCGGTGTTACATCAAGCAAATTCCTAGGTTTCGTCGTCACTTAGAGAGGCATTGAGGCTAATCCTGAGAAGATACAGGCCATACTAGGTATGGCACCCCCGCGGACGGTGAAAGAGACCCAAAAACTCATCAGTCGAATAGCAGCCCTCAATTGCTTCATGTCAAAGTCAGCCGACCACTACCTACACTTCTTCCGTGCCATCAAGAAGCTGAAAGAGTTCTAGTGGATGAAGGAGTGCCAACTCTCCTTTGATGAGATCAAGGCGTACCTTACTTTGCCTCCCCTTCTCGACTGGCCGAAAACCCTGTACCTATACCTCTCAGCCAGGGATGAAGCAGTTAGTTCAGTCCTCATCAAGGAAGATGATGTGTAGAAGCCAATGTACTATGCCAGCAAGGTCCTCTGGGACGCCGAGACGAGGTACCCTAAGATAGAAAAATGGCTTTCGCCCTCATGATTTCAGCAAGAAAACACCGGCTATATTTCCAAGCCCACACTGTAGTGGTCCTGATGAACCAGCCCCTCAAGGCCGTCCTTTCCAAACTTGAGACCTTGGAACACCTGACGAAGTGGGCCATTGAGTTATCAGAGTTTAACACACAGTACCATCCGAGGCCCGCGATCAAAGCATAGGCCCTGTCAGATTTCATAGCGGAGTGCACCTTCAGCCGAGCCCTTCGCTAGCCTCCAAAAAATGCTGAGGGGGATCATGTGGACGACGAGGCTCAACCCTGATGGAAGCCCTTTGTCGATGGTTCCTCCAATGCTAAAGGAAGCGTAGCAGGCTTCATCCTCCTCACCCTAGATGATATTGTCCTAGAGTATGTGCTAAGGTTCGACTTTCAAAAATCGAACAACGAAACCAAGTACAAGGCACTCCTCGCTTCACTCATCTCCAGCTTGTTTGGGACCTCGGCTCCTCACATGTCAAAGTCTTCAGCGACTCTTAGCTGGTGGTGAATCAAGTGAACGGCGAGTACGAGGCCAGAGAACAAAGCATGTCCAAGTATCTCACCAAAGTCCAAGATCTAGCATGCCACTTTCAATGCTTCTCCCTGTAATGGGTCGCACGATCCGAGAATGCATGGGTCGACGCTCTCTCCAAGTTGGCAAGTACCTCGAGCGGATCCCTCGGCTGGACCTTGCACATCAAGAAACTACTTCGGCCCTTCATCTAAGAAGTCCAAGTGCTACCCATAGAGGCCAAACCTTCATGGATGGATCCCATCGTCAACTTCTTGTCAACTAGATAACTGCCCAAAGATAGAAATGAGGCAAAGTGGCTCAGATGACAAATAGCCCACTATACCCTACTGGAGGGAAAGTTGTATCGAAGATCCTTCACATTGCCTTACCTCCGATGCCTCCATCCAGAGGAGGGCAATTTTGTGCTACAAGAAATTCACGAAGGCATCTGTGATAACTACCTCAGAAGGAGAGCCCTAGCCCAAAAAGCTCTAAGGCAGGGCTACTTCTGGCCTACCCTCCACAAGGACGCAGCTAGATTGGTGCAAAGGTGCCACCCATGCTAGAGGCACACCAACTCATGCCACAGGCCGGCCAGCACTCTCTCGGCCCTCAGCAGCCCATGGCCCTTTTCCAAATGGGGCATGGACCTCCTTGGCCCCTTTCCTCTAGCCACGAGGGGTAGAAACAAATATGCGGGAATACAGGAGCCAGTGAGCCTCGGCTCTACCTAGGCCCCATGGAGCCAGACGAGCCTCAGCTCTGTCTTGGCCACCCCCCCCCCAATAGGGCAGGCCACCTCGGCCTCGCCAAAGCTAATGCGAGGGATGCGGCAGCCAAGCGAGCCTTGGCTCTGCCTAGGCCTCGTAGAGCCAAACAGGCCTTTTCACTGTCACGGTCACCCCACAATACAGCAAGCCTTTTTGGCCTCGCCGAATTCAACACTTAGAAGAATGGGAGGCAAGCGAGCCTTGACTAAGCCTTGGCCCCCAATCTCGCATCAACAGGTCATCTTGTTATTTACCCAAATATAGGGTAAGGGGAGAGAGTTAGGCGAGCCCCACACTCTACTTCGGCCTCCCTCCATCACAGGCCTCTTTGGCCTTGCCTAAGTGGACACATAGAAGGGCGTCAAGCTAGGCAAGCCTTGGTCTAACCGCGGAGGCTTTGCCTCGGCCACCCCTTCGCCACGCTTTTGACGCACAAAGTAAACTGAAGAGAACTATGCTTGTCCCACGCTATGTTTTTTTCTTTTGGAGGGACAAGGACCCTTCGACAACAAAAGCATAAGTGAAAAAAAAAACGGTGCAAAAACATACAAGGAAAGATAACACAGCAAAACACAAATGCAACAGTCGAAGCAAAAGATCAAAAGAATCCTCTGATTTTCATTATGCACAAAAATTTCCATTGGCTTTAGAAATTTGTTTCATGGCCCCTCAGGCCGAATACATATACAAAAAGAGAGAGAGAGAGAGAGAGAGAGAAAGAAGCATGGCTTAATCCTCGCCACCAGCTGGATGAGGAAGTGTAGAGTCGGCAGCTTCTTCAGGAGTATCGGGAATCACCTTCAGAGATTCAACATCGAAGTCTGGAAGCACCGCCATGAGTGCCTTCTTGGTGTCCTCAATCCCATCCAAATAAGCCCCAGAAGTGACATCAGCCAGCTCACTTCTCTACTTCCTGGGCCCTCTTCTCGGCACCAGCTGCCTTCTACTCGGTCTCGGCAGCCCTCTTAGTTGCCTCCTTGCCCGACCACTCTGCCTCGGCCGCCCGCCTGTTCACCTCAGAGATGCCCTCCTCAGCTTGATGGAGACGTCACTCAGCCTTGGAGACGAGGCTCTCGACCCGAGCCCTCTCAATCTGCTCATTGGCAAGAAGATCTTCATCTTCTTCAGGTTCTCCTTGGCCTCCTTACGGAACTTTTGTTCATCAGCGAAGAACCACTGCATCTTATGGCGCTTCCCCACGGCGTTGGTGACAATCTGCTAAAACTTGTCTTTCTCAGCCTCCAGCTTATCCACATTGGCCAAGTCAACTTCAGCCGATCCCGTAGACCAACAAAATGAAGGCAGACCAGCAACAAGAAAACAATCAGTACCCACAAAAAAGAACGAAAGACAAAAGAAAATCAAAGAGGAACAGACTGTTACCTCAGCCAAGCTCTGCAATCCTTGGTCGTATAGCTTGTCAGGGGTCATCCCCAACATCTGGAAGCAGTCCTGAGATAGCTAGCAGGGACCCGCTTACCAGCGCTAGGCCAACTACCGTGTTGCGGATTGAACCCCCCTCGCGAACCTCCCACTGAGGGCGGAAGATTTGATCAGATCGTTGGGCGAGCTCCTCCAACAGCGTTGGAGCAAAAAACGGCCACATCCACTCTGTGTGGGACCCCCTCAAGGCATCACCGACAGAACTCCTGGTGTGGGCCACCTTCTGCTATGGTTGATCCCCCTCGGCCGGCCTCTTCCTCCCTGCCTCGACCCCGTCGATAGGTCCTCTCAGCACCTCAGCCGATTGCTGTTGCGCTTGTTCCTCACGCCCCAACAGCCCTCCTCGACGGGCCCCTTTCCCTTCACAGGGATCTGCAGAGTGGCTCCCTTTGAGGGAGTTGTTGAAGAAGTCCCTTTGGCAGGGACCTGTGCTTTTGTCCCCTTGGCAGGGACCTAACGGAAATACCCCCCTTTGTAGGGGTAGAGACCTCCTTTTGCTCATCAGAAGGCTTCTGAGGTGTCTTGGCCCATTCCTTCTGCATGGCATGAGCACAATCCAGAACAGCCTTGCGAGCATCCATTGGCACCTCTGCAAACAAAGTAAAGCCATTAATAAGGCAGCAAAAAAAATGAGAGAAGAAAAAGGGAGGGGGAAAAGGACGTTTTAAAGGATTGCAGGGTCTCTCCTACCGAGGAGAGCAAGGCTGAGCCCCGCAAAAACTAGTGGGAGCTCCTCCACCAAGGGGCTATCCCCAGGTCGAGCAACTGTGCGAGATCATCGTTCTCCTCACTAGTGAGCACAGGGACACTCTTCTCTGCAGCCTAGCTAACCTCTCCCCACCCTGACTGGAAGGACCAACCCTTGGGGCATGACAGAAAGAAGAATGCCTTCCAGTTATGCACAGAAGAAGGGTTGTCTATCGGCTTGGTCTTACGGGGTTGGAGGTAGTACATGTCGTTTTCGAAAGAATGCCTCCTTGGCACAAACAATGCTCGGAAGAGTGCTCCACCCCTAGAACCGAGCCACCACCAGCATGGCCACTATGGTCCTAACAGCGTTGGGCACTAGTTGGCTAAGAGTAATCCCATACACCCTCAACAGTTCGGCAATGAGCGGATGAAGGGGAAACCGGTGACCGAATTGGAGGAAATGTTGGTAGACGCAAATCTCCCCCTCCTTGGGAGTCCACGGCCATTCACCTACTTCGGGCACCCTCATCTCATAAGACGAGGGAATGAAGTACTGCCTTGCCAGAGCTTTAACCTGGTCCCCATCCAGAGAGTTCTAGAAACCTAGGCGGAAGACATCAGTCTCATCTACTACCTGGGCAGCCCTCGTCTCGGGAACATGGTCTAGGGTTTCCTCCCCCTCAGATGGGTAGGCCTCTTCGTCCTCCCTCGATGTCACAAAAGCAGCACTCTCACATGGAGGGCCCTCGCCTTGACAGCTGCCTTCGGCACCCTCAAGGGCTACCCTTCCCCAAAGCACCATGACCTCCTGCCAAAGGGAGGCAAGAGTAAAAGGACTCAAGGGGGAGAGGGGAGAAGGGGTACGAAGAGCTCCTTTCCGACTCATGTGAAAAATCACAGCACTTAGGACCAGAATCTAAGAAAGACATTGTTTAAGCTTACCTAAGAAATGTGGAGGAAGAAAGAGTGAGAATAAAGTGTTGAAGGTTGGAGAGTCTGGAAGCTGAGTTCACTCAAAGGCAAAGGCGCTTAGAGGCAAATGACAAGAATGCTACCGCTAAGGGCCCTATTTAAAGGGGAACAAATGGCCCAAATTTCTTGAGATCCAACGCTTAAGAAGCCACCGCCTCCACTACCCAATCATGGCGCGCCGCGTGACACTCAACCTCGGAAAACGAAACGATGTGCTAGCGATGACTCGGATCGTCCCTGATCCAACGGATGCAAAACGCCTCCACACCTATGATCCAGCTACGCCACATCCCTAGACACTCACCCTCGGAAGGAGAAACGACGCTGCGGGTGAATCGACATATCCGCCCACTATGGACCATCTGTTGGACAGTGTAGGCCCTTAGCTCCAATAAAAATGATGTACATTATGACATTTAATGTAAATGAATAAAATACATATTTGATTCATGTCATTATGGTGTTTCTGTATAATACCCTTAAACTAGACACATATGAGACTTGTGTTAGTTTAGAATTTTCACAGCCATTGGCTAGATCTTAAGAGATTTATCATCCCAAGGCTGACACTGATGTACCACCAAGTTGGTTGGGGTGGCTTGTCTCAACTGCCAGGGTGAGACCTGAGGTACATGTAGTGTGTGTTTTTCTTGAAACCCTGAACCGAACCAAAATTCCAGTATTGCCTAGACCTTGGAGATAGATGGGCAAAACTGGAATGTTACACCTGACCCCTAGAATCGATTATGATACAACACTAAGTGTCAGATTGGGTTGTCTTTGATATGCCAATCAGTGAGATCCTTAGAGGGGGTCAAAACTTGGGTATGTTGGGATAATCCGACAATTCATCTGATTGGGTGATCAATAGTGATAGGATCAGCCCCTTTGTCGAACAAAGTGAATGATCAGGGATGCACTCTCTCTGATGAAAACCTAAACTGTCGGCAGTTGATTTCAACTATTGAAATTTGTTTTGCAAAATATATTTATATAAAGATATACATATATATACTATGGTTTCAAAATGTTTGCAAAAATGTTTTAATTCCCGGGATCCATGTGAGTAGAGAGTGCAGCCCTGTACATTGCAGCCGAGGGAGGGGTCATCTCTTGTCGAGCAGTGTTTGATCATTATGGGTTGAGAGGTTAAGTGTAAGACCATTGAGGTAATACCTGATGGGCTAATCTTGCATCTTCCCACAGTCCTTAGGTTTTTATAAGGTGGCTTGACCCAAGGACAATTTAGTGTAAATGTTGGGCCCATTAAGAGCCCATGGGATGGACTCAGGGGTTCATTGTCTCCTGCAGTAAATTCGGCCAAGCCTTGTAATAGAGACTAGGCTAAACCCATGTGGCTGATGTGTAGATCAATGTCTAGGTCCCATGCCATACAAGGATAACCAACCGGGCAACAGTTAGGAGGCTAAGTGAGTAGATGGACTTGATGGGCCTAAAGCCCGATTCAAACTGGCTTAATAAGATTAATTAAAAGAGGGTTGTTCTAGGATTTAGATCAGCAGCTAGAATAAGAGATTATCCATATCCACTCAAAGAGTCCATATCCAAAAAAAGATTTGGATCAGGAAACTTCTAATTAGATTAGGAGGGATGATCTTCATCCACAAATAAGATAAGCGATTATCATTAATGAGAGTTCAGATCCAAATACAAGATTTGGATTAGAAAACTCCTAATGGGATTAGGAGAACATCTTTTTAAGGCTATAAATAAAAGAGCAGGGTGAACCTCCAAATCATTTGACTGACTGCTGAATTCCAAAGAGAGACAACACAGTTTGACTACACTGTCTCCTTCTCTCATGCTCTTGCTGCCATACCAGTTCGATCTTCACCTGTGGGAGCAATCAAGAAGGGTTCTTAATATTTCCTTTTGGTAGAAAAGGTAATCTGAACTCGTGCTCACTAGCCCTCCATCAGATTCTTGCTGAAGAATTCAATTCTTACTGAAGAACCATCCTACTGATTCTGCTTCATCCTGCACCGTGTCATCTTCGGTGGAAGCAGTCTTTGGATTTTTACTTGGGCGTGAACACCTTCATTGGAGGTTATTAATATTTCGTATCAGGTATATCCCTCCACTCCCTTTTGGTTCAAATCTGGTTCGGTTTGGTTTCAAGATTGATCCTTTAAAATACAGTTTTCTAAAATAGGGAATGCGATTTTCTCATGGGAGAGAGAAATTTTTGAAATTTCGCCCAACTTTCTTGCACAGTTCAACCATCCATATGATGGGTCTCTCATCCCTTCACCACCGACTTATGTGACCCGACCGCGCAAATGCGCGCACCAGTCAAACCGAAAAGTTGTCCCGTGCACAGGTCCTCAGGCTTCACAAGCCTTCAGCTTCACAAGTCTTCGTCCTAAAACAGCCTTCAGCTTTATAGGTCTTCTGCCTAAACAACCTTCGGCTCCACAGGTCTTCGGCCTAAACAGCCTTCAGCCCCCATTCTCTCAGCCCAAATGACGGCACTAGAACATCTGCACTGAGCGCGCCTCCCGAATCACTTGTCCGAAGTAGCAGTGTCGTAAACCATTCGCAGCCTCGACCCAACTCATAAAGACGAATCAGGTAGAGACACAAAAGATGACACCACCACAAGGTACACCTCAATTGTTGGGTCCACTTGCGCTCACCAATATTACTCCCACTAGCCGAAGCCAAATTTTCCTCTTTGGCCTCGGGAGTGGGGGGCAAGTGATGTGGAGTGACCCAACCCAGCGCATTTGAGGCTAGGAGGCCCAGCCCACCCAGCGCCAAATCAAGAAACAAGATCCACTACAGCAAGGGTTATCCTGCCACCATCGTACGGAGCCAACCGCAATGCACTCACATGACCCTGCCAAACCCGCTGTTGGCCCTCGTACGACTCCCATCTCAAGCATTCATCTCCACCTACCTCCAGGCAACTCAAGTATAAATAGGGGTACCCCCCTCCAGGTAAAGGGGTTACAAAAACTCTAGACCTACAGCTATTATCATAATAGCTATTGCAATAACTACTATTGTGACTTTAGTCTAGAACTATCTACCAGGATCCTATTCTAGTACTCTCCCTTTGTACCCTATACTAACTTGACCGTTGGAGACTCTACCTCAGGTTCTCACCCAGGGTCTCTAACGAGTTTCTGCCTTATAGCACTTCGACCATCTACCTTCGGCTTCTACCGTACTCGAAATCTACCCCACCTCGGCCTCAACAACCACCTCTCCGAGTCTTCAAAGCTTTCGACCAGCCTTCACAGTCCAGGGGCGGAATTACTTTATTGTCCTCCGCCATTCCGAGCCCCAATTATAAGTATCAAAAATGACAAGATACCATCGAGAGATATTCCCAATACATGCTGTGGGACGTTGTGGGGCGCCCTCTTGTGAGGGGCTGATTTGAACTCCTCCCAGAGATCTCTCACGCATGAAAATCTAAAATGTCATGGGAAATGTGAAGTTCTTGAGATTCGTAAAACTACAAAAAATAGTATCCACATAAAAGTGGAAGTGTCTGTGAGCACATTGCATGGAAGAAAGAAAAGGTAAGGAGCTAAGGGGCTGTGTGAGTGTGTGGCTGAGTGGCTGGACTGATGAGAATCGAGAGTTTTGGCTAAAGGCGTAGAATCCTATAAGCGACAGAAAAAGTGAACTTTCCAAAGACATTTGGACAAGCAAGTCAATGCCAATGATATGCGCAAAAAGCATCTTCTCCTTTCGGGCGGTCCTCTCATCATCTCGCATTAAAAAAAAGAAAAAGATGAATCCATTTGGGTCAATCAAAATGTATACAGATGGGAGAGCATGTGTGGTATAAAGCCATTCACTGTGAAGTTGAAAGTTAAAGAGACGAATTATTGAGTTGGTAATTTCCAATCCAATTGTCATCCAACAAAGTCGTATATAATTATATACAAGTTTTGGTATTTGGACATATATTTATATCATGTTATGGAGGTGGGTGGTGTTTATCGGTGTGTCTCAATCTCAAACGAGTTCAGTCTGTGTCATCATCATAGTTTGGCTTTCTATGACCAATTATCCAAAATCACACCCCCCCCCACAAAAAAAAAAATGAAAAAGAAACAGTTCAATAGTTCGCTCCTAATTAAGGTTCATCATGTCCATGTCAATATTCAATGACCATGTAGCATAGAGTGTTCACTCTACTGAGTACTGACTAGGTTGAGGTCCAGGCCCCAATTCGAGAGACTGCCCATCATAAAATGGTCTTGTACTAGATTGGATCTGTTTTCTTCTGTAAGGTACCTGTGTCAGCTTACCATGCTTGACTAAGCCTTCCTTACATTTTGTGAGAAGTTAAACAGAAATCCGGTACTTGGCAGCGGCTTCATCTCTCAAAGGTCACAATACTAGTACCTCCATTATGATATAACATTGTGAAAAGTCGAATCAGTCGTCTTTTAACTTTCAGCTCTTTTCGGGTTGCTACCAGACCAAGACTTCTCTTGGAAACAAGGTAAATGAAGGGAAAATGAAAGAGAAGTTCGGATTTCCTCTCATAAAATTGGTCCTCACAGCCCTTGCAGCCGCACACCAGGAACTACTCAGTACTTGTATGTTTATATTAGTGGAGAAACATTGCCAATGCAAGGCTGCAAGGGCTGTGAGGTGGCTTTGTGAGGAAATCCAAATCCAGGAAAATGATGCCCAAAATGGCCGCGAAAAGCTACCGAGTTCTCATATTTCATATTCAAGAAAGAATCTTCGAGTTAGAACCAGGCCAGGCACCAAAGACTTTTTACCTGCCAGGTGACGGATCGAAAAGCTAAGCCCATCAAGCTGAAACCCAGCCTGGCCCAGCTAACAAACTGATAAAAAGTGGATAAAAAACTGACAAGTACACATACAGACATGTACATATATATATATAAAAGAATAAAACACATTTGTACCCCAAACTCGGTTATGCTGAGCAACATCTCTCAAGGGTTCAACCATCCAGGGCAGATCGAGCATCACAACACTGAAAAAACCCTACTCAAAAAGTGGAAGCACTTAACTGCATCCTATTTTCTTCAGGATAGTTTTGTGTGTGAATTATGACAATTGGCTAACCTAGCCAATTTTGTATTACAACTTCGTTAATTAGGACATTTCTGTTATTTGTGATTTCATCTCCAATCTCTACAATTTTTGAATGCCACTTTTAGATTAATAGAAAGTAGCCACCAATCCCTCCATACGACTTACATGCCAAGGGCTTTAACTAAATAGAGAGAGAAATAAAAACCAAAAAACATACATAAAACCATATACTAACTCTGCAGCAAAAGAAAAAATGCTAACCCAATTAATGGGACTCATTAATTGAGCATCACCTGAAATGCAGTTTTGACTGATTAGAGTTTGACAATTCGGCTATCGGATTAGAAGCACATTTCAAATAGTTTTAGACATACAAACCCCATAATTTTTCAACCACTGGATTATCAGAATAGGATTCATCAGTGAAATGATAAGTTTCTCAGAAAAAAGAAAAAGAAAAAGAAAAAAAAGAAAGCCAATTATGCATGATCACCCAAAATCCCTGCAAGAAAATAAGCAGCTAAAGCCCCACAAATAGCATGCAAAAACAAATATCTTGTATCTGAACCTTGATAGTAAGAATTGGAAGCCCTCAGGTTTGCTTGATCCAAGAAAATGTGCACATCCACCATTGGTAAAATAGAAGAAGCAATTTCCCAGTTGAAATAAATCTGTGGTGGTGATACCCATAATTTATTTTCTATTTATTTCCAATGTAATATGGAAAATATAGCAATGATCCAAGTGGTTTGTTGCAACCTGCCCAAGAACAAATCAACCAATATTGCCCCAAGTTAATGGAAATATCCTAGTCTTACCTGAACGTAACCTGGTTCAAAGTTTAACTAATCTAGACACCGAAGTATTGGTGTAAATACAAAGGCATTTAACCGTTCTGTTGGCCTGCGAAGTGCCTTGGAGTTTCACGTAACTAACTTCAAGTGAGAATAGCAAAAAAAAAAAATGGTGAGTTTATGGATGCAACATTTGTAAAAAAGAACAACTTTTCTTTTGGCGAGGTAAAACTATCAGTCACAGAATTAGATACCTCAAACAAAGCAGCTATCTGAATTTACAACAGATTGGTGGTAAGAACAACTAGGTAAACATGAATCCCATCCACAGAGGCAGGTATTTCCAGATCTGAGGCTGGCAGCCTCTTCTCCCATCTTGTAAACTTTAGAGAAATGAGAACTTCAAAACAACCAAAAATCTCAGTTTGTCAGAGGTTTAACCTTGTGGACCATACTGTTCACAAGGCCTTTGCAGGTACAGACAGGGAACGTATTTATATTGTCAACCACTTTCAGTTGCCCAAGAACATATGGAAAGCTTAGCCAATCCCATGAAGTGAAACAAACTACCTCATTGAACCAGAGGAACATGAACAGATTTGTCAAGTGTTTGCTCCCTCACAATGACGAATACTTCAGCTAGCGCTTCACAAACCAAGAGTATACCAGTAAAGTTCACAAAAAAGAAATTAAAAAAAAAAAAAAAAACAACCCTATTTGGTTACAAACAAAGGGGAGAAGTTTCCATAATATGGTCTAAGTGCTCCAGACCGGATTAAATATTTTCTTTTCCCTTTTGCATTTTGTTTGTTGGTTTTTAAAGACACAGGTGGGGGGTTTCTCCTTGGTAATAGTAGTAATAGTAGGGGGAATGATTAGGGCAAATCCCTAGTGAAAAAGACAAAGAAACCACTTTTTGTAATCATGAAAGTCAAAAACATGGGGGTGTTTTTTGTCTTTTGGGAGATGCGCTCCTCAATTAATGATTAAGGATGTGCCCCTTTATTAAAAATAGGATCATCACCAAAATCACTCTCAGCCACGATGGTGGCAATGACGAAAACAGTGTAGGTGATAATGAAATGGTGGAAAATAGTGGCAAAAAAGACACTAGTGGAGAGAAAGAAACAAGACAATGAAATTTTAAAACACAAAAGGATTAACACCTTGACACTTTTCCAGAAACAGAAAAGCAAGGATATTTTCAATCTGCAAAATATTAAGACCAGGTTAACATTCATTTAAAGTTGAAAATTTGTTGTTTCTAAAATAAAAGATACAAATTAATTGTTTTTGTCATGTGTTCCGCTACTAACATGTAGATTCTCCCATGGATACAAATCCTGGAAAAACAAGAGGCAGCAGCTATTACAAGTATACCTCTCCTTCTGTTTAACCTCTTATCATCTGGGAAACCATCACAGCAAAACTGGGTCAATTGCACCTCAACTTATTTTGGTGTTGCTTTGTTTTTCTTCACTACAGCCTTACCCTCATCATAGACACTACCTCAAGCTCCATGTTATGAAATTGAAAATGAGGAATTTTTACATCAAAGAAGGGTTTCCAGCACACCCAAT
Source organism: Nelumbo lutea (assembly GCF_056320005.1). NCBI lineage: Eukaryota > Viridiplantae > Streptophyta > Magnoliopsida > Proteales > Nelumbonaceae > Nelumbo > Nelumbo lutea. Next base: position 115,442,224 of record NC_142684.1, read on the forward strand.
GGATCCCTGCAAAACTGAGATTTGAAGTCTACCCAAATTGAATATCCTGCTTGAGGGAACACTCGATGACTAAGCATCTAACAATTTCATATGAAGATTTAATGAAAGTCAAAATTCCAAACTACAAATAATTTTCAGAATTGATCAAAAACCAAGTGGAACACATTGTTTGAGGACTTCTGACAACAATAACAGTCAACAAAATTTTCAGAGTTAACTTTCAATTGCCATGAGAAAATTTTTCTGCCTTCTTAGTTTTTTTCATTAGTAAAAATGCTGATTAATGATAGTTGAACTACAATCAACAAAGCCTTATCCCAGTTATGTAGAGTTAGCTTAATTGATGATAACTGAGGTTTCTATTTATTAATCTGTTCTTTTTGTGTATACTCCTTGGTGCATAACCTTGACATATTATAAGAATATAGAAGATAGCTGGACAAGTTTCACAATAAAAAGACAAGCAAAATATTCTAAAGTTGCATGTGCAGCCAGAAGCAATTGTAAAATATTTCACAACTATCTTGGGGATTTTACCATTCAACTGTTGTCCGCTAATCAGAAAAAAAAGGATGATATCTAACGACCACAATGTGCCATTTACCAATCATATGGTTCTCATTAGTTATCTTTCCTTCTGCTTCCTGAACTGCAAGTGTGATTTCATCCCAAAATGCCACAAAGCAGACCTGCATCCAACCAAAACTAGATACACATGAAGGTAGCATCATATCCTCCAGTAATTGACTGCTATGACATGCAGAGCAACATACACATGTGGTGCCCTCAGTTTAGAGGAAACTTGAATGATTTGGGGAATTGATCTATTGGTTGAATTACAACAGAAAAAAACAACAAGTGATTCCCATGTCCAGACCATGAAGATATAATGGTGTGGGCCTGGGACAGACCAGAGTTGTTGTCAGTTCAATCATTCTTCAACAAGTGAAATAATTCAGCAAAAAATGCATTTCCTAGTTCAAGAATATGATGGGACCCAGTCCCATCAAAGGTGGCATTCTTAACATGTATGGCAGTGCAAGGAAAATGCTCAACGGTTCATAACCTTATTAGGAGAGGTTTTTTTATCAATAACACAATTCATTATATAATCTTAATAAAAAATTACAAAGAGGAAGACAAACTTTCTTATCTTCCAAATGCAGTTTGAATCCCAAAAAAGGAAAAAAGAGAAAGAGAAGGAGAAAAGAAAAATAAAATTACAGCTGTGCCCAAAGCATTGATTCCCTCTCCACCCCTTGCTTAGCTAACCCATCAGCAAAAGAATTAGCTGATCTTTTTACCCAAATGATTTTGACTTCCATTCCTCGAACCAGCCATCTAAATCTCCACCTCACATTACCGTAACGCCATAAACCACTGTTGCCTTTATTCAGCCATCCTACCACCACCTCCAAATCCCCCTCAATTATGAGTTTGTTGATATTCATCTCCCTATCTTTCTGTATTCCTTCCATAACTGCATGGATCTCGGCTCTGAGAGAGTCACCTACTTCAATGGGGCCTGAAAACATTGATAGAACAACCCCATTCTCATCCCTGAAAACACCCCCAATCCCTGATTGTCCAAGATTCCCTCTACAACTTCCATAACTGCATGGATCTCGGCTCTGAGAGAGTCACCTACTTCAATGGGGCCTGAAAACATTGATAGAACAACCGCATTCTCATCCCTGAAAACACCCCCAATCCCTGATTGTCCAAGATTCCCTCTACAACTCCCATCAAAGTTTAGTTTTATGAAACCTGCAGGTGGGTGGATGGGTGGGGGAGGGGGGGGGTCCAAGACACACTCATCACTATTTTGGTCTGGGAACAATTAGCAATCTCACCCCACTTCCTTAACATGTCATCCACTGTATAATCTATGAATAGCTCAAGGGATTTCATCCATTGTACGACTCTTATAAGGATCAGAGCCCTCAGTTCTTCAACACCTCTCTCCACATCAGAGAATATCCTGGAGTTTCTTTCTTCCCACAATGACCAGCATACTGCAGCCCTCAATCCTCTCCACAAAGTCCTTCCCCTTTTCATACGCCACCTGAAAAAAGAAGGGGAAAATAGACTTTGCAAATTTGATGGAGGGTTCCAACTACACCCAAATAGGGAAAGAGCCACTCCCGAATATTCGCAAATTGGCAAGACAACAGTAGATAAAAAACCAGTCTCCCCATCAGCTTTACAAAGAACACACCAGTGAGGGGACAAACAAGTACATTTGTTATGCTCTGAGAGTAGAGAATCCTCAAACCATCTCTTCGAACACTGTATGTTCTCCTTCATGCTGTTGGTTGGCCTTGGTCTTATACTTTGTTAGGTGCTGCCTAACTCAGGATTCGTTGAGTGAACCAAACTTCTGAGGAGAAAGGGAAAATTGAAGGGGAACAGAGAGAGAGAGAGAGAGAGAGATGTTTGAATGGAATTCTTGCCCTCTTCATCATTTCTTCCTCTAGTCTCTATAGCCCAGGTAAGCTGATTACAATTTACAGTTTGTTACAAGATTGTTATAGTTTGTTGTAGGACTATTACTTTGTTCTAACAATCTGCCACTTGGATTAACCTCTTGCTGACATGGCTTCTCCCTTTTCTTGTAAACTTGATATGTAGGCTGGTTGTTCCCATGCATGGGTCTTGGTTTGACCCCCCTAGTTAAGTTGGACCTTGCCCTCAAGGTCAATATGGGGAAACTGGTGTTGCAGTTGTAAATAGGGTTCCCACGTTGCATCCTCTTCTGGCTGCTGTGACCAGACGACTAAAGCTTCTGGAACAATGTGGGAGACTTTCTTGACCCATCTGAAATTAGTGATACACACCAGTTCTGTTTCTAGGTCCATATCACTTGAGAATTTGGGAAGACATGGTTGAGTTATAGCATCTGGTTTCAAGCATTTTTTGAGAACCGAGACATGGAAAACTGGGTGCACTCTTGAATCTGGTGGGAGATCCAATCTGTATGCAAGAGGTCCAATTTTCTCCAAGATCTTGAAAGGTCCAAAGTAGCGAGGTGCCAGCTTGTTCCATTGCTGTTTTTGTACTGAAAGCAACTTGTAGGGGAGCAATTTCAAGTAAACCATGTCACCAACCTGATAGTGTACTTCTATATGATGTTTATCATATGATTGTTTCATCCATTGTTGAGACAGGAGCAGGTTTTGTTTAAGCTCCTGTAGAACGATGTCTTGATTCTGCAGGTGTTCTTCAAGTGAAGCTACTGCTGTAGAGCCCTTCTCATAGGGAATCAGTGTAGGTGCGTCACGACCACATAATGCCCTAAAGGGGTCATTCCTGCTGATATCTGATAGGTAGTGTTGTACCACCATTCAACCCAATGCAACCAGCTTAACCATTGTCTTGGTTTGGTTCCGGTGACGCGTCATAAGTATGTTTCTAAGCAATGATTGACCACCTTTGCTTACCCATCTGATTGTGGATGGTAGTGTTAGTGAAGGGGTATTTCGGTCTTTGTACCTGTTGAGAATGTTGATGTGTACTATTATGTTAGTTCGAGTGCCTCTTACTTAAATAAGGGCACTTATGTCTTTTTCAACTATATTAATAATTTAATAACAGGTCTGGCCAAAACTAGGGTTGACTTTTTCCTAATTCGAACGAGACCTTTTCTCTTCTTCTTCATCTTTCTTCCTTCTTCTTTCCTCTCTTCCTTCTTGCTGTTTACTTTACTTTTCAGCTAACAAACAAAACAGACTTCTAGGGCAAGCCGAACTTCAACATGGTATCAGAGCCACATTAAACAAATCAGACTTGCTAGAATTTTGTTTTCTGCGCATTCGAACTAGGGTTTCTCTTGGATTTCTCAGCCGTTGGTTGGAGACTGGGAAAATGGCTAAAAAGGAGTGATCGCCCTCTTGCCTTGGAGGTTTCTATGCCTCTGGTGGTGTCGTTGGTGATTGGTTGTTGTGGTTTCTAAGCCCTCCCCTAATTAATGTAGGGCTGGTGCGTGTGGTGCAATGGTATTTCATTCCTTCGTGTGGTTGGCCTTCAGGCGATGAGGTAAGGAGTTTTTTTATGCATAATTTTCTTTATGGAACACATGAGAGGTGTGGTACAAATCGTATGATGGGTTTTCAGATTGTAGTATGCTAGGGTTTATGCTGGTTTGTGTGTGATTCGAAGGGAAGTGTGTTTACTTAATGGTGAAACTTCCGGTAGCTGTAGAGTAGGGTTTGTGGTGCTACTTGTTAGACAGTTTTGTATGCCCTTAACTTCAATCAAAATTGATGTACTTTATGAGTTTATTGTAAATGAATAAAAGTGCATATTTGATTCATGTTCCCTTGGTATGTTTCTGTGTAATACCCTTAAACTGGATATTTATTGAGACTCGTGTTAGTTTAAAATGTTCACAGCCAGTGGGTCGGTCTGGGGAGACCTATCCTGACAAGGCTGACACTGTGGTACCACCAAATCGGTTGGGGTGGCTTGTCTCAACTACCGGGGTGAGACCCTAGGCACATACAGTGTGGGATTAATTGAATCTTTGAACTGGACCAGATTTCCAGTATTGCCCTGTACCTTGGAGATTGATGGGCAAAACTGGAAAGTTACACCCGACCCCTAGACTCGATTATGATACTGCACTAGGTGTCGGATCGGGCTGTCTTTGATGTACCAATCAGTGAGATCCTTAGCGGGGGTCAAAACCTGGGTATGTTGGGACAATCCGGAAATTCATCTGAGTGGGTGATCATAGTGACAGGATCAGCCCCTTTGTCGGACAAAGGTAATGATCGGGGATGCGCTCTCACTGTTGGAAACCAAGACTGTCGGCAACTGATTTCAACCGTTGAAATTTGTTTTGCAAAGTATATTTTATATGAGATATAAAAATATATATATTATGGTTTCTAAAATGTTTGCAAAAAGGTTTTAATTCCCGGGATCCTTATAAGTGGAGAGTGCAACACTATTCCTTCCAGCCGAGGGAGAGGTCATCTCTTGTCGGGCAGTGTAAGATCATTATGGGCTGAGAGGTTAAGTGTAAGACCATTGAGGATAATACCTGATGGGCTAATCTTGCATCTGCCCACAGTCCCTGGGTGTTACAAGGTGGCTTGGCCCAGGGACCACTTAGGGTAAGTGTTGGGCCCATAGAGCCCATTTGATGGGTTTCAGGGGGTGCACTGTCTTAACAGTGTATTCGACCAGGCCTTGTAACAAAGGCTAGGCCGAACCCATGTGGCTGATGTGTAGGTCAATGCTTGGGTCTCACGCCATATAGGGAAGCCCAACTGGGCAGCAGATAGGAAGGTTAAGTGAGCATATAAGCTTAATGGGCCTAAAGCCCATTTCGAACTGGGCTATTTATTTAGTTAATTAAAGGGGCGAATTCTTAGATGGATTAGCAGATAGGATAGGGTCTTAATCCTATCCACTCAAAGAGTCCAGATCTGAATGTGATTCAGATCTAGAAACCTCCTAATAGGATTAGGATAAAACTAATCTAATTTGCAGATAAGATAAGGGTTTATCCTTATCACTAGAAGAGAAGGCTGATCCAAATATGATTTGGATAAGCACCTCCTAATGGAATTAGGAGCTGATCTTTCAAGTTAACAAAAGAAGGAGGGGGCGGCAACCTTGAGAGAGACCAACAAGAAACACATCAGATCCTCTTTAGTGCTGAAATCAAGAAGAGAGAATTCTGCACCCTGCGAATACTCTCTTGCCGCCTCCCTGCTCTTGTCGCCCTGTTTGCCAGTTCGATCTCCAGTTGTGGGAGAAGTCAAGATTGGATCTTGACATCAGTTCTTTGAGAAATGATTGAAAAGGAAGCTGTGCTCACGTTCCATTCTACTGTTTCTTGCGAAGGACAGAGTTCTTGGGGAAGAACACTGCTGATTCTGCTCCATCCTGCACTGCGCCATCTTCAGTGGGAGCAGTCTTTGGATCATTCCTTGGGCGTGAACACCTTCGTTGGGAGATATTAATTCTCCGTATCAGGTATTATTCTCTCCCATTCCTTTTGGTTCAGATCTGATTCAGTTTAAGGTTCAAGATTTATCCTTGAAAATATGATTTTCTAAATAGGGAATGTGATTCCCAGTTGAAGAGAGAAAAATTTTTGAAATTCGCCCCTTATTCTGCAATCTTTGGGCGTCCATGTGATGGATCTCTCATCCCTTTCACTACTAATACGGCTTTCAACCTTTATTATTGTTGAAATCAGTGTGCAGATTTCAGTGAAGTGTCTGTGTGTAGTGCTCAGGATTCAGTGATAAGGGAATTCGACAATGGCAGATAACAGTGATAGTAAACCTAGTGTGATGATATCTACTGACTATTTGAATGTTCAAATGACCTCCATTAAACTGAATGGAGAGAATTATGTCCCTTGGGCCAAGTCTATAGAAGTTGTTCTGAAGGCGAAGAAGAAGGTAAAGCACATAAGAGAGGAGAAACCCCCCACTAATTCTCAGGAGTACGAAGACTGGGAATAGGAAGATGCACAGATCATCACATGGTTGTGGAACAGTATGGAATCCAGAATTAGTGTGAACTTCATGTTTCTTGACACAGCCAAAGAGGAGTGGGATCATGCTAAGAAATTGTATTCTGGTCAGGATAATACAACTAGGGTATATCAATTGTATCAGGAATACTTCAATCTGCAATAGGGAAATCAGAACCTTGAGGAGTACTATGCCAGTATGAGAAATATCCGTAATGAGTTAAATGTCTATCATCCTCTCACTTCTGATGTCAAGGTTCAACATCAACAGAGAGAGCAGCTTGATGTGACTCGGTTTCCGGTGGGGCTGAAGTTTGAGTATGAACCAATACGAGCCCAGATACTAGGAGGATCTACCCTTCCAACTTTAGAGGTGTTTGCTCGTCTTCGAAGGACTTCCATTGAATCTATGGAAAACTCTAATATCTCAGATAAATCAGCATTTGCAATGTCGAGAGGTCGAGGTGGCAGAAATGGGGCTCGAGGAGCCCAGCCTGGTCGTGGTGGCAGTAGTGGTCCAGTGTATGGCCGAAGTGGTAGTGGTGGATCTACACATCCGTGGTGGTGGTCATACTGGAGGCAGAGATTCAACGAGAGCTCGCGGTAGAGGACGTGGCTCGGGTCCACGGAGGTGTAATCATTGTGGTTTGGATGGACATACTATTAACTACTGCTATGACTTACATGGTCCACCCTCGACGTGGGTCAACCATGCCATGACTAGTGACACCAATTCCAACTTTAGACAGGAGAACCGGTCAGCTGACCAGATACCTTCTACCTCTTCAGATGGTCCAAGCAAGGAGATGGTGAGTGTTCCTCGTGATGAGTATGAAAGGTTTGTTCAATCCACGTCACAGCAAAACACAACTACCTTTGCACACTCAAGTATGGCTTGTTTGGCATCCACACCCAACCCTTGGATTATTGACTCTAGAGCCTCCGATCACATGATGGGAACTCCAAGTGTGTTTTCATCTCTCACTCATTGCTCAACATCACAATCTGTTACCCTTGCTAATGGCTCCACATCATCTATTCGTGGTGTTGGTAATATTGACCTAGACCCTGTATCCCTATCCTCTGTTTTATATGTACCTAAGCTTCCATTTAATCTTATGTCTATTAGTAAGCTAACCAAGTCCCTTAATTGCTCCATTACATTTTACCCCTCTATATGTGTTTTTCAGGATCTCAAGACGGGGATGAAGATTGGTGGAGGGCATGAAGCCGGTGGACTTATTATCTTGATGGTGGTGGAAGAATCCTTCGCTAAAAGTGCTGAAGTCCTTGGTCCCTTCACTGAGTCAACTTTCTGTTCTAAATTGTGAGTCGTGTCAATTTGGGAAACACCATCGTGTTCCCTTTAGTTCTAGGGTTGATAATCGTGTGTCGAGTCCTTTTTCTTTAATTCATTCAGATGTTTGGTGTTCTTATAAAGTGATGTCATATAATGGACACAGATATTTTGTTATTTTTGTTGATGACTTTTCAAGAATGGCGTGGCTTTATTTAATGAAAGAAATAAGTGAATTATTTGCCATCTTCCAGAAATTTTATGCTGAGATCCGCAATCAATTTGGCATTCACATCAAAATTTTTCGTTCTGATAATGGTCGTGAATACTTGTCTTCATCTTTTCAAGAATACTTGGACCAACATGGCATTATACACCAAACTTCATGTACCTACACCCCACAACAAAATGGGGTTGCTAAGAGAAAGAATCGACATCTTGTAGAAACGGCACGCTCACTCATGCACCACATGAATGTTCCCAAACCCTTTTGGAGTGATGCAATGCTCACCTCTTGTTTCTTAATTAATCGAATGCCCACGTCTATTCTTGATGGTCGTTCTCCTTTTAGTGTCTTGTTCCCCAACATGTCTTCGTTTCCGCTTCCTCCTCGGGTATTTGGGTGTGTATGTTTCGTCCATAATCTGGGTCCCGGGACTGACAAATTAGATGCACGATCCCTTAAGTGTATCTTCCTTGGCTATTCCCGGACTCAGAAAGGGTACAAGTGTTACCATCCTAGTTCTCATCGTTCCTTGGTATGTGCTGATGTTACTTTCTTCAAATCTACTCCATTCTTCGTAGGGTCCAATGATGTTGCTTCCTCCACATCACCTCCTCCTTTTCCCCTTCCTATGGCTGATCCTCCTCCTTTGGTTTCATTCGTGCCTACGTCCTTGCCTCCGGTGCCACTGTCCGTTGACCATCTACCTATCTGTCACGTGTATACACATCGCCCATATGTACCGGCTACGACTCCTCTGACTTCATCACCGCCGACAGATTCAGCTTCAGATCCGACACCAGCCTCTGATTTTGATCTTCCTATTGCCTTACAGAAAGGTAAACGCACCTGCACCCTTCACCCTATTTCCAATTTTGTTTCCTTTACTCACCTCTCCGCCTCCCATCGCCAGTTCATCTCTTTGTTATCCTCAGTGGTTGTTCCTAAGGATGTCCAGGAAGCCCTTACCTCTCCAGAGTGGTGTCGTGCTATGGAAGAAGAGCTCTCTGTCCTCCATCATAATCACACTTGGAACCTCACCGCTCTTCCTCCTGGGAAGCAGGCTGTCGGTTGTAAGTGGGTGTATACCGTTAAGTACTTGCAAGATGGTCGTGTTGAGGGCCTAAAGGCGCGGCTGGTTGCAAAAGGGTACTCCCAAACCTATGGCATTGACTACACAGAGACATTCTCCCCAGTTGCTAAGATAGGGTCAGTTCGTGTTGTCATCTCCCTTGCAACTATGTATGATTGGCCTCTATATCAGCTAGATATCAAAAATGCCTTTTTGCATGGTGATTTGCTTGAGAAGGTCTACATGGAGCAACCACCAGGGTTTATTGCTCAGGGGGAGGATGGTAAGGTATGCAGACTTAAGAAGGCTACACATGGACTTAAACAGTCCCCTTGAGCATGGTTTGGTAGGTTCAATGAGGTGGTCAAAAAATTTGGTATGAAACAATGCCAAGTTGATCACTTTGTCTTCAGTCATGACTCTCCGACAGGCAAAATACTACTGGTGGTGTATGTAGATGATATCGTTGTGACTGTGAATGATAAAACGGGCATTGACAGATTGAATGCATTCCTATAGGAACACTTTCAGACAAAAGACCTTGGCAATTTGAAATACTTTTTGGGCATAGAGGTAGCAAGATCTAAGCATGGCATTAGTTTGTGTCAGAGGAAATATGTGCTTGATTTACTGGAAAAAAACAGGTTTGTTGGGTACTAAACCGACTGAGACACTTATGGAAACAAATACGAGGCTGAGCAGTGATCTAGGTGAAGTATTTGAAGACCCTGGCAGATACCAACGACTTGTAGGCAAACTAAACTACCTAACCATTACTCGGCTAGCTATTTCATTTGCGGTTAGTGTGGTGAGTCAGTTCATGCAGAAACCTTTGGTCCCACATTGGAATGTTGTGCTAAGGATTGTGAGGTACTTGAAAGGAGCTCCTGGTCGTGGTTTGTTGTACAAAAGTGGCGGAAAACTGGAAGTAGAAGGATACACCGATGCTGATTGGGCAGGTTCTATGTCTAATAAACGGTCTACCACAGGCTATTACACCTTTCTGGGGGTAACCTGGTAACGTGGAAAAATAAAAAGCAAACAGTTGTGGCAAGAAGCAATGCAGAAGCAGAATATAGGGCCATGGCACATACTGCTTGTGAATTAGTATGGCTAAGGAACATTCTACAGGAGATAGGATATGACATCAATACTCTAATGAAGCTCTATTATGACAATCAGGCAGCGGTTCATATCTCTTCCAATCCAGTGTTTCATGAAAGAACCAGGCACATCGAAGTTGACTATCATTTTGTAAGAGTGAAGGTTCTGAATGGAGTGATAGAGACTGCATATGTTAATACGGGAAACTAGTGGGCAGACTTGTTTACAAAAGGTTTGAGTTGGAGGAGAGTGGACTACATATGTAACAAACTGGGATTATATGATATATACTCACCAGCTTGAGGGGGAGTGTTAGTGAAGGGGTATTTCGGTCTTTGTACCTGTTGAGAATGATGATGTGTACTATTATGTCAGTTTGAGTGCCTCTTACTTAAATAAGGGCACTTGTGTCTTTTCCAATTATATTAATAATATAATAACAGGTCTGGCCGAAACTAGGGTTGACTTTTTCCTAATTCGAACCAGACCTTTTCTCTTCTTCTTCATCTTTCTTCCTTCTTCTTTCCTCTCTTTCTTCTTGCTGTTTACTTTACTTTTCAGCTAACAAACAAAACAGACTTCTAGGGCAAGCCGAACTTCAACAAGTAGCATGTGGATTTGCTTAGTTGTACGCCTTGGAGGCAAAAAAGTTCTTTCCAAAAGAGGCTGATGAAGATTGGATCTCTATCAGAAACAATAGACTTTGGGAAACCATGAAGATGAACTATTTCCTGAACAAAAGTGTCAGCTAATGTAATTGCACTAAATGGATGTGACAATGCTAAGAAGTGGTTGTATTTTGTAAGGCGACCAACCACCACTAATATGACTAATTTACCGGAAGAGGTTGGTAGGCCCCTTATAAAATCCATATAAAAATCTTCCCGAACTTGGATAGGTATGGGTAATGGTTATAGTAGGCCAACTAGGGATTGGACCTCATATTTGCATTATTGACATACTTGGCATGTAGATATTTTCCTTATGGAATTTAGCATACCCGTCCAATAAAATTGGGACGACACTCTCTTATATGTGCGTAGGACTCCTGAGTGTCCATCCATCAATGTCGCATGGAAGAAATTTAGTAGCTGGTCCAAAAGGGCTGAGTCCGCTGGCAACACCATTCTACCTTTATAGTACAACACTAACCCTTGGATAGAATACCTAGGTTTGATACCTGGTTGCTGCAACAATTGCGTTGTTATTGCTTGGAGTTCCTTATTATTGTCGGCTTCCTCCCATAATTGTTCCAATAGTGCTGTAGTGGGTTGTTGGAACACCTGCAATTGAAGTATGCTCTCCGCTAGTTGTTTGGGACGACATGACAGCGCATCAGCAACTCTATTTGTTGCCCCGGGTTTGTATTCAAGTGTAATCGAAGCCCATTAACATTAAAACCCAACGCTGCTGGCATGAAAAAAGGACCCATTGTTCCAATAGGAATTTCAGCCTTTGATGATCAGTCTTAATCACAAACTTACAGCCCAATAAGTAGGAGCACCAATGCTGAACTCTGCCAATACAATTGCCATCAATTCCCGGTTATAGACTGAAGAGTGATTTTGTGTGGTGGATAAGGCCTTACTGAAGAAGGCAAGAGTCTGACCATCTTGCATCAACACTGCTCCCACGCCCAATCCCAACGCATCGCACTCAACCACAAAAGGTTTGTCGAAATCTGGTAAAGCCAGTGTTTTAAAAGTGCAAGGCACAAAAAAGGTGCAAGGGCCATTTTGGCCTGAGGCGCAAGGCGCAAGGCGAGGCGCGTGCCTTTTTGAGGCAAGGCGGACAATTTAAAAAAATTGCAAAAAAATCAAAATTTTATTAAACATAATATTAATAAAAATATTAACTTAAGTTTTAAAATAAATGTTTCAAAAAACCGATTATCTAAAATTAAAATGCATAAATATAATATGTAAAGCATATTCAAATGAGAATTTAAAAATGCAATCAAACATATAAAACATTTTCAAGCATATAAAACCCACAATCTCTTTTCTTTCTCAATTGCATCAAGTAGATAATGTGATATATTACATTCCTAATTCTACGAGCCACCTTTGTGCCACACCCCTCGAGGCAAGCCCAAACAAGTCCATGTTCGAATGGGTCTAGGGTTTGATTTTTAATTAAATCCTTAATTCAAGAAAATAATCTGAAATTAAATATTGATAAAAGGAAAAACAAGAATCAGTCAAACAGGGCTATTCGCACAATCCTTCATGCAAAACAGAGGTAGATCACAGAATGCAGTTTCACAAACTGCAAATCGCAGATAGCATTTCTCTCATCTGTGAAATCTCCTTCTCTGCGCCGCCAACTTCGATCCAAAATAAAAATAAATAGAAATCCTATTTCTATTAATAATTACATCAGATCGAATACCTATACATTGAGTCTAGAAAATAAAAAAAAAAATTTACAGACCCAAAATAAATCAAGAACTGCAAAATCACAGGTTCCCTGTGCAAACCAAGAAATCGATTTCCTCTTGTACGAACAGCCCATAAATCAAGAAAATTATAAATAACAATTCTAAATAATAATCAGATTTATTTAAAATTAATTTCAGATTATGTGCCCATCTGTTTTGGGAACAAATTTCCCAAAAACCAAATCTGCGCAAATTGGGTAGACGACCTTCACCCTAATTGCGTAGGTTCAGATCTGAAACAGAATGGTTCAAGATTTGAACCATGGCTCTGATACCACTGAAAGGATGAGAGATCCATCACATGGACGCCCAAAGATTGCGGAATAAGGGGCGAATTTCAAAAAAAAATTTCTCTCCCTTCAACTGGGAATCACATTCCCTATTTAGAAAATCATATTTTCAAGGATAAATCTTGAACCTTAAACTGAACCAGATCTGAACCAAAAGAAATAGGAGAGAATAATACTTGATACGGATAATTAATATCTCCCAACGAAGGTGTTCACGCCCAAGGAATGATCCAAAGACTGCTCCCACTGAAGATGGCGTAGTGCAGGATGGAGCAGAATCAGCAGTGTTCTTCCCCAAGAACTCTGTCCTTCGCAAGAAACAATAGGATGGAATGTGAGCACAGCTTCCTTTTCAATCCTTTCTCAAAGAACTGATGTCAAGATCCAATCTTGACTTCTCCCACAGCTGGAGATCAAACTGGCGAACAGGGCGGCAAGAGCAGGGAGGCGGCAAGAGAGTATTCGCAGGGTGCAGAATTCTCTCTTCTTGATTTCAGCACTAAAGAGGATCTGATGTGTTTCTTGTTCGTCTCTCTCAAGGTTGCCGCCCCCTCCTTCTTTTGTTACCTTGAAAGATCAGCTCCTAATCCCATTAGGAGGTGCTTATCCAAATCATATTTGGATCAGCCTTCTCTTCTAGTGATAAGGATAAACCCTTATCTTATCTGCAAATTAGATTAGTTTTATCCTAATCCCATTAGGAGGTTTCTAGATCTGAATCACATTCAGATCTGGACTCTTTGAGTGGATAGGATTAAGACCCTATCCTATCTGCTAATCCATCTCAGAATTCGCCCCTTTAATTAACTAAATAAATAGCCCAGTTCGAAATGGGCTTTAGGCCCATTAAGCTTATGTGCTCACTTAACCTTCCTATCTGCTGCCCAGTTGGGCTTCCCTATATGGCGTGAAACCCAAGCATTGACCTACACATCAGCCACATGGGTTCGGCCCAGCCTTTGTTACAAGGCCTGGTCGAATACACTGTTAAGACAGTGCACCCCCTGAAACCCATCAAATGGGCTCTATGGGCCCAACACTTACCCTAAGTGGTCCCTGGGCCAAGCCACCTTGTAACACCCAGGGATTGTGGGCAGATGCAAGATTAGCCCATCAGGTATTATCCTCAATGGTCTTACACTTAACCTCTCAGCCCATAATGATCTTACACTGCCCGACAAGAGATGACCTCTCCCTCGGCTGGAAGGAATAGTGTTGCACTCTCCACTTATAAGGATCCCGGGAATTAAAACATTTTGCAAACATTTTAGAAACCATAATGTATATACTTTTATATCTCATATAAAATATACTTTGCAAAACAAATTTCAACGGTTGAAATCAGTTGCCGACAGTCTTGGTTTCCAACAGTGAGAGCGCATCCCCGATCATTACCTTTGTCCGACAAAGGGGCTGATCCTGTCACTATGATCACCCACTCAGATGAATTCCCGGATTGTCCCAACATACCCAGGTTTTGACCCCCGCTAAGGATCTCACTGATTGGTACATCAAAGACAGCCCGATCCGACACCTAGTGCAGTATCATAATCGAGTCTAGGGGTCGGGTGTAACTTTCCAGTTTTACCCATCAATCTCCAAGGTCCAGGGCAATACTGGAAATCTGGTCCAGTTCAAAGATTCAATTAATCCCACACTGTATGTGCCTAGGGTCTCACCCCGGTAGCTGAGACAAGCCACCCCAACCGACTTGGTGGTACCACAGTGTCAGCCTTGTCAGGATAGGTCTCCCCAAACCGACCCACTGGCTGTGAACATTCTAAACTAACACGAGTCTCAATAAGTATCCAGTTTAAGGGTATTACACAGAAACATACCAAGGGAACATGAATCAAATATGCACTTTTATTCATTTACAATAAACTCATAAAGTACATCAATTTGATTGAAGCTAAGGGCATACAAAACTGTCTAACATACACGGGCCTGCCCAAAGGCGCACTTCGATTCTTTGGCATATAACCGATTTTGTAAGAGTGTCTAGAGTAATCTGCAAATCCACTAAATGTTGGGCCCATGTTGGGTTTTACACCAAAATGTCATCAAAAAAGACTAATATGAAACGATGTAAATGTGGCCTAAACAAGTCATTCATTAAGGCTTGGAAGGTTGTCGGGGCATTAGTGAGGCCAAATGGCATAACCCAGAACTCATAGTGGCCATCACGAGTCCGGAAGGGTGTTTTTGGAATGTCACTTTCATGGACTCTAATTTGATGGTATCCAGCCCACAAATCCAACTTTGAGAAGATTCTTGCAATCTTGAATTCATCTAGGAGCTCATCTATTATCGGAATCAAAAAGCAATTCGAAACTATAATATTATTAAGTGCCTGATAATCCACAAAAAATCGCCACGTCCCATCTTTCTTCTTGACAAGAATGGGTGAAGAAAATGGGTTGTGGCTAGGTTGAATAAAATTTTTATCCAACAGTTCTTGAATCTGCTTTTCAATTTCTTGTTTCTAAAAATAGGGATAACGGTAGGGCCTTACATTGGTAGGAGACGCATCCGACAATAGTGGAATTTTGTGGTCAGTAGATTTGTTGGCTCCTTGAAAACTGTAGCATATTGTTGGAGAATGTTGCTGAGTTGTTGTTTGTAATCAGCTTGAGTCGAGGTATCCCAGGCCTGGGATAATGTTGGGCATGTACGACTTGATCCCCAAATAATGAACTGATTTGGGTCTCGTGCTTCTTTCAACATGCATGCCAAGCTTACTGGGCTGGCTCGACTAGCTGAGTGGCCTTGTAAATGCACTTTTATTCCTTCTATCATGAAATCCATACACAAACGGGCCCAGTCGCATAGAATAGGCCCAAGTTGCCGCAACCATTGAATTCCCAATACAATATCGGCTCCACTTAACTCCAACGGGTAAAGATACAGTGAATTCGGACAAGCCTTGTACCAGAGGCTGGGCTGAACCCATGTGGTTGATGTGTAGATCAATGTTTGAGTCTCACGCCATACAAGGATATCCAACTGGGCAACAGTTTGGAGGATAAGTGAGCACATGGACTTAATGGGCCTAAAGCCCAATTCGAACTAGCTTAATTAGATTAATTAAAAATGGGCGGTTCTGGGATTTAGATCAGCAGATAGGATAAGGGATTGTCCCTATCCACTCAGAGAGTCCAGATCCAAATAAAGATTTGGATCAGGAAACTCCTAATTAGATTAGGAGGGTTGATCTTTATCTACAGATAAGATAAGGGATTATCCTTATCTCTTAAAGAGAGTTCAGATCCAAATACAAGATTTTGATTAGGAAACTCCTAATGGGAATAGGAGATGCTTTCTTTAAGGCTATAAATAGAAGAGCAGGGCGAACCTCCAATTCATCCTTCAGTCTTATTGATTCAAGAGAGAAGACAGCATACAGTTGGACTGACGCCATCTTCTACTCTTGCCTTCTCCTACTATTACCGACATTACCAATTCGATCTCCACTTATAAGAGCGATCAAGAAGAGTTCCTTGATATTATCTTTTGGAGAAAAGATAATAAGAAGTCGTGCTCACCTGCCCTCCATCAAGTTCTTGCTGAAGAACCACCCTGTTGATTCTGCTCCACCCTACGTTGTGTCATCTTCAGTGGGAGCAATTTTTGGTATTCTCCTTGGGGGTGAACACATTCGTTGGGGGTTACTACTACTCCGTACTAGGTATATCCCTCTCCTATCTTTTGGTTTCAAATCTGGTCTGGTTTAGGTTCAAGGTTGATCCTTGAAAATGCAGTTTTCTAAAACAGGGAATGTCATTCCCACATGGGAGAGAGAAAATTTTGAAATTTCGCCCAACCTACTTGTAGGGTTCGGCCATCCATATGATGGATCCTTCATCCCTTCAGTAGAATAGGACTTCCACGGCCATCACAATTTATGGATGCATCACCTTGACCTCTAACTATATTTCTTCCTTGAGTCTTCCCACAAAAGCTCCAACCAATGCCTTCTCCGGCCACCCTTGGACTCTTAACAATAGATGTTCAAACTCCAACTAGTAGTCACAAACACTTCCTACTTGTTTTATCTTCGCAAGACTTTCGTCAAAATCTTCATAGCCAGAAGCCCCGAATCAGACACACAGGGCATCAATGAAGTCGAGCCATGAAATACGAGGGTGCCCTCGACAATACCACTGATACCAAAGGATTGCGTCTCCATCCAGATGCATTGTTGCCTACACCACCCTGTCTGGTCTGGACGTTTCGTTGTACTCAAAGAATCTTTTCGTCCTGTATATCCAAGGGATGGGGTCTCCTCTTGAGAAGACCGGGAAGCTCAATTTGGTGTTTCTTTCCAAGGTGGAGCTACTTCTTCGATTACTCCCTTAGCTAACCCTATCCTGGTCGATTTCTCTGTCTTCAACCAGTGGCCTCTGTTCTAGTTTTTGCAAGATCTCTGCTAGTGTATCCTTGATACCTCGCATCTCGCCTGAGACTCGGTGAAGCTCGATCTCCACCTGATCAACCCTTGCCTCCATGGTTGTAGCTCGAGTATTTTCCATAGCTCTAATACCAAACTATTAGGTGTTGCCTAACTCAAGGTTCGTTGAGTGAACCAAACTCCTAAGCAGAGAGGGAAAACTGAAGGGGAACGGAGAGAAAGAGAGATGTCTGAATGGAATTCTTGCCTTCTTCCTCTGGTCTTTATAGCCCAGGTAAGTTGATTACAGTTTACAGTTTGTTACAAGACTGTTACAATTTGTTGTAGGGTTGTTACTTTGTTGTAACAATCTGCCACTTGGATTAACCTCTAGCTGACGTGGCTTCTCCCTTTTCTTGTAAACTTGATAAGTAAGGCTGGTTGTTCCCATGCATGGGTCTTGGTTTGCCACAGCTCTTGGTCTTAACAAACTCTTATCATGCTTTGGTGTTGAGGGGTTTATGTTACAACCCTCTCCTACTAGTACAGCTTGGACATTAGCAACATATCTAAATGTAGCATAAAAAAAGTGCAACTAAGTGCATGAGGCTCCCGCTAATGTGGGGTCTGGGGAGGGACAGATGTATGCAGCCTTACCCCCGCACATACAGAGAGGCTATTTCCAAAATTTGAACCTGGTCACCCAAGTCGCAATGGAGCAACCCAACCATTGCACCAATGATGGTCCCAACTATCCAAGGTCTTGTGAGGGGTTGACTGGATGTTGACTTAGCATTAGGCATTTCTTGCACCGTGTCCAAGAACTCACTTTATCATGAAGTCCTAGACAGCCAAAAAAGAAACAAGTTCAGAGGCAAGAATCATAAGTAATCAATTGACAAAATCATGACAGATGAAAGCATACATTCAGATGTTAAAGTACAGACATGCAGTAAAGATGAAAGTGGAGAATCTTATTCTCCATCCAAATTCCTTTGTTAGTTTCCTAGCAACCCCAAACCAACTTATTAGGAAGCTTCAACTTGCT
Organism: Nelumbo lutea; assembly: GCF_056320005.1. NCBI lineage: Eukaryota > Viridiplantae > Streptophyta > Magnoliopsida > Proteales > Nelumbonaceae > Nelumbo > Nelumbo lutea. The sequence continues at coordinate 115,460,581 of NC_142684.1, forward strand.
AGCAAGTTCTCAACTAAGTCCTTTTTCAAGGCCCTGGTGCTGGGAATCTCTAATACAAGTTTCCCATACAGGAGGGCTTGGTCTCTCATATAGGGATGCAAACAGATCGGATCCGAATCAAGGTATATCTGGATCCGATCCGATAATATAAATATCGGATTTCACAAAGGTCAACTCGAATTTGAATTAAATCTGCTAAGGATGTCAGATATTTGAACATGATCTGGTCCAAATTAATTTCTATAAAATTTAACAAATTATTAAAAGGAAAAAAAATACATAAAAGAGAAAAACAAAAAAATACAAATTCATCAAAAAAACAAAAAAAAATACAAGCATTTTCAACTATTTTTATCATATATATACATGTCATTTTATAAAGAGAAATTGTCTAAAACTCACCATGACTCTTAAGCATTTCTCTTAAACTCACCATAACTTTTCAAAACGTCCAGGGAACCCCATGTTAGTACGTTAACATTAAATAGATTAACGGATGTTGGCAGATTACTATTTTACCCTTCGTTCTGTTGTAAATGGAAAATAAAGCAAAACTTTGATAAAAAAAACAATAAAAATCATTTATCCCTTTTAATGTCAAATGCAACAAGAACCAAAATCATGAAAATATCTATGGTCAAGAAGAGGACACATGGCTCTATAGGACCCAACCTCCACTTCTATGAGTTGTCAGTTAGAACAAAAGTGTATTGAATAAAAATTAGGCTAACATAAAAATATGTTTAATAAGGTTGACATGCCATTTAGAGGCAGTTTGGTCATAAAATTGCATTTATGCCGGCGTGGACAACTTCTGTCAATGAAGACTAATGGTGCTCTGACGGATGGAGAGTTTTGGAACACAAAAAGTCATTGACATGGGGTTCCCTAGACGTTTTGAAAAGTTATGGTGAATTTAAGAGAAAGCTGAAAAGTCGTGGTGAGTTTTGGATAATTTCCCTTTTATAAAAATAAATAAATAATATAAAAAATACAAAAATGTAATATAAACGTATTTATAAATAAATAAATAATAAATATAGGATTGGATTCTTTTGGATCAAATGGGGGGTGATCCAAATTCGGTCTGGTTTTTAATCAGATCCTATTATCCTAGCCGATATGAAAATCCAATATAGGGATATCCAAATCCGACAAAAATAGAATCGGATTCAAATTCGGATCGGATCATTATGCAATTCACTTGCACCCCTACTCTCATATTCCTTCCTAGAGTTTCCTTTTTTGTGTGGAAACGTGTTTGAAGAAAACCAACACTTATGACTCGGTCCAAAAGAAAAAGGCAGGTTGTATATCTCTCTCCATGCTTTATCTCTGTCTTAGTGATGAAGAATATGCTGAGCATCTCCTTCGCTGCCCAAAAACAAGGAAGATTTGGTCCTACTTTCTCAACCTTGTTGAGTACAGCTGAATTGTTCCTGAGCACATTATATTGACTTCATTTGGCAATGGTGTGGTAGTGATCTTGGTAGTAGGGAAAAAATCTACTGGTGTACAATAGCCCAAGCAGTGATGTGGTGTATGTGGAAAGAAAGAAACAACCGCCTTTTTGGAAACAGCTAGATCGTTTGAATATTTGCTTTCTCATATTTCTTTCTTGGGTAACCTGTAGGCAGTTAATTACGTGGAGTTCATAGGACTTTCTTTGGATGACTGCAAGGGAATTTGGTGGAGATCATTTATTCTTCACCTGGGTCTTTAAACAGACCTAGTGTTCTCTTTACAAGATTGGAGTCAGAGCTTAGATTAAATTTTGATGAAAGTGCCCTGGGTAATCCTGGAGCTGCGGGGATAGATGGAGTGTTTAGGAGTATGGATGGAAGCATTGAGTGGGCTTTCAATGGCCCAATTGGATTTGCTGATTCTACAAAAGCAGAAATCTTAGCTGCACTCACAGGCTTCAAATAGCAAAAGATAAAGGCTGGCCTGCTTTAACCATTTAAGGTGATTCTGCAAATACAGTATAATGGATAGGGGAGAAGGATGGAGGCCCTTGGAAGCTAGCACACTACCTCACAGAGGCCAGAGATATTTTAGACACCTTGGCTGTAAATCTAGCCTGGATTCCTATAGAGTTAAACTCAACAGCTGATGGATTAGAAGCTAGCACACTAAATGCCCAATCCAATAAATACAATACATGTACAGAACTTTACAAAGGAAAATAATAGAATTAAGTTTCAACAAAATTTCAGGAATTTTGACTTTTCAATTCAGTCCAATGGTTAGTGCAATGAAATTTAATTGACATTAAATAAAACATATAAAAGGATATATTTGAAAGGGTTTCAGAAGTGAGAAAAGAGACAATGAAAAGAAAGTTAGGATAAGAACTGGAAAATGGATAAGGAAAAGAAAGTTGTAGAATATAGAGGAAGAATGAGAAAAATTCTGTAACTTTTTTTCTTTTTGATGGACAAAAGGCTAGCAACTTATCAAATTTTCCTTGAATTTCTTTATATGTCAAAATCCCAATGAAATTTCAGTCTTCCTAAAGGTCAAAACTGTCTCAAATTGATACTTATTACCTTGGACAACCATCATCTTCAAGAAATCTTCATATCCATTCTTAGTAAAACCCCTGACATATGGAAAAAGAAAATGCACTCTATAGCAATTAACCATAATGCTACAGAACCAGAAGGATATAACTACCGTTGGAAGACTCTGACTCACCCAACCCGCCAGAATAAGGAAAATGTGTACTTTCTTTAGCACAATAGGGAAAATGTGTATTTTCTTAAAGTATGAATTGGAAACGAGTTCTGTGTGCAGCTTCATACAACCTTTCCAAAATCCAGCCATAATGTTTCCAAATTAAAACTTCTTCAGAACTCCAGTAAGGACGCAAATGTCTATCTAGTATCTACCATTAAAAGCTTTATCTATCAACCATCAAATTCATAAAACCAAGGGTTTGACTATGATACCGGAAAGACGTGATACCAGAAAACTTTAACCAAACAATCAGTATCATAAAAGTGGTAATCAATCAGGTGGCATTTATCAAAATTCACGGGATGGTTTTAACTGGTCAAAGCTTTTATGTTATCATGCCTTTCCGGCAGCATAGGTTTTCCCTAAAACCAATTGAACCAGATTCCATAAATCTATATGCTCACCTCAATCTCACCAAATGGTTTCCATTCCATGGCAGCTCTTTCGATTTTGGATTTTGCTCATTGATATGTTACATGAGAACGTCTGATAAATTCACCTCCAACAAAGTATAGTTTAGTAATTTTGAAGGCTCCATAGTCATAAAGAAGCTAACGTGATAATAGGACCTGATAACTGAGGCCAGAAGAGGGCATAAACAAATAGCGACAGCAATAAAACTGGAACAGCATTATTCCTGAACTGATTCCACCATTTGAGAAGACAGAGGACATCTTCAGCTAACATATACAGCTGCTGGAATGGGACAAGTATCATTAATAGTGTATGGCAGTAACCCAATAGGCAACAAAAATTTCATACCTTCAAAAAAGACAGCGTTATAAGTTAGGGTTTAAGAAACGACAAACGTAATCAAAAACTCAAAAGAAATCATCGTTTGTTACGCTAAAACAACTAATAAGTAACAAGCAGTTATGGCACATAAATTTGTGGATTCATTAAACGTATATAGGGAACGAAAATGATATAACTCAGGCGACCCACGTTCTCTGACCCCAGCGAACCATCGTGGTCGTGGGATCGAGACGATACAAACTCCCTACTATTTCCTCTTCTGCGAAAAAAAATCTGATTATATTACCTCGTTAGCCTTTCTAGCGATCCTCGACGCCTCAAATATGAGCAATCCTATTGCTGGAAGGAAAAGCAAGACCATCCACCACTTCATTAGCTTCCGGAACATTCAAGGGGGAAAAAATGCTCTACCCTCTAAACCCTAATTCCTTGCGTTTCCTTCGAACTGGAGGTCTCATCCTTCCGGCAAGCTCATCTTGAGTCGTCGTCCGACATGGAAATGGAGATACTACGAACATCGAGGACGCCATTAGCAACAGAAGCTGACAATCAGAATAGCTGCAAAAATCGGCGGGAATTAATATATGCTATCCCAGGAATTCAAATGAAAATCTCTTTAAAGCTGTTTGGTTTGAAGGAAAAAACAAAAAAATCTATATAAGATTTATTAAAACTTCCGTCTTTCTCTTCCTTTTTTTTATTTTTTCTTTCGTATCAAATACAGCCTAAAGGAAAATGTATGACATTGAAAATACATGATACGGAAATAGTTTTGACCGATCAAAATACACCCACACGATTAACACGTTCGACCAGCCTCTTGAAAACTTGCATGAAATATTTCTCACGAAATAAGTACGGAGATATTCCCGTAAAGGCTGTTCGAATGGGCATTGCCCTGGTTGAAGCCGGACTCTTCGATATCGTAGTCGACACCGTTAAATGACATGAAAGGAAAAATTAAGGAAAAATTACAATATGTTAATCATACATAGAATTGCGATTAACAAATTATATTTTGATGGTGTGCAACGTGGAAGCTTCTAGCTGGAGAATTGCTTAAATGTATTTGCGTGGCGAGCTGGATTAATTTATAAAATAGTGCTTAGAGGGATCGGGGTGGAAGACCTGGTGAAGTCGCTCCGATGCTTAAATCAGTATTCTGTGTGTTTGCGAGCTAAATATGAATGCTAGAGGGCTTGGGTGCAAGCAAACGCGTGTACCTTTGTCTGGAGGATCGATACCCTTATATGGTTAAGTAATCGTGAATCTTATGAAAAGGCTCTACGATCTTCGGGTTGCATAGATAAGATCCGTTCCGTTTTCCGAATGAGAGCAATGCGCTAGTTGATAAGGTTTATCACTTTCCTCTGATTCAGACGGAGTGAGGATGAACCATGTTATTAAACATCGTGATCCCGGGAAATTCAGAGTCCATTAAGGAAGGTTATGGAGTCGATTATGGGGCACTTCAGTTCTTTGGCCACGAACTGGTACTTCAGTTCTTTGGCCCTGAACTAAATTGGGTGCTGAGGTGCTTTTATGCCGAGATGACTTTATGTCGAGGGGCCACTGACTTCAAGCTCCCAAGTCACTGACAAGGCTCCCTTGCTGAGTTGTCATCCTACTAGTTGATCACATCCACATGTACCCCGATCGCTAGGGCTTCCCCATGTCATTTGCCCAAGGAAACTAAATCTTCCGAAGCCCAACGAGCTCAATAAGCTACCCCATCGGGCGACGACATCTCTGCTCGGAGCATCTTGAGTCCAAAGCTAGGTCTCCTCAAAAAAAGATGCGGTTTTCCCCGAAGAGGTTATTCGGTGGGCTGAACTACCAACCACTCAGCTTGGGGGAAGAGTGGCAACACATTGCATGGTGGTATGTACTCAACCTTCAACCCTTTTATACTTGGATTTTTTCTCGATACTTATGTTTCGTTTCTTCTCTTTGTTAGGTGAACTCTTCTATCCACGCCCTACTCTGTCAATCCAAGACAATTTTGAAGCGTGCTCTCGATGCCGAGGAGTCGTTTCGCAAGTCTCACTCCAATTGAACTTAGCTCGAAGCGAAAACAACAAATTGTTGAGGGTTGCACGAGCTTATAAAGAATTGCTGACTATCCTGATGGCAGAGAATAAAGAGTTGAAGAAGCGTGAGGCGGCCCTTGAGAGAGAAGTCCAGAACCTCAAGGAGCTGGTGAAGGAGCAGACTGACATCCTGCTTCATTCGATGGAGGAGGCGAAGATCAAGGCCATCGAGGAGTATAAGTCTTCGGTGGAACAATGCGAGCTACTTTTCGAGACCGGAATAGCGAGCAACCGCAAAGGCTTAAAGCTCAGCAGGTGGTTGACATGACTTGAGTTTCCTCGCCTCGACCTCAGTGCCATCACAACATCAAATATCACCAAGGAGATGGCCCTCAAGGCAGCTAAAGACCCCAACTCCGAGGAGGAGGAGAGCAATGACCTCCTCGGCGAAGAGACTATGGAAGGGAAAGAGGGAGGTGATGCCGCCGAGGCCGTCGCCGACCATATGGAGATGGATCAGCCTACCAATGCTACTGCTGGGGACGAAGGTCCCCGAACTAATTGATACCTCTTGCCTCTTTTCTTGGACCCCCCGTATATAGTGTACATCTCGGACCTCAGAGCTCAGTTGTAGTTGCTTTCCTTTCTATATGTTTTTTTTGCCATGTACTCGGAACTTTTTGTTAATGAAGCATAGTGATTCAAAGAACTTTATGTGTGCAAAAATTTTTCTAAGCACGAGCACTGTAGGGTATATACCCTACTTTTCTATGCACGGGCTACACACTTGCGCAAGCCGAACAGGTGACTAGGACTTGTTGTGCCTATGCTAAACAGGCGACACGGACTTATTATGCCTATGCCAAGGAGGCGACTATGACTTATCTGCCCATGCCGAAGAGGCGGCTAGGACTTGTCAGCTTATGCCGAAGAGGAAACTAGAACTTATTGTAGTACCAAGATCTTCTGTCAGCTCGGCATCGTAGCGCTTAGGCTTCTGAGAGTGACTCATAGTCCTCTCTCTAGGACGTCATCTTTTTGACTAGTTCGGTGGTTCCATGGACTTAGAAGGAATTATGCATTGGAGTCATGGACTCATAAGTACTACGTTCTTAGGTTTTCGATGTTCCATGCTCGAGGTATTTGCTTCCCTTCCAAAGTCTCGAATTCATACGTGCCTTCCCCGAACACCCACCTTACATGGTACGAACCTTCCCAGTTCGGTCTGAGCTTACCCATGCTAGGCTCAGGTACCATAACTTTCCGGAGAACCAAATCACTGACACGAACTATCGCTTCTTGAATCGGGCGTTAAAGTACCGAGCTACTCTCTACTGGTATGCCGCAATCTGGATGTAGGTCAGGTCTCGCACCTCCTCTACCAGGTCCAGGTTGGTACGGAGCTCGTCGTCATTTGCTTCCTCATCATAGGCCTCAAGTTACAATGTGTGTACCTCGATCACTGTTGGGATCATCACCTCTGTACCATACGTGAGGTTGAAGGGAGTTTCACCCGCTGCAATCTTGATAGTAGTTCGGCAGGCCCAAAGGACACTAGGAAATTCATCCACCCACAATCCCTTTGCTTGGGCTAGGTGAGCTTTCAGTCCCCGAAATATCGCCATATTAGTTACTTTGGTCTGTCCATTCACTTTAGGGTGTGCCACCGAGGTGAATTTTTGTTGAATCACCATCTTGGCGCACCAATTTTGGAACTTGATATCTTCAAACTACTTCCCATTATCAGATATCAGCACACGGGATAGTCCGAAGCGGCATACTATGCTCCCCTAGAAGAAATTCTATATGTTATGAGTTGTGATGGTTACTAGGGGCTCAGCTTCCACCCGCTTCGTAAAATAGACTACTGCCACAACCAAGAACCTCATTTGCTTGGTTTCTGGTGGAAAGGACCGAGGATGTCAATTCCCCACTATGTGAAGGGCCACTGGTTGGTAAGGTATTTCAAATCGACAGCAGGTTGGTGGTGGATATTGGCATGCCTCTGACATCTGTCGCTCTTCTTGACAAGCTCGAGTGCGTCCGCCTTCATTGTGGGCCAATAGTAGCCCTGTCTTAACACATTCTGTGCAAGGGCTCTGCCCCCCAAGTGTCTATCGCACAAGCCTTCTTCATTGTCGCGAAGTACGAGCTCAGCTTCGGAGGGTCGCAGGCAACGCAAGTAGGGGAGCGTGAAGGATCTCCTATACACCCGTCCGTCTATGAGGACGTCCCTGGCTAATTGACGCTCTATGCTCTGAGTTGCATTGCGTTCTACAGGTAGGGCCCCGTGGAGCAGATAATCGGCGAATGGGTCGATCCAACTCGGTTCCACTTGCAACACGGGAGTGACCTCTTCTACCCCCCGAAAATGCTGGGCTGAGGTAAGTCCTCTACGTACACAGTTCGCATAGTGTTGTCGCTCGTGCTCGCTAATCGTGATAACGTGTCGGCCTCAACATTCTCTGACCTCGGAATTTGCCTGATAAAACAGGATCTAAAGCCATACAGGATCTCTTTGACTTTGGCTAGATAAGTTGCCATAGTGGGGTTGCGGGCTTCATAGTCGCTAGTGACTTGGTTAACCACCAATTGTGAATCGCTGCATATGATAATGTGCTTTGCTCATATTTCATTTGCTAAGTTCAGCCCGACAATCAACGCTTCATACTCAACCTCGTTGTTCAATGCCTTGAATCCGAATTAGAGAGCATTCTCCAACTTCACCTCGCTCGGGTCGTATAGTACCAGTCCCGCACTGCTTCCTCACTAGTTGGATGAGTTGTCAACGTGGAGGATCTAGGGCTCCTCGTCCTAGGTCGGTACTACTTTGACCGGGTTCGATGCCGCATTGGTTAACGCCTCCAACTTGTGAGCGAGCTCGATCTGTTCAGGGGACGGCGTGCTGAACATGCACTCTGCTACAAAGTCCGCCAAAACTTGGGCTTTGATTGTCGGTTATGGCTCGAACCGGATGCCGTACTCGCTCAACTCAATGGACCACTTCGTTAATCTTCTAGACACCTCGAGCTTGAGTAGAATCTGCCTTAGGGGTCTAATAGTGAGGACAATGATAGTGTGGGCCTGGAAGTATGAGTGTAATTCCCAGGTTGTATGACCAACGCGAATGCTAGTTTTTTGATCTCTAAATACGTAGTCTCTGCATCCTACAAAACTTTACTAACATAGTAAATGAGTCGTTGGACCGATCTACTTCTTTGATTAGTATTGAACTAACTAGTTTGTCACTCTCAAAAAGGTATAGTTTTAACTCGTCCCACTCCTCAGGTCGAGTTAAAACCGGTAAGGTACTTAGGTACCTTTTTAGTTTGTCAAAGGCGAGCTGACACTCTTCGGTCCATTCGAAATTCTTGCTCTTTTTTATTGCTTTAAAAAAGGGTAAGCATCGGCCCACCAATTTGGACATGAAGTGGCTTAGGGCAGCTACCTGACCAGTTAGACTCTAGACTTCTTTTATTTCCCAAGGTGGTCTCATATCTAGTATTGCCTTTATTTTTTCCGGGTTAGCCTCGATGCCATGTCGGCTGAATATGTTACATAAGAATTTACCAGAAGTGACTCCGAAGCCACGCTTATTTGGATTTAATTTCATATTATATTTTCTTAAAATTTGAAAATGTCATTTAAATCATTTAACAAAGAGTTCAAAAGTTGCGTCTTCATGACCATGTCATCAACATAACGATCTACTTTATTACCGATCAACGGCTCAAAAACTTTATTTACAAGGCACTGAAATGTTGCCCCAACATTTTTTTAAACCAATGAGCATAACTTTATAACAATATAGCCCGAGCTCAATTACAAATGCGGTATTGTCTTGGTCAGTAGGATCCATCATAATTTGGTTGTAATCGGAATAGGCATCCAGAAAACTCAACAACTCATGCCCCGAGGTCACGTCCACTAGGCAATCAATCTTAGGCAGTGAGAAACAGTCTTTCATGCAGGCTTAGTTCATGTCGGTGTAATCAACACACATGCGCCACTTGCCACTGGTCTTCTTCACCAGATCTGGGTTGGCCACCCAACTCGGGTAACGGACTTCCCTGATGAATTCTGCCTCGAGGAGTTTCTCAACCTCCTCATTGACTACTCTCCATCATTTCGAGGCGAGGTTGCATTTCTTTTGTCTTACTGGCTTAACTAAAATGCTTGTGATTTATTATTTTAGGATCAATCCCGGGCATCTCTGTCGCGAACCAAGCAAAAATATCTAAATTTTTAAGAAAAACCTGCTAGTTGAGTTTGAAGTGGCTCGCTGATCGAGGGACTGTTTCTTTTGTCGGGTAGCTCGCTCTTCGGTGTACTCCGCTGGTTGCTCGAGCTCGATGTCTTCCACCATCTTTGGTTTTCCTTTCAGAGCGGCTACGTAACATTTACGGGATTCAAGCTGGTCACCTCACACGACCCCCATGCCGTAGTCAGTTGGGAATTTTATCGCTAAGTAGTAAGTATACACTATCGCACATAAAACCTATGTGATAGGCCAACCTACTATCGCATTGTAGGGGGTCGGAGTTGTGACCACTAAGAATGTGTGCTCAAATCACACAATATTCAACCACGTGCCTGCCTCTGCGGGTACTACGACTCGACCAAGCGGCCTGACCTCTTCGCCGCTAAACCCTACCAAGGGTGTATCTACTGGCTTCAGGTCGCCCTGCTGCAACTGCAATTGTCGAATGCCTCCTAAAAGAGTATGTCTGCTGAGCTACCTGGGTTCACTAAAATGCATTTCACCTCGAAGTCATTGATCCTTACCTTCATTACTAAAACATCATCATGCGGGTACTGGATCCCGAGTGCGTCATCCTCAGTGACGTAGATAGGTTCTTCGAGCCAAGGTCGCTTTGGTAGGTTTTCACCTTCATTCTCCAGTTCACGGATCGAAGTCCTCCCAGCTGTTGATGTACATCCTGTCACCGTTGATTATATTGATCACTCCGCAAATTGCCTCTCCTCTTGTAGCTGCTCATTCTGCCTACTAGTCTCAGGGGCATTCCTCCTCTGGTCCCCCTGTCGGTCTGCCTGCCCCCTCTCCTTTGGCAGGATGTAATTCTTCAGGTACTAGCGATGGATAAACTCTTAGACCTCACCGTAGAGATTCTTGCAAATTTCTGTGCTATGTCCATGATCTCGATGGAAATGGCAGCCATCTGACAAAGGAGGAGTCCTTAATGGCTATGTCCGGCTAAGGCTATGTCCCCTTAGCCTGGGCAGCCATCTAACAAAGGAGTCCTTAATGGCCATTAAAATCTCTCTTTGCTTAGCATTCATATGTGTATAGTTCATTCTGTCTACTGGCAGAGTCTTGGAATGTCGACCTGCCTTGTGGCCGTGCGAGGGGGACCTGCTTCTTGACTTCTTCTTCTGCTACTCAGGGACTTTCTCTTCTTTATTTTCTCCCACTATTCCTCATCCCTTCATTCTCTCACTTTCTCTTTTTAGTCGATGGATTATCCAGTCTTCTGGTTAATCTCCTCCTCAATACCAATGAACTAGTCTGCCAACTTAAGGAACTCGATGATATTTTTTGGCTTGTTGGCTATCACATGCCACTTGAATCCTTTGTGGGTGATACCTTTCCTTGCTGTAGTGAGACACACCGCTGGATTGAGGTCCTATATCTGTAGGCAAGTGTCGTTGAAGTACTTGATGTAGCTTCTGATTGACTCTCCTTCCCTCTGAACCATGTTCAAAAGGCTCTCTTGCGACTTCGGGCATTTTTTGTTGGTAATGAAATGCACAATGAACAGATCAGAAAACTGTGCCCAGCTCTTGATGGAGCCTGGTGCGAGGTTCTTATACCAAGTCCGAACTACTCCCTAAATGTGGTGGAGAAGGCCACACACATGCAGGTTTTGTCAGCCCTGGCTAAGTGCATCTGAGCTGGAAAAATCCACGTGATCATTGGGGTCAAACGACCCGTCATACTTATCTAGTGGTGGAACCTTAAAATCTTTCGGCATTGGGGTTGCTAGGAGCTCAGGAGACAGAGGAGATGACCGGCTAAGTAAGGGAGGCGCAGTCTTCGTTGCCACCGAGCACACTTCTTTCCTTTCTTTAACTCGCTCTACTTGCTGGCTTGGCATCACTGGTGGACTATTTATGGCCGAGGAGCGATGAGTCTTGTGGCGTCCGTTGTTGCTTCTTCACTAGCTCAGCATTGGTGTTGTTGACCTCGGTCTAGTTTGGTATCTCGACATTGTCGCGAAGTGGGTCTTCGTTCCTTCTCGCCGAGTTCTCCTGGTTGTGGAGTTCACACCGGCTATCACAAGGCACTGAAGGGACTGGCCTCGAGTTCGCGCCTCTAGCTCTTGGCTGGTTGTTATCTCCCCGCGATCCATTGTTCTCCTGTTGGGAGTGCCACAGAGAGTTGACCCTGTTGAGTTGGCTGTCCTCATGCCTATTTCTAGGGTTTCCTTGTGATATTGGAGGTGTGTTGATCGTCCCTCCTCCCATGAGATGGAGTTTGACCCCTGGGAGGGACTGACACCTGCGAGGTCCCCTCACCCCGATGAGGGGATAAGCGGACGATCTGACAGGTTTTGGGCCAGTTCTGGTTCTGCCCCTGGCACAACCTTGTGTGTCGAGGTGGAATCTGCTATTGATCAATTTGTGCGATCTGAAAGCTCCTAGCTGGAGAATTGCCTGGACGTACTCACGTGGCAAGCTGGATCAATTTGCAAAACAGTGCTCAAAGGGATCGGGGTGATAGACCCAGTGAGGTCACTTCGATGCTTAAGTCAGTATTCTGTGTGTTTCTGAGCTAAGTATCAATGCTAGAGAGCTTGGGTGCAGGTAATCGCATGTACCTTCGCCTGAAGGATCGATGCCCTTATATAGTTGAGTAGTTGTGAATCTTACAAAAAGGCTCTCGGATCTTTAGGTTGCATAGATAAGATCCGTTCCGTTTTCCAAATGAGAGCAATGCGCCAATTGATATGGTTTATCAGTTTCCTCTGATTTGGACAGAGCGAGGATGAGCCCTACTATTAGACATCGTGATCTCGGGAAATTCAGAGTTCGTTAGGGAAGCTTTTGGAGTCGATTACGAGGCGCTTTGATTCTTTGGCCCCAAACTGGTAATTCGGTTCTTTGGCCCCAAACTGGCACTTCGATTCTTTGGCATCGAACTAAATTGGGTGTAGAGGTGCCACAGACTTCAAGCTCCCGAGCTCCCTAGTCGCTGACAAGACTCCCTTGCTAAGTTGTCATCCTAGTGGATGATCGCATCTTCTTGTATAAAGCATATTGTTATTTGCCAGCGTGATGTAAACAACCAGTAACAATAATTTATTAAATTAAGTAAATTAGAATAATTATTATTAAGTTATATAAATTATGATAGTTTACATAAATTAATGTGATTTTTAGTAGTTTTCATAAATTATGGTAATTTTCAATTACTTATATTAATTATGTAATTAAAATTATAATTTTTGTAAATAACACTAGTTTCCAATAATTATAATTACTTCTATTTAAAGTAAAAAAACTCAAATTATAGATGTTAAATAATTACTACTAAATTCACCTTACAAAGTTAAATAATGACAAACATATTTTAAATGTATGATCGGCACATACTTTTATAGAACAAGTTTTAACCAGAAGAAAAAACAAAATGAAGAAATGGACATGCCTTGGACTATGTTTCTAACACAAATGCTAGATAAACACCACAATACCAAATGCCATTTAAGTAATTAAAAAACCATCAATTTATAGTAATTTAACAACATTTATAATAATCAAATAGTAATAGTAATTTATACAAAAAACAATTAGTAACGTATTTATAGTATTTGCTATTAAATGAGTTTTTAAAAAGTAAATAATATTTTAATTATAATTATTGTTATTTTACTTTACAATAATCAATGTTAATTGACCATAATTATAAATTGGTGGGTGTGGATTGATCCAATGGTAGAGATCAATCCATATCACACAATTGTTTACGGTTGTTCTAAACAGTGGAAAAAACTGTGGACAAAAACTACTTACATCTACAGGAGTGTTCTGCAAGTGTAGCTTGGATTAGTCCACACCACACCTATTGATTTCATACATCTCATGTACACCTTTTGGGATAATTTACACAATCAATCATGTAGGGATGCAAGCAGATCGGATTGGACCGAAAACGGATATGATTGGGCCTCACAATTGGTTATTCGGATCTGAAACTGTTAAGGATGTTGGATATTTGAATTTATCAAAGCCAATTCAAATTATGAAAAATTCAATAAATTATTATAAGAAAAAACATAAAAAGGTTATATAAAGAAAAACAAAAAATACAAGTATTTTTCATATATTTTCATCATATATATTAACATATATAGGTATTTTACAAAAGATTTGTAAAAAATGCAATATAAATATATTAATATATACATGTATTTTTATAACTAAATATGTTTATAAATATATGCATATATAAGTCAGATCAGGTTGGATCATGTCATATTGGATAAGGGTGATCCAAATCTGATCCAATTTGCAATTAGTTTGATTATCCAGTCCAGCCCAAAAACTCGACACAGGCTTATTCTAATCCGAAAAAACATGAAGGGATTTGGATTTAATCGGATCGGACCATGATACGATCCATTTACACCTTCATTTAATCTAAAAATAATAATGGATAAAATAAAATATCAATACACAATTACTAATAAATATAAAATACATATATTTGTCATTATAATATTATCTTCAACAATAAACAATTAAAAAAATATATTCAATATAACTTAGAATATGTTAAAGGGTTAAATAAAGCAAGGGTAATTTGACCAATGTAACACAACTGTATTACACCGGATCCTTCCTGGGGACCGTCCACATAGAACGCAACACCACATTCTATCATAGATAGGACCAAAACAATCCCATCCATGATATTTTCACACTACTGGACACCTTCTTACTATAATTTTGTACATATTATATATGTTTTACATTAAATTATAATTATTAGTAAAGATTAATTATATTGAAATGAAGGTATTCAATGATATATCAATATGCTAAAGTATCAATATATATATATATATATATATATATATATATATATATATATATATCCATTAGAAAATAATAAAAATAATTTAGTATTTACCTAAATAAATTATTGTTATCAATAGAATATTTATATTAATAATAAAAATAATTTAATTAATAAAAGGAATATGACAAATTGAAAACTAATATTAATTTAAAATTAATATAAAACTAATACAAAACTCTATAACCATTAGTAGTTTTATAATTATTTTTTACTAATTTAAGACCAACTTAAGTTCTACTGAAAATAAAAACTTAATATAGTTAATTAAATTTCATAAGGAGTTTAAATTAAAAAAAAACTTAGTACACTTAATTAAACTTAATTTCACTAATTTCAAAAAAATAATATAAAATATAGTTTCGTTATTTAAAAAATAAATTTCATTTAAAAATAAAGAAAAATATAAAAACCTCTTTGAGTTTTCTGAAAATCCTATGAAACTCCCTAGTGTTTTGAAATTAATAAAAACCTTCCTCATTGCTTTGAAAAAATGGCACACTACCTTATTTTCATCATCATTCCGGATAAAAAATGTTGGTGTATTAATTTTACTTCACTTCAATCTTTTTGCCTCACTTTGTCCAATAAGAGTAAGGAGAATTAATCTTTGAAAGTTGTTTGCCAAAATAAAATAGTTGAGGATAAAGTTAAAACTTTAAATTGCGTATGATAATGCATTGTCGATGATAAGGTATTTTGGTAACTTCAATGTCTTTGCTAGTGGAAATCGAAGGGAAAAAAAATGTTTAAACTTCTTTTTATTCAAAACTATAGGGAAGGCCATTATTAGGGTCAAAACACAAAGGTGGTTTATAGAATTGTTATTTAGATGTATTTTATATTTTTACTTAAAAAAATACAATAATAAAAATAATAATAATACAATGAAAATTAATAATTTTTTTCAAAAAAAAGCATTAAGATACAAACATGAAATCAATGTTCAATATTTCGTCAAGTATCAGCCCGTACCAGTCGATACATATCGTATATTGGGGTTTTTGGCATGGGGAACGGTCCCAAATCAATGGTACTATTCCTTTTTGTCATGCTAAAGGCATATTGATGTCGTATCAATGAGTTTTGGTCGTGCGTAGATGAACATTTGAATAAATTCCAAAATAGTAAGCAAATTGAAAAAAAGTAAACATTTTAGGTTTTTCTTGTGGTCTACCTCTACAAATTTATTATGTTGTAAATCTATGGATGATCTAGCATGGACTCCATAGATCAATTGAAATTTCTTCTAAATAATTGATTTTTTTCATAAATAAATAAATATATATATATAACATACATACATACATACATACATATGTGTGTGTGATCTAACTGATGAGACCAAAACGAACCCTAATTTTATCCCCTGATATTCATTATTTTACATTTATTTATCACTTAAATGGACTCATTACTCTTGTATTTCGATTTAGGGTAACAAAGAAGGCAATTGGAAGAAAACTGGACAAATCGGGTGATTTTGCACAGTTTCGGCAATAGTCAGTAATCTGGGCCTAACTCTCAATTCCGGACACCGAATTGGACAATTCAAGAAGCATTAGAAAGATGAAAGGAAGGCCCACAACTTTTATGTTTTGGGTTTTGACAGATTCGGCCCGCATCGAGTACAAAAACGAGCCCAAAGTCGGAACAAGTTCACAGCCAAGCCCATTTCACAACTTAAGCCCAACTCGCAGAAGTACCTTGAAGCAGCCCAACTCGAATTCAAGAGTTAAGAGTCCGAATTTCGAATGTAATCTCCAAGGAGAGAGTTTTATCAGATCTAAAGTCTTGAATGTAATCCTAGAGAGATAAAAAGATTGAGATTAGAGCATTAGATAAGAGATAGGATATGATTAGTTCAAGATAAGATCAAAACTCCCTAAGGATAAGATGATCTCCTAGAAGGAGTTGGATAACAGCCATCTCCTTTGGCTATATAAAGAGGGGGGCGAACCAGCTCTAGCAATCACTCAATCATCCAGCAATCAAGCACCAAGCAACTCAAGAAGATCAGTTCGGCCATGGAGAAGCAAAGCATGGAGATTGCACAGATCATGAGCAGCTAAGCTTATTTTTCTGGTTCAAGGGGGGAGGTTTGATTGTGTCATTGTGAGGTTCTGTAGTTACTTTATTTTCTTTCTTTTTAATTCAAGTATTCATTGGTTTTTGTGCACATTTTTTATTGGATATTAATGTTAATTAGTCTGACAAACTGAATTAATGTTGATTTTCCTACTGCTATCCATGATTTCGGTGATCCGTAATTGTCACGAATAATGGTACAAGTAGCAATTAGGTTGATATCTTTTTGGGTCAATTGTTCGTGATAGCCTTTGACCAATGTTTTAACATGGTTCAACCTAAAAGAATTGATGGAACAAAATTCAGTAATTGCAGCTATTTCAATTATTGTTATTTTGGTTTAACTATTTTCACAAATCTTAATGCTATCATTGTTTAACATGGAACGCTATCGTAGCCAGTTGAGTGGTGATAAGTGTTGATCGAATGCTGGGTTTGGTCAACTGAATTAGGAAAACACAAGGTTTATTATGGCTATCCTAATAAATCTAAAGTTAAATGCTTGAATTGCAATAATGCTGAATTGTACCTAGGATCGATGGCCAATCAATTCAACCTGAACCCTTGAACCAGAATTCGGTAAGACTGATTTTCTCTTGTTTGTTTAGTTTGTTATTCTTTTAATTTTAGTTATTTAATTTTCCTACACAATTACTTTACCCATTCGGTTAAGAGATTACTGATTTGCTCCCTGTGGAATTCGACCTAGAACCACTTTTACTGCAAATATTTTATTGTGGGACTAGTAATAATTTTGAGGGCTTCGACAAACCCGTCACTAACCCTATAGGTTGAGTATGTTGTAGGGCCAAGACAAATCTAACATGGTCCATAATTCCATACATCAATATATTCAAATATCATGTGAAAATTTTAATTTACTTTTTATTTTTAGATTATAAATATCAATGTATTTCTCTAATTTTTTACTATGATCTAAATTCTAATAGTAAATATTTATAGTAAGTATATGGGTGATCTATTATGTCCACAAACACATTTGAATTTTTTGTTACATATTTACTTTTTTAATGCTAGTTTAATTTTTATAATAAAACATGCAAAATAATAAAAATACATAATTATTTAGTTTTTATAATGAAACATGAAAAATAATTATTTGATATATTATGGGTTTGAAGTGTGTAAGGATGAAGCTTGTTTTTATTGTGGTGTTCCCTATGTTGTTTTGTCTTGTATCATTGGCTTGTGTTTTTTTTTTGGCCTTTCATTGGCTGCTCTTTAAAGGAACTCTAAATTTCTACCCAAAATAACCCCACTATTCAATGAAATGGTTGGGAGAAATCCGTTCTATTGGACCACAATGGTAGGGGCTATTTGTTATTTTTTGTGAAGATGCATTTGATCTCACATATAAAGGGCCCTAAATTCTTTAGTGAGAGGAGTGCCTATTTGTGTCAAATTGGACCACCTAATAGGGTATAGTTTAGAAAACTAAAGAATATATTTAAGTAGTTTAGTGAAACAAAATGATATATATTCTCTATACATAAAACAAGGTGTGGTCACCCGAAACTAAGTGACCATTAGTGAAAACCAACAAACTTTGGTTGTATTAGATTGGGTCGATTTTTGGTTTGATTGGTTGGTCAAAAGATTTAAACTTAAAAATTTAAATTTAAATTAAAAAACTCATAATGATATATATATATATGGTTGGGTTGACTTATAAATGGCCAAACTGAAATTGATCCAATTTGGTTGGGTTGGAAAATTGCTAAACCAAAGCCGATCGAAAATGTTAAAAAAATGATGAACTCAAGTCGAGGTGTCCGGTTGGTTGGTTTGTCATTTTGATGAACAACCCTCACTGAAATTAATTATTGTTATTTTTGTATTGGCTCCATTTGGAAGGAAGTACAAATACAAATATGTAGAGCGAAAAACCTTATATTTTGTTTGAATTTGTACTGTGCATATTTGTATTTGTACTCCTTCCAAACTGGGTCATTGTAAAAAAATATTAAAAGTAGTATACAAAATATAAATAATTATTAATTATTAAAAATGTTAAAATATAAAAACAATTATACACTTATTTCTATTATTTACCTTTCACTTAACAAAACCTGTGCACCACATAAGTGGGGACTAGTATTAAATAATATACCCCCAAAAATACCACACTCACTAATTTTGATTTTAAAACCTCTTGTATTATTTGCATCTTAGGCTGTGTTTGGTTGCTATTTGCACTAGTACAAATGCATGGGAGTACAAACACAAAAAATGCAAATCATTGTTTAATTTTATGTTGGATTTTACTTTATTCTGCTTGATATCTAAATTTACTTAATTTGTACTGCAGTCAAATAAACTAAGCTAAAATTTGAAACAAAAATAAGTCAAAATTTACATTCAAATAATTTGCAATGACATGATTTTGCATCAATGCAATTTTATTTGCATTGCAACTAAACACAGCCTTAATCTCAGTTTGGAAAGAGTACAAATACAAATACATACAAAGTACAAGGTTTTGCACTTTACGTATTTCTATTTGTATTCCTTCCAAACTGAGCTTTGCTTCCCTTTATATGTATACCTAGCAATCGATCAAACCCGAAAAGTGGGTTAGGTCCCTTATATAGTGACCCAAACTAGAAGGTGACATGACCCGATCCAACTCGGGAAGAATTTGGGTAAGGTTGGGTTGGATCACCCATTTTCAAATTTTAATGCCAACGTTTTCAAATTGGCATTGACCCAGATGATTAAACAGCATGAACCGGACAGTTAAACCCATATATATTTTGGGTGAAAAATCATTGAACATCGACCCATCTGGCTCGTGGGTCAACCATGACCTGAATTAGCCTATGCCGGCCCAACACGAAACTTGGACCAATCCGAATGATCCGAACCAACCCTGATACGATACTTCAAGTCTTCCATCTTAAATATGTTCTTCTATTTCTTTTTCTTTGCACGTGGCTTATGCGTGCACGTGAGAAAGAAAATACATGAATGGTATGAACTATGAAATGCTTTTCTAGTTTGTCCGCGCTTCTGGCCTTCTCATCCTACCTGCGTTACAAATCGTACGGGGTGGATCAAATCCTACCGTGTGCAACCGAAGACGGTGAATCTGGTATATCGTTTGGAGCCCAGTAATCACTATGCAACCATATGCCCTAGATTCGAGTCATTTGACCCAATCTAGATGCATAGACTACAGCATTGCTTTTTTCCATGCTCAAAATTGTTATTTTATTTTACGTCTCCCCAAAAGACCGTGGAAAAGAAAAAGGAAAATTTATTGATAACCTAGAGGAAAAAAAAACTGCAAATTTGAGATGCAGATCCGTCGTTTTAGAAAAATTGGTGAAACATAGGATAGGAGGATAAAACCTTTAGGCTTTAGCTTTATAAAGGGGAGAGCCAGCTTTAGAACGGGGGGCCGATACAGGTCTTTGGATCCCTCCCTAGCAATAGGCAATTCAACAACAAAAACAAGCTCAAGAAAACCACAAATTTTCTCTAGTAGGAGTGGGCACCTCTCGTGGTTGTGTACCCCCATCAAACAACCCCCCACATCGCAACCTATACATCCAACAGCACCTGAAACAAAAAAGAAAAAAAAAACTGGTAGCTTGTGAGTTGTGACATCTCTAATCTCTTATTAGCTAGCGCTAGTGACAGGAGGATATCATAAAACCACCAATTTCACTGACCAACGTTCATGGACAAAGGAGATCTTCGTCCCAAAGTTCTTTCTATTTCCCCTCTTTAAAGGTACATTACCCTCATTCCTCGCATCTACTACTACTGTGTGTGCGTGCTTAGACATGTCGTGCATGTAACCTTGTACAGTGATTGTCTGTGCCTCCCTCCCGTCTCCCCTCTCAAAAACGAGCCAATGAGAAAAAAACTAACAGAAAGCTAGGGGGGATTTATTTATTTATTTTTGGGGGTGGGGGGGGGGTGTAATAGAACAACCCATCCTTGATTGGATGGTCTAATTAACGCAATTAGGAGTATTTTCGGATTTTCATCGTGTTTTTGGAAATGGGTTTCTTTGATTAAGGATTTCTGGGTTTGGACCCACATATTTTTTTGCGATGTAACATCTGAATCTAGTCTGAAGCGTGCTTTACAATGTTGATGATCTATAGATGGGTCCCTAGTAACTCTCGTTCAGCGTTTATTTCTGAAGATTTTTAATGGTTTTTATCATCGGGGTATAGGAGTTTAGGGGTTTTGGATCGTGCTAACTGCGACATAGGGGTTATTTGGAAATGGTGGGGGACTGTTGCATACCTGCTTTGTTATGCTTATTCGTTAGAAAATTTAACAATAATGCAGAGTTTTGTTATTTAGTTTACCAGATTTTGAGAAAGACGATGCATGTAAAAGAACGAGGTTCATCTTTATGCCATATCGGTAACTTTCATATTTAGGTTGCTATTTGGATGATTATGGTATAAGACCGACATGAATGGTGTAGTTCACGATTCCAGTTAGGAATTAATGCAGTAAGCTGGAATGCTTCATTTAATGGGCTTATTTGTTAGAATATGCGGAGAATTTGATAGGCACAGTGGTTGGTTGGTTATCTTTGTATGCAAACACTCGTTAAAGCTCTAACTTGGTGCTTTTTGATTTGTCGAAAACAACTTTGTTAAGAAGACAAGATATTGATAAACACTTCTTGTTATTTGTATGTTCACTTGTTCTAATTAATATGTTCAGAGTGTTACTATTTTTTTTTTTTTCTGATAAATGAGTGTTACTATTCATATTGCACACTGTTTGAGGTCATCGAATTATTGATATCCAAACTACAAGATCTCTGTTATCTCTAATAGCTTTAATTTAAACGGTGTTTGGAGAGTGATGAAGTTCATTTTGACAGCTGGCGATTTTTCTTTGTTGCTAGTTGCGGAATTTGAGTTGTTAATTAGAATAGCCATTTTGACATGCTATTTATGTATGCAATCCCTTCTAGTTGCTTCAGAAGTTCTAGGCATGGATATGCACCATGGTTTCCATATTGAGGTATTGGTACCTGCCATGTGAAACACAGTGTGCAATTAAACGATGTGTGAAAGAGGGATATGAATCTTATTCAAATTAATATGTGGGGATTGAAAGGAGCTTTTTTATCCTACCTGTATTGTGAAAGTGACACCTGAGATTCCCAACATAAACATGAATAAGAGCATTCGTATGGTAAACTGAAATTTGGTTATTCATTTCTAAAAATCCAAACACATATGGATATGAGCATTATACTGATTTTTTTTTTTTCTGATTTTAGTTATATTGATGTATCTTTTTTCATACTTGTATTGTCCAATAGAAGTTTTGATGATACAGTGTTCCTATGGTAAGATTTGTTAAGATATGCCATTTATAAATATTTCTTTTTCTGACAAAATAAATAAATATATTGTTTGGAATTAAGAGAATAATAGTATAAATTAAAGAGAGTATCTGCTAGTCTTGTAGAAGTTTTCTCTAATATCTGGCATTGGTATTGATATTTATATTACTATTAGTCATCATCATCATTATCTAAGCCTTGTTCCAACTATGTACATAAGATAATATACTCAGTTTGACTTGAAGTCAATTAATCCACATATTAATGGTTCTTTAACATACACATGATAGAAAATAAACTCAGTTTTCTAAATAGGTCTTAAATACTGAGACTAAATCGTATTTTAGTACGTTTTTTAAACAGAAAGTCCCTTGAAAAACCAAAGGAATGACAAAGTAGAGACCTAGGTCCCAATCAAATTGACTTTATTTGCATGAATCATATAACAGAAAGGCCCTTTAAGGGTTATTATTAAACCAACCTAAATGTACTTATACTGCATCAAACTGGCTATTTGCTTCTATGTGGGTTACCGAATCATGAGTTTCTGGATCTTGCTATTATCTTTGTATTTATAGGGGGATATATTACTAGTCCACTCAAATTCTATGCAGAAGATTTATGATGTTATCTGAAGCTATATGATATTTCCTTCTGTTTATATTTTTGTTTGCTAATGTTGGCATTGTATTGCATTGTGCCATTAAGTCAAGTGAAAGGAAATTGTTCTTGAAACCATAGCTTAAATACCTATAGTGTTTGGTCCTACATCCTTGACCTGACATTTCTATTGGGTTGAGTTTTGTGTGAGCAGTGGAGCTTAGTGGAGCCTAATCTCATACAAGTTGGACATTTGATGGCATTTGAGATATTAGCGTGGAGTTATGGAAGTGCTTTCATGCTCAGATGTCCAGTATGTTGGAGAATCTAATTGCCCTAAAAGGAGTGCAGTAACAACTTTTATATATGGTGGAGAATTGAACTGCCTTGAACAGGGAAAACAAGCTCAAGTATTTGTCTGTATGCATAACACGGGTGACCTTGTACCCAGTGCAGAGGGGTCTCAAAAAGATAGATCAAATGGAGATCAAGGGAGAGGAGATGGACCACCTGCTTCAGAGGGTGCTTGTAATGGAATTTTAGATTATGAACATAAGGAAGACGGGCAAGAACTTAGTAACTTCCATGGTTTTCAACGGGAATTGAATGAACAAAAGGAAAGCACAGAATCTTGCCTAGCTTCTGAAAAGCCACATGTCGTTATGAATAAGATTGAAGGTGCCCCACCTAGCAGCACCCAGGAGGGAGAATCTCATCTTCCAAAAGCTGGGTGTCCAGAAGAAGATGAAACTGTGCCTTTATGGGTGAAGGTATCTACTTTTGTTTTGTTGTTGTATTTCCAGATTTTTTCCATGTTTGACCTTGATATGTTATTATCCACTTTAGTATCCTAAACGGTGAAATGGAAGCTAGATATTTCAACCATGTATTCTGGCATTTGTACCTATATTTTATGATTAGTGATGCATCCATGAAGCTTTCTTGCATTGGAATCAAAAAGAATAAATCATTTAAAACATGAGAAAACTCTACCTTTACATGCAGCACACTCCCAAGGGGCTGGACCTCTTCCACACATCACCCACAAGGAGATCTTGTTTGCTAAGTTGATCTTATCAGATGATAGTGACAATGCAGTGTGTGCCTTTCTTTTCATTGGTTACAAAGTTTGGAAAATGATCCAGAGAAGTTTCAGTTCAAAGCCCAGGTGTAACTGTATAAATTACTTTTGTGTTGTTGGTGAAGATTCTGCATTGGGGGGATGCCTTGTGTATCTTTATTTCTTTATTTTTTTACTTAATTTTCAACTCATTGGGCAAAATTGGGCAGAGTGCAAATGGGCTAAAAACAATAGAACTATCCCGTGGACTTTCAAACAAGTGATAAGGGAAGTGGAAAAGATCGCAAGGGAGGTAGAGGCTGAATTTAAATGGGTTAGAAGGAGTGCAAATGGGCTAGCTGATTATCTTGCTAAACAGGGGGCTTTGAGGCACCAACTGTTTTGGGCTGCAATGTAAGGAGGGACAGAAATATGTAATAGTGTGGGAGCTCTAACCCCATACACAAAGTTGTAACACTTTTTAACTCTAATTTCAAATAAAATTCTTCTTTGCTGATAAAAAAAGGGCAGAGTGCTAACACAGAGTGATTGGGCTGTGTGGTGTTATAGACAATAACTAAAAGAAATTAGATGGCTGACTAGGAATCTAGAGGTCACAACTTGGTGGCTACAAAAGATTGGCAAATAGTTTGGCTAATGCCTTAGCCAAATGAGAGGTGAATAGGGATCAAATCTTTTGGACCCAATTGTAAAGTGTAAATTTATGTAAGGGGATAAGTTGAAGGTACTGGACTATCTATGGGGCTGCATAGAAGCATTTAGACATTCATAATTACTGTCCATAATTAGAAGAATCTCAGTTTCTAATAAAAAAGGGAGCTTGCCACTTTGACGGTTCTTTTTCTTTCAAATACAGTGGAGAGGGAAGTGGCAAGCAGGTTTCCAATGTGCAAGAGCTGATTGTCCATTATCAACATTGAAAGCAAAGCCTACTCATGATAGAAAGAAATATTTTGTGGTATTTTTCCCCCGCACTAGGAACCATTCCTGGGCAGACATGCAACTTGTCCGTTCAATCCATGAGTTCCCCGAGCCCATTGCTCATAGAACACATTATGCTGGTGTGAAAATGGTCAAAGACTTGACCATTCCACGCCGTTTCATCATGCAAAAGCTTGCTGTCTCCATGCTGAATATAAGCGAACAGCTACATAGTGAGGTAAGAATCGGTGGTCAAGGTTCCTTTTCTTTTATTACATTTCTTTCTTATGTTTTTTTCTCTCTGATGATCTTGATCAGGCTGTGGTAGAGAGTGCTCGCAAAGTGACAGCCTGGAAAGAATTTGCCATTGAGGCCTCTCGTTGCAAAGGTTATTCTGATCTTGGAAGGATGCTTTTGAAGCTTCAGAGTGTAAATTCCCTTCTTTGAATTTGCTTTGATCAATAATTAGTCTTTTGAAAATAGTAATGGTCTGTTTGTCTTTCCATTAGTGTGCTTTTAATTGCTCCTATTTCCATTTGAAGAGTTAAAGCTTTTGAAATACTTAGAGCATTTTAACTCTTCTAGATGACAAACTCCCTAATGAATGGCTTGCAATGAAATATCCATGTGGAATCTGTTGGAGAGTTTTTTTTCCTATGCATTCTACAATGCCTACTACATATCTACGGTTATGCAGCATGTTTGCATCTTTTTTCTCATGCAAATATACTTTCTCTTTATTGGTGGAGTGAATTAAGAAAAACACCTAGAGACTTCTACTCTTTATTAGACAAAAAAACTGCTGGTACTATAATAACAATAAAAAAACTGTTGGTACTATAATGCAGAAGGGGGAGGGGTTGAAAATCTGTTCATTTGACTTGATTTTGGTGTCATTAGATATACTTCATTTGTACCCTTACTATCTGACTTGACCAAGATCTAGTGAATTTAATGTGTTTTAAGAGAGTCATGACCATTTTGCTTATATGGTATCAGTTGGTGATAGGATTTGGGTCTTCTAGTTTCTATTCTATTTTGGAAGATTAGTAGTGGAAGTTTAGAGTTGCTTCAGAAATTAGAGTTTATGTCTGTTGGTTACTGATAAAAAAAGTTGGATTTTATGTCTGAACCACTACTTTGTTCATTGAGTGGCTCATTTTTTTGATAAGTGGTAAAAATGATTGTATTGATTACAAACTATAAAGGAAGACGAGAAGTCCTCAATCATGTAAAAAAAGTGGCTCATTAGGGAAAGGAACTCTTTATTCTTACCACAGTCATCTATAGGTTAAAGCCTACTCAAATGCAAATTGGGCTGGCTCAACTGATGACAATTGACAAGCATTTTACTTCAGGTAAAAACCTAATATGTGGTTTCTTGGATGGGTTAATGTGCTTTAGGGGAAATCCGGGACAATCATGGATTGGGGGTGTTTTTAGGGATGAAAATGGGCTCATCTCTGCCATGTTTTCAGGCCCATATGGAGTGGGTGACTCCCTTAGAGCTGAGGTCTTTGCAGTTATGGAAGGAGTCCGGAAAGCTAAGGAATTGAACATCAACAAACTCATAATTGAAGGGGATTCAGAGGTGGTGATAGGGTGGCTGACTAAAGATCAAAATGGTTTATGGAAGTACAATAATGAGAGGAGGAAATTCAAGTGGCTGGTGCGGGAGATGGAAGTTAAGACATGTTGGATTAAAAGATCGGCTAATTCCCTAGCTGACGGTTTAGCTAAACAAGGGGCAGAAAGGGATTCACTATTTTGGGCTAAGCTGTAACATTAGTGTCTTTTTTTTCTTTTTTCCTTTCTTGAAGCTCTTTGTGGCTCTTGGAAGATAAGTGTGTTTGTCTTCCACTTGTAAATTTTCTACTGATGATCTAATGAAAGTGTTATTGGTAAAAAAAAAAAAAAAACTCAAGTACTGAAGCTGATAACAGGGTTATGGTGTGGCATCTGGGTTGTGGTTGAAAATCCTAGTGGGAGAGTTGGGTGTTGTTTTAGTTCGTCCTATGAAACTTTATTGTGACAACAAGGTGACAAACAATGGTGCAGATAATTCTATACAACATGATAGGACCAATAGTATTGAAGTGGATCATCATTTTATCTAGAAGAAAGTTACAGCTAAGTGTGTCTACCTTTCGTAGGGTTTGAAAATCAGCTAACTGATGTATTAACTAAAGGTGTAGTTAAGTCCAAGTTTGCAGATAGTCACAACAAGGTGGGCATGATTAATATTTTCTATACACAGCATGGGGCCTTGTTTGAGGGGTGGTATTGTGTGAGTGATAATGTGCTCAGGTATTTTGTAAATTTGTTCATATTAATATAAATTTGATTGGGAGGGTTGATTGCTTAATCTTTTGCCTAAATCAATCTATACTATTCTTCTTCCTATTGCTGAAACAATTTCTCAAATTCCAAGTGTTATGTTCTTTATGAAAGAAAAGTTAGATGATTGTAGGCTATCAACTTGGTTCGAAGCAGAGAGGAAGCACTAGAAAATGAAAGGATGTGTTCTGGTGAGTCACACGCCCAGAAAAGATTAACTTATATATGAAAGTGTACAAAGTTATGGAAAGGACGGATTTGTCCTTCTCTTACAAAAATTAATAAAACAAAAGAATAGTGTACACAAGTTACAACATAAAAGAGTGGTCCCAAGAGCCAAAAAAGGAAAGATGTAAGAGACATAAATCAGTCTTTACACCCCCCTCAAACTGATGCCGAGGTATGAGCATTAGTTTGTCAACTAGAAACTGGTGGCAAGCACGAGTCATAGCCTTTGTGAATAAGTCAGCAAGCTGTAGGGCAAAAGACACGTGTGGCAAAGATATGTTTCCAGCAGAAAACTGATTTCTAATGAAGTGGCAGTCAACCTCTATATGCTTGGCTCGCTCATGGAAGACAGGGTTGGATGTAATCTTGATAGCACTCACATTATCAACATAAACAGGAACTGAAGATGACAAGGAGATCCCAAGGTCATCAAGGAGGGCTCTTAGCCATATAATCTCATTGCGGACAGAGGACTTGGAAATAATCGGTTGCTTTTTACACTTCCAGGATATGAGAGAGTAACCAAGAAAAACACACCAACCAGTAGTGGAACGTCTAGTATCTAGGCATCCTACCCAATCAGCATCTGCATAGGTGGATAAGCCAAGAGAAGACGCAAGAAAGAAAATGCCATGTGAAAGAGTTCCACAGATGTATCTGATAATGCGAAGAACCGCTGTCATTTGTGGTTGTCGAGGAGAAGAGATGAACTGATTGATCACTTGGATAGCATAAGAGATATCGGGATGTGTCATGGTAAGGTAAATCAGACTACCAACAAGCTGTCGATAAAGAGTAGCATCTGCTAGAGGGTCCCCATCATCCTTCAAAAGTTTCAGATTCATCTCAAGAGGTGTGTCAACCTATTTGTCATCACTCAGGTTTGCAGAATTGACAAGATCCATTGCATACTTGTGTTGATTAACAAAATACCTGCGAGAAGAGTGAGTAGCTTCTAGCCCTAAGAAATAAGTGAGATGACCAAGGTCCTTCCTAACTAAGAAGTTGTTTCAGAGAAGAAATACCTTGACTGTCATCACCGGTGATAAGAATGTCGTCCACGTACAGAAGTAATATTGTGATTCCTTGGGGATGTCTCAATATGAACAGTGAATAATCTGAGGGGCTCTGGATGAATCTTGCATCTATGATCATTGAACGAAATTTCTCAAACCATGCCCTAGGGGCTTGTTTAAGACCATACAAGGACGTTTTAAGTCGACATACCAAAGGAGAACCATTGTAGTGTCCTAGTGGAGGCTTCATATAAACAGTTTCCTTGAGGTCTCCGTGTAAGAAAGAATTTTTGACATCCATCTAATGAATCTCCAAGTGTTTACATGCAGATATAGCCAACAATGGACGAATAATGGTCATCTTAGCTACAAGGGCAAATGTCTCATCATAATCTATCCCATACTCCTGCTTATACCCTTGTGCCACCAAATGTGTCGTGTATCTATCAAGGCTTCTGTCAGAATTGAGTTTTACTGAATATACCCACTTGCTTCCAATTAGAGAGGCATCTGGAGGGGTAGGTACCATGTCCCAAGTATCATTATTAAGGGCTTGGAGCTTAGTATCCATGGCTTCTTTCCAATGCGAGACAACCATAGCCTTCCAATGAGATGTGGGAATATATGTGATAGACAAAACAACCGAGAATGAGCTATGGTTTGAAGGAAATCTATGGCAATTAGGAGAGCGAGAAACACGAGATGAACGGCGTAAAGGGGGATCAGAGGATGGTTGGGGATCAACGATAGGTGTAAATGTACTTATAAGATCAAGAGAAGAAGAGGAACTTGTGGCTAGGTTTGATGGATCAGCTTTTGGTGATGAAGGGGGCAGAGCAATAGGAGCCAAAATAGCTAGCCTCTTCCTAGAATAGACATGGAGCAATTTTGGAAGAGGAGGTGAATTAGAAGAACCTGCAGAATCAAAAGAGTACAACATTGAAATGGAAGTAGCAGGCAACTTAACAATGTAGGATACACGAACTCAACGTGACTGAGGATCATAGCAAAGGAAGCCCTTATGATCAGGGCTATACCCCACAAAAGCACACATTGCTGATTGGGGAGTAAGGTTTGTGCGCTCATGTGGTGGAAGGTGAACAAAATAGCACAATCAAATACATGAAGAATAGAAAAATCAAGTGAAGGATGAAACAAGCTTTGAAAAGGAGAGGTATTACGCAAGACAAATGAGGGAAGAATGCTAATAAGATACAAAGCAGTGCTGACCGCCTCCACCCAGAATGAAGTAGGAGCATGGGAATCATGATGAAGGGTTCGAACTATGCTCAAGATATGTCTGTTTTTGCGCTCTACCACTCCATTTTGTTGTGGAGTGCCGGGACAAGATTTTTGGGATTGAATTCCATTGTCTCTAAAAAAATTTTCGAAGTCTCCATCAAGGTATTCACCCCCCAAGTCTGAATGGAAAACCCCAATGTTTGCATCAAATTGGTTTTTGATCTTTTCTAAGAAAGATCTAAAGGTAGAAAAAACTTCAAATTTGTTTCTCAGAAATATAACCAGGTAAAGCGAATACAGTCATCAACAAATGTAACAAAATATTTATATCCCAACTTGGAAACAACTGGAGATGACCAACCATCACTATGTACTAGTTTAATAGGAACATAAGCATGCTCAATAACAGAGGGAAAAGTTAAAACATGGCTTTTACTCAAGCAACAAGAAATGCAATTTTTATCAACATTATTAAAAGAAGTAGCTTTAGAAGACAAAAAACCAACATGAAACAAAAACTCAAGTTTATTTGCATAGGGATGACCAAGTCGCCTATGCCACAAATGCCACATTATTTCTGCAAACAACTTCAAAACTAGGTGTAGTGGTAAGCAAACAGGATGTGGAAAAAGGCCTCTGTGTCTTTTCAAATTCCAAGGCAAATAGCCGACCCATTCTACGCCCCTTCCCTTTTACTGTCCCAGTGCATTGGTCTTGTATCAAACAACCATCATGGGAAAATGAAATAATGTTACCATCCTCAACTAGCTAACCAACTGAGATCAAATTTGTTGTAAGTTTAGGAACAAAGAAAGTTTTAGGTAGATGAAAGCAGGAATTAACAGATGTAGACAAAGACAAATCATTGCATCCAACAATATCTAATTTCTCTCCGTTAGCAGTAATGATATGTTCATTCAAAGATTTGGGTTTAACTAGTGATGTATAAGGCGTGCCTAGGCGCATAGGCAAGGTGCATTTTAGGGTATGCACTTCGCCTAGGTCCTAGGTGCAGCCCTTTCAAAAGGCGCATGCTTGGTGCGCCTTGTGCCTCAGCCCAGGCGTGCACCTTTTGAAAAATTGATGCTTTTTTACTTTTTTTTGAATATAGCGGTTGGGCTGAGGGCTCCAAGAACCCCCTATTTGCAAATGTTGTTCATTCATTCATCATAATAAAATATTTTCTTAAAAAGCAATTAAAATTATAACTTCATTACTTTTTTTGTATGAGAACTTAGAATTTAACACCTAACATGGACTTGTTTGGGCTTGCCTCGAGGGGCATGGCACAAAGGCGGCTTGTAGAATAAGGAATGTAATATGTTTTACATTACATTAGCTACTTGAAGTAATGTAGTTGAGTGAAAAAAGAGATTAGAGGTTTTATATGCTTGAAAATGTTTCATATGCTTGATTTTATTTTTAAAATCTCATTTGAATATGCTTTACATCTTATGTTTATGTATTTTAGTTTTACATAATAGGTTTTTTAAAACATTTATTTTAAAATTTAAGTTTATATTTTTTATTAATATTATGTTTAATATTTTTTGAATTTGTTTTTGAATTTTTGGCATTTCTTTTGAATTTTCTGACTTTTTTTTGATTTTTTAGCATTTTTTTTTATTTTTGTGCCTTGCTTCAAAAAGGTGCACAACTTGGGTGCAAATTGACCTCTGTGCCTTTTTTGTGCCTTGCGCTTTTAGAACACAGATTGATCAGTGTATGCCCTTGTCATATGGTTAGAGGCCCTGGAACCAATGATCCATAAGTGACTAGGAGAGGAACAATAATAGGATGACTCACCAGAGAGACCTATGGCTGAAAATGCAGAGGAAATAGCTGAGGATACTAGTTGCCGCATTCTTTCTTCTGTAAGGGCTCCGGAATTTTCATCCATTCCTGCTGAAGTTGTACTCCCCGTATCAGCACCTTCAATTGTTGTCTGGAAAGCCTTATGTTGACTCTTCTTAGAGCCTGAACCATTCCCCTTTGCTGGTTGGGTAGGACATTCAGGAATAATGTGCCCATGTTGCTTGTAGTAGGTACAAAAAATTTTCTTCTGACAGTGTGAGATAACATGTCCATATCCCTTACATTCATAACACTGAACTCAGGATAAGTTCTTCTTGGGCTTGGATTTATTCAGCAGAAAGGCTGTCTCTGTTCTAGAATCAGATTTTGACCTCAAGGTTGATAAGTCTTCCTTTTCGTCCTCAACCTGAACATTCGCATCCACAATTTTTTTTTTCAAATCTCCCGTCCTTTCACCTTTCCCCATTCTATCAACAGTCACCTCCTCCACGTCCTCCTTCCCAACTTTGTTCTCTTCACCTTCATTCTCTTCAGTAAACTTTATACTATTTCTTTCTCCCTTATTCCCTGGTGAGACTTCAATTTTTTGATTAATTGAAACTAAATGTGGTGCCTTATTGACTGAGCCTACTTCCAAAGAATTAGCTCCACCTCTATCCTTTAAAGAATTCTGACCTCTAACCTTGATTTTCGACCCCTTCCTCTTGTAAATTCTCTTGAATCTGCAACAAGGACCGTCCCCAACAAGCCCTTCCTTGAGACAATGGAAAACTTTGGTCACATGAACAAGCTGCCCATTGCCCAACCCTCTTGATTTTCTCAACTCCCCTACAGTGAAATAGTCAGTATTAGGATTCTCCAAAATGCCTTCACTTCTCCTACCTAAATCCACCCCCAATGTTCCTATTAGGACTGAGTTCCTCAAATCTTCCTCCTCACACACCTGTTCAGGATCCATGACACTTGTAACTCCCTCCATCTCCTGGCCCAACTCCCTACTGCCAGTCTCACTGGAAAGGACCTTGCTCTTCGAATCAGTGAAGTAAAAGCCATTTCTTGTATCACCTTCCACATCAGACTTTTCTCCCGTCTTAGCTGTCTCCATCCGTTCCTCCAAATCCCCATTATCGCTTAGCATAAGATGTTGATCCACCGCCTCTTTAACTGATAATATCTTCTGGAGCACTCTCACCGGCTTCCTTTACCTTGTCTGAAACAGTGGAAAAACCTGTCATTGGCTTCTTTTTTCAATGCCCTGTGATATCAAAAGCAGAGTTTGTTACTACACTCCTTGAACATCTTACCATGTCATGAACAGATGAAGTAGTTCACCATTTGGTAGGTTCAATCCAACAACTTCTTTGGATCTAGAACCAACTTGATGTGGTCATTGTAATCATTTAGTTTTGTCTCTGACCATTTAGCACAATCTTTCTGATAGATGGATGGGAGAAATTGCTCTGACAATCTGATTTTGTTAATTTTTAGCTTAAAAATGTCTTGATGAATAACATGGAAAAATGAGTCCTACAAATTTCCCTTTGGAGTGTTCTTTTATTGCAAGCTTTCTCTATGACTTAAGACCTTGATTTTTTTTTTTAATTTGCCTGCTGTAATTGTACTTTCTCTATTACTATTTTTATAGAATCATCACATTTATTAAGTATTATAAATACATCGAAATTAAAGTATCATTGCTTCTTTAAATTACAGATGATATTGCAGCGTTTCATAAGCCCTGATTGGCTACAACATTCTTTTGACTCTTGGGCACAGCAATGTCAGAATGCGCAAAGTGCTGAATCAGTTGAATTGCTGAAAGAGGTGATTGCCCTGATTTTTCATTACATTTATGTAAAATATTCTTGGTATATTTTGTGTTAATGGATCAAACATGCAATCTTTTTTTTATTTTTTTTAATTTCTTGGTGGCTGTAAATTTGTTTGAAGGATGTCTCCAGGCAGGCTTTATTTTTAATTTTTAATTTTTGCATTCTGGTACTGTGTTCTGTAATTTATTGTGGCATATGTAGTTCCCCCTCCTAGTCCTTCAGAATTAGGATGATATGGGTGTTATAGTGTCTAATATGAGATGTTACCATACAGGTATCTAGGTGTTGTAGCTCATAATAGACTTTGCCAATCTAGGAAACCAATTGAACAAACTGTTCGCTCTAGGCTATATGGGCCTTCAGAGAAGGTTGTACACCCATCCTATTGCCATTGTGTACCACCTTGGTACTTTTTTCAAGCCGAAAAATTGATACCACCATAAGACCTTATAACACTGTTCAATTAAGCCTTGTCCCAACTATATGGGGTTGGTTGGTTATATGAATCCTGTTCGGCCACTCCACTCTGTTCAGTACCATATCCATTGTTACAGTGTGTGCCCCCAAATTATTTTTCACTACTTGAACCTGTGTCCTTTTTGGCCTTCCCCTAGTTCTTATAAACCATTCAACCTGTAACAGATCACTTCTCACTGGTGCTGTAGATGGTCTTTCCTGCATGACCAAACCAGTTAATCCACTTTCCCTCATTTTATAACATATTAGGGCTACTTGCCTACACCTAAGAAGGATAAAATATGATACATCATTTAGGATAATGCTTAAGTTGAAACTTATGAAAGACCTCATGCTGACACTTTAAGATGCAATTTAGTGAATGAGAGAACATTCACCTGATTATCTCACCTAAAATAAGAAATGAAGCTTTCAATAGCACATTGCATGAGCTACCTCAATTCTGATAATTTAGGGACTGTTTATCAGAAAAATGTTTTGTACAAATTTTCCCTTGAAAATCAGGGCAATGTTTTTTGTTATTTTATGACAACTAGGTGCCATTAGGCATGACATAAGCCAAAGAGTAAAAAAACACTTCTGTTGGGGAAAACGTCAAAATGACGTTTCCTCCAATGACGGCTCTCACAACCAGAGAACAATGTTTTATTGATAAACAACTTAACCAAACAAAATTTCAGAATCCATTTGGGGGAAACACCTATTTGGCGCTGAGCTGGCATTAATTTTCTGATAAATGGCAATGGAAGCAAACACCATGTGTTTTCTCTCATCCTTTTCCTCCATTCTTCTCTCTTCTTCTTCCTACAGCTTTCTGAACCTTTATTCTTGGTTTCTGTACATTTTCTCTTATTTTCTTTGATTATTTACTGCTGAAACATCAAGTTGGTATCAGAGCTGAGGTTCTCTCTTGCATATTAGACCCATGTATCACTAGGATCAGCAGTGCACATGGGTGATTGAAGTTTCTGACCACTCTTATTCTTGTCGCCTGACTAGTAGAGGTTTGTGGAAAAGAGCAAGGTTATTTTTGTAGCCTAGAAGCACTTCCTAGTTCTGCTGCCCGAGAATCCAGAATAAGTTGAGTTTTTGATCATATGATAAGGGTTATTATCTATGATTGGGGCTGGTAATTGGGGTTTGTTTAGTTCTCCTTTCACCATAGTTGAGATCGACAGCCATCAATCTGAGTTTTGGAGAGTCTGGAGCGAGCAGTTCCGGTTTCTCTTTTGTCCCATGGGTGCTAGGGTTGGGCAACACTGAGAGATAGTCTTGCTTGTTGACTATAAGTCAGGATTCATACACGATATTGTTTCTTGATATGTTTTTGAGTTATTTATTGTAATTTGAAGTAATGGAGTCTACTGGAGGTGATCAAAAGCAGTTGATGGAGTTTGG
The DNA here is from genome assembly GCF_056320005.1 of Nelumbo lutea. Taxonomy (NCBI): domain Eukaryota; kingdom Viridiplantae; phylum Streptophyta; class Magnoliopsida; order Proteales; family Nelumbonaceae; genus Nelumbo; species Nelumbo lutea. Next base: position 115,495,588 of record NC_142684.1, read on the forward strand.
AACCCTGCTGGAAAGTACTGCAGATCCCTGAAACACAAGTGTTAGAGGACCTTGGGATTGATAATGATAGGCATATGATGTTGTATTATGATAATTGGGCTGCTGTCAATATAGCCCATAATCTAGTACAACATGACAGAACAAAACACATTGAAGTTGACAAACATTATGTTTGAAATGACTGCTTGAATGGGCATGTGACTTTCAATCCTTTGATACTGACAGGCTTAGCTTGACTGCTTGTATTTGCTTTGTTGCTGTTGTGTTTAATTAGCAAAAAAAAAAAAAGTTAACAAACATTTTATCAGAGAGCATATGACTTTGGAAAGGCTTGTCTTCCTTTGATACCGACAGCCTTCATCCATGGTTCAAATCAGTACTTTAACCGATTCGCCTTTTATTATTTTTTAGTTTTTTTCTTTTTTTTTTTAATTTTAGTGTTAAGTATAATTATATACATTATTTAGTGTAAAAAAGGAGATTGTAAAAAGACCTATAAATAGGTGTATTGGGGCTTAAAGATGTGATACGATATGCCTTGTCTCGGGCGTATTGTATTGATACTTTGAACCTTGCCTTCACCAAAGAAGTGCACAAGAAAGTTCCAATAGTGTATTTGTTAAGACCAAGAGCAGTGGCAAATGAAGGCCCATATATGGGAACAACCAATCGACATGTCAAGTTTACAAGAAAAGGAAGCCACATCATCAAAAAGTTAATCCCAGTGGACAGACTGTTAAAATAATGTAACGGTCTTGTAACAAACTATAAACAGCTTACCTGGGCTATAAAGACCAGAGGAAGAAAGGATTAGGGAATAATTCCATTTGAATATCCATCTCTCTCTCTTCTCCTTCAGTTTTCTCTCTCCCCTTAGGAGTTCAGTTCACTCTAATGAACCCTGAGTTAGGCAGTACCTAACAGTTTGGTATCAGAGCTGATGACCAATACTTGAGCTATGTCCATGGAGGCACGAGTTGATCAGGTGGAGGTCGAGCTTGTCCATGTCTCTGGCGATGTGTGAGGAATCAAGGATACACTGGCAGAAATCTTGCAAAGGCTAGAATAGAACCCGCTGGTTGAAGACAGAGAAATCAACCAAAATAGGGTGACCTAGGGGAGTAACCGAAGAAGTAGTTCCACCTTGGAAAGGAACATGAAACTAAGCTTTCCGGTCTTCTCAGGAGACCCCATTCCTTGGATATAAAGGGTGGAAAGATTCTTCGAGTACAACGAGGCGTCCAGACCAGATAGAGTGGCACTCGTGGCAATGCATTTGGATGGAGACACAATCCTTTGGTATCGGTGGTATTGTTGAGGCACCCCTGTATTTCGTGGCTCGACTTCATTGATGCCCTGTGTGTCCGATTTGGGGATTTCGGTTTATGAAGATTTTGATGAGAGTCTCGCAAAGATAAAACAAGTAGGAAGCATCTGTGACTACCATTTGGAGTTTGAATGTCTATCGTTGAGAGTCTAGGGGTGGCTGGAGAAGGCATTGGTCGGAGCTTTTGTGGGAGGACTCAAAGAAGAAATATGGTTGGAGAGGTCAAGGTGATGCATCCATCCATTGTGATGGCCGCAACAGCCCTAGCCCACACCTAAGAAGAAAAGATAGCTCAAGCTTGACGTCTGGACAACCCATGGTAGCAGACGAACAAATCTTTAAAGCACCAAGACCGGGAGGGACAAGACCCATTAAAGAAGGCAACATCTTAGGAAAACCACCAGGTAACTTAGGCCCAAGTCCCGTTATTCCATTCAAGAAGCTAACTTGAGTAGAGATGCAGAATCGCCGAGACAAAGGTCTTTGCTACAATTGCGAAGAGAGGTTCAACCCAGGCCATAGATGCAAGTCTCAACAAGCCTTCTTATTATAGATTGAGGATGAAGAAGATGATCGACAACCAGAAGGAAAGATCAACGACTGGCGAACAAAATTGGCCTGATGCCATACAACCTTTAATTTCATTACAGGCCCTAGTTGGGTTTTCATCATCCCAAACCGTGAGGGTGACAGGACTAGTTCGGGGTCGCCAAGTGTCTATCCTCATCAATAGTGGTATCATCCTAAACTTTGTAACCACAGTGCTAGTCAAACGGTTGGGGTTACTAGTTCAGCCCACAACCTCATTTAAGGTCCATGTAGCTAATGGGACCTCACTTCAATGTGATGGAATTTGCATAGATATTGGGTTATGCATTCAAGATCAACAATTTGTGGTTGATCTTTACCCACTGGAGTTAAGTGGAGCCGATATTGTATTGGGGATTCAATGATTGCAGCAACTTGGGCCAGTTCTATGCAACTGGGCCCATTTGTCTATGGATTTCATGATAGGAGGAACAAGATTACATTTACAAGGCCACTCAGCTAGCTGAGCCAGCTCAGTAAGCTTGTCATCCTTGTTGAAAGAAGCACAGGACCCAAATCAGCCCATTATCAAGGGATTAAATCATACATGCCCAACATTATCCAAGGCCCAGGATACATTGACTCAAACTGATTACAAGCAACAACTCAGTAATCTTCTCCAGCAATATGCTGCAGTCTTCAAAGAGCCAGCGAATCTACCCCCAATCAGGAGTCATGACCACGGAATTCCACTATTGCCGGATGCGTCTCCTACCAATGTAAGGTCCTATATATGGGAACAGCCAGCCCATGCAGTCTTGAGGGCAAGGTCCAGCTCAACCGGGGGGGGGGATTAGTTAAGACCAAGAGCTGCAGCAAACCAAGGCCCATATATGGGAACAGCCAGCCCACATATTAAGTTTACAAGAAAAGGAAGCCACATCAGCAAGAAGTTAATCCAAGTGGGCTGACAGTTAAAACAATGTAACAGTCTTGTAACAAACTATAAACAGCTTACTGGGCTATAAAGACCAGAGGAAGAAATGATCAGGGAAGAATTCCATTCAAACATCCAGCTCTCTCTCTCTCTCTCTCTCTCTCTCTTCTCCAGTTTTCTCTCTCCCCTTAGGAGTTCGGTTCACTCTAACGAACCCTGAGTTAGGCAGTACCTAACAGTATTAGCAAGCAATGCATGATTAATCTTTATGCCCAGATTGAGAGGGAGTGCTGAGAGATCGAACTATTCTTTTTATTGTTTATTAGGCTTGTTTTATCTTTCTTTATGAGCTATTTATATTTGTTAGTTATTGGGCCATATTATTTGATTGTTAGTGAACTTTGTCCTTATCTCTTTTTATTTATTGGCTTTTGTCTCGCCTGACTTATTAAGGGCAGAACAGTTATTGTAGTTGTAGTTAGAGAAGTTTATTATAAAAGGAAGTGGGATCTCACATTGGGAATGTTTTCTCTCATTCTTCTCTTTCCTTATTCCTTTACCTTGCTGAACCTTTGCTCTTGATTTCTGCATATTTCTTTCTTATTTTCTTGGATTATTTACTGCTGAAACATCAAGTACGTAGGGACTATTGCTTGGTGCAATGGTAAAATCTCAGGCCGGCAAGCATGAGAATGCAGGTATCAAGTCTGAGAATAGCCACTTTATGCAAAAAGGCCAAATGTTAGGTCTGTATCCAGTTTACCCCCCTCCCAAGATCCCATATAATTGGGATCAACATTGGGTCTGACCTTTTATCCTATGTCTAAGTCATGTGAATCATTTTCAAACTTCACTGGCATCCTTCCATTTTCTTTTGGCCAATGGAATATAATGTAGCCAAAGAGGTCATGTATTTGGATGGTTTAAATAGTCTGGCTAGTCATAATTTACGTTGATGATATATTGCAATCTCTTTCTTCAAAATGTTCTGATATGTGGAATTTATTTGTGGTTTTGGAATTTGAATCATGTATATGTTCAATAACCTTTTAATATTGATTTCTTTTTCTAATACAGGAACTAATTAATTCTATCTTGTGGAATGAGGTCGGAGCACTCTGGAATGCACCTGTGCAGCCTCAGTTGAACTCTGAGTGGAAGACTTGGAAGCAGGAGGTCATGAAGTGGTTTTCAATGTCACACCCATTAGCAAGTGGCAGAGAGACAGGGCAGCAAAGCAGTGATGATTCTATTGTAGCAGATGTCCATATTAGCAGGAAAAGGCCTAAGCTAGAAGTTCGTCGTGCAGACATGTATGTCCCCCAAGTGCAATCCCAGGAACCTCATGGGGTTCCCCCTCAGGATAACACTGTTGAGATTGAGACAGAATTTTTCAATAGACAGGGTGTTGGAAATGCCACTGCATTGGTATCTGAGCCTTGTAAAACATTTGCTGAGACACATGCCCCATCAGAATATTCCAATGGTGTGGCCAGCAGATGGGAAGAAATTGTAGTTGAACCTGATAATCCTAAGCTCATGCAAACCACAGAAACAGAAGAGATGCATGTGGATGGAGTTGGTAAAAAACCACTGGATCCTGGGAATAAGTACCGCCAATGCATGGCTTTTATTGAAGCCAAGCAGAGGCAATGTGGGAGGTGGGCAAATGATGGTGATGTTTACTGTTGTGTGCATTTGGCTGTCCGTTCACTGGGTAAAGTTGAGCAAGCAGAACAAGGCACCCCTGTTAACACACCTATGTGTGAAGGCATCACCACTCATGGCACAAGATGTAAGCATCGGTCCCAATATGGTTCCCCATTTTGCAAGAAACACAGACTTAACAACAGTCAGTCTCTGATGGATGCTGAAAATTCATCAAGTCTATCAGTGAATATTCTTAAGAGAATGGACATAGAGAAGATTTCTAGTTCAGAAACTACATATTGCAAAGAAATAACATTAGCAGCAGAAATGCAAAATTCGATTGGAGAGCAAACAGTCTTACTTGTGGAGCAAAGAACCTTGGATGCAAATAAGAATTCAATTGGGAAATGTGATCATTCCATTAAAGACAATGATAGTGGAGATTTGCAACTTTGCATTGGATCTAGCCACCAGAACAACAGTGATTCTTGTCCAGACAATGCAAGGCTGCATACACTGTACTGTGAAAAACATCTTCCAAGCTGGCTCAAACGTGCAAGGAATGGTAAGAGTCGGATAATATCAAAAGAAGTGTTTATTGAACTTCTACGAGGTTGCAGCTCTCGGACGCAAAAGTTGCATTTACATCGAGCGTGTGAGCTACTTTACAACTTTGTTAAAAGTGTCCTATCCCTCCGAAACCCGGTTCCTAGGGGGACTCAACTTCAGTGGATCTTATCTGAAGCTTCTAAAGATTTATGTGTTGGGGAATACCTTATGAAATTAGTTTCCTATGAAAAAGAGAAATTGAAGAGGCTTTGGGGCTTAGATGATGATAAAAATAAACCAGTTTTCTCTACTGGTACAGAGCAGGCTGTGCTAATGTCTGTGGGCCAGGAGAGCAGTCAAGATGTTCACAAGACTGTTAAATGCAAGATTTGCACAGAGCAATTTTTTGATGATGAAGGGCTTGGTAACCATTGGATGGATGTTCACAAAAAAGAAGCACAATGGCTGTTCAGAGGGTATGCATGTGCAATCTGCATGAATTCATTCACTAACAAGAAAGTCCTTGAGACCCATGTGACAGAGAGACATGGAGTCCAATTCCTTGAACAATGTATCCTTTTTCAATGTATGCCTTGTGCTAGCCATTTTGTTAATCCTGAACAGTTATGGTTGCATGTCCTCTCAGTTCATTCCATGGATTTCAAGCTTTCAAGCAGTCCTCAACAGCATGTGCTCTCAACAAGCCAGGCTTCTCCTCCAAAACTTGGGGTGGAAAATAAAGATGCAGTGGAGGATAAGTCCACCAGCCAAGGTGAGTTACGGAAGTTCATCTGTCGGTTTTGTGGATTGAAGTTTGATCTCCTGCCTGATCTTGGTCGCCATCATCAAGCAGCTCATATGGATCCCAATGCAATAAACCAACGCCCCCCTAAGAGAGGGATTCACATCAATGCTTATAGGCTAAAATCAGGTAGACTAAGCCGTCCTAGTTTTAATAAAAGCCTTGGAGCTGCATCGTTTAGGATCAAGAATAGGAGTAATTTAAGTATGAAGAAACACATCCAGTCCTCAAGTTCAGTGAGCACTGGGCAAATAAAAGTGCAAACTCAGGTAAAGGAGACCACAGGGTTTGGTAGTTTGGAAGAACATCAATGCTCAAATCTTGCAAAAATCTTGTTTTCTGAATCTCAGAAAACAAAACTCCGACCAAATAACCTTGAGATTCTTTCTATTGCTCGCTCCAGTTGCTGCAGGAAAACTCTGGAGACTACACTGGCAGATAAGTATGGAGTATTGCCTGAGCGTTTTTACCTGAAAGCAGCTAAACTATGCAGTGAGCTCAATATTGAAATTAAATGGCACCAAGAAGGTTTTATCTGTCCTAAAGGATGTAAACCATTCATGGCCTCTAATCATCCCCACTTGATGCCTCTTCCAAGTGGCTCGGTGGAATCCATATCTTCACAAGTTACAATGAGCAGTGAGGGGTGGGAAATGGATGAATGTCACTATGTAATCGATTGCAGTCATATCAAATCAATCCCCATGAGGAAAGAAATAGTTTTATGTGAAGATGTAAGCTTTGGGCGGGAGTCAGTTCCAGTGGCATGTGTGGTTGATGAAAATCTCATGGGTTCCCTTCCCAATACTGAAGAACAAAAGTCTAGTGGCCGAATTGAGGAATACTCCATGCCTTGGGAGGGCTTTGTCTATGTGACAGAGCGGTTGATTCATCCATCCCTTGGGCTTGATACAGAGGTAATTCTTCTCCTCATGTTTGATCTTTACCAACCAACCTTGAGTTCCTGACAGGTATGTTGGCATTTGATACACGAATGTCTGTTTCACATTCTTGTGGTCTCACTTTGGAGTGTGGAGGTACCAAGGTCAATAGTCATAAACCTTCTACATTAAGTTGATCCTTGTTCATGAGTTTTCCCACATTGAATGTGCTGATTGGTGTGGATGTTCTTGCTTGCATGGCTTGCTGATTGAGCATTTTACTGCTGGCAAGTCCAGTACCAGTAGTGGAGTCAACTAGGAAGTCATAGAGTTGACTCCATCTGTCATACATTTATTTGATTTAATTTATAACAAATATGAAATGTTTAATTTTTTAATGATCAATCCTTTTCTTGTGAGACAACTTATCAACTTTTTGATTACTCATAAAAAGTATGAAATATTAAAAAAATTATAAATTATAATTAGTACATGATATAACTTATATCATGTAGCTTGCCCCATGTTGGGATAAGGTATGGATGATGATGTTGACATGATATAACTTACTTATATCTTAATGCATTTTAGCATTTCTTTTATAAAACCTAAAAAATGTCAAGACTTCTAATCAGAAAATTGTGAGTTCAAGTCCTACTTTTTTGAGTTCTTGTATAATTGTGAGTTCAAGTCCTACTTTTTTGAGTTCTTGTATTATTGACTTTGGTGCTACCTATTTGCCATTTCATCTTATAAAATGTTTCAGTCCACAATAGAAGTATTTCAAATTAGGTTTGATTCTTTTTTTTTTCCTTTTCATTCTGAATTAGAGAATTGTCTGAGAGCCTTTTGGCCTGCACAATTACAATATCGATTTTCTTTCATTTCCCATACCATTACCTTTTCCCACAATATGTCTTTATATTAAACATTTTCATTAGCAGTTAAAAACACCCTCCAAGGATAACTAAGAAGCATTTTGAAAAACGTAAAAAAGGAGGATTCAATGGTACACTTTTGTTATTGGGAGGCTAGGCGTCCCTGTTAAATTAAATTTGGAGGGGCATTTCAAAGGAACTCCGAATGAGTAAAAACATAAAACATGTAAAAAGATGGAACGACTCAAATCGATGACCTAAGGCTTAGATATTTTTTGGTAACATGCAGCATGTTACCAAAAGAAAAGCATGTAAAGAAACTAGAGTACAAAAAGATGATGAAATGTTCACAGTTTTTCCGAACAAAAGGAGTGTCTAGATCATAATACAAATAATTTGTGTAAGAAAATAACAAAAGAAAAAAATATCTTTCTACAAGAGAGTTCCATGTTCCTTGAGAAGACAAAAAAGTCTTGCGACTTCGAGACTAAAATGAACGAGGTTTTTCAAGAAGAAACCTAATAATTTTGTTAGTAAAAAGCTTGAATTAACCAGTCTTCAAGAATTTCAGATGCCTGAATTATTGATCTTGATTCCTAAAGGTTGAATCTTGAAATAAAAAGAATTGTCTGGAGATTAGAAAGAAAGGAAAAGATAAGAAAAATCACATATGTTACTCATTTTCAGTGTTGCACTCTATAATAGTTGAATCTCTGGTGTTGCACTCATCCTTGTCAATTGATTTAAATGGGTCTTATTTCTTAGGTTCTCTTTAGAGCTTCACCACTGGTTCCCAAATATAGAGAATGATATCATGCAAGCCTTCAAAACATTCTTTTTTCTTATATATATATTGATTTAATCTATAGAAATCTCATTATAATCCTGGTAACTGTAACAAACTCATGCCCAAAAATTCCCAACAAAAATAATCAATAAATGAATGAAATAATCCCCTGAAGATGGAAACCTGAAGTTCCCCACCAAACCCAGTTGATCTGTTCCTCCTCTCAGAACAAAACCATCCCCACCAAGCTCCCAAGTACAACCATCAACCCACCCTTCATGCTTGTAGCACTGCTTGTCGGAGCCACAGAGGGTCCCTCAATTTCTGCTGGAGATGGCGCTAGAGAAAAGCTAATGAACCCACTTCTTGGAAAAAGCACAACTGCAATCAGCTCCTGCCCCTTACTCAGAGTGTCCATTGGCTCCACTGAGAAATAGAATGGCCCCGATCGGTCGAGCACAATCTTTCTGTTGCCATCCTTGTACTCAGCATCAGCAATGGGGCTTGATATGTTGCAGCCAAGGATCAAAATTTCGTTATGGCCGATACGTATCGTATCGGAGCCTTCCAATACACCCCTACAGGGGGTGTTTTGGGTCGGAGAGTGGTTCAGGGGGTAGACCGGCCTTAAACTGGCCCCTCTGAACCAGTTAAAAAGAACATAAAAAACAGTACCGATACAGGCCGATACGCCCTACCGGCGTATTGTCCTGTATCGATATTTTGAACCTTGGTTGCAGCTGGTGTAAAGCCGCCTTCATCACTCACAATACAGAATCTTTGTTGGCGTCATACTTCCAAACCAGTGTGTTTCCAATTTGGAAACGAGCTGCTTCGGCCCATTGGTTCAGAGAGTCGGACTCAGAGGATGGGATCTTCCATGCATGGTTTTTCCACCAACCATGATTTCTCTAGCTTCTGAGAAGCTGAAGAGGAGAAACACCAGCACAACAGATGAAGTAAGAGCTCTAGAGAAAGCCATTATTGGCTATCTCTATCTGGGCAACACAACAGCTAATAGCTTCCAACTGCTTAGTCGTCTCAGAGATTGGATGGGTGAGAGTGAATTCAGTGTGCTTATTAAGAGACATATTACTCATCTGAAATCTGAATCATGCGATCCCCGGAAAATTGCGAGAGCAATTGGATTTGGTGCCTTGATCACTGGAGTCTTGTACAATTTGAATCAACAACCTGGATTGACTCCCATGCTTGGGAGTTGACTTGACTTGACTTGAATCAGCATGTTGATTTCCAATGCTTGCTTGTACCTCATATATAGTACACATGGAATATGGGATGCAAAATCTCTTGGTACTATCATTATTAAGAATTTTAGGTCATGTTTATATATATTAATATATTTGTATATGTGTGTAAAAAAAATATGCAGACACATATTTGGGTCCTTGTCTCTCTTTCGGTATAAGGAATAATTATGTGTTTTATGTGTTCTCTCTGCAGAGTAAGCAATTGGGCTGTGTTTGCCCAGGTTCGATGTGTTATCCTGAAAAATGTGACCATGTATATCTCTTCGATAATGATTATGAAAATGCAAAGGACATCTATGGCAAGCCAATGTATGGAAGGTTTCCATATGATAAACATGGCCGGATCATCTTGGAGGTAATTTGATTCTCTTTCACCATTAACCTCTTTTATAAGCAAGATGCAATCATTTAGTAAATAGTAGTTTGCCTCTTTTACTCCTATATATATATATATTTGTAATTTATATAGATGAAAATATGGCCTTTTGCTCCTCTGTACTTGTGGAAGTAATGGCTGCATCAGTAAGGTGCTTTGGCACTAGAGATCTTCTATGTCAAAAATTTCATCTGATAAGATGATCATAATCACTGTTATCTGGAAACTCCTTTGCTCTGCCCGTCAAGTTCCTAACTTCTAACCTTTGACAGAGAAAGTTTAATTGGCCAGTAATCCCTGTGGATCAATTTTGGCCTATGAGATCTCAGTTGAGATGCAACCAAAAAAAATCAGTCAAGGATCATAAAAAATTGGCTTCTAGCTTCCCTGCACGCTTGACATGCTCACAAGCAGGGTGCACTATTTCTCAAGTCCTGCTCTGTTGCAACAGTCTTGTCTATATTGAGTGGACTCAGTTCATTTTATAGTAAAGCCAGGGCATTAAGCTTGGGATTTTTCTTGCTATACTTTGTAGGAGGGCTATTTGGTCTATGAGTGCAATTCAATGTGCAGCTGTGACAAAACTTGCGGGAATAGGGTTTTGCAGAATGGCGTGCGAGTCAAACTAGAAGTCTTCAAAACAGAGAATAAGGTAATGTTTTCAACTCTTTCATGGTTGTCATGAAATCTATATTTATTTACTGTTTGGTAATTTGCAGGGTTGGGCAGTCAGAGCTGGTGAAGCAATCTCACGCGGGACATTTGTGTGTGAATACATTGGGGAGGTTTTAACCGATCAGGAGGCAAAGAGGAGGAGCGAGAGGTCTTGAATTCTTTGCCATCGACCTTTTTTGGTTTCCATTAGTAGGTTCTAATGTATCTGCATTTGTATATGCTATTTCAAAATTTCAGGTATGGTTTTGAAGGCTGTAGCTATTTGTATAGCATCGACCCCCATATCAATGATATCAATGAATTGACTGAAGGAGCTGTTCCATGTGTTATTGACGCTACAACACTCGGGAATGTTTCACGGTTCATCAACCACAGGCAAGGATTATATCTATTAATTCTCTTAATGGATTGATTGAGGAAGCCAAAGATCTACCTATAGTTCATAACATGGTCATTTTAGAATTAATTTGGAAGATTCAAGTGGTGGGTCACCTACCATTTAGAAGTCAAACTACTGGAGAAATTAACACAATTTACATTTGACATCTTGGCTTATCTTCAAATAATGTACCCATAGTTTTCAAGGTGCCAAGGCGAGGCTAGGTGACAAGGGGGCACTGTGTTGCCTAGTCATGTAGGCGGTGGATTTTTATATGTAAAAAAATCTCTCCTAGGGTAGTTCCCTAGGTTCCATAACAATATTTCTTTAATAATTATCCATAATTTTCAAAAGAAAAGTATAAGCTTCATGTTAAAGTATAGAAAATTAACATGTTCATGAGAAGAAAAAGAAGAAAGTAAAGAAAAATAAAAAAATATAAGGGCTGAACCCCTATTTTTGTTATAGGAAAAGAATAAAATAAAAAATTGAAGAAGAAAATATGTTGATTAGACGAAATTTTAAGTTCTTCCTTATTGGTTCAGGTTTTTAAGTCTTTGAGGATTCAATACAGCAGTTATTGATAAAAAAAAAACAGCAGTTAGCAACACCTGTATTGAACTGTTGATTAATCCCTAACAAATAAGAAAATAATAAAAAGAAATTAGTATATAAAGACACAAAATGAATATTTTAGTTTAAGAAGGTCTATTTTATAATTATTCAAAAAATTAATATAAAAGTATTTTATAACACAACATACAAAACTGCTTGGCGATTAGGCAAGGTGAACCACCAAGGGCGCCTTGTCACCTAGGAATTGCCTTGACAACTATGAGCATACCACTTATGTCCATTTTCACAGTTCTGTACCTGAATGATTAAATAAAGTAACTGAACTTTAGTTTCATATTTGGAGTGCTCGTCTGGCTTCCAAATTGAAGCTTCAAACTCATGGCATATTGAGGCCAAATGACCAACTATGCACTAAAGCATTGACAAGTGATGCTTTTATTTGTCAAGGTAGTCTCTCCGGGGATTTTTAATCCCCTTCATCATTATTATGCTGTATATGCTATGCCTAGGATGGTGAATATTAATGTATTGGTGATATATGCTTATTGGTTATGTAGTTGCTCGCCCAACCTTGTCAGTTACCTGGTTCTGGTGGAGAGCATGGATTGCCAGCTTGCACACATTGGTCTCTATGCCAGTAGAAATGTATGAATTCTTCTCTTAACCTGATGGAATACTAATGGACTTCCTTTCACAGCTAATGTTACCTATGTGAAGATACAGGATTGGATGCAAATAGTTCATGAAAAACTTTAACACATATGTGCATGAATAGTTTGATCTCTCACATCAACGGATATAAACATTCTGGTGGTATTAAATATTAATGTTAGAAAGAATAAGAAAGACCATCAAAAGAACTAGAAAAAAGAAGGGTGGGGGTAGAGAGAAATAATATGAAAATATTTGAACATAATACCTCATCTAAAACTACCATACAACTCTTTTTTGAATTACTCACAAAAGTAATATTATTTTGTGTATGTTTGGGGGTGTAATTTTTTACCGCTTTTCAAAAAAAAAAAAGCATTGTTATTTTATATGTTATGGGTATATACGAGTTCTGATGGCATGAAATGGTTGAGACATAAGATTACTATTTTTGACCTAAACAATGGGTTCAAAGTAAATGATGGTTTGGTGGTTAATGCAAATTGTTTGGTTACTGATTAGATGTCTGAATGGTTCAATTGTCTGGTCATATTGGATGACTCACAAAAGTACCTGTTATTATTAGCCTAAGGTGTGTGGTATGTGTTGTTTTGGCAGGTCTAAACCATTCACTGGGTGGGGGACCCTCTGTACTGGCTACCTGTTCAATCCTCCAGTCCAATTTGATGCTTCACTTGGTTTTAGTGTTCTACTCTAATCATGCCAGAAATTTTAATATTTTAATATAATGACAATGCCAACTGGCTCAGTTGGTAAGGTCTCTGGCTCGTCATAGCAGAGACTTAGGATCAAATCCTACTGTCACCAGGGTTTGGGGGGGAGGGTTATGGGTGGGCTACCCCTGTTGTGTAGCTCTATTAAGCAATAAAAAAGACTATATAAAAGGTTATTTTGTTTAGATACTGCTCAATGTCAGGGTCCACTTTGAGATTAGAACAACCTCCTGAGAAACAGATAATTATTATTATTTTTTTATCAACAACAATGAATTTTATTCATGACTGAGAAATTCAGAATTACAAGGGAGGGAGGTAAAAATTCTTAACTCCCTACTATCTAAAGTACACCTAGACCATGAAATAATTACAAAACAGCCCAAAAGATAGCATTTCTATTCACCCCTTGCCTAGCTAGCTCATCTGCCAATGCATTTGAACTTCTTTTTATCCATGTACACTGATTTTCCATGTCCTTAGTGAGCCACTTGAACTTCCTTTTTTCATCGTTGTATTTCTAGAGCATAGAACTGTCCTCTTTTAGGCAATACACCACTATTTCAGAATCACCTTCTATTATGAATTTTTTAATATGCATTTCCTTGACCCTTTGTATCCCTTCAAGAGCTCCTAAGATCTCAGCCAATGTATCACCCTTATTTGTAGTCTCCAGGATTACTTCCAAGCTTCTCTCCTTATCTGAGAATGTCCTTGAATTTCTCTCCTCCCAAACAGTCCAACATACTGCAGCCCTTACACATCTCCACATGATCTTGGCCCTTTTGGTTTGCCCATTGGGCATGGAAGTGAATAAGCTTTGCACATTTAGAGGGGGAGTCCACTTGCACCGAAACAAAGAAGTAAACCGTTCCTAAATAACTTTAACAATCTGACAAGAAACTAGTAAATAGTATCTAGACTCACCATCGGATTTGCAAAGAATACACCAGTGAGGGGACAAACAACTATTGGGTCTTTTTCTTTGAAGTAGATCTCTTGTATTAGTTTTTCTCAGAAAGGCTTTCCAACAAAAGCTCCCAACCTTTGGAGGTATAGGTTGACACCACACTTCTTTAACAGGGAATAACAGTCCAACAGGAGAAGAAGGTAAATGGGCCTTAAAAAAAGAGGCACAAGTGTAAGCACCTGATGGAGTGAGTGTCCAAATTCTATTGTCTGTATTTGATGGCTCCAAGAAAACCCCTTAAAGGGAGGATAATCCTGAGATACTATCCAACTCTATATCCCTGACATCCCTTCTCAAACCTAGATTCCAGCTGAAGCCGGAAGGTGAGTTAGAAGGTACAAGGAAAGAGGAAACTGATTCATTTTTAAGGGTAGAAATAGCAAAGATGCCTAGAAATTGGTCTTTCAAGGAGGAATCCCCAACCCAAACATGTTCCAAAAAATTAATAAGATTACCTGAGTGCAAATTATACCTGATCCATGGGGAGAACAAAGGCAATATAGTTTGAATAGCTTTCCATGGAGATGTTCTTGTGGCCCATGCTGAGATCCCAGAGTCCCGTCCATTGTCTGCCAACCCATGAATACTTCCCACTATCTTTACCCATAATCTTTCTTTCTCCAAAGTAAATATCCACAACCATTTCCTTAGTAATGCTAAATTCCTAAACCTTATGTTCCCAATTCCCAAGCCTCCCTCCTCCTTGCTCCTACATACTACTTCCCACCTAACCCTATGATCCTTCTTTTCCTCCCCTGGCTCCTAAAGGAAGCCTCTCATTAATTTTTTCAACTTGCTAGCCACCGTAGCCGGAATCTTAAAGACTGACAGAAAATGGACAGGAAGGTTAGCAAGAGTAGGCCTAATCAAAGTGATTCTCCCTCCAAGAGAATTAATTTTTCTTTCGGTTGGCAAGTCTCTTTTTCAAACCTCTCCACCACAGGAGTCCAAAAATCACCTTTCTGAGGATTATCTCCCAATGGCAGACCAAGGTGGTTTAATGGCCAATTGGCTACTACACACCCCAAAATGTCTGCACACTCACTAACCTCTCCATCCCCCATATTCACTCCAATTATACAACTTTTCTCAAAGTTCACACTAAGATTTGATATTTGCTCAAAAAGTTGTATAGCTAGTTTCAGATTTCTAATCCTATTGATATCCCCTTCACAAAACAATATTGTGTCATTTGCAAATTGCAAGTGTGCAAGTGGTATGTTTTCTCTTCCAACTCTCCACTTTCTTATTAGCTCCCTAGAATCTGCTTGGGAAATTAGTCTCCCCAACACTTTTTCAACCAATGTAAACAGAAAAAGCAGATAGTGGGTCTCCTTGTCTAATCACTCTCAAAGTTGGAAAATAGTCCACCACTGTCCCATTCACCAAAATGGAATAATGACACTCCCTAATGCAACCCATCACCCATTTGCACCAAGTGTCTCCAAACCTAAAACTAATTATCACCTCCAATAGGAAGGGCCAATTAGGGCCTAGTGCCTTTGATCTATCCATTGAGAAAACCGCCTCTTTTACCTCTTTAGTGTTGGCCATTCTAAACCTTCAATCCACACCCTATTATTTAGTGGCCTTCTGAAGATAGACCTAAAATGATTTGCAAATGCTCCTGCAATTTCACTTTGACTGGTGACTGTCACCCCTTCAATCTCTAACCTTGAAATAGTGTTTCTTCTCCTTCCGTCACTTGCTAAAGCATGAAAACACCTAGTATTCTTGCCCCCCCTCTTTCAGCCACTTACATCTTGACTTCTGCCTCCAACTTATTTCCTCCTGGAGAACATAATCCTCTAACTGTTTACACAACTTCCATCTTTGCTCCCTCTCCTCTACTGTTATGCCACCCCTCCTTTCTTTGTTGTCCAGATCTTCAATTTGTGTAATCACACTTTGCTTTCTTTCCTCCAGTCTTCCAAACTCTAATATATTCCATTCCTTAATAGAGTTTTTTTTGTGAAACCGCATCCCACTCCACTCTACTGCTGGATTTCTCTTTGACCATCACTCTTTAATTTTCTTAATGAAGCTTAGATGTTCTAGCCACATGTTTTCAAATCTAAATGGAGTGGGACCCGCATTTCTCACATCCTCCTTACAGAGTACAATAGGCCAATGGTCAGAAGTCACCCTCGGTAGTGCTCTAGAGTTCAGATTCCCCCAGTGTTCTTCCCAATCATTTGAAAATAAGAATCTGTCCAACTTAGAGCAAATTGGATTTGCTTGAAGATTGGATCAAGTGTAACATCTTTGTGACAATGGGATCTCCTTAAGATCAAAACCATCAATAAATTGATTAAATCTCTTCATACTTGTGGTAGATCTCTGCCTAGGACTGTTAGTTTCTTCCCAGAATCTGATCAAACTGAAGTCACCCCCTAAACACCATGGTCCATCCCACAAACCCCTTTGTCAGCCAGTTCTTCCCATAATTTCCACCTCTCTTGTAATCATTTGGACCATATTGGTTAATACCCATTCAAATCCATCATCCACTTGTCTAAATTTCAAGGACACTGAAAATTGGCCTATCAATTCCTCCAACCCTACAACTACCTCATTCTTCCACATTGTTACAACACCCCCTGCAATTCTCCGTGAAGGTAACACCACCACCCAACTAATTCCCCTACCTCTCCACACACTCCTTGCCCATTTGATATCAAATTCTGCTCTTTTGGTTTTCTGTAGCATTACCACATCTGGAATTTATTTATTTATTTTTGATCAATAACACTTTCATTAATTCATCAATAAAAGATTTACGAAAGGAAGACAAACATGCTTATCTTCCAAGAGCAACAAAGAATCCCAAGAAAAGGAAAAAAGAAAGAGAAAAGAAAGAAAACACACTAAAAGTTACAACTTGGCCCAAAAAGGTGAATCCCTTTCTGCCCCTTGTTTAGCTAAACCGTCAGCTAGGGAATTAGCCGATCTTTTAACCCAACGTATCTTAACCTCCATCTCCTGCACCAGCCACTTGAATTTCCTCCTCTCATTATTGTACTTCCATAAGCCATTGTGATCTTTAAGCAGCCACCCTATCACCACCTCTGAATCCCCTTCAATTAAGAGTTTCCTGATGTTCAACTCCTTAGCTTTTTGGACTCCTTCCATAACTGCAAAGATCTCAGCTCTAAGGGAGTCACCCACTCCAATAGGGCTTGAGAGCATGGCAGAAATGACCCCATTTTCATCCCTATAAACACCCCCAATCCCCGATTGTCCCGGATTTCCCCTGCTACACCCATCAAAGTTTAATTTCACAAATTCACTAGGTGGAGGGGTCCGAGCCACACTCATTACTGACTTAGTTTGTGTGCAACTAATTTCACCCAACTTCCTCAACATGTCATCCACAGTGTAATCTATGAAAAGCTCCAAAGATTTCAGCCACTGTACCGCCCTAATATGAATGATAGCCCTCAGATCTGCTGCTCCTCTCTGAGCTTCTGAGAATATCCTAGAATTTCTTTCTTCCCAAAGTGTCCAACATACCACAACCCTTAGTCCTCTCCACATTGTCCTACCCCTTTTTATCCGCCACCTGAAAAAAGAAGGGGAAAAAGGCCTTGTAAGTCTGATGGGGGGTTCCAACAACAACCAAATAGGGACAAAGCCCATTCCCAAATTGACCTCGCAAAATGGCAAGACACCAGTAGGTGAAAACCAGTCTCCCCATCCGCTTTACAAAGAACACACCACTGAGGTGACAAACAAGTATTGGGTCTCTTCTTTTGGAGTAAATCACCAGTGTTGATTCTTTCCAGATAGGCTTCAGGTATTGCTCTGCACCAAACCTCATCAACAGGAAAAGGAGGGGAGGTAGGACTGGTGGACTGACTTAAGACTTTGAAGAAAGAAGCACAAGTCAAAATGCCATTGGGAGAAGGTGTCCAAGTTCTAGAGTCCGCCCTAGTGGGGTCTAAGACAACGTTATCAAGAATTGCAATAAGGCTCAAAATAATGTCAAAGTCTGAGTCCCTCAAATCCCTTCTTAGACCCAAGTTCCACCCAATCCCATAAATGGAAGAGGACGGGGTGGTCAAAGACGAGATTGGCTCATTTTTCAAATCAGAAAGAGCAAACAAAGAATGAAACTGATCCTTTAGAGGGGCACTCCCCACCCAGGTTTGTTCCCAAAATTTTATGGAGTTACCGGAATTCAAATCATACTTGATATTAGGGGAGAAAACTGGTAGTAGGTCATGAATGGCGCTCCAAGGAGACTTGCTTGTGGTCCTAGCTCTGATTCCAGCGTCCCATCCATTATGCTCCAGCCCATGAATACTTGCCACTATTCTAGCCCAAAGCTTCTCCTTCTCCAATGGGAATCTCCACAACCACTTTCCCAACATTCATATTCCTTCTCCTAATATTCCCAAGCCCCAAGCCACCACAAGTCTTACTCCTACAAACTATCTCCCAGCTCACTCTATGACCCCTCTTTTCCTCTCCCGGTTCTCACAGGAAATCTCTCATTAACTTCTCCAATCTATTAGCAACCTTCACTGGGATTTTAAACACCGACAGGAAAAAAATAGGTAAATTAGCAAGCGTGGCCTTAATAGGAGTAATTCTCCCTGAAGGGATAGGATATCTATCACATGGACGCCCAAAGATCGCGGAATAAGGGGGTGAATTTCAAAAATTTTTCTCTCCCTTCGACTAGGAATCGAATTCCCCATTTAGAAAATCATATTTTCAAGGATCATTCTTGAACTATAAACTGAACCAGATCTGAACCAAAAGGAGTAGGGAGAGATTATACCTGATACAGAGAAGTAGTATCTCCCAATGGAGGTGTTCACACCCAAGGAAAGATCCAAAATTTGCTCCCACTGAAGATGACGCAGTGCAGGGTGGAGCAGAATCAACAGTGTTCTTTCAAAAGAACTTGACCCTTCGCAAGAATCAACTGGATGACTTGTGAATACAGCTCCAACCAATCTTTTCTCCAAAAGATTGGTATCAAGATCGAACATTGATTTCTCCCAAGAACTGGAGATCGAACTGGTGGAGGCGGCGGCTGCAGGAAGGAGGCGGAAAGAGAGTATTCACAGGGTGCAAAATTCTCTCTTCTTGTGATTTCAGCTTTGAAAACAAGAGTTGTGCATTGCTTGTCTAAAGGCTGCCACCCCCTCCTCCTTTTATAGACTTAAAGGGATCAACTCCTAATCCCATTAGGAGTTGCTGATCCAAATCAAATTTGGATTAGAAGTCCCTTTAAGTGATAAGGGATAACCCCTATCTTATGTGCAGATTAGATCAGCCATCTCCTAGTTTAATTAGGAGGCTTCCAGATCTAAATCTCATTTAGATCTTGGACTCTCTAAGTGGATAGGGTCTGGGCCCAATCTTATCAGTTGATCCATCTCAGAATTTGCCCCTTTAAGTGACTAATCAAATCAGCCCAGTTCGAAATGGACTTAAGGCCCATTTAAGGTTATGTATTTACTTAGCCTTCCAAACTACTGCCCAGTTGGGCTTCCTCGTATGGCGTGGGACCCAAACATTGATATACACATTAGCCACATGGGTTCGGCCCAACCTTTGTTACAAGGTCTGGCCGAATACACTGTTATGGATAGCGCACCCCCTGAAAACCATCTCATGGTCTCTATGGGCCCAACACTTACCCTAAGTGGTCCCTGGGCCAAGCCACCTTGTAACACCCAGGGACTGTGGGTAGATGCAAGATTAGCCCATCAGGTATAATCCTCAATGGTCTTACACTTAACCTCTCAGCCCATAATGATCATACACTGCCCGACAAGAGAGGACCTCTCCTTCGGTTGCAAGGAACAATGTTGCACTCTCTGCTTATATGGATCATGGGAATTAAAACCTTTTGCAAACCTTTTAGAAACCATTAAATATATACTTTTATATCTCATATAAAATATATTTTGCAAAACAAATCTCAATGATTGGAATCGGCTGTTGGCAGTCTTGGTTTCCATTAGTGAGAGTGCATCCCCGATCATTACCTTTTTCCGACAAAGGGGCTGATCCTGTCATTATGATCACCCACTCAGATGAATTCTCAGACTGTCCCGACATACCCAGGTTTTGACCCCCACTAAGGATCTCATTGATTGGTATATCAAAGACAGTTCAATCCGACACCTAGTGCAGTATCATAATCGAGTCTAGGGGTCGGGTGTAACTTTCCAGTTTTTCCCATCAATCTCCAAGGTCCAAGGCAATACTGGAAATCTGGTCCAGTTCATAGATTCAATTAATCCTACACTGTATGTGCCTAGGGTCTCACCCTGGCAGCTGAGACAGGCCACCCCAACCGACTTGGTGGCACCACAGTGTCAGCCTTGTCAGGATAGGTCTCCCCAGACCGACCCACTGGTTGTGAACATTCTAAACTAACACGAGTCTCATTAAGTGTCTAGTTTAAGGGTATTACACAGAAACATACCAAGGGAACATTGTAAATATGCACTTTTATTCATTTACAATAAACTCATAAAGTACATTATCTTGATTGAAGCTAAGGGCATACATAAGTGTCTAACACTCCCACCAAGAGAGGTAGTTTTTTTTCCATGGCACTAGTCTTTTTTCAAACCTTTCCACCACCGGGTTCCAAAAGCTCTCTCTCATGGGATTATCCCCTAAAGGCTACCCTAAGTAGTTCAAAGGCCAGCCTGAGACTTCACACCCCAATACTTCAGCACTCTCCCTGATCTCTCCCTCCTCCAAATTCACCCCCACAACACAACTTTTCTCAAGGTTAACTTTCAAGTTAGATATTTGCTCAAACAGTTGTATCACCGACTTCAAATTCCTAATAAAGCTCACATTACTGCCTTTACAAAAAAGAATCGTGTTGTCAGCAAACTGCAAGTGAGTAAGAGGGGTTTCCGCCCTCCCAACTCTCCAGCCTCTAATGAGCCCCCTAGAATCTGCTCTGTGGATCAATTTCCCCAAAACCTCCGCAATTAGAATGAACAAGAAAGGAGAAAGGGGGTCTCCTTGTCTTATACCCCTACTGGCTGGAAAGAAGTCTACCACTGTCCCATTCACTAGCACTGAGTAATGACAACTCCGGACACAACCCATGATTCACTTACACCATCTAGCCCCGAATCCAAATTTAGTCAAAACTTTCCTAAAAAATTCCCAGTCCACCAAGTCATAAGCCTTTTCCAAGTCCAACTTACAAACCACTCCCTTCTTCTTATCTCTCTTAAAATTCTCCACACTCTCATTAGCAATTAAAATCTGATAAGTGATTCGTCTTCCATTCACAAAAGCTCCTTGGTAGTGTGCAATGATATCTGGAAAAACCTTCTTCAGCCTCAAAGACAACACTTTTGCAATGATCTTATACAAGCTATTAACCAAGCTAATTGGCCTAAAATCCTTCGAGTGGGAAGCATATTCTTTTTTGGAATTAAGGCTATAAATTGGATTTATTTTTTTGATGGCCTCTTATTACTGTTTTCTTCCTTGCACAACCCAAACCCGTAACATTCCAGCTAATAATCTTCATGGTTCTTTATTATCCACCCCTTGCATCTATTGCCCTCACTTGTTTCCTTTTCTCCTTTCCCCTCTGATACCAATATGTTTATCTCCTTCTGCATCCTTCACCAGTCTTTCAGCTTCACTCAATGTCCTCCTTTTAGTCTTAACCTCTTCTCTCTTTTTTTTGTAAAAACCCTTTCAGATCATTCGGATCTTTCAGTTTACACCCCAGCTTCTGTACAAATACTGCCACAGAGTCCTCACTTGCCAGCTCTCTTCTGTCTATTTTTCTATTCCTTTCCTCTTGCCCTATGTGTTCCCACCTCTACCTTCTTCCTCCCAGTTTCCTTCTACCTGAACCACTCCAAACCCTTCTTTCTTAGGATTATTCTCCACTTCATATGATGCCATATTTCCAATGTCTACCAGATTTCTGTTATTACTATTTGCTTCCTCTTCCCTTCCTATCTCTCTCTTGACCCTCTCTGCTCCTCTTGCTTGCCCCATCCTCTCCTACACAGGCTGCAGCCCCTATTTGCTAATATTGTTCATTCATTCATTGCAATAAAATATCTTCTTAAAAGGCAATGTAAGTTATAAATTTATTATTTTTTGTGTGAGAACTAAGAATTTAACACTTAACATGGACTTGCCTCGAGGGGCGTGGCACAAAGGCGGCTCGTTGAATCAGAAATGTAATATGTTTTATGAAGGTGGAGGGTCAATCTCCTAGGGCTAGGATTTAGGAACTCAAGATGTTTAAAAACATACTAGCCATTTGAAGTAACGCAAGTAGGAGAAAAATAAACCAATCGAAAGTTAAACATGCTTGAATTGTTTAGTGCTTGAAGCACTTTGGTGTAATTCACATATGCTGTTTTTAAGCTTGGCTCAAGGGGCCTTTGTGACTCAATTTGATTTAATAGGCTTTTTAAGACATTTAATTTCTTTAAGTATTCATGTTTGCATTTTTTATGTATTCTTGCTTTTTAATTTTCAAAATTGTGTGTTGCTTCAAGAAGACGTGCCTCACCATGCATCTTGGGTGCCATAAGCCCTTGTTTTTTCTTGTGTGTTGTGCTTTGAAAACACTGCCTGGATGTCTTAAATTGGGGCTGTTAAATGGACTCTGAAAGCCCAAAACCGATCTGACATCCAATCTGATTATTTCAGATATCCTCCTCCTCCTCATCATCATCCAAGCCTTATCCCATCTATATGGGGTTGGCTACATGAATCCTGTTTTGCCAGTCTGTTCTGTATAATGCCATATCCAATTGTATTAGTAATCGGATTGGATCTGGATTTGACCCCATCCAAACCCGATTAAAATTTGTTATATCTATTTATGTAGAATATAATAATGTATTTATATAGAGTTTATAGTTAATAACTTCAAATTTTTACATTTATAAATTTATTATACAAGGTAAAGATAATTATTTTTACAGCTTTTTAAGTTTTCCTGATTTCAATGACAACAAAATGGGCTAATCCAAGATTCCTAGTCAGATATTTCAGATTTTGGATCAGATGCAGATTTGAGGTTTCAATAATCAGATCAGATGCGGATTTGGATGGATCCGGCCCAATTACAGCCCTAGTCTTAATGTTATAAGGTTGAAAAATCATTGATGCAACTTGATGAATCACTTTTAAGCTTCTACCAACATGACTTGCAAATGCAGTCTTAATGTTATAAGGTTGAAAAATCATTGATGCAACTTGAATCACTTTTAAGCTTCTACCAACATGACTTGCAAAGGGGCATACAACCTGGGGGAATCAGAATACCTTTGCCGTTCATGTCTGTGAATGCTGGATCGAAAGGAATATGGATATGAATTTGATGAATATTGACTTATTTATGAGTCTCCTTTTGGATGATTAGATTCCAACGTGCTAACTTGTCTTCGTTTCCAGATTGACGTGGGTGAAGAACTGGGGTTTGACTACCGCTACAAGTTTCCTGGACAAGGACAACCTTGCCATTGTGGCACTCCCAACTGCCGGGGCCGCCTATGTTAATTTTATAATGGAACTTCATGATACCCCCCAATCCAGAACAGGTGTCTGGAATTCTTGGTGGAGCATAGAACACCAACCCGATTTGAAAATCCTGGGAGAGAAGAATAATCACCTCTTCCCCTAAGCCGGACATAGGAAAAACTTGATTTGCAGTAGATCCACTACCACGATTGTATCATTAGAATCATGTCAAACAAGCTTTTAATTCATGTTTAAGACAGTAATAAAATTATTATTCTTTCCCCACAGAGATGGCCTAGAAGCTTGCTAAATCTTGGATATTACCTTGTGTACATTAAAAATTTTTTCAATATAGAAGGATTCCACGAGGTGTTGATTTGTTTTCTTATTTTGACAGATGGTTCATTTGGTATTGGATTTTGGGAGAGTATCACTTCATGCTATTAGGTGATTAATATGAAATAGCTATTGATCTCTTCCCGCTGATTCCTGAAAGTATAGGGAGAAATTTATAGGTGCCTCAAAAACACACATGATCAAATAAATTACACTTCTATGCACTAAAGAAAGCTCAAGAATTATTACATCGTTTAGTTGGATTGTTTCAACATGCAACATCTTTTGTGTTTGGTAAGCATATTAAAAAAGTTACGAAATCAATCATCTAGATTCTAGATCTAAACTCATACTTCATTGGAAAATATACATCAATTAATATGTACATATATTTCAACAAACCATGTAAAAAAATAATGGTTCCAAATTAAAAAAAAGAAAAAAAAAAGCGTTCTAGGATTAGGATCATTCATTTCCGAAGTGAAAAACAAAAGTGGATGCTGTTGGTGGTTTCATCTCCCAAATGACAGTTACTTGTATCCTGCTTTAAGTTGTATCTGTACACTAGAAAGGTTTGTGGAATGAAAGCTGGAACCTTGAGAAATTCAGCTCTTGTCAATTACCTCAGCAGGCAAAATGAGATCAAAAAGGACCCAAAGCTTGTTTCCTGGCACGTTTTCTAGAACATCCAATCTCATCTAAATTCGGGGTCCCAGGAAAAGGCCGACCAAGTTCCATTCTTCCTCCTGTATATTACACGTGTCAGTAGCTTTTGAAGGACTGTCTTATTTAATCTTCAAATTCGCTTCCAGTTACACTAGAACCGAGAGAAAAGTAATTATGGAAAATTTTAATTGAAATTATGGACAAATCAGTTAACTATTAGGTCAAGAGAATTGGATACCAATTAGACCCAGCTGAGAATTTTTATTTTTATTTTTTACCAGTTCTATTTATGCCGGAATCTGATGGTGTATGGTTATCAGCATAATTGGCTTTTGTGTTCCAGCAACCAGAAAGCTCTGTCGCTCTCTCAACACCCTTTGATCTGTACGGAGCTATGTTATGGATAGCAAACTGGGGAGAACCCAATAAATCATTCTCAATGCATTCGTACCTGCACGTGTTGTCGGTAAAAAGTTAACTGACATGATGCATGAATCCAAAGCGAACTCAGGGCTAAAACAGTTGAAGCTCACATTTTCTTGCACAGGCTATCAGTGATCACGGAGAGATCGATGACTTGCATCCTTATCTCCATGATTTTTCCATCAGGATACTCATCAAACGGTTCTTCAATGAACTCAGAGAGCTTCTCTACATTTGCCTCAAGCTGCTGCTGCTGGTTCTCGAATAGATGCTGTTTTATTTCTCTTTCCTCCTTGGACATCTCATCCTTGAAAAGGATATCCCCAAACATATAATATGCAAACGGGTACGAGTATGAGAGAACTCGCCTACACCTGAAGAGCCTATTAAGT
The DNA here is from genome assembly GCF_056320005.1 of Nelumbo lutea. NCBI lineage: Eukaryota > Viridiplantae > Streptophyta > Magnoliopsida > Proteales > Nelumbonaceae > Nelumbo > Nelumbo lutea. The sequence continues at coordinate 115,520,865 of NC_142684.1, forward strand.
CCATTTGTAACCCAACTGAAATCTTTCAGTGTTGGTTGCTTGCTTTCTGAAATAGAAATCTTATCCTGTATGATTTCCTTGAGCATGGTTTCTAGTTTAAAGGAATCTGTATGGGCTTTGTATCGGTTATGGTAATGCATGTACCGATGTAGGTCATGCTTTGCATGCTCAACTCTCTTTGCATCATCATCCTTGTATCGACCACAGCTATGACCATTGATACTTGACCATGTATGGTCCGGGCCTGTAGCTCCACCACATAGCCAACTGCACCAATATCAAGAAACAATGAGTATCAATTTTGATTCCAGTCAAACAAAATCCTAAAAGCAAGAGAGATAGTAGCTGATGGTAGAAGTTTGCGATTAGATGCAGAAAAAATGAACACAAGAGGCACTAGATTGTCATATGCCAACCTAATAGGGAAAAAAAAAGCATAAACACAATCCCTCCTGAGAAAGAACCTTGGTTCTGAGCTAGATGAGCCACAGATGGGGCTGGGAGCCCTAGATTGCTATTACGTATAACATTATAACAATGATTTCTTATGTAAAATATCAAAACCATCACCTTTATAAACAATTATAAGGGTCCTCGCTTAAAGTTGGTCATTGTCATAGAGGATCTTTGTAAGGGGTGAACCAGATATGGACCCAACTTTTGGCACTTTATTGTAAGGCCGGTAAAAGTGTTGGGGTCCATTTGGTTTGCAGGAATATGGGTCTGGAATTGGAAACGGAATGATCCATTCTGGTTCCAACAATTTGGTTAGGTGGAATTGGAATTCGATTCTCGTTCCTGGTGGAATGGCTTTCCCCCTTAGAAGAATAGTTTTTTTTTTTTTTTGATTGATGAAACTTATATTGTATTAAATTAAAATCAGTGATAAAAACATTACAAGTTTAATTTAATGACCATAACATCAGCCCAACAACTGACACTATGTTACAAAGATGCCCAAAACAATTGCTACTTATCTACTCCTTGTTAAGGGAGTCAGTTAGCTCATTTGTGCTTCTTCTAACCCACTTAAATTCAGCATTCATCTCTCTTGCAGCCCTTTCTACTTGAAAGCATTCTTGAGAATACAGGGAATATGTCTGTTATTTCTTGCCCAAGAGATGATAACTTTGAAATACCCTTCCACCTCCACTTGTTTGAGGCCCAGCTGCTTAGCTATCCTGAGACCTTGTAGAAAAGCTAATAATTCAGCTTTAATGGATTGGCATGATATGCCTGACAAACAAAGGAACTTCCTATTCCCACTCTGAGCTTCAAAGGAGCTTCCTATTCCTACTCTGAACTTCCCATCTAAAAGCAACCTAAAAGAATATTTTGATTGGCATGGTATTTCTCTTTATCTAAGGACTAGAATTGAGCTGGTCCTACATCACCTTGTAACTTCAATTTGAAGAAAGTATTTGAGCTTCCCAATTAATCTGTTCCCTTAATAATTTTTCTTTTTTATTTATCTTCAAAAAAGGTATTTGATCTTCCTAAGAACTTTGATATCAAATTTGGAAGCAAGAAATGACCTTAGTTGGACTATTTCAAAGCTATCATCTCTAGTGACAACAATGTTTATTAATATACACTATCAGTAGAGTCACTAGGCCACTAACCCTTCTTATGAATAGAGTACGATTTGCTTGTAATTGAGTGAACCCAAATTTAAGAAGAACCTTTCTGAACTTGTCAAGTCAAACTAAGCTCTAGGAGACTACTTGAACCCATAAAGGGATTTTTTTAGGCGACAAACCTTCCCCTCATTGTTAGGGAAGCTTATGCCTAGGGGAAGATCCATGTAGACCTCCTCTTGAAGATCCATTGAGGAAGACATTCTTCACATCCATCTGGTATAAAGGCCATGAATGGTATGCAATAAGAGAAAGTCACTCGGATAAAGTCTTTTTGCCCATAGATGCAAAGGTTTCGTGATAGTCAATCCCATGTATTTGGGTGTGCCTTTTTGCCACCAACCTAGCTTTGTATTTTTCAATTGAGCCATCAGCCCCGGTGTTACGCCCACTTGCAACCCACTAGAACTTTACCATTAGGAAGTGGATCAATCCCCTAAGTTTGGTTCTTTATGAGGGACCTCTTGGTTCATAGCATCCTTCCACTAAGGAGATTGCACTACATTTCTAACATTATGAAGAAGAGAAATAGAGGAAATGATAGAGATATGGGCATAGTAGGAAGGTGAAAGGGCATCATAAGAAACATGGTGATGGCATAGGCAGTGCGTTTCCTTTCTCCTTTTTGAACTGCACTAGGAAGGTCAAGGTCAGGTTGTGAGATATAAGGCTCAACAAAAGTAGGAATAGGAAGCTCAGCGTCAACAGGAGTCTCAGGTTCAAGGTTTCTTTTAGAAGTACCTAGAGTGAGGTGGTTAGCTTATTGTGGACATTTAGCCTCACAAGTAACCTTCCTTTTGTGCCTTATGAACCACTACCGCTAGGACAGCTGCTGAGGAATAAGGGGAGGAGCATCCACAAGGGCAGGAACAAAAACAAAGTCATGAACAAAGTAGCTACAACCAAAGACTTTGAGAAAAAGACAAAAAATGGGATCATTAGGGAAAACAAGTTGATGAGGAGAGGAGATTGAAGGTGAAGAGTTTGTGAATGAAGTCTGTTAATGAGATACACTGTTGCTTCAATTACATTTCCCTAGAAACGAGTGGGCACATGCATTTGGAAGAGTAGCCGTTTGGCAACTTCAACCACATGTTTATTTTGTCTCTCTATTGCACCATTTTGTTGTAGAGTATGGGTACATAAGCTTTGATGATTGCTTCTTTTTCTTTAAGAAAGAGGCATAGATGCTTTTCAAAGTACTCCTTAGTATTGTCAGACCTTGCTATCTTAATATTCTCAAATTGAGTTTCTACCGTTCTAAAGAATTTTTTAACAATGGATGGAAGTTCATCTTTACTCTTCATCAGATAAAGCCAGGTGTATTGAGTGTAATCATCAATTAATATGATAAAGTATTTATAGCCACCCTCAACATCGATATGTATCAAATTGAAAGCAACATCACTTTTCCTATTACTCGAAAAATATGTAGTTCTACATTGCTTTGAGAGATGTCGGACTTCACATTGCAGACTCAACTTGGACATAAACTGACATAAGTTTGGAAACAAAAACTTAATAGATTACATATGACCAATGCGATAATGCCATACCTTCAAAAGACACAAATTTTCACCTTGACATGATTCGGTTTGGCACGATAATCCTTGCTTAGGGGCTTGATAAAAAAGGTAAACTCTATTAGCTTCATATCCAATTCCAATCGCCCTCTTTGTGCTTAGGTCCTGGAAAACACAATGTAAAGGAAAATATGTCACTGAACAATTATGGTATCTGGTAAGGGAGATAACAAATAAAGAATTTTTGTGCAACTAAGGAACATAAAGGACAAAGCTCAGGGAAAGATTATGAGTGAACTTGATTTCACCCAGGCTTGAGATTAGAGTTTGAGATCCATCAGCTACAGTGATCTTACCTTTCCCTAGAGCCAATTTATAAGAGGTGAAGTGGGAAGGCATACCAATCATGTAAGCACTAGCTCCAAAGTCCACAATCTAGGAGCTAGGAGAGGAAGATTCACAAGCAAGTGCAATACCTGATTTAGTAAAGGCATCGAAAGGATTACTAGTGCCAACTGAGGTATAGGTCCCCAACTTCTCAAGTAGAGTCAATAGTCTCCTATGTTTCTCCATCGCATAAGAGGAATCATGTGAAGGAACCTGAACACTAGGAGATGGACAATCAATTCCCTTGTAGCAAGATGAGCATTTCCCTTCTTCGTTGTTTTGAACTTCTTAGGCTGCAAATGTGGATTCATCTTCCAAAATTGGCCCTTAGTGTATTTGGGCTTCTTGCAGTACTCACACACCACCTCACCAGTCTTCCCATTAACACCCTATCTGTTTACAATTTACTTGGGTTTAGAGGACATATAGGCCGAATGTTTAACTACTGAAGTCTACATCATGGCAGCCCTCCTACTCTCCTCCCCCTACTGCATGCTTTTTTTTTTTTGATCAATGACACCATCTTCATTAAATTAAAAGAAGAGAGGAATAAGGATACAAAGGGGGAGATAAAATAACTTAGCTCCCCAAAAACAGAAAAAAAGGGAATGCAAAGAAAAAAATTAAAAACTAGCCCAAAAAACAGACTCCCTATTGACTCCTTGCTTGGCCAACCCATCCGCAAATGAGTTGGCACTCCTCTTCACCCAGTTGTACTGAATCACAATGTCCCAACCCAACCATAAGAACTGTTTCTTTTTTCAATTGTTAAAGTTCCACAAACCACTATCCTCTGTCTTCAACCAACTAACCACCACATTCGAATCACCTTCCAGAATCAATCGATTATATTTAATTCCTTCAAGCGCTGCAAGGATCTCAGCCTTAAGAGAGTCACCTTCTCCAACAGGGCCAGAGAATAAGGCAGTAACAATCCCTTCCTCATTCCTGAAGACTCCTCCAATCCCAGAGGGCCCTGGATTCCTTACACTGCTTCCATCAAAATTCAGCTTTATAAAGCCCAAGGGGGGAGGGGACCAAAACGGACAAAGAGTCCTCTTGCATCTAGCAATGGAAGCAATCTCTTTCCAGTTTCTTAGCAAGTCATCCACAGGAAAATCTGAAAACAATTCCAAAGATTTTAGCCAGTGGACAGCCTTAAAAGGATTCGATCTAACAATTCTCCTAATGTTCTTTCCTTATCAGAAAAAATGCGTGAGTTTCTTTCTTCCCACAAAGACCAGCATACCGCTGCCCTAATACACCTCTACATAGTCTTCCCTCGCTTCTTAGGCCAACTAAAAAAAGAAGGAGAAAACAAACCTTGGACAGTCTCCGGAGGATACCAAGAACACCCAAAATGGGAGAAAACCCACTTCCAAACAGTTTAACAACCTTACAAGAGACCATGAGGTGGTAGCCAGATTCCCCATCAGCTTTACAAAGAGCACATCTATTAGGAAGTAGACAATAGTTGGGTCTCTTTCTCTGAAGTAAGTCTAAAGTGTTGATTCTTTCCAGGAAAATTTTCCAACAAAAAAAAAAAAAAAAACAACCCGAGGAGGAATAGGCCTGCTCCAAATTTCCTTAACTAGAAAGGACAACCCCAAGGGGATAGGAGGCTGAGTTAAAGTTTCAAAGAATGAAGTACAAGAAAAGGTACCAGAGCTAGAAAGGGTCCAAAATTTGGTGTCTTCCTTAGCAGGGTTTAGGAAGACACCCTCAAGGGAGGCTAGCAGAGCTTCCAAGCTATCCAAGTCTGTATCCCTATCTGCCCTATGCAGGCCAAGGTTCCATACAAAGCCAGAAGTGGAGGCTGAAGGGACCAAGAAAGAAGATATGGGTTCATTTTTTTTTTTGATAAATAGATATGGGTTCATTTTTCAAGTCTGATAGAGCATACAAGGAAGGAAACTGGTCTTTCAGAGGAGAATCCCCGACCCAAAGTTGTTCCCATAATTTTATTCGGTTATAGTTTAGACCATACCTGATCCAAAGGGAGAAAACTGAAAGCAGATTGTGAATGGATTTCCAAGGAGAAGCAGTTGAAGCCCTTGCCAAGATTCCAGGATCCCAATCATTGTCTTCTAGCCCGTGAATGCTAGCCACAATCTTAGTCCACAATTTATCCCTTTCCAATGAAAACCTCCACAACCACTTCCCTAGTAGAGCCATATTCCTTTTCTTGAAATTACCAATCCCAAGATCTCCTAGTTTTTTACACCTAGTGACCACCTCCCAACTCACCCTATGATCTCTCTTCTCCTCTCTAGGCTCCCAGAGAAAGTTCCTTATTAATTTTTCCAAAAGATTTAAAACCTTTGAGGGGATCTTAAACACTAACAGATAGTAAACAGGTAGGTTAGGTAGGGTAGACCTAATGAGAGAGACTCTCCCACCTAAAGAAAGATAATTTCTCTTTCAGGCCGCTAGCCTCTTCTCAAACCTCTCCACTACCGGAGCCCAAAAGATAACACTCTTAGGATTATCTCCTAAAGGGAGGCCCAAATATGTCAGGGGCTAGTCTGTAATTGCACAACCTAGCTCACCTGCAAATTTCCTTAGGTCCCTTTCGTTCACATTCACTCCCGCCACACAACTCTTGTCGAAATTTACCTTGAGGTTAGATATCTGCTCGAAGAGTTGTAATGTCAACTTTAAATTCCAGATCCAAATGAAGTTCCCTCCTTCAAAGAAAAGTATAGTATCATCTGCAAACTGTAGAAGTGTTAAGGGAACCTCCTCCCTTTCTACTCTCCATCTTCTTATCAAATTCCTCGAGTCTGCTCTATGGATCAATCTCCCAAGCACATCAACAATCATGGTGAAAAGAAAAGGGGAAGAGGATCTCCTTGTCTTAGACCTCTCAACGCAGGGAAGAAGTTAATCACAGTCCCGTTCACCAGGATAGAATAATGGCAAATCCTAACACAGTCCCAGATCCACTTACACCACCTATCTCCAAAACCAAAACTCCTCAACACCTCCATCAAGAAAGACCAATCAACCAAGTCATAAGCCTTCTCCAAATTCAATTTGCAAACCACTCCCTTCTTCTTTGACTTCCTAAAGCTCTCAAAGCTCTCATTTGTAATGAGAATCTGATCGGTGATCTGTCTTCCCTCCACAAAAGCACCTTGGTTGGGTGCGATAATAGAGGGGAGCACCTTCTTTATCCTAAGAGACAACACCTTTGCAATGATTTTGTACAAGCTAGTCACCAGACTAAGGCAATGAAAGTTGAGTTCGAGCCTGGGTTTATTACACATCTCTTGTGGAACTTCTCAAAAACTGATCTAAGATCATTCTCCAAAATATACCAATAATCCTGGTAAAAGGCCATTGTGAACCCATCTGGACCCGGAGCCTTTGTCCTATCCATAGAGAATACTGCTTCCTTTACCTCCTCCATATCAAACCTTTTTCCTAACCACTCTCTCTTCTCTGCACTTAGAGTCGGCCTATCCAAACCCTCCAACCACACTCTCCCATTCATAGGCCTTCTAAAAATAGATTTGAAGTGGTTTACTAGAGCCTCTGCAATTTCTGCCGGGTGGGACAACACTGCTCCATCAACTTCCAAAGTAGAGATGGAATTCTTCTTTCTCCTCCCATTTGCCACTGAATGGAAAAACCTTGTGTTTCTGTCTCCCTCCTTTAGCCACTTACACCTGGATTTTTGCCTCCAACTGATTTCCTCCTTAACCAAGATGTCCTCCATCTGCCTCCTTAAAACCCATCTCAACTTCCTTTCTTCCTCTCCAAAGGAGGCTTTCTTCCTTCAGGTCCAAATCCCCGATTTGCTCCACCAAAACTTGTTTTCTCTCTTCTAATCTTCCAAACTCCAGCCTATTCCACTCATTTAATTGTGATTTTAAGTATTGGAGTTTCTTGTGGAACCTCATTCCCTCCCAATCAACTATCGGATTAGCTTGCTCCCACCACTCTCTGATCTTCTCAATGAAACCCGGATGAATCAACCACATGTTTTCAAACTTGAAAGGGGTAGGCCCAACTCCTCTTATTTCCTCCTTGACCAACACTATAGGCCAGTGGTCTGAAGTAAGTGTAGGGAGAGCCCTCGAAGTAATATTGCCCCAATGTTCCTCCCAATCTGTTGAGAACAAAAATCTGTCCAACTTAGAGAAAATTGGCCTTGATTGAAGGTTGGACCAAGTGAAGTTATTATTTAGGAAAAGCCCAACTCCCCCTGATGCATGTTACAAGCTTCTCTTCAGTAGGGGTGTTCAAATTTGGTTATCAAACCAAAAACTAAACCAAACCAAACTGAGTAAGCCATTTTGGTTTGGTTACTTTGGTTTTTGGTTCAATTTGGTTTGAGAAAAAATTTAACCGAATCGAATCAACAACCGGATTAACCAAAATAAATACATATATTTATATTTTAATTATAAATATTAATTTTAATATTAACAATAATATATATTAATATTACTAATTATATTAATAATAATATATAATAATTATTAATATAAATGTAACATACATTTATATTTTAACTAGCCAAATTAACCAATTTAAAACCAAACCAAACCGACCGAATGAACAACCCTACCCTTCGGAGTTGGTAGACTTGAGGTGTATTCCTTTAACTTGGGTGTACGTGGAAGTAACATAATCCCAAATATCTTTGGCAGTAGAGAGAAACATGTAATTGTGGGCTGTATGTGGTTGCATCAAATAGACTAGCCATGACATAACCAAAGAATTTTCTTGTTCCAACTTGGAAAACTTGGGGTCATTAGATTTTGGCTTCACCTCCTTTCTTGTATTGAATCCTAGCTTACCATTCCCTCTAATGGTAAGATTGGTTGATCAAGACCACTCTAGAAAGTTTGTCCCATCAAGTTTTATAGTGGTTATCATACCACTAGAAGCATCGACATTGCCTGGGAGCATTCCGGAAACAGTCTATACCTCCTTTAGCAATTCCATTAGGCCTGTACAAGAAACTCAATAGCCATAGAACACCCCAACAACTGACAGGCACACAATAAACCAAAATCTTTCTAAAACTAAGGCACACTGCACTGAACTAGATTCAAGGGTTTTCACCGGCACCTGTACGGACTGCTGATGTCATCTGATGGTGGTTTGACATCAACAGGTCTTCTTGGGTTCAAAGGTGTCTAGAAGGATCTTCCAAGATCCCAACTTGCTCTAATACCAACTTGGAATCTGGGGGAATGCTGTGCGTTACTATGCACACCCAGAAAGATTTCATTTAGCTTAATGTTGAAAAATAACTTACATGCCCCTAAATGGGTGCCCAAATACAAATACGATGCAAACATCATGTCATTCTAGGGCAAATGCAAATTTGCGTGAGCATGGAATCTTAGGAAAAATTAAACAGTAATTTCAAATTAAGTTCACATTAGGAAAGAATAAGTACTTGGAAATCTACCACCCATCTTGCATAAAGTTGCAAATGGAAAAACAAGGGAAAAAGAACTCTCACCAAAATGCTTGTCCACAAATACAGCTCACAAAATTGCAGCCACCATTTTTCTCGACTGGTTTGTCACATTTTGGGCAAGGCATTGTATTTACTGCCATCCAACTAACAGTTTTTGATTCGTCTTGGCACTTCTTGGTCCAAAGCTCCCACATCAGGCAAGAACAAGGTGAATGTGCCTCTGCTGAGCAACTGAAACAGAACTGTAGCCCACATGCACATTCGACCTCACAAAACTTATCTCCCTCAACACGTATTGCATTACCACAATGGGGAACACTGGGGCACCATTTTACCATTTTATTGTCCTCAATATATGACTCTAAAAGGAAACGTTCAAATCGCTCAGCAAGATCAGGATGCTTTGCACTGACTAGATTTCTAATTACAGCTTCATCACAGATAGCATTACACTTGTGTGCCATGCATCTAATACGCCTACTCTGACCCTCGTTTATCTTCACAATGAAATACTCTGTCCAACCTATTTACAGAAGCCAAAACATTAAAAAGATTCAATAATCTATCTTTATATTTGTATGGATATTTTTTGTTCCCTTGTTTCAAAGTAAAACAAAAAATAGAATATTCTTCATTATATTGTATGGATATCCTTAACAAGATTTGGGATGAAACATGATTTGGTGAAACTAATCAAAGCAGATTTTCTAATTAGCTTATCTATCTATGCACATTAGCGCAATCAGAACCATAGTTATTCAAAATTGAGATGAAACATGATTTGGTGCTTTCTATCCAAAGGCTTTGATGTGTTGCAACTGATCAACCATAACTGTTGGCCATGGCATTATAACATCTTGCTAAATTTAAGAACACAAAATTATTAATGTCCATCTGTTTAAGGACTAGAGTGCAACACTGCCATGTGTAAGAAAGGTATGACTGATTGACAAGGTAAGTAGAACAAAAATGAATCAGAGGTCCAGTTTCAAATGAACAGTCTGGGTTTACCATGTCAGAACTGCACATGGCAGAAAACAACTGTGGTAAGACCGTAAGAGTCTGGATCTGCTAGTAACAAACAATGCTAGAAATATCACAATTTTGTGCTATCTATCCTCAACACATGAGGTTTTCAAAAAATGATATGCACGATTACATGTTTCTCATGTGTTAAGGACAGGTGGCACAAAACTGTGATGTGCCTTGCGTTATTTTCTTACTAGCAGATCCAGTCTCTTGAGGCACAGGTTTCAGTACATAGAAAGATATACATAATTACCCACCTAAATATATCTACAAAATGCCTTTATGCATACATACATAAGTAAATTCATGCATGTCTTCATAGTTTCCTATATTATGGCTCAAAATTTTTGAGATTTTGGATAGGAATCATAATCCTTCTTTTGCAGAATTTTGTTCTTTTTTTTTTCTTCAAAAGAGTGCAAAAAGCTTGGGAGACTGCTTACAGTTATTGCAGAAGCCATGACCACAGTCCATTGTTGTGATATCATTGGCAGGAATGTCATCCATACAAATATAGCACATTACTGCAGAAGTGGATAGCGATGAGGATTTATGCTCAACCACTGTTACACCAGCTTCAGAAAACAACCTGTCTTTCCCCTTCTCCACTAGCACTGCAAGCACCTTCTCAATATCCCAGTGATAATAAATAAGTAGAGTCCGTGCATGTTGCTCATCCAGTGTTAGCAAGTCCATTACTCTTTGCAAATCTTCTCTCTACATGGATTCGTACCACCCATTAGATATATAATTAAGTCACAAGAGTGGAAAAACAATACCTATGGTATGATGAACTTATTACATTTGCAGGAATATAGGAACAATGGATGGGATGAATTTACCTGTGCAATCAAAAGGGATTCTTTTGTGATAACCTGCAAAAGGCCCAAACAGTTCCCAAGTTAAGTCCATAAAAATAATGAATGAAAAACAGATCTAGATGTTAATTTTGATTCACAATCAGGGTTTAATACAAATTTTGTGATAATTTGTCAAATTAAAAACATAAATACTAAAAGCTTTTATATGTACCCATTTTATCCGGACTACCATATAGGTGGATGATAAACAGGGCTTATTGCTTGTTGACCAGAACATAAGATGATATAATTAAGATTAACTTAAAAGTCAATTAACCCACATTAAATGGCTCTTTAACCTACAATATGATAGTACCAAAAAAACCCTACAATATGATAGAAAATACATTCATATAAGGTCTATAAATAGGTCTTAAATAACTTAAACAAACCTTTTTCTAGTAAGGATTTTAAAACAAGAGCCCCATGAAAAATATTAAAAAACAACAAAGGTATGACAAAGTAGAGAATCCATAAGGTTGATGAATCATGAATCAGACATAAGATATATATAAAAAAAAAGATTCAGACATAAGATTTGAATCAAATCCCTTGGTATTCATGACTTGAGTTGTGAATTGTCAGATTTTGACAACTACTCTTTGGAATCCCAAATATATCCACCTGACTACCTTTTCTATAAGTATATTTCTTTGCTAGTCTCAACCTATTGTTTTTATGAGTTAAGACTTTAATATTATTTCAATGTTTCTGTAAAATTTCACAATTTGCTCAGAAGTTTCCATATGTTTAAACAACAATGTTCTATATTTGATATGACTGATAAGAATCTGACACTGACACTATAAAATGCAATTTAGCAAATAACAGAACACTCACTCGATTATCTCACCTACTGTAAAAAAGTGAAGCTCTTTCTTATACAAAGTGAAAAAAAGAGCCTAACGAAGCATGGCTTTTCCCCATATGTCCATGCACATATGTAGGAGAGGGCCCAAGGAACACCGCTAGAAAAAAATTTCCTAATTTTGATTTCCTAGTTAGCAAGCCAGTCAGCTGCTTGATTTCCTTCCCTCCAGGTGTGAGTGTAACTACATGAAGACCACTGTCAATTGCCATTTTCTTGCAGTCCTGGATTAGTTGCCCGCATTGCCAAGGTGGTTTATCCTTTTGGAGAAGACAATAAATTGCCATCTTGGAGTCACCTTAATCCATACGCTGTTGTAACCACTGTTGATTGCAATGTTATGAGCTTCAACTGCTGCCCAGCATTCTGCTACGCTGATGGAGGAGATGCCAATCCACCTCACTTTTGCAATCAGAACCTGTCCTTTGTAATCTCTTGCTATGCAACCGAAGGAACATGAGCCATCCGATTTTAGGGATGCATTGAAGTTTATTAATGTTGGGAGTTATTACTAGATGAGGTCAATGCCAAGTATAAGTAGCCAATCAGCATAGGTGACCAAAATTTTTCCAAGAAGGGGGATGAAGGAATGGTATTTCTAAGGATGGACTGGTTCCCTACAGGGCAATGCAACAAGTTGCAGCCAAAGAAGATTGGACCCTACAAGATCGTGAAGAAGATTAATAACAATGCCTATGTTGTAGACCTTCTTACTTCCATGAATATTATCTAGAACTTTCAATGTTGCTGATCTCTATGAGTACCATCCACCCTTCTCCAAACAAGACTCGAGGGTGAGTCCACTTCAAGTGGAGAGGACTCATGTAGAGGCTGCAGAACTTAATTATGAAGAAATATGTGACAAATATAGAAGGAATAAGAAAGTGAAACATTCCCATGCTTGAATTTAGCTATTTTCTTGTTTTAATTTTGTTTTGATGATTTCCTAGGTTGTTTCTTAGTCAATTAATGATTTCTAATGGATTATTATTGTTAGGAAGAGTCTTACAAGGTATATAGATATTAGATAAGGTTATTTTTGGGTTTTCCTTACTATTTTGGGACAAGGGTTTTTTTTTTATTTTGTAATTTCAGGATATTATTGGTTGCTGGCCAAAACAGAACTCCTATATAAGAACACTATTAGCTGCTACTCAAAGAAAAAAAAAGGAGGATATTCAATTGCTTCAAGCTTAAGGAAGCTGTTTTTTCTTTCTTCACTCAATTTTCTTTCTTTCTCTTGAATTTCTCAAACAGTTTGGGTGGTTTTTTGCTATAAAAATCACTAGAACAGATATTCTTAACCTGTCCTCCTGCATTACTTCTCTAGCTCTTTGGATGAGTTTTCCTTGCTGACATCAGCTTTGAGAACCCACTTAGCCACTTTTCTTGAGGGATCAACTGTCATAAATCCTGGGGTCACCTCTTTAGATTTTACATTGTGGTTAGAAGACTTTAAAAACTATAGGTTCCATCTGTTAAGACGTTCTGGAGCTTAAGTGGTTTGAAATATATCTAGTACCTCTAGCTTCTTTAGCCTTGTTCCATTCCAGGTTCATATTAAAAACCCTTGGCTTAGTGGTTAATTTTTTGATCCTTTTTTTCTAACAACAGTCCACCCATCTGCAATAGATTGGTTTGCTTTTTTCTTGTTGAAAGAGCACGGAGGATCCTTGTGTCCAAAACGTCCACACCCAATACAAAGATTGTGCACATTCTCGTAGAAAATGTTGTATACATGTTGGACACCTCCAACTGTGACAGGGATTTCCAAAATGAAGGGTCGTTCCAGGTCCACTCGCACACAAATCCTAGGAAAAATAGTTCTGTGTATTTTCATCCAATTTCATGACTGATCCAACTTCTCTCAGTATGATTTGTAGATATTCCTCTTCCCGGAATTCCAAGTGGAGTCCTAGGATTCTGATCCACAAGTCAGTTTGAGTGACCTTAACTAGAAAGAAATTAAAGCCCGACGCCTGTTTTGCCAAAACTAAGTATTTGCCATTAATGAACCAGGGTTCAGACTTAAGCACATTATTAAGATCTTCCTCTGAAGCAAAGGAAATGAGAAAATAACCATTACCAATACTTATCATAGTTATAGTCATCCAGTGATTTGCCACGCATCTTTTGCTTTGACGGTGATTGTTTCGATGTGTACTATTTCATTGAGGACCTTTGCTTGGAGGCAAAGGTTCCACTTGTTGCTCTCACTCACTGGTCAATGCAGGTCTAAGTTAACCTCCTTTGCGCACTTCCAACTGACTTCTGGTCTTGATCCAAAGGTTTTGTTGGGTCATTCCTCATCCACTTGTACTGTGACCTGAGTCACCCAACCTCCATTCAGTGTCAGACCAGTCATCACTTTTTACCTTAATCAAACTCTTGCTTCCCTCCTCCTTTGTTAATGCATTTATTCGATTTTCAATCTTCCTCTTCCTTTCTTTTCTTTTTTCATCTTTTCGTTCCTCTTTCAATGAGGAGTTCTTGCCTTCTTCTACAATTGGCAAAAGGTCATCAGTCACCTCCACTTTTCTGGTTGAATCAATCTTAAAATTGCTAGTATTTCCTGGCTCTGAGTTTGTTGAGTTTCTTCCACTTGTTTCACGACTTTTACTCATTTCAAATCTACTGGTCGTTTCAAAACTCTTGGGGTATTCATATCCTATTTCCTTTCATTTTGACCTCCAAGCTTCTGCAGCAATGCTAACATCTACTTTAATTAAATTTCTTTTACTTGTAGACTCCAGCTCTTTGGCTTCATTACTGCTCTCCACTTCTCTTGCCTCAATTTTCTTCTCCACTTTATCCTCAGTATCTTTCTCCATTGGTTCCTTTTTGGCTACATTGCTTTTCTCAATTGCTCTTATGTCTTGAGGTTGATCAGTAACTTTGTTTCACTAGTAAATCCTGATTTGAAATCAATCTTCTTCCAGATCCGGTTCTGAGTTTCAAGGCTACGAGGGATCTTTACTTGTTTGTAATTTTCAATAGGTTCTTTTGAGAGTTCAACCTGAGTTTTCTTATCATTCTTAATTGGCTCCCTTTAAGCTCCACTTGCTTTTTTCCTATTTTCAGAGATTGGCATCTCATAATGGTAGTTTTTTTTTTTTTTTTTTGTTTGAAATTTGAATCAGTTGTTCTCATTGTTCGATCCACTTTGTCCATATCATTTGTCAGAGTTTCCCCTTCTTTCTTTCTTTCCTTGATTCTTTTTTCCTTTGTGAATTTTGGGTTTTCCAAGTAAATGTTTAATTGCCTTCCTAGAGATCCATTTCTCTAGGGTCTGAAACTTAAATCAGTTTCAAATGGTGTGGAGTCTAATGTCCCTCCAGTCTTATCAGTCTTATCGTTTCTTACCCATTTTTTGTTATGAATGGTCATACTCTTTTTGGAAAGAACAGTTTTTCCCATCTATTTTCCAAACTGCAACTCTTAGTGGCATGCCTATGGTTATTCCATTGTATAGGCTCTCAGCACCAACAACATAAGAGTATAGCAAAAAGCACAGTAACAGATAAAGAAAATCTAAGGAGCAGCGACAAAGCTAATTAATTCTAACAGGACTTCAGAAAAAACTAAAGTAAAATAAAAACAAAGCTAGACTACTGAAGGGAGAAACCTTGAGTTTATGGATCAAAGGAAAGGAGTGAGAGAAGAAATCTGGGGAAACAGAGTTGCTGAAGAAAACGATCAGCGGTTAAACCAAGAACGTAAAAAGGATTTAGAGAAGGTATACCAGGATCGCAATGGCAATGCTAGAAAGAGCGGGGGAGTCTTACCCGAGCGACGGGAGATCTTACCGTGGGTGGAGGAAACTAGAGTACCTATGTTTTTCTTGTTGAAAACAACCGCCTCGCTTCTGCTTTCCCCTGGATTAAGATCCGAGAGATACACTGCTAGCATCTAGTCTTCATTTCTTTTCACAACAACTGAACAACATATGGAAATTGGAAATGCAAGCGTTCTACTTCTACATTACATCCAACAATTTGATATTGGGACCCCACCATCTCGTCTCCTAGTTAATGGATACAGACTAAAAAAAAAGGTGAAGCTTTTCATAGCTTATGGCTGGAACAACCACAGCTCTGATCATTAAGTATTTCTACTTCCTACCCGAGTTTTTCTAGGTACGGGCGGGGCCATTACTTGGTGCAATGGAAAACCTTCATGGAAATGCGGGTTTATCTGAGTATGACCCTTCATCTTTGAGTTACAACTGGGGGACAAACAAAATGCCTATTGATGAAATGATAAAATGTCTATGGCAATTGAAAGAACCCATCAAACAATTAATGATGGTTGACTTTCGTTCCATTCTTTTTATGATCTTTCACTTAAAGGAAATTTTGTTTGATGATATAACAACCAAAATTTGGCACTACTTCAGTTAGAAATTCTTAAATACACCATTGTTAATTTATTGTCCGCATAAAATCGAATTCATAGCAAGTACTGGCCTTTTTTTTTTTTTTTTTTTTCAATTAGAACGCATCTCCTACTCAGTAGAACTTGAGAGAGAGAGAGAGAGAGAGAGAGAGAGAGAGAGAGAGAGAGAGAGAGAGAGAGAGAGAGAGAGAAAGAGAGAGAGAGAACCATGATAATTCGATAAGATGACTACTCCAGAAATAAAAATCCAAGAATACCTCTTACCCTAATAGTCTTCATCTTAGCTGCTTATGTAATCTTCCATAAAGATTGATAGATAGATGTGTATAGTGTACTAAAGAATAATATAAGGCTACAAGCAAGTCGATCGACCCCAACGAACAGATGACTGAGAAAGAAATTTCCGTCAATGAAAGTGTCGGATTCCGGCAGGATATTTGGCGAGGAAGATAGAAGGTTTGGTGGGCAAGCAAAGGCGAACTGCGTAGTTTACCCTTCTTCGAAAAACGAGGGAAGAGCAAGAGTGATAGACACTCATTGATTGTTGTGTGATTATAGGATATACAATTAGACAAACTATATAAGAGGAAAAAAGGGGGATGGGAAAATTGACTGCCGAGGCGTGACAGTGAGAAGACGAAGTCCGTAGTCCTCCGTAGTCCTCTTACTGGCTACGCTACGAATTGCGATCTACGGTGCAAGGAAAACTATCAAATGGGGAGGGGACTTAAGGTTTATGGAATCCTAATCTCACCGCTCACTAAGTCACTAAACACCTTTTTCCCCTAATAAAAAGAGAACGTCTCATTTAACGGTGAAGAATTCGCGCCATTAATACTAGCGACGACGTTACCATTTTATAGTCTTTCTTCTTCCAACCCAAAGCCCTCATCGTGAGTTCGTAATCTATTGGTGGAAAAGTTTTTTTTTTTTTTTTTGAGAAATAGGGTGGAAAAGTTTCAGTAGTAAGAAATTGGCTTTGTTTGATTTTCATTTTCAGTAGTTTCTCGTAAATTGTCGTTAAAATGATTTTTTTCAAGAAAAAATAAAAAGAAAAATGCATTGCATAAAAAAGAGTGCATATTGATTAATGTATTGCTACTTCATGATTAATTGTTCATATTAAACAGGCCGGCTTAAGAGTTAGGACAATTATAATAAATTATAGGGTAAATTAAAAAGACCCCCAAGACCCCTTCCGTTAACCTTTCATCCAAAAAAGTCGTATAATATTTTTTAATCTCCATACTATCCTTATAATTATTATTCGAACAAAAAAAAAATACTTTCATCTTCCCCTCACCTTTCGTAATTCCTTGTACTTTGCTTTAATCCTTCATCTCTGTTTAGAGTAGGAATCAATCGGGTCACAGTAGAAGAGAGCGACATCTCACTCCTGAAACCTTAGTTTCTGGACGGATTCGAACATCAGGGCTTCGGCTTCTTCAGGCTGTCCGTGCTCATCCAGATAAGCAATGACACTCGCGACCAGTTTCGGATTCCAGTTGAACCAAGGGGTTTCGACAATCCTTCTATACATCTGAGATGATTCAATGCACAAATTAAAAGGGCAATCTATTCGCATAGGAGGATCTTGGTTCCGGATTTGAAGCGGGTTCTCGTCCGATCTATTCGCATAGGAAGATCTTGGTTCTGTTCCAGATTAGGTTGTTTTGGAGGCGGTTTTTGACTTCTAAGAGCGGATTTCGGGTGAGGTCTCGTAGATCTGTCTCAGCTGTCTTTCGAACTGGAGGGAAAAAATCAAGGATTCTTCATTGGGGATTCCTGGTGTGATCCTATGGCTGCAAAAACACAGCCCGATAAGCGTATCCTTGTTCTCTGTCTATATGTTTTTCTTTTGTAATATGAATTTATTATTTTGTTTTAAGAGTCTTCTTCTTCTTCACAGTTTTGTATGGATTTGTCTTTGGAGTTCTAAAGCTTCGATCTTTTGCATTGCACCTATGGTTCCTTATGCTTTGTTTTGCTTGGATTTGTCACTGTTTTACTTTCTGGATCTAATCTTCTATTTTTTTTTTTTTCATATTTTCTTTGTTATTTTCCGTATCGAATTTCTCGTGTATTTTTACCTTTCTTTCTTTTATTCTTCAGTTTTTTATTGGTTTGGGAGGGTTCAAGTTTATTTACAATTTCTTACAAAATAAAAGACCCCTAGATTTACGGTTTTTGCTCACCCGTCCATGGCTTTGAGATGGGTTTTTCTTATACAAGAATTGTAAAATTTCAGAGATCCCACTGCGTCGTTAGAGCCCTTGATTGCATAACGTCTGTTACTTTATGAGAGGCAACCTCGCCAACTATAACTCAAACAAGTATTGTCACTTCCACCGTGACATAGGCCACGATACAAAGAATTACAGAAACCTAAAAGATGAGATCGAGGAATTGATCCGTTGTAGCTACCTGAAGCAATTCATCAAGTGCGACAATTGAAACCGACCTGCGGATCAGCCAAGAGGAGTGCCAGAATGAACAACCACCTTGGGATCCACCACCACTGAAGTGGCCTATTCGCGGGGTGATCAACATTATCACCGGAGGCTCAATCATGGTAGGTTGTACTAATGCAACAAGGAGGAACTCGGTCTGGGAGCTTGAGCACGAGGATGAGAACCCGCTGGAGCATCCTTGAGTGGAGAAAGCCATACTTCACTGAGGATGATGCTCGCGGGATCTAGTATCCGCACGACAATGCTCTCATTGTCAAGATGGTAATCAATGACTTTGAGGTAAAGTGGATTTTGGTTGACTTCGAAAGCTCGATCGACATGCTTTTCTTAGATGCTTTTGAGAAGATGTAGCTAGAGAGGAAAGACTTGCAGCTTGCCGACGTCCCACTCATCGACTTCAGTGTAGTTGTGGTAAGGTCCCTAGGTCGAATGAAGGTGCCAATTACAGCAAACTCAGAGCCCATCTAAGTTTGCTTTGAGCACAGCTTCCTAGTGGTCGCGACCCTATCCCCCTATAATGCCATACTAGGTCAACCATCCTGCATGAACTATGGGTGGTGGTGCCAACCTGGTGGAGTCGCACAAGTGCTACATCGTGACATTGAAGGGCAAGGGAAAACTAGCAGACGACGTCGACTTAAAGCCGCCCCCTGAGAACACTAACGAGCGAGCTCGCCCAATGGATGATGCTATCTTGGTCTAGGTCTCAAACACTAAGCGTGAGAAGATGGTCCAGATCGGAGCTCGCCTAGCAAAACCACTTCGGTTGCAACTGATAATTTTTTTACTTAAAATTTAGATTTTTTGCATGGTCAGCAGCAGAAATGCCCGCATAGACCCATCCATAATTACTCATAGATTTAATGTGGACCCTTTAGTTAGATTGGTTAGACAAAGGAAAAAGAACCTTGCCCTTAGAGAGGTGGAGGATAGTAGATGAAGAGATCGGGAAGCTTTTCGCAACAGACTTTGTTTGAAAGGTCTAGTATTCGAGTTGGGTGGCCAACTCAATGCTCGTAAAGAAAAGCAAATGGCAAGTGGTGCATGCACGTCGACTACACCAACTTCAACAGAGCCTGCCCAAAGGACAGTTTCCCACTCCCCAGAATAGACCGCTTGGTAGACGTGACCTCGAGGCACGAGTTGCTGCGACCAGGTACCCCGACATAGATAAGCTGGCCTTCACCTTAGTCTTGGCATCCTGGAAGTTGTGCCCCTCCTTCCAAGTCCATACTGTCGTAATCCTAACTGATCCACCTTTGGGGCATGTTCTTTAGAAGCCCGAGGTCTCGGGAAGGTTGACGAAGTGGGCAATTAAGCTAAACAAGTATGACATCTGGTTTGAGTCGCGCCCAGCAATCAAGGTGCAGATCTTGGTAGACATTGTCATCGAGTGTACGTTCAGCACGCTGACCCTTGGGGTGACTAAGCTAATTAGCACGTCGAAAGCGTCAGCTAGCGCGACGCCCATCCCATCCAGGGAGGTCCCGACTTGGAATGAGGAGCCCTGGATTCTCCACGTCGATGGCTTGTCAAACCAGTGTGGAGGCATAGCTGAGTTGATACTTTATGGGCCTAGCGATGTGAAGTTGGAGTATGCCATCCAGTTTGCATTCGAAGCGTCAAACAATGAAGCGAAGTATGAGGCACTCATAGCTAGGTTGACTTTGGCAAAGGAGGTCGGTCCTAAGCATGTTGTGGTATGCAACGACTCTCATCTGGTCGTAAACCAGGTGAATGGGTAGTACAAGGCCCGGGAGCCCGCCATGTCGACCTATTTGGCCAAGGTGAGAGAGCTCCAGCCCGAGTTCCATTCCTGGTATATTCAAAAAATACCGAGGACTGAGAATGCAAAGGCCAACGCACTTTCAAAGCTGGTCAGTGCAATCGATGTCACAAGATAGAAATCTACGTCGAAGACTTGCCATGACCTAGCATAAAGAAGGTGGTAGAAGAAGTTGCTCCTGTTCTAGAAGCATAATCGAGCTGGATAGATCCGCTCGTGTATTATTTGCGCCACAGGACCCTACTAGCAAATCACAATGCAGCTCGGAGGGTAGAGTGTCAATCAACTCCCTACGTCATCACTGGCAAGCAACTGTACAAGAGGTCTTTTACGCTCCCCTACCTGTGCTGCTTGCGTCCTTCAGAGGCAAGCCAGCCAGGTGCTACATGAGATTTACGAGGATCTCTATGGAGGACACCTAGGTGTTACGGTCTAACACAGGCTTAGCCTTGCCTACGCTTGGCGGGCTTACATTAAGGGACACCATCATCATTTTCGCCTGTAAAATTTTTGGGAAAAGTGATGTTATCTTCAAGCAAATCACCAAAAGCTTAATGTACTCTTTGATGAGGGGTGGTCGACCTCCTTGGGTGCCTAACCTTGGCACTCCTAGACCAACATCCCTTTCGGGGCGGCCCTGGTTAATGGCTCGCATGGATACCAGGGTTCCTCATGGGCGCATACATGCTCATGGGGACAGTGCATGGACTGACACTTTGCCACCGACACTCAAGGGAGGCTTGGCATGCAAGCCTGTCTCAAGCATAACCCTTCACCACACCAGCCCCTTGCCTAAGCTGAATGAGCTATCCCATTGTCCATAGCGCACGGGTGTGTTCCGACCCAAGTGGTTGCCTATCATCATCAGCATTCATGTGCCTACATCATCGGCATACAGGAGACCCTTCACATCAGCGCCAAGTCACCTCACATCATGGCCTTCCCCCTTTAGCACGTAAGAGGTGCCTCCCATGGACCGGCAAGAGCCAGTCGAGAGCCCCGGCCATGCTACTTGAGGTCTTGATCTAGTGCTACTGACCTTGGTGGAGCCATCTCATTGGGCAACTCCTAGCCCTAAGCACACATCAGGCTTGTCCTAGACGCCGCACGGGTTTCTTCCGCTGCAGAACTACCCTCGTTACAGTTGGTATTAGAGTGAAAGCACACAGAGCCAGTTGAAGCGGTCATCTCAACAAGCAGCACATCGTGGGGTGCGGTCCCTAGGCACTTCCACTCGGGTTCAAGCAAGAATTCATATCAGGCCTGGCAAGAGGCCATTCATTCGTGTCCCCATTCCAATGACCCCAAAACAATGCCCTTGTAGGGGTAGACACATTGGTTGATGTGCTCATGCGGGGGCAGACACATGAGACATTACATGGAAGGCATATTGTGAAGGTTTGAGTGGGGTAGTGCCATGCTTCCTCACGAACTTCAGTTGCTGTTCATTTCGGTGAGTGGTGGGCGGTGCGCCTACATCTTGGTTTCATGACGGATGAGCCATTGTTCCGTACCTTTGTCTGAGGCACTACTAAGGTGGGAACAACAGTCCGAAATTGGTTGGTGTCGATGGCTTGTCAAGGAAGATCACTGAAGTGACAATTTTGCATCAGATGGATCCTTGGTTGAAGCCAAAATATTGGAATGATAGGAATGTGAGTACACTGGCCGTTGGAGCATGACGGCCCTACACCGATAAAGCATCGGAGGACATGCTCAGCATTCACAAGGCGGAACATTCGTAACAACAACTCCCTCCTGCTTATTCTAAAACTTTCCAAGGCCCACCTCATGGTATCCAAGTTGAGAGAGATAAATTGAACAAGTATGGTTGTCCCCTAATATTAAACCAAAATTGGGGTTCGCTCCCAGAAATATAGCCATCCCTACCCCCTCACGTCAATCCCATGAGCCTCTTATCCATTCTCATTCGATCATGACGGGGGAGCAAGTCAAAATAGAAAAACTCACATTGGGTTATAATTATTAAAAATAATATAATATATTATATATATTAATAAATAAATAAATAATTTATATAATATAATAATATAATAATATAATATTAATTTATAAATATAAAATATAAATAATAAATAAATAATACATAAATCAGAATTACCTCCCAGGACCTAGTTGCCTCAAAAGGTCCAATATACATACATTATATTGGACCTTTTGAATAACAGTCAAGAAGATATCATGGGAAAAAGTTGCCATGCTCGCGCACAACTTGGTTAGATCTCCTTGAGGCATCACATATTGGGCCCCCCTCGGAGCGAAGATGTAGCTCGAACCGGCGAGGTGAAGTGTAGTTTCGAGGGCCAAAAGAGCAAAGCCATGGCTAGGTTTGAGTAACCCGAATACAATGAGGTGAAGTCTGCAGGCTAGCATGGTGAAAAGGTACACCCAGGACACATGTCAACAACAGGAGTAGACCCATCACATCGTGTTTGATAGCACCACCGAAAAGCTACCACGGAGACGGTCGAGCCTTAAGGTAAAGAGATACATGGGGAGGACCTCTGTGAAGCACATACATCCAATTTCTTCAAGGGCCTTTCTCACACATTTCAACGGCATAGCTATTGCGTGGTTTGAGTAACCTCAACACAAGGGGTGAAGTCCAAGTAGACCGGCATGGTGAAATGGTTCCGTCCCCATAAATGGACACCAATATAGGCGAGCCCAGGAACTGGCACATAAGTGGATGGCACGGGACACATAAGCCCATTCACAAGAAGAGCCATTGTCGAGGATAACAATGGATTGAGTGGGGGAGCTTGTCACGGTTTAACACAGGCTTAGCCTTGCCTACGCTTGGCGGGCTTACATTAAGGGACACCATTGTCATTTTTGTCTATAAGATTTTTGGGAAAAGTGGCAGACTGCCAAAAGCTTAACATATTCTTTGAGGAGGGGTGGTCGACCTCCTTGGGTTCCTAACCTTGGCACTCCTAGACTAACATCCCTTGCGGGGCGGTCCTGGTTAATGGCTAGCATGGCTACCAGGTTCATCATGGGCGCACACATGCTCATGGGAATAGTGCATGGACCGGCACTGTGCCACCGACACTCAAGGGAGGCTTGACATGTGGGCCTGGCTCAAGCATGACCCTTCACCATGCCAACCTCTTGCCTAAGCTGAATGAGCTATCCCATTGCCCACAGCGTATGGGTGTGTTCCAACCCAAGCGGTTGCTTATCATCATCGGCACTCATGTGCCTACATCATCGGCGTATAGGAGACTCTTCACATCGGCGCCAAGTCGCCTCACATCATGGCCTTCCCCCTTTAGCACGTAAGAGGCGCCTCCAATGGACTGGCAAGAGCCAGCCGAGAGCCCTGGCCATGCGACTTGAGGTCATGATCCAGTGCTACTAACCTTGGTGGAGCCATCTCATCGGGCAACTCCTAGCCCTAAGCACACATTAGGCTTGTCCTAACCTGCCTTGGCTTGGATGCCGCACAGGCTCTTCCGTTGCAAAACTACCCCCGTGGTTTCAGAGCGAAAGCACACAGAGCCAGTTGAAGCGGTCATCTCGACAAGCAGCACATCGTGGGTGCGGTCGTTAGGTACTTCCACTCAGGTTCAAGCAAGAATTCATATCAGGCCTGGCAAGAGGCCATTCATTCGTGTCCCCATTCCAATGACCCCAAAACAGTGCCCTTGCGGGGGCAGGCGCATCGGTTGCTGTGCTCATGCGGGGGCAGATGCATAAGCCATTACATGGAAGGCATATTGTGGTGGTTTGAGTGGGGGAGTGCCATGCTTCCTCACAGACATCAGTTGTTATTCATTTCGGTGAGTTGTGGGCAGTGTGCCTACATCTTGGTTTCATGACGGATGAGCCATTGTTCCATAGCTTTGTCTGAGGCACTACTAACCTCAACCTGGTGGAAGAAGTTTGAGACCTTGTCTACATATGGACTACGACCTACAAGCAACAAGTAGCTCAATACTATAATGCCCAAGTTAAGAGACACCACTTTCGAGTTGGTAGCTATGCCCGAATCAAAAGATTCCACTTTCGAGTTGGCGACTTAGTACTTTAGAAAGTTATGGTATTTGAGCCTGGTGTAGGTAAGCTAGGACCGAATTAGGAAGGTCCCTATGGAGTACTAAGGGTGATTGGTGAAGGAACATACAATCTCAAGATGGTAGATGGGAGGCAGGTGTCCCGTGCCTAGAACGTAGATAATTTAAGGAGGTATTCTACCTATGAGCTTGGGAGTCCAACATCCTCAACTTCAACAATTGCTTAAAAATTTTGCTAAGTATAAAAGACCACCTGCCTCGGCAACTTGGTCAAGCCGACCTAGCTAAATTACACTTCGAAGGCGATGCCAAGCCGCTTTTAGCCTAAAGGCCCCTATGACGATTCGACAATGACGTCAGCAGTTCGATATCCCTAATCGCTTCGACATATAGGCAATTCAGGTTAATCCCATACTATGCCTAGTCACTTCGGCACCTAGGCATCTCGGGTTAATCCCATACTGTGCCTAGTTGCTTCGGCACCTAGGCACCTCGAGTAAATCCCATACTTAGAATACCTTTGTTTCAAGTTCAAGAGAAGTTCTAAAGAAGAAAGACACAAGGTGTGCAAAAAGTTTACTTCAATGAAGGTAAATAAAAGATTACATCGCCGTCAAAAAAAGAAGAAAAAGGAAAGTTCTTTTATACTAAGCTCAAAGGTTCGACACTTTACATATTCACAAGGGGGGTCCAATAAAAGAGGCAAAAGGATTTAGACATTCTAGGGCTCCTCGTCCCCATCTCCAACAACGTCGACATCTTCTTCCTCAGTGGCATCCTCTCCGGCAGCATCCTCGTCGGCCCCAATTGCAACTTCCTCGCCAGCCCCGTCTTCCTCGTGAAAGAGATGAGAGATCCATCACATGGACACCCGAAGATTGCGGAATAAGGGGCGGATTTCAAAAATTTTTCTCTCCCTTCAATTGAGAATCACATTCCCTATTTAGAAAATCATATTTTCAAGGATAAATCTTGAACCTTAAACTGAACCAGATCTGAACCAAAAGGAATGGGAGAGAATAATACTTGATACGGAGAAGTAATATCTCCCAACGAAGGTGTTCACGCCCAAGGAAGGATCCAAAGACTGCTCCCACTGAAGATGACGCAGTGCAGGATGGAGCAGAATCAGCAGTGTTCTTCCCCAAGAACTCTGTCCTTCGCAAGAAGCAGTAGGACGTGAGCACAGCTTCCTTTTCAATCCTTTCTCAAAGAACTGATGTCAAGATCCAATCTTGACTTCTCCCACAGCTGGAGGTCGAACTGACAAACAGGGCGGCAAGAGCAGGGAGGCGGCAAAGAGTATTCGCTGACTGCAGAATTCTCTCTTCTTGATTTCAGCACTAAAGAGGATCTGATGATTTTTTCTTCTCTCTTAAGGCTGCCGCCCCCTTCTTCCTTTTGTTAACTTGAAAAGATCAGCTCCTAATCCCATTAGGAGGTGCTTATCCAAATCATATTTGGATCAACCTTCTATTCTAATGATAAGGATAAACCCTTATCTTATCTACAGATTATATTAGCTTTATCCTAATCCCATTAGGAGGTTTCTAGATCTGAATCACATTCAGACCTGGACTCTCTGAGTGGATAGGGTTAAGACCCTATTCTATCTGCTAATCTATCTCAGAATTCGCCCTTTAATTAACTAAATAAATAGCCCAGTTCGACATGGGCTTTAGGCCCATTAAGCTTATGTGCTCACTTAACCTTCCTAACTGCTGCCCAGTTGGGCTTCCCTGTATGGCGTGGGACCCTAGCATTGATCTACACATTAGCCACATGGGTTTGGCCCAGCCTTTGTTACAAGGCCTGGTCGAATACACTATTAAAGACAGTGCACCCCCTAAAATCCATCAAATGGGCTCTATGGGCCCAACACTTACTCTAAGTGGTCCCTGGGCCAAGCCACCTTTTAACACCCAGGGACTGTGGGCAGATGCAAGATTAGCCCATCAGGTATTATCCTCAATGGTCTTACACTTAACCTCTCAGCCCATAATGATCTTACACTGCCTGACAAGAGATAACCTCTCCCTCGGCTGCAAGGAACAGTGTTGCACTCTCCACTTATATGGATCCCGGGAATTAAAACCTTTTTGCAAACATTTTAGAAACCATAATATATATACTTTTATATCTCATATAAAATATACTTTGCAAAACAAATCTCAACGGTTGAAATCGGCAGCCGACAGTTTTGGTTTCCAACAATGAGAGCGCATCCCCGATCATTACCTTTGTCCGACAAAGGGGCTGATCCTATCACTATGATCACCCACTCAGATGAATTCTCGGATTGTCCCAACATACCCAGGTTTTGACCCCCGCTAAGGATCTCACTGATTGGTACATCAAAGACAGCCTGATCTGACACCTAGTGCAGTATCATAATCGAGTCTAGGGGTTGGGTGTAACTTTCCAGTTTTGCCCATCAATCTCCAAGGTCCAGGGAAATACTGGAAATCTGGTCCAGTTCAAAGATTCAATTAATCCCACATTGTATGTGCGTAGGGTTTCACCCCGGTAGCTGAGACAAGCCACCCCAACCGACTTGGTGGCACCATAGTGTCAGCCTTGTCACGATAGGTCTCCCCAGACCGACGCACTAGCTGTGAACATTCTAAACTAACACGAGTCTCAATAAGTGTCCAGTTTAAGGGTTTTACACAGAAACATATCAAGGGAACATGAATCAAATATGCACTTTTATTCATTTACAATAAACTCATAAAGTACATCAATTTTGATTGAAGCTAAGGGCATTCAAAACTGTCTAACACCTCATCCTCGGAATCTGGATCTAAATCGATTTGATCTGACATTTCATTGGTACAGGCCGAGGACTTGATGGGCATAAGGTCGATTTTAGGGTAAACGGACCTCAACGTCAACTGGTAGAGATTAAAGCCATGACGGAAAGCCACGGTGCTGAACTTCTCCCTTTCTTGTAGATGGCTTGGCGAGACCTTGGACTCTTCGACAGCACGGGCCTTGGAAGCTTGGACCTCGTCGATAAATTGGACCTCACGTTCCACGAGGTGAGCATCCTTCTCTTGAAGCTCCTTTTTGAGCCTCTCAACATGAAGCTCCAGCTCTCCATTGGGGTTCCTCTCGTTCATCAGCTCATCCTTCAAGCGGTGTCAAACTTCTCCCTTTCCTGTAGATAGCTTGCCGAGACCTTGAACTCTTCGACGACGACACGGGCCTTGGAAGCTTGAACCTCGTCGAGAAATTGGACCTCACATTCAACGAGGTAAGCATCCTTCTCCTGAAGCTCCTTTTTGAGCTTTTCAACGTGAAGCTCCAGCTCTCCATTGTGTTTCCTCTCGTTCATCAGCTCATCCTTCAACTTGCCGATGATGCTGACAGCTTGCTCCACTTGAGACTGATGCTCACTCGCCGCTGCCTCGACACTATCATCCCTTGTTAGATGTCGCTCAGACTGCTTGACAAGGGAGTGGACCATGGTGTTCATCTGCACAACAAAGAATAAGCCAAGTACAAAGGGGTCGAAAACCTCGGTGTTCGTCTGCATAGTGAGAAAGTTAGAAGCTTACCATCATGAGGAAGAGCATGGATTTGGCACCGAGCTCGCCAGATCACAACTTAGAGAGGTTGGAAAACTAATTGGGGAAGATGGCCTCCTTGGTTTTGATAAGGGTAGTCCTGAAGTCCACGATGGACTACATCTCGTTAGGTGTGTGCTTTGCTGTTGGGCCCCTGGTTTGTAGAGGGCATGCCTCAGATGATTGGGCCACATCGGTCTCATTTGAGGGTCTCTTCGCTTGATCTTCCCCAACCAGGTCGACTAGTAGGACTTCCTCAGTAGTAGCTGGCGTAGTAAATTCAGGAGTTAATGCTCGAGGTGTGTCCTTGTGAGATACCTTCCTTTTCTTTCTCTTCCTCATGTTCTGAAGGAACCTCAAAGTTGAAATGCCCAACATGTCTCCTGTACAAGAAGCTCGAGAGTTAGTCAAGTTAACACGAAGTAAAGAAAACAAATGCCCGAACTTGAGATGACAACCTACACAAAGGACTCAACCCGGCCTAGATTAGTTTCTCCTCAGCTAAGAAGTTGTTCAGATTTAGTTGGTAGTTTACTAGATTCCGCATCTTGGCCTGCACCTGTTCGCTCAATTCCTCCCTAACGTCCTTCACTCCCTCTCTCCAGTGCATCAAGAAGGGCCACCCACCGAACAACGCGAGGAAAAAATATTTACTCTTCCAGGTTGGGACTTTGTAAGGAAAGCCTTGTAGAAGCTTGTACCTGGGCTGATAAGACAAGCAATAACTAACCTTGCTCGGGGTGCTTGCAGGTTTTGTTTGATCTAGTAGAGGCTGACAAAAGTTTTGATGTCCAAGGGGAGGCTGATATGAAAGAAAAGAGAAAATTGTACTGACAAGGGTACGTATGGAGTTTGGGTGTAACTGGTTAAGACTAACATTGTAGTAGTTTAGGACATTGGGGATGAAGGGGTAGAGTGAAAACTAGAGACCTACCTTAAGAGCCTCCTCGAAGATGGTCACCTTGTCCTTGTTGTGCTCCCAAGGGAAATCCTTAGTAGGAAGGGAGTAATTGTAGTGGTTAGGGAATCTATACTTAGCCGTGAGACTGCGGATCTCCTTAGTAGACAGCTCAGTAGGACCGAAGTGGTCTAGCACTCTAGGTCTAGATGATTGGTGGGAAGACGAAGCCCCTTTGTAGGAACTTCGTTGGTCATGGATCGAGGCCCTCTCCTTGGCCTGACTAGATTGAACCCTCTCCTCATCGGGCTCGCTACTCGACATAATGAAATGGACGAAAAATGAAATGAGCAAGGGAAGACGACTCACCTAAAGGAAGAAAAGACTGACCTCGCTAACCGGATTGAAGACACCAGCGATAACATGCTCTGTGACCTCTAAACGCACCAGAGCTCGAAAAGGGATGAGATAAATGGTGTTAGACAGTGTATGCCCTTAGCTCCAATCAGAATGATGTACATTATGACATTTATTGTAAACGAATAAAGTACATATTTGATTCATGTTATTATGGTGTGTTTCTATGTAATATCCTTAAACTGGACACATATGAGACTCGTGTTAGTTTAAAATCTTCACAACCGTTGGATAGATCTGGGGAGATTTATCCTGCCAAGGCTGACACTGATGTGCCGCCAAGTTGGTTGGAGTAGTTTGTCTTAGCTGTCAGGGTGAGACCTGAGGTACATGCAGTGTGAGTTTTCTTGAAACCCTGAATCGGAACAGAATTCCAGTATTGCCCTGGACCTTGGAGATTGATGGGAAAAACTGGAATGTTACACCTGACCCTTAGACTCGATTATGATACTTCACTAAGTGTCAGATTGGGTTGTCTTTGATATGCCAATCAGTGAGATCCTTAGAGGGGGTCAAAACCTGTGTATGTTGGGACGGTCTGAGAATTCATCTGAATGGGTGATCATAGTGATAGAATCAGTCCCTTTGTCAGACAAAGGTAATGATCGAGGATGCACTCTCTCTGATGGAAACCAAAGCTGCCGGCAACCAATTTCAATCATTGAAAATTGTTTTTGCAAAATATATTTATATAAAGATATACATATATATTATGGTTTCAAAATGTTTGCAAAATGTTTTAATTCCCGGGATCCATGTGAGTAGAGAGTGCAACACTGTACCTGTCGGGCAGTGTTTAGTCATTATGGGCTGAGAGGTTAAGTGTAAGACCATTGAGGGTAATGCCTGATGGGCTAATCTTGCATCTGCCCATAGTCCTTGGGTTTTTATAAGGTGGCTTAACCCAGGGACCACTTAGTGTAAGTGTTGGGCCCATTAAGAGCCCATGGCAATGGGCTTAGGGGTTCATTATGTCTTATAGTGAATTTGGTCGGGCCTTGTAACAGAGGCTGGGCTGAACCCATGTGGCTGATGTGTAGATCAATGTTTGGATCCCATGCCATACAAGAAAATCCAACTGGGCAGCAATTTGGAAGGTTAGTGAGTACATGGACTTAATGGGCCTAAAGCCCAAATCGAACTGGTTTAATTTGATTAATTAAAGAGGGGTGGTTCTGGGATTTAGATCAGTAGATAGGATAGGGAGTTATCCCTATCCACTCAGAGAGTCTAGATCCAAATAATGATTTGGATTAGGAAACTCCTAATTACATTAGGAGGGTTGATCCTACTTTGCAGATAAGATAAGGATGAGAGTCCGGATTCAAATAAGGATTTGAATTAGGAAACTTCTAATGAGATTAAGAGCTGCTCTTTTTAAGGCTATAAAAGGAGGAGGAAGGTGAACCTCCATTCACTCAATCTGATCTCAGATACAAGAGGGAAAGAAAGCAATAGTAAGATTGCGCCATTTTCTGCTTGTCTTCTCCTCCTATTGCCGCCATTCCCAGTTCGTTCTCCATCAGTAAGAGCAATCAAGAAGTGTTCTTGATATCAGTTTTTGGAGAAAAACTGATCTGAAGTCGTGTTCACATACCCTCTATCGAATTCTTGCTGAAGGATTCGGTTCTTGTGAAGAACCACCTGCTGATTCTGCTCCACCCTACACTGTGTCATTTTCAATGGGAGCAGTCTTTGGAGATCTCCTTGGGTGTGAACACCTTTTTTGGGAGTTATTATTTCTCCGTATCAGGTATCTCCCTCTCCTACCTTTTGGTTTCAGATTTGGTTCGGTTCTTAGTTCAAGATTGATCATTGAAAAATGCAATTTTTCTAAAATAAGGAATGTGATTCCCACATGGGAGAGAGAGAATTTATTGAAATTTCACCCTACCTTCCTGTAGGGTTCGACTATCCATATGATGGATCTCTCATCCCTTAAAATGGGTCCCTAAGTGCCCTATTTATAGCCACCTTAACCGATCACGGGGGGACTAGATCGAGCGAATCCAATGACTCATAGGGGTGTGTTATTCGTATTCCGAGGCAAAAATCTATTGAGCATGTTTTTGACATTCGTAGAGCTTAATGTTTGCATGACCTCCATGCGTGCCTAAGACGTGACCTTGCCCCTTAAGGTCGAGCTAGTCGAGTTGATAAGGTATGAACCATTAGTTGGACTATGGTTGAACCGAAGACCGTGCCAAATCCATCTAGCTCGTTGAGACTTGCCTCGAGTTGATTATGTCGGGCTTGGGAGTGGGGTGCAAGTGATGAGGGATAATTTGGCCAGTCCAATGATATGATGACATGTGGTGCGACGGAATGATAGGACAACACTTCAGCAACCTCGGAGACCTCAACGGTCCTAATCACCTTGGTCACCTTAGGTCACACAGCTAGACTGAGGCCCGAACAACTCGATACATCCATCGACTTGCCGAGGTGCCACGTAGCTTCTTAGAAGCAAGCTAGTTGTCTCCAATCTTCTCAGGATCATGGCGTACATCAATGGATCTTATCTTCACCTCGCTTGATTCAGACGGACCTAGATAAACCTTATCAGTTTACTCGGAATTCATCATCGGATGCAAAGCTAACTCCAGGTTACATGGGCTAGTGATCTTGTACATGCATCATAAGGCACATGACAACTTTCAAGCTATCAGCTTTCTCTAAATCTCTATCGCTAACTTAAACATCGAAATGTCCACACCGGATAAAACATCCAAAAACACTCTGATCTTATTACCTTTCAGTTCAACCCAACCACATAGCTAGCCCAACATCCGAACTTCCCTCCAACAAGGAGGACCAAATCACACATCATCAGGTGTCAATCCCAATTTCCAAAGCAATCAATCAATCTCTTATCTTGGTTGATGCATTGGGTCCTCTTATATATACTTTATATGTTAAGCTAATCAATCAGTTACCTTGGTTGATGTGTGCGGTTCTCTTATGTCTTATCTATTACTTGTGTTATATCTATAAACCAATGCAGCATGCTTCTCCTTTTTCCAATTTATTTTCTTTCTTTCTCCCCTCTCTTTTTCTTTCCCACTCTTCCATTACCCCACTCCGTTACGAAGGCTGTTAACCACTCACATTACGCCACCTAATTAATTAATATAAACAATCTTGAATCATGAGAATGCAGGATCATGATTCATGAGAACATAAGAAGTTTGTCCCAAAAAAAAAAAAGAAAACGAATGAGGAAAGGGATTCATGGCTATGATGACCCTTGAACCTTGTAAGGAGGCCATTTTGAACCTAAAGTTTCAAAAAGACCATTTTTGCCCTCAAATTATGATGAAATGACCTAAAACGGATAACTTTAAATATACCATTGACGATTCTATTAAACAAATAATAAAATAATTAT
Source organism: Nelumbo lutea (assembly GCF_056320005.1). NCBI lineage: Eukaryota > Viridiplantae > Streptophyta > Magnoliopsida > Proteales > Nelumbonaceae > Nelumbo > Nelumbo lutea. Next base: position 115,553,573 of record NC_142684.1, read on the forward strand.
AAAAGGGAAAAGTAAGGATAGCCCCAATTCAGAATTCTAACAAAATCCATAACATATATAACTCCACTTTTTGAAAAGTTAGAATAGATTTCCACCCCACATAGGAATTGCTGTGTTAACTGATTTAGAGTCAAGCCAACATTGTTTCAGTGTCAGAATCTCATTTTCCTTTGAAAAGACAAAGAATAAAATGCCCTTAATATAAAACATGACTCATTCAAAGAAAAAACGTTTGAAGAAAATGCAATTTCATCCTAATAAATATTTATCAAAGACAGTGTATACACAATAACTAATACTATTATATCATTGTCCTTAACTTAATTGTGATAAAACAATACTATACATTTGTGATAGTTTATGCATGTTTTCAAATTTGAAATTAATCCCTTAATCCCATCTTTGTAAAATTTTACTAAGTTGACACATAAGTTCATATTTTCCAAATGGCCATTAAAGAGATGATGCATATAATAACTAACGCTATTATGCCACTGCTTGAGTTGATTGCAATGAAACATATTATCAAAATGAGGATGGTTATATTCTTCCCAATGAACTTAGCCAATAATACCACTATACCTACAATACCTTTTTTCCATTATCAAACCATATTATATATCTATAATAGCTTTTGTATGTTTTTAGATTTAAAAATAACATGTTAATTCCATTCTCATAAATTTTTACCAAATTGGTTGATATGGCCCTTTATTGCCAAATGGCCATTGAGGAGAAGTGAACACACAATAATCAATATTGTTATGAAACGTACTATCCAAATGATGATGATCATATCCTTCCCAATGAATTTAGCCAACATCTTGAATTCATCTTAGTAAATTGTTACCGGTATAATATTGAATTCATATATGATCATTATGGGAGAGCAATCAAGTGTAACTAACACAATTATGTCTAGTATGTATTTTTATTTATTATTAAACAAAAATAAATATTTGCTGTGACTACCACATGTCTCTGCACTTCTAATTAGTCATATACATGGTTCAAAGTATCGATACAAGAATCCTGATATGGGGTGTATCGTATCGTATCTTTTGAAAAAGATACAAGTGTTTCGGACCCCCAATTTTTTTAATAATAAAAAATATCTTATAAGCTTCCCAAAAAACTAAACTTTGAAAAAAAAACTAAAAAAAAAAAATGTATCGGTTGTTTTTAAGTACTGATACGATACGACCGAAACTCGTATCGTATCGATACTTTGAACCTTGGTCACATAGTTCCAACTTGGTAAAGTTTTATTAAATTGGCAAATATAGTCTCTTTTTGCCAAATGTAATGTAAAGAGAAGTTAGAAAATGAGGCATTCAAGGCTAATGTGAATAGACAATAACCATCATTTCATATGATAAAAACAAACCATTATGTTACAAAAAGAAATTAAAATGAGAATAAAAATTACTAATACCAAATGGGCTTGGCCAAAATCTTAGATCCATATTTGTAATTGCCCACTTGGTTGGCAATTTGGACATTCAAGACTTCAAGACCAATGTTATGAAGTAATCAATATGCAATTGATAATATGAAAGTCATCCCATAATAAAAATCAAGTAAATCTCTTCTATTTTGCTAAATCAGTAAATTCGTACTAAGATAGAAAGAATACCTGGTTTGAGATAAGGGTGCAAGTTGGGTGGACTGGGCCAGGTTTATGGTTAACCCGGGCCCGACCATAAAATTTGGGCTTAAGGCATGAATTTGATGGGGCTATAATTGGATCGAACTTGGAATAGATGCAGCAAAATCCTTTCATGTATCATTGACGAGTATAGAACCTGAGGTCAAGATTGATCTTCCCAACCCATGCCCAACCTGCATTATAATTTGATGCACTTGGGTTGGGTTCTGGCCTAGGCTGGGCTCAAGTGGGTCAATGAACCCACTCTAAAATTATACATGTATATGTAATGTGTATGCAAATTATATATATATATATATATGAATGTGCATAGTTGAGTTAGGGTCAAGCGGCATTCAAGCTACCTTAAGGGCTAGGCCTATGCGGCCCGAACCCCCCCCCCAAAATTGACTTTTTTGGCCTAAACCCAAGTTGCACCCCTAGTTTGAGAAAGTTTAAGAGCTCACATTGTAGAAACACAAGAGGGAGAGAATGCAATGATTGGGGAATAGAGTAGAAAAGAGGGAGAGAGAGAGAGATTCGAATGAATCATGTTTTGTAACAAAGGCATTTTAGTCTATCTTTTAAAGGGGAAATGGGGTTTTGAAAAGTTTTATTTTAAAGAATTCAAAATTATTAACTATGTTTTGTAATAAGTGCATTTTAGTCTGTCTTTTCAAAGAAAACGGGAGATTGACATTGAAGCAATGTTGGCCTAACAGCAAATCAGTCAAGACAATAATTCTTAGGTGGTGTGGGATTCTGTCCTAACTTTTCAAAAAGTGGAGTTATATATGTTTCTAAATTTTGCTATAACTGGGCTAGAATTCAGAATTGGGCATGCCCGTACTTTTCCCTTTAAAAAATTATACATGGGTCCCACATAAAATTCCTACCATTCACATGTGACCAAGAATAAAAACAAAAACAATTATTTTTAAATAATAAAACAAAAATACTTTATTCTTTTAACTTAAATAATTTCAAGGAAAAAAATAACAGGTGGGTCCCACTTAAAATTCCCACATATTCATATCAAACTATGAATAAAATAAATAATACTTTTATTTAATCATTAATTAATAATAAATTATTTTTATTTAAAAATTAATTAATAATAAATTTTATCTGGTTTTTAATCAAGGTGTCAAGGTCTAACCGAAAAGGTAATGACAACGGAGGAGAAAAGTTGACAACCATTACACATGATAATTATATCTCAATCTACCATGCACCACATTGGTTTTTAATCCCATACTTGAGGCATGTTACGAGATTAAATGGAAAATACTGCAATTCTAGAATAGAATCTTAACATGAAAATTTTTTTATAGGTTGAACACATTGAAAGAAGGTACATCGAGAGCCATGTTTCACTCTGAAACTACAAGAGCAATAAAAACCTATGAATGATTAAAGATACATGCCTTCAAAGACAAATAAACACAAGTAGGACATTTTCTAAAAAAGAAATAAACACAAGTAGGAGGGAAATTTCAAATAGCCTTGAATATTCAAGGTCCTAACCTCAACGTTTTGAATACTGTGGGGCTTTGCGAGCCTTCTTGAGACCAACTTTCTTCCTCTCAACAACTCTTGAGTCTCTGGTCAGAAGACCTTCTTTCCTAAGAGACACCCTATGGTTCTCGCTCACTTTTAGCAAAGCACGAGCAATACCAAGAGAAATTGCTTGAGCCTGACCAGAGAGACCACCCCCATGAGCTTTAGCAAACACATCATAGCTGCTTTCATATCCTAAGGTTACCAAAGGGACTTTGACATATTGTAGCCATAAGGGATTCCCCTGAAGATATTCCTGCACAGCATCAGAAACCCAAGAATAACTTATGAGGAGCAAATCATCAAATACATTTGATAATCAAATGGCATATTGATTCCAGAGACCATGAAAGATGAATTCATTTTTTTTATGAATAGTAGAAATTTTATTAATTCAGAAGCCGATTTAGAATTGTAATTTCATACAACATCCCATGGAGAGGCGTGAGCTGTAGCCTCTCCCAATAGCTCACAAGTAAGGTAGTAATAAATTACATAAAATCACAGCTGAGCCCAAAACAATTCTTCCCTATTTGTCCCTTGTTTGGCTAACACATCAGCCAAAGCATTTGATTCTAAAAGTATATTCAAAAAGATGTTCAAATATTGATCCTTAAAACATCAAATACCCGTTTAAAACCTGCCTCATTCACAATTGGGTGATATAAGATTTGCCTCAATTCATTCAACACCAAATTTCCAACATAAATCATATAATGTGACATATAGTGACATTAAGTGCATAAAACCGAATCAGGACTGCACATAGTTACCTGGTTTTGTGATTTCAATTTGGGTTTGTGGTTCGCAATTCATCAGTTTTTACAGAACCCAGTTCAATAGTAGTAGGCTTCTAATATTTTATTTTCATTTGATTGTCCATTGCAAATGCTGGACATGATTAAAGTTGTTTAAGCTTAATCTAAGAAAAATAGGAAGTTATTTGACATCTTGAATAAACATGCAACTTCTTGTATTTAAGCATGATTCGGAGACTTTGAAGTCTCCAGACTTCAATTTAACCTTCGTAATAAGGGAACCCAAATGGGGAGTTGCATTTGAATTAAAATTGAAGTCTTCCATTAACCCTCATGGTAAGAGAACCCAAATGAGGAGTGGTGTTTACATTTGAATTCAAGTTATCCATAAATGTGCAAAAACAAATATGTGAGAGAAAATTCTAGAATTATTTTTCTTTTAAACTTACTTATAAATCAGTAAATTGTCATACATGCCAAACTTAACTGAAATGATTTGTGAACTCATTCACAATGAACGGGTTTACCAATTGCTAGTTCCTCTAGAAATTAGATAGCTATAGGACTGAGTAATCATGAAAGGGAAAATAATCTATGTACTGATGTCCAGCATTTCAAGATTCTGGAAATAGTGATTTATTTAAATAAGTATCTAGATGGAAAATTAAAGCAAGCAACCAACAATAGACTTATAGTTATATTGATGGCAAATGCTAATACATTAGCATCACTAGTTAACAAATGCATATCTTATCCGTCAATTAATTTCCTATTTTAATGCTTTACCAGTTAACATCAATCATGGGATAATTTAACCAAATTAATGTACAGGTCCTAGAGCACTATTTTTTTTTCTATCCTTGTCAACCCCACTTTATGACTTGTTGATTCTATTTCTCCCATAATCACATTAACCTTCTTCTGATTGAAAAAAAAAAAAAATCACATTAACCTTCGACAATCCTCCCGCAAAACTCTAGTTCATTTATCTATCACAAAACTCAAGCCATGATAAGCCTTAGGCTTTGTAATCAGTTTTCAGGAGTACATACGCACTCATATGATTACAAGACCTGTGTTCAAGTTGCACACTACCACTAGTAACCAGTAAGGCAGTAACCATAATCCTGCACCGATACTCGTTACATGCATTTTTTTTCCTTCTTTGACGTTGTACATTACTGACGCCAACTGATCTGGTCATTCTGTATCCTAATACCACATTGAATTGTAAAATCTACACGTTGACGTGTAGTTGCAGCTTAGATTTTTTTTGCAAATACTTCACAAAAATCATGCTTGATTGACACAAAAATCGCCTTCTTTGAGTTTCTCTTCTTCTTGGACTTTTAATTTTCACAGAAATTCATTTTGTGGGAGCAAGAAATTCAATTAGAACTTGCTAATCGTTAGCCTCTTTAAGAACAAAAAGAAAAAAAAAAAAAAAAACAAAAATAACATTGATACAGAGAACACCGCCACACGACCTTAATTTTCGGATAATACTACAATTATAAGTCCGATGTCCAAACATTGAACTTGGCATCACGATACACGTCGAGAGGCTTGAATCAAATAAGATGTCAATAAACCCTAATTTCGAGGAAGAGGTCGTACCTTGGCGTCGCGGTAGTTGACGAAAAATTTCCCGGTTCCTTCCTGGAGAACGACGCGAGCAATGGCACATTTTCGTCGACCAGTTCCAATGATTGTCTGTGCGGCGAAACCACCGGTTAGTCTGGATTTGATGTACTTTTCAAGGTTTGTGGTTTCCAAATCGACCGGAGAAGTAACCGTAGCAGCCGATGCGGCAATGACCAGGGAAGGGGGATTGACAAGGTAGGCGTTTTGAAAGGATTTTTCCCGACAGAATGATAGATTTTGAGACTTGGGAGCAATCTGGGAAGAAAACGAGAGAGAAGATAAGGCAGCCGTGAGAGAGGAAACTGAAATAGCTGTCATTTTCCCTTTCGCAGCCGTGAGAAGATAAGGCACCCAACGGATAATGAATGTCGTTCAAATAGCACAGATACTCCTTGTATTTTAACTAATCCTCAGGGGAGTATTGTACAGTAGAATACAGTATTATTATTATTATTAGGGGCCTTAGGGCATTTGCTTAGTCATTCATGCAGTTTTACGTATTTATGAAAATGTACCCTTTATTAAAACCTATATCTTTTAGTTTGCATATGATTAAAGTCAATGTTTTATAACTGTCATCGGCCCGGGCGGTCGGACCATTTGGACTGAAAACTGTTTAGACAATTGATTTCGTTTTATCCTTAATTTTGGTCCCTGATAAAAAAATTATTGAATTGGTTAATGATCTATTGACTCAGGCGGTCGAACCATCAGTCCATTCGATCCATTTAATGATTTTTGGTTATTTTTTATTTTAATTATTTTTTTGTTAGAATGAGTCATTCGTTCGAACCGGATGGTCAAATTATCGATTTGAAAACTGGCGGCCAGAACAATTCCGATTCTGGGTCAATTTTTAAAACATTGATTAAAGTACTCCTTATAGTTTGCATCTGCTTTACAAAGTGGAAAAATGTAAAAGGGATGACCGCATACGGGAGGGTTTTGTTTCCTAAAATGTGAGAAGTATTGGAAGTATTTTTGGAATGAAAAACCCTAATTCATGCCCTTTCACTTGTTTTAAGAGGTCACCTGACTATTCCTATAGGGAAATACGAACAATTGGTGATGGGAGTTTTATATAAACATAAGAGTTTCATGAATTTGAAATTCCTCACACCCAATCGCATCACTTGTAGCTATGCATTTGGAACATCTCCATATGAATGAAAAAAAAAAAAAAAACGAATGAAAAATTTGTGATTTGAGGTGGGTGTGAGGAGGAAATCCAAACTCAAGTTGCATTGAAATATGTATACTGCAAAACCTTACATTCTGCATTATTTTGTATTCATAAACCTTATATTTGTATTGTATGACATAGTATCATATTCTTCGGAATTGAGCCTAAAGAGTACAAATACAAATATATACAATGTGCATATAAAATTTAAAAATACAATATATAAAGTTTTACACTATACATATTTGTATTTATACTCTTCTCAGACTGAATCTAAGGGGTATATTTGTAGAGTGAAAAACCTTGTATATTGTATGTATGTGTCTTCTTAGGAAAAATGGAAATGAAATCTGATGAATAAAAAAACCCTTATTCCAAATATAGTCGTTTGATCGTCAATCTGTCTTTTGGTAGAAGTGATAAACTGATAATATGAGGCTTCTGCTAGTGGCATATGGTGCCATATTTATGTGTCTTTCTATCATTTCCCTTCCATGCAGATTTGCTACTTCCAATTATATGGAATTGGCTACTGCAGGGATAGAAATGATCACCCCCATCTTAAATCATGATTTTCAAAACAGGCTGGATCGGATGGTTGGACCAGAAAAACTGGGAATCAGTCAAATTGATCCCGTTTTTAATTTGGTCAATGGCTTCCTGTTGTTTATTTGTTTCTTTTTTAAGTCAAGACAAGCAATCCGTTCAGACCAGATGGTCAGACCGTCCCCGAACGGATCTCTGTCCAGTCCGATTTTAAAAACCTTGTTTTGGACCTTCAACTTGCAAAAGGTCATGGAAATCGGAAGGTATTCTCTGCACGTGAACAAACTATGTTAAGCGACTCTCTCATTTTATCACCTACTGCAGATAGCCAATCCCAGTTTCAAGAATAAAATCTTCGCAGACAGTGCAACAAATTGGAAAGAGCTAAGGCAATTCAACAACAGGTCTAAGTGGAATCCTTAAGGAGTTGCCTTTTTTCATAAAGCCCCATTTATTTTATCATAAAGGACGTAGAAGTTGTTTACTCTCAAGCCTGAAATATTTCAGCCTTTGTTACGATTAAAATATTGTTTTCCACCTATACAAAATACAATTGTTGCCTAACTGAAAAACAAAGGAACTCAGCACAGCTTTCATATCAGCCACTCTTCAATTTTTTTTTCATAAATAATATTCTGCCTGTTTTACTGATCTCTAAATTGCAAATTGAATCCATTACATGCAAGGTCAATGTAGCCACACATTACACTAAAAGAAAACAAAAAAGAAAGTACAATCAACTTCACTTATCCAACTCATCAACATCTGTTCGAAAGATGTAATCTTCACCCTCTAACTCCTCTTGAAGCAAACAAATAGATGGTATGTCAGACCTCTGTCCAGATCCTTTGGCATCTCCTAATCTCCTTCCCTGAGTGAACACAAGAGATGAGTATGTGTCCCAAAACATTGAATGATTGCTCATCATCAAGAAATGAGTTCGAGAAGCTCCAGCCATATAAAGATTGGATGTATAATAAAGATACAACATAAGCATAGAAAGAAATACTGAAACAATGTTATTTATACAAACCTTCCTCAAAATATAGAAGAAATAGTGAAACCCATCGCCAAAAGTCTTCCACTCAATGGACCAGGTAAATTCTGGAGATTCGAACAATGGCCGCCTGAAATGTGGCTGCAGGAGATTAAAATTACAAGAAAAAGTGTAAGAGAATAGCAACAGGGAACCCCCTCTTTTCATATAGAATACAATACAATACAACATACTTTTCCTTTCTCAAAAAAAAAAAAAAAAAAAAAAAAAAAAGAATAGCAGTAGGAGAAACAACTGTGTTTTTTTCCTCTTGTTACCTGACCAAAAGAAATTGAAATAAAAACACCATCAGGTTTCAGAACCCTGTGAACACCTTCAAGCATTGCCAGTACTTTCGATACTGTTGTAGGCCGAGGATTCCATGGGTCACCACTGTCCACGAACAATACATCCTTCAAGTTCAAAATGGTTTACATGCTCACCTCAATAAGAAAAAGACTAAGAAAATAAAAGCAAATGTAGCTTCCATAACAAGAATAGTCTATTGTAATCTAATGTAAACAAGAGGAGATGCTCTCAACTTATGTTTACCATGGTTCCTTTCTCAATAACCACGTCAAAACAGCTGTTGCCAAAGGGCAGGTCTAGCATATCCGCCGCAAGTACTTTGATATCTGATACAGGCATTAATGGATAATGAATAATGATGATCAAGGCTCAATTTGGTATACCCTCCAATTTCTCATAACATCAACTATTTATGAAGCTAACAGAGATAATTTCTCATTTAGCATCAACTTGTAGTAAATGATGAAATTGAAAAATGATTAACACCACCAGGCACCAGCATACAGCTACAAGATGTCTTCATCTCAAAATGGATAAAAACTGAATAATATTTACCCATAAAAATTTAAATATTTCCTTGTGTAGGTTCAAAGAGAATCAGCTTATACCTGTGATGATTACAGTACTAAAAAGTAACCCCAACTTCTTCTTTCCAAACTACACCGCCTAAAAGGAATACAAGAACGAAATAAAGGAAACTCCTTTAAAGGTTCAGAGTCATTATAAATCTGACTGAAAATCAGAAGAAGGGTAAAAGGAAACAAAAGACCCAAATTCAGGACTTGAAGAAACAAATTTACTTCTCACTTTGTTTAACATCCAGCTAACGAAGCCTATGCTTTCAAATTCAAAGGAACACCTAATATGAAAAACTATCTATTATTCCACCTGACTCCCAGATGTCCTCTAAAGCATTAATAAGCAAATGGTGCTTTGCAAGCATATTCAACAGTCCTATCTACGCACCTTTATATCCTTTTGATAGTAATCGTCTCTGCATCTTCTCTACGGCAACTGCTGAGAGATCAATGCAGGTTATTTCAGTGATACCGTCTTTGTACAACTCTTCAGATAAATGAGAATTTCCACAGCCAATCTCCAAGACCTGCATTCTGTTTGTCAGAACTGAGAAATTCAAAGTCGTGAATACGTACACACATCACCCACAATGCGAGAGCAGATACCCACAGAGGACTTGGGATTCATATGCTCCTGAATGAGGTGACGGAAATGAGAATAGTCCTTGAACCATTCATAGTGCTCCTCAGAGGAGAATCTCTGGTCCCTGAAGAGAATTCTAACGTAGTTTTATCCTTTTGAAGTTAAAAATAAGAAATAGAGAATTAGAAAAAGGAATTTAATTGGAAGGAATCGAACCAGTACTGAGGGTCGAGGTAAGCCAGGGCGGTTAAGGGACCAACTTCACTTCTCTGCGTTCTATCCGTCGGGCTTCGCTTCCCCTTCTCATCCATCCTTCGAAAGATTGGGGCTTGTCGCGAGCGGTGACCCCCTCCAAAATCCAAATTCTTAAACAACAGAGCGCTAAAACCCTAACGACAGATGGTTGGAGCCGAGCGTGGGACGGTGGTAGAAAAAAGAAAACGAAGGTCAAATTCCAAAAGATTGATAAAAATTCCATTGCCGGGATTTGAACCCGGGTCGCCTGGGTGAAAGCCAGGTATCCTAACCGGACTAGACGACAATGGATTTATAAAAATTAGTGGAAATTATACTATGTATTACTAATAGCCATCTGCGTTGGGTCGCTGAAGAAACTTGGTAGGAAGCGGCTCAAAGTGAATGTCACGTTACCTTTTTTTTTTTTCTACAGAATATAACATTACTTGATCGTAATTCGAAAGGGACTCGAAGCTCACAATTGACAGCCTCTTAGGAAAGGATCAACTGCCTTGGCATTATGATTCTTTAATACAAGCATGCAGAGAAGATCAGGGATGCTTTGCATTGCTTAAATGCACTTTGAAAGAACGAAACCATACAGCAGATTTGTTCGCGAATATAGGGGTAAAGAATTCGGCTTAACAGTCTTGCATCGAGAATATTTCTATACTTATATTTTATTTCAAGAGAAATATTCGCCATGCAAGGGTGTAAGAGGCTGTTGAGACAGTTTGAGCATGGGCTTATCCTGACCGAAGAGATCGGATCTGCTCCTCACATAGCGTATGCACATCCTACCATGCAATAGGAACATCTCCCTTATTTATAAGTTATTATTCACTGAAGATGTTTCTAATGCATGGTGGATGTGCCTGTAAGGCATCTATATGTGAGGAGTAGATCCCGTTTTCTGACAGAGACCGAATCTGCTCATCACACAAGACGTTTCACACCGACCTCATATACACATCTTACCATACATTAGAAATAAGATCTCACGGGTCAAAGTATTAATTTAGATTTAATTGAAAATGTTCCTTGGGCCTTGGCTTACATCTGTTTTATGGACAAATGCAGCAGGCCCATGTTGCGTTGGGTCCTTGTTTCAAAAAACCGGGGGGCGCGCAAAAATGCTTCTACACAGAATTTGAGTTGGGAGGTATCATCTCAACATCTGCAAGAATGATTAGAGTTAATTTCTAAGCTGAATTTAGACGAGTAAGTTTGGTTTGTTGATTTTTTATCTTGAAACTTTTTTCATTTCACTCGAAACATTTATGATACAAGGCTAAAGCAAAGTAGCTTATAACCGAAATACTCAAGCTCTTATTCGGCAAAGTAGTAAGTAAATTGTAAAGACAATGTAACCAATAACCATTAAACACAGTCTGCAGATTTAAATGCAAGGAGAGGCAAACAAAACTGCTTTTGTAAAGGAGCATTCACAGAGTAAATGATTTATGAATTCAGGCTCCTGATTGCAAAGAACACATTTCGGTCCTGGGGATCTGAAAAAAGGGATTGTTTCACCAGGATATAATTATTAATAATTCTCTATAAGAATAATTGGAAACGATGGGGAACGGGAAGCTTCCAAATAAACTTAAAACATTTCTTCTGGATGGAAGAGATTGAGGATAACTGATTTTTCTAATCCTACGCATAAGCCTGTTTGGTAGAGAATTTTCTAGATGAAAGAGCAGTCCAAATCCCCCAAGGGTCTCCCTACTAAAATGAAATTGGAGGGCTTTTTATCCCAAGATTCATCCACTTTAAAAATCTGAGATTGAAGTATTCATTAGATTTGCAGGAGTGGGCTGAGGAATCCAGTGAAATTCTTTTTTTTTTTTTTTTTTTCTTTTAAGATCCAAAGAACTTTATCTATTTTCATAGAGCAATTGGAATTCACTAAGAAACCCACTTCTTGAGATAATTTTTTGAGTTGAGGAGCCACAGATTTCCCGAAGAAGGAGCTGGACGAACTAACACTAAAAGGAAAATACAGATGATCCCTAAGATATTTTCCAAAACTGAGCCTAAAGTTTGTGCTGCTCGTTCAAAAACTGCCAGACTAGCTTCCTTAATAAAATTAGGTTCACAGTTCTTCTTACCCAAAATTGGCATTTGGATTCAACTTTTATGACCTACACTGAACCTAAGTATCTGCTTTATATAGTATTGATGATAAGAGATCATTTAATTAGATGAAAAGCATATTTTCAAACCAGAAATTTACTAACACATTTTTTTAAGCCAAAACAATATGGTTTTAATTTATTTTAGGAATTCACAGTAAAAAACCAGTTCACATTGGAGAACACCCCCGTAAAGGTATCAAAGAAATAAAAGCAATAACAAATAATTTATCAACTGATATACTCACAAGTCAGTGAAAATGCTTTGTGAAATCTTCTAAAAACACAAAATCCTTTGACATACCATTGAGCGTTAACAGTTAATATACAAGTGGTCTAAATTTAGGCAGATTCTGCTGATTTTAAGTTGTTTAGAATTAAAAAAAGTAAAAAAAAAAAAAAAGGAAGTTTAACTGGAATTACTTTGCACTGTCTTGTCTCTTTTTCCTTCTCTTGCTTCTTCTATTACCAACTACTTACTAAGGGCATAACATATAGGCATATTTGTATTTAATTAAAGGGTGCAACTATAATACCAGAAAAACTTATGACCATTCAATTGGTATCATAAAGTGGTAACAAATGAGTTCATCAAAATTTACAAGGAAAGGGTTTGGAAATGGCCAAATCTCTTCCAGTATCATACCTTCCTAGCATCACACATTTTTACTAGGTAAAATGTTGCCAGGCCAATGGTCAGTTAGCATAAGGTGAACGCATAATGCATAAGTTACAATTATTATTTTTTTTTTCATTTTTCTACTCATTTTAGGATCAAAATCAGTTAGCATAAGGTGAACGCATAATGCATAAGTTACAATTATTATTTTTTTTTTTCATTTTTCTACTCATTTTAGGATCAAAATACCTTTTTGGGTCATATAAATGATCAGAAAGTAAAGATGTAAATTTGCACCTTCGGCTCCGCTTGTTTGCAATATATTCATTTTTGTCAGTACAAACGTAAATTTTGAATTTTCACTCCACATGCTTTTGCATCAGCACAAATGAAATTGAGGCAGTGCAAATGATTTAAGTGTAAAATTTGACTTACTTTTGTTTCAAATTGTAATTTATTTTGTTTGAATGCAGTACAAATGAAGTAAATTAAGACGTGAAGCAGAAAAAGGTAAAATCCAAAGCAAAATTGAACAAAAATTTACATTTTTTACATTTACACTCTCATACATTTATATTAGTGCAAATAAATTTGCACTGCCACCACACACAGCCTCAAGTGCAAGCAAATCAAGCCGTCTACACATGTTGCAGTGCTCGTATTAGTGTATTGTGAGAACTGTGAAGTCAGGGTTTAGGTCATTTTCTTCTCGTCACACCATGGAAACTCCATGTGATGGAACGAAAAACAGAGTGGACCAGGTTCATAAGGTTGTGCTTGAGATCATTATTGTTAACACATTTTCGGTTGATTAACACAGATCAGAGAAATGTATTATCACTTCAAATATGAGATCATATTGATGTTTAGGTAGAAACAACAATTTATATTGAGATTTGAGATCCAATTCCACTTGCACTTGCATTGGATGTCATGGGTTTGGGGGATGGGTTACCCCCGTTGTGTAGGAGGGATCTCCTACACACACCTACTCATAGGAGAGATGTACACTGGAATCATCTTTGTATTTACATGTCATCATTTATGGGGAGATGTTCTCTATGTACAACTGTAATGTCCTGTGGGTAGGAGATCCAGATTCCTTGTGTAGCCCTTGCAGTAACAAAAAAAAAAAAAAAAACAATTTGTATTCTCGTAAATAGGTTAAGCACTGGATTGGTTGAAAAATATTTTTTGCATGCTTCCAAAATGAGGAGCTATATTGTAAGTTATTTTATTGTTGGAATAAATTTTGTTTTGTTGAGCCAAAAAAGAAAAAATAAAATAATTTGAATTGATCAATAATATTTCAGGTGAAAACAGCAATTATGCCAAACACAAAAAGGTCAAAGCTGTCTATACACTAATACATCAATAAACAACATTGATAGAAAATAAGCATTGCAATCTGTATATATAGAGGTATAATCTAGTTAGGGTAAAATGGCATAAGTTAACCGCATAAAAGGATACCTCCGTTCACAGCTCCATGTCTTCTTTAACGAACACAAAGAAAACGAAGGATAGGACGTAACTTACAGCTACCAAAATTGCCATCCCTAATATCAAGCATATATATATCATCATTGTCAGATACATGATCAGCACAATACAAAGTCATAGCAACGTTAGCACATTAATTTCTTCACTTAGGCTAAAGTAATGAGATTTTCCTTTTTACGTAAAGAAAGCAATAAGATATTTGATCAAGATTAGATTAGATTCAGGTTTGCCTTTGTTATGTTTGTTTTTTAGGTTGCATTTGGAAATGATACAAATAGAGTGTAAATTCCAGTTCAGGGTAAATTTGCACTGTGGTTCATTTGTCTGTATTAGGTAACATTATATTTTTGCATTCACAAATGACAGATTAATGCATATTTATATTAACAATAAGATGTAAAAATAACATCAATAAAAAAGAAGTAAATTTGCATTCAAGTGGGTTTTTTGATAAAAAAAATATGCTTTATTGGAATTCGTGTTTGTATCTATTACAACTAAAAGTCTGTTTGGTAAAAAGGTAAATTTGTCAATGCAAAACTAATCCAACTTTGCAATTTATATGAACAGTTTTACACTCTACATATTTGCATTGTTTCCAAACGCAGCCTTAGGCTCAGCTTGGAAGGAGTACAAATATAATTATGCAGAATGTAAAAGCAAAACCATGTATTTTGTATTATTTTATGTGTACTTGTAAGTACATATTTGCATTTGTACTCCTTCTAAATTGAGCCTTTGGATGTGTTTGGTTGCAACGTAAATGCAATAATACCCGTTGCAAACTATGACACCTCCGATTCAGGTGCATGAAATGGAGGATTTGGTTTTAGTTTTATTTTACAATCTTTTTGTTTGGCAACTAGCGATGCAAAACAAGGTGCAAAATTGTGAACGTTTGGCCATCTCTAAAGATACAAATTTAGAAGAAGAAACAAGGGAAGCCAAGCGATCATTGGTCTCTGAAGATGATTTAGTCACTTCTAGCTTGGAATCTTTCATTCAAATCACAGATGCCAAAATTGCAAGGACAATGACGTTGAAGTTGATTGAATAGAATCTGATGAAAGCAATCTAGATCATAATGATGATGACGAAGACTATAACTATGATGAGAAAGACAATGTTCAGGAGTACCTATAGAAGAATCTTTTGAGTCATTTTTCTCTTGTCGACCAGTGGAATTACAGAATCATACTACCCAACTTCACCATTTGACGAGGTTAACAACCCTATAATGACTTGTGGTTCACTTGGTCTAGAGCTAAAGACACTTAGGCCAACCCAAAACACTCGAGATAGGAGCCACTATGTTAATTCCGTACTGAACCCAGTTGAAAATCTCATTCAATAGAAAGTTGTTAAGGCAAGAACAACACCACCATTAAAGCAACACCAAATGAAAGAGAATATTAATTTTGAAAAAGACCCAGAAATACCCTTTAGCTCAGAATTGACTTTCAAGCCACCACCTCTCAAATCAAACTCAAATTTCAAGCATTCTAATCATTCTGATGAAGCACGATCCGGCCGGTCTTAGCTGTCAACGACCTTACTTCTGAACGGGGTAGCAGGGAACCTGAAACAGAGGAGATGAGGAGGCTCCAGGGGGAACCCGGTGTAGCGGCTCCGAAGCTCAAGTTAGAATCCTTCAAAAGCAAGATAACACCAGATAGCGCAAAGTTTGCATACCTTCTTTGTTGGGGGCAGGGGGCTCTTATAATCACTTCGCGCACTCGCTCCGAGGCCCTTGTCAGGTCGGGTATGATTACCCATGCGCTTGTCAATTCGTCCGTCGTCCTTTCTGCTAGGACAAAACCATCATTGCCTAACCGTCTCTCTAACTAGAGATGGCGGTGTCAGTGGCGGTGGCAGGTGGCCGTTTAGAGTGCGGCCGTCAAGCGTCAGGTCCCAAGTCAGTCAGGTGCGGCGTCCTCGAGCACGGACTTCCTCAATGTCAGGCATGGTACGACTTGTTTGGTTTTGGTGCCCAGAAGGTGATGCGGAGTGGTGAGCGAGGTGAAGTCTTGAGTTTGGAGGTATGTATAGGGTGGGTCAGTTCGGCGAGGTGTATCCCGAGCTGTTACAAGCTTGGTCAGTTCGGCGAGGTATATCCCGAGCTGTTGCAAGGTTGGCCAGTTCGGCGAGGTATATCTCGAGCTGTTTACAAGGTTGGCCAGTTCGGCGAGGTATATCCCGAGCTATTACATGGTTGGCCAGTTCGGATTACTCTGGTTTTGGGCCAAGGGTGAGTTCAGGCCCCCCGTAGGGAGTTCAGTCCGCTGGTGTCCCCTTGTTCATGCCTTAGGCTTGGCCCTTTTGCCGATCTGTTGTTTCTGCCACGTGTTGCGTAACAGTGAGGTCGGGCCAAATCTTCCTTCATCAATTGCCCCCCACTCCTCGTGCCAAGGGTCTTGCCTTGGTGCGGGGAGTTTTGCGAGGTAGTAGGTGGATTTGTCCCGTCCTTCGAATCTTGACTGCGCGAGTTGCTTTTGCCAGGGTTCTTCGGTTTTCGAGAAGGCTGGAAATGTGCCTACTCATGAATGCTGATGGTTGTGATAGTGTGTGTTTTAAATTTCAAAAATTCACGCTGCTGGGACGTGACAGCGGGTCATTCAAAAAGGCGTGCCACTGCTGTACATGCGCGGGCGGCTGTCAGGGAGACGTGCGGCGCATCAGTTTCAGAAAGATGCGTGTCGGCACGCCGTTGGTTTCAAAAAGGCATGCGCTGACGTTTCGCTCTTTTCGGAAAGACGTGTGCCAATCACGTCTCGACCTTATGGGACGTGCGGTCAGCAAAAACGTGGGCCGTCGGATCATCTTTAATCTGCACGGTCGATTATTGGTTACTGTAGCTATAAATAATGGGGGACCCCAGTCGATTTGTCACTTCTGCGGTTTGTCTACTGAGCTCGCGTCCAACTTTTCAGTTCGCGTCAAGGCTGGTTACATAGCCTTCAAGGTTCTTTGGCTTGTTCCCGTCTCCGGAGCCTTCAAAACTTTCTTCCGGTGAGTACCTTCCTAAATTCACCTTTTCCTCAATGTCTAGCTTTGATAGCTCAGACAACTCTTCAAGTAGGGCCGACGTAGGTTCTACCAACCGAGCCGTGTCCCCCGACTGCCTCAGTGATCCTGAGGTGGAACTCGAGGACTATGAACCAGTAGGCCGAGCCGCTTCGGGCAGTTTGGCGTCTACCTCTCGCCGAGGTCGGATGCTAGACATGTTTGGTCCCTCGAGCATAACGCCTGAGGGGCTTCAATCCATACTTATGTCTTACAACCTTCCTGGGGGTATACATATTTTATTCCTTCGGGTAGCTTTCCTTGGGAACACGATCCTGATGAGATCGTGATTTTTTGAGAGTAGCTCGCTGCGGGGTTGCGACTTCCTTTCCACCCCCTTCTCGTCGAAGTCATAAACCACTTCGGTGTCACCATTGGCCAACTTCATCCGAACTCTATTCGGAACCTGGTGGGGACAGTTTCCCTTTTTTGCGAGCAGAATTTCCCCTTGGACTTAGAGATATTCTCCTCTATCTTGATGCTCAAGATACAGACGGGTTCTCTTCCTGGGGGAAGACGGGCGTATTACCTTTCTCCTCGCCAGGGTTTTAAGCTTCTGCACGATCTTCCTAATAAGGTCCCGGCGTGGAAGCGGGACTATTTCGGTGTGCGAAGTGCACAAGGATGGCCCTTTCGGATCGGGTGGGGTGAGGTCGCTCCTGATTTAGGTGTTACTCTTGATAAAGAGACGGTGAAGGGCCTCCGACAATGGGCACGACAAGGTTTAAAGTGCCATCACTACTTAACGGAGGCCAAGCTTATTGCGGCCGGCCTGAGTTCGGGTAGGTTTCTAGCTATGCGGTTTCTTGCTTGCTTTGTTCTTTCATTTTTTCTGATGTCGAACTCGTTTTTGCAGGTGTGATGGACGCAGAGAGAACTCGTGGGGGGCGTCTGTTCCAAGGTATGAAGAGGAGGAAGTGGGTCGCCAAGCGAACTCGTACCGAGCTGCCCTTGGATGAGGAGCCCCAGGTTCCAGACCACACGCCGGAGGATCTGCCCAGGGAGCCTGAGGTGACTCCACTGATGCACAAAACTGCCGGGGCGCCTTACGCTAAGACCACTCATACGGGCGTTCCTGCATACTCAAGTGCTCCTGTTCACTCTGGGTCCGCTCATACGCGGGTTGGGCCCTCGGGCTCGGGAGCTCAAGGGGAGTTCAGGAGCGTGTTGACGCCGGACTACGCTCTTCAGAAGAGTAGGGAGGCGACTTTCCCTGAGGAGATCGCGGCGTGGACCGATCTTCCCTTGAATCAGGTCGCCTGCCGCGCCGTAACACATGCTATGGTGGTAAGTTAGATGCCGCTAAAGAAGCTTTCTGTGCTGCAGAGGCGAATACCCGGGCTGCTGAGGTGGCCGCTTATGCTGCCGAAGGTCTCAGCGTGACGCCGAGGCCATGGGGGTAGTTGTCAAGCATATGGCGGATTTGAAGTTGGATTTGCAGCATCAAGTCGAATATCTTCAGGAGGACATCAGGGAGAGAACACAGATTTTTTCCCAAGGCATTGAAGACGCCAAGAAGAAGGCCGTTGAAGACTACATTGCCTCTCCGCGTTTTGACGATCTGATGGTGGATTCTTACAGGAGGGGGTTCAAACTGAGCAGGTGGATGATCCGGAATACGTACCCCGACTTCGATGTTAGTGCCATATCCACTTCGCGTATAACTCAGGAGATGGCCAATGCTGCCGATGGCGAGCCGGACTCTGAAGGAGAGGCAGGGCCTTCGGGTGTTGTTGAAGTGCCTTCTGATGGCGAAGAAGTAGCTTCGGGCATGTAACAACCTTTTTTTTTGTAAGTCCCTTCTGATGGCCAATGTACTCCTGTTTCTTGCAACATAATAGATAATCTTTTTGCCCAAGTGTTCCTTTTCCCCGAACTGATTCTTTGTCGAACTGAATATGCCACTTTCTTGTCCGGGTTATTATACTTCTACGACCTGTTTTGTCGCGAAGGCTTTTTGTAGCGAACTGATTTTTTGCCGAGCTGATATTATGCTCGACTTCTTTGCTTGTTTACGCCGAGGTTCCTCTTGGCTCTGCATTGTGGCACATAGGACCAGATTTCGTCCACTTCGCTTGGCGGTTTATAGGTAGTATCGCCTTAAGTTCATGATGTTCCATGCTCGAGGTACTTGTTTGCCTTCCAAGGTTTCGAGTTCGTATGCCCCCCCGAGCGCTCTTTTTACTTTATGGGGCCCTTCCCAGTTTGGTCCAAGTTTGCCCACGCTGGGTTCGGGCACCATAATCTTACGAAGGACCAGGTCACCGACTCGGAAGCTTCGTTGCTTTACTCTGGTATTGTAGTAGCGAGCTACCTGCTGCTGGTATGCCACTGTTCGGATGTGCCCGAGGTCCCTTACCTCGTCCAATAGGTCAAGGTTGGTACGTAACTCATCTCCGTTCGTCCGATCGTCGTATGTTTCTAGTCGCAATGTTGGTACTTCGATTTCCGTCGGGATCACTGCTTCAGTGCCGTAGGTGAGGTTGAAGGGGGTTTCTCCCGTGCCAGTTTTTTCTGTAGTTTGGTGAGCCCATAAGACACTTGGTAGCTCTTCGGCCCACAATCCCTTAGCTCGATCCAGACGTGCTTTCAGTCCGCGCAGGATGGCTCTGTTCATTACTTCCGTCTGACCGTTTGCCTGCGGGTGCGCGACTGATGTGAAGTTTTGCCGAATCCCCATGTTCTGGCACCACTCTTGGAACTTGATATCCTTGAACTGCTTGCCGTTGTCGGAGATTAGTACCCGAGGCAACCCGAAATGACATACTATGTTTTTCCAAAAGAAGTTTTGTATGTTTCGGGCCGTAACAGTTGCCAGAGGTTCGGCTTCTATCCACTTCGTAAAGTAATCTACTACAACAACTAGGAATTTTCTTCCACCTGTTGCTGGTGGGAATGGCCCCAGGAGGTCGATGCCCCATTGTGCAAAGGGCCACGGGCTGGCGAGGTATTTGAGGTCGGAGGCAGTTTGACGGTGGATATTGGCGTGCTTCTGACACTTGTCACATTTTCTGACGAGCTCGACAACTTCTGCCTTCATCGTTGGCCAGTAGTATCCTTGTCGAAGTGCTTTTTGGGCTAGTGCTCTGCCCCCCAAGTGTCCGCCGCATAGGCCTTCATGAGTGTCGCGGAGTACGAACTCGGCTTCGGCAGGTTGCGGGCAACGCAAGTAGGGGAGCGTGTAGGACAGTCGGTATAACCGTTCGTCTATTATGACGTATTTGGCTGCCTGCCGTTGCATCCTCTTGGCCACATTGCGTTCTGCAGGGAGGGTTCCGTCTATCAAGAAGCTCGCGAGTGGGTCGATCCAGCTCGGCTCTGCTTCCAAGACGGGAGCGACCTCCTCTGTCCCCCCGAGAATACTAGGCCGAGGTAAGTCCTCTATGTACACAGTTCTCATGTTGTTGTGACTTGTGCTGGATAACCGAGACAGAGCGTCGGCCTCAGTGTTCTCTGACCTCGAGATTTGTCTGATGAAATGTGACTCGAAGTTGAGCAGGGCCTCTTTTACTTTCGCCAAATATGCGATCATGGAGAGCTCGCGTGCTTCATACTCGCCTGTAACTTGGTTGACCACGAGCTGGGAATCGCTGCAGATGACCAAGTGTTTTGCCTTTACCTTTCGCGCTAGGTCCAGCCCAGCTATCACTGCTTCGTACTCTGCCTCGTTGTTGGATGCCGCAAACTCAAAGCGTAGTGCGTATTCTAATTTTGTGCCGCCCGGGCCGCATAAGACTATTCCAGCTCCGCTGCCTTGCCGGTTCAAGGAACCATCCACGTGAAGGATCCAGGGCTCCTCATCCCAGTCCGCGTTTCGCCTGACCAGGAGAGATGCCACACTGGCTGCTACTTCACGGGGTTCAAACTCTATTGGCTCGGGAGTTCCGGGTTTGCCCGAACTGGGGACCTCGGGCTCGACCTGTAGGGCTTCGTGGCTGAAAGTGCACTCGATGATAAAATCTGCCAAAGCTTGGGCCTTAATAGCAGTTCTTGGCTTGTACCGGAGGTCGTACTCGCTGAGTTCGATGGCCCATTTCGTTAGTCGATCGAAAACCTCGGGTTTGAGTAAAACTTGTCTTAGAGGTTTGTCAATCAAGACGATGACGGTGTGAGCCTGGAAGTATGGGCGGAGTTTCCGAGCTGTTGTCACCAGTGCGTATGCTAGCTTTTCTATCTGTGGGTACCTTGTCTCTACTCCCTGCAAAATTTTACTAACATAATAGATGGGTCGCTGGACCCGGTCTGTTTCTTTTATTAGTACCGAACTGACCACCTCGTCGCTTGCCAAGAGGTACAGTTCTAAGACCTCGCCCACCTTGGGCCAGGCTAAGGTCGGCACACTAGCGAGGTAACCTTTTAGCTCGTCAAACGCGATCTGGCAGTCCTGGGTCCACTCGAACCCTTTGCCTTTGATTGCTTTGAAGAAAGGTAGGCAGCGGTCCGCTGATTTGGACATGAAGCGGCTTAGAGCGGCTATGCGGCCGTTTAGCCTCTGAACTTCTTTTACTTTCCGAGGTGGTCTCAATAGGGGGAGGAAAGGGGATGCTTGTGGTAGGAAGGTTTACGGGCGCCACTGCTTGTGGCGCGTTCAAGCTAGGGATCCCATCCACCGAAAGGGGGATGGTGAACTGTCTAATGCACACCACAGGGACTTGAAGTTGTTCCCCGGTGGTGTTTGTCTCCGTGCCACGTCCGGCGTTGCTGGAGGAGGCCATGAGTGTTGGGTTTTTTGAAGAAAAGGGGTTATGGAAGTTTGGAGGGAGGCCTTTTGAAGCGTTCCCACAGACGGCGCCAATTGATGAACCGCGATCCGGCCGGTCTTAGCTGTCAACGACCTTGCTTCTGAACGGGGTAGCAGGGAACCCAAAACGGAGGAGATGAGGAGGCTCCGGGGGGAACCCGGAGTAGCGGTTCTGAAGCTCAAGTTAGAATCCTTCAAAAGCAAGATAACACCAGATAGCGCAAAGTTTGCATACCTTCTTTGTTGGGGGCAGGGGGCTCTTATAATCACTTCGCGCACTCGCTCTGAGGCCCTTGTCAGGTCGGGTATGATTACCCTTGCGCTTGTCAATTCGGCCGTCATCATTTCTGCTAGGACAGAACCGTCACTGCCTAACCGTCTCTCTAACTGGAGATGGCGGTGTCAGTGGCGGTGGCAGGTGGCCGTTTAGAGTGCGGCCGCCAAGCGTTAGATCCCAAGTCAATCAGGTGCGGCGCCCTTGGGCACGGACTTCCTCAGTGTCAGGCATGGTACGACTTGTTTGGTTTTGGTGCCCAGAAGGTGATGCGGAGTGGTGAGCGAGGCGAAGTCTTGAGTTCGGAGGTATGTATAGGGTGGGTCAGTTCGGCGAGGTGTATCCCGAGCTGTTACAAGCTTGGTCAGTTCGGCGAGGTATATCCCGAGCTGTTACAAGGTTGGCCAGTTCGGCGAGGTATATCCCGAGCTGTTTACAAGGTTGGCCAGTTTGGCGAGGTATATCCTGAGCTATTACAAGGTTGGCCAGTTCGGATTACTCTGGTTTTGGGCCAAGGGTGAGTTCGGGCCCCCCGTAGGGAGTTCTCTCCGCTGGTGTCCCCTTGTTCACGCCTTAGGCTTGGCCCTTTTGCCGAGCTATTGTTTCTGCCACGTGTCGCGTAACAGTGAGGTCGGGCCAAATCTTCCTTCATCACATTCTAATCCACCTAAACAATAAATTGCAATTGATGTTAGCCTTTCGTTGTAATAGTCATCGACAACTTGACGTCTAGTCCCAGAATATCGAACAACAGACGTTCAGATCCTTAGATTCTCAAACAGAACATAACAGTCCCTAATGACTTAATGTTTAGACCTAGAGTATTCGACGACAGACATTCAGATCTCGAACTCTTGGATGCTTGGATAGAACGTAATTCACTGATGACTTGTCATTCAAATCCAGAGTATCTGACAACAGACACTCATATCTCAAACTCTTGGATGCTTAGACAGAACGCAATAGTCATTGATGACTTGATGTTCAGACCTAGAGTATTTGCCAATAGACATTCAGACCTCAGAATCTTGAACGCTCAAACAGAACGTAATAGTCATTGATACCTTGACATTCAAACTCAGAGTATTTGATGACAAGCGTTCAAACGCTCAAACAGAATGTAATAGTTCAAACATTCAAACTCAGAGTATCTAACCCAAAGCGGTCAAGAAATTTTCTCCTTTTTTTGATTTTTTGATTTTTTTTATTCCATGTCATTTTTCAAAAAACCAATGAGATGCACTTTCCTAATAACCTAAATAATCTCTTCTCCTAAAATTTTTCCTAAACTACCTCCCCACTATCTCCCACTTTCTCCAAAATTATCTCTAATTCCTATTTATCTTCTAAATTATATCTACTTCCTATTTATCTAAAAAACTATCTCTAATTTAGTAGAGAGTTTCTCTCCTAAATTATCTCTAATTCCTATTTATCCTCTCCCCAACTTTTCATCTATATCTATCTAAAGAAATTTTGGATTAAAAAATTTAAGAATTATTTAAATACTCTAACAAAATTATATATCAGGAAATTATGTACTAACACTTTAAATTCTGTTTTTCCGGATTATCAATTTAAATGTTATTCAAATAATAAAAACTTAACATTAAAAAAGAAAATCTTATTTAAATATTTCAATAAATAAATTTCATAAATAACAAATATTATAAATATATAAATAACTATATAAAAAAATATTTAGAAATATGTAATAGATTAAAATAAATAAAATTCAAATAACAAAAAAATTTAAATATTTTACATAACTAGATTTTAAATAGTCAAAATAACGAAAATATGTAATAAATTTAAATAAATTCTTAAAAGTAGAAAAATAATTATAACATAATATTGAAATTAATAATAATTTAATATCTTACAAATTTAACAATGAAATTATGTATTAATAGTATAAATTATAATTTAATGGATTATTAAATTCAGTAAATAACAAAAAATTATAAACCTTTTACATATTATTTAAACATTTAAATAACTAAATATTTAACATTACTAGATTTTAAATAGTTAAAATAACGAAATTATGTAATAAATTTAAAAAGTTTCTTAAAAGTAGAAAAATAATTATAGCATAATATTGAAGTTAATAGTAATTCAATATCTTACAAAATAAAATTATGTAATAATAGTATAAATTATAATTTTATGGATTATTATATTCAATAAGTAATTTATATTTTAAAATTTAAATATTTTACAGATTATTTAAGTAGTTAAGTAACTAAATATTTATTAATAATAACTTTAATAATAATTTAATTTTTTTCATAATATTGTAAGTAACTAATTCTATTTATATCAATTAATAATTCGAGAAAATAACTTTCATAAAATATTATTTATTAATAATAATTTTAAACTCATAATTTATATTTATTATATAATTATATATCAAATATTAATATTTATTATATTTCTGTAATTATTTATTCTTTTTTGTGATAAATTTATTTTCAATAATTATGTACAAATTAGTTTTTGTTTTGTTATTTATCAAAAAACTTTCAATAATTTTTGGAGATTAAAATACTATTATTGAAATTTTTAAATTTTGTTTATTGTACTTTTTGTATTTTTTATATAACTTATTGATTAATATTTATTAGAGATTATACTTTTATCTGAGATTATACTATTTATTGAATAATTTAATATATTTTTAGTACTTATTGTATTTTTGTAATTATTGTATTTGTTCATTATCAATATATTTTTCAATAATTGTTTATTTTTGCTATAAAATTTCAACAATTATTGGAGATTTAAATATTGTTATTTATCAAAGATGAGACTATTTATTTATCTGAAATTATGAGGTTCTTGAGTTGGTTCGGTTCGGTTGTAGGTTGTTTTGCCAATCAAATTGATATGGTCAGTTGAAACCAACTGATCATTTGTGAAAATCGACTCACTCAAGTTGCATAAGTTTGGGTTGACTTTTTGGTTTGGTTAGTTGGTTCAAAAGATTTAAAACTTGAAAATTAAATTTAAATTTTAAAAATTACAATGCAATTGTTAAAAAATAAATTTAAAAATAAAATTTATGATATAAAACATTTTAGACTAAGAAATATGAGAAATTTCCCACTTTTCTATATTAAAAATTATATTTAAAATATAAATTATTAATATATATCGATGGTCAAGTCATCCAATTTTGGTTGATTCACAAATGGCCAAAGCAAAACTGATCCAATATGGTTAGGTCAAGTTGATCGGGTTGGTCGATTTCATCAATTTAATGAATAAGCTTATCTGAAATTAATTATTGTTATTTTTGTATTACAAAAAAACATTATTAAAAATAGTATATAAAATTTGAATAATTTTTACTTATTTAAAAAATTGAAAATATAAAATAGTTGTATACTCTTATGCGTTTCTATTAGGGTCATTTAGTTGAACACACCTTAGAGTTTTACATATTTACTTAAACCTACCTTATAGTTTTAATTTTAATAAAATATCTCATATATTTTATAGCTTATTTACTTAATCAACCTTTCATTAAGGAGTGTTTGTTTTTCCATTAGAGGGATGATTTTTTATTCCAAAAATACCCTTATCACTTTTTTGTACAAAAAACAAAATTGACCAAATATAGCCAATAGAGTGGTTGTCCATGTCTTATTAGGGGCAAAAATGGTATTTTTATTTTTATTTTCTTTTGATAAAATTTATTTAAATGAGCATTGGGGTAAATACTGTCATTTTCCACTGTCATCTAATAAAAAATTGGTTAAATCCATAGCAAATTATAAGTGGTGTTCTAGTAAAATAAAAACTATAGAATAAATTTTAGTAAATCCATGAAACTATAAGGGGTGTTTTAATAAATGATCATTCCTATTATTTAGCTTTTGCTTAAGCAATACCATGCACCACACGGGTCCCCGCTAATAACATTTTATAAGGTAATTGACCTTCCACCTGAAGTAAAGTTTGAGGTTAAAAAACAGTTACTGCAGTTAATCTGGATTCTTGTGATACACACATCCCATGGGAAATGCAATCATCACTGAACGGGCTTCGGGCTTCCTTAATTATGTCCAACTCAGTATGGGTTGGATAGTTGTAAAGGAGGTAACCTTATCGGTCTAGTATAAAGAGGTGAGCATTTTCAGCCTGCCCAGCACCGCCTGAGAATTATAGGCTTAAGCCTAGTTTTTTTTTTTTTTGTGTGTGTTCAGGCCCAACCCAATGATTGGGCCTGAGCTCAACACTTTAAGCCTAACCGACATATATTTATATTTATATTATTTATGTATATTTATAAGTATTATTTGTGTTATATTTTATATATATAAAATATTATAAATGAAACTTGATGGAGCGTGATCCGGCTGGTCTTAGCTGTCCGCTGCCTTGCTTTCGAACGAGGTAGCAGGGATCCTGAGACGGGAGAGATGGGAAAGCTCCGGGGGGAACCCGGTGTAGAGGCTCCGAAGCTCAAGTTAGAATCTTTCAAAAGCAAGGAAATACCAGATAGCGCAAAGTTTTTGCATACCTCTATTATCGAGGGGCAAGGGCTCTTATAGTCGCTTCACGTACTCGTTCCGAGGCCCTTGTCAGATCGGGTATGATTACTCTGGCGCTTGTCAACTCGGCCGTCGTCCCTTCTGCTGAGACAGAACCGTCACTGCCTAACCGTCTAACTGGAAATGGCGGCGTCAGTGGCGGTGGCAGGTGGTCGTTTAGAGTGCTGCTGCCAAAACGTCAGATCCCAAGTCAGTCAGGCGTGGCGCCCTCGGGCACGGAATTCCCTGGTGCCAGGCATGGTACGACTTGTTTGGCTTTGGTGCCTGGAAGATGATGCGAAGTGCTGAGCGAGGCGATCTTGAGCTCGGAGGTATCCCGAACTATAACAAGGTGGGTCAGTTCGGTGAAGTCTACCCCGAGCTGTTACAAGGTGGCAGTTCGGTGAAGTCTACCCCGAGCTGTTACAAGGTGGCAGTTCGGCGAAGTCTACCCCGAGCTGTTACAAGGTGGCAGTTCGGCGAAGTCTACCCCGAGCTGTTACAAGGTAGTTCGGCGAAGTCTATCCCGAGCTGTTACAAGGTGGTCAGTTCGGCGAAGTCTACCCCGAGCTGTTACAAGATGGTAGTTCGGCGGAGTGTGCCCTTGTTGCCGCCTAGGCTTGACCCCATTTGCCGAGCTGTCGTTCTTGCCACGTGTCTCATAATAAAGAGGTCGGGCCAAATTTTCCTTCATCAATTGCCCCCCACTCCTTGCGCCGAGGGTCTTGCCATGGTGCGGGGAGTTTTCACGAGGTGGTTGTAGATTTGTCCCGTCCTCCAAACCTTCACTGTACGAGACGCTTTTGCTAGGGTTTTTTCGGTTTTCGAGAAGGCTGGAAACGTGCCTTACTCAAAAACGCTGGTGGTTGTGACCGTGCGTTTTAAATTTCAAACCAACTCGCGCCGCTGGGACGTGACAGCGGGTCATTTCAAAGAGGCACGCCACTGCTGTACGTATGCCGTCGACTGTCAGGGAGACGTGCGACGCGTCAGATTCGAAGAGACGCGTGTCGAAGCGATGTCGGTTTCAAAAAGACGTGCTGACGTTTCGCTTTTTTTGGAAAGACGTGCGCCAATCACGTCTCGACTTTAAGGGTTGCGCGGTTGGTAAGAACGTGGGCCGTCAGATCGTCTTCAGTCTGCACGGTCGATTCTTGGTTACTGTAGCTATAAATAGTGGGGGACCCCGGTTGGTTTGTCACTTCCGCGGTTGTCTATCGAGTTCGCGTCCAACCTTCCAACTCGCGTCTCTCTTCCAGCTCGCGTCAAGGCTGGTTATACAGTCTTCACGGTTCTTTAGCTTGTTCTTCAAACTTTCCGGTGAGTACTTTCTTGAATCTATCTTTTCCCCAATGTCTAGCTTTGATAGCTCAGACGATTCTTCGAGTAGGGCCGACGTAGGTTCCACCAACCGAGCTGTGTCCCCAGACTGCCTCAGTGACCCCGAGGTGGAGCTTGAAGACTATGAACTAGTGGGCTGAGTTGCTTCGGGCAGTTTGGCGTCTACCTCCCGTCAAGGTTGGATGCTAGACAGGTTTGGTCCTTCGACCATGACGCATGAGGGGCTTCAATCCATACTTCTATCCTACAATCTTCCTGGGGGGTACGCATATTTCATTCCTTCGGGTAGCTTTCCTTGGGAACACGGTCCCGACGAGATCGTGATTTTTCGAGAGCAGCTCGCCGCAGGGTTGCGACTTCCTTTCCATCCCCTCCTCGTCTAAGTCATAAACCACTTCGGTGTCACCATTGACCAGCTTCATCCGAACTTTATTCGGAACCTGGTGGGGACGATATCCTTTTTTTACGAGCAGAATTTCCCCTTGGACTTAGAGATATTCTCCTCTATCTTGATGCTCAAAAGACAGGCGGGTCCTCTTCCTGGGGGGAGACGGGCGTATTACCTTACTCATCGCCAGGGTTTTAAGCTTCTGCACGATCTCCCTAACAAGGTCCCGGCGTGGAAGCGGGACTATTTCGGCGTGCGAAGTGCACAAGGATGGCCCTTTCAGACCGGGTGGGGTGAGGCCGCTCCCGAATTGGGCATAACTCTTGATAAAGAGACGGTGAAGGGTCTCCGGCAGTGGGCACGGCAAGGCTTAAAGTGCCACCACTACTTAACGGAGGCTAAGCTTTTTGTAGCCGGCCTGAGTTCGGGTAGGTTTCTGGCTATGCGGTTTCTTGCTTGCTCTGTTCCTTCATTTTTTCTGATGTCGAACTCGTTCTGCAGGTGTGATGGATGCGGAGAGAACTCGCGGCGGGCGTTTGTTCCAAGGTATGAAGAGGAGGAAGCGGGTCGCCAAGCGAACTCGTACCGAGCTGCCCCTGGATGAGGAGCCCCAAGCCCAGGATCATACGACAGAGGATCTGCCCAGGGAGCCCGAAGTGACTCCACCGGTGCACGAGACTGCCGGGGCACCTTTCGCTGAAACCACTCATACGGGCACTCCTACGTACTCAAGTGCTCCTCACTCCGGGTCTGCTCATATGCGGGTTGGGCCCTCAGGCTCGGGAGCTCAAGGAGAGTTTAGGAGCGTGTTGATGCCGAACTACGCTCTTCAAAAGAGTAGGGATGCTACTTTCCCCGAGGAGGTCGCGGCGTGGACCGATCTTCCCTTGAATCAGGTCGCTTGCCGCGCCGTAACACATGCCATGGTGGTAAGTGAGATTCCGTCTTCCTTTTTTATTCTGTTGCTTCTACTGTTATATGCTCACTTGTTTCTTTTGGTAGGTGAATTCTTCAATTCATGCCTTGGCTGCCCAAGTGGAGAGGAGCTCGCGATAGGCGCGAGCTGCTGAGGCTGCTGCTCATGCGGATGAAGAAGCCTTCCGTGCTGCAGAGGCAAATACCCGGGCTGCTGAGGCGACTGCTTACGCTGCTGAGAAGGCTGCTCGCGTCGCGATGGCCAGATAGGCGAGGTCTCAGCGTGACGCCGAGGCCATGGGGGTAGTTGTCAAGCACATGGCGGACTTGAAGTTGGATTTGCAGCATCAAGTCGAGTATCTTCAGGAGGACATTAGGGAGAGAACACAGATTTTCTCCCAAGGCATTGAAGATGCGAAGAAGAAGGCAGTTGAAGACTATATTGCCTCCCCGCGTTTTGACGATCTGATGGTGGACTCTTACAGGAGGGGGTTCAAGTTGAGCCGGTGGATGATCCGGAATACATACCCCGACCTCGATGTAAGTGCCATAACCACTTCGCGCATAACTCAGGAGATGGCCAATGCTGCCGATGGCGAGCCGGACTCTGAAGGAGAGGCAGGGCCTTCGGGTGTTGTTGAAGTGCCTTCCGATGGCGACGAAGTAGCTCCGGGCATGTAAATTTTTTTTTTTGCCAATGTACTATTTCTTGCAATGGAGTGTCTTTTTCCCTTTGCTCATCTTCCCTGAGCTGTTTCTTTGTCGGGTTTTTAGATTTCCGTGGTCTTTTATGCCGCGAACTGATTTTTTGCCGAGATGATAATGTGCTGAAGTTCCTCGGCTTGCCTTGTGGCATGGCCTGACTTCGTCCACTTCGCTAGGTGGTTTATAGGTAGTATCACCTCAAGTTCACGATGTTCCACGTTCGGGGTACTCGTTTGCCTTCCAAGGTTTCGAGTTCATATGCGCCCCCGAGCGTTGTTTTTACTTTATAGGGACCTTCCCAATTAGGTCCAAGCTTGCCGACGCCGGGTTCGGGCACCATAATTTTCTGGAGGACCAGGTCGCCGACTCGGAAGCTTCGTCGCTTTACTCTGCTATTGTAGTAGCGGGCTACCTGCTGCTGGTATGCCGCTGTTCGGATGTGCGCGAGGTCCCTTACCTCGTCCAGTAGGTCGAGGTTGGTGCGTAACTCGTCTCCGTTCGTTCGATCGTCGTATGTTTCTAATCGCAACGTTGGTATTTCGATTTCCGCTGGGATCACAACTTTAGTGCCGTAGGTGAGGTTGAAGGGGGTTTCTCCCGTGGCTGCTTTTTCGGTCGTTCGGTGAGCCCATAAGACACTTGGTAGCTCTTCGGCCCACAATCCCTTAGCTCGATCCAGACGTGCTTTCAGTCCGCACAGGATGGCTCTGTTCATTATTTCCGTTTGACCGTTTGCCTGTGGGTGCGCGACTGACGTGAAATTTTGCCGAATCCCCATGTCCTGGCACCACTCTTGAAACTTGATGTCCTCGAACTGTTTGCCGTTGTCGGAAATTAGAGCCCGAGGTAATCCGAAGCGACATACTATGTTCTTCCAAAAGAAGTTCTGTATGTTTCGGGCCGTAACAGTTGCCAGAAGTTCGGCATCTATCCACTTCGTAAATTAATCTACCGCAACAACTAAGAATTTTCGCCCGCCTGCTGCCGGTGGGAATGGCCCGAGGAGGTCGATGCCCCATTGTGCAAAGGGCCACGGGCTGGCGAGGTATTTGAGGTCGGAGGCAGGTTAATGGTGGATGTTAGCGTGCTTCTGACACTTGTCGCATTTTCTGACGAGCTCGACAGCTTCTGCCTTCATCGTTGGCCAGCAGTATCCTTGTCGAAGTGCCTTTTGGGCGAGTGCTCTGCCCCCCAAGTGTCCGCCGCACAGGCCTTCATGAGTGTCGCAGAGTACAAACTCGGCTTCGGTAGGTCGCAGGCACCACAAATAGGGGAGCGTGTATGACCGTCGGTATAAACGTTTGTCTATTATGACATATTTGGCCGCCTGGTGGTGCACTCTTTTGGCGGCATTGCGTTTTACAGGGAGGGTTCCGTCTATCAGGAAGCTCGCGAGTGGATCGATCTAGCTCGGCTCTGCTTCTAAGATGGGAGCGACCTCCTCTGTCCCCCCGAGAATACTAGGCCGAGGTAAGTCCTCTATGTACATAGTTCTCATATTGTTGTGACTCGTGCTGGCTAACCGGGACTGGGCGTTGGCCTCAGTGTTTTCGGACCTCGGGATTTGCTTGATGATGTGTGACCGGAAGTTGAGCAGGGCTTCTTTTACTTTGGCCAAATATGCGATCATGGAGAGATCGCGTGCTTCGTACTCGCCGGTAACTTGGTTTACCACGAGCTGAGAATCGCTGCAGATGACCAAGTGTTTTGCCTTCAACTTTCGTGCTAGGTTCAGGCCGGCGATTAGCGCTTCGTACTCTGCCTCGTTGTTGGATGCCGCGAACTCAAAGCGTAGCGCGTACTCTACTTTTGTGCCGCTCGGGCCGCACAAGACTATTCCAGCTCCGCTGCCTTGCCGGTTCGAGGAACCATCCATGTGAAGGATCCAGGGCTCCTCATCCCAATTTGCTCTTCGCCTGATCAGGAGAGATGCCACACTGGATGCTACTTCACGGGGTTCGAACTCTATAGGCTCAGGAGCTTCGAGTTCGCCGTAAATGGGGACCTCGGGCTCGACCTGTGGGGCTTCGTGGCTGAAAGTGCACTCGGCGATAAAATCTGCCAAAGCTTGGGCCTTGATAGCGGTTCTCGGTTTGTACTGGAGATCGTACTCGCTGAGTTCGATGGCCCATTTCGTCAGTCGACCGGAGACTTCAGGTTTGAGTAAAACTTGTCTGAGAGGTTTGTCAGTTAGGACGATGACTGTATGAGCCTGGAAGTACGGGCGGAGCTTCCGAGCTGCTATTACTAGGGCATATGCTAGTTTTTCTATCTCTGGGTACCTTGCCTCTGCTCCCTGCAAAATTTTACTAACATAATATATGGGTCGTTGGACCCGGTCTATTTCCTTTATTAGTACCGAACTGACCGCCTCGTCGCTCGCCGAGAGGTACAGTTGTAAGACCTCGCCCACCTCGGGCCGGGCTAAGGTTGGTATACTAGCGAGGTAACCTTTTAGTTCGTCGAACGCGAACTGGCAGTCCTAGGTCCATTCGAACCCTTTGCCTTTGACTGTCTTGAAGAAGGGTAGGCAGCGGTCTGCTGACTTAGATAAGAAGCGGCTTAGAGCGGCTATGCGGCCGTTTAGCCTCTGGACCTCTTTTACTTTCCAAGGTGGTTTCATATCTAGAACGACTTTTACTTTGTCCGGGTTGGCCTCAATACCGCGCCGATTGACAATGTAGCCTAGGAACTTGCCCGAGGTGACGCCGAAGACACACTTGTTGGGATTCAACTTCATGCTAAAGTGTCGTAGGATTTGGAAAACAGAATCTAAGTCTTGTATTAACTCTTGTGAAAACTGAGTTTTGACGACCATGTCGTCTACATAGCACTCTATCTTCATTCCAATCAGGGGCCGAAACAGCTTATTTAGAAGTCTTTGGAAAGTTGCCCCGGCGTTTTTAGTCCGAAGGGCATGACTTTGTAGCAATACAGGCCGAACTTGGTAATGAAGCTGGTTTTTTCCTCGTCGGATGGGTCCATCCTAACTTGGTTGTAGCCCGAGTAGGCGTCCAGGAAGCTTATCAACTCGTTTCCCGAGGTCGCGTCCACTAGGCGGTCAATTCTGGGGAGGGGGAAGCAATCTTTCGGGCAAGCTCGGTTCAGGTCGGTATAGTCGACGCACATGCGCCACTTGCCGTTTGCCTTTTTTACCAACACCGGGTTGGCCACCCAGCTCGGGTAGTGGACTTCCCTTATGAAGTTTGCTGCGAGGAGCTTCTCAACCTCCTCGTCGACCGCTCTCCAGCGTTCTGGGGCTAAGTTGCGTTTCTTCTGTCTAACGGGTCTGACTACAGGGTCAGTATTAAGCTTGTGAGTTATCAGTCCGGGGCTAATGCCGGGCATGTCGGCCGCGGACCAGGCAAAAATATCTAAATTTTGGAGTAAAAAACTTACCAGTTCGGCTCATAGGGGATCTTCGATGGAAGCTCCGATGCTTAGTGTGCGAGCTGGGTCCGTAGCTGAAGCCTGGATTGCGACTGTTTCCTCCGTGGGCGAAGCTCGCTCCTCACCTTGCTCCACCGGTCGCTCCAGCTCGAGGTCGTCGGCCATCTTGGTTTTTCCCTTTAGGGCGGCAACGTAGCACTTGCGGGACTCGAGTTGGTCGCCCCGCGCTACCCCTATACCGAAGTCCGTAGGGAACTTCATGGCCAAATAGTAGGTGGAGACCGCCGCCCGTAGGACATGCGTGATCGGCCGCCCTATTATGGCATTGTATGGGGAGGGGGTCGCGACTACTAGGAAATCATGGTTGAGTCTGACCGCACAAGGCCATGTGCCGACTTCCATAGGGACAATTATTTTCCCGAGGGGCCTAACTTCCTCTCCGCTGAAACCTACCAGGGGAGTGTTCGCGGGCTTCAGCTCGCTCTTCTTTAACTGTAGCTGGTCAAATGCCGATTTGAAGAGGATGTCCGCTGAGCTGCCCGAATCTACGAGCACACGTGTGACCTCGAAATCGCTAATCCTTAGCTTAATGACAAGCACGTCATCATGGGGGTAGTGGACTCCTCGCGCGTCATCCTCCGTGAAAAAGATTGGCTCTTCGGTCTTTGGCCTCTTTGGGGGGTCTTTGGCCTCCATAGGGACAATTATCAGTCCGGGGCTAATGCCGGGCATGTCGGCCGCGGACCAGGCAAAAATATCTAAATTTTGGAGTAAAAAACTTACTAGTTCGGCTCATAGGGGATCTTCGATGGAAGCTCCGATGCTTAGTGTGCGAGCTGGGTCCGTAGCTGAAGCCTGGATTGCGACTGTTTCCTCCGTGGGCGAAGCTCGCTCCTCACCTTGCTCCACCGGTCGCTCCAGCTCGAGGTCGTCGGCCATCTTGGTTTTTCCCTTTAGGGCGGCAACGTAGCACTTGCGGGACTCGAGTTGGTCACCCCGCGCTACCCCTATACCGAAGTCCGTAGGGAACTTCATGGCCAAATAGTAGGTGGAGACCGCCGCCCGTAGGACATGCGTGATCGGCCGCCCTATTATGGCATTGTATGGGGAGGGGGTCGCGACTACTAGGAAATCATGGTTGAGTCTGACCGCACAAGGCCATGTGCCGACTTCCATAGGGACAATTATTTTCCCGAGGGGCCTAACTTCCTCTCCGCTGAAACCTACCAGGGGAGTGTTCGCGGGCTTCAGCTCGCTCTTCTTTAACTGTAGCTGGTCAAATGCCGATTTGAAGAGGATGTCCGCTGAGCTGCCCGAATCTACGAGCACACGTGTGACCTCGAAATCGCTAATCCTTAGCTTAATGACAAGCACGTCATCATGGGGGTAGTGGACTCCTCGCGCGTCATCCTCCGTGAAAAAGATTGGCTCTTCGGTCTTTGGCCTCTTTGGGGGGTTCCTTTCTTCGAGGGCCACTTCGCGAACTGAAGTCCGGGCTGCTGCCGAGGTACACCCCACTACTACGGATCCTCCCACTATTACATGGATGGTTCCCCGAATTGGCCTCTCTTCTGGAGGCTGCTTCTGCAACGGTTCGGCAGGTCTGTTGCTAGACTCGGGTGCATCCTTTTCTTGCTCCCCTTGCCGACCTGCTTTATTGTTATTGTTGTGCTGTACAAAATTTCTCAAGTATCCGCGACGGATGAGTTCCTCTATCTCGTCGCGGAGGTTATTACACTGTTCGGTGCTATGACCATGGTCTCTATGGAAACTACAATACAAATTCTTGTTTCTATCGTTCGGATTTCCCTTCAGGCGAGGTGGCCACCTAACGTACGGAGCGTCTTTGATCGTCATTAAGATCTCTGTCCGCCTCGTGTTCAATGGCGTGTAGTCCGTCCGAACTGCTAAGGGGGCCCGGAAGGACTGGTTCGGCTTCGGCTCCTGGATCGGGTTTTTTCTACTCACCAGGTTGGGGAGCTCGCCTTCTCTCTTTCTTTTCTCGTTCCCGCCTTCTGTTCGTTGGTTGATCTCTTCCTCAGTCCTCATGAACTTATCCGCGAGTTTGAGGAATTCGGCCACGGTCGCGGGCTGGTTGGCCACCATGTGCCATTTGAACTCTTTGTGCGTCACCCCTCTTTTGTCCGCTGCGGGCTGCACTGCGGGGTCCAACCGTGGTATTTGCAAGCATGCCTCGTTGAACCGCTTGATGTAGCCCCGAATAGACTCTCCTTCTCTTTGGACCACTCCGAAGATGCTTTCCTCTGTTCTGGGGCACCGTCGGCTGGTGATGAAGTGCGTGGTGAAGACTTGCACGAACTGGGCCCAGCACTTTATTGACCCGGGGGCCAGGTTCTTGTACCAAGTGCGGGCTACCCCCTTGAGGGTGGTGGTAAAGGCCATGCACATGCATGATTCGTTAGCCCTGGCGAGGTGCATTTGCGACTGAAAGGCGTCACCGTGGTCGTTGGGGTCGAAGGACCCGTCGTACTTGTCCAGAGGTGGGAGTTTGAAGTCTCTGGGTAAGGGGACCGCTAGGAGTTCCGATGCAAGGGGGGAAGGAACGGAGAGAGCCGGGGTAGCCCCTACCTCGTTCGAGCTCGTGGCTTTGCGTCTGACTTCCGACAAGGCGCGGGTGGCGGTCTGGTGGCTTCGCCGGCGCCTTCGCCGTTGAGCGGGCCTTGTGCTGGCGCTGCTGGCCTCCGTGTTACCGACCTCGATGGGCCCGGAGTGTTGGTAGTCCGCCGCTAGGGCGCTGAATCGATTTTCGGTGAGCGGGAGCTCGGGCTTGGAGCGCCGGGGTGCCGACCTTGCGGGCAAGGTTCCCGACCCACTCGCGGGTTGCGAGGCGGGGATGACATTTCTCTCTCTTTGGCCTGGGGACGAGGCCTGGCTGTTTGGGTGGTTTTGGGGCCGGGAGGCCTTCGCCTGGCGGGGGCGCCCATCCTGCGGGGAGGCCTTGACCGGCCTCGGGGCGGGGTGGCGAGGTGGAAGTAGTGGTTGGTTCAGTGGCAGTTGGGGGAACTGCTGTTGGTAGTGATACTGGGAGATGTTGTGCAACACTTGGTGCTGGTGAAGCTGGTGTTGCTGGAACTGTTGCATTTGGGCTTGCATTGCCCGCATGCACTTCACCAGGTCCTCCAACCGGTCTTGGCTAGCTGCTAGGGGGATGACAGTTGGTTCAGTGAAAGTTGTCTCAATGGGGAGATGAAAGGGTACGTTTGTGGTAGGAGGGTTTACGGGTGCCACTGCTTGTGGCGTGTTCAGGATGGGGATCCCATCTGCCGAAAGGGGGATGGTGAACTGTCCAACGCACACTATAGGGACCTGAAGTTGCTCCCCGGGGGCGTTTGTCTCCGTGCCGCGTCCGGTGTTGCTGGAGGAGGCCATGAGTATTGGGATTTTTAAAGAAGAAAGGGGATATCGAAGTTTGGAGGGAGGTTTTTCGAAGCGTGTTCCCACAGACGACGCCAATTGATGGTGCGCGATCCGGCTGGTCTTAGATGTCCGCTGCCTTGCTTTCGAACGAGGTAGCAGGGATCCTGAGACGGGAGAGATGGGAAAGCTCCGGGGGGAACCCGGTGTAGAGGCTCCGAAGCTCAAGTTAGAATCTTTCAAAAGCAAGGTAATACCAGATAGCGCAAAGTTTTTGCATACCTCTCTTATTGGGGGGCAGGGGGCTCTTATAGTCGCTTCGCGTACTCGTCCCGAGGCCCTTGTCAGATCGGGTATGATTACTCTGGTGCTTGTCAACTCGGCCGTCGTCCCTTCTGGTGAGACAGAACCGTCACTGCCTAACCGTCTAACTGGAAATGGCAGCATCAGTGGCGGTGGCAGGTGGCCGTTTAGAGTGCTGCTGCCAAAACGTCAGATCCCAAGTCAGGCAGGCGTGGCGCCCTCGGGCACGGAATTCCCTAGTGTCAGGCATGGTACGACTTGTTTGGCTTTGGTGCCTGAAAGATGATGCGAAGTGCTGAGCGAGGCGGTCTTGAGCTCGGAGGTATCCCGAACTGTAACAAGGTGGGTCAGTCCGGCGAAGTCTACCCCGAGCTGTTACATGGTGGCAGTTCGGCGAAGTCTACCTTGAGCTGTTACAAGGTGGCAGTTCGGCGAAGTCTACCCCGAGCTGTTACAAGGTAGTTCGGCGAAGTCTATCGTGAGCTGTTACAAGGCGGTCAGTTCGGCGAAGTCTACCCCGAGCTGTTACAAGGTGGCAGTTCGACGAAGTCTACCCCGAGCTGTTACAAGATGGTAGTTCGGCGGAGTGTGCCCTTGTTGCTGCCTAGGCTTGACCCCTTTTGCTGAGCTGTCGTTCCTGCCACGTGTCTCATAATAAAAAGGTCGGGCCAAATTTTCCTTCATCAAAACTTATATATAATATTTTATGTTACAAATGTATAAAATGATTTTTATGCATGTATTACGTATATAGAAAATATTGTATGTATTAATATTTTATATGTGTGTAGGCCTGGGCCAAAGTAAATACTGAAAGTAGGGGGGGGTTATCTTAGAAGGTACATATATGTATGCATTGGTTTATCTAAATCAAGGTTTTATTTAATGGATAAAAGTGCAAATAAATCAAACATACTTTTGTTGAATGAAATTGACTTGGGGTTTGCTCCCCTATATTTACCAAAATAGGGGAGCTAGAGAGTCAAATTTGGTGTTGGCTTTACTATTTTGTTTACTATTACCAGATTAATGTTCAATTCACAACATCAAAGGAGACTGGAGACAAGTGCTTAGGCTTCAACTAGCCTAACAATTTATGGGGATGGGCACAAGTGCAACGTATGTGTGTGTGTACAGTACAAATAAAGAAAAAAAAAGGACTCACCAAAGTCAACATGCGTCGGAACCACCACTTTGTCTGCTGGTAGTGGATCTTTTTTCTGAATTGATAAAGCTTCCAACTGCAGGAACATGGAAACTACAACAAAAAAGCTCCCCATTTTTTCTCTCACAACCCTCTTCCTCAGATCCAAGGACCAAAATCCAGCTAATCCGTGTAAATAAGCTTCCATCACAACCTTCAACAGCAACGATACTCCAAGGCAGAAAGCAAATTTGGCTATTCGACGACTGATTGTTTTGGATTTGAAGGTGGCGCTAACCAAATTAACAACTGAAGCACAGGCATAAAGAGGAAGCCACAAATACCAATCTAGAGAGACCAAAAACAATGAGAAAGAATTACTAATTAGGAACATCTAGGCAAAGGCAAAGGCAAAGTGGAAGGTTACCTGGGTCGTCCAGTTGAACTGATGCCGAGTAAGCGAAAAGAGAAGCCAATAACAGGGAGCATGAAGCGAACAGCCTTGCAGGTCTACCCATTTTCTTCCCGGAGTTGGGAGCTTGGCGAGGCATCTCATCCAGTCATATAACAGTCAACCTTTTCGGCAACCAACTACTAGTAATTTTGTTTATATATACATATATTAGGTGTTGTTTGTTTTCCAGCCGAAAGTTTTAAAAAGCTTTTCAACGTGTGAGAGAGAGAGAGAGAGAGAGATCAGTGCAAGGGCGCACACACAAGGTCAACAGGCTATTCTCAATGGGCTTTAACCATTGGATCAGGGTATCCAATCTGAAAGCTTGAGGCCCAGAAGGCCAGCTCGACGGCCTGAGGCATGAACCAGCATAGTTTTAAACTAATTATGTATCTACCATGTATACATAATAAAAATGCAAATACTTGTAAACATTATAACAAAGGATCCTCATTTAAATGAGCCGGATCTTTATAGCAGCAAATTGTGCTTCATATATGGATCCTATTGTGTATGCCTTTACTTTAGAATCAGGCCCATTTGAATGTATATCTGATTTTGTCGGAATTGCTACAGATCAGATCATCAGATGGGAAAGCAGAGAACGGTCTCAACTCTACCCATTACAAGCTTATCGAATAAAATAATAAACAAAGAAAAACTCAACTCTACCCACTACTTTGTTTCAACCTGCAGCTTTTGCAATCTCACCCACGGACAAGTGTTGAGTGCAGACCGTCTACCTCTATAATTTTATTGAAAAAGGGTGAATGACATGATGTTGGTATAGCTATTATTCCAGTTGAGAAGGCCAGTTTTGACTTTTTATTTATTTATTTGCTTCATCAGTTTGGACTATTAATGAGATACATTGCTTCGTGCCATTATCGCACTGCCCCATACACCCAACCAACCATAAAGTTGTAAATGCACGTTCTTTCTTTAATGGATCGACTTGGACCCATTTGGGTTCACGGATAATTTTCTCCGATATAATATCATATGGATGAGATACTTTCAGATGTAATTTTTTTGTCAATAATTTTAAAATATGTAAAATAGTATGTTTTAACAAATTCTACTATAAAACAAGATATGTATATATTAAAAATTCAATTTAGTTTCATGAAATATAATTATGTAAGTCTTTGAAAAATTATATTTAGTTTTGAAACTAGACATACATGCATGATATAAGCATATCACAGGGGATACCCATGTCGGATATGGAAAATGGACTCTCCATTTCCTGGAATCCTGGATATGTAAAACAGATAGAACCTTAAAGAGTTGGGCGAGAAGATTACTTTTCTTTTCTTTTCTTTTCTTTTTTCATTTATTTTTTCCACTGAGTAATAAGTTAATGGGCATTACTTGGCCAACATGTTGTTGACGAGTCAAAGAAATATTATATATCATGCCCACTTTGGATTAAACTCATAAGTTTTAATACTTAATACTTGAAAATTTGATGAGGGAATACCTTTTAACTTACTACGGCTCCTTTGTCTTTGTCTGCCTAAACCAAATTTATCATCACGAATGGGCTCCGGTAGAGGAATTAAATTTAGAAATGGAGTCTTCTTAATATCTTGGACTCTTTAGCTATTATTTAAAGCATGGTTTTTAGAAATTGGATCGAAAATGGAACCATTTTGGAAACTGATCCTGAGTCAAACTGTTTGACCATTTAGCCCAATTCTAGGTCAGACGGTTTTACGATTCAAAACCTGGCCTGAACTCATGATTGGTTTTTGGGTCTTTCAAAATTATGGTTTAAAGCATGGTTTTCAAAATTAAATCGGACTGGACGGTTAGACCGGAAAAACTGGAAACCAATTAGATGGTTGGTTCCATTTTTCCCAAAACTGGATTTTTACCAAAAAAATATTGATTTGGTCAGTGAATGGCTGACCCGGGTGGTTTTGACTATTTTTATTTTAAAAATTTTTTAATTATTTTTAAGAACAGGCTGATAAATCGGTTCAAACAGTTGGATCATTCAACCCAGAAACCAGACCCCTGACCAGTTTGTCGATTTTAAAAACCTTGGTTTAAAGCCCAAATAACTAAGACAATATTTGAACCTTTGAGGTATTAGCTAGGCTGATTTACCCTGCTTCTTCTAATGCATTTCAAGGAGAGTGGCCATTTCTGAATCCAGTTCAACCTTCACAGGACGTTAAGACCCCATAAAGCTGGGGTCAATATAATGGACCTTTATGAACCGGATCCGGTAGGCAC
Source organism: Nelumbo lutea (assembly GCF_056320005.1). Taxonomy (NCBI): domain Eukaryota; kingdom Viridiplantae; phylum Streptophyta; class Magnoliopsida; order Proteales; family Nelumbonaceae; genus Nelumbo; species Nelumbo lutea. Next base: position 115,594,793 of record NC_142684.1, read on the forward strand.
ACTCAGTCACTCAGAAAAAAGCACAACATAATTTTATTGACAATGTGGCCTGTTCACAAATGTATATAAAGTGGGCTACAAGATATTTAGGGACAGGCGTCAACTGTAAACATACTAATTATTGCTTATTTTGTCCAGTCTCAACCTTAGTGTCCGTTTGAAAAGGCTTAAGTGGACATTCATTCAGCTAAGCTGGCTCAGCTGCCTTTTAGTGGCCAGTCCGAAAACGTTGAAAGCCAATTAGGGCTATCCGGATTTTTCATCAAATTTGCTTAAAGGCTGTTCATATAGGAACTGTGTGATTCAGCCTCCCAAACGGTCACTTAATTTGCTTCTTTTAACTCTTAAACACGGGATTGACTTCATGTATCCTTTTGAGTGGAGCATAAGAACTTAAGAAGCATAAACTTTTTAGGGCTCAGGTCGGGTTAGGTCGGGTTGAGGCCAACCCTAACTCAACCTTAATCCTAATTTAACTTGATCTATCCAACTCTAATTCTAACTCTAATTAAATTCCTTCAATTCTAATCTAATTCAATTCAATCCGAAGTTAACTTTGGGTTGGGCCCAACCCAATCTTTTTCCCATCCCTTATAATCTTGTAGAACTTCTTAATCTCATATCTTAACTCAACTTTCACTATATATATATATATATATTAATCCTATGTTTTATTAGTATTTGTTTGTTGATGTTTTTATTGGTTCCTTAAGTGCAAAATTCAGAAAAAAAAAAGTTTTTGAAATGACTATAGTTTATTATGAATTATGACTTATAATATAACTTTCATGGGCAGCAACCTATGGGTGGTAAAACAGCAGAGAGGAGGAAAATATTCAAAAACGTAAAATATGTTATTATGGTTTTAGTATTTCTAATTAGAATAAAGTGAAGTGATTATCTTAAAAAAAATAAATGATAGGGGGCTATATAATTATCATGCATATAAACAAATCAATATATGATATATATATAATATATTTATATATGATATATAATATAAAGTCAGATTCGAATTGAATTGGATTATCTGAGAAATTAACCCTAACCCGAGCATCAACCCAACCAACCCAACCTGACTTTTTCAAATTAAATTAGGATTGGGTTGAGGCCAATCCAGCACAACTTGCAGCCTTAATAAACTTGCATATAGTGATTCTAATTGGGTGTGGGGATGAGTTGGATCCGGCTTGGGGTTTGAACCAACAAAACCAACATTATTGAGAGTGGTAGTATATAACTATATATCAATCTTTTATTTGAGATACTATTTATGTATGCATGTATTCGTCTTTTATAAGTCCGGATTTGGGTAGACCCAGTACTAACCCAGTCAATAGTCATAGTCAAGTCCAATTTCAAAGAATTGATCCAACGAAACTGGGACCTGTCCACCTTGTTGTAACAAGATAGGTTTGATGGGAAAGGCCTGTCTGGTCGATCCAGACCATTGACAATATAGTTCTTTATCCATTTTGGGTATATCTACAGATACATAGTGAAGTCTCAGTACCTTCGGTGGACATATAAAAGCCTAGGTTATGGATTTGGTCGGTCGCCTTCAATTTTTCAAATAAAATAATCATAAAGCCTATGGCTATATTTTATTTGGTTAGTTATATATCCCTTCATTGTAATATCATTCTTTAGGTTTAGTTTGGGAAATTAAATATTTTGTATTCTTAAACCTTATTTGTATTATATATATTTGTATTTTGTATTTGTATTCTTATTTAACTAAAAGGAGTATAAATATAAATATGTAGAATGCAAAATCTTATATTTGTATTATTTTGTATGTATTTATATTGTATATATTTATATTTGTACTCTTTTCATATTGAGCCTTAATGGTTCGTTTGGATTCCGATAAAGGATGGGATGAGAAAGGAATATATATTTTTCCCATTTCTGTATTAAGTATTTGTTTCTTAAGAAATAGTATGATCAAAATTTATTTTCCTGTGTTTGTTTTCTAAGAAAATTTAAGAGGAAACATATTAAACCAAGTTTGTTGTTTGTGATGACTTGAGATCAACTGAACAAAAAAAAAAAAAAGGTTTGAATCAAAAGTTGGACACAAAAATATCATATCTAAGATCAACCGAACTAAAAAAAAGGTTTGAAACAAAAGCTCGACACAAAAATATCAAATTTGGTGATAAGAGGAACTCCAGATTTAGAACAAACATATTCCAAAAGCTAGATTTGGAGCTCGGGGCGAACAAACTCAAATGGGTGTCAGTATAGAAGCTAGATCTAGATCAAAACATGCCAGGAGCTAGATCTGGATAACCAAGGACGAAGGGAGCCTGCAGTGAGATTTCAAGGGGAACCTATCCAATAGAACAGGTCAAGAATGGTATAAAAATGAACGAAAATGCCGAGATAGTGCTGGATCTAAGCTTAACATTCAACGAGAACACTGGAGATGACGTTGGAGATGTTAACATTGGACAACTTGAAGGAAGGAGACGATGTCTGTGAGAGTGGCTCTCGACAATATTTTCTCACCGCTTGCCTATTTTTTCTTTTCTTAGCAGGGTCTCACCATTTTAGTGCACCCCGCTTATTGATTTTTGGGAACACATCCCTAGTGTTTCCCTTTCTTTCCTAGGTTTTCCTTTGAAACAAATACACACAAAACCAAATATTCCCCAAAGATGCTTCCCCTCCCATCCATTTGTCGGAAATCAAACGCACTATAAAGGACAGGCTTGGGACTTCTTACTTAGGTTGTGTTGTACAATCTTGGAGTAAAAAAAAAAAAAAAAAATCTTTGCTCTTCCAAATTGGAACCAATCATTGTTGTAAAACAGTTGTTGATCTAGGTAATTGAATTATTTGACCTGAGAATTGGTCATCTATGGTTGTATTTTGCACTTCGCGTGATTTTCAAAAACCATTGACTTAGTTAGTGAAGTGCTAACTCGGATCGTTCAACCATTAAACAATTCAACCCAATGGATGATTTTTAGATCAATTTTTATTTTAAAATGTCATGGCTGTTGGACAACTAAACCATTGACCTGGAAACCAGTGGCCAGTGTGGTGGTTCCATTTCTCGATCAAGTTTTAAAAGTTTGGAATCTGTCTAATGGAGCCTTAGAAAAAAAAGACAAATAATTATGGGGCTTAGTGGTGAACAATTAAGATCTTATCAATAATGATTTTTACTATTTGTTAGCTTCTCAACAAAATCATCTGTCTATTTACCAAAAAAAAAAGAGTCATTCATCCAATCCGATGTCATGTTGAATAGAGGGGATATGATTTTAACACTTGATTGCAATAAACCACTGGCTTGGTTAACTAGCTAGATGATCTTATTGGTTTAATTGTTAACTTATTTGACTAGGTCAATGAGTCATGGATAAGACATCTCGTCCTACCCTTTGGATTAGAATATTAGGGTACGATGGATATAAATGTTATGAGAAAAGGGGATAAGAATGAGAGTGAGAGGAGAGTCTGTCATCTCAGAGAAGGGAAGAAAAGGAAGGTTGAGAGAAAGAAAGAGAATGGAAGAAGAAAAAGACGTGTGGGTGACCTGTAGCAGCGACGACAGGGTGACCTTTAGCGACAATGACAACGGTGACCTATAGTGGCATTGAATCTCTCTCTTAGATCTCTCTCTCTCTCTCTCTCTCTCATATCTCATGTATGGAATATCTGAGATCGATCATTGTTTCTCTTTGTTTTTTTCTCTATTTTTTGTTTTTTTTTGGAAAAGTTTAAATAAAGTATATTAGACTGCAAATTGTTGCTTGGGTCGAATAGTTCAATGGTTAGACCGTGCGGGTCAATAGTTTGTTGACCAATTCAATGTTTTTTAGTAAAAATAATAGTTCAACACTTAAATGGAACTGGTACCTTGACCAGTTTCTGAGCTGAACAATCCGACCATCCAGGTCAATGATGGTTTTAAAACCATGGGAATTGGAATCAAAATACCTTGGAATTGAAATTGGAATGTTCTATTTCCATAGTCTATTTGGTTCAAAAGCGAATCAGAATCGAAATTGAAATAAAATGGACAAGAGAGGGTGAGAGAATGACCATTTCAGTAGGAATGGGAATGAGATTCCGATTATGCCCAACCAAACAACTGGAACATAATAACCTATTCCAATTCTAATTCCAAACCCTTATTCTTGTGAACCACGCAAGCTCTATTGCTATTAAGAAGAATAATTATAACTTTTCACACTTTTTTTGTTTAATACAATAAATATATAATGTTAAAGACATTCTCACATTCTTTTTTATTTTTTATTGATTTATGGCATCACAAATTAACTTGTTTGATTGGGAGGGAAATATTGTTACAACTGATTTTTAGAACATTGGTTTTTGTTAGTATTTTATCCCATGGTCAAATCAAGTGGTTTGACAAGTCAATCTATCACCTTAAAGGATTCTGGGTCCATTTAATAGAAAAAATGCTTATTTGCAAAAATTCCATTGATTAATATGGTGACCTAGCTAATTTAACCACTGGACCACTTTACTTGGTCAATGGGGTCACAAATTAGACCTTAATTCTCTTTTTCCCCCTAAATTTTGTATTCCATTTCCATTATTAGTAGAAACAATTCCTATTTTTCAAGTTACTTTTTAATATGTTGAATATGTTACATTAGAGATGTAGCAATTTTTATATTTATTATAACTTTTTATATTTTTATCTAATTTAAATTTTCATTGTTTAATTATGACATGGGTGGACCAAGGGATATCGATGGGTTGGGTTAAATGGTAAAACTAGCTTGACTTGATACTATCGGCTTAGGGTCAGGCATATTCAACTTTATGGTCGGGTTAGGGTTTTTGATTCTTTGACCCGAGCTGGATTCAAGTTTCGGATTACCTGTTCTACTAGGTCATGATACCCATGCATATATACATTGTATTCTTGTATTCTTTTTTTTTTTTTTTAAATGGAGAAAGTGACACCTTAGAATCTTTAAAACTAAATTCGTAATATAAATTAATGGGTTTTAGGTTTCTAAAACATGTTAAAAATTACAATTGAAATGCTACGGATCATGTTGGGCTGGTGTCATGTTAGATCCTATAGGATCATGTTGGGTTTGTTTATTATACATTTTGATTTGGACTAGTTCGGGTTTGGGTTGGGACACTGGAGGGTTGAGTTAGGACTGAGGCAAGCCCATACCAAATCCAACCTGTTGACATCCCTAGGTGGACCAATTTGATCCAAAAGTTTGGACCGTTGGCACACAACCTAGATAGAAAAGCAATTATTTAACCATTTTTAATTTTGTACTTTATTAATAAAAATAATTCTTATTTAACATCACATATATTTTTATTTAATATGATTAATATATATTATATAATATTAGAGATATGTCCAAAAGCGTATTTGTAGGATCCCAAATTTTTTGTTATAAAAAAACTGCAAATAAGATGGTTCAAACCTATGCATACAAGTTGAATCAGCAAGCCTACAGTTACACCATGCTTCACTTAACTATTATAATTTCATTGTTTATAAATTTTAAATTTTAGAAAATTTCTCTTCTCAAATTTCAATGCATCTCTATCAATTTCTTTTTTCAAAAATTAATTAACCGTTAAAATTAATATTTATAAATATTAACAAAATTTATATTAATTCGTGAGCTTAGCATCAATCCATGAAGTTCAAATCAGATAAAGCATCAACCTAACCGAGGGACTGGGAGCCGCATATAGTCTTCCTTCATGAAGTTCAAGAGATCCCGAGAAGAGTTAAACACATGTATACTTCTTTGCATAATTCCTAAATTAACAAGGAAGTTTGCACATCTGTTCCTTTCCCGAAGCGTATGAGAAAATTTGATTCTCATAAAGTTAAACAGACCTGTAATCTCTCTTAAAAAGTAGACCTTCATTATCGATCACAATCCACTTCCACATCCTTCATACCTTTTCAAAACAAAGCTTAAGCCCTTCATGGATAGCCATGCATTCGGCTCTAAGAGAAGTGCCATGACCATAGAAATTGTAGAAAATACCATTACAATCTCGAACAATCCCTCCACCAACACTGTCTCTTGGGTTGCCGTGACATGCTCTGTCAACATTAATTTTAAATTGGAATTGAGAAGGGAAGTGCCAATAGATTTTCTTTTCCTTTGATTGGCAAAATAGGAATATTCAAAACTGGCCTGTAAAATTAGAGGAGTGCTATCTAGATATGAAGCCTTACCATAATCCAGATTAATTAATTTCCCGCAACCACCTCTCAATTTTCTTTATAAGAGTCAAAGTAGAGAAACCCTTTCCTTCCTTTCAGACCTTCGAGAGCATCCTCGCATCGTTCTTTCCAAATCATCCACAATAATTTACAAGGGGTGGTTTTTAATAAGCTGGTGAGATTGAGAATCATACCAAAATGAGTTGTCACCTTTCCCCACAACCCAAACACAATGTTGCATCGCCATTTCTTTAACCTCCCACAATTCATTCTAATTTTTGCATCCATTTCTTTTCTTTTCTAACAAAGCAAATGGTGATTGTTTTACATATTTTGAATTCATCAACTCAACCCAAAAACAACTCTTTTGGAGAAGTTTGAACCGGTTCTTTAATTTGAAACTTTTGAAATGTCAAAAAGAGATCTAATGCCCAAACCTCCTTCATTTCAAGGCATGCAAATTTTATGCCAACCAATCCAATGGTTCTCTTGCCAAATTCAGTAGAACCCCTAAAGAAATTTGTAAACAACTGATCAATTCTATTAATTACTGCTTTAGAGGGCAAATGACACTTAGAATATGAATTGGTATGGATTGAAGAACGTGCCTTATAAGCATCGACCTGCCACCTATGGAGAGAAGTTTAGCTTTCCAACCTTCTATCCTCTTTTGAATTTTTGCAATGATGGGTCCAAAATCAGCAGTTTTCAGCTTACCCACACCAATTGGATCTCCTAAATAAGTAAAATGAGGATGTTTCTGTTTAAAACTAGTAATGTTCTTGATCATATTTACCGTAGAAAGCTGCACTTTATGATGAACAATAAAGGACTTCTCTTTGCTCATTAGCTGGTCGGACGCTCTTTCATACACATTCAGGACAGCCATGAGATTTGTGATGCCTCTTGATGATGCACAATTCGCTCACTCTCTCGTCTTTGATGAGGTGGCTCGAACTAAGTCCAGGTCTGACAACGGTGAGCTGTGGTGCCGATCTGAGAAATTTTGTGAAGAGAGAAAGGTTAGAGTGCCTAGGTATATTTTGTCCAGGAAAACACTCTGATGCTTAAGTCAAAGAGGGGATTTGATGAGAATCTTTGAGGGAGCTCAAGAGCTCTAGTGCACATACCTTTCAGAGTGTCCCTGAGTTCTTTTTATAGTTATTGGGCATTCAGGTATCATTGACCAACGTCTTTGAGCTTTCTACGGAGCTATTCCCGCAGTTTGAGGGAATGTTGGGCCGTTAGTTACTAAATTCGCGCGACAGTTACAGGTCTCCTGCGGGTCTCGTGGTGCATAGTTCAGTGAGCTGTTTCTATAGTTTCAGTAACGGTGCTAGATGGTGTGCAAGACGGTTTCAGGCAAGCTGCCATTATCGGTGGGACGAGCTTGCCTCAGCTTGTTCGTGCTCCTGTTATAAGCCGCCACATGCTGATTTGGTGAGTCATTTTGCTGAGTTGGACGTTGTGTTGCTACCAGCGTCCACGTGTCCACCGTCAAGTGGATTGACCAAAATGCCCCTCATCAATTGCCCCCCACTCTCGAGTCACTACATAGTAGGCAAAGAGAACTAGCGGGCATTGGACAATATCCTTTCGATGAAAAAGGGTTTCAAGTTGTGTCCCTGCTATCTTAAGTCTCTTTTTCCTAACATCGACAACAGCTCCGTTACTTCTCGAAAGGTGCCGTTTGAGCTTGTCACTTAGGTGGACAAGGAGCCATTGACCCTGTCAGTGGAAGAGGAAGACGGCAAAGAGGGGTTTGAAGGGGGAAATGCTGGCGAGGAGGCTCAAGATGATGTTGGTGGTGACGAGTAGCCTACTTCTCAGCTTGGCCGATGAATCTGTAGTAATCTTTAGTGATTCTTCTCAGTTGTTCCGGGGGCTTTACACTCCTATTAAGATCTTGGGGCCTGTGTGCTCTGTATTGTTCAAACTCATGAAACCATTTTTTTTAGGCGGTCACTTGGCCTGCCTCTTGTAGGGGGGATAATTTCGGCTCCCCTTTTTCCTTCTTTTAGTAATAAAGGAGTTTGTTTCTTTCAATGTTCCGTGCTTGTCTTTCCTGTGTGACTTAGTTGTGTTGTGTTGTTCCGGGTTCCTGTATTGCCTACTCGTTCAATCTAACCTATGGATTTGAAGTTGTGATACCAATAGAAATAGAAACTCCAACCTTGCAATCTGCAGTATACACCGAAAAATCAAATGAAAAAGAGCTACGAGTTAACCTCGACCTATTAAAAGAAACCAGAGAACTTGCTCACATTCGGACTGCAACATACTAATAGCGTATTGCGCGATACTATAACGCTAAAGTTAGAAAGTGTAACTTCATAGTTGGCGACCTAGTACTCAGGAAAATCATGATGCCTGAACATGGAGTAGGAGAGCTCAGTCTAAACTGGGAAGGTCCCTATAGAGTCTTTAAAATTTTCGGAGGAAATGCATATGAACTTGAGACACTTGAAAGCAAAATGGTTCCCCAGGCGTAGAACATAGACAACCTGTGCCGGTATTATGCCTAAAATGGGGATTCAAATAGCTCGCTAGATCCAGAAATCAGCCAGCCCACCTGTGGCACCTGCAATAAGTGAACTCAAAGGTTATCCTACATAAGTGCATATGCTAGAAAGAGATTGAATTTCGATAACAAGCCATGACCGTGTATTCCGAAGACAATAAAATATTCATTTTTCTAACATGATAAAAATCATGAAGCACACTTCAAAAGCATATCATCTATTCTTGTTCTATGTAACATGTATATGTTACTACTGCACAAACACCACACACTTCAGAGAAGCAATAGTCTATAGCCAAATGCCAAAGAAATATTCCTTATTGAATCTGGTGTTTGAATGGTCCTAATTATACAAGCATGAGCATTTTGTTGCAATTGCAACATCAAGAACTTTACCAAAACAGTATCTATTGCAGATTATGTTATCAAGGGCATTTTGGTGTGACTATATATACCATTCTCCCCACCTTAAATAATGAACTGAGGCATATTTCAATGTTTAATTAACTTCAAATCATTTTGTTTACCTAATCTTAAAGAATGGAATGTATTTCAACATCTATAGATGATATTTCTATCATATTGCCACGCTCTACCCAAAGAGCGCTGGAATCTCCTAGTATAATGTTTACCTTGTTTTCATACTTGTGTTAAAGTATTATTGGATAATTATGTAATGCAAGAAAATTTGGCCCTTACATTCAACTATCAGATGATTAGAATCAAATGTTCCATGTTCGGAACCTTTAGTAACAATAACAGCTCGTAGCATTCAATTTTTTTTTCTAGCGGAGTATAGTGTGTAGGTTTGGCTTACCAAGAGTACTAGTCTTCGACAATGAAAAATAGTTTGAAGACATTAAGTTTCAATATTGGTGCGAACAAATGGGAATAAGGCAGAAATTCACGTCGGTAGCACACCCCCAAGCCAATGGGCAAGTTAAAGTCACCGATTTGGTGAATTAATCCACGACTACTACCAAAAATTTACTCTATCGTTTAGTTGGTGGAAAGGGCCCCAACAAATCTGTGCCCCATTGCGCGAACGATCACGGGCTGATCAGGTATCTTAGGTTGACAGCAGGTTGATGTAGGATGTTTGTGTGTCAGTGACATTTATCGCACCGTTGGACCAGCTCGGCTACGTCAACTTTCATGGTGGGCCAATAGTATCCTTGTCGTAAGCCTTTCTGGGCAAGGGCCCTGCTTCCTAGGTGTCCTCTACAAAGGCCCTCATGGATCTCGTGTAGAACTTGGCTCGCCTCACTCGCCTTAGGCATCACAAGTAGGGCAATGTGAAGGATCTCCTGCAGAGCAGCTCGCTTACTATCACATAGTGGGCTGCCTGTCGCTCTATTCGCTGAGTTGCATTTCTTTCTGTTGGTAGCATTCCAAGTTTTAGGTAGTTGTAGATTGGGTCGATCTGGCTCGGCTCTGTGTTTGCGATGTTGGTGATTTCCTCACCTGCCCTTTTCTATCGAAGAGTGAGGTAATTCTTCTTTGTAGATAGTTCAGTTTTTCGAGTCAATTGTGCTCGCAAGTTTAGAAAGGGCATCAACCCCTGTGTTTTTCGATCTCAGAATTTGTTGGAGATACCAAGAGTTGAAACTGGGGAGTGGCTCTCTTACTTTAGGCTTGGTATGCTGCCATGGAGGGTTCCTGTGCTTCGTAATCCCCATTTACCTGGTTTACGGCAAGCAATGAATCACTACATATAATTATGTGTCAAGCTCTCACTTCTTTTGCCAGTGCTAAGCCTGCTAGTAGGGCCTCATATTCAGCCTTGTTATTCAATGCTCAGAATTGAAATCAGAGCGCGTATTCTAGCTTTGTCTTGCAAGGTCCATCTAGAATTAATCCAGCTCCCCTCCTACCCTAGTTGGATGAGTTGTCTACATGAAGTATCCAAGGCTCTGTATCCCAGCTTGCTATCTTATGAGGTGGGGGTATCAAGCTGGATGACTGTCCGGGCAACGGTGACCTGAAGGTACACTCGACATGGAAGTCTACTAGGACCTGCACTTTTATTACCGCACACGGTTCAAATTGGATATCGTATTCGTTGAGCTTGATTGACCATTTAGTGAGCCTTCCTAAGACCTCAAGCTTCAGGAGGACTTGCTTCAGGGGTTTGTCAGTTTGCACCACTATGGTGTGGGCTTGGAAATAGGGCCTTAACTTTCGCGCGACTAGTACCAATGCAAAGGCGAGCTTCTCTATATTGGGGTACCTTGTCTCAGCGGCGTGGAGAACCCTGCTAACATAATACACATGTGGCTGTACTTTGTCTACTTCCCTCACAAGGACTGAGCTTATCACCTCGTCACTTGTAGAGAGGTAGAGCTTGAGCTCGTCTCCTTCCTTTGGCTTGGTCAATAGGGGGGCGAGCTAAGGTATCGTTTCAATTTGTCGAAGGTGAGCTGACACTCTTCAGTCCACTCAAAGGCCTGGTTCTTTTTTATGGCCTTGAAAAGGGAAGGCACTTCCCAACTGATTTAGACATCAATTGGTTCAAGGCTGCTATTTGTCCTGTTAGTCTCTGGGTTTCTTTAACTGAACTAGGTGGTCTCATGTCTAGGATAGCTTGAATCTTCTCGGGGTTGGCCTCTATACCACGTTGGCTGACGATGTAACCCAGGAATTTGCTAGAGGTTACACCAAAAGCGCATTTGTTTGGGTTTAATTTTAAGTTATCTTTACGTAGAACATCAAACACAAGTTTTAAATCGGAAACTAGATCTTTTGAAAAAAGCATTTTTACAACCATGTCGTCAACATAATATTCAGCTTTATTGCTAATCAACTCAGAAAAAACAAAGTTTACTAAACGCTGATAAGTCGCCCTAGCATTTTTCAAACTGAATGACATGACCTTGTGGTAGTATAAGCCTGTCTCGGTGGTGAAAGCGATCTTTTCGCTGTCTTCTGGGTCCATTAGAATTTGATGTAGCCTGAATAGACATCCATGAAACTGAGTAGTTCATAGCTTGAGGTCGCATCTACCAAGCGATCTACATTGGGTAGGGGGAGCTATCTTTTGGGCAGGCTCGGTTCAGGTCTATAAAATCTATGCACATCTACCATTTGCTGCTTGCTTTTTTTACTAAGACCGGATTGGCAACCCAGCTTGGGTACTAGACTTCCTTAATGAAGTCATCTGCTAACAACTTTCCCATTTCCTTGTTTACTATGTTCCACCTTTTCGAGGCAAGGTTTCTCTTCCTCTGCGGGATTGGTTTGACTGTAGGGTCCACATTAAGCTTATGAGTTATCAAACTAGGGTCTATATCAGGCATTTTAGCACCTGACCAGGTGAAAATGTCTAAATTATTTAATAGAAAACTTACCAATTCAGATTGCAACGGCTCCTTTAGGAGGGCTCCTATCTAGAGTACTTTCTCAAGCTCAGTTTTGGAGACCTGTACCACTACTGTTTCTTCAATTGGGCGAGCTCTTTCTTCCTCCTCCGGTGGTGGCTCCAAATCTATATCAATTATCATTTTGCCTTTGGCTTTCAACAAAGCCACATAACATTTTCGGGATTCTAGTTGGTCACCTCGTAACACTTCTACCCCCGTATCTGTTGGAAATTTTAGTGCGAGGTGGTACGCTGAGATCACAACTCACAGTGCATGCAATATTAGTGATGCGACAACCACTAGAAAATCATGTTCAAAATGTACTGTGTGGGGTGGCTAGCCCACCTCAACTAGCAGCCTAACTTTGCCAATCGAGCAAACCACCTCATCATTGAATCCTACTAAGGGTACGTCAGCAGGTTGTAGGTCACCTTTGCTAAGTTCCATCTTGTTAAAAGCTTTTACGAACAAAACATTTTCCAAACTGCTTGAGTCCACCAGGATCCTTTTCACTTTGAAATCATTGATGAGTAGTTTCACCACTATGGCGTCATCATTGGGGTATTGAACCCCTCACATATTGTCTTCTATAAAATAGATGACTTCCTCCTTTCGTGGGCACTTACATGGCTGGATGTCCTCTTGCTTCAATTCTCGCATTGCGTTCTTCCTGGCTGATGTGGTACAACCCGCTATTATTGAGCCCCCAGTAATTACATTTATGATCCCTTGAACCAGCATTTCTTGTGTTTGCTTACTTTGCGTAGTTTGATCCTACTGCCTGTTGACCTGAGTTGCCTCCTTGCTGGTTCCTGCTTCGGGCTATCGTTCATCCTTAATGAAGCATTTTAGGTAACCTCGTTTGATGAGGTCTTCTATTTCATTCTTTAAATTCCAACAATGCTCTTTGTTATGTCCAAAATCCTTGTGAAAATGACAATATTTATTTAGGTTCCAAGTGTTGGGGTCTCCCTTCATCTTGGGAGGCCACTTTACGTAATCATTGGACTGAATTTGCATTATGATTTTCTTCCTCCTGGTGTTCAACTGGGTAAACACCCTCATGTATGCCGGTGGTGTTGCTGCTCGTTGCCCTGTCCTTCTAACCGACGACTTGCTTTTTTGGCATGGCGAGCTGCTATATCTTCTCCTCGGGGATTTGCTCTTTCTGGGCAACCTGCTTCTTCGCCTAGTTATGCTCGTGCTTGCTTCTTCGTCAGCTACGTCCTTTTGGTTGTCTCACATTCTGTGCCTATTGCTTCTTCTGCTCTGATGAAATCGTTGGCTACTTCAAGGAATTTCTCCATGGTAGTCGGGGGAAGCAATTCAATTTTCCACTTCAACTCACAGTGTTTAACTCCTTTCTTGGCTGTAATGAGTTGTATAGAGGGATCCAGGTCCCGAATTTGCTGCAGTTCCATGTTGAATCGTCAAATGTAGTCCCCCGGTGTCTCATTGGGCTTTTGCATGATGTTGAATAGACATGTAGCCGATTTTGAATGCCACTTGCTGGTGACAAACTGATTGATAAAGAGTCTAGGGAACTAGTCCTAGTTCTTAATAGACCCTGGGCCAATCCTGAATACCAGAGCCATGCTTCTTCCTTCAAAGTGGTGGGAAACGCAATGCACATATTGGCGTCATTTTCTCCATGGAGGAGCATAAGAGCTTGAAAGCTATTTGCATGCTCTACAGGGTCTGTCTTTCCCTAGTAGGATTCGAGGGCGGGGGCCTGGAAGTTTTTGGGCCATGGTGCTTTGAGAATTTTGGGTGCCAGGGGAGTCTCACAGGTTAAGCTATGCTATTCTAAGAGGGAGACCATTTTACCAGTTGCAATGCTGCATTCTCCAAGTGGTATCACACCTTTTGGCCGAGTGAGATGTATTTTCTTTCCTGCACGGTGGGTCCATTTCTTTTTCTTGGTATACTTGACGGAAGTTGCATTGGACCTGGTCGGTGCATCTGCTTGACTCTCTGTTGGTACTTGTTCATTCTAGACCGCCGCTTCTTCTTTATCGGGGACCTAAAATTGGCTTTGCATTTGCTGGGGAGGTGGGTTTTCATGATTTGAGATATGACAAGAAGGTTGTTGGCTGTCGCGAGGTTGACTTCCTCTCGGTATTTGTTGATTGTCCTACTAAACCGATTGATCTGGTACTACAGGATGCGGTTGATGGCGTTGTTGTTGCTGCTGTTGAAGAGGTTGCTATTGCTGTTGCTGTTGAGCTTGCGATCGTTGTCATTGCTGGATTGGTTGTTGTTGTTGTCCAGTAATGATTACAAATTTGTTCTCCCACGGTCGCATTTGTTCTATCATGTTGTGGACGTATCGTACCGAATCATTAAACTGTTGTATGTCTACTACTGCGGAAGGTGCCACAGGAGGTGGGGGTGGCATGTTCAAATTGTATTGTACATCAGCTGGTGGTAAAGGAACGCCGATTTGGCCTATTGTGATTGTTGGCATTTGGCCGTTGATGTTGTTGGCAGAAGCATTGCCAGAAGATACCATTGAAAGGTTTCTTTGAGGAGAATTGAAAGAGATGAAGAGATGAATGAAAGAAAACACTAGCTTTTTGTTATGTTTCCCAAAGATGATGCCAATTGATGATGCACAATTCACTCACTCTCTCGTGTCTAATGAGGTCTCTCAAACTGAGTCCAGGTCTAACAACGACGAGCTATGGTGCCGAGCTGGGAGTTTGAGCTGAGAAATTCTGTAAAGAGAGAAAGATTAGAGTGCCTGGGTATATTTTACCCAGGAAAACACTCTGATGTTTAAGTCAGAGAGGGGATTTAATGAGAATCTTTGAGGGAGTTCAAGAGTTCTAGTGTGCATACTTTTCTGAGTGTCCCTGGGTTCTTTTTATAGTTACTGGGCATACAGGTATCATTGACCAACATTTTTGAGCTTTTTGTGGAGCTGTTTCCATAGTTTGAGGGAATGTTGGGCTGTTAGTCACTAAATTCGCACGGCAGTTACAGGTCGCCCGCGGGTCTCGTGGTGCATGATTCGGTGAACTGTTTTTGTAGTTTCGGTAATGGTGCTAGATGGTGCGTGGGACGGTTTCGGCGAGCTGTCATTGTTGGTGGGCTGAGCTCACCTCAGCTCGGTTGTGCTCCTGTTATAAGCTGCCACATGCTGATCTGGCGAGTTGTTTTACTGAGTTGGACGCTCTGTTGCTGACAGCGTCTACGTGTCCTCCGTCAAGTGGATTGACCAAAATGCCCCTCATCACCTCTCTTATCTCCTTTAGCAAAAATGACTGTATCATCTGCATAAAGACTATGGGTAACTTTCAAACACCCTTGAGAGAGGGCATAGTAAGAGACATAACCATTGTTGAAAATAGCTTTCAGCCCTCGACTGAATACCTCTTCTGCAAGAATGAAAATAGCCTGAGGGATCGAGAACTGTCAACCAGAGAACCAACAATTACACATTCATGAAATTCAGTTCATTTTGTCGCAGGCCTTAGCCATATATCCTGTTTAAATTTTACATTTCCTCCTTTAACTTTTCTCTTTAGATCAATCGCCACTTCTTGAACTACCCCAATATAATACTGTCACTTATATTTCTACCTTTAACATAAGCACCTTGTTCAGATGAAACCAATTTTGGTAAAATAATTGAGAGTGTCTCTGTTAATAATTTCGAAAAAATCTTATAGCAGAACTTACATAAATTGATAGGCCGGAGAAAGACCTTAGGGGTTCTCTTTCTTCGGAATCAAAACAATAAAGGTAGAAGTATAACAGAAAATCTCTGAGATAGTATTGCAAACATCGTTATGGACAATATCCCAACATTTCACAAAGAAAGTACCACCAAACCCAAAACTGTAGATATTATTAATGCATTTGAAATTTCCTAGTATATGTGTGCATGTTTTAATATTTACACCGTAGTCATGTACTGTTTGGGTCTTGGATGATATGAACTTTGGGTCCTACAACTGTCGAGTGTGAGTCTCATTTTCTGATGACCGGGACCCGTTAGAGTTGAATGACAACCCATCTTGACTCAGCCAGAGTTGAATGACTGCATTCACTGGGGCCTGACTACTGGGTGTGGGGGAACTAAAACTCGAGCAGAAGGCCAAGGCTAATAGAAATCCCATCAATCCATCATGCCGTGCTTTTGGTAAAAACTAGCTAAAGAGGCCAAGGGGGGTCCTGTGTAAACTGTAAAGCCTAAAACCAAAAAGACCTGTCGGCCGGTACTGGGCTTTGCAGTTTTGCAGGCCTCTAACCGTAAGGATAGAATAAAGATCTCTCGCTAAACCCAAGTGGAGGTGAAGGTGGAAGAAAGGACTACCACTGTCCATTAATTGAGACACGCCACACCTTTCAAAGTGGGATCGAGCTAGTGACAATTGAAATTATATTAGCCTTTGCCTCAGCTATCTAGCTATGATCCATCTATACGGTAAAAACAAAGGCTGCTTACCTCTTAGAATTGCATTTCAATTCGATGACGACACGTTTTAGACACTTTCAACTGTTTCTTCTTTGCTTTGCCTTTTTACCTTTTAACTTCCAGCACCACCCTCCTCCTTTTCTGGCTCGTACCATGAAAATATATGGAATTTAGATTACAGAGTTGTTTACTGCCTTCCATGGAAGTATCATTAGCAGGGCCTGTTATTGGGACCAACTCACACTACCCAGCAACCAGCATTCATTATTAAAGAAAAGCAATAAGTCAAAAGAATTTCGATGCTTTCCCTTTACTAGTTAGTTGCTACTTCATAACATTAGCGGTGGTGCCCCGTGCAGAGAGAGAGAGAGACGAGGTCCACGAGGAGGAGGTGAGCTGATGCAGATGCTCCCTAAACCTATACGCCCCGACATACACATATGGGTTTGAAATGAGCTTATTGATCTCGACGACGTCGACTGTTTATGAGATGGAATGATTTAGGATCATCCATCCCTCAGGTCGGCAAAACTAGATAGCTTCCTGAATATAACCATATATACCATGGGAAAGAGGTTTGAATCATCGTTGCGTCAGCTCTTTACGTACGTACATGTGGAAGTGGGTCCCATGTATCAATCTGACGTGGTATATCATAATTGGCCCAGTTTTCTCGGGTTCCTTTCAATTGGTAATGGATGGGGAAGTAATAGCCAGTGGGTGGAGCACTAGGTTTTAGTGCAGACTGAAGAGAAGGGGATCGAGGTGAAGGTTTATGTTATGATGAGATGGGTGAACGCCTCAGCCTTCTTTTCAAAGTAGTAGTGACTAGTGACTAGTTAGTGCGTGCATGTATCATGATGGGGGGTTTTGAAACTAAACCAGGAAGTTGTGGCCTTGTGCAATCCGGAGGAAAATGGAAGCAGGACTTAGCCAGCCAACTAGCTGTGTCATATGTAAACACTAAACAGGAAATGGACCGGTTTTGGGTTAGATCCATTTAAATCAAAATAAGATATTGAATTGGATCAGTTCAGATTAATGGTCCAAAGTATTTAATTTAATAGATTGGATCAAACATGGTTCATATTTAATGGATTTATATTGGGTTGAGTCGGATTGAACCGATATCTAATTCATTGATAAAAGATAAGAATACAAGTGTCAATGGTCCTAAGTATTCATCATCAGATTGAATTAGACCTGATCCATCTACAATGGATTCATATTGGACCAAATCCGATCCAATTGACACTCCTACAAGATAGGGTTGATCTATTGGAAGCAAATTTTCCAAATAAAATAAAAAACAGTTTGAATGTCCCCTCTTTCAATTCATTTGCATGATTCTATTCGATCACTTGTTTATTGCACCCCATGTGCGCCTTTTTAGCTCCTCCACTAGCGCAGCTGCATCGTTGTTCCTAAATCTTGGTTGCACCCCTTCAATTTTTCTATTTTCATCTTTTCTATTTTTTTTTTAATCTACTATATATAATAGGTTATATTTTACACAGTTTCATTAATTTCTGCCAACGCAAGCCTATAGAAATATAAATATAAATTCATGGACATACCTAACAACGCTACATTAATACATTCATAAGTCATAACCCAATGGCCTATATACAAAATATATAGTCGTAAGGGGGGAATTCGGCAACATGAGTTGTTGCAACTTACAACTGTGTTTGCTATTATCATTGTGTGTTGTCAAGCATTTGAAATTCTGGAGTTGTTGTGTGGATGTCTTGATTGTTCCTCCATTTTAAAACCAACACTACTTGAGAGTTCTGACGTTTATGAATTGACCTATTTAACCTAGATGAAGAAGATTAATGGTTCAACATCTGGATCAGATTTTAAAAAGATTGTTTCTTACTAACTTTTTCAATGTCCTGCTCAAAAAGTTGCAGAATTAGAAGGGTAAATCATGACCGATGTATTGTTATGTAACATAAATGTAATGTTGTCAAGACAAAAGTGAACTAAAGTATAAATTTATCCTGAACCCGTATTTACACTCTATTTATATTATTACCAAATGCAGAATAAGAAAAAAATCGTATATCTTACAGTACAATCTGGAAAAATAGAACAGTAAGGTTTTTGATAATAGAGGAGCCCACCTCCCATTATTCTTGAAAGAGCCTCAGCTTGTTTTCTAACTTAAAAACAAAGCCTCCAAGAAATAAAGGGTACCGAACCTACACAAATCATATGTTAGATATTATATACCTTCGAATTCGGGTATTGATGCTACTTATAACTCAAATAAAATGTGCTCGGGTGCTGCCATTGCTAAAGATTATATTGAGAGAGTGTTGGATTATAAAGCCTACAAATTAGGAAATTAATTCCTCATCTAGTGGAAGTGTGGATTGCTTGGAAAGCCCACAATTTGGCTTTGAATTCCAAAGAATTCCTGGTGATTATTTCTTGTTTAAAAAAGAAGGTGGAGCCCCCATGTAGGGAGACGTTGCTTACCATAGGACCTTTTGCGAAGCAAATCAAGCAGCGGAATGGTTGGCGCACAAGGCTCTCGCATTGGTACTTACTTTTTTTAAAATCTTTTCCCATATCTATGTTAAGGACAACCAAACACCATAAAAATAGAAAATTTCACCGTATCATTTGTTTTGTTTTCCTTCATTTTAGGTGCAACGAAATGGAGCCTTCTAAAAACTTAAAAGTGAAAAGAGAAAAAAAAAAAAGAAAACTGCATCACTTTAATAAAATCTCTCTCTCTCTCTCATCGATGAGACTGAATTAAAAATTTCGATTAATTGAATCGATCAGCTCAGTATTTTTGAAAAACCAAAGGTACTAATTTGGTTCGGTTAATCAATATAAAAAACCAATGGTTAATCGAAAACTGATAGGTATACATATATATATATATATATATTATAAATGAATACATATATATTATATATAAATATATTTATAATATACAATATATTATTTATTTATTTATAAATATAATATTATATATATTTCTCATCTTTTATCATATATTTATATATTTATTTATAATATATTATAAAAATAAAAAAACCAAAAAATCATTGAACCGAAATAATCAGCCAATTAACCAATTGACTTGGGTTCAGTTTTGGTTATTGTTTATTCAAAAACTAGTACTACCAATTTGATTTAAAAAATAGATCTACCAACCGAACCATGAATAGCCCTATATGACTCTTCCTTCATGTCATGTGGTATGGGAAAAACTTTGGCTGTTAGGATGCAGAATTCTGAATTCTAGCCCCCCCTTCTGCTAACCACCCCCTATAAACCACATCCAGCCCGTGAATTTAGCATTAATTCACGGTCAGGATGCATTCCCCCGTACTTTGGGGGCTATAAAATTCTGATATAGGCTGATTGGTGATTCTCCCAAAAAAAATAAGGCTATATTACTGAGAACTTTTCTGGAATATTACCATAAGAGTGAGGAAAATAGTAATTGCCCTTATTTCTTTTTGACCAAAACCCAAAAACGCTCTGTAACAGGTAACACCGTAACAGCATATGCTGTTGGTCGGTTGGCCCCCAACAGCCAAAATTATCCCTGTGGGCTGTGGTATGTGCCCAAAAGGCAAAAACATCTGAATGCTTAAGTTATGATATGAACATCCCAAGTCCCAACCACCATCTTTTTAACTTCAAACCTAATTTGGTAAAGACTGAGGGTATTTTTGTCATTTGAATCGTGTATATTTCTGCTTGCATTAGTAAACTGTAAGATTCCAATCTTACGGCCTAAAACTACTTTATTCTCAGTTGGACTTGGACACCATCACGGCATCACGAATGAAACAGGAAGCTTCTGATGCCGGGAAGGGAGGTGGAAAAAACAAACTAAACTGTAAATAGCGAAAAACCGAAAAATGGGGAATCTGAGAGAGACAGAGAGGGCGTGGATACTGGATAGATGAGTGAGAGGAGAATTTTGTGCGGAGCGAGGGACTTTTTTTGAAGACTCGCCCCAATAAAGCAGAAACATTCCAAGCTGGTAAAGTTAAAACCACCCCCACAACCCGCCTTTACTTTTTCTCCAGTTTGCTTTTTACAAGAATTAAAAATAAAAAATAAAACAGCACTCATCAATGTATCTCTGTAAAATCTCCATTCTTGGTTTCCTTGATGCTTGACATCGGAGCTCGATTCAATCATTAGAGACACTCGTGGAGAATATAATGGATGGAATTTCTTAAGCTGTTGTTGCTATGGGTTTCCAGATCCTTGGTTCGGGTATTTAGAAGACCCATTTCATAGTTAACTGGTTCTACATATCTGCGTCTCGGTTCCTTCTCTCTGTCATTCTCTTTTCATGAGATTTTGTGAGATACCCTATTAAAGTCGATTATGGGGAAGAGAGGAAATAAGTTGTTTCTGAATTTGAATGCCTTCTCTACCGTTTTTTGAATGTCCAAGTTGCTGTCTTAGACAGTGGGTGAAAGGTTTCGTAGAACTTTTTAGATTTTTTTTTTTTTTTAATTTTTGAAACTGCACTGTTTTTATTTTTCGGCAAAGTTCATAATTTTCATCTTCGCTTTCTTGTTGCAGAGATATTAGTGCATTTTGGATTTGGGTCTTCTGGTTTTGATATCTTTTATGCTTTTAATGGCAACCCAGTTTAGACTTGGTCTCTTTTAAAGTTTCTATAGGTTTCTGCATTTTGTGAGGCACCCAATTGGGGATTAGAGAGGAGACGACATTGCTTGTGAGCTCTGTATCCTGGTTCTGAATCTTGATATTTACAAATTACACATAGTGAGGAAACTAAGTGATGGTTATAAGGGAAGTCGAGTAATTTTGGGCTCGATATCCTTGATTTCATTCTTAATGTTGTTTGTCGTCTACGCTGTCATAAACACTTGTTGAATATGGCCGAATTTAGAGTTGCAAGAGTTGAACAAGGTCATGCCAAGATTAGGAATGTCCCCATTGCCGTAACACCAGAAGGTTTTTGGTGCTGCCCTTCTCCCGTCGTGTTCCAGAAGACCCTCAAAGCACAAAATCCTCAAAACAAACCCAAACCCTCCCCTCAACCACCCAAAACCTCTGTTCAGAAGAAACAAACGCCTCTTACCGAGAGAAAATCGGCTACTCCATCAAGATCAAAAACAGTTTCTGATGATCAAAGAACTGTAAGCTCTGATACTGCTGTTGCTAGTCCACCTGTGGTTATTGAGAGAGTGCCAAAACCCAATACCGAGACTTTGCAACGGAAGGTAGCAGTTGAGTTTGGTGAACCTGCAACCAGTGATTTGAAGGTGGTTTTATCTGGGAAGCAGGGATTTTCTGTGAAAATGAGTGTTCACAAGAATGTGCTTGTGGAAAATAGCAGTTTCTTTGCTGAGAAGTTGTCTCAACAAGAGTCTCCTTTGACCTGCCTTGAACTTGGTGACTGTGAAGATGTGGAGATCTATGTGGAGACTGTGGGGTTGATGTACTGCAAAGAAATGAAACAGAGGTTAATCAAGCAAAGCGTTTCACGAGTACTCCGTATTCTCAAGGTACTCTACAAACAAACCTTTCAGTGAACCCTCTTTCTATCTTTGCATAAAAATTTGAGCTTTCATGCTATTATCTTCCTTTCCATAACCAAAGTTCATTTAATCTTTCTTCTGTTTTTTGAGTTCAAGTGAAATACCATAATTTTGGAAAAGTTATTGTTGATTGACCTGTTACCACCACTATTCACTTTTGAAATTTTAAGCGCTTCTGTTCTGTTAAAATGAGTGCACTGGATCTTTTAATGGAAACAAAAACTAATAAAATCCTTGAAGGGCATCTGCTTGTAGTAGTATACTTCTATTAACTCCTATTTATATAGGACATTTTATCATTCTTATACTGAATCAATCTGTGTATTAATGATCAGCAAAAAGGATAAAAGAAAAAAAGATTAGTTATTGGAAGATAAATTCAACATGTATGAAGCCGTTAGATTAGGATTTTGCAAGAGAAATTCAACATTTCATGTGATATATCTTCTGGAAGTACATGTATGAGGCTGTTACTGGAACAACTATGATTATCTTTTCACTTTCTTTGGCTTCATTTCTAATCATACATCATCTCAACAGTGCTAGTGCATTTCTATACATCTATTAAATTTGAAATATTTTTCTTTCCTATATGGTAAAAGTGTATTAGATGATTAGAAGCATCAATTCTCTAAATTGATCAAATCTACACTGGAAACTCAAGCCTGAAAAGGTAAAATTGGTTGTTTTTCTAACAAGTCTTTCTAAGAAGTTTCCAAAGCTAACCAACAATACCACCTGCACATGTGTATGCATTGGGTTGAGGATGGGGGAAGAAAGTTATAGTTCAATTTGAACTTTCTATGAAGTTTCCAAAACTAACCAGCAATACCACCTGTGCACATGTGTATGCATTGGGGTGAGGATGGAGGAGGAAAGTTATAGTTTTTTTTTTTTTTTTTTTTTCTTTTGAATTTTGAAGAGATGAGTTTCCTATACACAACTATGATCCCCTGAGTGAATGGTGAGTGGATCAAGGTTAACGGAAATGGAGCCGGGACCATTTAGTGGTGTTTCTTGACTGATAGATGATGCTGGGGGACCCATGAAGCATAATATCATATATTTGATGATTCTGTAGAATTATCAATCCAAAATAAAATTTTTGAAGCATGCTTAGAGGACCTTAAATATTCTTATCATTTTAAGAGAACTGCAGCGGCTTTTTACCTTCCTGGAAGTATTAACTTCTGAATTAGTAAAAGGATCAGACACATGTTATTTTGTTATTTGGGGAATGATGAATACTGCCAACGATATGGAATTTAATCAGTGATTAAAAAGCAAAGTCAAGGCTAATTTGGAATGTAAACGAAGCTGCTTTATCATAAAAGTCCCCCCCTCCTGATGGAAATATAAATTATCTTTCTATCCCTCAATTATCTTTTTATGCATACATAGCATACAGGTAATATTATGTAGCTTTCTAACTATCCTTCTGAAGGATAAATTTGTAATCAAGGCCGTTGGGCTTGATGAGGCAAACTCTAGGTCTCTAGGCATAACATGGTGTGGGCATTGAAGTCTTAATGGAGTAACCATACGTGCTTATAAATGATCGGAATTAAAAACATGAAAAGAAAGAAAAAATGATTATGTATTTGTAGAAGCTTATAAAATTATATAGAGAATGCAATAGAAGTTTAACAGAATTCTGATTAAGATAACATTCATGCTATACTTAATTTTTAGTTCCTTTGGAGTCTTAGGTCATGGTGAAGCTCTTTCGTGAGTTCCGATTAAAATATTTTTTATCATTATGACACTTGGCATAACTTTCCCACCCAAAAGTTGCATAACTCATATACTCACACGTGTGCCTGCTTACATGCACTGTGCAGAGTTGCTCTATTATTATTCAGAACAATTTTCTGGAAGCCCTGTTACTTTGTCCAGTTAAGAATACAGGATCCACTTATTAGAATTACCTATAAAATTTCTTTGTTAAGGCGAATGAACTTTGTCTGGAGATCAAGTAATGTCAACCAGGATACAGTACAGTTGCAAAGTGTACCCAACATGATGGATCCTCCTGTTGCCCAAGGCTTGAAGAGCAACAGAACTAGGAGTTACTCTTAATGGAAGCATAATTATTTTTTTGTCTAAAGGGTAATTTGAGAAATACCTGAGATGACAAAGGAATTGGGCTAAAGCATTGTGCTAATAACAAGATGGTTTTAGTTTGTAAATTCATTTCCTGGATATGCTGCTTCATTTTATAGTTGTTTATGCTTTTAGAATGGGGTGCAAGGTCATGGAGGGCTATTGTGTTCAACCCATCTATTTGATATTTATATTTTTAACAAAATAACAACCAAGTAAACCTACATAAATTAAAATCTATAAGTGCAAAGTGTGCATGGATTATAAATATGCAAAAAAAAAAAAAAAAGATCATGGTAAGTTAACCTGCAGAATGCATTGTATAACATGCCGGATCATGGTAATTAGTGCCTCATCAGCATCACCCTGACATTTGCTACTGCGCCTTTTTGCACTTCTGCATCTGGGCTTGCTTTGTGTTCTTTTTTGATTATACTGAGGGATGATGCTCTTTCCTAGAAGTTGGGATATTTAGTTATGGAATCATGTTACAAGTTTGGATGAACAAGAACTGAGCAAAATAATTGACCTCTCCCAAGAGTTCTGTGAAAGACTGAATGGTCACCCCTGAGAATTTTAAACCTATGATGGCCAGATATGGATATTGACAGGTTACAGATACAGGAAACAAGATATGAATCTCCATTTTCTAGAATCCTCTATTCTGATATGGGTATGTGTTCCCAATTAGTATGATTATATCAGGATTTTATATCTAGTATTCAGTGTTTTTAAAACTGGACCGGACGGTCGGACTGGAAAAACTGGGAACCGGTCAGGTGACTGGTTCCGTTTCACCCCAAAACCGTTTTTTGGCCAAAAACCGTTGATTTGGTCAGCAAACAGCCAACCCGGGTGGTCGAACCGTCGATTTGGAAAATGGTTTTTGGCCTTTTTTTGTCTTTTATTTTTTTTTTTTAATTTTTTTGTCAGAGCAGGCCATCTGTTCGGACTGTTCGACCCTGGAACCAGACCCCAGAACGGTTCCTTGTCCAGTCCGTTTTAAACCTTGCTAGTATTTGAAGCAAGTATCATTTCTTAATATCTATATCTTGACAGTTAATTAAACTGCTAACTCATACTGATTTTTATGTAATGTGTTAATATATACCGTTTGACATATTTTAGAAGTATTAATGCTATAAACTCTACTCTAGAGTCTAGAAAGTGTGCATGTAGTATCCAGTGTGATATAGTATGCATTTTATTGGATTCCAGTACACCAGGCATGCACAGTTATCTAGGTATTATAGTTTTAAACTTTATAAGCTGTACCCGAAAAGGATATGGGTAGAAGTAGTAAGAAATGATTTAAGCACTAACAATTTAACAGTGAATATGGTTTTAAATAGAACGGAGTGGTGAAACAGGATTCATGTAGCCAACTCCATATAGTTGGGATAAGGCATGGATGATGATGATGTTGTACCTTGATCCACTCACTTGTTAAGAATGTTCAGGTGCAACCTGATTCAGGTTAGGTTGGACATTTGTCAAAATGCCAACGGGTCCAAGCCCAGTATAATTGAAATTCTTCAAATCAGGCAACCTGTCTTGTATCCCTCCCCTGATTGAGTGAAGTATTTTTTATGGATGATTACACATGCACTGCAGAAGTTTCCTGAGTGCTTATTGCCTAATCTCTTAACCAATCTTAAGGATTATTAATAAGAGAAGTCACAATGAGCCAGTTCTTTAGTCCTTTGTAGGTAATAACCAAGGAGAGCTTTCTTTATTTTGCTTTTGTATAATCAGACAACGTTTCTTTTCTACACTGCTAAAATTGGATGCTTATGAGGCATCGGAAATGTTAACAAACTTGCTATTAGATTACCATTCATGAATAAATTTTGCAGGTTGCAGAATTCCTTGGTTTCCACATGTGTGTAAAGTCATGTTTGGAATACTTGGAAGCTGTTCCTTGGATTGGAGAAGAAGAAGAGGAAAAGGTGGTCTCATCAGTCTCACGACTCCGCAGTGATGGTATCAAAGTCACCCCAGTATTGAAAAGGGTGTCTTCTGATATCTCCAACCCCCCTAATGATACACTAGCACACATAATGGAACTTGTTCTCAAAAGCAATGAGGAGAGAGGTCGGCGTGAGATGAAATCCTTAGTATTAAGGCTCCTCAGGGAGAATAACAAGCTTCCTGTTAATAGTGGTGGTATAGCTGACATTTGCAACGTAAATATATATAATTCATGCCGAAACTGCTTAGATTCTTTGTTGCTTCTTTTTAGGCAAGCTGCAGATCCAGGATTTACTGATAAATCCATGGATGGGAAAGGTTCTGTTGTGAAGCAGATAGCTCTAGAGGCTGATAATCTTCTATGGTTGCTTGAAATATTAGCTGATAGGCAAGCGGCTGATGAATTTGCATTGATATGGGCCAGCCAGCAAGAATTGGCAACCTTGCATTCAAGGCTGCCAACAGTGTCTCGCCACCTTATTAGCTGCATCACGGCAAGGTTATTTGTTGGAATTGGAAGAGGGGAGATCCTTCCATCTAAGGATACTAGACTGCTGTTGCTACAGACATGGTTACAGCCATTGATTGATGACTACAACTGGTTACAGCATGGTTGCAGGTCATTTGATAGGAAAGTGGTGGAGGAAGGAATGGGGCGGACAATACTGACACTGCCACTAGAAGACCAGCAGAGTATCTTACTTTCATGGTTGGGAAGTTTCCTCAAAGCAGGGGATAGTTGCCCCAATCTTCAGAGGGCCTTTGAGGTCTGGTGGAGGCGGACTTTCATCAAGCCATTCACAGAAACGCAAGGAGACCTTGTTCAGTCAGAAAACTCAGTGGCATCAAATACGGACGTTTTATCATAAAAATCTGTGGTGGTCATGGGGGCACTGACGTATGTAAATTTCCAAGAGATTGTCTTACAGTGTGAAAGTGAAGGACAAAGATCTAATTCTGGGTTGGTTGCTTCATCAGGAACTTCTTCAAGGACTAATATTGGGTGGGTGCTTCCTTCTTGTGTAATTTCTTGTGGATTGGTGCTAACTGTAGCCATGTATGCATCTTCAACGTGTGTCTTTCTTGAAATTGATCTGTGAATTCTTCATTGGAATTGCTTATATATAAAATATTATTTTTTTCTTGAGTAAATGTTGTATGAGCTTTCCAAACAGGCATCAGGGTATCTACTATTTTATACGCCGACAAAACAGTGTGTGAAGAAAACACCTTTATCACAATGAAACATGTAATCCTGTAAGATTGATTGGTTTCTGGTTTCTTTTCCATGAAAAATTTGACTGTCGAACTTGGACAGCCTGGACTACCAACAGGGCTCTCCCTGCATGACTGAAAATTGAAAAAAATCTCTTGCCTTAGGAATCTCGCCGTTTCTTCAGATTTGCACCATAAAACCAAAATGGTCC
Source organism: Nelumbo lutea (assembly GCF_056320005.1). Classification (NCBI taxonomy): domain Eukaryota; kingdom Viridiplantae; phylum Streptophyta; class Magnoliopsida; order Proteales; family Nelumbonaceae; genus Nelumbo; species Nelumbo lutea. The sequence continues at coordinate 115,622,360 of NC_142684.1, forward strand.
ATGCACTGCTCAATTGCACATGGCTGGTCTTTTCTCTCTTTTGATACAGGTCAATGTTCACGAGCAAACTGCAAATATCTCATCCATTAATGGGAGGTTGTTAGCCTTGCGTTTCTTTCCGATGATGATGGGTGCTAATAATGAAGCGTGTCCCAGGTCAAGTTGGTCCCCGTTGTAGAATCTGCCAAATGTTTTGCAGTTACTGGTCAACATCTCCCATCCTAGGCATGCTACTGCACTTTTTTTTTAACACATGGGTTTCATTCAAATATGTATACAATAATTCCAGAATCCAGCCTTGGCTTACTCAGCGTGAAAGGATAGAGTAAAATAGTTAACAAAGACAGATTAAATAAAATAAATTCCAACCATCTGCAAATTAAGCATTTTAGAAAGCTTGGTGGGTTTTTTAATTTTGATTTTCTATTGAGGTTTCTCGTCTTAGATGGTGACTATTGTAGCAACCTACTGGTTCTGGAGCATTTATGTGGAGTGGTTCCTTCTCCTTGGTCCAAGAAACCTCTTTTTGGTTGATTATTAAAAACCAAAAGAGAAGTTCGTCTTTAATATGTGGTGCCTGCCTTTTTCTGATGCACACTTCTGAATCGGACATATTAAGATTGTTCAAAATAAATAAATAAATAAATAAAAAGACAAAGGATTGATGTAATGTAAGGAAGGCGGGACAAACATATCACATTGTTGGAAGTGAAACATCAATTGGGTCCCCACTGAAAAGGTCTTATCAAGAAAATTTTTGTTAGAGATTATGACACTTGATTAAGAACTCTTAGAAATCTTCCTTTACAATCACAAGCCGGCCCGAAGCCTTTCTTTCTTCTAGTGTAAACATGAAGTGTGAATGAAATCAAGACAGAGACGACGGAGTCTGCTTTGCCTTGAGAACATGAAATTGAGGATTGACCTCGCGAGTTGCCATGAACAATTTGATGTGAACAAGTTATGAGAAAACGCTGGTGGGATCGATGATCCGGGGAGGCTTGCGATATCTGTCTTCTCCTCCATACTCTTAGACAGTACGTCAGTATCGAATCAAACCACGCAAGATAATCTGCCTACTATCGACCTACACCTACCTAAACTACATGAAAGTATCAGTGGATCGGATTTCATCCGAAAGTGTTTCTGAGACAAACGAGCTGTACTGGGATAAATAAGATTTTCACTCAACTTCTGAAGCCTGACTCAAATCAAAATTAAAAGTTAACAAATTCTAGTAATTGCATATTTGAGCGAACTACTTGTATCTAAGACAATGCACCTCTTTCTCTTTCTATCTCACTCATATTCATCAAGCCTCGTAAAGCAAGTCATCCATCCATGGAGTCGATGGCGAAGTTAATGGTTATGGATGAGGTGGTAATTTTCAACATCGATCCAAAATCCTTTTGTCCCGTGTCAATGCTCAAACCTAACACTAACAGAAGTTAGAAATAGGCCTCTTTTGTGGGTTGACTTTTCCTTGGGGTTGCTTCACCGCCAAAATGCACAAGTTTCCCCACTCCTGACGTGGCATTTTGACTCTTTTATGGTTACAGTCGCCGGATTTGTAGCAGTTGACACGTGGAAGTTTGACGACTGTTCAAAAGGGTTGCACGTCAGAGCGCTGTTGGCCACGGTTTTAATCCTACACGTAACACCCAAAAGGAGGGAGACGAGGGCAACCAAAAAGATTTCAAAGCGCAGCCATTGGTGACACCCGTCAAAAGATACACGTTAATTTAAATCATTCTCAAGTCTGCTTTGGTTTCCTTGTAAGCTTAAAGAGATTGGTCTAGTCTTCCCCTGACATTAGTCGGTTTCCGTTTAGACAGATAAAGGAGCTGCTGATATCGTAAACAAGATAAACAATAATAAGATCGATAGCAAAATGGGAAACTTGAGCACTGTTGTTGGTGATGGTGGTAGAAGGTATTTTTAATCAATTTCTTCTTTCTTTTTCTAATTTTTAAATGGGTTTTGTTTGTTTATTTAATCCTCCTCTTCCATCTCTAGTTATTTTATTAATACAAATAATCAGTTGTTGAAAACTTAATTAAAATGCAGAATGCACTGACCAACGGTATCAACCACTAATTATGTTGCTTCTATAATTAGTAGTAGAATCATGGAGGTGATAGTATGAAGGTTCTTTTGACTGTGCAGAGGACGTTCCGTGGTGAAGGAAAGAGTAGACGAGGCCATGGACACCACCCAAGTTGCAACGCATGGAGGAATAAAGACAGTTGGGGTAGAGCAGCTTTGCGACTTCTCGGGTAATTCAGTTCTTTGCATGAGCATAGTGACTTGGAACATGAACGGGAAGGTGCAAATAGATTTCATGTCTTCAGAGACGAATAAGCAAGAATTATTTCAGCTAGTTTTTATTTCATCACTTTTCCTTTTTTTTTTTCTCTTAATTTGCTTAAAGAAGAAAAGACAGTAGTACTATCTGCTCTTAGCTAGTGAGAATTGGTGGTGCTTATTTTGATGTTCTTGTGTGACGAAGGTCTCCGACGAGGATTTAGCAGAGCTCGTGGGTGATAACAGGAAGTTTGATCTTCTTGTGGTTGGCCTGCAAGAAGTACCACGATGCAATGTTGCTCAATTACTGCAAGAAACTTTGGCTGAAACACACAGGTATACCAGACCACCTTTATATACTTGTTTCCTCGCAGATCTCTCTCAACTTCGTCAGGTTGATTAGGCTATATATAATATTGTTTGGTTCTTGTCCCTACTGTTACTAACTGTTGTTAATTGTTATTATCTCATGAAACCATAAAGTATTCTAGGAAAAGCCATTATGCAATCTCTGCAACTATTTGTGTTTGGGCCTAAGAATTCCGAGCACTTCATCAATGGTGAGTTGCGTTTCCACAATCTCCGTCCATTTTGATCCAAATCTTGAGACTTACATTTGTTTCTTTTGTTTTTGTTTCAAGATGTAGGCATAAAGGTTGATAAGCATGCTCTTGGGGGATTTGGAGGATTGATCAGGCGAAAGAAGGGGGCAGTGGCAGTCAGTTTGAGCTACAAAGGAATCCGCATGGTTTTCATATCCTGCCATCTTTCAGGTCTGCTTTAATTTGTATTTCCCTTCATTGAGTTCTGTTGTTGTTTGAACAAATTAGAACATAGTTAATGAATTATGGCTTACTTAATAGGGCCGTCAATAGCGACGGCCAGCAAAATTTTGGCACTTGGCCCAATTTGTGCTCGAGCAATGATGGCGACAAAGTCCCAAGCCAGTCCAACGGATGTTTTACAAAGTTGCTGGTATATATCTGCCCTGAACTGGGTCTGCTTCAAATGAATCAAACTACCAGAAACTACCTCGCTTTCTTCATTAATGGCCCCATATGTGAATTCTCTTTCACCATCTCCACCTTGTGTATCCGGCCCATACATTTTCTTTGGCAAAATTCTCTTTCACCATTTCCACCTGCATGTGTTTGTTTGTCCAATATAAGCCCAAATGCTAGTAGTAGGAAGTGCCACTGCTGTAAACTCTGCAATGTTTATATATTGTAATGTTGCAATGGAGCCAGCCCGAAACCATGATTAGGAAGTGCTGAGATTGAGATTGCCTTTGGTCTGGCCCATATTGTAGCCCTTATTGCTCTGTATATCCTACAGACCATGCTAACAGTCCAATCAACACACTACAGCCAGAGGACTGTTGATTCCTCTCCTGTCTTCATCAGTGCATCCTAAACACTCAATCAATGCACTTAATTATTGACATAGACCATCAGTACCCCCCTTTTCTTTTGGTGATTGTGATTTTTGAACTAGGATTCAGTCCCTCTAACATGTAGGAACACTGAGATGTGATGCCATGCATTAAGCACCAGAGTCTTCAATTGTATGGAAAATTTTCCTTTTAAGTAGCATTTTTGTTGCAGTGACACCATGTATTGTATGTGTATGCAGCTCATGCACATAATGTGGAGGTGAGGAATTCTCAGTTCAGGCACATATCACACTCCCTCTTCTCCAAGAATCAGAATCCTTATGCAAGACCATCTCACATTACAGTGTGGCTGGGGGATCTCAACTACAGAATACATGGGATTGACATGCTTCCAGCAAAAGGATTGATAAAAAAGAATCTTCATGGTGTAAGTTCATATGCCATACTTTTTCTTTATTGTTAATGGATCAATTGGCATGTTTTTCTAGTTTTAAATACGAAGTCCAAACTAACGGCAGATAATATTTACCATATAGACACATTCTGATATGTTATGACAAATTTATATTGAGTATTGGTAAAAGGACGCTTTAGTTATTCCTCCTCTTTCTTGTAGCCAACCTAAATGCTATTGCCGGTGTACTTGGCGGGAAAATTTAGACCTCCATTTGGGACACCAAAACCCTCTCACTTTGTGTTCAGTTTAGGTCCAGAAAGAGCATCTTATGGATACAGATTGAGTTAAACAACAATGAAGACTTATCAGGAACCCATTCTCTTCTGTTCTCCCAAAACTCATCCCTCAATATGGCTTTACATATAAGAGGAAAATAATGCACTTGTAACTTGTGTTACATATCATCTTTCATATAACTTTTACAGAATCCAATAGGAAAAAAAATACAATGAAAACTCTAAAATCTACCACCATTAGTGATTCTTAGACAAACCCACTTGGTAATAATCACACTTCATATTGCATAGAGGTTTGGCTGTTCTGATTGACCCAGAAAAGACTCGTTTTGAGAAGTAATTGAAAGGTCTATGAGATATAACCTATGGCTTTTAATAACCCATAAGACATATTGTCTGGATATCTCAAAGAATTTCAATTAACATATACTCCATAATAGAAAGATATCATGTATTATACTTGCCAATTAGGATTCAACCCCCAAGTCACAGTAGTTGAACCTATGTCACTGGCCAGTTCAGGTGACAACAGAAACCTCCAAAACTTAATCTCATGCTTGTGTTGTTACTGCTATTTTGGAGGATGCAAAATACTCTCCAAAATTACTACTCGTGTAACTCATCCTCTAGCAAGAGAAGCAGAAACAATGTCTCTAAATCAATCCTGGTTTACTTAATCTCATGCTTGTGTTGTTACTGCTATTTTGGAGGATGCAACCATTGCAAACCTCCATCCTGATAAATAAAAACTCTGCCGCTAGACATTTATTCCAACAAGAAAAAAAAAAAAAAAACATGTATTCCATGCAGCCATTATAGTAAAATGGTGAAAGATAACAGTTAGATTCATTTGAAACCATTCAAGTTTAAATCCAATAACAACAATAGAGAAAAAAATTAAATCTTGTTAAAACATTTTAGTTTTGAGCAGATATGAACAGTTGAAACTGTGTTTATGTTATCTCTTTTCTTCTGTACAAAATTTATCCTACCTACTCATAGGCGGCGGAGACCTCATGCCACAAAATCTGTCCATAAATACATAAATACATAAATACAGGATAGTTTCTACATCAGTGCAACCATTTGTAATGTGCTCTACATTAATCTCGGTTACTAATTTTACAAACATTGATTTTATATTGAAAATTAATTGATGAGACTATTGTTGCATTTTTCTGTAACAAATACAGATGCTTACTAGCAAAGATCAACTGCTACAAGAGGCTGAAAGGGGACAAATATTCAATGGATACAGCGAGGGGACCCTGGCATTCAAGCCAACTTATAAATATAATATCGGAACTAACAACTATGATACAAGTTACAAGGTATCAATATCATGTTCTTCAAGATTCTTATATACTCTTCACTTTTTTTTTAATGTAAATTCCCTTTTGAGTTATTGTAAGTTTTCTTTTTTCTCAGGTACGAGTACCTTCTTGGACTGATAGGATCTTGTTCAAGATAGAGGAGTTTGGAAACGTCGATGCATCTTTACACTCTTATGAGTCAATGGACAACATCCATAGTTCAGATCATAAACCAGTGAAAGCTCATCTCTGTTTAAAGGTTCAAAAACTAGAACAATCTACCCCTAGCTAACCGGTTCTCTAACTGCTGACGAAGAGATGAATATGTCTTCTCTCTCTCTCTCTCCATATATGATCCATTGTACCACAGGAAGCAAGGACAAAAAATTTTCCTTGATGCTCTGTCCAATCGAGCTGACTCTTGGTTACTGAACTTATTTTTATTGTAAATAGTCTATTTGTGTTCCCCCCAACCCCCTGTAATTTGCTTATCTGATGATTATCAAATGTACACCAAAAAAGAAAGGCTTCGTTACCCATGTAAAGTTCCTTATATCATTGAATTAGTTCCTTAATTTATTATCAGAATTTATTTGGTATTCTATTTGAGAACAAAATGACAGAACATTATCAGAATTATACAATTTCTTGAGAAGTTGGGATTAAGAAGAGTCTGAGAGGTTGAGTTCAGTGTGCAATTCTTGAATGGTACGATAAATAACAGTTAATGGAGATTATGACAACTAATTAATCATCACCATTATCAAACCAATACCAAGAGATTTATTTAAAATTTTAAACCACCTGGACTTGGTGGCTCCTGGGGTGGTAAAATGAGAGGAGAAATGGCAACGGACAAGTAGGAAAATCAAATGGACAACTTTTAAGACAAGAGGAGACAATCTTAGAACCAGGGAAGCAGCGACCTTCATGATCAAAGCATGCATCTAATTTACCGATGGATATCTGAAATATTGCTTTTCCAACTTCCAAGGATGCATGGCCATTGCAAAGAATAAAGTTAATTTTGAAGGCTTTCGTTCACATCTATCACTGGAGCTCTTTTACCAAAAAAAATTAAAAAAAAAAATCACTGGATCTCCTCTAACAACCGTACAGGCAAGTGCAATTGACTACACAACCAGATGAAGTTTATACAGAGATAAAAGACTGCTGCTTTAAACTGACTATCAAAGGATTTCCCTCAGCGCTGCTGCCTGCTGGGATCCATTTAAGCAGTTCCTGAGCTGCATAGCTGTAGGAAGAGAACGACACATGCGTTTTCTATCCATTGAAGGTTGTCCTCAATCGAAAGGCCAACTTTCAAAGTGGCAATATTCAATAAATGATTACTCTAAGCGATCAGAGACTTTACAGTTATGCCATGTGAACACCTACAATTAATGAGAGTAGAGAATTAGAGTTTTTATTTTTTATTTTTTGCCTTGATTGCTGGTATTTTGGTGTAATCTGGAAAGTATATATACTTAGATGGTTGAGACACATGCAGATGTCATGAAGATCTGAATCAAAAGGCATGGCCATCCATTTTCAGGAAACACTCATATCATGAAGCTAAGATTAGAAAGAATCATTTCTCTTCTCTGCAATTCCTATTTACGTAACCAATAAATGGAGACTTAGGACCAAAGCCATGTTTTAAGCACTGGATCGATCTTTGTTGAAGAATTTTATTAATGGTCGGTCACAAATATTGATACCCGAGTGATCATATCCCCTCCGACAAATCCAGTAGATGAACTAGGGAGAATTAATTACGTACGCTCCATTGTTTGAGAAACCATATATATGGTCCATTCCATGGAGCTCATTATATATTATTTAATTGAGATAAAATGTTGCCATGCAAAGGAGGGAAGAAAATCTCTGGGATCACCACTGGAGGTCGCTGATGAGATACCAAGGTCGTTCCATGGAACTCATAAAGATTAAATTAAACAGTTGGGCTTTCCTCATTCAAATTAATGTAACTCCCTTCCCTCTGTTGTGGGAGAGACTGCCTTTATATTGCCATAGTTTCTGAAAGCATTGGTAATGTAGCATTGCCAATCTCTTGATTTCCTTTTACTCTGTACTAGATTAGATTAAGGGCGTATTGTTTGATAATAGCTGAAGTTAAACTGAATGACTTAATAATTCTTTGTCTTTAGGTGCAAATAAAAAATTATTCAGTCACCCAGTTCAGCCGTTATCAGTCGGCCCCAGTTATTATAACTCGCTGGTAAAAGAGCTATTCTTGGGTTTATTCGCTCAACACAGATAAGATGGGACCCAAGAAAAGACATGTTCCACTTTGTCTTTTAGTGTCGTTTCACGGGTCCCTTCATGAAAAGCTAGGATTGAAGTTTTCAAGAGGTGATTAAACTCGATGTTTACCATCACTATCTTCTTCTATAGGGATAAGAATAGGATTGCTAGTAAGCAGCTTTGCTAGTTGCAGTCTCAACGTACGTACTACAGAAATGGTGCAGTCCACGAAAAACATGCTAGAACCCTAGAAAAGCAATATCAAGTGGAACCCCAAGAGCCAGTCCGATACCCAGGATTGTCTGCTGGTAGTTTTCATTGGGTCGTTATGAGATGCATCTGAGAAGAGAACTCAGGATTGTCCTTCGCTTGTCATTGATTCATTTGATAAGACTGACACTGGTGCAACTAGGATAGGTCTGGCTTCAGCATCTGTTAATTTTTTGGGGATCCCGTGAGCGTATGCCATTCAATGTAAATTCTTCCTCTACAACAGATGACAGAATTCAATACCCAAATTTTTGCATGGCAAAAATCTTGTTCCTGCAGCATTAATTTACCCAATAAACCTCCTAGCACTTTGGGAAGATTGCATCCTACTCATCCCTTGGTAACCTGTTTGGGTTTCCACTAGAAATGAAATAGATTTATTGTATTTTTTCTTGCATATTATAGCTTTGGTTCAACACCTAAAACTGAAGCATTGGCCATTGATTTTTTGATACACAATAAAACATTGGAGTGATCAACTTTTCAACAACTTAAAACCAATTCAATTACATTATTTTTTTGGGGCAACAAGAAATGGGTTTATTCCAGGTGATTTTCTAAGTGCTCGTTTGGTGTAGTTGGGAAAATAAATCATGTTCAGAGAAGCTTCAAAGAAAAGAATCAAACCCAAAATAAATAGGAAGAACAACTTTTCACTGAATACTTAAGAGAAAATCAACAAAAAAAACTCCCCTATCTACTCTTTATATAAAATTCTTTACACCCTTATGCCTCGTACAAAGAAGTTTCTTAATTTAATAAAGCACTCCTTATTATAATCCAACTAAATCTCTTAAAAAAATTCTAATTTAATACAAATTCAAAAATCTCACTGTAACGCTAACTTGGTAATTACGAATTAAAATAGAAATTGACGTCAGCTTGATAAACACGAACTAAGATAGAAATTCTGTGATGATGCTATCTCATTAAATATTTACTAAGTTGGTTCGGTGGTGCCATCCCTACTTTTTATGTGTCTTGTAGTGGTTCCAACTTGTATAGAACTTATTAGCATCATTTTGCATCATCTTCCTCCCTAAGATGGGTCTTAGAAAATCAACTTTGTAAATATTTATTCAGTTTGTCCAAATCCCATATTGTATCATCCTCCCCGAGTTGGAGAGAATCCGACATTGGATTCAGTTACCATCTGAGAGACTGCTAGAATATATCGTTGCACTTTTGCTATGTTTCTTCATTTCTAACCCTCTAATAGATAATTGGTGATGTAAAACTCCAATACGAATTGAAATATTTTCACCATATATTTTATATTTTGAAATATATACTTTGCATTTCACATAAGATGTATTTTTTTTAATAACTATTCTTAACATTGCAAAATTGTTTGCCAATTAGGATCTTCATAGACATGCATGAAAACAATGTGATCATAACCCCCAAGATGATCGATATTGTCCCCATCATTTTGAAATTCACTATGAATGATGGAAGATTCCTCCTTAGCAATTGACTTTTCATCAAAGATTGGAGGTTTGTTCCAATCAACAAGTTTCTTTTCAATAGATATTGTTGAAGAGAATGACCACACATTTTCGTTGCAATCCTCAATAATATCAAAGCAATCAATAAAGTCATAAGATTTGATTTTACCTTTAAACTCTAAACTTGATAACTCCTCCATGAAACTCTATTTCATGAATTTATTTAGGGCTATACCTCCATGAAACTTAGAGAACTCAAACTTGAGATCTGTTTCCCATTGCTTCTATTCACTACTCATAACTACAACCACTTTGGTTGCTTGTTGAGTAGAGAAACCACTATAAATTTTGGGATCTCAATATTGAAACCCATTTTCCATTGTTTCTGGTCCCCACCCGCAATTGCAGTCGATCTAGATGCTTGCCTTGATGATGAAAAGGAACAAGTGGAGGCACTTGCATCGGAGCTGTTGTTCCCTATTTTGGAATGAGAATGTAGTGATCTCAACTCTTGAGAAAGTGCATCGATTTGTCTTCTCAACTCTACCACATCTTTTTGTGTTTTGTTGTTGAGTTCTTGGTCCATGGTGTGAGCCACTAGTTTCTTCTTAGGAGCTATAATCCAAAGAATGATCAAACTTGTGTTCTAATACCAAATGGTGTAGTTCAAAAAATAAATCACATTCAGAGAAGCTTTGAAGAGGACCAAAGCCAAAATAAACAAGAAGAACAACTCTTCGTTGAATACTTCAGGGAAAATCAACAAAAAACTCCCCTATCTATTCTTGATATAGACTTCTTTACACCCTTATGCCTCATACAAAGAAGTTTCTTAATCTAATGAAACTCCTTATTATAATCCTACTAAATCTTTTAAAAAAAGTTCTAATTGAATACAAATTCGAAAATCTCGTTGTAACACCAACTTGGTAATTATGAATACAAAAAGAAATTCCGCAATGATTCTATCTCGATAAATATTTACCAAGTTGGGTTGGTGGTGTCATCACTGCTTCTTACATGTTTTATAGCGGTCCCAATTTGCATAGGACTTATTAGCTTCCTTATGCATCACCATCCCCCCATACGTACTAAGATGGGTATTTGAAAACCAATTTTGTAAATATTTATCTAGTTGGTCCGAATACCGTATTAGATCATCATTGAATGTGCTTACAACGTTATGCCTACGTAATCCGAATTGGGTTAAGTGTGTTCAAGGGTTCATGGTAGCATTCTCTCCTTAAGTGGAGAAAAAAAGGGTGTTTTCTAGGGAAAATTATTTCACCAGATCTATTTAACTAATGAAGCTCATGTGCAAACATTGTCAAAGAGGAGTTTGTCTAGAAACTATAATTATAAGTTCTTCCCTATATTTTGACTATTTATATCAGTAACTATGATGATGGGCGTTTTGGCAGCTCCCGGCTAGCTGGTGATTCAGATGCCTAGCTGAATAATCCCTACCTGGAATGTGCCTTGGACGCCTAGCTGAATCGTTCCTACCTGGAAGGTGGCTTGGATGCCTAGCTGAATGATGACGAGTTGGATAGGTGGCTCTGTTGTCTAACTGAATGGTGATGAGCTGGAGATGTGACTTTGATGCCTAATTGAATGGTAACGAGCTGGAGAGGTGACTCAGTTGCCTAACTGAATGGTGACGAGCTGGAGAGGTGACTCAGTTGCCTAACTGAATGGTGATGAGCTAGAGAGGTGACTCTGATGCTTGGCTGTATGGTGACGAGCTGGAGAGGTGGCTCTGATGCTTAACTGAATGGTGATGAGCTGGAGAGGTGACTCTAATGCTTGGATGAATGGTGACGAGCTAGAGAGGTTGTTCTGATGTGACCTGCAAGGAAACAGTGTTAGAGTGCTTGGGTTTCCTTCCCGGGGTGGCCACTCCAATGCTTAAGTCAGTGAATGCGGAGATTTTTTGAGAGCTAAAGAGCTTTGAGAACTAAATTGTGCATGTCCCTTCTGAGGTTGGAGGTAAGACCTTTATATAGGCATTGTTTGGCATGGGCATCACACAACGCGTCTGGGATCTCCAGCAAGACGTGCCTAACTGCTCCGAAGTCCTCAGAGGTAGTCGTGCACGTAGGCCAATTTTTACACCTTACTGGGTGTGAGAGTTGACTTCCAAGAGACCCGAGAGTGATGGGATCCATGCAAAATTTGTCAGCAAGCACATCTCGCAGGTCGCCACCTAGACCTTAATCAAGTCGACAAGCCCTCGAGGGAGGTTACTCCTCATGTCAAGGTTGCTTCGGCCGGTACTGACGAGGTACCACAGGTTAACCCTGGACGAGGTGCTGCTAGGCACCCTGAGTTGTGGACGAGGTTGCCAGATAGGTTTCCACCAGGTTGGTGGAGGAGGCAGGTCGCCAGGTCAGCGGTGGAGGTAGGTCGCCAGGTCAGCGGTGGAGGCAGGTCGCCAGGTCGACGGCAGAGGTAGGTCGTCAAGTCGACGGTGGTAGAGGCAGGTCACCAGGTCGGCGGCAGAGGTAGGTTGTCAAGTCGACGGTGGTAGAGGCAGGTCACCAGGTCGGCGGCAGAGGTAGGTTGTCAAGTCGTCGACGGAGGCAAGTCGCCAGGTCGCCAGTTGGGACTCTATCATTTTGGCTAAGGAAAGCTGTCATCTATGTGGTTTTGAGGTGTCATCTATTTGTTCTGAGATGCCATGTGTCATGATGTCAATGGAGGGCCAATCTGCCCTCATCAGTTTTCAAGATTTTCCTTAAAAAAATAAGATCTATTTAAAAAACTATTTTGATCACACTTTTTTCCTCATCAAGAGTTTGTTTGTATTTCATAATTTATATTTAACTACTAATAAGCTAGGTAGGATTGTGAGGAGTATAGTTGGGACAAGGATTAGATGATGATTATGTTTTATGAAGATTTGGTATGCTTTGAGAAGAGTCTAAAGATGGGCAGAATCTAAAAAAAATCGGATTAGTAAGACTAGATTAAATAATACCAAAACATTATTATATACCTCGCATGCAACACCATTGCATTATTATATAAGATTAAAAAGGGTTGTAAAGGAGATTGGTATGTAGAAAGCCTAGATGTTTCTTACCCTATCGAATTTTGTGTTTTTTTTTTTTTTTTGAATTTTTAAAAATAGTTAAATATGGGGCTATTTATTTATTTATTTATTGAAATCAAGTTGTTTAAGTTCACCCACAAGGCCACAACCAATTTAGCTCGTGCATCGCACAGACCTCTCGTATTTTATAAATTAGAAAACTGAATCAAAACTGTAAACCAAAAATTGAAATTATCCTAAACCGAATAAAACCGTTTCTAAATCAAGATGAGACCAAACTGCCAATTTTAATATACCCAGTTCGGCAGACTAAATTGTGTAATGAACGAGTCCGGATTTCTTATCCGCAACGATTCCGCCTACAGCTAGTTATATATATGCATGGGAGATATTGTCAATACACAGAGGTAATGTTTTGTAGGAACAGAATTCTTGTGGACAGGGATCCAGAGTCATAATGAACACTCATATTGTAGAGAATAGGGACATAAGATTTATGTGGATCACCTTGAAAAATCACTCAATCACCGTTATTGACTAAGGATTTTGAAAAAGTTATTGGTGGTTTCCTGCTTGATCCGGTATTTAGGGAGTAAGCCTTGGTAATTTTCTATTTGATTTTTCAGATCTTCATACAAGCTAGGGATATTAATTTGATTGGTTGATAAAAGTATAATCCTTATTTAATTTTTACTATCCAACTTGGGAATCGACCCAAAAGAGGCAATTCACAAAGTCTTAGTGACTTCATCATCTAATTTAAGCAATTATATATGATCAAATTGAAATTAGTTTGTTCAAATATAAACCAATAACCGACCCATTAGTTCCCCTTTTATTGAATTAACTAATTCTACACTTGAGTAAAAGGTGGAGGGATGCTGGCGAATAAAAGAGTCTCTGTATATGCAACTCGCAACTCGCGTCGTCCATTTGTTGGCCATGGAGACAAGGTGGTATGCATTAAAAGACATGTATGTCCAACTTTATCTTCTACCGTGTCCTTTCATTGGCCCCACCCTTTCTGTATATTGAAGTCTCTAGTGTCGCATAAACAAATGAGATCAAACTTTGTTAATTTACGCTGTGAGCATTTCTAAATTCTAACTACAGAAAAGTACATCTCTTTTTCTCTTTTGAGACAATAAAAAGGAACCCTAGTAAGCGAGTTTTTTTTTTTTTTTTGAATAATATTGCAATTCAGAGTTTCAGACAGACAGAGAGGTGGGGTTGGATGTTTTTTTATAGCGTCTTTTCTTGGATCTCTCGTGTATGTTATGTAGGGGATTCTGCAGCTAACAGTTTCATAAACTCGTTGTTTAGTAGATTAATTAATTTCTCCTCCTCCTCGCTCCAATATTCCACTGATCTTTAAAATCAGTGGACTAGAAAAAGTTGCAGCAAATAGAGGGGTGTGGTTTCACGAAACTGCATTGGCGCCTTGCAGCTTTAATCACGTTACTACTTACAAGTACAACCTTCAAAAGCAATATGCGCATTTGTTGTCTTACAAATTAGTCATCCCACATTCTTTTTTATATGTATTCATTAAATTTAAAAAGAATTATAAAGCAAGGGAACTAAACAATCTTAACTCCCTAAAACAGTTTATGAACAGCAAATGCAATTACAATAAACCCCAAAACAAAGAGTTTCTATTAACCCCTTGCCTCGTTAAACCATCTGCCATGAATTTGCAATTCTTTTAACCCATTTGTACTGAATTTCAATATCCTTAGCCAGCCACTTTATTTTCGTTTTTCATTGATGTACTTTCGTATCTTTGAGTTATCCTTTTCTAATTAGTTCATCACCACTTTAGAATCTCCTTCAATAATCAGCTTTCTAATTTGTATCTCCTTGGCTCTTTAAACCCTTTTGGTGGCCATAAAAAATCAGTCCTCTCTCATTAAGAAATTAAAACCCAGCAGAGAATCAGCTTGATTATTACCAAAAAAGAAGGAAAAAGAATCAACCACAATCTGGCCCAATCCAGCTGAACTGGTCGGCTTGAGATGAATCGGTAAACCACTCAAGCTTTCTCCATGGATCAGATTTCAGTGGATGTATGCTATATATTAATTACCAATATTGCAAGGCGAAGTTAAAAAACTAATGGAGATCTAGTACTAGCTAGCTAGGGCATTGAACACACGAACAGTCTAGCTAGCTAGAAAGTACCCTGCTGATCTGAATTTGACACATGGTCAGTCTATGAGTTTGAAATATATATCATAATAGGAGAAGTCATTTTGGGTCGGATCTTACTTAGGCGAGTTCGGATTCAGTGGACCCTTCGGTTCACGGGCGTGTGAATTGCTATCCATCGATGTAATGAGTCTGTTAAGGTTGTCAGTCCGGTTCAACCGGTTCGGTAAAAACTAAACCCGAGCCCCTTTCTTTCCTCCTCATTCATTTGAAATCTCTTTCCCTAGTTTTATTTTCACTCGAGCCCTAGCTCAAGAGCAAGAGGCCACCAGCGGCGATATTCTTCTTTTCTACAGACCACCACTGTAGAAAAGAATCAACCTGCGGTAAGCATCCACCCTCTTCATTTTCCTTTCAAAATATGATATTCTTCTTTTCTACAGAGTACAGACCACCATTAGTGGAAATTTCTCTGTTTCACTGAGCTCCGACCGTGTGAAATCAATCAGCAACAAGTGTAAACCGGTTGTACTTGTCAGTCTTAATTGTTATAAGTTCTAACATTGAAAATCTAATAACTTTTGTCTCAACTGTATTTCCTTAACACAAAGATAAAAGGTTTGATAAAAAAAATGGAGAGAACAAGCTATTATTGGATAGGAATACTTGTTTTGATAGATAGACCGAACATGTCAAGCTTTTGATCAATCTACGACAACGTGAAGACCCATAAATCGGACCTTGTTCTTCCCAAGATGTGGGTTATTTGATTCTGGCATCTTCACAACTCACATGACTTCCACTCCTATCCCAGTGCAATCTGTATGTTGGAACTTTGAACTTGAATTGCAAGAACAACTTAACACACAGTTGGAAATCGAAACTATATTATTGTTTTCCCGATTCAGAGAGAGAGAGAAACCATCTAAATTACTCCATGGGTAATTAAAGTAAACTCTTTATTTATTCACAATAGAAAATCTCATAGAAGGCCGGACGATCCAAATAAAATGTGAATACAAAAATAACAACTCCATTAATTAATGTATCAGGGTCGCATTATATCTAATTACTGCATCAAATACTGCCGTGGAGTGTGTCTTTGCCAAGCAATACCCACACGCAATCCGGAAAACTCCCGTGCCTCCGATGATTGGTATCTCTCTTCATTTCAAGATTGGTCAGCTGACAAATACATAGATGAGAGTCATCAGAAGGCTGAAGTACTTGTTCTGTTGTGAAGACATGGCGTAGAGCCCCTGAGCAAGCCCCATTAGGGTTGAATTTATATTGGGTGTGGCTGTGCGCGGTTGTCCATCACGTAAATTGATCCAAACAAGGATGCAATTGGGTCAAAGCTTGTGATGTCGGATAGCCGGCGATAAACGCTCCAACCCAACTGCTGGTTTACACTTGTCTCTGGTTGATTCCGTGGCGTTAGAGCTCAATGAAATAGAGAAATCGCCATCAGTAGTTTGTAGAAAGGAAGAATATTATATCGGAGAGGAATAACAGGTTTGGAAGGAAAATGAGGAGAATGGATGTTTACCGCCGGTTGATCCACTTCATCAGACGTTGAAATCGCTGCACTCCACCCTCTTGCTCTTGAGCTAGGGCTCTGGCGAAAATGAAACAGCGGAAAGAGAGTTCAAACGAATGAGGGGAAAAGATAAGGTCGGATTTTGTTTTTATCTAACCGGTTGAACCGGGCTGACAACATTAACGGAATAAGATATAACAATCCCCGAATAGTGTGAGGGTTCACGCGCCCCGTAAACGGAAGGATCACTGAATCCGGACTCTGGTTAAGCAACCTATATGAAATTAGAAGAGACAAAGCTACAATTAATGAGGTAGGTGTATGTTTTGTTTAAACAATCAGCAGATTGGAATTGGAATTCATGGGAAGGACATAGGCCATAAAATACTTGAGTAATAATTAAAGGGGTTCTTCTATCATCTCCACTGGAAACGCTCCAACTTTATGGAGAAAAGAGTAAAAATTTTCTTCTGCTAGTATATAGTATATTTTGAGTCTTTTGATTACATAAAGCATCTCCTCCTAGTACTTCAGTCCCATCAATCAAGATTTTGCCAATGATGACCATTTTGTCATTTTGATATCAGCGTGTCCGAGTCCGACCCAGACCCAGTCCTCCATGAAAGTGTTGCAGATTTGCTCTGTAAACCTAGTCACTTTATTGCTAACCAACTGCGTAACCGGTAAGCGCCTTCCTTCCCAGTTCCCACCAACAAAAGAAGTTTTCTCTGTCGGTAAGTAACAGATTCAGTGCTTTCATTCCCATGTCATAGAGCCAAGTTACCCACTTTTTCTTCTTTACTGTGTCACGATGTTTATCGCTCTATTAATAAGTACTGCCTGCATGTTTTCAACTTTTCATAATAAGTTAATTTGCATAGTATTTAAACTCTTTAATTCAACAACCTAATTCTTCCTCAGTAGAGTTTTGAGCCTTGAATCCTTGATTACCCCACCCCCCCTCCCCCACCCCAAAAAAAAAAAAATGTTCTGAACCTGTACTCATTTAACAATCTTTGATAACAACTCTTGTCACTCTTCTTAATCTTCTCATCCTTCACTTTATCTGCCTGATATTTGTTTTAAATTACACCTCTCTGCATTCATAAAATAAATGATACAAAATATAATATATACATATTAAATCAATAATGAAGAATATTCAATTCGTTACAAAGTTGATTTAAATTTAACCGATGGTAAATGAAATTGAGGATGTATAACTTCATTTCGTCTACCACACAATTAAATGCCTCTACGAAACTAAAAACCTTTTTGGTTCTCTTGATTATTTTCTAAACTATTTCTCAATTTCAACCGGAAAACCTCGTTCAGTTCAATTAACATATATGGAGTTCATTCTCTCATCTTGGGCCATTCTTTGACCCAGTGGAACCCCCCAGGAGAAACCCGGACAGAACTCAAAAGGGAGGGTAGGAGATCTCCCGTCTCCGGCCGGCAATAAGCAATGAAGGCGGAGCAGCTGCTATATATTTGGTAGAACGGCCGGACCCGGACATACAGTATATGAGTATACTTCGGGGATGACTTTCCTCAACAAATAGGTGGGGGGTGGGAAGTGGGAACCACGGCCACCTACAACTGGGCCACTCGCTGTTGTGAGTGCACATAGAGAGGTTGAGGAAACCAAGGAAAAGTAATTCCACCCCCGTTATTAAAGCGTTTAAGCGCAGTGAAATGGCGGTGAAGGACGTTTTGGTTGGTTTTGTTGTTTGTTTCTTCTCGTCAGTATTGTTAATTTGTTACTTATAGATTGTTACAAGCAAACCCAAACAACCAGTTTGGAATTTGGATTATTTCACAATCCCATTCCATCCTACTTAGCTTACGCTCACTCTCCAACATGTCTGGTCCTCAAAAACCTAATTATGCATGCAACTGCTGATATACCAAGGAGGAACAAGAAAGTTCAAAGTTCTATTCCTAAGAAATTGTTATATTTCTCTCTCTCTTTTTCTCTCTGGTGGCTGTGAATCTTTCTTCTTTCCTGTGGTGTGGCATTCAGCAAACAGCATAAAAAAGAACTACCATGTCAAGAATGGGTCAATACCTGTACCACATTGTCACTTGTTTTTTCTTCGTAAAAAAAATAAATAAATAAAAAGGAAAATCTACCTTCTACTCAATTAGGCTCCGTATTCATAAACGTTAAAGGTAAACAGATTCTAAATGATTTCAAAGCAAATATTTTTTAGCCCCTTGTACATCGAAACAAAAATAGCGTTAATAATAGTATTATTTAATTTCTTCCTGAAATAAAATCTGAGTAAAACCATGTAGTCAAGGAAGACCCAAGCACCCAATTCTATTTCTACAGTTGTACTGAAACGTTGTAAAACAAGTTTGACAAGTAGGACACTTTTTTTACATTTAGAGAATTTAATTTAATGTATCACTTCTATTGGTAGGTCACAAACTTACAATTTTATTTTTTTCTTTCTTTTTGTCAAATTCAAGCAGAAAATTGGGTGGAAGATAGTGACACGGCTTTCTCAATATTGTTTTAGACTTGAAGCAACACTAGAGAGATTGGTGTATGAGGTTAATTAAAAACCATATAAAACCGATGGAATATATATAACATGGATAACAACAATGTTTCACCATCCACCCAATAAATCAGCTAAAATGTCACTGCACTAACCATTTCATCAAATAGAACCTGACAAGTAAAATACTTACTGAGCAGAACATATTCAACATGATATTTAATTGTGTTTTTAGTACTATGTAAAAAGCAACAGTTTTCAGTGTCACCCAGTTAGGTCCAAGACCAGTGTTAAGAGCATGCAGCAAACCTTTTGCTGGAACCTGTTATATATTGATCAGTTTTTCTGCATTATTAGTAGGATGTGCCATGATAAGAGAATGTCATAAAATGTGTTATCTTATGTCTCAGTGGTGTTTTTAATATGCAATCATACGGGTTACATAGCTGTTCCATAGACTTCTCCTGCGAATCATGCAAAAAAAAAGTAAACAAGCGCAATTAAATCATATTCGTGTTATTGCTCCCTTTTCCTTCCTTTTTAAATATCAAGTTTTCTAACAAGGTAGGAGTAATAAGGTACAAAACCTTAAATTTACAAAAGAAAGAAAATGAGGCAAACGCAAAACAATCTACTATACAATTAAGTTTAAGACTAATCTTGGACAACTAGCCAGCTAATTTCACGCTACGCTTCTCATGCATATATATATATATATATATTCTCAACGAGAAAAATCAGAATAGGAAAAAAAAAAAAAAAAAACATAAAGAAGAGAGACAGAGAGGGTGAGGAATGGGAACCTCAAATCTCAACATCCCCCGAAGTCTCTTACGGAAAACCGGCTCTTTTCTGGCAGGTTTCCGGCGTGTTGAAGCCCCAGTGTGAGGGATACGTCGCCGGATGTGGTCCCAAACCTTACAAGTGTGGCCCCTAATTTGGTATTGGCAGTGGTGGTCCCGTAGTCCGCAGAAATTATGCCACCATTGTATCGACGCGTGTCATCAACAGCCAACCGGTGATGCGTATTGGGTTCATGGGTCGCCGGAAAACGTTGGGGTACGAGAGGTGACATATCGTTGTGTGAGGTGATGGTGGTGGCCATGGTTTGGGTAGATTGGCTTGCTTGGTTTTCCGAGAAGCATTGTCTATTGATTGCGTTGAGTGAGGGGTCGTTGTCGATGGCATTGATTTCGGATCTTTTGCCTGCTGTTGTAGTTGTTGGGGATGATGTTGTTGTTGCTATTGCAGCAGCTGCTGCTGCACCTGCTGCTGCTGTTGCTGTTGTAGGCGTTGGTGTTTGTGCAGAGCCGCTACTTTGGCCTTGTTGGCTTCTTTCTTTATCTCTATCCTCTACTTCTTCCTTGGCCTCTTGTTGGTACATCTCTTCCACCATGGGTTTCCACAATCGAACCCTGGCATTAATGAACCAGTTCGAAACCTGCTCGAAACGTAAACAAAAATAAAACAGACGTTAAAAGTAGGAAGATTAGATTGGACTCTTGTACAAGGATAGAAGCAATAAAATATTAAATATCTGTGTGGACATTGCGTTCCACAGAGAAAAAGAAAAAAAAAATAAGCAAAGAAACAAGCCCAGACATATATCTACATCTCTCTCTGACTGATTTGATTGGTTGATTTAATGCACATTTCATAATCTCGTTACTGCAAGCACTGTAGTCTTCTTTGTCACTATGCTATTATTGTTAGTACTAATTGTGTCTATTAAGCTGCAGTTAAGGCTGTTAAATGATAAAATTACAAGAATACAAAAAATATAATTGATATCCTTTATTATTATTATTTTTTGTTTGCTTGGTGCAGTTATCCTATGCTTCAATGTATTTTCCTAACCTACATCGGTTCTCTACTCCGTTTCTTAATGCAAAAGAAGTAATGTATATTTCTTCTGTTCCTTTCAAGTTACATGGATCTGTTAGAGTTCGAAATAAAAGTAACCCAGTAAATTCTAGTATACAAAACTAAAGTTGTCCATAATCTTGGCATAGTTCTCTTCTCTAACCAAGAAGATGAAAGAAATAGATAGATAGAGAGATAGAGAGAGATGTTAAGTTTGGAATATGAAGACCAGGCATAAATACACAGTGCATTTACTATTGTAAGGCTCTTAACACGGTGTCCGTGTTGTACGTTGTAACCAAACTGAGAAGTTTAGCTAAAAGGAAGAAAGAAAATAAATTCAAAACTGTAATGTATCTCATGTCCCATTTCTTCCGTACTTTGTTTCTGCTGTAAATTTAGTAGTTATTTCCCCTTTGCCATTTCTATCGGGAAGGAAGGAAGAGAAAAAAGGAGGAAATGGCCTTTAACTTATAATAAAAAGTTAATGCAGGTGAAAAATGAAACCCTAAACCATGCACATAAAACTGAACTTGCTGTTCGTCTTCTGGGATTTCTATTCTCTTGCTGGTTTTTGAATGGAGACCCAAAAAATGAAGACTCTTTCATTGTTTCCTCTTCTGTTCATCTTTCTGTTTTATGGGGGATTCGAGAGAGAATAGGACGAACCTGATTTCTCGATAAACCAGTCTGCCGCGCCAACAAATGCTTATCTGCATCACTTGGGTACCTGGACAGAAAAGACCAGAAAATGACATCAGCGTCCCTACCCAAACCGTATAAAGAGACCGCGAGCTTTATGTACCGGTAGATGGGATAGAACGATTCTTTCCCTGTTAAGGCGTGGAAATCTAAGAGAGGAGAACAGAACAAGCAGCATCAGAAGAAAAACTGCTCCTACTGATCTCTGCTTTATTATCCTATTACATGTATTGCTTTTTTTAATGAGTATTGATTGATTAAAACAATATCAATATGAGAAAAAGAGAGGGAGATGGGCTTTCATTTTGTTAATTCTTTTCAATGTATTTGATAACTAACTTCAGGTAGGTCAGAGATAAAGAGAGAGAGAGACTGCTTTCAGCTGTGAAGTCTCAGAGAGAAAATATGCAAAAAGAGCATGGGAAGAAGCTTTTCTTCAGCTTTTTGCTGTGGAGACAACACACAAGGACACTGCATTACTGTTTTCTTAAACACTAAAACAGAAAAGGGTGATCAAGATATATTAGATCCGATAATTTATGGGAGACACAGAGAGTGAAGGATTATAAAAGTATTATTTTGTAATAAATAATAGTGTTGTCTTTTCTTTCTGCTTATCTTTGTTGGTTGAAGATATGAAAATGAATATGCAACCAAGAGAGAGAACGTACGGGTGAAGAAAATGCTCAAAAAGCCAAGATCTCAAAATGTTGACGGAGCGTTCAGGCAAGCCCCTCTGAGGCCTCCAAGCTTCTTGCTCCATCATCCCCATCTGGTGAAAGGCTCTTTGCTGTCTGAGGCTTTGTTCAAGCAACCGAAGTCTTGGAGTCTCTCCTTTCGTTATTCCTGAAGCCCCCGCTTCCTTCTCTCCCAGTAGCTCACAAATGTGTTTCAATTGTGCTGCTATTGCATCCTTTAAACATCGGAAATGACGCGACATTGCTTTCTGGGCAAGCGCTGTGTAAGGAGTTGCCGCCCCAAAACCCATAACTGAGTCAAAGGAGTTTACGACCATTTGCATTTGCTCGCAGTAATGGTTGTATCTTCTATCAACCTGATAACGGACAAGTATTAGAAGAATTATTCAATCCAATTCATCAAACCCTTGTGCACGAGGCCTGTCAAAAATGTGAATAGTAAAATAGAAAAGCCGCAGTACTTTTGTTTGTTCCGCTGTTCGAGTTCCAAGGTTAAATTACCAAAAGATGGAATTACAGGAAGAGAAGAGATCAATAATCATGATTCTACAAGTAGCCTGTAAGAGATGGTGAAAGGGGGTTCTTTGTCCCTAAGAACTGGGTGAAGAAGAATAAGATGCTGATAATGAGGCAAAAGGGGGGAAGGAGAAAAAAAAAAGAAAAAGTATATATATTCACAACTCACAAGCATATTTTAGCTAATAACCATGTAGTACATGGACAACACAAAGAAAAGAAAGATTTTTTTTTTTCGGAAAAGAAAGAAGAGAGAAAATTTGGGTCATGGCATTTGATCTTAATTTTGATAAAAGGTGCGTGGGTAAGTGAACAAAGAGAAGTTGGTGACAATGTAGGGTAGGAGAGGTTCTCTTCTTTAAGAAGTCAAGATTTTAAAATGGAGAAAGTGGGCAACGGAAGCTTTGCTGTTGTCTTAATGGAAAGACAAAAAATAGACTTGACGAATGGATGAATCAAAACTTGAAACAGTAAAATGATTGTTATCGATCTTCAATAGGTGGGTATTCTTATACTAATTAAAGAGGAATAAAATAAAGAAGATGAAAAAAATTTATCGTCTAAGGTCAACTGGGAAAGAAATCAATGGCTTTCTGTGCAGTTACTATGATGGGTATGGATCTCTTGGAGCAAAAGCCTTCTGAACAACTTCTACGTATTATATAGACTATTGGTGATCTTCCCAATCAAGGAATGTCTTTTCTTATTGGAGAGATCCGCCTTAATAGTAACTTTCATTTTCTTTCTCCTTACAATTACAAAAGTCCAAAGTACAGAAGCACCCAACCCATCAATCAAATTCATCAGTAAAATAGAATAGAACATAGAATTCTAAAACTCAATCATCTTATTCCATGGAGCGTTGGAAGCCACAATTCAAAAATCCCAGACACTTGCCGGAATTTCTGTTTTCTCCGGTGGTCTGAAAAATCAATTCCAGACAGGAGAAAAGATAAAAAAGGGACGGGTCTGTGTTTATAGTTCGTGCCTGATATGCATGCCTCACGGAGGGAGAGAACACTGAATGAAAAGAAAGGCTTGGAGAGGAGAGAATCAGAGAAAGAAATGAAAGCAGGCACACAGCACGAGAGAGAGAGAGAGAGAGAGAGAGAGAGAGAGAGAGATTACATGCCTCATCAAGCATGGACATCAGCTTGACCTTCCTCCTCTGGTAATCAATCCTATCGGTAGCTGATAAGGGAAGTTGCTCCTTGGAAGAAGATGGAGACCCACCACCAGCTGCACTGTTACTGTGATTAGGGTTAGCGCTGGTTCCATGATGCTTTCCAAGCCTGTTATTCTTGAATTGTCCCCTCCCGACACTGCAAAACTCTTCCAACAATTCTTGAGCAGCCTTGGCATACTTGGAATGCCTCAAGACATTCACTGCCGCTAAGGACGATCCGAACCCAACATGGACCTGGTGGTTCTGTCCCACTCCTTGTAAATGCAACGGTTGGTGATGACTCCCCAAATTCTTCCATGGGTATGAACCAGCCGAAGAAGCGCCTCCCCCATGACTACTGTAATAGAACATCCCACCATCACCCATCCTAATTTCCTCGGCCTTGGCCGCTTCCAAGTGCTGCAACGACGACGCCAACGACAACGATAGCCCTTGACTCTCCACAATACCCCCAATTTTGCCCGTGTTATCCCCTCCCCCGCTACCTGGGACCCACGTGAATTGAGCTGGATGTATTGCGCTACTACCCAAGCCCACTCCGGCTGCAGGTGCAGCCCCTGAACCCGAAGAGTGAAATCCTTGTAGATGGCTTGTACTTGTAGTAGTTGGATTTGGAAGCAGCATATGAAGGGGAGTAGACGACGATGGGGGAGGAGGAGGAGGAGAAGGTGACCTTGGTTGTGGGTTCATAAGAAAAAGCTGCATGGCAGCTGCTGAGTCCGCATTTATGCTTGAAATCTGATGCTGCTGAGCGCCTATTCCATGACTGTCACGGTTATTATTGTTTGGGTGCTTTGCATCTCCCCAGTGACCCAACCCGCTCACTATCCCTTGTCTGTTCCCGTACCACTCATTCGCTGCCGATGCCGCCACCGTGGGCGGTGGTCGCGGCAGTCGGTAATTGGACGCGATCTGATTTTCTAGGAGCTCCGCAGCCACGGGGGTATCCGGCTGGAAATTGAACATCTCAGACAACATCCCGCCCGTCTCATAACCCGGCAGCCCCCCGGACTCTTCCGCTTCTATGCCCACTAAAGGCGAAGGTGGTTCGAACCCTTGCACCCTTAATTTATCCCTCCGGCTTTGCTGGGCGATGTGTTGCGCTTGTTGTGCCGTCGTCGATCTGTCGAAGCCATTTGAGAAACCAAAGATCCCCTGATGGAAGCTTTGGGACATAGAATTTACACAACTAGGTTTGTCTTGGGAGGCCGATGCAGTCTTGGAAACTAGAATTGGGAGGTGATTCTTCAAGTGAAACAAGAGAGGCGCTGGCTGTGGTGTTGCTACTCCCATATCAGTGTGTTCTTCTTCATCATCTCTTTCTTCTTCGGCCCACCAGTACCGCTTTCTCTTGTTGCCGCCGCTAGCTACTCTTGTTACCACAGATCGATTTGAATAAGTAGGTTGATACAAGTGTAATCACAGAGAGAACGGAGATGAAATATAAGCAATCAACGATTAAATTAAAGAGTAGTTGTCGTAGTAGTAGTAGTAGTAATAGTAGAGAGAGGGGGGTGGGGGGAGAAAAAAAAAAGAACCAGAAAGAAGAAAGACAGGCAGTCAGGCACTATTTTTTAGTGTTTGTTTATTTCACCTCTTAGAGTTGCAGGAATTGAAACGATGCAAATCTCTCAGACATCGTTTTCCTTTCCTTCCGTGGGATTGAATACTTGCTGAATTCTGCTCTCTTTCTTTCCCTCCTTTTTCCCCCCTTTGTTTTTCTTTGCAGTTAGTGGTTTATAACCGGCTTCTGAAAAGAAAAAAGAAAGAATCACGAAAATAAGAAGTATAAAATAAATCCAAACTCGGAATTGATCTCTCTCAGACAACGCGGAACCAGAAGAGAAAGAGAGAGAAGAGAAGAGAAGAGAAGAGAAAAGGTCGATATTCTTCCTCTTCCACTTCCTGAATCCTGATCATCACACACTAAAATTTTATTATTTATTTCAGTATATGTATATATTACATATCAAAGAGGAGAGGGGAAAAAAGTGATGAAGAAAGAGAAATAAACCAAGACAATTCACCAAAATAAAAAATAAAAAATAAGGTCCCTGGCTTTATCTAAGGATGACAGAAATGAAGTGGTAAATGACTGAAAATTCCCCACCTAAGTCATGTAGATGTGAACAAAAGGAGGGCATTTGTGTGAGTAGAATTTTGAAATAAAGCCCCTCAACCTCAACTGCTCTTTAAAATTTGCCAAAACTGCCATCCACAAATTTATTATTACCTTTAATTTGGGTTAAGGAATTAATTAGAAATCAAACATCCATCATATGGAAATGGCCAAACTGCCATCCACAAATTGCGTTTTTGTAGATGCCCCTCACTCACTAACCAACCTACTAGCAAAATTTAAATTGGGAAAGGGGCAAGTTCTATAACAGCTAAGATGTCAATCGAATCAAACCACCGAAGACCACAAGGGAGAAGAATCGAAGATATTAATAAAAGGTAACTGACGTGGTCATTTTTGACATTTTATTATGATGCACAGATTCTTTCAGGGTTTTTTTTTTTTTCCTGCAAATAAAGAAACTAAAAAATAGAAGTAATCAAACCAACAAATTGAAGAAATCAACATACACAGGAGATGGGGTTAGTATATTCGAGAAGGCAATCTCTGTGTGGTTTGGTCTTGTGTGAGACTGTGAGCTTTTCTTTTTTTCCTTTTTTTTTTTTTTTTTTGATATTAGTGAGACTGTGAGTTGTGAAAGGCACTTAAAACCGCTTCTGAATTGATGTTTCGGGTTCAGAATGTAACTAGTTTCCTGGGTTTTGGGCCTTTTGGACATTGATTAAAATTTTAGGGTTTTAAGGCGCTATTTTCCTCAACAATAAATACCCCTAATGAAATTTGCTCCTCACACTCGGGCGCCTCACATGTACATCCACCATGGATTAAGAACATCTCCCATAAATAATAATTTAAAAGTATAAGAGATATTCTCAATGTATTTGGAAGGCGCGTGTTAGGCGCCTTGTGTGAGGAGTAGATCTGGTCTCCGTACGCCCCTTTTTTTTGTTTTCTGTAAGTGCTCTATTAACTTCATACTTGTATACCACTCACTGAGGGAGAGAGAAAATTTCCCAACTGCAAACCGGATTGATAGTTGACAGCCCAACCTTCTTTGATCTGTCGCCTTTTTGGTGATGTCACGTGAACCTCACCCTCTCTCGCTCGCTCTCGCTCTCTCGCTCCCTCGCTCGCACGCACGATAGGACAGGACCACTATATGATCTTCCCATGTCATAACATTATATTGTGCCTGCCTATGCCTACTATATAGTAAGTATCTTATCCGCTTATCACGTGCAAAATCGGTTGTGCACGTGTCACTTCTTATTATTTATTTATCTTTTTTGGTTTATGAATTTATGTAGTTGAGTTTTTTCACCTTAGGCTGTGTTTGGTTTAAAGGAACTTAGGTTTCCTTATTTCTTCAAAACAAACATAACCTTAGTTCAAGTTTAGATATATTGGAGAGGTTTCAGAATAAATAATGAGAAATGTTTGATTGTTTGAAAAAAAAAAAAACACCTTGGGCAATTTTGAAGCTTCCTTCTCATGACACGTTACTCCACTTAATTCTTTTAATTTTTTTAAATAAAAAAAGATGACTACAATTACTCTTTCACCCCACACCCATGCTAAAATATCATACATGTCTTATTTTTTTGGTAGTAGTTAACCCTCTCCACCCATTCTTTAATAATCACTTTTTGTTTAGCAAATAAGACATGTGGCTTTTACTATGTGATTTGCCATTTCCCACTTCTCTTTATTCCTTTTCCCCTTCTTTAAGTTTAAAAAGGAATTACAGGATTTAAAATTTTATTCAGTTTTAGTAGACCAATCTCTTTGACTTTTGGTGGAATTATTGTTTATTTTCGTTAGTTTAAGATTTATTCACCATATTGCTATCAATTTTTCCAGATGGTAAAGAAATTAATCATTTTAATTTTTAATTGTTTTACATGAGCCACTACTCAACTGGCTTGAAAAATGCTTGGCTAAGTTAAGAAGGCTTCATATTATGTACAAATATGTATATACCAGTTTCTCTTAATACTTGAAATTTTAAGATCCATTATTTGTAAATTTACAAATTTAAGATCCATTATATAATATCTAGTGAGAGCAATCCACGTGAGAGCAATCCAGTAATTACTGCCTTATAAATAACAGCAATTACTGATTATTATAGTAATTAATTAGTGTAATTTAATTATTACTGTTATTGTTAATAAATTATTGATTATTACAGTAATTTAATAAATATATAATTAGTTATTATAATTAATAATTACTATTATTATAAATATTGTTAATAACTAGATATTTACTTTAAAATTATAAATACTGTTATTAAAAAGTACTGTTAATAAATTACTGATTATTACACTAATTTAATAAATATATAATTAGTGATTATAACTAATAATTAATGTTATTATAAATATTGTTAATAAATAGATATTTACTTTAATTTTACTTTAAATTAAAAATATAAATATTGTTATTAAAAGTATTGTTATTGATTATTTAATAAAAAATTATAATTACTGACTATTACTAATAAATACTATTAATTTAATTTAATTTTGGTAATTATTAATTTAATGATTATTGTGAATAAAATCCTACTCATAAATTTAATATTTACTGTTATATTAAAAATAACTAAATAATATTATTAAAACTATCATTAATGATTATTTAATTAAAGAGTATAGTTACTTACTATTATTTATAAATGTTGTTAATAATGTTCTAACAACCGACGATTCGATTGTTCGGTTCGAACGGATGGCCTGTTCTGACAACAAAAATTACAAGCAAAAAATATGGAACCATTCTGGCCATCGGTTTTCGGGTTGATGATTCAATCATCTGGTTCGAACGGACAGTTCGTTATAACAACAAAAATTATAGGCAAAAAATTGAGTTTGTGAGGTCCATTAAGTAGTATCATATGTGTTATGTCATTTGAGTGTGTGACTTATACGACCCGAAAATGAAACTATTATGGCCACCGGTTTTTGGGTCGATGGTTTGACCGTTTGGTTCGAACGGACAACCCATTCTGACAACAAAAAACCATAAGCAAAAAAATTATAGAACTATTATGACCACTGGTTTTCTAGTCGACGGTTCGATCATTCGGTTCAAATGGATGACCCATTCTGTCAACAAAAATTATAGGCAAAAAATTGAGTCTGTGAGGTCCAATAATAAGCAGTATCATACGGGTTATGTCATTCAAGCGTGTGACTCATATGACCCGAAAATGGAACAGTTCTGACCACCAGTTTTCGAGTTTATGGTTCAACCATCTGTTTCGAATGGGCGGCCCGTTCTAACAAAAAAAATTAAAAAAAAATGACCAAAAACCATTCAATGGGTCAATGGGTTAACGGTTCGACCACTTGGGTCAATGGGTCATTGATTGATTCAACGGTTTTTGGCCAGGGATCAAGACTGGGGTAAAATGGAACTGGTTGCCTGGACGGTTCCCAATTAAAAAAAAAAAAAAAAAAAACGAACGACCCATTCTAACAAAAAAAAAATTACAGGCAAAAAATTGAGTGTGTGTGGTCCATTAAGCAGTACCAAACACATTATGTCATTCGAGCATGTGAATCATACAACTTGAAAATGGAACTATTTTGGCCATCGGTTTTTGGGTCGATGGTTCGACTGTTCAATTAGAATGGATGGCTCGTTTTGATAACAAAAATTAAAAAATAAAAAAAAGACCAAAAACCATTGAACAGGTCAATGGGTCATTAACCGATTCAACGATTTTTGGCCAGGGACCCAGATTAGGATAAAATGGAACCGGTTACCTAGATGGTTTCCAATTAAAAAAAAAGTAAAAAAAAAAAACAGTCAAAAACCATTGAACAGGTCAACGGGTCAACCGCTTAGGTTAATGGATCGTTAACCGATTCAACAGTTTTTGGCTAGGGATTGGATCAACGGGTCAACGTTTTTATTCCAGCCCCTATAGAGTAGGGCCCCTCCACTAGTTCATTTATTAAAATCCTAGAATGACTTGGTTTTATTTTATATTTAGACTGTGATTGGTTTGAAGGAAAAAGATAGAAAAGGTAAAAAAACATTTACATACCTTATATTGGTCCTTTCTCTACTTTTTCCTTCAAACCAAACATAGCCTTAATATATATTTAGAGAGACATTCCATTGTAGATGAATTTAAGATTTAATATTAGGAAAAATGTAAATGAAATAAGTTCAATCCACATGGTTTCGAAATTGCTCCGAGTGAATAACTATTTCAAATTGCAAATTAACTTTATTCACCATTTATGCAATTAAATTAGCCTCACATATTAATGACAAATTATCAAGATTAGTTGAACCATAGTCATCGCGTCATTATCAGCTTTAAGTTATGAAATGACCTATAAGATAAACAAAAAATTGTACAAAAAAAAAAAGGTAAGACACAAAAATTGGAAAAAAAAAGAATTATTGTGTTTTTTAAAGGTAATTACTTTCAGCACTGAGATGAAGAGCTCATGATCCTTCATTTCAAGGAAAGATAGGATTGATCTACTGAAACGGATCACATCTTTTTTTTGGGTATTGAAAGTGCAGAATCTTTACTTCCTGCAAATAACCAGTCCATATGCATAGTGTTCGTGAAGCTGAAATGACATAAGCTTAAAATAGAAACTTTTAAGAATCTCGGCACTGTTAGGATAGATTAGGTTCCATTCATGAGTGAAATCAACCATAACAAGGGAGTTTAGTTTTGGGAAAAAAAGAGAATCACTAGTTAATTAACAGGAAATAAAACTGGAACCCTCCATTCTTTATAGCAAAATGCAACACAGATTAATTTGAAGCAAATTAAAATAGGTTTGAATTGTAGTATTCACTAAAGTGCCATTTGGCAAGTCTTTTTGGGAAGATATTCTCATAGTTCTGACGATCAAAAGACATATTAAGCTTTTGTATTAAGATCTGAGTAGCCTAAAGTCAGTTTTGTTAAGGTGTGTCTTTCCGCATGGAGATGAATAGAAAAAATTGCCCATTTTATACTTCTTGCATCGACTTTTAGTGGCTAGATCTGCTACAGACCAAACAGAAATATGGTCTGCCAAGCTCATAAATAACTGGCAGACGGCACAAAAAAACATACCAAATAGAACCTAAATTAAAGCACAGAAACCTTCATGGTTCTTTTAAGGGTGCTCATAGATTTCATGCTTATTGCCCTAAACAATTCATGCATTACTACTGTTTCTTTTTGTTTCTCTTTATAATTATTTCTCTTAGCAAACAGACTTGAAACCCCTAGCAAATGCAGCATCTATAAAGCAAAAACAAACATTGGAATTATTATAGATTGAAACATATATCAGTTCATAGCACTATCACCCATGCCCGTCTTTATGATGAATGCTATATATGTTTACAATGGAAAACGATTGGGCGTGGTGGCAATCACAACTGAAGAACCCTATCCTCAGTTTTGTATACGATATTTCTAAATTTTGTATTTAGATTGTACATATTTGTATTTCATTCTTTGCAGACAGAATGATAAGTACAAGGTAAGGAAGGATTGTTAATATGGAAGGAACAAGAAGCTAGGCATGAACATGAATGAAATTTCAATTTTCAGATGGAGTATTAATTAGACTTATACGCTAAAGAAGTTATACCAAATAAACCAAGAATATCAAATTGTTCTCAGCATCAATACTCGTCCGTTATATATTATTAATCTAACCTAACTTATTGCCAACCAAGGAAAATCCTCAGTTATTGTAATAGCGACAATGTCGCCTAAAGACTGTACATGTACACCTTAGATAAGACCTGTCAAACTAAAGACTGTACCCAAGCTGCTAGCTAGGCTAGCTATACTTGGCTTTGCCTTGGCATCGATCACATCTAGACCACAATTACTTTGCTCCATTTATTTTCGTCTCTATTATATTCTCTCTTCTCTTATTGCACGTGCCACTGATCAATTAGTTTACATATTTTCAAATTAGCATTCCCTTATTGTTAAGTCCATTTTGTGTGATGTATGATGTCTTAATATAATTCTCCATTCACAACCACAACATTTTGGATTGGCATGCATGTTGTTGACCATGATCTGTCATCCATGTCATGTAGCTTCGATGTATGGACATTCTTATCGATATTATGCTTTGCTGCTAGATTTCTCTTGGGAACAACTACAGTTAAAAAATTACAATAACTTGGCTATTGATGATAATCACAATACTAAAAATTAGGACCAATTAAATTAAATGATGATGTTGAGGACGTTGTTCATTCTCATTCAAGCTAGTTAGTATTGGTTTTTCATTCCTTTGTTTCTTTTGATTGGGGGCATGAGTGGCTTAGGCCTATCTTTGATGTTTTACATATGATGATGTCCAAGTAAGTTGAGGTGGACGAGCAGCAAATGAATTTGACTAGCTACATTGGATCCGATGATATATGCACACTGACAGAAGGAGAAGGACTCTAACATTCAAGTTATTTAAGATGAATTTATGGTAGCCGAGAGAAGAAAACTCCAAAGTCAAGGAGTGAGAGGAAGAAAATCATCTTGGGCAGCATTGCCTTGAATAATAAATACCCATTGCCTTATTGGGGAGCTGTGCTCCTCGCGAATACGACATGCGTTAGCTTTTGAAGCGGTAAATTACTGAGGTCCGTGGGGTGTCCACCATACATTCCACACAAGGAACTCAACGGCTTTGGTGCCGACCTCGGTTGCGTGGATAACTTCCTCCAGTGTTTGCCACGTATCACCACTTCGTTCGAGTGTTGTGGCATATACCAACATTCTCCCTCGAGCCATATGGAGTCGCACCACATCGTTCACAGGCTCATCCGGCTCTACACATGCAATGCTGTCTCTACTTGACAACTGCCACTTCACCGGACTTCCACAAGGTGGTTCAACCCAGGCCCAATTAGTATGACTCTTTCGTTCAGTTTGGAAGGAGTATAAGTGTAAAACCTTGTATTTTATATTATTTTTTATGTATTTGCACCGCACATTTTTGTATTTGTAATTCTTTTAAATTGAGCTTTTGTTTCTGATGTAGCGCAATCTGGTATCTCTTTGCTAGATGATAGCTCGTGCATTGGGCTAGTGATGTTGCCTGGTCGACTTGCAAAACAAGACTGTCAGAGTGTTTGGGGTGCTTTACCTGGTGTAGGAACTCCAATACTTAAGTTAGCAATGTGGAGATTTGAGAGAGCCGAGAGTGTAATTATAAGGGAATTCAAGAGCTAAATCGCACATACCTTGTGATGTTGGAGACGAGGCCTTTATATAGGCAAGTTACCATGGGCCTCACGATGCAAGTCCGAGTTCATCGGCCCGTCTAGTCCAGAGTTAGTTTCGCACCCAAACATTGATTCCGTGTAAGTTGATAAGGCTTATCCAGGTCCATCTGAATTGGGCAGGGGAAAGATAAGATCGACGTATGCCGTGATGCCAAGGAGATCAAAAACAACTGACGTGATTCTAGGAGGTTACGTGGCACCTCGACAGGATGGTGCATGTAGCTAAACTACCTGGGCCTCAGTCTAACTGGGTTACTCAAGGTGCCCGAGGTGACTGGGATCGCTGAGGTGTTCGAGGATGCTAAGGTGTCACCACATCATTCCGACGCTCAATGTGTCATTAAATCATTGCACGGGCCAAATTATCCCTCATCAATTGCCCCCCACTCTGAAGCCCGACGTGGTCAACTCGGGTTAGGAGTATCGTCGTGCTGAATAGATTTGGCCATGTCTTGGGTTCATTCATGATTCAACCAACGGTTCAGACCTGATCAACTCAACTGGCTTTACCATGGGGGGTAAGGTCGCGTCTCGGGCACGCACAAGCGTCACGTGAAGATTAAGTTCCACGAACATAAAAAACACACAACTATTTTTGCCTCGAAATACAAACAGTCGCACCTCTGGGAATTGTCGAATCTGTTAGATTTGGATCGTCCGTGCTCAACTTAGGTGGTTATAAATAGGGCCTTTGGGGACCCATTTCCTTTGTCCCTTCTAAGCTTTAGTGCATATTGAGTTTGCGGAGCACAATGTCATTGGTGTCTTCAATAAGGTTGGCGAGGTCGGTCATTTTGTCCCTTAAGTGAGTTGTCTTCCTTTGCTTTTTCCCTTCTTCTTTTCAATTATGTCGAGTAGTGAGTCCGGTGAGGAGAGAGTGTAGCTCGATCAAGCCAAGGAGGGGTCCTCGGTCCAAGACTGATGAGGTTCCCACAAAGGGGCTCTGTCTTCCCGATGACCACCTAGGGCTAGAGTGTTAAACCGCTTTGGTCCTTCTGAACTTGCTGCCGATGAGATCCACGGTCTCATGGTAAGATATAGGATTCCTGACCACTTTGGCTACTCCTTTCCTATTGGGGGTCCCCTTGGGAGCATGACGAGGATGAGGTTGCCATCTTTGAGAAGGCTCTGAAGGCAGGTCTCCGGTTCCCACTCCATCCTTTCATTCCCGAGGTCTTGAAATATTATAATGTCAACCTTGATCAGTTGCACCTGAACTCCATCTGTACCTTGGTCGATACAATCTCCCTTTGCTTCCGTATAGGTCTTCCTTTAGATATTAAGACCTTTGTTGGCCTTTGCCAAATAAAGCAAAACCCTGCTAGCACCCTAGGCAAGGTTAGCTACTATCTATCTTACCGACCCAGGTACAAGCTCTTGGATGTTTTTCCTTCTAAAGTCTCGGCCTGGAGAGTTAGTACTTCTTCCTTGAGTTGTCTGGTGGTTGCCTTCCCGACGCACTAGAGAGAGGGGGTGAAAGACATTAGGGAAGATCTGAATGAGCAAGTGCAGGCCAGAGTGTGGAATCTTGTGTACCGCCAACTGATGCTGAGTGACTTCTTGGCCAAGGAAAAGCTAATCTAGGCCGGGCTGAGTCTTCCAAGTAGGTCGTCTCTGGTTCGGGTGTTTTCTTTCTTTACTTTGTTTTAATTTAACTAAATATCGGGCTTCTTGTGTAGGGGACATGTCAAGTATTCCAACTACCGGATTTCTTCAAAGCATGAGGAATAGGAATAAAAGAAAGGTAGTCCACGAGGAGGCACCTCGGACACCAACTCCTAAGCTTGCAACACCAGCTACCACCAAGGAGGTCCATGTGGTCAACCTAGTCAGTGAAGATCAAGCGGAGAGGACCTCACTTGAGACTGAGGCAGCCTGGACATCCGAGTCACACATCTACCACCCAGGGGCCCGACGACCGGTAGTTTGGGTGCGGAGGACATCCTTGAGGGAAGGTAGACCATCATAGACTTTTGAACCGCCCTCATCAAGAGCAAGGAGGTCATCTTCCTTGATGAGGTCGCTGATCTTTCTAAGTCGTATACTAGCGAGCATGGTGGCAAGGTCATCTGCTTCCTCATGATAGTAAGTTCCCAATCTCTTCGTCATGCTATTCCCGATCTGTGTTCTATATTTAGATCCTGCTTTCCTTTGTAGGCGAACATCGTAATCCACTCCCTTAACCAATCTGAGCGGCATCTAGCGAGGGCTAAAACTGTCAAGGCGGCGGCAAGCGAGTATTAGTCTCAAGTTGAACGGGCCGTGGCTTTCATCGATGAGCTAAAAGACAAGTTGGTCACTGAGCATAACTGAAACGGCGAGTTGGAGCTTCACATCAAGAAGCTCAAGCAAGAACTGCAGGAGGACACTCACTTCGCCGAACACAAGGCACAACTCACTTCGCCGAACACAAGGATTCAAACTCTGCCAGATGTTGGTGGGGTCGGTGTACCCCGAGCTCAATCTTTCTCCAATAAAGTCCTCGGTCTATACAAATGAGATGACAGATTGGGTTGATCGGGAGCCTAACTCCGAGGACGAAGAAGACGAGGTCGGCAAGGGAGCTGCAGTTGGATCCAATGTGGATGTTGCCAACGTGGTTGGTGATGGGGGCGAGAAGCCCCGAGACGTATGAATCATCTTTGCCTCTTTTCTTGGACTCCCTATACCTATGTAAAGTGCCAAGCCTTCATGCTCAGTCTAAGAAAACTCTTTTTTTATGACGACGTAACTATTGTTTATCTTCAATGAAATTTCCCTTTTGCATATCTCGTGTTTTTCTTCTTTTAAACCTGAAACTTCACAAAAATATACTAAGTATAAGATTATAACCTGAGGTTCCTAAGTGTCAAATCGAGTAGGCATAGTATGCGATAATGACTCGAAGTGCCTAGGGACCAAAGCGACTAGGCATATCGAATTGCTAATGTCATCGCCAGGTCGGAACAGGGGCCCTTTAGGCTGAGAGTCACTTAACGTCCCCATTTAGATGTATTTTAGCCGATATGCTCCATAGTGCGGGTCGACTCGACTAGGTCGCCCAGGCGGGTGGTCTCTTTTTATACATGGCAAAACTTTTGAAGTTGCACACAATGAATTCTCGAGCTCAAATGTAGTATCTCCATAGATTATCCATGTTCCAGGCACGGGGTACCTGCCTCCCCTCCAAAGTCTCGAGCTCATACATTTCTTCACAGAATACCCTATACTCTATAGGGACTTCCTAGTTCGGTCCTAGCCTACCTACACCGAGCTCAGGTACCATAACATTTTGAAGTACTATGTCGC
Organism: Nelumbo lutea; assembly: GCF_056320005.1. Lineage (NCBI taxonomy): Eukaryota > Viridiplantae > Streptophyta > Magnoliopsida > Proteales > Nelumbonaceae > Nelumbo > Nelumbo lutea. The sequence continues at coordinate 115,658,910 of NC_142684.1, forward strand.
CAAGTCGGAAGTGGTGTCTCTTGACTCAGGCATTATAGTCCAGATATAGACCAGGTCACGGACTTCTTCTACCAGGTCGAGGTTGGTCCGTAACTCATCATCATTGGTCTCCTCGTCGTATGCTTCAAACCATAAGGTGGGCACCTCGATCTTGGTAGGGATGATAGCCTCCATTCCATACGTCAAATTAAAAGGGGTCTCTCGAGTTGCCATTTTGATTGTAGTCCACTAGGTCCAAAGAACGTTGGGCAGCCGTCTACCCAAAAGCCTTATCTCGGGAAAGCCGAGTTTTAAGTCTACGGAGGATTGTCCTATTCATTACCTTGGCCAGCCCGTTTGCTTGGGGATGATCTACCGAGAAGAAATTCTATTAAATCCCCATCTTAGCACACCAATTCTGGAATTCGATGTCCTCCAACTACTTCTTTTGTCCGATATCAGCACTTTGGGGAGTATAAATCTGCAAACTATATTCCTCCAAAAAAGAATTTACACATTTTGGGCTATGATTAACACCAGTTGCTCGGCTTCAACCCACTTTATGAAATAGTCAACTACCACGACCAAGACCGAGGATGTCTATCCCCTACTAAGCAAACGGCCATGGGCTGGTCAGGTACCATAGGTCAATAACGGGCTAGTGTGGTATGTTAGCGTGCCTCTGGCAGTTATCACGCCTCCGAATGAGCTCAAGTGCATCTTCCTTCATCGTAGGCCAGTAGTATCCTTTCCTTAACGCTTTCTAGGCAAGTGCCCTCCCCCAATATGCCCTCCACAGAGACCCTTGTGAATCTCATGTAACACTTGGCTTGCCTTTGTAGGATGCAAGCAACGTAGGTAGGGGAGCGTAAAAGACCTATAGTATAGCTGCTCGTCGATAATGATGTAGCGCGCTAACTACCAGTCTACCATTCGAGCTACGTTGCGGTCTATTGGTAGGGTCCTATGGAGCAAATAGTCAATGAGGGGATCCATCCGTCTTGGCTCTGTTACCAGAATAGGAGCAACCTTTTCTGTCGCCCTTTCTAAGCTAGGTCACTGCAGGTCTTCAATGTAGACTGTTCTTGTAACTTTTGTTGCACTGGCCAGCTTTGAAAGAGTGTCGAACTCTGTGTTCTCAATCCTTGGAATTTGTTGAATATACTAGGAATGGAAATTGGGTAGGAGCTCTCTCACCTTGTCCAAATAAGACGACATGGTGGGCTCCCGGGCCTCATACTGCCCATTCACTCGGTTCATCGCCAGTTGAGAACCACTACATATCATGAGGTGCTTTGCGCCGACCTCCTTTGTCAATGTTAGTCCGACTATTAACGCCCCATTCTCCACTTTAGAGGTCGATCAGTTAGGACTACGATAGTATGGGCTTGAAAGTATGGTGCAACTTCTGAGCTGCCAATACAAAGGTAAAGGCCAACTTTTCTATGTCGAGGTACCTAGTCTCAACTACATGCAAAATTTTACTTATATAGTAGATAGGTCATTGCACCTTGTCTACTTCTCAAATTAGCACCATTACGTAGCTGGTCACTTCGTATTTTCCCTACTTTGTACCTTGTTGGGAATTTCATCGACAAGTAGTAGGTCGACACTACCACCCGAAGTGCATGTAGGAAAAGGCCGACCTAAGATGGCATTGTTGGGGGACGGAATCGCGACCACTAGGAAGCTATGCTCAAAATGGATTGAGTTTAGCTCCGAGTTTGTTGTGACTGGGACTTTATTCCGGCCTAGAGGTCTCAACACATCTCCGCTGAAGCCGATGAAGGGGACATTGACTAGCTATAGATCCTTCCTCTTGAGCTGCATTTTCTCCACACGAGGGCACTTTGGTGGGTTCTCGTCCTCGTCCTCAAGCGCCCAAACTGAGTTCTTCCCTGTCACACTGGTGCATCCTACCACAATCAATCCTCTAGCGATCATATTGATCACTTCGCAAATGGGCCGCTCTAGTGGTGGTTGGTCCTGAGGTGGTTGATATCGATCCTGGTTCCTACTCGACTTTGGCACTTCTCTTGGCTGGTCAACAGGTTAGCTCCGATCATCCCGCTTAACGAACTACTTCAGGCAGCCACGACAAATTAGCTCTTCGATCTCATCCTTATGGTTATGATAGTTCTATGTATCATGGCCGATGTCATGATGGAAGTGGCAATATTTGTTTGGATTTCTGTTGGCAGGGTCGCTTCTCATCTTGGGTGACCACTTAACATACTTGGTCATCATGATGTGCATTATTATTTCCCCTTTCTTTGCATTAAGGGAGGTATAACTCCAGTTTTGGATTGGAGGGGTCCTTGAATGCCAACCTGATGATCTAGAACTCCAGTGAGGGGATCTACTTCTCCTTCTAGGCGACCTTCTTCGCCCGTTGTAGGGTGACCTACTTCTCTTCAATGACTTACTCTTGCGCCTCTATTTGCTGCTCCCTGCTTCTTCTTCTGCTCACTTCCTCTTCCCGCTTTGCTCTAACCGAGACCCCAGCACCTCCTCCACCTTGGTGAACTTGTCGGCCTAGTGGAGGAACTCTTCCATAGAAGACGGATGGTTCAACTCAACTTTCCAACGCAAGTCGGGTTGGCAATGTCGTTGACTATTGTAGTGAGCTGAACTGTTGGGTTGAGATTTGGGATCTGGAGGCACTTCAAGTTGAATCGCTTGATGTAGTCTTGGAGCGTCTCATCTAGTTGTTGGACCACGTTCAGAAGTCAGGTCGCAAACTTCGGACATCTCTTAATGGTGGTGAAGTGTGTCGTGAAGAGGTTCGCGACTAGTTCTAGCTTTTTATGGAGCCTGTGGCCAGCCCCAAGTACCACATCCGAGTTGTACCTCAGAAAATGGTCGGGAAGGCCATACACATGCTCACGTCATTTGCCCCATGTAACTGCATCAGGACTTGGGAACTGTCTATGTGGTTCCATCATAAGATTTTAGGCTCGGGGCTTTAAAGTCCTTAGATCATGGATCACCTCTCCTTTTCTCTCTGCCTCCACATTGCTGGTGGGAGCGGGGTGGATTCTTCCAGTGTTGCAGCGTACACTTCAACGACGCCTTCTCCTCGACACCTCGATTGAGCTATTTCCTTCAGTTATGATAGGTGTCGTGAATTGGCTGTGCTCTTCGACTGGGACTTGGTTCCAGTCGTTAGTGTGACGAGGAGGGTCTGAAACCTTGTCCTAGTTCTAGTTGTCGCATTGTTGGTTACATGGTTGCTAGTTTTGATTCCGTTGTTGTTTTGTTGTGACTGTTGTTGCATTCCTACCAGGGCGGCAAATCTCTTCTCCCACATCCTCTTCTGCAAGTTCATGCCATGCACGTACTACACCAATCCGTTGAACTGGCACATATCAATCCCAGCAGGAACCATCGATGGCTCGATTGGTGGGAGAGGCGCATTCACTTGGTGTAGGGGAAAGGTTGGATTCGGCATTACTAGTACGCCTAGCAAGGTCAGGGGCACTATGAACTGCCCAATGGTTATAGAGGGGACTTCAAGATGTGCTACAGGCTTGTCTTGCCCCCCTGTGATCTGGTTGTTGTTGGTGGTGGTGGTGGTGGTGGTGGGTTGGTTGCTTGATGATGCCATTAAATTTGTAGTAATAGAGTAGAGTGAGAATACGACTTTTTGTTGCGTGTTTCCACAGACATCACCAATTGATGTAGCGTGATTTGATAGCTCTCTACTGGAGGACAACTCAGATGTCGGACTAGTGATGTCGCCTGGTCGAGCTGCAAAATAAGGCTATGAGAGTATCTAGGGAATTCAATATAGGCAAGTTAGCGATTTGGAGATTTCAAAGAGCCGAGAGCGTAGTTGTAAGGGAATTCAATAGCTAAATCGTGCGTACCTTGTGAGGTTGGAGGCAAGGCCTTTATATAGGCAAGTTGCCATAGGCCTCATGATGCATGTGTGATATTGTTGGCCCATCTAGTTCGGAGTTAGTTTTTGAACCCGAAGATGGGCTTCATGTAAGCTGATAAGGTTTATCCAGGTCCGACCAAATCGTGCGGGGGAAAGATAAGATCTGTTAACGTATGTCGTGATCCTGAAGAGATCGGAGACAACTGACTTGCTTCTAGGAGGTTATGTGGCACCTCGATAAGTCAGTGCATATAGCTGAACTACTCGAGCCTCAGTCTAACTGGATTACCCAAGGTGTCCGAGGTAGCTGGGATCGTTGAAGTGTCACCACATCATTCCGTCGCTCATCATATCATCATATCATTGGACATGCCAAATTATCTCTCATCAGTTTCTACCCTGATGGCCCTATTTGATTCTTTTGGCTTCATTGAATATGTATTTGTATTTGTACTATTCCCCTTTGGTAAGAGTAGCAATACGAATATATTCAGTACAAAATTTCTAAACCATGTATTTACATTGTATATATTTGTATTCGTCTTCTTCCCAGACTGAGGGAAGACTACAAATACAAATACAAATATGTCGGAAGCTACAGATTGTAAATGAAGTTATATTTCTTTTTAGTAAATGATATATTTCTAAGAAACTCATAGGAAAACGGAAATGATCACAAGATTACAATGAAATTTATCTCTTCTCGATCAGAAGTTAAAAAACAAAACAAACAGGTTTCGTAACCATTAAAATATGGGTTAATAAAAAAAGTTCCCAGCACATTTTTTTTCTGTTTGATAAGTAAAAATAGATTAAACAGATGGAATAGAACACTAATTTAGGGGTCTATTCGAGTGTTGGGCCACAAGAGAATGTATCCAGGATGGATATACTCATCATCAATGAAAAACCCATATTCATTTAGACCCGGCCCCTAAATGAGTAACAGATCTGCTTTCCTTCCCTATGACCATGCAAAAAAGCAACACTTAAACAAGACACTTGGGCTAAAATGTCGTTGCAGCAAAAATAAGCATGCATCCGCTGCAAGCTCGGCTTTTCCAGTTGAGAGGGTTTGGACCAAACAAACTCCACTCCACCTGTACAGATTGGCTGGATATATAGACAGACACACCTGACCAAAAGTAAACCACGCAGAACTTGTATCCGATTCACCTTTGCTAATAAATGAGAAAATTCGTTTCAGTATAAGTGTATAACATAAGAAAAGAACAAAAGTCAGATAATTAAATCTGAAACACCATCTAAAAAGATAAATAAATAATAAATAGATGAGCGAGAGAGAGAGAGAGAGGGTGTGAGTCGACCAAAGGGTGATAGGTGAAAACTGCCACACGCGTGGCTGTCGTAGGTGGCGCTCTATCATTCAGTTGCATTATTATCATATTATGTTCACAGAGAGAGCTCTTCTAGAGTCTAGACGAAGACTTTTCAAGGTAGACTTGTCAAGAGGCCAAAGTGCTGCCACGTTGCAAATGAGTGTGAGCCGTTTGTTTCCCTTTTAGCGTTGGAGCAACCTTGTAATAATAAAGACCACCCCATGACCCATCCGATCCGATTCCACGGCACGAGCAAGCAGCCAAGCACTCGTACTACTGGTTTAAGGAATAAGGAGGAGCCCATTTTCGGTTTTTTCTTTTTCTTTTTCTTTTTTGATATTTCTGATTAGATGTCGCTTTCCCTTGGAATCAGGGAACCATGAGTCCATAGGATAAAAACCAAATTAAAGTAACGTGTGGGGCCCCCCTCGTCTTCGTTAACGATACCGTTTGCCGCCTCGCTACGGAAGTTGTAGGTCCCACCGCATAATTTTGAGGGGACCACTTTCCCACCATTATTATATTCTATTTTCAGTCTACCACTACCACTTACGATTATTGACTGATGTAATAGTAGTTTATTCTTCCCCCATTGCTGCCTAAACCGCCCGATCCGATTATATGAATAATGGGAGGTAGCCCAACAGAACTGTATCCGTAAGCCTAAGACTTTAGGAAGTTGGATCTTAACCGATCCGGACGTGAGTAAAATAGCGTAACGTAGAGTTGGTTTGATAAATATGCATTCTCTCTGGACATCGATCGGAACTCCTGCCCACGACAATGAGAATCGTGTGGACGTTTATTAAAATTATATACGGAGAACATCTCATCCCCTGGGGATAATGTATTATGGGTAGGCGTGGGCAAGAGATCCAGTCTCTATTCTCTGGGCTCTTTGCCCTACAAACATGATCGGATCCAAGAAAAAAACATACAGAAATGCCTTTGAGACCAGATCTTCTTTTCACACGCACATCCTATCATGCACTGAGAACATCTCTCCTATTTATTAGTTATTATTCATGGGAGATGTTCTCAATGCATGGTGGATGTGGCTGTGAGGTGCCCATTTGTGAGAGCAGATTTCATCACTATATCTTTTGGTAGAGATCAGATCTGTACCTCACGTATGATGCCTCACACTGATTTACAATTTATTTGAAATATATAATTTTAATACACAGTTAAATGAGATAGGATCTGCTCCTCACACTTGGGCGCTTTGCATGCACATCCACCGTGCATTAAAAACATCTCCCGTGAATAATAACCTAAAAGTAGGGGAGATGTTTCCAATACATAGTAGAATGTGCGTGTAAAACACTCTCTGTGAGGAACAGGTCCCGTCTCCAGTGAAATGCATCTATGAAGTTGTTGTGAGACGCCCTATATGAAGAGAAGATCCTAATTGCTTTTGGTAGGAATCGAGATCACCTGCCAATAAAAAAACGTTCCAAACTTCCCACACCCTCTCCCCACATCTCATACATAATAGATAAGTCTCATTTTTATGATGGTTCTCTTTTTGTAGACAGATCCCACCTTGTCGTTGTCGGGAAAGCGAAGAATTCCAGAGTAGCATAAACTCACAAGAACGAAAACACAAATCTTTCTTTTAAGCATTGCATTAGAAAATAAATACATCTTATACCGTTCGTCTGAAGTATTGTTATCAAATATGTGGGACCCAATTGTACTGACGGTTATTGTTTAGCAGACGTGTGGTATGGTATGTACTTTGTAGTGAACGGTGGATATTTATAAGCGCAAAGAAAAAAGCCACTAATTGCATATTTTGGTTTTGGCGTGTTGGATTTTAGGTTTGTAGAAAGTTGTTTGGAATTGGATCCCGAAATGCTAATGCCTAATGCGAGCTGAAATTCAGCTAAGTTGGGTGGCTGCTTCCAAGCACTTAGGTGGCATTCGATAGCTGGACAGACATCTGAATGTTGAAAATATTAGAGCTTTTTCAGACATGGAACTACTTCCGAGCACATTCGGATGTAGTACACGAAATTTGCTTTTCACCAATACCCCTTTATAAAGTTGAAAAACCAAAAGTATCCAACACTGTTGTAACTTGTTCGATGCTCCTCAACAGCACGTTTGATGGAGCTGGTGATGGTGATGGAGAGTCGATAGCAGAGGTATTGGTTTAGGCTAGCTTGCACAGGGGTGTTTCAAATTCGGCCGAAGAATCAATGTGTGAACAGAGGTTGGATGAAGAATCTGGTGGTTCCTGCAGCCATTGAACGGAAAGGGAGCAAATAGAATGAAAGAGCATAAGAACAAGAGAGGGGGAAAGTGTTAAAAAAAAAAAATCTTTATTTTGTTATTTGTTGGTCAGCTGTCCTAGTTTTTAGGAAGATAGTTATTAGTTTGAGCATTGCTGAATTAGTCTTCAGCAAGTTTGTTAAGTGGTTGTGATTTTACCAAATCTTTAGCTTATTAGTGGTTACTGGTTCTTATTTTTATGCTTCTATCTATTGATGTAGGTGCCTATTTAAAGGCCATTCCTTAATGAAATTAAGCAGTGGAGTTGTTTTTATTCACCAAATATTTCCTACTGTATTGTCTCTATATTTTTGCAACAGTGGTATCAAAGCCGAAGAGTGAAACAGGAAGAGTGCAGCAACAATTCTTTCTTTCATTGTAGCAGCAATTTCTATGGCTTCTGAAAATTTTGTTCAACTTGCAATCCCACGCTTTGATGGTCATTATGATCATTGAAGCTTGCTGATGGAGAATTTCTTGAGGTCCAAAGAATATTGGCAGGTCGTTGAAAGTGGCATAAAAGAGGTAGCAGCTGGAGTTGTTTTGACAGATGCACAAAAGATAAAACAGGAGGCATAAAAGCTGAAAGATTTGAAGGCAAAAAATCATCTCTTTCAAACTATTGATCGTTCAATCTTGGAACAATTCTTTGCAAGGACACCTCCAAGCAAATATGGGACTCCATGAAGAAGAAGTATCAAGGGAACGCAAGGGCGAAGCATGTGCAACTCCAAGCTCTTCGTAGAGAGTTTGAGGTTCTTCAAATGAAATCAGGGGAGCCAGTTTCAGAGTACTTTTCGAGGACAATGGCAATTGCAAATAAGATGTGGATTCATGGAGAAAAGCTAGAGGATGTGACCATTGTTGAAAAGATCCTTCGTTCAATGACACTCAAGTTTAATTTTGTGATTTGTTCTATTGAAGAGTCTAAAGACATTGATACTCTTTCAATAGATGAACTGCAAAACTCTTTACTGGTTCATGAGCAGAAAATAACCCAGCAAGACAATGAAGAACAAGCTCTACAGGCAGCAACAAGCTCAAGAGGACATGGAAAGGCAAGAATACACACCAAAGACAAGGAGACAAGAAAGGTGTTGAATCTCTCAAGGAAACTGGAAGGCTCGTGATGCTCAGAGTTCAACAGGCTCTAAACCAAAGTCAACTGAAAAATCCAAGGTGGAATGTTATCGTTGTCACAGGTATGGTCACTATCGCTCAGAATGCCGTACAAATTTAAATAAACATCGAGGAGAAAGGCATAACTTTGCAGAAAAGGAAAAAGAAGAAGAAGTTTCTTTCCTAATGGTGTGTCATACTATGGAGGAAACTCACCCAAATTTATGGTACTTGGATATGGGTTGCAACAACCATATGTGTGGAGACAAATCAAGTTTCTCTAATTTGGATGAATCATTCCGAGATACTGTTAAATTTGGTGATAACTCTAGAGTATCTGTTTTGGGAAAAGGAAGTGTTATAATTCAAACCAAAGGAAAGTCTCATTCTATTTCCAATGTGTTATTTGTTCCAAATCTAAAAACTAATCTGCTTAGTGTTGGCCAGCTTCAAGAAAAGGGATATGAGATCTCAATTAAGGATGGAGTTTGTCGAATCCAAGATGACAAGTTGGGTTTAATTGCCCAAGTATAGATGATAGCAAATCGGATGTTTCCTTTGTATCTCCATCACATTACCCACAAATGTCTCGCTGTAAAACTAAAAGACACAGAATGGCTATGGCATTTTCGATTTGGTCATCTCAGTTTTGGTGGTTTGAAGACCTTGTAGTAGAAAAACATGGTGGCAGGCCTTCCCAAATTTGAGTCTCCTTCAGAAATCTGTGAGGAATGTGTTGTTAGAGCTTTAGATCATCTGCGTGTGTTCGGGTGTATAGCATACGCCTATGTTCCAAATCAAAGAAGAAGAAAGTTAGATGACAAAGGTGAAAAAATGCATTTATCTTGGTTTTAGTGATCATCCAAAGGCCTACAAATTATATAATCCTATCACCAAGAAAATTGTTATTAGTCATGACGTCATTTTTTATGAAGAAAAGACATGGTTATGGAGCAACAATACAGGTGGACAACAACTTCCAGTAGATTTTGATGAGGGAGATGCAGATGAAACACAGTAGCAGCAACAACAAAATGCTCCAAATTGTGATGAACAATAGGTTCTCGTTCTCAATGTATCAGAAGAAGACTAGCATGGATGTCAGACTATGAGGTACCCAACGTAAATGATATTGATGATCCACTTACACATTTTGCCCTATTTTCAGATTGTGATCCTTTTGAAGTTGCTGTCAAAGAAGAAAAATGGCAGAAAGCCATGGATGAAGAGATTGCAGCTATTGAAAGAAATAAAACCTGGGAATTGACAGACATTCCAAAGGGATAAAAGATGATTGGTGTTAAGTGGATTTACAAGACGAAGTTGAAGGAGAATGGCAAAGTTGACAAATATAAGGTGCATTTGGTGGTCAAAGGTTATAAGCAAGAGTTTGGTGTGGACTACAAAGAAGTATTTGCTCCTGTAGCTAGACATGATACAATCAGATTGATGATTGCATTAGCAGCACAAAACTCATGGCCCATTTTCCAATTGGACGTGAAATCTACATTTTTACATGGTTATGTGAAACTTGACAGCGAACATAAAGTTTACAAATTAAAAAAATGCTCTATACGGACTAAAACAAGCACCTTGAGCTTGGTACTGTCGTATAGATTCTTGTTTTTTATAGGAATGTTTCAAAAAATGCCCATACGAGCATACACTTTATACAAAAAAAATGAAAATTGAGGAAAAATGCTTATTGTGTGCTTATATGTAGACGATTTGATATACTCTGGAAATGATAGAGCAATGTTTGAAAACTTTAAACAATCCATGATGGTTGAGTTTGAAATGTATGATCTTGGGATAATGCATTACTTTCTTTGCATAGAAGTAGTACAATCTAATGCTGGAATTTTTGTGTCTCAAAAGAAATATGCCCAAGAAATTTTGAACAGGTTTGATATGAAGAACTATAACTCAGCCACTACACCAGTTGAGACATGATTGAAGCTTGTGAAAAATCTAGTAGGAAAAGGAGTTGACAACACTCTTTACAAGCAAATGGTTGGAAGTTTAATGTACTTGACAGCAACACAACCTGATTTAATGTATGTTGTAAGTCTTATTAGCAGGTATATGGAGCAACCAAAGGAAATTCATCTTCTAGCTGCAAAGAGGATTCTTCAATATTTGCATGGTACTATTGAACTCGGGCTTTTATACAAGAAGGGTGAACAATCATGCTTGATTGGATTCACAGACAATGACTATGCTGGAGATTTGGATGATAGAAAAATTACATCTGAATATGTTTTTATGTTGGGTTCTGCAGTTGTTTTGTGGTCATCAAAGAAGCAGCCATTAGTTACTTTGTCAACAACAGAAGTCGAGTTTGTAGCAGAAGCTTCTTGTGCTTGTCAAGCACTTTGGTTGAGAAAAATTCTCAAGGAGATGCAGTTTGAGCAACCAGGTTCTACCCAGATTTGTTGTGACAATAATTCAGCAATTAAGCTCTCCAAAACTCCTGTTCTTCATGGAAGATGCAAGTACATAGACGTGAGGTATCACTTCTTGCGTGATCTCACAAAGGATGGAGTCATTGATCTCGTTTATTGTAGAAGTGAGGACCAAGTTGCTGGTGTTTTTACTAAGCCCCTCAAATTAGCTGTTTTTCTGAAGTTGAGGAAACTACTTGGAGTTTGCGGTCTGGAAGACTCAATTTAAAGGGATTCTGAATGTTTTAAACTGGGTGTCTGTAGACATCAGTTTAAGGGAGGGTTTGTTTAAAAAAAATATTTATTTTGTTATTTGTTGGTCAGCTATCCTAGTTTTTAGGAAGATAGTTATTAGTTTGAGCATTGCTGAACTAGTCTTCAGCAAGTTTGTTAAATGGTTGTTATTTTACCAAATCTTTAGCTTAGTAGTTACTGGTTCCTATTTTTATGCTTCTATCTGTTGATGTAGGTGCCTATTTAAAGGCCATTCCTTAATGAAATTAAGCTGTGGAGTTGTTTTTATTCACCAGATATTTCCTACTGTATTGCCTCCGTTTTTTTGCAATAGAAAGAGAGGAAACGGTATCTCTATTTCTAGTTTAGTTGGCAGTGGAAGAGGAAAGAGGGCGAGTCAACAATAAAAAAATGATAAGGAGAGAGAGAGAGAGAGAGAGAGAGAGAGGCAAAATAACTACTGTTGCGGTTCGGTGGTGGTGCAATTATGCGAGAGGTTGAACACAATTTCTCATTTGGTCATTTTTACAATATTAATAGTATTAGTATTTCATAAATATTATTTATATTAACATTTAATATTGATATTTTAAATGAACGTTAATATTAAAGTTATTTTATACTATTAATATTCTGTAGACAAATTAAAAAGTAACAAATAGCATTATTATAATTTTAATTTTTTAATATTTTTATGAGTATTTTTAATCTTATTTATAATTTATAATTTTTTTTAATTTTATAATTTCTTAATATTCAATCTTTTTTTTTTACTTTATAATTTTTTATAGCATTGTAAAATTTTAATAATTTTTATAACATTATACATTTTTTAGATGGCAGAACATTCACATTGCGGAACAATTCCACTACATTTAGATATCTCTACAAAAGCAGAAAGGCAAACTTTCTGCGAATTACTTTCAAAGTTTATTTTTTACTTTGTCAAGCTTGAGAGTTTAGATTTATCAAATGCCACGTTAGCCCTTCAAATGATTGACCAACGGCCAATTTGGACTCTCCAAGATTTTTGACCATTGATCATCATATGACTCATTTGAGGGGTTGAGCTGAAGATTCAGCTGACAGCCATTTGAAGTTCAAATTATTGAGTAACAACGAATTTAAGCTCTCTAGAGATTTTTCAAATGAGCTATATTCCACCAAACAGAGCTTATAGACTCTTTATATGGAACCCACAACAGAAAAACAGAAGCCACTATACTCCACCCTTCCAAATGGGCACATAATTTAGGCTTTTTAAGAGTTCTGTCCACCTCCCACTCCATTCCCGCCGTGAATTGGGAATAAATTGCTAAAATATTAGAATAATTCATCCACCCTCCAATAAAATGCGAACACAAATGCGTTTTAAATAAAATAAAGAAAGAAATAGTTGAATTTATTATAAATGCTGGGTTATTTGTTTTTTCATTGGGTGGTTGAATTGTGATAAGGAATGCAAACTCTAAGTATTTTATGACTGATATGCGACATCATCATTGGCTCCACAGCCAGAGTTAAACAACGTCCCAGCTATTGCCTTGGGTTGGGTAGTTAAATGAGAATGCGGAATATAGAGTCCCAGGGTTTCAGGGGCTTGGGGCTTGGGGCTTGGGGAATATATACTGTTTTGGAATCTCTCGACTTAGAAGACTTTTAGGAATGTATTAAATTGAGTTGAGCTGAGACTCCTGTGAAAGTCTTGGGTTGAGGTTTTCTTATTGTCTGCATATTGCAGCAAAGAGAAGCAGGGGGTAACTGTAAGATATGCATATTATTTTAACATATCCATTGTATACCAGCTAGCTGATGGATGATAGCATATTCTTTAATCTATTACAGTATTTATTAATCAAATTAAGTGGTTTATTATTAAAAGAGTAATAAAAGCCATTGTTACATACATTGCTATTGCTTTAAGGTCTTTGAAAATTGAGGATCTAATCAATGCACCCACAAATTAAATATATACCAGCGGGCCAACCTAGATATATATATATATATATATATATATATGTTTATTCTTGCAATAATTTTGTGTTAGCTAACAGACACCGACTCTAAATAGTTTGGGTTAGAGTAGTTCAGCTCCTTTCCTAGCTTCGATGCAGGAACAAGTCGGATTCTGTTCTAATTCATCATATAACCCCATCCATACTTTATGTACTGCTCGGTGAATTAATGCATTAATATCCTATGGGTATATAGCCCTGGCAGACTGTTGAATTCCAATTCGGACAGCCAAAGTTTTCTCTTATGTTCGATTGTTTTTTAAAGGATTTTCAGCTGTTCTCAAAACTAAATAAAATACAAAACTCCATCACATGATTGAGTCTTTAATTAGAACATTGCAGCTGATGGCAACTTCTCCCACTAATAAAGTCTTGATGCACCCAACAAAGACATATCGTGCACATTTGGATCTGCTACCCACACTCTTCCCACATCCCTACCAACTGGACAATATATATAGGCGGGGTATTTGGATGGGAAGATTTCCCTGGTAGTTCATGGGAAAATGTGCTTAGTACACGACTACACGGTGGTAGTGTCTTGTACATACAAATATGGGAAGAGTTTGTGCGTAGGAGATAATGGAGTGCATATATGTATGTGATGTCTTAATTTGCTACCACTGTCAATTAATAAGCTTCCATAAACGACCAAAGAATCTTAGCCAAAACCATTTTATCCAGAAATGCAAAATAAGGTTTAAAGTATTGGAAAAACAATTTTAAGAGACATATCGGGATATGCGTGCGTATCGGAGAAAAACACTATAAATACTTTAATAAATCATAAAAATACATCAACAATACTAAATATAAGATCTCGATGAGGTGAATATACATTAAATTAATATATTTTAATGGTTTATGAAGAAATATATTGAAGTTAATTATAATTTCATTAAAAACCCTAGGCTTAACTATAATTTATAAATTATAATTCTTAAGTTTTAATGTTTTATAGGATGAGAAAAACCCCTCTCCTATCCAACCATAAAGCGTGCATTGGCACAACTTCCAAGTGAAAATATAATTAATAATTATTTATTATTTATTTCCAAAAATTGTAAAAAATAAATAATTATTATATAATATATTCAAAAAAATAGTTATTAAAGAAAAATTTATATTTTCTTTGTGGATATGATAGATCATCCATAAAATTATAATATGTTCAATCATTGTGATCCAATGATAAAATATTTATTTATTTTTTAATTCTAAAAATATTAAAATAAAAAATTTATTATTAAAGAAGAAATTTCAATTGGTCCATGAATATGATAGATCACCATAGAAGTATAATATAGTCAATTGTTGTGATCAAATGATGAAATATAATTAATTATTATTTATTTTATAATTCTAAAAATATAAAAAATCAAAAATATATATATTAAAGAAGAAATTTCAATTGCGATATGGATATGATGGATAAATCCATAGATCTAAAACATATTTGATAAAGTATGATTTTAGAGAGAGAAAGAGACTCATCCCAAGTCCCAACGTTGTTTATGTAGATTGTTGTGTAGACTCTACTATGGACTAAGTGCGATGTCCCTACAAATGAAACTAGAAATATTGAAGCTAGCGCTGGATTAGCTAATTAATACCTGAGCAAATAACATGTCAAAAATGGCACTAAAGCAATAAATTTAAGCAGTAAAATTAAGTTAAGAGCAAGGTTCAAAATATCAATACGCCTAATACGTTGATAGGGGCATATTGGGCGAATCGATACACATTTTTATTGCGTTATTTTTTTATTTTTTTTTCGCAATCGATTCAGGGGGCCGGTTTAGGTCTTCTCTACCCTCTGAACCGGTCAGACCTCCGATACACCCACTGTAGGGGCGCATTGAAGAGGTCCCGGAACGATACATATTGGATGATACGTGTCAATACTTTGAACATTGGTTAAGAGTAGCAAATTAATTAAGAGCAACAACATAAATTATATTTCTCATCCAATTGGAGCATTCAATATTATTATCTGAAAGATTTTAAGTTAAACCACATTAGTGTTTGACCATATATAGTTTTGATAGAACAACTAAATATCATATAAGAAGGAACTAATGTGCCTATTTTATTACCTTAAAGATGTTTAATTAATTTCCAATGCTACATACCTAATTTGGATATGAATAATTACGTACGCAGAATTTTCTAATGAGTAAAGTATATATATTCAATCAATCTAGATTTTTGTCCAAGAGATGTTCTACTTCCCGGGAACCATACTTGTTATATATTATGTGCCAGTTGCCTTAGATATAATGTATTTTTATGCTGAGGCAGCTGGTCTATCTGATGATATAGGGGTGCATGATTGATTTGAGAATATAAGACTTAAAGATTAATGAAGAAAGGGTTTAGATCCTCTCATGTACCGGTATAGTTTTACAGGCAAATTAAACACTAAGGCTGTGTTTGGTACTTTGGTTTGGTTTGAAGGAAAAAGTAGGGAAGTGAAGGAAAAGATAGGAAAACCCTTACAAACCAAACATAGTCTAAAAGGATGTAATAAGCTATGCAAAACAGAAAAAAACGATCATTGAGTCCAATACTTTTGTATTAAAATGGTTGTACTATTAGATTTATGAATATCAATTACTCTCTCTGGCTCTCTGTCTCTAGATAGACTGAGTGAGTGATCAAGTGCAGCATTTAGCAACTGGTGAGATCATAGGTAGAGGTAGAGGTCGGTGAGTTGGATAATATTTGTTGTCGGATGCAACTGTTTTATTATGGTCCGGGATTTTAGGGGACCCAGAAATCTTATACGTGAAACCTTATTTGGATCAGCACCAAAACAAAACACCTCCACCAACCACCAACCACCAACCACCAACCTCTAAGCTATTTCAATTGAAGACAAGTGTTTGAGACTTTGAGTTAAGAGTAACCACCCTCGCCAGTCGCCACCTTGCCACTTACCCTGATACTGCTAGCCCTTACACTACTACTATCTTTTACTACTGTTATTATTATAAAAAATTGAAAATCTTGGTTTAATTTGGAGCTTAAATCTATCCTGTAAGTACTGAATTTGAAAGAGAAAGCCGCTGATTTTTCACTCAACCCGACCATTTCACACACGCGCGCACAGAACATGTCACATTTATGTGTGGCTATTATATAATTTTACTAGCAAAGAGAAGGGACTGTTGTGTCGCCTTCACAGATGGGTTAGAGAGAGAGAGAGATGAGGACCATCATCAGGTGGACAAGACTGTAAAAGAAATTTGATTTTGGCACACGCACGAGTATGACACTTCCCTAGCCTTTGCAGCAAACAGTTGGAAACTGCACGCAGATAATGATATCTGTGAATGTTGAGTCCGCCCTCCTCTCTCTTTCCCTGCTGCTGTGTTTGTGATGAAACCGTCAATGTCCATCCAATCCAAACTTGAACTTGGACTCACTTGGCCAAGTTTGTCTTAACAACAAATATTTCAATTTTAATTAAACTTGCGGCAGTAGGCAGTTAGGCAGCCTTCTCCTGATCACTCCTGAGACAAGCCATTTTCAACCTTTGGATTGGCGTCAGGTTGTTTTGCTCGCCAACCAACTCCAAGTCTCCAATTAGTGTGGTAATTAAGCATGCATTCATTAGACGACAAAATAAAAAATTACCGCCTCCTGGGTCCTCTCAATTGTCTTCTCTCTCTCTCAGAGTTCTCAGAGGTCTCATCTCAGTGAATGAAAATTAATCAGCCGGCAGCCTCTTCTTTTTTCCAAAATTTCTCTCTCAAGTCTTACCTCCTTTCAATTAAAGTCTGTGACCCCGTTTTCTTTTCTTCTTTAGCTTTTCCAGAAAAAGCTTATTAACAACCCAGATCCTTATTTTCTTTCTTTTTAACAAGTAACAACAATCACTACTACAATAATTAATCAAGCTAAGCCTAAAAGTGTGTTGTATGTAACTTGGTTAATTAAAAGTGTAATTAATTATCCAATTGTTGGACATGGACGACAAGGCAAGTGGAGTGGATTCCCGTTTCCCTATACAATTCTCTTCTCTCCTTTTAACGTAAAGGGTAATCCAGACAACTTGAGCTTGCCACGTTGTAGGGGTAGGGCCCACGGGCCAAGGATGTCACATGGGAAATTCACGAGTCACATAAGGTACTGTACACATTTCTCTCTGGCGTCTGGACACTGGACAGAGAGAAACCGTGCCGCAAAGCAAACTCGTGCCATTGCCCTGCACCTGCAATAATTAACAACAAAAGTAGGGAAAGGGTGGAGAGGGTTTGTCTTGTTGCAGGGATGGTCGGTCGTACGAGGAAGCGTCAACGCCATCTTCCACGTCCTTGCACAGTTGTATGTCATGTATGATGTATCTATGAGTATGAATGTATGTCATCCAATTCCGAGCGGATTAGGCGACTAGCCTAGCAGCGGAGGAAACACCAATTCAGTATTCAATAACCCTAGCCAAATAGTAAATAAATAAATAAATAAAACTTTGGACCTCGCTTCTTTTAAAAGGGAGTCATCGGTCCTTTTCACGGTGGATAGCGAGGCCACGTCTTCTATGTTTAAAAATTTTTTTAAACCTTTATGAATTGTGATGACATGAAATGACGTGGATTTACATCTACCGTGAAAAAGCATCATCCTCTTCTTTTGTTTCTAAAAGAAGCAGCAGATGTGAACTCAGAAAATAAGGGGGCCGGGGGGGACAGGTGACGATCACTGAGAGACACTGACCAGAGGAATCGAGGAGAGAGATTAATTAGAGAATCGTTGTGGGATTCAAAAGAAACGAAAACAAGCGTTTACTGAAGTGAAAACATAGGCACTTAGGCAGAGAGGACTCACTCAATTCAATCCTTTGTTCAGAGGCTGCACCAATCACCAATCACAACTGATCACCACCAATTGCTTCATGAAGGCTGCACTTGATTGTTAGTCCATAATCCATTTTATGTCGAAATGAACTAAACGGATAGAAGGAAATTTGACGTGCTCTCTTATTTTGCTTCGAATCATGCATGCTACAATGGCCATGATCTAAATCAAAGCATATCATCCTAGCTGCCACGTTTCTCAGTTGTCACTCATTAATCGATCCAAAAGTTGGGAAGAATTTACTTTGGGAGTTTCACTGGGTTCAGGCATTAATTAATTTTCCCTGATAAATGTTGTTGGCATGGCCACGGTTTACGCAGAAGAGAGAGAATTTGGGAGTTTCGCATTTCTTATGCATCACTTTCTTCATCTTCAGCAATCAAATTTTTAAATAAAAATGAAAAAAGAAAAAGAAATTAATCCATCAAACATGTTTGATGATGCCCTGTGTTTTATTGACAGCAACAGCAGCAGCAGATGTGTGAACTAATGGATTCGGGACCCACCAAATGATCATTTCTTTGGAAGGAGTTCTTTACTGTACAAAATATAACTGCGATTTTGTGTGAATGGGGTTAATATTAGTCTAGCTTCTTCTAGTAGCTTAGACTCTTCGCCACCAAGTCAAATGACAGCATTTGGGGGTGGGGCCAACACTTTTCTTGTGGGTTTTGTGCTATTTTAATTTAATTAATTAATTTAAATCTGGCCCTTGAATATAATTTATATGTTAATTGCTTGTGGATTTGTTTGTATATGTAATAAAATAAAGTAGTCGTCACCTAACGATGGTAGACCCTACCCAGCAACCCTTTTATCCTCTAAAGTCTAAAATCTAGAGGAAGTTGGTATGTATCAGTTTATGGATGGATAACATACTAATAACATCATACTAACTAACGGAGGCGTGTCATTAATTAATTAATAATTACTTAGCTCATAAGCCTCGTGAACAGCCTTCCCCCTCCCAACCCAAGTCTTGATGATTCAGCTCATCCCCTCTCTATTGGTTCCATAAGTTGAAATTCTTCTATATCATATCGTGCTATATATATAAAGCATATAAAAATTAAATAAAACAAAAATGTTGATTTCTTCAACTCCCTTCCTTTTTTTATATTCTTCTTTTGGTGAGGGTATGGCGCGTGGTCGAACCACTCACAAATCGGCGTTGTCCCACTGACTACTGATTTGGATGGATGTGGGCGACATTGCCAAATATGTAGAATATGACTCTAGGTTGTTAAGGGACATCAAATTTTAGACCACTATTTAATTTCTAATTGTTGAGAGAGAGAAGTCGGATTATAAAAAAAAAAAAAAGACATTCCAAGATAATTGCTCCAAACCTAAAAAAGGGGTCCGGGCAGAGAGAGGTCGGTATTTGGTAATAAACCAAACTCTGAATTCTGAAATTAATTAGCCACGTGTACTCAACTGTATCAGCTGCCTTGGGTATGAAAACGGAAATTGATGCACAAAGCCATCAAGGCATGAACCATATCTTGACATCAATGATATGTCTATGCATGAATATATACAAATTAATAAATTAATGGGCCCCGCTCTTTCAATGGTATAACCACAATTGTCAATTACACATCTACCCACCGTGCCAAGTTACCGACACAAATCCACCTAATAATGAGATTCTCTCTCTCTCTCTCGTGGGGTAGTTTGACTCGGGTGAGTAAATTGTATCTTGGGTTTTATTTAGTTGAGAACCAGACGACCACATCCTTCTGGACTGGGTCGCTTTCCCCAGCTCAGAGGGTACCTTAAAATCGGACCAACATTCTCATGGTATGGCTCCTCTTCTCTTCACCCTCCCATATAATTTCTGTTCATATCAGCCTTCTCCCTCCCTCCCTTCCTCTTTTATTTATTTTTCCATTGAATGATATATAAAGCGCTGATGCTATCTATATAGATATAAAAGGATGATATTTTTCTCTTTTTTTTTTTTTCTCTCTTCTGATATGTGGTCAATTCAGTTATATGCAATAACGGAGGGTTTGGAGGGGGGTTGAAAACTTGGGCAGTTTTAACTATTAAGGCCCATACTTTTTTAGCAATGTCCCTCGTAGTCGTAGATAACGACTTTGAAATTATTAAAGTAGGGCTCTTTTGAACAATGGTGCTGACGTGGACTATATATTTGATGTGGTCCTCCGTTCTAATTTGAGAACACACGTGGCAGGGACCGGCAGAGGATGGCCATAGCCACGTGGGAGTTGTGGTCCAAATGGGACCACCACAAACGTGCCTCAAAGATAGATGTGCCAGGCTGTTGGCTGGGAGTACGGTCAGATTTTATGAATTTTATCTTTACTCATAAAAATCATGGCCTCATGGGGGAGGGAGGATGGGGTCCCACCCATGCCCATCGAAAGGAAACGCGGAGAGGCCGAGAGGATTTTGCCGGCCTTGCAACGCGAGATTTATCGGTTGCATTGTTCATAGTGGATGGAACTTGGGAATGGGCCTTTTCTTTTTCGGTTGGGCTTGTCCTCCAATTTGTTTATCATCTTTGGCTTCAACCCATATCGGGCTTGGCTCGGCTGGCCCTTCCTCTTGGTTCAGTTCACCTCCCCTAGGCCCAGGCCCAGCCTGCCAGCCACACCCAAACGACCAAACCCCTCCTGGACTATAATCCTCATGATCTCCGTATCACAACAATTCTCATAGATAGATAGATTAGAGTCAGTCAGACAGAGAGCATGTAAATAATGACTAAAGATGGTATAGAAAGCATCGATACGCCACGTCTACAGTTCTACTCGTAAAACTGGGCCAATCATGATACACTACGTCATCTCTTTACACATGGGTCCCAGTTTCATACTGACGTATTATATCATTGTTGACCCAATATCCTCCTACTCGCACTCAAATCCAGATGTAGCACATGACCCATCTCATGATCTCTTGTATTCATATCCGGCACGAGGACTGTGTAGCTCCATTTCTCCCAAGCAGACGGAATAGAGATTTTGAACTAATATCGTGCTAGCTACTCTGATCAACCAAACAGTCATTGGCCATAATGTAACTCTAAATAATGGAAAATTAAGTATATGTTTGGCATTGATGTTATATATACAACACCCTTTTTTTAAGAAAATGATATCTTTTTTTTTATTTGAAAACATTATTGCCAGATAGAACATTTCTAGGACAACAACAACACTTTCTATTTGGTATTAATATTCTATATTTGTTTTTTGATAATTAAACTAAACATTTTTTTGATAGATGAACTATCTTCCTATTGACAGAAAGAAGAAACAAACTGTTCGATACAAGAGATGGAGGGCAGCTCCACATTATAAACACCCTGTCTGAGAATTTAGATATCTGAGCTAACTTATGAACAGCCCTATTTAAAATTTTAAGAATATAAAACAATTTCAAAAGACCCCATCCTATCGAACCTCCCAATCATGTGTTGGGAAATATGCATGTGGGGCGCCAATCTGAACTCATCGGATTTAATAAAATGAAGTCTAATACGGAGGCTGTGCCCAGAAAACATTACATGCGACCATCTTGCAGGACGATCCAGAGACTCCCCAGTGAAATCCAAATACGCCAACCTTTTAAATAAAAAATGTGTTGATGTGATGCCTTGGATTAATTGCAAACGTGGCGTGTTTGCATTTCATTGGAGGTCTCTAGATTGCTCTGCAATCTCGGTTACAAGTAATACTTGTGCTTCCATTGCGCTGTGCTCATTAAGGTTATATTTGGTTTGAAGGAAAAGGCAGGGAAAAGAAAGGAAAGGTATTAAAACCTATATAAGATTTATAAAGTTTTCCTTACCTTTCCTTTTCTTTCCCTATTTTTTCCTTCAAACCAAACATAACCTAAATGAATAATATCCTTAGGATGGTCAAAATTTTATTTGGAATACCAAATAACTAAAGTGGGCCACCAAATAGGGCCAAAATTTAACATATTTATAGTGGAGAAAAAATATAAGCCAAGCACAACCATTTATGCAAATGTGACAGGATTCCGAGCCCATGTTGTTGGCAGCATTCATTCACCCTCTCTTTGTTTGTCTGCAAAAGGGGGCTGGCGTAAGATGAAATCTTCCATCTATAAAATTTAACTTACCTGTTTGTAGCTTTTACCGAACTTTGATTTCAAACCCATAGGAAAACAAATTAAGTTGACAAGATCTGGTGAGAGTTGGGCTTCAGTCAGTGCAAGTCCATACTCACACCATTCGTTTCTCGTCGTCTCTGTAAAATCTGTTCGAATGGGCCTTGCACTGACTGACGCCAATCTCATCTGGTGAATTCCATACAGCCATCAAAGTGGCCCTTAAATTAACAATAACATGGAAAACCCAGCTTGTTAGCAGATAGATGATCACCTTACAAACTGCAAGTATAAGCATGGTTTTGAATTTCGCAAAAATTTCAGAATATCTGGTTAGGTATGCTACGCGAAACAATAAAGTAAGAATGTTGCTTGCTTAGGTAATAATATATAGTATTAAATTTAATGATTCATATTTATTATAAACAAATAATTTATAAACCACTTAACTAGTTGAGTAGTTGTAGTTTAATGAAAAAAGGGATATCCATTGAATGGTGGTGGCACTGGTATGGAACCAATGGTTCTAAACAATCCTGGATAGGAGGGGATGGAAACATGAAAGTGAGAGGTGTAAATGGGCTTTGTTAAACCATTGAGCATGATGGGCTTTGTTAAAGCCTTGGGATCTTTCAACCCACAAGTCTGTTTGGGCATATTACGAGTCAGTCATTGATGCTCTATGTTCATAAGAAGACCAGGTATTAGAGCACAATCTTTTAACATTTTAATGATATGTTGGAGTCATATGCTTAGCTAGTGAACTGACCTTTTAATGGTCAATGTGATCTTTCGGTCCAGAGGCCAGGTCATATTGTTTACTTGATGAGATAGTTATAGGTAGAAAGCTTGGGAGGGCTATGGATGAGCCAGGTCATATTGCTTACTTTTTCAACTCACATTGTTTATTTCCAATCGCACAGTAATTAATAAACTTGAAAAACTTGATTGACACGGTTCAAAGTTTGATACATATCGCATGTGCCTCTACTACTCAACGAGGAGGAGATCCTCAACTCAATTAAGTTAAGGCGATATTCAGGGGTTTGATTAGTCAAAGCTCTCATAAGACCAGATTTTATTGAGCATTCATAATTTTTCTTTCTAGGGTAGAGAGAAGATAGGAAGATTCCTTTGAAATCAAATTTGATTCTCATGTTACTTTCTGAAAAAAAAATATATATATTTATTAGAATTCCTTGTAACAGTTTCCAACTTCTCTAGGCACCCAAAACCATGTTTGGTTCAATTCTCATTCTTACCCAAGATGAAATTCTAAAATGGACAAGCATGGATAAAAATAGGCAGAATGAGAAAATATTGCTATAAGCCAAACACTTTTTCCCTAAAAATGAATTCTTTTCAGACCGACAAGTGTCCTATGTTACTCATTTGATTCTTCAAAAAAAAAAGTGTTGGTATTTATAAACCGCTAGCCTAGGTCTTTGAAACTATGGGCATAAAGGTTTTATAAGTGGATGGTTGACAATCAACGTCTATCAAGGTGAGCTTCCATGGTAGTCCACTAGTAAACATCTATAGCAATAGTTTTGTAGGTAGGGTTTCCTCAATTTTAGCTATAAGGCCAACTTTAATTGGTGATACTGCTTCTTTGAGAAGTCAAAAGTCATAGACATCTACTTTAACTACACTTGAAAACACAAGTTTAGAAACAACATAAAAAACAAAGCAAACGAATTAGTATTGGAATGGTCATTTGATTTCTTCTTCATCTTCTCCTTCGACTTTAGCCACTTCTTTGTTCTCACTACAATCCTTTCTTTCTTGTAGAAAATATTTCTCAGATATATATATGCTTGCTAGCATAACTATTATGATAGCTTGGTCTTCTGGAGGAAGAACTTTCCTTTTCATGCTCATAAGCTTCAAAACTCTACATATGCTTTCAGTCATTAATAAAGCCTCATGAAACTTACTTTAATTGGGATTTGAGCATCTAAACAACTTTCTACACAATTAAATTTCATCATTGCTTTCTCTTTCTCTCACCACATGCATACACTCATATACCCAGATAACGGTGTTAATGGACTGGTTGTGGATTCGACCCCATCCAAAACCAAAATCAATTGGGATGGATTGGACAAACCCACAAGACATATTGAATTGGACTAGTCTAGACTTAATGGTCCAAAGTGTTTATTGGATTGGACCTGATCCATTTTTAATGACTTTATATTGGATTGGTAAGTCAATATCTAGTTCATTGATAGAAGATAAAAATACATGTGTCAATGGACCGGGTTTGGGTTAGAACCAATCTAAATTAAAGCAAAGGGTAAATTGTAGATTAGTACCATGTACCTTGGGCATAGTCTCAGTTTGGTACCTGAATTTTAAAACGTTCCAATCTAATACGTAAACTACCAAAACATTTCAATTTAGTCCAAAATCGTTAACCACCATTAAGTGGCATGTAAAAAGATGCAAATGTCTTTCGAGTGTCATCTAATTTTCTTTATCAACCATCCAAATGCCCAAATTCAAATCTCCTTTGAGTTATTCACCATTGCTTTGGTTCAATCTTGATTCTTGAGGAAGATGATGATGAATAATGTCTTATTTCAAAGGATAATTTTGACATTTTAAAAAGTTTTAAGTTGCACATGTCATTATGTGATATAATAACTAAACTTTAAGGATAATTTTTATTTAACTTATATTTTAATGCAGTTTTTAATTTTTTTTATATTTGTTAAAAATATTAATAATTCTGACTTGAGGTCAAAAAAGGTTTTCTACGAAAATAGTGCAATACAGCACCTTGGGACACATAGATCTCGAAAAGTTACTTAGAATTAAAAAAATATCACCCCAATTAGATATCAAAGCACAATGTTATGGCCTCTTGAATTTTGCATGCATATTTAATGTGCAGCTTGTGACCTAGTTACTAGGTTGAATTGATCAATGGTTCGATCGGCCATATAAAATGATTTTTGACCTAGTCAACGATTTTTGAACAAATTCCAGGTTTTATTAGAACTAGACCCTAATCATGACTAAGTAATGGTCAAACGGTTCAACCAATTGGGTCAATGGTGGGTTAAAAACATTGTGCAACGCTTGAAAGTTTTATGCAAAAAAACAAAATTGGTTCAGTATTCATGCTATCATTTGCTTTTTTGTGTTAATCGATATGTATATCACTAAGAAATGTTGGGGTTACACAAATTTTTTTTTTCAACTTTTTTTTATGATAGCAGAAGAGGCTGCACAAGATGGGGGGGGGGGTAGCACATCCCAAAAAATCAACAAAACAAATGAGAGAAAGAGGAGGGGGGAGAAGGATTAAAAACGAAAAAGTCAATGAAGAAGATGGTGCTTCATGAGCCAACTAATCTGCAACCTGATTAGCCTCCTGATACATGTGCCTATACTTCAATCCTTTGTCAAACATATTCTTCATCTGAATGCACTCTCTGATAATGTTAGTTATGCTTCAAAGAGGGGTAGTTTTCTAGAATAGGCATGAAATAACGAGCTTGGAGTCGTCTTTGATAATGATAGGAGATTGTCTGAAGTTCCAAACCATATTGTGGGCTTCCCAAGCCACCTAGGCTTTCAGCCTGGTTGATGGTGAAAACCCCCAACTTAATCGCTTTAAGATTTAAGACTTTTCCAAGGTGGTCTTGAGCAATGCTTGCAATTGAGCAGTTCCCATCACTATTATGGGAAGCATCAAAATTTATCTTTATATAGTAAAGGTTTGGGGTTTTCCAAACTATAGGCTTCCGGTTCTTAACATTACATTTACCAATGGATTCTTTTATGGCTTCTAAATTTTCATTGATTCATATTTTTCCAAATTTCTCAAAGGATAAACACTAGTTTCTCTCTTAAATAAGTACTCCCATTCCCCTTGTTTTTTCCAATTCGAAGCCACCACTCTGCAATAGATTGATCATTCTCATTGGGACCCTCAATAGAGGGGTTAATTGTAGCCCAAGTTTGTTTAGAGAAATTGCAGTGATTAAAGATATGGTCAATGTTCTCAACTTCTCCATAGAAATAGCAAGAAGCATTAAATCAAAACCTCTCTTCTTAATATGATTTTTTGTAGGAAGTCTTTTCTATAGAAGTAGATACAAAAAAGTTTTTATTTTTGAAGGGCAATTCATTTTCTAGACATTACTAACCCAATTCTTTAAACCATTTTGCTCAACCACGCAAGAACATTTCAAAGAATATGCCGAATTGCCGATTTGATAGTAAATTCACCTTTAGGATTGCATCCCCAAATTAATTTATCGTCCAAGTTTGAAGAGATGAAGATCGATTTCACTTTTTTCTAAATTTGGTTAGGAATTATCCTCCTAACTTTATCTTCGATCCAACATTTTCTTTCATGATCGATCATTTTTGAGATGTATGTATTATTGTTCTCATTATTTTCATTACTAATTTCTTCGGTTAGAGGATTCCTTAACACCCAATTATCATGCCATAATTTGATTGATTTTCCAATCCAAACTAACTAGCACGATCCTTTTTTAATAAGATCTCGTCCATGCCCAAGAGACATTCTTTCTAATCTTGACATTCCAAAAATCTTCCCTCCTCAAGTATTTATCCTTGGTGACCTTAACCCAAAGGTTTTCTTCCTCACTTAAAATTTTCCATCCAAGCTTTGCAAGATTTGCCTCATTCACCCAAAGATGGTTCCTTAAACCAAGACCCCCCCAAACTTTTGGGTATATAAGCCTTTACCCATTTTAAAAGGTGTATGAGTTTTCTCCCATTCAAGTTTGACTACAAAAAATCCCTCTAAATTTTGTTAAGATCCTCAATGGTATTTCTTGGAATTCTAAATGATCTCATAATAAAATTTGGCATCATATTTGTGGTAGAGTTAATCAAAGTTAGCATTTTTACTAAGGATAATGTGTTCTTTTTCCAGTTTACAAGTCTTTGAGCCATTTTCTCCTTTATACTGGCAAAAGTACTTTTAGTTACTCTTGTTGTAATTAAGGGTGCACCCAAATAACTCTTTGGATTGGCATCCAAAGGCATTCTAAGCATTTTAGAGAGAAGTTTTTTTTTTTTTTTTTTGAAAAGGAACATTTTTGGAAAATAGCACTAAAGATTTCAAGAAAATTGGGCATTGGCTAGAGGCTTTAGTGAAATTGATCAAGATTTCTTTGATTCTCAAGCAAATAGGAATTGTGGTTTTTGCAAATATAATGCAATCATTTGCAAATTGCAAAATGGGAATCTTTGGCCCTCCTCTGGAAAGCCTGCAACTAATTTGGTATGTATTTTCAACTTTTTCTTTTTATAACTTCTTTGAAAGAGCCTCAACACAAAGAACGTAAATATAAGGGGAGAGAGGATCTCCTTGTCTAATCTCTCTGTTTAGTTTGAACTCATTTGTTGGGTTCCCATTAATTAAATTTTGATAAGAAATTGTTCTTATGCATTCCATGACCCATGATATCAAATTATCATGAAACCCAGATTTTCTGAGAATCTTTTCTATGAAGTCCCATTCTAATTTATCATAGGCTTTCTCCATGTCAATCTTGCAAGCCATGAGTCTTAATGATCCGTTTTTCTTCTTTATAGAATGAATCATTTTGTGAGCGATAAGAATACTGTTTGTTATTTGCCTATTGGGCACAAAAGCATTTTGATAAGGAGAGATTCTCAGATTACAAAGGCTAATTGGCCTATAATCATTTACAGATTCCGGGTTTTTCTTCTTGGAGATCAAGGTGATGAAAGTTTGATTTAAAATCCCACAAAGCTTCCCATTATGGAAAAAAGATTAACTACATTGGAAACCGACTCTCCAATTATGGGCTAGAATTTCTTGAAGAATAAAGCGTTTAACCTATCGGGGCCCGGTGCCTTGAGATCCTTGATAGACTCAAGCACTTCTTTGATTTTAGTGTTACAAGCCTCTTTGACAAGAAGTTCTGCTCATTACTAAGTTTCATTTAAATCATTTATAAATTCCTTAACTCCACTAGTACCCTCAGATTTGAATCTTTGCTCAAAAATTTTGGCGAATGATTTCTAATGTCAGTGATTTCACTCAGCCATGCTCCCGCCTCATTTCTAACTCTCACTATTTTATTTCGATGTCTCCTAATAATGGCCATAATGTGAAATAATAATAATATTAATATTTAGGACTCTTTCTTCTTCTATTTCTATATGTTCTTGTTTACAGCTTTTATACAAAATTTCAAATAAGCTAAGGAGTTGTAATAGAAAGAGTGCAAGTAAATAGAAAAAAATAAAACAAATAAAGAACCTAGTTTGTTTCTATTTTGTTTTTTTCCATCTTTTTAGTATTTTCACTTTAACGGTTGAATCAATTGATCGACTTCTGTTTTTAGGAATCGTTGGGTCTTTTGAGAGTTTCTCAGACCACCAGAGTGTCGTAAATGGATTTGTCTAGAATGCCAACCAACAGCCGACGCTTATCATTGAATGGGACTCGTCGGGAACATCTGCCGACTGCCATGAATAAGCCTGATTAGATACATTATCACAAATTCACAATCATTCATGTTAGGAACTTCCCTAGACTATTCACCCAAATGCCAGTGGAGAACGGAACCGTAAATCATGCAATCGTGATAGTTTTGATTTGCTTAATCGAACAGTATTTCGAGGGACCCATTAAAAACATGTTTAACAATCACTTGAATGGAACCAGGCGGCCCATGGATGGCTCTTGTTCTATGCTTAGAGAAAAGAAGAAAATTTTGACAATTCCAATCTTTGTCGGACAAATAGGATATATAGTTCAGCTTTTTTAATTTGACTTCAAACAAGCAAATGGCAACCGCGAATCATGAGATGAGAATATGTTACGCATGCTATGACGCAAAAAGAACAAAAAAAGGAAAATCAGATGATCACCTCTTTTCAGAAGTGGGTAACTCCATAATCTCCATTTTTTGCTTTCAAAATTTAAAAAACAAAGAAAAATCCATTCTTGACTTTACACGACTCATTATAAAAGTAGATTTCTTTGCCGGGAGATAAAACAGAGTGAGAGATGTCAAATCTTGATGGCAATTTTTAACTTTTAAGATAATTTTGGTAGTTTTTTTCTAAAAGCCAACATTTAAGGGTGTACGAAGAAACCATAATTTGATGAGATTTCTTTTCATTTGTTTGGATCTTATGGGGAATCTTACTGAACAGTACTTCTTTGATTATTTTGACTTTGTTATTTCCTTTACGTGTTGGAAGGTTGATTTCCTTCTTGGCTTCTTGAGAGATTAAAGTTTTTCCTTTCTACTTTCCTTTTTCTTTTTTTTTTCTGGTAATCCTTTTTCTTTTATTGAGACTTGAGAGATTTTCTTTTTTGTCGCTCCCTTTATTCATGGATATTCGTATCAACCATGCTGCAAACGAAGAAAAGCGCAAAAGAGCAGAAAACATAAAGATGGCGTTTTGAGATCTCTCTTTCTGTCTCTACACTTTTATACTGAAGGGTTTTGGGGTTCTTTGGTGGTGAGAAAGGTATAGGACCCACGTGCAAAATAGCCTGAAGAAATTAAAAGAAAAATGCCTAATGGGTTTGGTGCCATTTGTTTTGATTTTCTATTGGAAATTAGTGAAGAAGGAAATAAGCCAGAAGAGTCGCGTAGATATCAAGTACTCTTCCATTTCTTTAATCGATATTACTTCCTGGAATCTTCCTCTATGTATAAATATAAACAAGAAAATATTTTTTTTGTTTATTTCTTTTATTCGCCCTTTTTTTTCTTTTTCTGAACGTCTTCGCTCTGATAGATTCTTCTCTGGATTAAAAGAACAATGAATGGCATGATAACTTGATAAGGAATCTCTTTGTGACTGTAAATGACCCTGGTGACTATGCTTTCAAGCATATTGGGACCATTTTTTGATCTGGGTCTCCCCTCCTTCCACCATTTGTGCAGATTCTGTTTCAGGTCAGTTGCGGTTGCATGTTTCGAATCATGCATCCTTTTTTATTGAGAATTATTTATTTTCCAATCCATTTATTTATTGGAGATGTCGAACTGGAAGAATATTTCGCTTTTCAGAGGGTTTTTCTTGTATCAATACGAAGACGGGAAGTTTTCACTTGGTTTTTCCCCTTGTTGTCCAAGAAGTTTTATGACTCACATCTAGTTGGAGTTCAAGGGTGTTAAAAATCTCCAGAACTCACATGTCTGGTGGGTGTTTTATTTGCTATTTTTATCTGATTATTTGTAGGGATGATCTGTTTGGATTGGGTTGTATGTAGTTTCTTTTTTGTAATGGAGGCTCTGCATGTAATACATTCCAAAAGCGGACTAGTTTAATCATAGGGAGATATTTTACTGAGTTGGTGCACATACTGTTTCATACACATGCTACCTCTTATTTCATTAGGTTGAACTGAATTATGTGAAGTTTCTTGTTTTCATGGACTTCAGTTCATGGATGTGATGGGTCCAACAAATAATTAATTTTCACTTTGAGCCTTACTGTGTCAAAACCTTTTTGTGATAAATTAATTTTTTTTTTCAAGTGGTATGAATGGTAAACGTTCTATATCATGTAACTTAATTGTGGTTCTTCTCATCTATTATAGGTTTTGTTGGTATATATATATATATATATATTTTTTTTTTTTTTTTTTCTTTTCACCTTAATGGGTTTAGTTAGGAAAAATTTTATTCAAGAACTTTTAATAAGTAGAAGAAATCTTCAAAATTTTCTTCTTTACTATTCTGGTGCTGTAAGAATTTTAATTGTCAATCGTAGTTTCTTTTCCTCTCATGTTCATTCCTCTCTTCAAATTTTGACAATTATGAAGAATATAATGAATTCACTTACCTTTCTCTTATTACTTTGAAGCCAAAAGGAATTAGCAAATGGAACTTTGATGTCTGGGGACTGGGGAGCTATGATCCTGGTTACTTGTGCTTTTTTTAATGTTTCTCTTGCTTAATGAGTGAGTTTTCTATGCAGGCAAAATTTTTCTGGAAAATGTGCCAATAACATCTCGCATTATGGGTTGGCTGAGAAAAATTTTCAAAGGTTCCAACCATAAAATCTCAGAAGGGCAATACCATGGAAAATATGAAAATGACAAGGTCTGGAATGAACTTTCTAATTCATTTCTATTTACTTTTGCTGCTTTATTATTCCTGGGTATCTCTATAAGGGTGTCATATTGTGTCAGATACTTCAATTTTTAATATAATTTCAGTATCTGACACCTTGTCCAGCCACATCCTTGCTATATCTGGGTAACATAGTTGATGTATTTTTATTGATATCCTTCTTTGCTGTTTCTGCTTGACTCATAAGACCAACTTCTTGTCAAATTTTGTTTCTGTTTCTACTTTACCACTTCTCAGAAAAAAAAATGTCAGAGTTGGAAATTCTTTACATTTGTTGACAAGGAAGGAATATGACATAAATAGACTTATATTAGAAATTATACCCTTGCCACTTGGTGCATGGTCTCATATAGCTCCGATTATATTGTGAAATTTATGTGTTTTCCTTTATCTTTTATTGCCCCTACCTTTCCTTTGATGCCATTTTCTGTATTATTTTATTACTTTGCTAACCTTGTCAATTTGGGGAATTTTAATGTAGGATGCCTGGTCAGATTATGAGAATGAAGATATAGATTGTGCTATTGCACTTTCCCTTTCAGAAGAAGATCAGAAAGGGAAAAATGTGATTGGTGAGTAGTATGCCTTAGTTGTGATATTAATGCTCTTGACATTGTATGATGCTGTAACTCCCAAACCTATATTCCATGATTCTGCATGTATAAGTACACTGAATTAAATATAAAAGGTGATGAAATGTGATGCTGAAGTGATGTCTTTAGTAATTAGTGATATTGTAGGTTTACATTCATCAGCACAGGCCACAGGTTTAGCATGGTTTCTGATCCAGCATACTAAATATATATAAAAAAAATACAATGATATTTTGTGATCCAGAGAACAACTGTTAAGTGTTGATCTCCATTTACTAATGTTAATTTTATTTATAGCATTTAAATCTTTTTCTGTAGCAATACTACAAAGTAAGAGCACTAAGCCTCCAATAACCTGTGCATGTGTAACCACTGATTGTATTTGAATGGGTGTATGCTTACTTTGTTCTTGATCCTGCTGGATTCACTGAAACAGTGCATATGGCAGGGTCCAAAAAAACCAACTGTATGATTTTGCAGTATCATCAACTATAGTGCACAAAACTACCCAGGTACAGGCTTGTGTGCAGACTTGGAAACTGCTTGATATCTGGGGATTCTCTTCTTCCCCATCATTCGCCCCTCTCCTGCTCCCTTTCTTTGATTATTGAGGTTATCTCTACATCTGCTAAGTAAAAGCAGTGGAAAAACAAGGAGTTGACCAATGACGTAACTAAGCATTTTTCGCACTCTATTCTGAAGTTACCATGCATTTTTATGTTCTACTTCACATTTCGCAATGGTTTACATTAATAATTTCTTAGTTCAATGGGTTCTGGATTATATACTATAGAATTTTATTTTATTGTGTTTCTCTTCAGATAGTGGATCTCATTTGGAGGAAGATGAACAGCTTGCTAGAGCAATACAAGAAAGTCTGAATGTTGAGTCTCCTCCTCATTATGATAATGGAAATATGTATTATCCTATACCATTCCCTTTTTCAACAGGATTCAGGTACATGTATTCTTCATGTCAACTTTACATTAATTCCTCCATTCTTTGTTTTTTTCTGTCCCCTCTCCGCAGAATACTTGTCACTCATCATATGTTTAAAACATGTCTTGATGACCTATCTTTTGAAACAATTGGGAGAAATGGTGTGCAATCCACATGGGTGATGAAGAGCTGGGTTTCTAACCACTCTCCCTGCCCAAAGTTTCAGCTTCCAATAATTATCCCTTTCATTTCCAAACCTCTACTTGGCTTTACATTGATCCCTATAACTGCTTCTATACAAGTTTTCTGAGAAAAAGAATAAACAATTGGTTTGCTTCAATGACATATGAATATACTGCTCAATTTAGCATTACATTTTTCTTTTTATTTCTGTTTCAACTTTAAAAAAGTATTCTGCCACCTGTATGTATGAAACTCATAACTTGGTAATATAACATTGTTGAGAATGTAAGGGCATTTATGCCCTTTCATCCTTTTTTGTATTTGGGCACCTATTTAAGGGCCCATTTGTAATTTTCTTAAAAATGTTAAGAAGGCTCTTCAGGAGTGAATAGTAATACATCAGTTTTCTTCAACAAACTCCTCTTCTTCCTCTCTTCTTCTTCTTCTTCTCATCCTCTTCTTATTCTCGAATCTCAAATACTTTAACTTGGTATCAGAGCATCAGGAGATCAAGGAGAGCATCCGCCGCTGGTCGTGACTAACAGATGAACCTGTTGGCGTCAGCACGCCACTGGTTGGCGTCAATAGTCCGTACAATCAGCGGTGTTCATTTGCGGTTTTGACACCCCTTGATGCATCTCATTTTTAGAGGAATTTTGAGGTTTGAAGCTTTTTTACATTTTTCTTGGATTTTTTAGATGAAATTGGCAAAAATTACAGATTTGGAGTTTAGGGTTTGCATGCTCGCATGGTGGGCTGGTTGCTGTTAAACCCACATGCGTTTGAAGTGTGGTGATTTTCTGAGATTACAGGAAACAGTCTCAGATTTTTTGGAGCCCTAAAATTATTTTTGGGAATTTTTTTCTTCCCTTATTTTGCCGCCAACACCTTCTTTTCCTTTGTTTATTGTTGTAGCTCGTGTTTAAACCTTCAACAAAAGGTGTTTGGGTGTTCAACTAGTGTTGGGAGATTGTGGCGTTGGCGAGAAAAGTGTTTTTAGAGGGGTGGTGATCAATGGATTCACACAAGGATGTGTATGTACCTACCTATGTCCTCCCGGGAAGTAATGACAGTGCTGGAGGGCAAATTACTATTGTAAAACTTGATGGAACAAATTTTCTTGAATGGTCTCAATCAACTAAGCTCACAATCGGAGGAAGAGGTAAGTTTGGGTTTATTACCGGCAAGGAAGCCAAGCCGAAGCCTGAAGATCCAAATTATTCCAAATGGGAGCAGGATAATTTGCTAGTTATGTCATGGCTAGTATGCTCTATGCAGCCTCACATTGCCCGCAACTATATGTTCCTTCTAACAACTAAGGACATTTGGGATAGGTTAAGTTCAACTTATTCTCAAGCGAAGAACACGGCTAAAATCTATCAGTTGCGGAGAGAAGCATGTGATATGCGTTAGGGGGAGAAATCAGTGGCTATGTATTTCTCTTCCTTACAATCAGTTTGATTTTCTTGCTAGACTAAATGCCTATTATGATTTCACCAGGCAACACATCCTTAGTGTTGATATTTTGTCACTCTCCATGGCATATTCTTTGGTGCAGAATAAAGAGAGTAGGAGGATTGCCATGATGCAAGTTCCTGTTAGTGAGAACACAACTCTTGTGTCTACAAAACCCAAACAGAGTTCTGGTAAACCTGAAGACGTAGTTTGTGAATTTTGCAAGAAGCCAAGGCACACCAAGGATAGGTGTTGGAAACTAAACCCCCACCTAAAGCTTGAGAAGTTTAAATCTGGAAATATGGTAAATGCTCATGTTGTTATAGTTAGTCATGATTCTCAAACTCACATGCTTGAGGGAAGTTCTTCTACTCAGGCATCTACTCATGACACCTCTAATGTGATGGAAAAAGTGAGAGGCATCTTGCTCCATATTGAAAAGAGTGGGTTGCCTACATCTGTTGGCTCACATACACCTTCCTGTGCCTTTGCAAAATCAGGTATTGCACTTGCGTGTCATGCTTCATCCTTTGGCTCTTAGATAATTGACACAGGAGCCAGTGATCATATGACTGGTATGCCTTCCTACTTTACCATGTATAAAAATTTTTTCGGGTTTTGGTGAAGTTAAACTTACCAACAACCTTTCTCTGAAATCATTTCTCCATGTTCTACAACTACATAGAAATCTCTTATCTGTTAGCTCTTTTACAAAGTCTCATAATTGTTCTGTAACATTATTTCCATTTTATTGCGTCTTCCAGGATCTGAGTACGGGGAAGACGATTGGCAATGGACATGAAGCCGATAGAGTTTATCTTCTTGATCAGTGTCCAAAGTTTGGGTTAATGTGTTAGTCTGAGTCCTGTCATGATGAAAAACTAAGTCAATTGAAATTGTGGCATCACCGTCTTGGGCATGTCTTTTGGTTCATTGAAGTTTTTGCTTCCTAGTCTATTTGAGTCCTTGTCCAGTTCTGGTTTACAATGTGAAGTCTGTCAACTATCAAAGCAATGTAGAACCACATATTTTGCAAGTAACAAAAGAAGTAATGTTGCTTTCTATTTAATACATACTGATGTTTGGGGAGTTTATTCTATTCCATGTATGGGTGGTTATAAATATTTTATTCTCTTTGTTGATGATTACTCGTGATATACCTGGCTGTATTTGATGAAGAGCCTAGATGAAGTTCCTTTTTTTGATCAATTATAAAAGGTATTTTTAATATGGCGGAGACACAATTTGAAAAGAAGATTAAGATTATTAGATCTGACAATGCCAAGGAATACTTTGAGAAGTATATACAAACTTTCCTTGAAGAGAGAGGAGCAATTCACCAAAGTTCATGTCCTCATACCCCCCAACAAAATGGGGTATCAGAGAGGAAAAACAGACGTAATTAAAGTTGTAGGGGGATTGTTATTCCAGACGCATGTCCCAACTCGGTTTTGGGGGGATGCTGTATAAACAGCTGTATATCTTATTAACAGACTTCCTTCGTGGATCCTTCATCTCCAGTCTCCTCATTAGCTCCTTTTTCTCGATGAGGATACCTTCCATCTTCCTCCTAAGGTCCATGACATGAGTCCTTCTAGGTTGAAATTTGATCCAAAGTCTATTAAGTGTGTCTTCTTGGGATATTCTTCAGTCTAAAAAGGGTACCGTTGTTATGACCCTCACTCTAGAAAACGGTATGTGTCCAAAGATGTTACATTCTTTGAGTCTACTCCCTTCTTTTCCTCTTCTCGTCATTCTCTTTAGGGGGAGAATGCTAGTGAAGATTGGACTCCTTTCTATATGCCGATTCTTGCTCCAGCTGTAATTGGTATAGTCGATCATTCTCCTCCTCTTCCTCCTTGTGGTGGTAGTAATACACCTGTGCCTCCTCCTCTTTCTCGGTCTTGGCACCAGTGGTTCGTTAGATGAAAAAAGAGGATGACTCCAGAGATTGAATGTCCATTACAATCTAAATTCCCGAACTCAGGTAATCTGGATTCTGAACATCTTCTTGTTTCTGATACTTGTGGTGAACTTGTTACTGAGCCTGTGGTTTCTGACCTTAACCTTCCTATTGCGGTTTGTAAAGAAAAAATGATATGTGCTAAATATCCTATCTCAAATTATGTCTTTTATAATACCTTGTCTCCCTCTTATCATGCCTATATCTCTTCCATTGCTTCTGTTTTTATCCCTTACAGTGTTACTGAGGCAATGCAGTTCCCTCATTGGAAGGATGCTATGAACCAGGAAATGGAGGCGCTTGAGAAAAAATAGACATAGGAAATTGTTTCTCTTCTAGTGGGCAAAGTTCCTGTTGGCTGCAAGTGGGTTTACACAGTGAAGCATAAAGCTGATGGCACAGTTAAAAGGTATAAAGCTCGACTTGTGCCAAAAGGCTACACTCAATCTTACGACATTGATTATTAGGAAACCTTTGCTCCAGTAGCCAAGATGAACTCAATTCGAGCTATAATATCTCTTGCTGCCCATTATTCTTGGCCCTTGTATCAAATGGATGTTAGAATGCATTCCTTAATGGCGACTCTCAAGAAGAAGTTTACATGGAACTTCCTCCTGGAGTGAACATCGTTTGAAGAAATCCCTTTGTGGCCTTAAACGGTCCCCTAAAGCTTGGTTTGACAGATTCAAAAAAGCTATCTTAAAAATTGGCTTTTCTCAATCTCAAGCTGACCATACCTTGTTTATCAGGGGAGCGAATGGAAAAGTGACTATGTTGATAGTATATGTTGATGACATTGTTATTACAGGGGGTGATATCTCTGGAATTGCTGAACTAAAGTCTTTTCTTGCTATTGAATTTGAAATTAAAGATCTTGGAAATCTTCGGTATTTTCTAGGGATTGAGGTCGCAAGGTCAAAGAGGGGCATTTATATTTCTCAAAGGAAATATGTCCTTGATTTGCTTCAGGAAATAGGGAAATTGGATTGTAAACCAGTTGAAACTCCAATTGATCCCAATCATAAGTTGGGAGTTGATGATGGAGATGTCCTTCCTGACAAAGTTGTGCATCAAAAACTTATCGGTTGCCTTCTCTACTTGTGTTTGATTAGACCAGATATATCATATGCTGTGAGTGTAGTTAGCCAATATATGCACAAGCCTAGATCATCTCATATGCAAGCAATGAATGGAATACTAGCCTATTTAGAAGGATGTCCAAGAAAAGGGATGTTGTATTCTAATCATGGGCATCTCAAGGTAGAGGCTTATTTTGATGCTGACTGGGCAGGTTCTATTGATGATAGGCGGTCTACTTCTGGCTATTGTACTATGGTGGGTGGTAATGTTGTATCTTGGAGAAATAAGAAACAATCAGTTGTGGCTCGATCTAGTGCAGAGGCAGAGTACATTGCTAAGATCCCAGCATCACGATTCCATTTCTGTCTAAATTTCGGAGTAAATGGGCTTCTAAATGCGGTATTTCGTTAGTGATCCTTTCAGGTCCTTGGCTTGTCACATGAGTCTGAATTTCATATTTCCGTATGTGAAAAGAAGTATAAATATCTCCATATACCAGACGCTCACTAATGAGTACTGCGTCTTCAGAATTGTAGCCTTCCCATGGCATATAAGCTACTAATACGTTTTTTCCCAAAGCGAGTTCGCCACCAACTGTAGCGGCACCATCTGCTAAAATTTGTCCCTTTTTAATGCATTTACCCCGCCGAACCATGGAGCTTTCAAATTGTTATGGTTGAAGAACTTGTTGACAGAAATGGGAGTGCTGATTGATACTCCAATGATATTATATTGTGATAATCAAGCAGCCATAAACATGGCCTACAGTCCTGTTCAACATGACCATACAAAGCATATAGAGGTCGATTGACATTTCATTAGAGAAAGAGTTGCTAGTGGAGAGATTTGTTTACCTTTTGTGAGGTCTGAAGATCAATTTGCCGATTGTCTTACTAAAGGTGTCTCAAAATCAAAGCTTGACAACAATTTGGACAAGCTGGGCATGACAAATATCTATGCTCAGCTTGAGGGGGAGTGTTGAGAATGTAACGACATTTATGTCCTTTCATCCTTTTTTGTATTTGGGCGCCTATTCAAGGGCCCATTTGTAATTTTCTAAAAAATGTTAAGAAGGCTCTTCAGGAGTGAACAGTAATACATCAGTTTTCTTCGACTAACATAAATTAAATTCTGGTTAAAATGCAAATCTTGCTTTATTCCTAGGTCATTCTTGGATGGAAATAATGTGGGCTTTCTTGCGTACTCTTTTTAGAATGCTTTAGGTGATTCTAACTTGTAGAAGTGAAGCTTTTGAAGTTTGGACCCTTCTCTATTCCTAAGTTATTCTTGGATATAAATAATGTGGACTTTCTTGCATACTCTTGTTAGAATGCTTTAGGTGATTCCAACCTGTAGAAGCTTGTTGCAATAGGAATGATTAGGGACAAAAGAGGTCTGTGTCATCTATATGTATATAGTTCAAAAAGGCTAATGAATAGGTTACTGAAGAATATTTTGGTCTTCTAGTTGGTTCACAGGCTGGGAGCATTTCTTAGACTTGGACCATCTACTAACTGATGTTTGACACACACACATAGCATCATGTGAGAGATTACATGCAGAAACAAATGCCTATGGAATATACTAGCATGAAAATCAATTAACATTAGGTAACCAAGTAAACTATTAAGGAGCAAGAGGCTATATTGCATGCACAAGGTTGCAGATTTCTGCAAGAAATGTAGATTTTTATAGGACACAAGATACATGGATTTGGGTAGGGGTATCCTATAGAAGATCTTAACTCGGCCTTCTGATCCTATTGGGTTGTCCTTCCCGGTTGAAGAAATTTGGAGCAAGCCTATTCCTCCTCGGGTTGGTAGTTTTTGTTGGGAAACTTTCTTAGAAAGAATTAACACAATTGACCTACTTCAGAAAAAGAGACCCAATTCTTGTTTACTTCCTAATAGGTGTTCTCTTTGTAAAGCTGATGGGGAAACTGGTTATCACCTTATGGTTACTCGCTCGGTCACTAAAACAGTATGGGAGTGGGTTTTCTCCCTCTTTGGGTGTATTTGGACTCCCCCTGGGAGTGTCCAAAGCTTGTTCTCTTCTTCATTTTTCAGATGGTCGAAGAAGAGAGGGAAGATTATGTGGATAAGCATTAGGGCAGCAATGTGTTGGTCCCTATGGGAAGACAGAAACTCACGAATATTTTCAGACAAGGAAAGAACCCTGGAAAACTTGTTAGATCTAATACTTGTAAGGGTAGCCCACTGGCTGAAAACTATGGAGCTGTTCTCCGGGTATTCTGTGGCTGATTTGGTAAGAAATTGGAAAGAGATAGCTTCCTTTGCCCTATGTAAGAGGACTCATAGTCTTTATTGGTCCCCTCCTCCCTCTGGGTTCATAAAACTGAATTTTGATGGTAGTTGTTTAAGGAATCCTGGGGGAGTGTTCAGGAATGAGGATGGGGTTATCACTCCCATGTTCTTAGGCCCAGTTGGAGATTTCTGCAGCCCTGGAAGGTATCCAAAGAGCAAGAGATTTGAACATCAGATGTTTGGTCCTTGAAGGTGACTCGGAGGTGGTGATTAGGTGGCTAAAGTAAGAAAACAACGGGTTGTGGAGTTATAACAATGAGAAGAAAAAATTCAAATGGCTGAGTAGGGATATTGTGTTGCACTACAGCTGGGTGAAGAGGACTGCTAACTCATTTGCTGATGGGTTAGCCAAGCAGGGGGTGAATAGGGAATCTATATTTTGGGCTAACTTTTGACTTTCTTCCAATGTATTTTATTGGTGGGGGAGTTAAGACATTTTACCTCCCCCTTTTGTACCTAAAGTTTCACATAGTTTCATATCATTAATAAAGTTTCTCGTTGCTGATAAAAAAAAAAAATTCTATAGAAGATCTTAATACCATACCATAATCTTCTTTTAAAAATTTTTCAAAGCCAATTATCTCTCCTTATCCAATCAACATCAATCCAAACGTAAAGGAATTTCTAATATTGAAACTTTTGTATGCAGAAATTCAGTACAATATTGTTATTTTTATTTTTATTCACAATAAAAGAGAAATTTGTACAATTTTTGTAAAAAGATGATATTCCATCTGTGTAGGGAGTTAATTTTTTTGGCCTAAATGGATGATCCTCCTTGGCCTTTGGGGGCAGGCTTGATACAAGTAAGAACTGGGTTAGGTTGGGTCCATATCTGCTTTAATAACTGGTTCTGGTTTGAAACATTGTAGATCTGGCAGCTGGTTACATCTGTACAGTTTCAAAATATTGATAATGCCATTCCTAGAGATGTCCTATTCATTTCTTGAACCCTAATTATTTTTTGGTCCAAGTATGTTGTTCGTTTGAAACACACAGTATGCAATTTTTATGTATTGAGTGTATCAGTACTTTGAACCATGTATCAGCAACAGGAAAGAAGTGATGGTGCACTGTTAAATTTCTGGTAAAATGATCAATGGGGGGAGGGGGGTAGGAATACCATGGAGCAATGAGTTCAAATCAGTTCTGGAAATGCTTTTGATTTGGGGTGAAGATAGAAAAAGAAAATGGCTAGGCCAAGAGGTTGGTCTGATTAAATGCCACCCTTTCAAGCTAGAGGATTTAATCTGATGTTTTGATGACTTCTCATCAGCTTGTTATGGCTTCTTAGCCATTGTCTATGTTCTTTGCTGAGCTGGGGTAGACCAGGAAGGGATTTATGCTTGTCAAGGGGTAGAATGTTCTTTGGCTTAGGTTATTTCAAGTAAAATTCTGAACAGATGACCCTAAGTCGCACTGATGGCTTAGGTTATTTGAACTGAATCAGTACTTTGAACCATGTATCAGCAACAGGAAAGAAGTGATGGTGCACTGTTAAATTTCTGGTAAAATGATCAATGGGGGGAGGGGGGTAGGAATACCATGGAGCAATGAGTTCAAATCAGTTCTGGAAATGTTTTTGATTTGGGGTGAAGATAGAAAAAGAAAATGGCTAGGCCAAGAGGTTGGTCTGATTAAATGCCACCCTTTCAAGCTAGAGGATTTAATCTGATGTTTTGATGACTTCTCATCAGCTTGTTATGGCTTCTTAGCCATTGTCTATGTTCTTTGCTGAGCTGGGGTAGACCAGGAAGGGATTTATGCTTGTCAAGGGGTAGAATGTTCTTTGGCTTAGGTTATTTCAAGTAAAATTCTGAACAGATGACCCTAAGTCACACTGATGGCTTAGGTTATTTGAAGTGAAATTCTGAACATATGACCCACTGAATTTGACCTGCACCCATCCATATCATTTGGGGATGCCTAGGTGAGGCTAGGCACTCTATTTGGTCACATGGAAACTGGAGCAGTTACCCTGTGGATTATGGAACTTTGAATTTTCAGCAACTTCAATTTAACCTCTTTCAATATTAGTTGTTGTACATGGTAGAAACACCACAAATGCCACTAGTTTGATTATTTGAAGATGTGATGTATATAGCTGTTGTTGGTGAAACAATGATCTTGACATCTTGTCTTGTTTTTCAATCATGAAATGGTAAATAATGAAGATGATGATGATAATTAATTGTCAACATCTTCTGAAGGAATCTATGCTCCCTTCAATGAAGCTTTGGTTCAGGACTCATATTTTATCCATGATATCAAACCTCTACTTCGAGGTTCTAGAGCCACATTTTGATGCTTCACAGTCCATGTTCAAGAGAAATAATTTGGATCTTTCATAAGTTTGGATATTTTTATAAGTTCATCAAGGCATCTAAAGCCAATTCAACTTAACTCAACCAAGTCTTATTACCAACTATATGGTGTTGGCTACATGAATCCTGTTCTTCCATTCCTCTCTGTTGAGTCATTAGTGCCATATGTATTGTTAATTTATGGGCTATTAAATCATTTCTCACACTCAGGGTGCCACCTAATGCAAAATCATTGAAATCCCTGCCAGATTTCCTATTTATAATTTGCATTTTGGGTTAATTACTTAAATATACCCTAGAATTTGACAAAACTACTCAAATATGTCTTGTACTTTTCAAAACTACTTAAAGCATTCGAGGTTTCAAAACTACTCAAATGTGCCTTATTAAAGCATTCGAGGTTAAGATTGACGGAAAATAAATAAAAAGACAAAAATGCCCTGAACTATTCATTAAATGTTCAAAACAATTACCATAGTCACAGCTGCTAAAACCTCACTCTCATTTTAGTCATCATTTTGGGTTCTTCCATGAACCCCTCCCAAGGCTTTTTTGCCTTTTTATTATACAGAATGAAGAAACAATGGCTGTTGGAGAGTAGTTGAGGCAAAACTTGGCAGTCAAATCGATGTTGCAGCACTAAACACCAAACCACAATTTCCTATTCTCTTCTTGGTCATCATCCTCATGTCCTTGTTCACATTCCCAGCATAGAGCTTCTTCTATTTGTGAACCATAGATGCACACACCTACCACCCCAATTTTTTTTTTTTTGTTCTTGGGGGTAGGTGGGTGATGCCTCCACAAACCGGGGGGCTTTTTGACCCTACAACTTTTAGGTGGCCTAAGAGAAGAGGTACAATTTTACAATGATGTGTTAGGGCTTCTCTAGCATGGACAGTTTGGGAGGAAAGATAACAGAATTTTTAATGATAAAGAAAGGGATGTAGATACTGTTTGGGAATGTCTGCTAATAAGGGCTATAAGCTGGGCCAAATCTTTAGATTTATTCTCACTTTACTCCTTTGATGACATAGAGAGAAACTGGGTATCTGTTGCAAATTCTTCTTGGGTTAAGGATAAACCTGTTGTACATTGGAAGCAACCAGAAGAAGGTTTCATAAAGTTCAATTTTGATGGCAGCAGCATTGGCGATCCTGGACCCTCTGGCATTGGGGGTGTCTTTAGGAATGAAGAGGGACAGATTGCAGCCTTATTTTCGGGCCCAATTGTTGTGGGGGATGCAGTTAGTGCAGAGGTGTAAGCTGCTCTACAGGGAGCACAGATTGCTAAAGAACTGAACTTTAGGAGATTGATCATTGAAGGCGACTCTAGAGTGGTAACTGGGTGGCTGAAAGAACAGAGAGTAGCATGGTCTTTTAGGGGAGAAATGAAAAGATTCAAATGGCTTACCTCTAATCTCACAGTTAGAGTTCAGTGGGAGAGGAGGTCAGCAAACGGGATGGCTGACCTACTAGCTAAGCAAGGGGTGAACAAGGATCATTTATTCTGGGCTCATTTGTAATTTTACTTTGTTTTCGAGGCAGCAACTCGCTCCTCCAGAGAGAATATCAGCTTTGTAAGAATTTGTCTGCTTATATTATTATTAATAAAATTCTTGATCATCCATAAAAAAAACCATAGATGCGCACACCCCAACACAGAAGTTATCATTTATTGTCTTCAGCATGCTTCTTCGACCAATTGGAATT
Organism: Nelumbo lutea; assembly: GCF_056320005.1. Lineage (NCBI taxonomy): Eukaryota > Viridiplantae > Streptophyta > Magnoliopsida > Proteales > Nelumbonaceae > Nelumbo > Nelumbo lutea. Next base: position 115,702,860 of record NC_142684.1, read on the forward strand.
ATTGCATTATGATATCTTGTCGGGAGAGTAGAGGATATAAGGATGGGCTGATGGCCAAGCACTCGCACTGTCACTGTAGGGTGGACACCCACCTCTGGGCACCAAAGCCCATGCCAGTTCTCAGCAAGGGGTGGTAAATATGGTGAATTGCACTCTCGCCATACACTACATGTTCCACCCAAGTCACCTTGGAGTACCCATTGGGCATATCCTACACAATACAACTGGGTGAAAGTCTCCTGTAGCTCATAAAAATGGGCCCATTTGAAGTTTATCAGATGATGTGGTTGATTAACACATCCACCATAGATTCTAGTTTGAAGTGGAAGCTTCTACTTCCACCTATCCAATAGATTCTAGTTTCAAGCCACTTATAATTATATTGTACCTCCGAAAAAGGAGGAGTTTTCGGAGGAAGCACAGGTAAGTTTGTCTCCTTTCTTCTTTGCCTACTGCTGTTTTGATGCTAAGGACTCCTCTCCTTTCTGTTCTCTTTATTTTTAAGTGACAAAACACGGGATCTGCTACTATCTTTTCTCATTATTTTTGTAAAAACAGGGGTGGTGGGATGTTAAGAACCCAGGAGCATATATCAGGGATACAGCAAGAAGCCATGGTGGACTTTGGCTTTTTAGCTTAAAAAAACACTTGGAAGAAGTCAGGTGTATGAAACTCTAGATCTTGAACAACTCACCATAGCTAGAGGTGGAAGACGATAAGAGCTCAAGGAAACAAGATAATGGGGGCAAAGTTGGAATATAAACAAAATATTAGTCTAATTAGACTCGGTCCAAACGGCTTAAAGCGTTTCACTGACAGGACCTATTTGTGTGAATGAGACCATTTCATAAAGCATATTGAAGTAATTATAAAAACCATAGGGTATATGTAAGTAGTTTAATGAAATCACAGGGTTTATTAAGTAATTAACCCTTGCATTTTTTATTAATTTGGATTTCTTATTTTATGCTTGTTGCAAAGAAATGAAACCATTTGAAGGAACCTAGGAGCATCTCCAATCGGTGATAAAATGAGAGAAAGTAGAGTAAGATGGTTTTGTCACATACATAGAAGACCATCTTCAGCACCTGTAAGAAGCAATCTTTTGCAAGCTTTTTTTTTTTTTTTTTCTTGATAAGCAACAGTAAGATTTTCTTAACAAAAACAGCCATATTACTAAAAAAACAGCAGGCATAAATAGGTACAAACAAGGTTCAAAATTTCGATATAATACACCCCCGTATCAGGCATATCGTATTGTATCAGTAGCTCTCCGAAACCGCAAATAAGGGGTATTTCGGAATTTGGCCACTTTCAGGGGGTAGGCATGCCTAAAACCTACCCCCTGAAACAATTTTGAGAAAAAAACTAAAAAAAAAGTTATGAAGTACCGAAACACCCGATACACCTGTTAGTGCATATCGATACTTTAAACCATGGGTACAAATAGGCTATCAAAACTGCAAGCTAGCTCCTTCCACAAGAAGCTCTAAACACAGAAATATAAGGAAAAACAAAAGACAAACTTATTGAATGAACCATTCAATAAGAAGCTCAAATATTGTGCTTGTCATACCAGTGACCTAACCTTCCATGGAATTAAATCCTGTTTTCCCATCCAAGAGATTATAGTTTGACAGTTACCTTCAACCTCTACATTCTTCAGTTTTTTTTTGGATCAATTACATTCTTCTGTTCTTTCACTTGCAACCGTTCCAATCCCTGAATCGGTGCCTTCAGTTCAGCTCTTAAAGAATTCCCGATACCTAGAGGCCTGGAATATCCAAGTAAATGCTTCCATTATGATCCCTGATTACACCCCCAATACCTGAAATTTTGGGGTTCCCAAGGCAAAAGCCATCAAGCTATCTATTGCAAGTTGCCAAGTTGAAGGGGCTAGAAGGGCTTGGAGCAGAGAAAAAGGACATGAGTTGAAGTAGTAAGAAATGATTTAAGCTCTCATAATTTAGCAATGGATATGGCACTAAATAGACCAAATGGCAAGACAAGATTCATGTAGCCGACCCCATACAGTTCACATAATGCTTAGATGGTGATGATGATATTCCCTTTAAGGGATTTTACATGCTCCATTTGTAAGTTTATCTGGTTGTTGAACATGTGTAGGATTTGTTCTGGATGCAATACTGAGATTGGTCATGGGCGGTTTTTGAGTTGCATGGGTGCAGTTTGGCACCCTGAGTGTTTCCGCTGTCATGCTTGTAATCTTCCAATTTCTGATTATGAGGTGAGAAACCAGTTCATATTTATTGCCTTCCTATATCATACTTGGTTAAGCCCATATTATGAATTTATTCTCTATGATTATGGTGTCTCTTTTACAGTAATAGAAATATCATGGGATTATTGTAGAGCATTGGCTAATTTTTTGTTTCTGATATTCTTCTGTAGTTTTCCACGCATGGTAATTATCCTTATCACAAATCTTGCTACAAGGAAAACTATCACCCAAAATGTGATGTCTGCAAGCACTTTGTAAGTATCACTTCTGTGTCAAGGTGATGTCCTGTTTGAGTTCCTATCTAATGACGAGCAATTTTTTTTTTTTCATATGTCCTTCAATGTCCTATATGAATTTGTATATTTTATACAGTTATTAATATATGCTGTATAAGATTTTTTTGAGGTAGTGCTTGTTTTGCTGTAAAAGGGGAGAAAAATAAGATGTCACTATCAAAATGGTAAAATATAGATGAAAGAAATTTTTGAGAATGAGATCCTTTTTTTTTGTCAAAAATAAAAAGAGCTGAAGGGAACAGTCCCTTGTATTGCTTTCTTGATAATTAATTCCTAAGAGCTTATTTTGATGCAAATGAATCTGGGTAAAGCTTAACAATTTGAAAAAAAAACTGAGCAAAGCTTGGATGCAATCATACAACGAACTCCTAGTTCAGAAAATGATTATTAGTATTGTGCATATGAGGATCTCTAAGGACAAACTTATTTTGATAAGCAATGATCAGTTGTTGTATGAGGTTCTGTATTTCTGCCTTTTAGTTGATTTTGTATTTTTTTACAGTACCATTTCTTTTTTCTGCTACATTTTTATCAACATTTATAGAAGCCTGATTAAGTAATGATAAACATCCAATGAACTATGATATGGTTGCTGCCATGCAGTGGACGTTATGTGTGAATTTTTGGCACGCAATCAATTCATGTATGAAGCTGTGACATATTATAGGGATACCCTAGTAGTTTTTGACCTTTCATTTATATTAATGAGGGATGACTTGTACTTTAATCATCCTTTGACAGACTCTTAGCAGTGTCACCATTCTGTTCCAACACCCTTTCATCTGTTTTTTCTGATGGGGTTCACAACTTAATCTTAAGAACAAACAATAAATAAAAACCTATACCAGTCCCTTAAAATTGAAATAGCATATGCAACGAAAGGTACGCGTTAAAATAATTTAATTGCTGATGTTAGGGTCTGTTTGGCTTATTAAAGTGTTTTTTATTTCTTTTTTTTCTGTTGTCTGTTATTGTACTCAGGGGCACAAGGGTCTTTTCCCTTGTTATTTCTGCCGCCCTATATATATTAAAATAAAGGCTGGCACCACCTGCACTATTACATTGCAAAACCCTTCTTTCTTCTCTCCTCTCTTCTCTTCCCTTCTCTTCTCTTCCCTTCTCTTCCTCTTATTTCTGGCCGGCCATACTGTCAAGATGGTATCAGAGCGGGAATACTGATTAAAGAGAGCAAATCGAACAACCTTACTGAGAGAACAGATCGAACAGACTTGCTGAACCTGGGTGGAACAGAAATCTGATTCTGGACTGAAAAAACAGCTCTACAACTGGTATAGTTCTCCCTGTTTTCTCTTCTTTACCCTCCTTGGTAATGTGCCGAGTGAAAACCCTATGAGTCTGGGCGGCTGAATGCTGTCGAACCTGTATACCCCTGGTTTTTCTTGGATCGTGTGATCCTGTTTAAGTGTTAAGACAACTGTAGGTCAAGGAAGACCTGTCTTCTCAATGATTTGATTTGACTATAAGTAATAAGGATCTCTCCTGCTGATTAGTGGCTGTTAGACATTCTGGAATTCTGGTAGGTTGGGACTGTTAAAACTATACAGGTCTGAAATCTGCCGAATACTACGTCTGTTTTGTCCTGAATTTGGTACTGTGTGTACTCAACCTGGTTGTTAAACCCAAGTGTGTGGGTGTGGACTGAGTGGAGCATTGTTTTGTAGAGTAAGGAGGGGTCCTAAGTCCGGTGTTTGGGACTGATTATCTGTTTGACCATGTCGACTCAGAATTCTGCTACTTCAGAGATTTCAGGGAGTCACAATGGAGTGAGTGGGGGAATGGATATGAGCTTTCCTATGGCTGTTATTCCCTTTGATGGTCTGAATTACCTTGAGTGGTCTAGGGGAATAAAACTCTACATCACTGCTAGGGTAAAAATAGGATACATCAATGGGAGAGTGAAGGAACCGAAGTATGGAAGTGCTGAACATGATAGGTGGAACCAAGAGAATAGTATGGTGATGTCTTGGCTCTTGGTTTCAATGCTGTCACAAGTAAGGAAGACTTTTATGTGGGCTGAAACTGCTTGTGAGATATGTGAACAAGCGAAGTCCACCTATTCAGAGCAGAGACACTATGCCAAAATATATCAACTGCAAGCTGAATCCTCTACTTGCAAGCAGGGGGAGAGGAGTCTCTTGATGTACTATTCTGATTTGACATCAATATGGAAAGAACTTGATCACTATCAGAATGTGAATTGGAAGTGTGATGAAGATGCAAAGGCCTATAAGTCACTTGTATCTCAGCAACGAGTGTTTGCCTTCCTCCTAGGGCTGAATCCTTCGTACGAGTCCATCAGGGTGCAGATCTTGGGTAGTAAAGACTTGCCATCAGTTCAGGAGGTGTATGCCTTGGTGCAGTTAGAAGAAAGCAGAAGAAGTGTGATGAATGGTGTAGAAGGGGAGTCAGTTGCCCTAGCTGTCTGGGGAAATTCAGGTACAAATGTCGGAGGTGGTTTTAAAAAGGGTGACACTCAGAAAAATCAGATGATAAGAGCAAACTTTGGTGCATTTACTTCCAGAAGACACGTCACACGAAAGATACATGTTGGGATCTCCATGGAAAACCTAAATGGGCACAAGATTTGGGTAAGAAGTTAGCACCTGATCAGGGCAAGAAACCAGGCCAGTAGAATAAAAAAAGGTATAACTCAGCTAATATGGCATCGACAGAGACTAGTCCTTTGGTAACTCAGGAGAGGCATCCCAGTTCTGACCCTAAGGAAGATATTATCAACTCCTTCCGTGAACATTTGGAATTGTATGGTAGGACTCTCCGCCATATGGATTCTGGTCCTACTCCCTCTACCTCGTTTGCGTCTACATCAGGTAATGCCACAGCCTTCCATGTGTCATCTCATACTACTGATTCTCCTTGGATTATTGACTCTGGAGCCTCAAATCACATGACCGGTAAGTCAAATTTGTTTCAGACATATAACCTTCTCTCTGGGAGAGATAAGGTAAGACTGGCTGATGGTTCTTTTTCTACCATAGCTGGCCGAGGCACCATACCTCTTCCACTTGGCCTTACTCTTCCTAATGTACTGCATGTTTCGAAATTACTTATTAATTTGCTATCTATTAGTAGTCTGACTCACTCCTTGAACTGCTAAGTCACTTTTTTTTCGCCTTCTTGTGTGTTTCAGGATTTGACCTCGGGGAAGACGATTGGTAGAGGAAGCATGGTGGATGGTCTCTACGTGTTGGAGAATATTGCTGGTCTAGTGGCGACAGAGTCCATGAGTTCGTCAAGTTAGAGTCAAGCCTATTTATGGCATAGTCGTTTAGGTCATCTTTCTTTTGAGTCGTTAAAAGTTATGTTTCCAAAGTTGTTTGAGTCCTTGTCAGTGAGTCAATTACAGTTTCAAACTTATCAGTTGAGTAAGCATTGTAGAAGTTCTTTACCTTTACGAAATAAAAGATCTGAATTTCCATTTCATATTGTTTATTCTGATGTTTGGGGCCCTGTTACTCTACCTACTGCGGCTGGCTATAAGTACTTCATTACCTTGATTGATGATTATTCTAGATACACTTGGGTTTTCCCTATGTGATCTCGAGATGAAATGCCACAAATTGTGAAAGATTTTCAACGCATGGTGTTCACTCAGTTCCAAATGGAAATCCATATCTTCCAGTTGGACAATGCGAAGGAATATTTCCATAGTGATCTCACGACGTTTTTTGCTTCGAGTGGGTCACTTCAGCGAAGTTCTTGTGCCAGGACACCCCAACAAAATGGTGTGGCTGAACGGAAGAACCGTCACCTTCTTGAAATCGCTCGTGGCTTATTGATCCATATGAATGTGCCAAAACAGTTTTGGATGGATGCAGTTTTGTGTGCGACATATATCATCAATCGCATGCCCTCTTGGCTACTAGAGTATAAGGCCCCACATCAGCTCTTGTTCCCTACAGCCTCGCTGTCCAACATTTCGATGCGTGTTTTTGGGTGTCGTTGTTTTGTCCATAACCTGTCCCCTACTCGTGGTAAGCTTGATCCTCGGGCTATTCCTTGTATTTTTCTTGGTTACCCCTATCTCAAAAGGGGTATCGCTGCTATGATCCCATTGCTCGCAAGTACTATGTTTCCATTGATGTCTCATTCTTTGAGACTCAACCTTTTTTCTCAGTTTCTCCTCAGGGGGAGAGTAGGGTTGAGGAGAAACAAGCGACGACTCAAATTCAACTACCTCCTTTACCCGATCCTCCTCCATTCCGGGTCTTTCATTGTCGCCATAAGAGCCAACAGAGTTTAAGAGCCATGGAGCCTGACACTATGCAACCAACATCATTGGATTCACTCGAGGCAGATCCGTCTCATCAGCCAGGTACACTTACCCCCATTGATATATCTGTTCCTCTAAATGTTGATTCACCTATCACCAATGATCTTAATATTCCTATTGCTAAGAGGAAGGGTGTTAGGTCTTGTGCCACTAATCATCCTATCTCTAATTTTGTGTCCTATGAGCATGTTTCGCCTTCATACCGTGCCTTTCTCTCTTTTGTGGACAATGTCCCCGTTCCTAACACTGTGGTAGAAGCTTTGTCTAAACCTGAATGGACAAATGCAATGTAGGAAGAAATTGATGCTTTACACAAAAATGGCACTTGGGAGTTGGTAGACCTTCCTGAAGGGAAGGAACCAGTGGGGTGCAAGTGGGTGCAAGGCTAGACTGGTAGCAAGAGGCTTTACACAGGTATATGGAGTGGACTATGCAGAGACTTTTGCTCCAATAGCCAAGATGAACTCTATCAGGATTCTTCTTTCCTTGGTAGCAAATCTTGACTGGGATCTTCACCAATTGGACATAAAAAATGCTTTATTGAATGGTGACCAAGTGTACATGACCCAACCCCCAGGGTTCTGTGCCAAAGGCAGTGAACAAAAGGTATGCAAATTAAAAAAATCTCTATATGGGTTGAAACAATCACCTCGGGCTTGGTTCAGTAAGTTTCATTTAGCAGTTCAACAAATGGGGTTCAAATAATGCCAGTCAGATCATACTCTATTTGTGAAAAGTGGTAAAGGTAAAATTGCAACTCTTATTGTGTATGTGAATGACATAGTGATCACAGGAGATTGGGAGGCTGAATCTGGAAACAGAAAAAATTCTTAGCCACTAAATTTGAGGTGAAGGATCTAGGCCCCTTGCGATACTTCCTTGGAATTGAAGTTGCCCGCTCTCACAAGGGCATCTTTATTTTCCAATGGAAATATGTACTAGATCTACTAGAAGATACAGGCAAGTTGGGGGTAAAACCATTTGATTCACCTATTGAACCTAATCACCATCTGGGAGACAGTCAGAGAGAGTTTTTGAAAGATGTAAAGATGTTCCAGAGACTCGTGGGGAGACTTTTGTATTTGTCTATGACCAAGCTTGATATTGCCTATGCAGTGAGTGTCCTTAGTCAATTCATGCACAGCCCTAGGACAAGTCACTTTGAGGCTGCAAAGAGGATCTTGAGATATCAAAAGAAGTTTCCTGGAGCTGGTTTGTTGTTCCAGAAACATAGTCACTTAAAAGTAGAAATATATACTGATGCAGATTGGGTAGGAGCAGTTAATGACCGAAAGTCTACCAGTGGGTATTGTGCCTTTGTAGGAGGAAACCTTGTCACATGGAGAAGTAAAAAACAAAGTGTGGTGGCTAGATCCAGTGCTAAAGCAGAGTATAGAGCGATGGCTCATGGGGTTGTGGAAATCATGTGGATACAAAATCTGTTAGGTGAACTGGGTTTCACAGTGAGCAATCCTATGTCACTCTACTGTGACAATAAAGCTGCCATCAATATTGCTGCTAATCCAGTTTTGCATGATAGGACGAAACACATTGAAGTGGACAAGCATTTTATTAGAGAGAAACTTGAAAGTGGAGAAGTGTGTACACCATATGTCAGCTCAGAAGAACAACTTGCAGATATCTTCACCAAAGGTCTTCATCATGTGCGGCACAAAGATTTGTGTGACAAGTTGGGCATGATTGACATCTATGCTCCAACTTGAGGAGTGTTAAAATAATTTAGTTACTGATGTTAGGGTCTGTTTGACTAATTAAAGTGTTTTTTATTTCGTTTTTTCTTTTTGTTATGTCTGTTATTGTACTCGGGGGCACAAGGGTCTTTTTCCTTGTTATTTTTGCCACCCTATATATATTAAAATAAAGGCTGGCGCCGCCTGCACTGTTACATTGCAAAATCCTTCTTTCTTCTCTCTTCTCTTCTCTTCTCTTCTCTTCTCTTCTTCTCCTCTTCTCTTCTCTTCTCTTCCTCTTATTTCTGGCCAGCCATACTGTCAAGAGTATGATATCATTTATTGACAACAAGCAATTAAATGTTCATCAAAAATAAAAAGATAACAAGCAATTAAATAGGTTTGATATCCAGATCCTCATAGTTATGAAGTTCAGCTCTTATTAGAATGTGATGTCTCAATTAGGAGCCAAGATTTCATAACCAACTTCTTTGATCTTGACTTGAATTCTTGTGGTCTTGAATTTTCAAAGAAATTCTGAATTCTTCGTTGAGAGTTGTAAAAAGGTCACCAAGAAATTACTTTTCTCCCAAGCTCAAGGCCTCCTATCCCTATTCTCACTGTTTATCCTTACATTGTAATTTTTGTAGAAGGTCCAACAGAGCAGCTACCTCCCAATTGTTTAAGTTTCTTCAAAATTGAAGATTCCACACCACTTCATTGTTGTGTTGTACAAAGTTTTTAGCCACCCTTGCTTCCTGTTTCAAGTTATTGCAGACAGTAATGGGAAAGACTCCATGATATGCTTGCCATCACATGAAACATCTTTCCAAAACATCAGTTTTTTTTTTTTTTTTTTTTTTGATATCTTCTGAAGGGGCTACACAATGGGGGGTAGCCCATCCCCCCCACAAACCCAGGTGCAGGCGGGATTCGATCTCAAGTCTCCGCTACGACCAGCAGGAGACCTTACCAACCAGCTGGTTGGCACCTTGCTCCAATACAAACATCACTTTTCACCATTTCCAACCTCATTTTATACCTTTAATGAACTGATAGTATGATTTTTGCACTCTTCCAAACTGAGCATCCATAGGAAGACAAGACTTCACCTGTATGGCTGTATCCCACATTCCTACTCTACATTCCTCAAGTTGCTTTTTGCCAAGATGACCCTCCATAAATTGTCTGCCTGTTCATTAAACCTCCAAAACCACTTGCCCAATAGGGCACTGTTAACCTCCTTTGACTTTTTGATCCCTGGTCCCCCATTTTTCTTAGCCATGCATGCCCTAATCCAATTTACCAAGTGACATTTGGACTCTTCCTCCCAACCCCTCCATAAGAAGTCACACAATTTTTTCTCCAACACATCTTATCTAGTACTGAAGTGTCCACCTCTCTCAGCTTGGCCTGTTGGATTTGACATCTCTTCTTTACTAATCCTCACTGCTATGGTCCTTATGTTTTTTTAATTGATAACAGAAAAAATAATTATTAATTAAACAGCAGGAATACAAGATGAGAGGTAATTTTTCTCAACTCTGCTCAAGAAACAAAAACAATTACAACTGAGCCCAAAATAATTGACTTCTTCCCACCCCTTGTTTTGCAAAAACATCAACAAAGGCATTAGCAGTTCATTTAACCCAATTAACTTTCACGTCCAGATACTGTGTTAACCATGTGAACTTCTTCCTTTCACCATTAAAGATCCAGAAGTCATTTCCATTCTTTTGCAACCAATCCACTACCAACTTAGAATCACCTTCTATTACCAGTTTACTTAAATTCAATTCTTTTGCCTTCTGCACTCCCTTCATAACAGCCAAAATCTTAGCCCTTATTGAGTTGCTCACCCCAATTGGACCTGATTCCTGAGTACAGGCCAATTACTTTTCCCTCACCATTTCTGGACATACCTCCAATAACAAAAGGGCCTGGGTTTCCTACACTACTCCCATCAAAATTTAGTTTAATATAGTCATTCGCTGGAGGAAACCAAAGTGAACTTGCAATGGCCTTGTGACACTCTGAGCTAGCCACTTCTTTCCAATTTTTCAACAAGTTGTTATAAGATAAATCAAAAAAAAGTTCCAAAGGTTTCACCCAATGAACCATTCTAACCATAATGATCTCAATAATTGCCTCTATGATCCCTGTGTTTCTTCAGGGTAGGAGTCTTTAAGATTCTATGATTTGAAATTTTTTTGTGATTGCTAACAATGATAGTCATCCTCAAGTCTTCCTTGGTATCCAAATGGTAAAAAAGAAATAGGAAATGGAATATGTATTTGGTTTATCTCTTTTTTATTTTATACTTACTCAGTTTCTGCATCTTTCTTACAGATTCCAACAAATTCTCTTGGTCTTATTGAATATAGGGCACATCCTTTCTGGTTTCAAAAGTATTGCCCCTCACATGAATATGATGGGACTCCACGCTGTTGCAGCTGTGAACGGATGGAGGTTGGACTTTTTAAATATTTTATGTTAAAAAGGCAGCAGTTCTACACTTGCATATGTGCCTTGTATTTTTATGGCTGTTTTTCTCAGCAATTTTGATAACAGAAAACCTGTCATTTTCTGCAGCCAAGAGACACAGGATATGTCTCCTTGGATGATGGACGGAAACTCTGTCTGGAGTGTCTGGATTCAGCAATAATGGACACTAGTGAATGTCAACCACTTTACCTGGATATACAAGAATTTTATGAAGGTTTAAATATGCAAGTGAAACAGCAAGTTCCATTACTCCTTGTTGAAAGACAAGCACTAAATGAGGCCATGGAAGGAGAAAAGAATGTAAACATATATGCATTTCAGCTCTCAAGTTTCTTTTTATAGAGAAAGCCATTTGGTTACTTTATTGCTCATAGGTTTTACCTTTTGGGCTCTCTGTTGTAAGCAGGGTCATCATCATATGCCTGAGACTAGAGGGCTTTGCCTATCAGAAGAACAAACTGTCAGCACTGTAAGGACTCTCTTAGCATTATTACTAATAAAGGTTGAGGATGTATAGACAACATGTTTCGTGAGAGCAGGACTAATTCTTCTGCTTTTACATGGATATACTAGATTTTAAGGAAGCCAAGAATTGGGGAAGGGAACCAAATCATTGAAATGATAACTGAGCCATATAGACTGACCCGTCGGTGTGAAGTAACAGCCATTCTTGTCTTGTATGGCCTGCCTAGGTATTACTTCTCATCTTATCTTCTTCAGTTTCTTGGTCTCACAATTAATTTAAGTGGCAGTTATACCATGGCAAAGATGTTTATTGTTTGATAAAGAATATATTTGCATGCAGATTGTTGACTGGGTCTATCTTGGCACATGAGATGATGCATGCGTGGCTGCGGCTTAATGGTTTTTTCCTCGTACCCACCACAATGAATTGGATTCTGGTGATTTCTTGAAATGCTGAAGTCGGAGCCCTTTTTTTTGTTTGGCAGGCTACCGCACTCTTAGTCAAGATGTTGAAGAAGGCATCTGCCAGGTTCTGGCACATATGTGGCTGGATTCAGAGATCATGTCAGGCAGTGGTAGCAACATTGCTTCAACTTCATCATCTTCCGCTTCAACATCATCAAAAAAGGGTAGACGTTCTCAATTTGAGATGAAGCTTGGGGAGTATTTCAAACACCAAATTGAATCTGATACATCACCTGCATACGGAGATGGTTTCCGAGCTGGTAACAAGGCAGTGCTTAAGTATGGGCTTAGAAGAACCCTTGACCATATTCGAATGACGGGGGGCTTTCCATACTGAAGTTTTGAACCTGATTCTATCTTTCTTTGCTATTTCATTCCACGAGATTAAGCTTTGGCCCTGTCATATTAGAGCCCAGGGCCAATCCACATAATGACTCGAAAGTCTAGAGAGGTTAGCAAAAATTCTGGTTCCAAATATTCCACTCAATCACCCAGAGATTAGCAAAAATATTCATGAATACGTATTTATTGCCCAGTGCACGAGGCTCCCGTCAATGAGAAATTGAGAGTACCTCTTGTTGGCTTATTATTGCCATTTGATGATATTTGTCCACCAAAAGAAAACAAAAAACCACAAGAAAATATCTAATGAATTAGATATTACCGTTTTATCTTTCCCCACTGCTCAGTTTTAGGTAGCTCAATCAAATATGACATTGTTGCATCGACATTCAACACATCGTGTATATATAGTTTTTACCTTTTTGATGGCGGACGGCACGGCACGACTGCTCAAGTAGAGAAAAATGTAAAGAGAAACAAGTGGCGTTAAACAAAAGACGAGCAAGATGTTTTCCCAGCTAGGTTGAATCTTGGGCGTCTGTGTCTGTCTTTGACTGGTGAGATCTTCCACATGCGAAATCTGATGCGTCCAGAATCCAGATACATCAAGTACGTTGACCCTCTGGATTTCCCACGGTTTCGGTGCGCTCCTTGTGAAATTTGGTTTGTACCAAAAAAAAATCTGATACTTTGCCATCTCTTGTCAGATTCTGAAAGGTGACGGTTTTTACATCGTTTCAATCTTATTACTGACAATCTTCTACCAAAAAAAAAAAAAAAAAACCCTTTCTGATAACCATGCGTGGTAACAACCACAACCTAAGCCTGCAGTCCATCTTCTAGCTATATAATGGTTCATGGTTGGATCCTTCTCGTTGTTTTGTGTGTTGGAACTGCTCTCTTCTGATTTTGATATTCTTGTACAACTTTATTTACTTCACTCTCTGCTACAGCCTACAATTACAAAAGAAATGACCTAGATACTGTATTTGGAGAGAATCAACCTGGCTAAATTGAAGACAAAACCCAAGATAAATTGTTCCCTAGAGTTTCTAATTATTTAAGCAATCCATTCACGTACGTATGAGGCAAATTAATGTGATCTGATGTCACAATTCATGTTTACATGATTGGGGATCAATTCATAGGGCAATGATCTGTAATGCTATATTTGCTGTAAAGATGAGGAAAGAAGACGGTAGGAGGAATTAAACATATTACAGAGTAAACCATGTAAATTTTGTAAAGCTGATGAGTGTGATAATGAATTATTTTTTCAGAAACTAGATTAGTTATAAATAGAATGTGCAAATTGGTTTCATTATGTTTTTTAAATTTCCACCCCAAGTGGAAAAGTTATCCATTTGAGAGATTGGAATCATTTACCCCAGGTGCAAATCCGTGTATTTTGTATTATTTTATATGCATTTCCATTGTACATGTTTGTATTTGTATTCTTTCCAAATTAAGCTCTAGGGAAAATAACTTTACCATGGGGCTCGGCGGCTTGCAACTTACAGAAGAGAGAACACAGTAAAATTGGCCAATGGGAACCACTTTCCTGCTGACCAACCTTTTGCTATCAGCCAAGGTTGCAACATAGGAACTTGGACTAGTTCAACTCAAGCTCAACCCAAGTTTCTACACAAGCTGAACCTGAGATTTTGGGCTTAGTTAGAAAACTTGAGCCTGACATAAACTTGGTTTGGGCTTGGCTTGAGGCCTCAGATAGCCATGCCTTACCCCATATGTGTGTCTGTGTGTGTGGGCGTGCACGCACGCACAAAATATGCATATGTACATTTATAAATAAAATTTGTATATATTTTCAATTAATTCTACTCCTAAATTGAACTATAAAGGCCAATAAAATTTGAAGTTTGGTTATATAAAAAATATATTCATAAATTCTCTCAAACCCGACCAATCTGCCCAAGTTCAACTAAACTAGCCCTACCCAACCTTAGCTTGACCTTAGCCAGAGACTTGATTAGGCTTGGGTTGATGAACTCAAGCTTAACTTTGGGTTGGGTCAGGTCCAAGCCTCAAGTTTACACCTCTGATCCAATCTGTTTGAGTTGCAAACCCATTATTAACAAATCTGGGCCCAAAGTTCATGACTTTTATTTTGAGGACCCTTTTTTTTTGGGTAGAGAAAGCCATGACTATTCATGCCATACAACTTGATGTCGATATTATCAGTCTCAGTCAACTCGAACTGGATTGGAGACAATACTCTTTGGTCACTGAGTCATAGTTCGAATGGTTCGACTATTCACTAATATTATTACTTCTTGGTTGAATTTTCAAAAATTATTGACGAATTCACTATTATTTGAAAATATTATTAATTATTTTCACCGAATATTATAAATTATTTAAAATTCCAAAAATATCTGAAATTATATGAAAAATATGTGAAAAAGGTTTCCTGAAATTTTAGTATTTTCAGATAATAAATATTTTTTACTATTTCTTGAAAATATTGAAAATTATCTTTACATTTGAAAATCCAAGTAAATATCCAAAAATTCCATTAATGTTTAAAATTCCAATAAATATCTAAATTTTTTTGAACATATCTGAAAAAAGTATTTAACAAAATTTTCCTTTAATGATTTTTATTAAAATTTAATAAACATCTTAAAATTGCGTCAGAATTAATGAGTTTTTATATGACATTAATTTACTACTGAATTTTCACATGAAATTAATTTTTTATGAAAAGAAAATTTTCAATTACTTAAATTTTAGAATTACCTTTTTTTTCAAAAATTTGTGATAATTATTATTTTCAAAAAAAAATTCAGTGGACATTTAAATATTATTAATGAATAATTTAATTATCTAAAATTGATAATTATTATTTTTCACTAAAATATTGAGTTTTCCAATAAATATCTGAAAAATCAATTAATACTGAAAATTACAAAAAAAAAGTATATGAAATTATTTTAATATCTGAAAATGGATTTCTGAATATTTTAGTATTTTCAGATAATAGTTAATTTTCAATAATTTTTGAAAATATAAAATTACAATAAATGTTGAAAATTCCCTTGACATTTGAAAATCACGATAAATGTGTAAAAATTTCATTAATGTTAAAAATTCCAATAAATATCTGAAATTATTTGAAAAGTATCTGGAAAATAATTTCTAGAATTTTTTACATAAATTGACATCCTTTTGATACTTTTTGTATTGGATATTAATTTTTGTTAGCATCATGGGTCCCGCTAGTAAGAAAAGATTGCAATCGAAACTTAGTTAAAATAAAATGCCAGTGTAGTTTGATTCAATAAGAATATTTTGATGATTTCTTGGTGTGATGATGGACATCCTGTACTCCAGCTTTAATACGTAATTGTTTCGGATGTACTCCTCACAGAGCGCACCTCATACGGTTCTTACGGCCACATCCCACCCTTATATTGGGAGCATCTCCCATGAATAATAAGCATGAATATAAGAGATGTTCTCTATATACGGCAAGAATATGCTGTAAGATTATTATGAGGTACACTCTGTGAGGAGTATATCCGGACACACATTATGCATACAATTATTAACCGCCCTTATATATTGAAGGAGTTCGCATCTCCGCCCCACCGCCTGTCGCCCCACAAACGCCCCACACGATAAGCAATTGCCACATGTTCCATCTCCCGCATGTTCCCGCGTGCGGGTTAATAAAACAGCCTTTGTTCGTTCCGTTAGCTTCAAAACGTTCCCGCGTGCGAACGCCAAGTTTTCCTTTGTGTAACGAGAAGGCTTATCTGAACAGGTGCATTCGTCGTCCCTTCCTCTTCCCATTTTCCAACTTCTCTCTTTCTTCATCACCTCCAGCAGCAAGCACCTTCCGGTGTTATCTCCTCTCTATCCCTACTTCGTCCTCACTTTATTCCTTTCATTGCCGACGTCATCACCTTCTTCAGCCACGGTCACCGGACGCAGCTCCACCCATCTTTTCCTCCTGCCGCTACCTCTCCCATTATCTTTCTCTCTATTTTCCTATTCTCTCTCTTCTGTCTTTCGCTCATAGTCACTCCACGCCTTCTTTTTTCTGCTCCGTTCATCTCCACCGACCAAACTGGTCCCGTTACCATCTCGACAATTCTTACTCTCTCTCTCTATCGAACTGCTCGCTGCAACTGTCTCCATTGTCCATCACCTCCTATCCTTACTGTAACCCACCATTTTTTCAATCTACAACCATGCGAACACAGAGTCGTCGTCCCTTGCAACTTCGTCATTTCCACCCTCTGCAAGTCAGTCCATCGCCGCTTCAACCTCCTTTCGCACACCGAACCGCTATCTTCGTAAAACCATCTTCACCTCATCATCCATCACTGCCATCAACCGATCTCTCTCCCCGACTCTTCTTGTTACCGTACTTGCCAACCTCTCTCCCACCGCGCAGTGTTATTTCTCACCGCAACCACCACCGCTGCTATTCACCACTGCAGTTACACTAGAACATCACTGAACCACCGTTTACCCACCACTCTGCTCACCGAACATTAATGATGGAATCACCTTTCACCAATGAATCAACTACAATGGAGAAGTCGGAAGTGATGAACAGAAGTGTTACCCAATTGTCATTTCTCACTACAATCATCAATTCCTGTATTAAATAACTCTTTTGTTCACCGGTCTGTCAAGTAAGGGACTAAGGGGTCATTTTTTAAAATGTTGATTTAAGGTTGAGGGAGCGGAAATATGAGAAAAAAGAGGTTTGAAATCGTTTCGGGACTTACAAAACGAACAAACGGCCGTTTTATGAACCCGCACGTGGGAACGCTTATCGCGTGCGATTGGACATGTGGCAGTTGCTTATCGTATTGCTTATCGTGTGAGGCGTTTGTGGGGCGACAGGAGGTCGGGCGGAGATGCAAACTCATATTGAACCCTTCGAAGGAAAGTGTTAAAAAAGTAGGTGAAGCAGCCACACTTGTTCCATGATTAATTAATGTAACAACACAAGCAATCGTTTTTTTTTTTTTTTCCTAGACGTCGGCATGGCCCTTATATATTATTTATATTTATATATATTTATAATATTATATAAATTATAATTATATAATAATATATAATATATAATACATAATATATTAATAAAATAAATAATTTTTTTATTTTATTATATTAATTTATTTAATTATTATATATATAAACAGTTGTATACACAACATTCATATAAAATTAAAATTTTAAGTTTTTGTTATTTTTTTTAAATAAATAGCTTTGGCCCAGTATACGACCAGACCTAGTCCAAGGCTCGGCCATAGACCAGCCCAACCTGCGGTACAACACGTACAGCGAGAGTTTGCATAGATCTGAGCCGTGGACTATACCAGGCCAACCCCAAAATTTTCACCAACACGGCCCACTTTACACCTTTATATTTCTTTCACCAAAAAAACAATAAATACTTTTCGTTGGCAAAAAAACTAATTAATATAACTACGTACTTTAACACTTGTATACATTAGATAGCATTCATGGACCATGGTCTACATCTTCTATATCTTCTGGTTCTACTACTCAAACATATATTAGTTACACCATAATAAGTTGGAAAAAGCATGCATGCTAAGTCGTAATAACCCACAGATCTGTTCTATAACAGAACCTAAATATATATATATATATATATATATATATATATATATATATATATATTAAACATATATATGACATTTGGAGAAGATAGTTATGGTGTCATCATCATCCGTTGGAACTCCTGAAAATCGAGGACGCCATTGCCGTCGAGATCGAATATCTTGATCATGGCCACACAGTCATCGTATGATTTGGAGTCTCCAAGTCGAAGGAGGGTAAACATCCGCTGCAAGCCTAAGGGTGTGATGCAGCCTGCACCCTCTTCCACTTGAAACATGTCGAAAGCCTGTTTCAGGTTGTCTTCCCCATCGCGTTCCATCAAACGTACAAAATCTGCAAAATCCAACAAATTGTCTCCATCGGAGTCAAGATCGCTTATCACCTCTTCAGCCCTGTGCTGTGACATGTTTTCGCCTATGGACCCGAAGTAGGCTCTGATCTCGTAACTTGAGATCTTTCCATCTCCATCACTGTCCAAGTAACGGAAAACCTTCTGGAATTGGTCTTCTCTTGTGCTGCCCTTTGGCGTAAGCCGAGCCAGAGGAGGAGGAGGAGGAGGGGTGCTCCTTGAGCTGTTGTCCCTGTCAGTTTTAGGAGGATGAAGGCGAGGGAGGTTTAACTTGAAGCTCTTGCAGGAAAACCATTTGGATGGCTTCGGGATGCTTACTGTTGCCATTAGAGACTTTTAGAGGGCTGGTTTCCACGTACAACAATGCAAAGATAGATAGTCGACGAATCTGGCAGACTACCTATAAATAGCTAATAACTAGCTAGGCTGTGGGGGGAGCAAGTTGAGCTGTTAGCTTGCAGTGCAGAGACCGAGAGACAGCAGGTTCCCAGAACTGTGACTGGGTTCAGGGCAACTTACCAAAGAAACTTGCAAAGAAGTTGCGTTATTAGATAGAGGAGATGGGTAGGTCACGTAAAAACATGGAGTCGAGACTGCAGAGAGAGAGAGAGAGAGAGAGAGGAAGCTGCATCGCAACTTCCTGGCGTACCAGCAAATTTCTATGAATATCAACTTTCTTTGCTCTCTAGTCTCTCTTTCTGTAAAGTTTCTGTAAAGTAACCTTGCATTAACAAATACAACCTTCTGTCCATCTCTATCAAGTACGGACGATTCAATTAAAGTTCATTCAGTATATAATAATTATATATAGCTAACGACGCATTGAGCTACTTTTTGTGGAGCCAACCATACCACCAGCCGTCCGTCCAATCCGTCCCTCCACTTGTAACACAGGTTGTGATGAGATTCCAATAAAATAAATTAAAGGGATAAATAGACTGTATTTCACATAAAAAAATCTGAAATTATAACCTCTTATATCCCTATAAACCGTACATTGCATGTGGATTTGGCTGACCAATTCCGTTTTTTTTCAAAATTGGATTTGTCGATAAACCGTTGATCCGGATAATTGAACCGAATCATTTGAACCATTCAATATTTTGATTATTTTTTTATTAGAACGGGCCAGCCATTCGACACGGGAATCAGACACTTAACCGATTTGTTGTCTGAGTCAATTTTAACAAACCTTCTTCACATCAATTGACGGTCAAGAATCATCCCACTGTACAATAAGATTAAGATTTCTGAGATGGACTGAACAATAAAAATATCCGTTCACCCTATTATATTGACTGTGAACTGTGCAGCTGTGGCAAAAAATGATATACAAGCAATAAAGGATGAGACGCCTTTTCCGTTCTTACCGTCTGATTACATATCCAATTGGGTATTCAAGTTTTAAAATAGGGAAATTTGCAAATTAATAACCTATATTTTGGGCCTAGTCTCGTTTTTGTTCCCCAACTTTAAAACATGTCCTCTATCTAATAACACAATTTCTTTGCCTTTGGTAGAGGAGAGCCTGTAGCAGCGGCAACATCTGCAACTTCTCCCTTGGATCATATCCCATTTCTAATCGGTAGTCAGTTGCTACCAAAATGGGAGATGGCCCTGTCCGCATCACTGGCTCCAACTGAAAGTCGTGAACAGAGCTCCCAAGTTATTCCCTTGAAGTTGAATAGTCGCAGCGTCTCCATCTTTAATTGGGCATTATTAGTTGCACAATGTAAGCATTGTTTTTCCACTTATTAAAATCATTTGACAACCGTTTTGCTAATTCGAAGATTTGATTCAAACTATCGTGGGTATTTGCATAGTAATTCCCGAATCTTAGTAGTAGGTAAGTCGACTTTCAATGGCAATTGAGTCAACCTTCATCATCTATAATCGCAATTGTGTATATGCATAAAAATAAAATAAAAAAGAAAAAGATTGCCGCTTTGGTGGCCGGTGCTAGGGTAATCTCTAGAGAAATTAAAAAAAGCAAAAGATAATAACAAAATAAAGAGTGTGAGGTCACAGACAACATGTAATAGCCATATCAACTTATAACCAAGGTTCAAAGTATCAATACGTATTGAGCCATATCGGCCGATATGTATTGTATCAGAAGCTTCCCAATACGCCCCAATATAGGGTGTATCTAAAAAAAAATTAAAAAAGCTATCTATATTGTCCGATACGCCTTTATCAATGTATCAATTGTATTGATATTTTGAACCTTCCTTGTAACAATTTTTATTGCCCGATATTTAACTTCAACGGATGAACGGGAGACTAATGATTATTTCTCAGTCTTCCATGAGAGAATAGATGATCCCAACATAGTCACATATCAAGTTGTGGAGCAATGTATTAAAAGACACGTGGCCCATTTTGCTTGTGTTGGACTAGCTTTGATGGATCGAACTATCCTTTTAGCAACTTGCATGTGTTCCTCTCATGGATTAAAAAGCTGAGCTCAGGTAGTTTAATGGTCAAGTACATAAAGTGACCTACCAATCTTCTGTATCGCAAAGGATCTATTAGTAATGGGCTCTCAATGTCCATAAATTGTCATCGTTGTTCCATCGGATGAAATATTGTGTTTGCCTTAAGCATTTCAGTCTTACTAAAGATGTCTAAGGCATATTTATGCTAGCAAATGGAAATGCTTGAATCTGTCCTAATGATTTTGAGGACCAAAAAATACCGAAGTGGAACCAAATCCTTGAGATGAAAGCATTTATTAAGATGGGTTTTAAGAGCATCAATTCAAATTGGGCCATATCCCATAACGATCAAATCATCAACATAAACAAGAACGGCCACAAAAGAGTTAATTGTGCAAAAGTAAAGAGAGAGTAATCTGCCACAGACTAAGTGATTCCAAATTTACGAAAAGCATCAACAAACTTCTCAAAACAGCAGCAAGATGCTTGCTTAAGGCCATACAAAGATTTTTTAAGTTTACATACTTTGTTCTATGCATATTTAGGAAACACCAAAGGAATGGACATATATACTTCTTCTATCAAGTCACCATGTAAAAAGGCATTATTGACATCTAATTGATGTAATGCCCATCGTTTAATAGTAGCATGAGCCAACAAGCAACAAAGTGTTGTCAATTTTGCAACAGGTGCATATGTGCCATGATAATCCTGACCTTCAATTAGGGTATAACCCTTGCCTACAAGATGAGCTTTATATCACTCAATTGTTCTATCTGCCAAGAGGAAGATCAACAATTGTCCAGGTATGGTTGCCTGAAGTTTTAATTTGTAAACCCATTTAGACATGATGGGCTTCTTGCCAAGAGAAAGATCAACAATTGTCTAGGTATGGTTGCATTCTAGACAAGCAATTTCATCATCAATTGCTTTACACCAATACAGAGGCAGTTCGATCAGATCGAACTTGCCAAGGACATATTGGATAGTCTCAAGACGATGTATGAAGAGCATAATCATTCTACTCGACAAAAGGTCTTGAAACAATTCATGACCGCATAAATGTCCGAAGGGCAACAAGTTCATGACCATTGTTTTCGGATGATGGGCTACATCAATGAGCTTGAAGCTCTTGGATCTAGGTTGGACCTTGCAACCCAGATAGACGCTATCCTTAATTCTTTGCCTCCTTCCTTAAATCCGTTCATCATGAACTATAACATGAACAAGATGAATGTCAGCTTGCAAGAGCTCAACAATATGTTGCAACGAGCAGAAGAACTGATTAAAAAGGATGAGCCTGTAGCTATGCTTGTTGAAGCTAGCAAGACAGGCAAGAGAAAGAGGAAAGCAAAGAAGCCTCAGAAGAAAGCCACTAAGGGTAAGAATCGAAAGAAAGACAAAGCATCGAATGCCTGTCACTTCTGCAAGAAGACTGGCCACTGGAAAAGGAATTGTCCTGCCTACCTGGAATCCAAGAAAGGTAATTTCGAAACTTGTGTTATAGAAACCAATTTATTGGTAGCTTCTACATCCTGGTGTATTGACTCCGGGGCTTCAACTCATGCGTGTAACTCACTGCAAGAGTTCAAGATAAGTAGAAGGCTGAGTGAATGAGAAGTTACGCTCTACTTGGGGACTTCTGCAAGTATTGTAGCCACAACCATAGTAACTGTGGAGTTAATTTTTAGAGAATGAACTATTGTACTGAAAGATTGTCTTTATGTACAAAATTTAAGAAGAAAATTGATTTCTGTCCCAAAACTGTGTGGATGGTTATTCTGTCTTTTTTAGTAATACGATTACCATTAAAAGAAACAACAGATTCATCGCATACGGGGAGCTAGAGAACGGTCTCTATGTTCTACATCATTCTCTAGAAACTAACATAACCAAAACTACGTCGGCTGAAACCCCCAAAAAAAGAGTCCGTGAAACAGTTAATCCCACGTGCCTGTGACATTACCGACTTAGCCATATCGGTGTTGACCGAATCACATGGTTGGTAAAGGATGGTCCTTTAGATTTTCTAACTGTAGAAGATATTCCCACTTGTGAGCCTTGCTTACAAGGTAAGATGACAAAATGGCCATTTAACGGTAAGTCTGAAAGATGTACAAGCACACTTGACCTTATACATAGTGATGTATGTGGTCCCCGAGTGTTAGGACACGGAATCAACACGTGCATTTCATCACATTTACAGATGATTTCTCACGATATGGTTACATGTACCTAATGAGACACAAGTCTGAATCCTTTGAAAAGTTCAAAGAGTACAGACAAGAGGTCGAGAAACAGTTAGGGAGAGAAATTAAAGCCCTTCAATCAGATCGAGGTGGCGAGTATCTCTCTGATGAATTCATGGACTACTTAAAGGACAATGGGATAGTATCACAATTAGCTCCTCCTACTACACCACAACTTAACGGTGTTTCAAAGAGGAGGAATAAGACCTTATTGGATATGATCCGGTCGCTTTACCCGCATCATTTTGGGGTCACGCATAGAGACTGCGATTTACATGCTGAATCGGGTTCCAACCAAATCGGTTCCAAACACTCCATATGAACTTTGGACCGGAAAGAAACCAAGTGTCAGACACTTGAAGATTTGGGGTTGTGCAGTACACGTTAAAAGAACAAGTGCAGACAAGCTGGAATCCAAGACCAGTCGTTGCCTATTCGTAGGCTACCCAAAAGGCTCTGTGGGTTACCTATTCTATGACCCAAGTGAGTAGAAGGTGTTCTGCAACCGAAATGCACAATTCTTGGAAATCGATTACATCCTGGATACCCATTGTCAAGAAGTAGTTCTTGACGAAGAGAGCTCAGGAGCAGTGGGAGATGTCCCACAAGTTCTAAGTAGTGACCAACCTAGAAGATCCACTCGGGTATCCAGGCCACCAGTCCATTATGGTTATAACCAGGATAGTTACCTAGTGGAAACCTTGACTAGTGAAGAAGATCCCGTGACTTATGCGAAAGTTATGCTGGACATAGATTCCCAGAAGTGGGTGGAGGCCATGAGAGCTGAGATGGACTCAATGGAGACCAATGGAGTCTGGACTCTAGTAGATTCTCCCTCCGGGGTAAAAGCAATTGGTTGCAAATGGATTTACAAGAGGAATAAGGGCCCCAATGGTAGGGTTGAGACTTTCAAAGCTCGTCTGGTGGCGAAAGAGTACACTCAGAAAGAGGGCATCGATTATGAGGAAACCTTTTCACCTGTGGCCATGCTTAAATCCATTAGGATCCTGCTAGCTGTAGCAACATACCATGATTACGAGATTTGGCAAATGGATGTCAAAACTACATTCCTGAATGGAGATCTTATTGAAGATATCTATATGCAGCAGCCGCAAGGCTTCATTGTTGCTGGTCAGGAAAACGTGGTTTGTAAACTCAATAGATCCATTTATGAACTTAAGCAAGCTTCTAGAAGTTGGAACATCCGTTTTGACTCTACTATCAAATCGTTTGACTTCAAGCAGAATCCGAATGAGCCCTGTGTTTACAGGAAATTCAATGGGGATAAGGTTACCTTCATGGTTCTGTATGTAGATGACATTCTACTCATTGGGAATGATGTATGAGTGTTAACTACGGTGAAAGTATGGCTTTCACAGCAATTCTCCATGAAATATCTTGGAGAAGTCTTCTATATACTGGGTCTTTGACTCTATAGAGATAGATCGAAGCGGATAATAAGATTATCCTAATCTGCTTACATTGACAAAATAGTCAAAAGATACAGCATGAAAAACTCCAAGAAAGGAAATGTTCCTTTTTGGCACGGAGTCACTCTCTCCAAGAAGATGTCTCCCAAGAATTCTAAGGAGATTGAGGGCATGAAGGATGTTCCCTATGCCTCTGCCGTAGGGAGCATCATGTATGCCATGCTGTGCACTCGGCCCGACATTGCTCAGGCAATGAGTGTGGTAAGCAGATTTTAGGCCAACCTAGGGCAAGAGCACTGGACTGTTGTGAAAAACATACTTAAGTACCTTCGAAGGACAAAATAGTTTTGTCTGGTATTCGATGGTAGCTCACTATAGATCCAGGGGTATATTGATGCCGATTTCCAGTCGGATCCAGATGATAGAAAATCTACATCTGGATATGTTTTCACGATAGGATCATGTGTTGTTTGCTAGAAAAACAGCAAACAGGGGTCCGCTGCAAACTCCACGATCGAAGCTGAATACATTGTCGCAAGTGAGGCTGCCAAAGAAGCCGTGTGGATGAAGAAGTTCGTTCACGAGTTGGGAGCAGTTCCGCCCAGCACATCACCCATCCCGTTGTTGTGTGACAATAATGGAGCCATTGCTCAGGCTAAGGAGCCACGAGCCCACTCGAAGTCAAAGCACATCGAGAGGAAGTACCACGTACTACGGGAGATTGTTGGTAGAGGGGATATCTTGATTCAGAAGGTAGCGTCAGCGGAAAATGTAGTAATCCCAATGACGAAGCCACTATCACAGAAAGTGTTTGAGAAACACATGGAAAGCATGGGACTCCGACTTGTACCAGATTGGACCTAAGTGCAAGTGGGAGCTATTAGAAAGTTGTATGCCCTTAGCTCCAATCAGAATGATGTACATTATGAATTTATTGTAAATGAATAAAGTACATATTTGATTCATGTTCCTGTGGTGTGTTTCTGTGCAATACCCTTAAGTTGTACACTTAATGAGACTCGTGTTAGTTTAGAATGTTCACAACCAGTGGGTTGGTCTGGGGAGACCTATCATGATAAGCCTGACATTGATGTGCTACCAAGTCGGTTGGGGTGGCCTGTCTCAGCTACCAGGGTGAGACCCAAGGCACATGCAGTGTATGATTAATTGAATCTTTGAACCAAACTAGATTTCTAGCATTGCCCTAGACCTTGGAGATTAATGGGAAAAACTGGAAAGTTACACCCGACCCCTAGACTCGATTATGATACTAAACTATGTGTCAGATTGGGTTGTCTTTGATGTACCAATTAGTGAGATCTTTAGCGGGGGTCAAAACCTGGGTATATTGGGGTAGTTTGAGAATTCATCTGAGTGGGTGATCATAGTGACATGATCATTCCCTTTCCTTTGTCGGACAAAGGTAATGATCGGGGATGCACTCACTGATGGAAACCAAGACTGCCGACAGTCGATTTTAATCGTTGAGATTTGTTTTTGCAAAATATATTTTATATGAGATATAAAAATATATATATTATGGTTTCGAAATGTTTGCAAAAGGTTTTAATTCCCGGGATCCATATAAGTAGAAAGTGCAACACTGTTCCTTGTAACCGAGGGAGATGTCCTCTCTTGTTGGGCAATGTTTGATCATTATGGGCTGAGAGGTTAAGTGTAAGACCATAAAGGGTAATACCCGATGGGCTAATCTTGCATCTGCTCACAGTCCCTGGTGTTACAAGGTGGGTTGGCCCAGAGACCACTTAGGGTAAGTGTTGGGCCCATAGAGCCCATGTGATGGGTTTCACGGGGTGCACTGCCCATAACAGTGTATTCGGCTAGGCCTTGTAACAAAGGCTGGGTTGAACCCATGTGGCTGATGTGTAGATTAATGTTTGGGTCCCACACCATACAAGGAAGCCCAACTGGGCAGTAGTTAGGAAGGCTAAGTGAGCACATAAACTTAATGGGCCTAAAACCCATTTTGAACTGAGCTAATTTAATTAGTTAATTATGGGGTGAATTCTAGGAATGGATTAGCAGATAGGATAGGGTCTTAACCCTATCCACTCAAAGAGTCCAGATCTACATGTGAGTCAGATCTAGAAATCTCCTAATGAGATTAGGAGAAGGTTGATCTAATCTACAGATAAGATAGGGGTTTACCCTTATCACCAAAAGGAATGTCTGATCCAAATATGATTTGGATCAGCAACTCCTAATGGGAATAGGAGCTAATCCCTTTAAGGTTACAAAAGAAGGAGGGGGTGGCAGCCTTTAGAATACATACATTCACATCCTCTTGAGAGTTGAAATCACAGAAGGAAGAATTAAGCATCCCTGTAAAATTTTTTCTTGCCGCCTCCTTCCTATTGTTGCCTACCCTGCTAGTTCGATCTCTAATTCAGTGAGAGAAATCAAGATTCGATCTTGATGTCAGTTCCTTGTGAAGGGACTGATAAGAAGTTGTGCTCACGTGCCATCCTGCTACTTCTTGCGAAGGATTAGGTTCTTGGAGAGAACACTGTTGATTCTGCTCCATCCTACACTGTGCCATATTCAGTGGGAGCAGTCTTTGGATCATTCCTTGGGCATGAACACCTCTATTGGGAGATAATATTTCTCTGTATCAGGTACAATCATCTCCTACTGCTTTTATTCAGATCTGGTTCAGTTTATGGTTCAAGATTGATCATTGAAAATATGATTTTCTAAAATAGGGAATGCGATTCCCAGTTGAAGGGAGAGAATTTTTTTTGAAATTCGCCCACCTTATTCCGCAAGATTTTTGTAAGGTGTTTTCCTTGCAAGGGAACTATAGGTAAGTGGTTGATGATGTAAGTTGCAGTTAGAATGCACTCTCCCCAAAATAATAGTGGTAGGGAAGCTTGGAATCTCAACGATCTGACCACTTCGAGGGTAATCAACACATGAAGTGCCATTCTATTGAGGGTAATCAACACATGATCGTTGATGCATAATTCTATTATTCATGAAATAGGATTGCATGGGCCCAGATAGTCCTCGGCTCAGCACTTTAGCAGTTGAGGGATACTTGTAATCAAAGGTAGTTGAGCTCGAGCCGAGCGCCGAGCTCGAACTTTTGAGATTTTGACTCAATCTGAGCTCGAGCTCAAGTCTCTAATTCAAATCGAACTCGAGCTCAAGCCTGATACATTATGAGTTAGCTGAGCTCGAATAGCCAGATATTTGGCTCGAATCCACCCCTTGTCGGGTGTAAGAGATATTGGTGAGGCTTGGGAAGGGCAACTAGTTGTAGTAGCATAGATCTGTGAGCCACTGGTAGAGTTAGCATTTTTCTTGGCTCCACAGCCTGGCTTCCACTTTTCCCAACCTTTAGGATATCCAATCAATTCATAGCACCTATCCTTAGAGTGACCTTGACGCTTACAATGTTTACACCACATTTTGAGCCGAGGGTTGGAAGCACGATCAGCAGATCTAGAGACAGTCAAGGCAGCAACATTTGAAGGATAGGTGGTCTCATGAGACATAGTTTGATGTTTCTCATCTTGAACTATGAGTGCATAAGCTTGATTAAGGGTAGGAAGCAGATCTAAGGCCATAATGGTGGATCTGACATTGTTGAAAGCATCACTTAGACCCACCAAGAATTGGTAGAGTCAGTCTCTTTCACGATCTGCTATTATTTCTTTGATCGAACTGCAATATCCCACGGTCACAATTAGGAATGATCATACTGCAATTTTCGTGTAGGCAACACTCTCGTGGAGTTCACGAGCTAGGGAGTTGAAGATCCATGTTATCACCATGGAATTAACCTTGATCCATGCATGTTCTTCCACCATGGACAAACTTGGCTGCTACAACGAACCATCCACAAATCCGTATTTGTTTTTCGCCCTCAAAGCAATATGCATCACACATTCCCAAGTGAAGTAGTTGTCTCCAATGAGTGGGCAAGAAACTAGAATAGCTTAAGGATTATCAAAGGGATGTAAATAATAAGGAGAACTTGGATCTAGATCTGTAGTCATCTTTGGTGATCAGTCATTGATGAAGAGAAACAGAGTATGATGAAGAAACTTGATCGCCAGAAGTTGCAACTGCCGACATTCTATAGTGATGACTACTTGTCGATAGGGAAAGGAAACTCACGCAACAGGAAGGAACAAAGTGAGTCTTGATCGTTATCAAGGCTCTAATACCATGACAAATATGGCTGCGCAAAAGCAATGTGCAAAGAAACTATTTTTTTCTGTATTAAATATGAAACAGATTTACATATTTATAAAGGTGACAGTTGGTGTAAGTCGGTTGGGATCTTGGATCTTTTATAGCTGTCTTGCTAGGTCAGTTGGTTTGGTTCTAATAATCTAACTGTTGTGTATCCTCTAATAGGGAATGTGATTAGGGGGCTAGGAGAATGAGAGAGGGACATAACAAGTGAAAGGATGAAGTCACTATTGTTGGTTCATTCGTGACAAAGGGGGACAAATCTGGAAAAGATGAAGAGGAGAAAAGGAGGGGAAGAAGAGAGAGATGAAGAAAAATTTTGCCATTTTGTAAATATTTAAATCACACATGATGTCACGAAATACACATAATTGACTGCTAGTTAACGGTAGGTATTAAATTGGCATATTTTGAAAGTTTAGACACTGGATTGGTACATTTTAAAATTCGAAGGCCAAAGTGAGACTAGGCCCAAAGTACAAGATACTAATATGCAATCTCTCTCTCTCTCTCTCTCTCTCTCTCTCTCTATATATATATATATATATATATATATATATATATATTAAAATTGGTTTGTCCTCATCAGCATACCTCTCCTTGCAGGAAACCACCCATTCTAATTTTCTGTTTTTTTTTCTTATTTTTTTAGTCCACCTAATTACCACAAGAACCAATTAGATGAAGTGGGCAGAGACGTGCCAAACCTTACTCAAACTGGACTCTCTTCTAGTTGTACTGCAATTGCTCTCTCTTCTCTTATTGCTCTCATTGGTTCATCTCTTAAATTGAACTCTCTTGCTCTCTCTTCCTGTACTAGTCTCATTGATTCATCTCTTAAATTAGACTCTCTTCCCGTTCTACTGCAACTGCTTTCTCTTCGATCCATTGTTCTTCAAGCTCCTGTTATATGAAACTGGACTCTCATTGGTTCATCTAGGTATGCTTGCTCAAATACTCTCTTAAATTGGTTTTTCTTCTATTTGGTGATGACTGTATCTACCGTTCTTCAGGCTTAACCCACAGCATAAGATCATTCATCTCAACTTGCACCTTCTCGTTTGTTTTGCTCAGTCTAGGTATGTATTACTTTTTTTTTTATTGGTGACGACTATATATGAGTGGAAAAAAAAAACAACACATTAACATGGGATAAAAAATGCTGAAACACTTCTGCAAGTGTCACTTATAACAAATTGATTTTTCACATGAATATCCTTCCTTTCTAGATTTTTCTACGAAAAATGTTGCAGAAATATACAAAAATGATTATCAACTAAGAAAAAAGTGTATTAAAAAGGAAAAAAACTGAAAAAAAGAAAAAAACGCATTCGAGTTGATGCAGGACCCGTATTAATGATCGGGCAAAGAAGATGATCAAAATAGGTCCTGCGTGGCCCGATTTCGATACGTGTTCAGGTTTACCCGAATACAACCCGTGTGGCTCACGGGTTTACACAAGCTGTGCACCATACAATTTGAGCATACCGTCTGATGCACGGTTTACACAAGCCATGTAATTAACAGTAATTATAATTTAAGCTATAAATAGCATAAAATTATAATTAATTGCCAGAAAATTACATTTAATTAGTTTTAGCAAAGAAATTACCAATATAGTATTAATTAATTAACATAATAATAATAATAATAATTAACAGTATTATTAAAACACAGTATTTTAAAAAAATACAGTATTAACAGTATTTATAGTATTGATAGTACTAATAGAATTAACGGTATTAATAGTATTTATAGTATTTTAAAAATATTGTATTTATAAATTAACAGTATTTATAGTATTCATTAATATAGTATTTTTTAATTAATAAATACAGTATTTTTCATAATTTTTAATTATTGTAGTATTTTAAAATTACTATATTTGTTAATTAATAATTACAGTATTTTATTTAATTAATAATTACAATATTTTGATAAATGTAGATAATCGCAGTATTTATTATTTATAGTATTTTTTTAACAATTACAGTATTTTCATAATATTTAAATTGTAATTAAATTTTCTTTTTCTATTATTCTTATTGGATTAGCTCATTAGCTCATAGGATTCTATATACCTAATTAATGCTAACAATAATTAACACTGTATATTATCAGCACATGGGTTTAGATCCCTTTTTTATTGAATATGAACAAATGTTTTTTAATAAATTTAGTTTTATTAATAATTTGTAGTAATTTTAATAATGCTTATTCTTTTTATTATTTTAAAATGAAATTTTGATTAATTTTAAATAAATAAAAATAATTATAAAATCTAACATTTTTATTAATTCCACTTCTAATTAACAATTATATAGGAATGACAATGGGGTTGGGTTCAAGATAGGGCACCCCATCCCTTTCCCTGCCCCATAGTCAAGACACTTCCGATTTGCGTCTATTTTTTGTTTAGTCTATTTGTTCAAAAGATTTAAACTTAAAAATTAACTTTAAATCACATAAATTACAATGATATTATTAAAAATTAAATCTATGATTTAAAATATTTTAGACTAAGAAATATGGGAATTTTCCTACTTTCCATTATTAAAAAAATTAAATTTAAAATATAAAATATTAATATATATTTATTAAACCAAAGTCGATCTAAAATACTAAAAAACTGATCAACTCGGGTTGAGTGATTGAATTGTTTATTAAAATGTTAAAATATAAAACAATTATATACTCTTATGTATTTCTATTGTTTAACTTTTCACTTAACAAATCTCGTGCATCACATGGGTCCCCGTCACCATGCCTCTCCTTGCTCTATTATCCCCACCCTACATTCTCTTTGATTTTCTCTCCTCTACCCTTCCCACCACTCCCATTAACTCATGTCACCCAACTACCTAAAAGTATTTGTATAATCTCTCCTATGGTATCTCATTTAAACCAATAGGAAAATATCATGTTGCCCTAATCCCTAATCAATTCCTCGAATGCATCCCACCAATCTATATCCACTCTCCCTCATTTAAAATATTCATATTAATTAATAAATTGTTAAATATGGTTAATATTTAATTCCATGCATATTCAATAATTATTAAATAGTGTTATTACCAAAAGTTAATAAATACGATTAGTAAATTACCAAAAATTAAATATTCTTATTAGCACGGTTAGTAAATTACCAAATATTAATAAATATTGTTATTAATTAACTCATTAACAACATTTTATAGAAATTGAAAACTCTTTAATTAATTTCTATAAAATTGAGAATTATATTTAACAATTATAAAAAATATAAAATTTTAGTTATTGTTATTATTATAATTAATAACCAAATACAAATGGGGGAACAAAATATTATGATGATAGAAAATGAAATTATTAATTAATTTATATTGAAAAATAAAAGATAAATTAGTGTAATTTTGTTAGTAAATACCCAATAAAAATATATATTTAATAACAATTAAAAAAAACTTTCAATAAATCCCCATAGTTATACAAATGTAATAAAATTTTCAAAAATTTTCATAAAACTACATTTTCTTAAAATAACATTTTTGAAATTAAAAGATATAAAATATTTGAAAGTTTATTTAAAATGCATTAAATAAATATTAAAAATTATTAGAATATTTTGGAAATTTTAGGAAAATTTATTACATTTGATAGATTTTGGAAAACCATTGAAAAATTATGTAATTTTCATTGCAAATTATTGAAATTTACTAAAGATAAATGACTATGGGAAATAGAAAACTATAATTTGAAAAAATAATTACATAAATTATTATGATAAAATAGTATATTATTGGAAAAGGGAAATTATTGGTTAGTTTATATTAGAAATTATAAGATAAATTAGTATAATTGCATAAATAAACCATTTAAAATAAAAATAATTATTTAATGAAAATTTAAATAAATTTGAATAAATTTTCAAAATTACACAAGTACAATAAATTTTCCAAAATTTTCATAAAATTACATTTTTGAATATTAAAGTCAATTTAGTGTACTTTTAGAAATTTACCATGTGGTTGATACCTAATATATCCTTTTGATAATTTCTATCATCATATTGGGTTAACGCGGACTAAGTTTTCAAAATTGGATCAAACCAGATGGTTAGACTAGAAAATTTGGGAACCGGACACTATTTCACCTCAAAACCGCTTTTTGTCCAAAAATTGTTTAATTGGCTAGCGATCTATTGACCTAGGTGGTCAAACAATCAACCCAGACAACAATTTTTGGCATTTTTTTTGTTTTTCTAATTTTTTATTTATTTTTTGTCATAACGGGTCATCCATTCAGACCGAACAGTCGGACCACCGTTCGACCCTAGAATGGTTCCCTATCTGGTCCAATTTTAAAAACCTTGGATAAGGAGTGGGTGCGTTGCCTTGAGCTTGGCTTGGTGTGTGACATGGCCTGACCCATGGACAAGCCTGGCCTAAGGCACAGCATGGGCCCGTGCAAGCTCAAGCCAAACTAACCCCCCAAATTATCCTAGAGGAGGGAGGTATGGCCTAGGACACCTCGTGGGCCAGTACAGCATGACTCGCACTTTGTGCGGACCACATGCAGGTCGTGTCATACCAACCGAGCACGACTACCCAATTTACACCTCTACTTGAGCCCGCCCAATACTAGAGATGGGGTAGCGAAATTTGAGGATTCTCCATCCTTGATGAGGAGTGGGGTGCCTTGCCCCTGAACTCGTCCGACATCGAGGAGTGATTACCTTGCCCTGAATCCATGTGACACTGGGGACGGGGTGGGGATGGAGTAAAGTGTCTTGACTATGGGGGTAGGGAAAGGGATGGGGTGCCCTGCCTTGAATTATTAATAAAACTAAATTAACATTAAATGAAAAATAAAATTATTAAGTCATATTCAATTAACATTAAATGAAAAATAAAATTATTAATAAAATTAAATTTATTAAAAAATATTTGTTCATATTCAATTAACAATAATTATTTTTTTAAATTAACATTAAATGAAAAATAAAATTATTAAGTCCCTGCTAGTTTTCCATTTAAAATACTATTGGATATAAAGCATTAATAATAACATATCCTTTAATTAATAATTTGATATTCCAAAGCAGCGTAAATTACCAATGAAACTATCTAATCCTGGTAATTGGTATAGCCTTGGATACAGAATGCTTCTCCATTGTAGGAGTCTTCAGTGGATTCTTTTTATTTGTAAAGCAAGTTTTGATTTTGTAAGGTGCCAATCAGCTGGTTGGTAAGGTCTCCTATACTGGCAGTAGCAGAAGGTCTCCTATGCTGGTAGTAGCAGAGACTTGGGATCAAATCTCGCCTGCACCTAGATTGGATGGATTATGAATTGGGGGATGGGCTACCCCTGTTATATAGCCCTTCAAAAGATATCAAAAAAACAAAGCAATTTCTGATTTTTCTGTTCTTGTCGAATGATAACTCATGAGATATTTAAAAGGGATCGTAACTCCACTATTCAAGCATGGGTACCTAATCAAGGCTTCTAATTTAGGGACGAAAAATAGTTTCAGCTTCTACTGAAGCACTTTTGTCTATGTGAAAGAAATGTCAAATGGAGAAGCTTATGGATTTCACAATCCTTACAAATAAGTTGTATTAGCTGAACAGTACAGTTGTACCCAATTTTTGCTAGGTTACCAAATCTCCAAGTCGAAATCGTCAGCCTACAATCTTATCGGGCCAATTGATAACGTGATCCCATCAAACTTGAGTCCAATCAACCATGGGCTTCAAGAGAAAAACCCACTGTCGGATTTGAATTAAAAAGTCAATCATTTGACCATTAATCATGAAAATGAAAGGTTCTCCTTTGGATTATTAATTTAAAACCATCTAACATCACAATTTGGGCCCAAGTAATGGTTTCCCTCTCTCAAAACATAATAATATAAAAATTAATGTTTTAAAAAATGATCTGGAATCAGAACCGTTGTGGCCACCGGTTTCTGGATTAATAGTTTAACCGTTTGATTTAAATGGACAGTTTGTTCTGACAAAACAAATTAAAAAAAATAATTAAAATTAAAAAACAGCTAAAAACCATTGAATGGGTTAATGGTTTGATCGCCCCGCATTAACAATTTGTTAACCGATTCAATAATTTTTTGTCAGAAATAGAATTTGGGATAAAACAGAACTAATTGTCTGGATGATTCACAAACTGAACAGTCCAACTGTCTAGATCAACAACAGTTAAAAAATCATACAAAAAACCCATACACACACTCATACATATGACCAGGCGTCCCCTCAACGTTGCATAATGCAAATACGCCCATCAATGCCGTGAAGCAGTAGGCATTCACATGGTAGGAATGGGACATCTACAAATCAATACTGCTTTAATTTTAATTTTCAGATCATTTGGCATAAAGGTGAAGTGGTGATCAGCGAGATCACATCTCCGCCCCACAACGCCCCACAGCATCTCCTCCTTGTATTGGGAACATCACCCATGATAGTACCAGTTCCTGTGATATCATCATGAGATATGTTTTCAATACATGGCGGGGACGTATTGTGGAGAGTTGTGGGGCAGCCCTTGTGTGGCGGAGATGTGAACTCGTGATCAGCAATGTGCCAATGGCAGCTCATTAAATGTAGAGGCTTCAAGTAATGTGATGAGCACATCCTTTTATCAGACTAATTAATCGAAGACAAAATGATGGTTTGGCGCTTTTGTTGCTGCTTGTTTTGCTATTATAAGCGTTAATCTGTATCTTTATTGTCTTTTTGTGTATGCACCTCATTCTGTTGTTAGCGTAGAATCCATGGATCAATCTATTCCTAAGTCTTATTTCGTTGCTTAGTTTTGGTGACTATTCTATGTAAAATTGTAAGACGTCAATTAACAACTTTTAGATTGTATGATTCTTTGACATGATATATTATTTGACCAACTGTTCTAGTGTTTGGTCTTCATCGGGCCTATTATAACAAATTAAGTTTACCACAAGATATGGGTGGGCCTACACTTATCCATGCTTCAAGCCCAATGGGTGAATCATGAGATAAAAACCTATTCGAGGTTGAACGGTTTTTTAATAGTTTTACATTGAAAATGTTTCTTTTTTTTTTTTTTTTCTATCAAGGCATTGATAGGAAAAGTAGTTGTTTATGCCTAACTAGAGATGTCAATTGGACAGATTTGGTCCAACCCGATTCAGTCCATTGCGAGTCCATTTATAAATGGACTGGACCCAATCCAGTCCAAATCCAGTACAAACCAAATCCAATCCAATCCATTAAAATGTAAATGGATTGGATTGGATCCAATCCAAATCAAATGAAATGTAAAAAATTATATAAAAGTACTTTGATAAAAATATTTTCATAAAAGTGCTTTTACAAAAACACTTTTCTGAAGTACTTTCAATAAAGTGTTTTTCTAAAAGCATTTTTTGAAAAGTATTTTTTGTACAAGTGCTTTTGCATAGTACTTTTGTAGAAGTATTTTTATAAAAGTGCTTTTGTAAAAGTTCTTTCATAAAGTGATTTTTTAAAAGTGCTTTCATAAATGTGTTTTGTATAAAAGTGCTTTTGTAAAAGTACTTCCGTAAGTTTTTTGCAAAAGTGATTTCATAAAAATACTTTCATGTAAAAGTACTTTTATACTTTTGTAGAAATGCTTTTATTAAAGTGATTTTGTAAAAGTGCTTTTACAAAACTACTTCCATAAAAGTGCTTTCATAAAAGTGCTTTTGTAAAAATACTTTCTTAAAAGTATTTTTATAAAAATGCTTTTGTAAAAATATTTTTCATAAAATTACTTTTATAAAAGTACTTTCATAAAAGTATTTTCATAAAAGTGATTCTATGTTGTTTTCAATTTTGAACGATTTTAAATTGTACAAGGGTTTGGCCTTATGATTAGACTATTGAAAATTTGGTTTAGGTCTAACTCAAACTAATGAGAATATGAACCAATTTATTTCAGATTGACACAATCTGAAATGGATTGGACCCAAACCAAAACCGGTGGATTGACACCCTATGCCTGAGTCCTATGTACGTTTGTGTGTATCTAATTGTATTTTGATCTTTATGTCGCAATGAAAAAACAAGAATGCATGTTTGATTTTTTTTTTACTCACTCACTTTCTTTTCTCCTGTTCCTATTTAATCCATAAACAGAGATACCGAAACAGAGACATTATGGAAGATGACCACTTCACTTGTTATTACTTATCAAGAAGGTTGAACCATAGAATTACAAATTTCCTCGTTACAGTGAGAAATTTAATACGGTTTCCTTTTCCCTTTGCTTTCTTTCTTCCTATTTTGTTTTAATAATCTTTTTGTTTTCCCTTTTTTTCCTAACCCCCTTCTCAAGATATTCAATGGCTCATGATCGATATAGATTCTCGCTGTATCAACTCTTGTACTCCATTTTCATTTGCCGTTTCTTTTGGTGTTTGTTGAGGCTCCGATTGACCACCCCATGTTCTGACCCGCTCCTCAGCTTGCAATGCCTGTTGCATCAGGAAAATCCGGTACTCGTCATCAACGGGACTAATGCCTCAGTAAGAACCATTGATAGTTATCGTGATCTTGGAAGTAGTACGCATACAAATATATGTAGAGTACTGCAAGCAAGGTTCAAAGTATTGACAGGTATTGGCCTGTATCGGCCGATACATATCATTCTGGACCCCTCCCATACACCCGTCTGATCGGTTCAAGAGGTAGAGGAGACCTAAACCGGGCCCCTGAACCGGTTGCGAAAAAATAAAAAAATGTATATCGATTCGCCCAATATGCCATTATCGATATTTTGAGCCTTGAATACCATTTCTACCACTTTCTTGATTAAAATAAGAATCCACTTACCTCTTTATGCCAGTTAGCTCGGAGCATGATAAACAACAAAACAACAGTCTGAAGTAGACATCCCGCCAACATCCCTGTCCAGATGCCCTGCATGAAGAATGATGGCCAAGTGATGAGCTGCTGCTTCAATATTTCTTATTTCTTAATTACTAGTAGTTTCACGTCTGTAGCTGTGAGTAAATAGGGTAAATTGCTTTACCTGAATGCCAAGATTGAACTTGTAACCAAGTAAGGCACCGATTGGGAGCCCAAAAATGTAGTAGGACACAATGTTTATAAAGGCTACTAAGAATTGCCAACCTGCACCTACTGCTACCCCTGAAATTTGAGAAACTCATGCTTGTAAATGAATTGAAGTAGTTTTTAATGCTTAGTTTTCTATGTTGAGAGTTGAGTGACAAAATTCATTAAAAGAGAAGGAGAACATATATACCGTGGAGAACTGGTTGGATGCTGTTGAGAAAAATAGTGGCTGCCAAAAGGTACCCGAGTTTGGATGTCTCCCTTATAACCACCGGTTTTGCCGTGAAAATTTTGGGATAATGGCTCCTGGTGGCTAGAATTGCAACAGTGAAAAATGTCCCAAA
The DNA here is from genome assembly GCF_056320005.1 of Nelumbo lutea. NCBI lineage: Eukaryota > Viridiplantae > Streptophyta > Magnoliopsida > Proteales > Nelumbonaceae > Nelumbo > Nelumbo lutea. The sequence continues at coordinate 115,740,911 of NC_142684.1, forward strand.
CAGGACTGATGTGGTAACAGCCACCACTACCGAGAACTTTGCAGCTTTCGGTTGCTTTGCTCCAAGTTCATTAGAAACCCTCACGCTGTGTACATGAGAGAAGATCGATCAATAATATATATCATTAAATGAAGATCTAAGCCTCCACATGAACAGTTAAGTTAATTAACAGAGGAGCCATGCATCTTCACATATGCCCCTCTTGAGGAAGTGCTTACCTGACAGCAGCATTGAAACCCAGAGCAATCATCAATGTCCATTGCTGCAAATTCATGCTGCAACATCCATGCAGGAAAAAGGGAGAAGAGAGGCAATTAATTAAAGAAGGGAATAAATCAATATAACATAAAAGAAAATGTACGGAAATCCATTTTTCAAGCCTTAAATAAAAGATGGGAAATTAAAAATGAATTGGTAACAACTTACCAGATTGAAATGGCATCTACTGCTATTTCTGGATTTTTCAAGCGGCCAACCAGGAGAATAACTATGGTGTAATACCAGAGCTCCAAGCTGCATGTTATCAATTGCGTTTTATGAGTAATTAGCAACAGGGAAGATTTGGCAAAAATCGAATTGCTTGCATTGCATCTGAACTGAAAGTCTGAAATCCAAGTACTAACCACAGCATAATGGCCGAGGCGAGTGAGAGCTTCACAAAGGCAGCCAATTTTTGGAATGCTGACAAGGAAAATCCGGTCCATGCATCTGGAAAGTACCCAGAAACCACATAAACTAGTTGAGCCAAAACCACTAACCACCATGAGATGTTCCCTGCTATGGCAGCCCCGGCCAAGCCATGTCCAAGCTTGGTGATAAGTATCCAATTCAACAATGCATGGAATGCCAAGACAGCCCCAGAAATTATAGTCATGACCCAGACTTTGCTCTGAGATTGAAGGAACTTCTGTGTGGGGAAGTTGAGAGCATAAGCAAACAATTGAGGGATCACCCATATTGAGTACTTTCCTGCAAGCTCTGATATGTCATCACTCTGATGAAGCAGCTTCAACAATGGTGATGCAAACACATAGACAGGCATCAGAATTAGTGCTGTGACTCCGGTTATGAGCCATGATCTTTGCATATAGATACCCAGCATGTTCATTTGCCCCGCACCGACTGCTTGTCCACAAAGTGTTTCTAGGGCACTTCCCATCCCTAGCTATATATATTTATATATTAAACAGGAATTATTATAAGCAAATGAGAGTTTTTGCAGCTCAAAACTGGTAAGTAGGAAGATGAGTGTCAGTCATGTGTTTTGATTATTGGGTGGATAAAGCTACACTGATATCAAAGCTTGAGCAGGAAAGAAAAAAGATTCGATCAATTGATAGACGCCAGATTAAATGGGAGACGCTGGGCAATGCTTAGTATGATATACTTTTGTTTGTTCGGCTGAAGATGATCTAGCGTTTCCCTTTATTATAATTTATGGAGTAGTCCAGAAATAGTCTTGACCTGTTGTTTGTTTGGACCCCTGAAAAGCACTCTTGGTTCTTTCCACACACACACATAAACTTGATAGAGCATAGTTGAGGGGACAGAATTAATGCAGACCACCCCAAATAGTGTAGGATGATTAAGGCCTGAATTGAGTTAAGTATATTTTCTTGCTCAACAATGTTTGGTACTTCAGGCTTGTAGATACATGCAAGAATGAAATGGTTAATAATTTGAGTTGAGACCATTGAATCAACAGACATTACGCTTTGTCCGGTCATCTCTTGATTTTCACATTTAAACCCTAAACCCCTAATCCCTAAAACCCTATGTAACATGCATTTGGTAAAAGTAAAACATATGTCCTCCAACCAACCAGGTAGAATGGACAGATCACAAGAAAAAGGGGAAGACCCTCCTCCTCCAGACTTGGTCAAGCAGTCGAAACCCACTCACTAATCAACACTCTAGATCTCAATCTAAGAAACTTAGATATTACTCAATTTGCAATATGATAATTTGGTGAAAGCCTATCTAATCACTATTACCTAATTAAAGATTCCTCTCCGTGCGAACCTGAGTTTCCCGTCTATATATATTGATCATGTTAGAGTCGTTAGACACGATTTTATTTCATTAAAACAATAAATAAGCACGTCCCATTTCTTTTAAATTCAAAACTCTAATCACTATGGGTGGTCAACGAGATTTTGGACTTGCTGCGATGTGGGAGTGGAAGGGCTAACAAATAACAAAGAAGATGAAGATGCACACCATCTACCTAGGAATGATTTTTTTTTTTTTTTTTGTTGCCATGTACATGGACCATATCATCCATCTGATCCATTGTTTTGAAAAGTTCCCTCCCAACACGGACCCATTTTTGGTTCCTAACACACCTACCTTGAGTTTGGTAGCATCAAATGTATTAAAACATCTAGATATATATCTTTCCAATCTCTACGGTTAGCATTTTTATTATATAAAATAAAATAATACAACCATACAGTAATCTGATGGCATGTTCCAACTTCCATGATGAGAAAATCATAGAGCTAACTCAAATTCAGAATAAGCCTGTTCTAAATCAAGTAAATAAAAAGATGAGTGAAAGCATGTCCAAACCAGCAAGAAACGAGGATGATGATAAAGAAGAAGAAACTTGTTCACAGAGAGCCAAAGCGTGGGAAGATACATATACATTGAATGGAATAAAATCCTTGTTTTTCCTTCAATTTTGTTAATGGAGGGATCATTAATCCCTAAGAAAGACCAATTACAAACAAGAAAAGGAGAGCAATGTGAAGGGAAGGTATCAGTAGTACTCGCCATGATCCCATACACAAAACCTTCAATAACATTTTGAACGATAGAGACGGCAGCTAGCTCCACATCTCCCAAATGTCCCACGAATGCAACCGTCACAAATCCAATGGAGAATTGAGCGACTGTACTCAATATTGCAGGTCCTGCTATATGCCACATCTTCTTCGATTCAACCCAGCTTTTATCACCCAGCTTTCTCCTACTCTTTATGATCTCCAACGCCAACCTTCCTATCATACCAAATCTTTGTCCCTCCATTGACGAAGCTTTCTTTGTTTTCTGTCCAGATCTCTACACTCACGCTTTGACCCTTACACTCTATATCACCACTTAGCTTTACCAACCACCCGACAAAGCCTTTGTTTCCCGGATCAAGAAATGTGCAGAAAGCCTCAGAGAGGTAAATCCAAGTCAAAGAAAGCCCAGTTCGGAAGCATCTTTGGTTTTCAGAATTGAATAAACAACTCTGCAGGGTCGTTACAGCTGGTTTGTCAAACCATGGAGTCACCATCGCAAAGGCTCAATTGGGATAACTAAATACAACTTCTAATTGCTTCTGGTTTTCGAAGTTAGCTATGAAAAGAACAAAAACACAGTGGGTTGGTGTGATGCGCATTTTAATTCGTTACTCGATGGCATATTCGATGTTGTTTTCCCTGTAACTTCACCAGTTCAGACTGAAGCGACCCTAATCTAATCTTGCTGCCTTGGTAATTGAAAACCGAGCACTCCATTGCAGTTAAATTAAGAGGGGTTTCTCTGGTTTTGTTTTCCTCAAAAGATGAGATGAGAGCGTTCCGCCGACGGATTACCTCGTAGATTTTCTGCCATATATTCCAACACGCCAGTGTCCTATCACGCGAGCCAGTTGATGTGATGTTTTATTTTGTGTTTTAGCAGGGGCCTCGGAATTGTGGAAATGTGATCTCCGCGGACTTAAACATCATCAGCGCCTCCCAATACAAAGTCGGGATGTGCTGCGGGCACTGATGAGTCATGTGAACTACTATTTCCGCCGGATCGATGGCACCTGAGAATGTCACGGGGGTAGTTATGGAATGGAAGAAATCCGTGCAACGTACAAGTTAAGGTGGTTAGTGATATGAGGCTAAAAATTGTCTGAGATGGCTGCGTCAAGGTAACAGTGTTTTTTTTTTTTAATCTTATAGGCAAAATGACGGTGGTGGCCCTTAATGTAAACCCGTCAAGTATAGACAAGACTAACCTTGTGTCAGATCGTGACGGTCTCCCTCACTTAATCCATTGTGGTCCTCGACAATGGCTCTTCTCGTGAATGGGCATATGTCTCGCACCATTCACTTGTCTACCAATTCCTGGGCCCACCTGACCAACTTGGGTCTTGACTATATTGGTGTCCATTTATGGGGACGGAACTATTTCACCATGTTGGCCTACCTGGACTTTACCCCCTGTGTTGAGGTTACTTAAACTACACAATGGCTATGCCGTTGAAAGTGTCAAAAAAGGGCCCTCGAAGAAATTGGATGTGATGCTTCGCGAAGGTCCACCCCATGTATCCATCTTTACCTTAAGGCTCGACCGTCTTCTTGGTAGCATTTCGGTGTTGCTACCGAACACGATGTGATGGATCTACTCTTGTTGTTGGCGTGTCCTGAGTGTACCCTTTCACCATGCTGGCCTACAAACTTCACCTCACTGTGTTCAGGTTACTCAAACCTAGCCATGGCTTATGCTCTTTTGGCCCTCGAAACTACATTTCACATCGCCGGTTTGGGCTACATCTTCGGTCCAAGGGGACCCCAATCTGTTGCCTCAAGGAGATCTAATTGCAATGTGTGTGCGAGTGTGGCAACTTTTTCCCATGATATTATCAAACATGCATTCGCCTTGTGACGTGAGTTGTTAATGCAAATGTTTCGCCTGTTGAGCTGAGCATGTCCTCCTGATACCTTGCCGATGCAGGGCCACCATGCTCCAATGGCCAGTGTACCCACATTCCTATCATTCCAATATTGTGGCTTTAACTAATGACCCATTTTATACAAAACTGCCACTTCAGTGATATTCCTTGACCAACTGTCGACACCAACCAATTTCGGACTGTTACCCCCACCTTAATAGTGCCTCAAACAAAACTACAAAACAATGGCTAATCCGTCATAAAACCAAGATGTAGACACACCGCCCAACACCTCACCAAAATGAACAACAACTAATATCTATGAGGAAGCATGGCACTCCCCCACTCAAACCACCACAAAATGCCTTCAATGTGAAACTTGAAAGCATGTATGATGTATCCTCCTCCCCACCCCCCACCCCATCACCACAACCTCACCCTTTTTAAGTCCAATGCCAACCGCCAACCCAAAGTCAATCATTCTCACCAACTTTATTAAAATCATTTCAACCGATATGTCATATGGTTGTTGGACTGGGCTAGTGCCATCACCCATATCAATATGAATTACCAAACGCATACCCACTTTAACCCTTAAAAATCTCCACACGGCAAAGTTTTCTGTTTTGAAATTCCGTGCCTATTGTTTAAAGCCGTGTTAGTTATTGGCTTCTTGCTTTTTCCTGGTTGCAAACTCACCTGCCCCATCCTTATTGCTACAAGTGTCTATTTCGCCGGGGCAATGCATGCATCTTCTTTGGGGAAATGTCAATGATAATATTATAATTATAATATGATCTTTTATTATTTTAATGTTTTTTATATTATTTTCCAAAAACTTAATTTATAAATAAATAGTTGAGTGGTACAATATAGGTGCCTTCTTATTACGTTTTATACATTGTTAGTTGCATTGTAGACTTACTCAACCCAATCGAGTGCCACACGGGGCCTCGTTAAGTAACCCCCGAGCCCCAACAGTCTGGTCTCATACCTCACCTTACCTTACCCACCTGAAAATTATAACCTCTTTAAATTCTGTGCCTATTTTCAATTTGCACATAATTGATTACAAACAATAATCATAACCCTTCCTTTTACCTGATATTTACCCTAACGACACCCCCACCACCAACAGTAATAATAAGCCATAGTATGAACTTCAGCAGGTGCAGGTGCAAATTACCTTTGCTTCATAAGAAGTTTCCTTCCTTTCGGTAAGAGAAATCAGAGCCAAAGTCTCTGAGATCCCATAACGAGCTAATGGAGATGTAGTAGTAACCCCATACTACCGAATTCCTATTCCTATTACTGCCTGACCCTAGCTCAGCCAGTGAGATTAATTTGAAAAAGCAAACAAGAAGCAATACTAAACCACTTCCAGGGGAGGGGAGGGGACATGGAGAGGCAAATATATGGGAAGAGCAAGCTCTTGGAGAACTTTCTTTTTTTATTTTATTTCGGCTTTCTGTTCTTCAAAGATCATATTCCCAATAGAGGCCAATAACCAAATATTAATGAAAAAACAGAGCGATATAAGAGAAAGTGGAAGCTGAAACTAAGAGTCTTAAATTTAATGCAAAAACGGTGGTATTAGCACTCACCATGATTCCGTAGACGAAACCTTCAATAACATTTTCAACAACAGAGACAGCAGCAAGCTCAACCTCTCCCAGATGTCCAACGAAGGCAACAGTAACAAGTCCAATAGAGAATTGAGCAACTGCAGTAAGTATTGCCGGCGCTGCAATATGCCACATCTTCTTCGATTCATCCCAGCTTTTATTAGCCAACCTTCCCTTACCCATAACTTCAAACGCCAATTTTCCAGTCCAGCACCTCTGTCCCTTCATTCCAAAGGCCTCTCTCTCTCTCTCCCTCTCCACTTCTCCAGTCCAGAACCTCTGTGACTTAAGAGATATTGGAAGAGTTTATAGAGCAACCAACTCAAAGAAAGTCCAATATAATACAGTGAGGGGACGTAGTAAATGTCAAAATAATCAAAGAATCTGTAAGGTTAGGTGTAGTAGAGTAGTGGGTGTTTGTGAAAAAACAAAATATTGGTGGGGGCACATCAGAACATGCTGAAGGCCTGGCCTCCTGTAGCTTGAGGTTCTAGGTGGTTTTAGGAAGGGTTGGTGTACAGGATGACATGACATGAGGGAGGGTTGATGGAAAAGAGGTTGGTTAAGCAGGGAAAAGGACATTTTGCATGAAATTGCGTATAGACTACTTGAACTTTTTGAGGGATTACAATTTACAAAGAGGGGTAATGAACAGGAACAGCAGAACGCGAGTATATGCTTTGATCTTAGCCAACAGGCCGAGAAAGGCATGAGTTTATAGAGTAAATCTGGTGCCTACCTGCGTCCTATTCCGAATCTCCCATGGCCAATGGGTGTCCTTGTCCATGTCCAAATCTCACATACAAGAGAGGGTACATAAACGTCAGGTGTACCCTATCTTGATCACAGAAAGGGAGGTGGTAGTTCACGGGTGGCGGCATTTGATTGAATCAGTATTAAACTGGGGTCACTGACAAGATGAGAGCAGGAAGGAGGTAGGTAAGAATAAAGATAAGGTATAGAGGGAACACGACAACCGAGGAAAATCGATATACAAGCTGCCAGATTTGAAAATAATTTATTTCTGTTTGACTTGAAGAGAAAAAGATTTAGGCTAGGACTGATGGCAGAGACTGATCGATTGCTAGAAAAATCAGGAACATACAAGTATAAGAGACGTTCTAACCCGAATTTCCGAGTCCTGACTGACTGAGATTAGCATCAAGTCAAACAGGTTAGGCGTCTTTTTTTTGTTTGGTATTTGGTAAAGAACGGAGCTCAGGAATCTCGGTTCTTTTATGTGCTCAAACCTTCATGTCATCTATTCCAACTCCTCGAATTCTTTATTTAGTTTTTTAGAAAATTCTGAAACTCTTGAAGGTTTGAGTATATGATATGGTTGGCAAGGTTAAATTTGTCGGGTGGTTGTTGTTCATCAACATATGATTAAACAAAAATCTATCACATCACGTAAACCAGACACTGGATCTTATGATAATACAGATGTGTAAAACTATGAGTGAGCACGCCATGGGATCCATGTGTTCTTTCACGAGTACGGATCTCCTCCCAACAAAAAAAAAATGTTTGAACTTCCTAACACCATCTATATCCACACATCTCATATATGGCGGGTCTCAGTCTCATGGTGAAATGTGCAATACAGATCATGTTGAAACAGTTTTTTGTTGGGAGGGAATCCCAACTCCATCTTCATTCTTAGTTGGTTACATAGCATGTTTTAGGCCATGTATTTAGAGTTAGGATCTGCCCTCAACAAATCACTACAGCCAGACGGGTAACATCTCCCCTTGACATTCATGGGGAGATGAGATGTTCCAAATGTGCAGCTGTGCATGGTTTCCTGTTGGGAGGCTTGTTGGAAGTGCAGTTTCAGTTTCATGACAGAAGATTCCGATATATCTTGAGAAGCAAAGCATACATGTTTTTGCTGATGCAGAAATTACGTTTTTCTGATAAATATGTGGCAATTGTTTTTATTTTGGAAAACAAAATCATGCAAATTGGCCAACACTCTAAAATCATCAAATGTTAATGGGATCCTCTTATCATAATTTGACAAAGTCAGTTAACTTGAGGTAATGTACAGACTAATTTCAGAAACCTGGAGTGGTGTCTACTGTCTATCAAGTATAAGCTAAAACAAAGAATCATAATTAGCAAGGTAAACAAGATTAATGATAGGATACGAATGGGTGCTTCCAGGAGCGCCCAAGAACCACCCTTGCAGAAAAGCACAAAAGTTAACTAGTTGGTGAAATAATAGCTTACCAAAAACATCAGTAGATGCTCTAACAAGGTAACATAATGGAATAAGACATGAGCTAGACTCCTATGTCAGATGGCAGTAAAGAATTTTATGCAATGGAAGAAAGCCAAGGAAGACATTTATGCAATGGGACAAAACCAATACAGCAATTCCAAAAAGACCAAAATCCATAGGCCTTAATTCCTCTTTCCGTTTCTAATGAATTATATAACACATTCGACTAATATTGATCAACACAACGATTGAACTAAAAAAATGTAATTTAACACAGTCAAGGGCAGTTGCCTAACTCTCATTCAATGACAATGCCATCATATGGCTTCAATGGTTAATAATAAGCCTAATACCATGATGTTCTCAGTTTTCAACCTTTTCATTATCCTTTCACATGAATAATGAGAAATGAGCAAGGAATCATGTCATTTCTCCTCCCCTAACCTATCATTCTTCATTCTCATTCCTTTCATAGTTCTTCCTGATGTTGGGCCTCAAATTACAACTCTTACTGGCAATATCAATCAAACCTTACTGCATACGGAGATATGATTAAAAAAGTCAGCAAGCATCTTAGATGACATTAAGTATACCGCATTCAATAGATTGAACTCTTTATGAAGTCTGAAAGCTGAGTCAAATCTTCCATAGTACACAAGTGGATGCAAATGCAGATATGTATAGAATATATGGAGAAATTATTTGCGCTAGACTTTCTGTTATTGTTTCAGGTTCCATGCATATAGAAAAAATCAGCATATATACATATTCACAAAGAATTAAATTGACTGTCATTGTCATTCTTTTTGGATTCTGTTAACATTCTCTCTCTCTCTCTCTCTCTCTCTCTCTCTCTCTCTCTCTCTCTCTCTCTCTCTCCCCTCATTCCAATTATAAAGAGGAATCTACTATCTCTGGAACCCAGTCAAGCAAGCGATTCATCTCCTCAGGAAATTCAACCTTAGCTCGATTAGTCTTTCCTCCAACAACCACTGTTGTTCCATCTTGTAAGGCCCAGATCTTTAGGATAAAGAAGCACATTCAAGATTCATCAGATAACAGAAACAGTAAATAGTTCACTAGAAGAGAGATCCATGAATAGAACAAGGCGAGTATTTCACCTGAGAATGAGATAGATAGCTAATGCAAGTTGTGAGCATAAGGGCACCAAATCCAGCATATACAATTGGAACCCCTGGATCAGTCTGAATAGAAGAATATTAAGCTGGTAAGATAGAGAGCTAAACAATTTTACAAATAAGGCAATTATTTAAATCATAACCTTCAGATCAAGGCCACTACTACCGATGGCATCTTCAATTACTATTTTTATCCCATCAATTTCAATTGGAAGTTTCGAATTAGGTCGCCGGACTCCTGCAAATTTCCCCTCTTGATCGTACAGGACAATTGACTGTAGATCGCGAGCAAGCATGGATCTGAGCTTTAGGGAAAATAAATAAAGGGAAAATGAGGTGAGAATGCATTCCTTCACTGTCCCGGAACAGATCAGCAAAAATAAAGACAAATGAATAGAAGAGCATACATTCCCTTCACATTAGGAGAATCAGAATCTGCAACTGGTAGGAATGTCCCAAAAAGCTTCTTGTCCCCATTTAGTTTAAGAGGTGCCACAGCCAAATTGAATGGTCCTTCATCATCCTTGCGTATCTGAAGTGCTGAAATACTCCAATCAGTCTGATATATAGTGACACCTCCATATCTCAAAGGGTCATTCACACTTATTGTTTTCCTCAGCACCTCTTTCCCATCGAGGTCAAATAGAGAAAGATCGGTATGAAACTGTGACACCTAATGGAGTGAAAGAGATGGGGATCTAATCTTTAGAAGCTTATTAGAGTCAAAAGGGTAAGAACTTTCATGATGATCTAGTGGTACAAGATATTAAGGTGTAAGTCTAAGACAAATCTAAAAGGGAAAATAAGAGATGTTACCTACCTCGCCACTGTCATAGTAGTCCATGTAGAATCTGTTTATATGAACCTCAGTATTGAAAGATGACGTTGGAGTAGAAAGAAACCCACTTGGCCTTAGCACATCTCCAACAATAAAGTTCAGTCCCTGTGGAACAGTGACTGAGCCTCTGTAGCTTCCAGCAGCACTGAGAGTTCCTCCTGCCATTATCAAGAGCATTGCTAAATGGACTCCAATTGGGGCAAATCGACCAGCCAACCCCTTGAAGGCATATAAACATGGTCCTTTCAAGAATACCTACAGCAATCAGTTTTCACAAAATGAATGATCCAGGAGCAAGGGCTTTATATTAGAGGAGAAAACCACATGTGGTCCAAACACTTATTAGCCAGAGATGTGGAGACTCTATAACTTGATGTACCTTATTAGTATAGTCCCTGCTGTATATTACTTTTACATCTTATTCTTCTTTTCTCTTTCAGCCCTGTATGGGCATTCTTGTAATTGTACATATCTTTTAATATATAAGAGACTCTTGGAGGTGGGGGTCATTTTATTCTTGACACCTCAAAGATTATTCTTGTTCTTTTCTCTATTCGGCCAAGAGTGTTGACAAGAGAAGTCTGATACCACACAGATGGCCATTGACTCATTGGATTGACTTAAATATAATAAAATGATGTATGTAATGGAGATTTAATAACCAAGAAATGTTAATACAATTTAAAAATCATGTAAAGAAAATATTGAAATGGCAAAATAAGTTGGGGAACATTTTATTGATATACCAGGTTCTCTTACTATCTATAATATTAGTAGTTATTTGCTATTCATTATTGAGAACTTCCTAGAAACTCCCTTTTTTTAAGTAGCTTCCCCATTAGACTTCACCTTGATACATTTGTTCGCACAAGTATCAATGTGTGCACAGAGAAAATATTGGAACGTTCAACAAGTATAATGTTTCCTTGTAATATATCTGAATTCTAAGCAAAGAACAGTTGGAAATTAAAGAGATAGCTTACACACTCATACGTTCAAAGTGAAAAACAATAGGGAAAGCACACAACACTAAGATCACGTATGGAGTACCTCATAACCAGCACCCATTAAAATAATGCCCAAGTCTTGAACTGATGCTCTAGGCAGAGAATCTGCATATTCTTGTTTGCGGATAGCCTCAACTGAGTGCAAGAAAGACCATCTGCAGATACTGATTCATTTTTAAAGAAAAAGTCCAGATAAAGAAAAAATGATAAGATATGCAGAGGGAATCAGACCTTCGTGCAACCTTAACAAGTGGAATCTGTGTTGTGTATGTACAGGCCATGAGTGATGCAGCAAGGAGAACCAGCATCCCCAAGAAAACAGGAGATGAGAACATGTGATCAAACCCAAGCCCAAGAACCCATCTCCAAGTGAAGAATCCCAACAAAGGATTATCTTCTGGGTACTTCTGGAAATAGAAATCTGGAGCTTCTCCTTGATCAATTACAGTCCCTGCATAACCAACGAATACATTGGGGAAAATCCAGCCATTAGAGAAATGCATCTGGGGTAAAGCACGAGGACATTCAAGATCAGGGTGCAGGTTAGAGATTCTAAAAGGTAAGGCAGGGGTACCAACCTTTAGAACTCGTAAGTAAGAAGGTTGCCCAATAAAGTATTTAAATTTGGAGATGGCATTGTTGAAAGACAGATTATTATAGAAATATAAAGACGTGCTCTAAATTATATTTGGTAGAACTGATCAACACTGTACATGCACTTCAAGGTTATGTACCGTGACTGCAGGGGGAGGAGAGGAAGAATTGGATATTCAAACTTTTTGACAAATTGGAAATAAAGTTTATTACCTAAAAAGTATCCCAAATTACTTTTCATTCCAAAGAACAGATCATCATCATCATCTAAGTCTTGTCCTATGGGATCAGCTACAAGACTCCTGTTTCAACATTTCGTCAAATTATGAGCACTTAAATTACTACTTCCCACCCAAGTCCTTTTCAGTCTGCCCCTAACTCTTCTAGCCCCTTCAACTTGTAAATGTTCACTTCTTCTAACAGGTTCTCTAGATGGTCTTCCACGCACATGACCAAACCACCTCAGTCTAATTTCTCTCATTTAATCATGTATTGGAGCTACTCCTAAGTTCCATAATATGACTTCATTTCTGACCCTATCCTTTGTAGTTTTACACTCAGACATATAAGGATAAGCATTTATGCCACACTCATTTTTTGGATGTGCTGTTTCTCAACTGCCCAAGACTCTTGCTCCATACAACATAGCTATTCCAAGGAACAGATGAAGGAATCAAAATTATCAAATTCCTGCTCCTTTGACATCTCTGCCATTCATGAACTGAAGTTTTTACTTAAAGGAATGCAGCAGAATAAAAGTCAACCAAGTTCATTTTCTTACCCTATGTTGTTCAAGTTTCTGTCTTTTTATATCTTCATTCTTCATTTGGAAATTTGTACACAGTTCTGAATTATTCATCTGAGCGTCTGCAACCAGGGGCAATGATTTTATTGCTGCTTTTTTGCTCTCCCTCCCCTCCCTTTTGGCTTAATCTGACTGTCTGGTTCTTCTGTTCAAGTCTATGAACTTAAACGACAAAATCTCAAAACCAATAACGGACGATGCCACTTATCGCAATTTCAGAAGTTGCTAAAGTTATACATGCCTACATGTTATGGAATTTGGGCAAAAACTTAAAAATCCGATGCTCAACGTCTTAACTTTCGAAGATAACAACATAAACAAATCAAAGAAAAAGGGAAGAGAGTGAAAATAACGACATACCTAGAGCCATAAAAGCTGCAATGGAAAACATTTCTCCAATAGCCAGGGGTAAATTAGAGAGGAGCACTAAAAACCTTCTTGGTATCCTCTTAAAGAACCGCAACACCGGCATTGGACTCGACGAATTCTGGGACTTGGCCGAAGTTTCTTCATTTCCAGCAACGTCCTCCGACAGAGGCGGTGCCCCTTCAGAGAGAATTATCTTCTGGGTAATAGGTTTCTTCTTGCTATCTTGAGAAGTTTTAAGTTTAGAGTCAATTTTGAGAGAGGGAATTCTCCTATCGGGGAGAGCGTGAAGATGGCTATTGAAGAAGAAGCGCTGACATTTGAACGTAGATTGAAGAAGAGGAGACTTGGTGAGAAGGGCCTTTGGTGATACTCGCTTCAGGGTCTTGGTGGGGATTAGAGGCTCCATTTACAGAGACTGTTATTACCCGAAACTCGCATGGACTGAGAGACACAGCGCACATATAATGAAGACGTTAGCAAACCGCGAACAGTTGAAGAGAGAATATAGTGGATAACAGATAAGATGAATATTCCGCTTTCTCTTCTAGATTTGAGATGGATCCAGTGCCACATGATCATCAATCAAAACCGTCCTCCAAATATTTTTCTATTGATTCCTTCTTTCGTTGGTAAAAGTAATTCATTGATCAACGAGATAAAACAACGGAAAATTTTTCGATTACTACCCTACCCTGTACTTGGGGCCTTGCCGCTTTGGTTTTCAAACCTTAAAGCGCAATAATTAATTACCCGAACTTTCAAAATATCTATTACCAAAAAAAACTTTCAAAATATGTGAATCCATTACCTCTCATTAATCAACCCGTTAACTACCTGTTAGATGGCATTTGAAAAGATACAAATGTTTTTTTAAGTGTCATAATTCTTTTTATCAATATTTGAGATGGCATTTGAGATGGATTTTGAATTCTTTATTTTTTTGTCAATGTTTAGATGGTTAATAAAGAGAACTAGATGACATTTGAATGGCATTTGTATCTTTTCAAATGCCACTTAACGGCTAGCTAACGGCAAGTACTAGATTGATACAATTTGAAAGTTCGGATATTAAATTGCCACATTTTAAAGTTCGGGGGATCAAAGTGGCACTAGGCCTGAAGTACAAGGTACTAATCGGGAATTTTCAAAACAACAAGTACCCCCATTCCACTCCAAACAAACAAAGAAAAAACAAACAGAAACTTGAAATTATAGTAATTTGTATATTATAGATTGGAGTTTTATAAAATAAAATTATAAATAAATAAAAATTTGTTAGATGGGGTAAACCATAACTTTCATTAAAAAAATACATTTACATATCCATTAAAAAATACAAAATTAAACATTTACATATGTTTGTATATTGGCGTGCTGTCGTAGGCACCCAAAAATAAAACCTATACTCCTAAAAATAAATGTAGTAGTGCGAGTAAAGATTGTTCCATAGAGAGTATCTAACCTAATTTGTGTGTTATGGGGGGGGGGGGGTTATATGTAATGAACCAGAATTAAAAAGAAAGAAAATCAAATGAGAAACAATGCAATTCAGAGTACTGAAATTAATCAAAAGAATGAGTCTTGGTCTAAGTCAACATCTACCATCAAAATTTCACTACTATTCATCGATGCAAAGATAAATCAATTCGGACTTTGAATATTCATCGTAGGAATTATTTTCTTGCATCTCCCTAATCTCAGTTAATCGAAAAACAAGCGATCCTTTTAACCCTTACTACTGAACAACCCCTAAACAAGCGTTAAAGATTTAATCCAACAGTGGCCTTAAGCATAAGAGATCGATGAAACTAAACAACACAAACACAAGCGGTTGCATTTAATTCAGTCGAGTGTTCTTCCTAAGATCTAACAATTTTTTATGCAACAAATCATTAAACCCTAGTTGCTTCGCAGATTAGAGGGATCAAACAATTACGAATCTGATATCTAACCTAACAGTAGACTGTAACAAATAATAAACTAGTAGGCCTCCTAGCAATCAGACGAAACAATCATAAACATGAACATAGAAGAACATTTGATATTCAAAGTATAAATCAAATAATAAAAATCAAATTAGATCTCAAAGTTTTGTTGATTTTGAGACTTCCTGTTTCCTTCGACCAAGTATCAGAGTTTAGCCACTCATGGTCATGGTGAAAACTCAAGAAAAATCAGAGAAGAGAGAAGAGAGAAGATAAGAGAAGAGAGGTGCAGCAACCCTATGTCTGATTGCTTTCTTGATTTTCTTTCTCTCTACTTCCCCCAAAAGAAGCCTAAAAAATCTCTTAAATTCTCTAGATATCAGTCTCCAAGTTTGACTTATCAAGAAAAATATCAAAGATAAGATAAAACAAAGTTCTAATGCAAGTGGGAGAGTGGTGATTTCGCAAAGGAATGCTTCCAACACGTCAGCAATGCAGTTGCAGCTATTTTGGGCCCTATTTCGACCTCGATTTAGTCACTATCTATCAAAACTCAAAACATGAAATTTGTAGAGCTTTTCCTTATAGTTCCAACACATCTTTAATCATCCCAATCGGAGTTTGGATGAGAAAGGTATGTCCAAATTACGACACAGTGCCGAAACTATCTAGAATTACCCGATTAGCCTTGTTTTTCACTTAACGCCTCCATTTGTGCCCTAAATCAAAATATAAGAATAATGAGTGCATTTGGGCATCAAATAAGTATAAAAGACTAAATATTAAGGGAGAAAAATATGATATTTTTCATTTTCATCATATATCATAATATGGGAGGGCTCGAGTTGGGTTATGCCTAGGGGTGGATTCAAGCCGAGCCGAGTCGAATAGCACCAGGCTCGAGACTATTCTACAAGGCTCGAGCTCGGTTCGAGCCAGAACCTTGAGCTCAAGCTCGACTCGAGTCAAGAGTTCATAAGCTCGAGCTCGAATCATTTTATATTTTATAAAAATATTCTATAAAAATATTTAAAAAAATATTTTATAAAAGTAAAAATTATATATAAATTTTGTTTATTTTATATTTTAAAAATTAAGAATTATAATATTTTTATTATATATATTAATTTCTATAATTTTATTATATATATTAAATATCAAATATATATATTCAAGCCGGCTTGCGAGCCTCACAAGCCGAACTCTACTAGGCTCGAGCTCGGCTCATTTAACAATCGAGCCACTGATTGGGCTCAAGCTCGAGCTCGAGCTCGGCTGAAACTGAGCCGAGCTCGAACAGCTCGTGAAAAACTCGGCTCGTTGCCACCCCTAGTTATGCCAGACTTGGGTTACCCAAGTCCAACCCATTAGGCCAGGCCCGAATTTTTTTGCCAGGCCCAACCTAAAGCCTAAAAAGTCAAGCCAAGCACATGCAAAGACTCAAGTTGGGTCAGATTGGGCACAGGTTAGGCCCACCCAAGTTGCACCCCTAATAATTTGTATAGCATGGATTTGTTCAATGGAAGTTGGGTCAGATTGGGCACAGGTTAGGCCCACTCAAGTTATACCTCTAATAATTTGTATAGCATGGATTTGTTTAATGGACATAATAGGTGGATGAAGTTGTTTCTACCAAAAAAAAATGATAAAATACTTAAACCTTCCTTGAGTTTCCTATCAAATACAAAAACATTCTCTCCTTTTTCAAATTGAATTAAGACCTCTCCTAGTGGATGATGTCAATAGACAAAAAAAAAAAATCCCCTTTATTAGCATTTCACCCAGATTAATATAAAAGTTCAGGGGAAGGGGGGGATGTCATACCCCAAAGTAAAGGATGCTAATTTGTATATCCTTTATTTTTTTAATGGAAAAATTATACATTTAAATTTAGGCTGCAGATTAGTCCAAAAACCAACAAAGCTCTGATAATCGACTCTATATTTCAAATTATAAAAACCCCCACCATGCCATTAGAGGCTTATGTGGTTGTTACCAACATGGGACTCTTAATCCATATTGGACACAACAAAAAGCTTATACTAAAATTGCCAATGAGTTTTAAGTCTCTCTCTCTCTCTCTCTCTCTCAACAATTGTATCATTTGAAAATAAATAAAAATGGTTTTTAGTTTCTATATTTACGTTCTCCCTATCAATGTCCCTCATTCTCTCTCTGTACAATCTCTTTCATTCTCTTTCTCGGCCGATCTCTCCTTCACCATCAATCTCCTTCGTTCTCCCTTAGCCTCTCTCCCGCTCCCTCTTTTGTTTTTTTTTTTTTAATTTTCTTACACTTATACGATATTAAGTAGGCCGTATAAAAAATATGAAACCAACTTAGTATGGTTCTAAAATCTTTACATCAAACTCTTAGCTATAAAATTTACACCAACTTGATAGAAATCCATAACTTGATTGTAATGATTTTAGAACTATATCAAGTTGGTCTTATACTCTTTTATATGGTATGATTAATACCATATAGGCTTGTAAGAAAAATAAAAAATGGCAAAATTTTTAAACTATCCCTACTATTTAGTTAATTGACTAATTCCACACGTACTATTCAACTATTGTCTTAAATCACCCCTACTGTTTCTAACAACTAACTAGCTCTACCCCTGTCATTAGCATCCTTAATGTTCCATCAAAATCCGTGCACACGTGACACTAAGTAACATATAAATTTTCTTTAAAACTCGATATTACCCTTCTTCCCTCTTCCTCTCCCTTCTTCTTCTTCACCGTCCCTCTCCCTGGCGGTAGTCAGTGGTGCAATCATTCCACTCCCCGTGATCAAGCTGAAGAATTGTTGCAAATTCTTATTTTTTATGCGACAACAATCAATCAGAGTTTTGCGAGTCAAAGGCTGGATACTGAGCACTTAGATATCATACTTACAAACGTGTACCTCTTATTCTTCTTCATTAGGTAGTTATCTTTATAATTAAATCAGTCTAAAATAGAATCTCAATCAATCTAAAATAGAAAAGGAAAAAAAGAAGAAAAAACAAGTTTCAAGTTTCCTGTGTTCTTTTAATCAAGAAGAGGTACAAACCAGTTGCCGTAGCTTGTAGCCCATATTAGAACCCTGGCCTAGGGGTGTTTCGAACTCACCAAGAAATGATTGTTTCGTTAAGTCATTGCTGCTAGTTAGGTGTGTGTGTGAGAGATTGCTGCTAGTTAGGTGTGTGTGTGAGAGAGAGCGAAAACCACCAGAAAATGACTGTTTCAACATGTCACCGCCGCTAGTTAGGTGAGAGAGCGTGAGCCTTGGGAGTGGGGTTGGGTTGCGGGTTGTTTGAGGCTGCGTCCATGAGAACTAGCAGCATTTCGAATTAAAAGCTCCACCATTTCGAATTCGTAGGAAAATGATTGTTTCAGTAGGTGGTTGCCACTAGTTAGGTGAGGGAGAGACAGCCACCGGAAAATGACTGTTTCAACAGGTTGCCGCCATTGGTTAGGTGAGAGAGTGAAAGCCATGGGAGTGGGGTTGGGTCATAGGCCGTTTGAGGTGGCATCCATCAAAACCTGGCATGGGGTCATTGGATTAGAAGCTTCTCCATTTTGAAATCACTAGAAAATGACTATTTCAACAGGTTGCCACCGTTGGTTAGGTGAGAGTGAAGGGATGAGAGATCCATCATATGGATAGCTGAACCCTGCAATTAGGTAGGGCGAAATTTCAAAAATTTATCTCTCTCCCATATGGGAATCACATTCCCTGTTTTAGAAAACTGCATTTTCAATGATCAATCTTGAATCTAAACCAGACCAGATCTGAAACCAAAAGGTAGGAGAGGGATATGCCTGATACGGAGTAACAGTAACTCCCAATAAAAGTGTTCACACCCAAGGAAAACACCAAAGACTGTTCCCACTGAAGATGACACAGCGTAGAGTGGAGCAGAATCAACAGGTGGTTCTTCAACAAGAATTTGATGGAGGGTGAGTGAGCACGACTTCATATAAGTTTTTCACCAAAAACTGATATGAAGAACATTTCTTGTTCGCTCTTACAGGTGAAGATCGAACTGGCAATAGCGACAACAATAGGAGGCAAGAGCAGAAGATGGCGTCAGTCTAACTGGAGTTGTCTTCTCTCTTGAATCTGTAATTTAAGGATGAACTAGGTTTACCCTCATCCTCTATTTATAGCCCTAAAGAGAGGTTCTCCTAATCTCATTAGGAGTTTCCTAATCCAAATCCTGTATTTGGATTTGAACTCTCTTTAAGAGATAAGGATAATCCCTTATCTTATCTACAGATAAAAATCAACCCTCCTAATCTTATTAGGAGTTTCCTAATCCAAATCTTTATTTGGATCTGGACTCTCTAAATGGACAGGGATAATCCTTTATCCTATCTGCTGATCTAAATCCCAGAACTATCCCCCCTTTAATTAATCATATTAAACCAGTTCGATTTGGGATTTAGGCCCATTAAGTCCATGTGCTCACTTATCCTCCAAACTGCTGCCCAGTTGGGTATCCTTGTATGGCGTGGGACCCAAACATTGATCTACACATCAACCACATGGGTTCAACCAAGCCTCTGTTACAGGCCTGGCCGAATTCATTGTAGATGACGGTGAACCCCTAAGTCCATCACCATGGGCTCTTAATGGGCCCAATATTTACACTAAATGGTTATTGGGTCAAGCCACCTTATAAAAACCCAAGGACTGTTGCCAGATGCAAGATTAGCCCATCAGGTATTACCCTCAATGGTCTTACACTTAACCTCTCAACCCATAATGATCAAACACTGCCTGACATGAGAAGACCTCTCCCTCGGCTGCAAGGAACAGTGTTACACTCTCTACTCACATGGATCCCGCGAATTAAAACCTTTTGCAAACATTTTGAAACCATAATGTATATATGTATATATCTATATAAATATATTTTGCAAAACAAATTTCAACGATTGAAATCGACTGCCAACAACTTTGGTTTCCATCAGAGAGAGTGCATCCCCGATCATTCACTTTGTCCGACAAAGGGGCTGATCCTGTCACTATGATCACCCACTCAGATGAATTCTCTAACTGTCCCAACATACCTAGGTTTTGACCCCCTCTAAGGATCTCACTGATTGGCATATCAAAGACAACCCAATCTGACACCTAGTATAGTATCATAATCGAGTCTAGGGGTCAGGTGTAATATTTCAATTTTGCCCTTCTATCTCCAAGGTCCAGGGCAATACTGGAATTCTAGTCCAGTTTAGGGTTTCAAGAAAACCCACACTACATGTACCTCAGGTCTCACCCTGGCAGCTGAGACAAGCCACCCGAACCAACTTGGCAGTACATCAGTGTCAACCTTGACAGGATAAATCTTCCTAGATCTATCCAATGGCTGTGAAGATTCTAAACTAACACGAGTCTCATATGTGTCCAATTTAAGGGTATTACATAGAAACATACAATAATAACATTAATCAAATATGTACTTTATTCATTTACATTAAATGTCATAATGTACATCATTCTGATTGGAGCTAAGGGCATACATTGTTTAACAACTCCCACTTGCACTTAGGTCCAATCGGGTACAAGCCGGAGTCCCAGACTTTCGATGTGTTTCTCAAACACTTTTTGTGTCAGTGGCTTAGTCAATGGGCCTGCTACATTCTCCACTGATGCTACCTTTTAACATCAATCTCTCGTAGATCCAATGTTTGTCACACAACAGTGGAATGGGTGATGTGTAGAATTCCAAATTCTAGAATGAACACATTCATTCATTAGGCAGCCTCACTTGCGGCAACGTATTCGACTTCGGTTATGGAATCCGCTGTGGACCCCTGTTTGTTGCTTTTCCAGCAAACAACACATGATCCTATCGTGAAAAATACCCAGATGTATACTTTCTATCATCTGGATCTGACTGGAAGTTAGCATCAGTATACCCCTAGATTTGTAGCAAGCTACCATCGAATACCAGACAAAACTCTTTTGTCCTTCAAAGGTACTTAGTATGTTTTTCACAACAGTCCAATGCTCCTGCCCTGGGTTGGCCTGGAATCTACTTATCACACTCACTGCCTGAGCGATGTCAGGACGAGTGCACAACATGGCATATATGATGCTCCCTACGGCTGAGGCATAGGGAACGTTCTTCATGCCCTCAATCTCCTCAAGAGTCTTGTGAGACATGCCCTTGGAGAGAGTGACTCTATGCCTGAAAGGAACATTTCCTTTCTTGGAGTTCTCCATGCGATATCTCTTGACTATCTTGTCAATGTAAGCAGATTGGAATAATCCTATTATCCTCTTTGATCTATCTCTATAGAGTCGAAGACGCAGTATATAGGAGGCTTCTCCAAGATCTTTCATGGAGAATTGCTGTGAAATACCCACTGGATTTCCTATAAACATAGGGCTCATCCGGGTTTTGCTCAAAGTCAAACTTTTTTATGGTAGTCAAACTAGATTTTCCAACTCCTAGAAGCTTGCTTAAGTCCATATATGAATCTATTTAATTTACATACCATGTGTTCATGACCTGTAGCTATGAAACCTTGTGGTTGCTGCATGTAGATATCTTCACTAAGATCTCCATTCAGGAATGTAGTTTTGACATCCATTTGCCAAATCTTATTATCATGGTATCCTGCTACAGCTAGCAGGATCCTAATGGATTTAAGCATGGCCACCGACAAAAAGGTTTCCTCATAATCGATTCCCTCTTTCTGAGTGTACCCTTTCACCACAAGACGAGCCTTGTAGGTCTCAACCTTACCATCAGGACCCTTCTTCTTCTTATAGATCCATTTGCAACCAATTGCTTTTACCCCAGGGGGCGGATCTACTAGAGTCCAAACTCCATTGGTCTCTATCGAGTCCATCTCAAATCTCACGGCATCTACCCACTTCAAGAAGTCTATGTCCAACATAACTTCTGTATAAGTCACGAGATCCTCCTCACTGGTCATAGCTTCCACCAGGTAACTATCCTGGTCATAGCTGAAACAAACTGGAGGCCTAGAAACCCGAGTAGATTTTCTAGGTTGGCCATTACCTAGAACTTGTGGGACATCTCCCACAGACCCTGAGCTCTCCTTATCAAGAATAACTTCTTGACGATGATTGTTCAGGATGTAATCATCTTCCAAGAAATGGACATTTCAGCTACAAAACACCTTATGTTCTCTTGGGTCATAGAATAAGTAACCCACAGAGCATTTTGGGTAGCCTACGAATAGGCAACGACTGGTCTGGGATTCCAATTTGTCCGCACTCATTCTTTTAACATGTGCTAGACGACCCCAAATCTTCAAGTGTCTTACACTTGATTTCTTACTGGTCCAAAGTTCATAAGGAGTCTTCAGAACTAATTTAGTTGGAACCCGGTTCAACACATATATCCCAATCTCCAATGCGTAACCCCAAAAGGATGTGGGAAACTCTGAGTGTACGAGAAATGATTGGACCATATCCAATAAAGTTTGGTTCCTCCTCTCTGACACATCGTTTATTTGTGGTGTAGCAAGAGGAGCTAGCTGTGATACTATCCCGTTGACCTTTAAGTAGTCCCTGAATTCATCAAAGAGATACTCGCCACCTCGATTCGATCGAAGGGTCTTAATTTCTCTCCTTAACTGTTTCTCGACCTCTTATCTGAACTCTTTGAACTTTTCAAATGATTCAAACTTGTGTCTCATTTGGTACATGTAACCATACCAAGAATAATCATCGGTAAATGTTATAAAATAAATGTGTTGGTTACGTGTCCTAACACTCATGGGACCACATACATCAGTATGTATAAGGTCAAGCATTCTTGTACATCTTTCAGGCTTACCGTTAAATGATTGTTTCGTCATCTTACCCTAAAGGCAAGGTTCACAAGTCGGAAGATCTTCTACAGTTAGAAAATCCAAAGGGCCATCCTTTACCAACCTTGTGATACGATCCATGTTAATATGGTCAAGTCGGTAATGCCACAGACACATGGGATTAACTGTATCATGGGTTCTTTTCTTGGGGATGTCAACCGACGTAGTTTTGGCTACGTTAGTTTCCAGAGAAGGATGAAGAACATAGAGACCATTCTTAAGTTCTCCGTAAGCAAGGAATTTGTTATTTCTTTTGATAGTAATCGTATTACTAAAAAGAATAGAATATTCATCCGCACACAATTTTGAAACAGAAATCAAATTTCTTCTCAAATTCTATATATAAAGACAATCTTTCAGTATAATTATTTCCTCTCTGAAAATTAACTCTATGGTTCATATAGCCGTAGCTGCAACACTTGCAGAAGTCCCCAAGTAAAGAGTTACTTCTCTGTCACTCAGTCTTCTGCTTATCCTAAACCCCTGTAGTGATTTACATGCATGAGTCGAAGCCCCGGAGTCAATACACCAAGAAGCAGAAGTTACCAACAAATTGGTTTCTATAACATAGGATTTGAAATTACCTTGTCTCTTGGATTCCAAGTACTGAGGACAATTCCTCTTCCAGTGGTCGGTCTGCTTGCAGAAGTGACAAGCATCTGATGCCCTGTCTTTCATCTACTTCTTGGACTTAGTAGCTTTCTTCTGAGGCTTTCTCTTTGCCTTCCTCTTCTTCTTGCTTGATTTTCTAGCTTCAACAAGCATGGCAATGGGGTCATCCTTCTTAATCAATTCTTTGGCCCTCTACAACATATTCCTGAGTTTCTAGATGCTGACATTCAACTTGTTCATGTTGTAGTTCATGATGAACTATTGAAGAAAGGAGGCAGAGAATTTAGGATGGCATCTACCTTGGTCACATGGTCCAGCTTGGATCCAAGAGCCTCAAGTTCATTAATATAACCCATCATCTTTAGAAAATGGTCATAAACCTGCTGGTTCTTGGACATCTGTGCAGTTATGAACTGTTTCAAGACCTTCTGTCGAGTAGAATGATTATGTTCTTCATACATCATCCTTAGACTATCCAAGATATCCTTGGACAATTTGATCTGATCGAACTGTCGCTGTATCGGATTATCCAAGGAGGCTATAATGTAGTAGAGGGCTAGGAAATTTTTCTCTTCCCATTCTTAGTAGTCCCTCCTACGAGCCTCAGAAGCCCTATCACCTGGACGATCCAGGGTAGGATTCTTATCTACTTTGTCTAATTTCTCTAACGTGAGAGCCAACATAAGGTTACAGTACCAGTTAGCATAGTTTGGGCCTTTTAGTTTGTTGTCGTCCAAAAGCTTAGTGAATTGTCCGTTTGTCATTTTTGATAAAAAGCAGACATTAGTCCACAACCTAATTTGATTCATATTATCTACATAGATATGATTTTTAATCTATGTTTCATTCTCATTTGTTCATCTCTGAGATTTTCCTCTTATCTCAGTGACGGAGACTACGAATTATGTCTCTGAAAATGTGGGAAATCACATAGGGTGCATGGAGCCAACTGTTTCAGCTGCATAACACCACCACCTTTCTGTGAATGATCACATCCACTCATTGTATGACCTTTCCCTTTGGCCTCTGTCAGACAAGGTTCATTGCCATTTTATGTTAAACCTTTATGTCCAATGAGTGCTCACCCATCATATTCGTGAACGCCAAGGTACTGTGAGAAAGTCTTTCATTTTAGGATAGGCCCCTCCCAGATCGGTCTATGACGCCCCTATCTTCTTATGAAACATTCCAACAGATCCAATAGCAATTGGATAGCCCAATTTTATGGTGCGTTTCCTCATTACTGAAGGACTCATCTTCATGTCAATGATGGAAGGCCTTTAGAGAGTTCATCACATGAATCTCCCTATCACATGCACTCATATTTCAGGAGAGAACAAAAGTTACACCCTAGTTTAATTTAGGTCAAACCAAAGTGGCTCCCACTGACTTTCATAAAGTCAGATTTTGGTGGCCCTAAATGGTTAGGGTACCGCATGGTCCCTCTCAGAGAGGTGTGGGGCCCACCACAAAGGGAGGATCATCCAATGATCTTAAGGACACCATGGCAATGATGTGCATTCAGCCATGGTGTGCGCAAGAGCCACTATCGTATCAGCATGGGCCAAGTACTTATAGCCCATGAACGTTGCACATCACACATACAGACATGACATTCAAGGATAAAATTGATCCAAACAATTAATTGTTAGGCAGTTTTGTATGCCCTTAGCTCCAATCAGTTTTGATGTACTTTTAATATTTAGTGTAAATAAATAAAGTACATGTTTGATTCATGTTGTGTGGTATGCTTCTGTATAAGACCCTAAAACTGGACACTTAATGAGACTCGTGTTAGTTTTAAATGTTCACAACCGTTGGATAAGTCTGGGGAGATTTATCCTGCCAAGGCTGACACTAGTGTGCTGCCAAGTGTTGGGGTGGCTTGTTTTAGCTTCCAGGGTAAGACCCAAGGCACACGCAGTGTAGGATTACTTGAATCCTTGAACCGGACCAGATTTTTAGTATTACCCTGGACCTTGGAGATTGATGGGCAAAACTGGAAAGTTACACCTGACCCCTAGACTCGATTATGATACTGCACTAAGTGTCGGATTGGGTTGTCTTTGATATGCCAATCAGTGAGATCCTTAGCGGGGGTCAAAACCTGGGTATGTTGAGACAGTCTGAGAATTCATCTGAGTGAGTGATCATAGTGACGGGATCAGCCCCTTTGTTGGACAAATGTAATGATCGGGGATGCACTCTCTCTGATGGAAACCAAACTGCCAACAGTTGATTTCAATCGTTGGAATTTTGTTTTGCAAATTTTATATATATGATATATATATATATATATATACTTATACGGTTTCAAAATGTTTACAAATGGTTTTAATTCTTGGGATCCATGGGAGCAGAGAGTGCAACACTGTTCCTTGCAACCGAGGGAGAGGTCCTCTCTTATCGGGTAGTGTTTGATCATTATGGGCTGAGAGGTTAAGTGTAAGGCCATTTAGGGTTACACCTGATGGGCTAATCTTGCATTTGCCCACTGTCCCTGGGTTTTTATACGATGGCTTGGCCCAGGGACCACTTACTGTAAGTGTTGGGCCCATAGAGTCCATGTGATGGGCTCAAGGGGTTCACTGGGCTTTCTAGTGAATTCGACTAGGCCTTGTAACAAAGGCTGAGCTGAACCCATGTGACTGATGTGTAGATCAATGCTTGGGTCCCACACCATACAAAGAAGCCCAACTGGACAACAGTTTGGAAATTTATTGAGCACTGATTACTTATTGGGCTAAAGCCCATTTCGACCTGGGCTGATATGATCACCCACTTAAGGGGGCAGATCTGCAGATAGGATTAAGATTAACCTCCTGACAAGATCTGGAGTGAGTTGATCTAATCTGCAGATAGGATTAAGATTATCCCCTATCCAAATACAGATTTGGATTGGGATAACTCCTAATAGGATTAGGAGGTTTCTTAATCACTAAGAAAGGAGGAACCTAATCTAGAATTACAAGAATTCGACCTAGGGTTTTGGAGTTACAACTTCTTCAATCTGAGATAGGATCTCTACTTCCTAAGCTGAAATCTGCATCCACACTACTTTCAGCCTTAGGAACTCCTCCAGCCGCCGCCACCTTATTGCTTGGTTCGAACTCCTCTGAAGGGAAGGTCAAGAAACTAGTTCTTGAGATCAATCTTTGCTGAAAGGCTGATTTGGTTTGGTGCTCTAAGCCTCCAACGGATTCTTGCAAAGAGTTCGGTACGTAGGACGTACGCTATTGGTTCTGCCCCACCATTGTTGTCATCTTCAACGGGAGCAGATCTTGGATACTTATTTGGGCATGAACACCGACGTTGGGAGATCTTGATTCTCCGTATCAGGTATAACCCTTCCCTTGTTCTTTGG
Source organism: Nelumbo lutea (assembly GCF_056320005.1). Taxonomy (NCBI): domain Eukaryota; kingdom Viridiplantae; phylum Streptophyta; class Magnoliopsida; order Proteales; family Nelumbonaceae; genus Nelumbo; species Nelumbo lutea. The sequence goes on from NC_142684.1 coordinate 115,767,914, forward strand.
TTCTGATTTGGTCTGGTTTGGTTCGAGTAGGATCATTGAATAATTGATTCTAAAATAAGGGAATACAATTCCCAGTTGGAAGAAAGGTAGGAAATTTTTGAAATTCGCCCACCCATTCTGTAACCTTTTTGGCGTTCATACGATGGATCCTACCATTCTTTCATTAATATCTGTAAAGCCCAATATTAAAGCCCATAATTATCCATAATATTACTAATTAATATTATCTAGGTATATGGGCTGAATTGCAAAGAGCAGTTCGGCCCATATAGCTTTTATGCAGTTAATGGGTTGAAGTAGTTTTAACACATTAAAATTGGGTTTTACAGGTGTGGGTCGAATTAGGTCTTGCAATTAACTATCAATCCCTTGACCCAAGAGTGAAAAATTAGGGCTGAGAACAGCCCCCATCGAACCACATATTCGGTCCAACCAGTTTGGTCCAATCTGGTTCAAATGGGTCTAGGGTTTGATTTTTAATTCAAGATTTGATATGAAATTAAATTACTGATTAAAGACAATCAAGAATCAGTACTAGGGCTGTTCGCAGATCTGCTACCTGCAAAACATATGTTAGATTACAGTTTGCAGTTTCACAAGCTACAAATCGCAGATAGCAAAACCCTAATCTGCGAAATCTCCTCCTTCTATGCAATCAGCTTCGAACTTGATTGAAATAAAATAGAAAAACCCTAATTTTCTATTAATATCACATCGAATCAAATTCCTATACATTCAGTCTAGAAAATTAAAACAAAATTAATTACAGACCAGAATGTAAAGGACTACAAATCGCAGTTTTCCTGTGCCATTCAAGATTACGATCTCCACCGTATGAACAACCCATAAATCAAGATAAATATAAAGAACAGTTCTAAATATAAATCAGATTTGAGAGATTTAATTTCAGATCAATCGCCCTTAATCTGGGAACCGATTTCCCAAAAAGTCTCTTATCTGCGCAAATCGGGTAGAACGCCTTCTGCCCATTTGCAGTTTCAGATCTGATCAATTTTGGTTCAAGATTTGAACCTACTCTAATACCACTGAAGGGATGAAAGATCCATCATATGGATAGTTGAACCCTACAGGTAGATAGGGTGAAATTTAAAAAAAATCTCTCTCCCATATGGGAATCACATTCCCTATTTTAGAAAACTACATTTTCAATGATCAATCTTGAACCTAAACCGGACCGGATCTGAAACCAAAAGGTAGGAGAGGGATATAACTGATATGGAGTAATAGTAACTCCTAACGAAGTTTTTCATGCCCAAGGAAAATGCCAAAGGTTGTTCCCACTGAAGATGACACAGCGTAGAGTGGAGCAAAATCAACAGGTGGTTCTTCAGCAAGAACGAAACTCTTCAGCAAGAATTCGATGGAGGGTGAGTGAGCACAACTTCAGATCAATTTTCACCAAAAACTGATATCAAGAACATTTCTTGATCGCTCCTACAGGTGGAGATCGAAATGGTAATGGCGGCAGCAATAGGAGGAGGCAAGAGAAGAAGATGGCGTCAATCTAACTGGAGCTATCTTCTCTCTTGAATCTGTAATCTGAGGATGAACTGGGTTCACCCTCCTCATCTATTTGTAGCCTTAAAGAGAGGTTCTCCTAATCTCATTAAGAGTTTCCTAATCCAAATCTTGTATTTGGATTTGGACTCTCTTTAAGAGATAAGGATAATCCCTTATCTTATTTGTTGATAAAGATCAGCCCTCCTAATCTTATTAGGAGTTTCCTAATCCAAATCTCTATTTGGATCTGGACTCTCTAAGTGGACTGTGATAATCCCTTATCCTATTTGTTGATCTAAATCCTAGAACCGCCCCTCTTTAATTAATCATATTAAACCAGTTCGATTTGGGCTTTAGGCCCATTAAGTCCATGTGCTCACTTATCCTCCAAATTGTTGTCCAGTTGGGTATCCTTGTATGGCATGGGACCCAAACATTGATCTACACATCAACCACATGGGTTCAGCCGAGCCTCTATTACAAGGCCTGGCCGAATTCATTGTAGGTGACAGTGAACCCCTGAGTCCATCACCATGGGCTCTTACTGGGCCCAACATTTACACTAAATGGTCCTTGGGTCAAGCCACCTTATAAAAACCCAAGGACTGTGGGCAGATGCAAGATTAGCCCATCAGGTATCACCCTCAATGGTCTTACACTTAACCTCTCATCCCATAATGATCAAACACTACCCGACAAGAGAACCTCTCTCTCGGTTGCAAGGAACAGTGCTGCACTCTCTACTCACATGGATCCCGCGAATTAAAACATTTTGCAAACATTTTGAAACCATAATGTATATATGTATATATCTATATAAATATATTTTGCAAAACATATTTCAACGATTGAAATTGGCCGCTGGCAGCTTTGGTTCTCATAAGAGAGAGTGCATCCCCGATCATTCACTTTGCCTGACAAAGGGGCTGATCCTGCCACTATGATCACCCACTCAGATGAATTCTCGTACTGTCCCAACATACCCAGGTTTTGACCTCGTCTAAGGATCTCACTGATTAGCATATGAAAGACAACCCAATCCGACACCTAGTGCAGTATAATAATCGAGTCTAGGGGTTAGGTGTAACATTCCAGTTTTTCCCTTCTATCTCCAAGGTACAGGGCAATACTGGAATTCTAGTTCGGTTTAGGGTTTCAAGAAAACCCACACTACATGTACCTCAGGTCTCACCCTAGCAGCTCTGACAAGCAACCCCAACCAACTTGGCAGCACATCAGTGTCAACCTTGGCAGGACAAATCTCCCCAGATCTATTCAACGACTGTGAAGATTCTAAATTAACACGAGTCTCATATGTGTCCAGTTTAAGGGTATTACACAGAAACATACAATAATAACATGAATCAAATATGTACTTTATTCATTTACATTAAATGTCATAATGTACATCATTCTGATTGGAGCTAAGGGCATACACTGTCTAATAGAGAGAGAGCGAGAGCCATGGGAGTCGAGTTGGACCACATGTTGTTTTAGGTGGCATCAATTAGAACCCTGGCCTAGGGGCATCAGATTAGAAGCTCTACCATTTCGAACTCACTGGAAAATGCCTGCTTTAGCAGGTTTCTCCTACTGGTTAGGTGTGTGTGTGTAACGGGGGGGGGGGGGGGGGGGAGAGAGAGAGAGAGAGACCCTATTCCCAGTAATAGGTTAGGTATCGAGAGGTAGAAGATGAACTGTTTTCATCACCACTCTCATCAGAGGGAAACCCTGTTCTTGGTAACTATTTCAGTAGATCATCACTGCTGGTTAGGTGAGAGGGGGAGAGATATTGAGAGAGAGACCTATGTTCTAGAAATTAATTGAGATCTGACTCATGTTGCACATCGCCAAAGATCTCAGACTGGGAACTTAGTTGGCCAACCGCCAGTCAGTTCAATATTAAACATTCAAAACAGGGGAGGACGGTAAGAGAATAGACACAAAAGAGGGATGAAGAAGTTAGGGAAGGAGTTTTTCTTTTAATTTAAGGGCAAAAAGGACATTTCATCCTTTTCCATTATGATTCAATGACAATAGAAATTGTTAGAAGCATTAGGGGTGGTTTAAGACAATAGTTAAACAATAAGGGTAGAGTTAGTCAATTGGCTAAACACTAGGGGGTAGTTTAAGAAATTTGCCTAATAAAACAAGAATGAGAAAGGAAGCGAGTGAAAGATTGAAGGAGAATGATAGAGATTGAGGGAGAATGAGATATTGACTTAGAGAGAGAATGCATGAGAAAGATTGAGGGAGAACAATAGAGATTGAGTGAGAAGGAGATATCAACCGAGAGAGAGAATGTGGGAGAAAGATTGAGGGAGAAGAAGATATCAACTGAGAGAGAGAATGTTGGAGAAAGATTGAGGGAAAAGGAGATTTTGATGGAGAGAGAATGCAGGAGAATGATAGATCATTTGAGAAAGAGAGAGAGAGAGAGAGAGAGAGAGAGAGAGAGAGAGAGAAAACGGGAGAGAAACAAAGGTCTTGATTTGGTTGAAGATTGATGTTGAGAGAGCGGGAGAGACAGAGGGAGCGAGAGATTGAGAGATGACTCTGTGAGTGAGAGAGTAAAAACCTATTTTCTAAATATGCTTTTTGCTTTGTCCAACATGGATTAAGAGTCTCATGTTGGCAACAACCACATAAGCCTTTGATAACATGGCAAGGGTTTTTATAAATTGAAATGTAGACCCGGTTGTTAGAGTTTTGTTGACTTATGAACTAATGTACAATCTAATTTTAAATGTACAATTAGTTCTAACTATAAATTTCCCTTTTTTTAATTCCCAATAACCCTTAATTTCCTCACCTCCTTTGACTTTCATGGTGTCTAACTAGGGAGAACTTGCACTTCAAATTGCAGGGACTTGAAGACCATCTCCCAACATTTTTCCCTCTCTACTCTGAAGTCAAACCTTCTATTAGATTTCTCCGGCTTGTACATCGTAACACTGACCCTTAAGACTTCTTCCCCCATAGAGAGGTCAAGAAGGCTCAACTCTTTAAGTACCCCATCATCATCTCTCCAACAACAGTGCAGTAATTGATAAAGGGAAGAAATAGGATTAAGACACATGTGGTTGTGGGAAGCAAATAAAGACAACTTGCTGCTCGGGATAACTAACACAAACTTATCTTTCTCTTCCATAAAACAACTTGTATTTTTGTTTCTTAAGCTATAGTTTGATTTTATTCACTATGCTGCTTTTAGAGGGATTAAAGTCGAGCCTGAGAAGCAGTATTCATGTCTGAAATGTCAAAGTTCGATGGTGTTTTCTTCACTCATTGCTAGGACATAGTTGGAGATGATGTTTGCAAAGCCATCAAATCTATTTTCATCTCTAAATGCCTCCTAGGTATTACACTTTTAATTTCATTGTTTTAATTCCAAAGATTGATAATCCCAAGCAGTTCCCAGACTTCAAACCAATTAGTCTCTATTGTTTTTTTCTACCAGATTTTTGCAAAATTGCTATTGGATAGGTTGAAACCTTTGCTTCCTCGTATCATCTCTCTAGAACAGGGTGCCTCTATAGAACGCTGATTTACAGGAGAAAACATTTCCATTGTTCAAGAGATGGTTAGTGAAATATATAGACGTTCTATGGGAGGAAACATAGTTCTTAAACTAGATATGGCTAATGCCTATGATAGGCTTAACTGGAATTTCCTTTTCAAAACTCTTTGAAATTTTGGGTTCAATGACTCTTGGATTGAACTAATTAAACTTGGAGTTTTTAACTGCTGGTTTTCTATCTTGATCAGTGGCTCCCTAATGAGCTATTTCAAATCTTCAAGAGGTTTGTGACAAGGTGATCCACTATCTCCTAGCTTGTTTATAATTGCTGAAGAAGTTTTGAGTAGAAGGCTCAACAAAATATATCACAATGGTTATATAAAGTTTTTTAAAATGCCAGGAGATACTGTTAAAATCTCTCATAGCCTTTTTGCAGATGACACGATAGTCTTTGTAAGAGGTCTCAAAAGAAGACTAGAAAATCTTATGAAGTTCCTTAAAGTCTACAAAGAAGCTTCGGGACAACAAATTAACAAGCAAAAGTCATGTTTTATCACTTTTGAGAAAATACCGAGGCAAAGAATTGAGATGATCGTCCAAGTTGCAGGTTTTTCAAGAAAATCACTCCCTTTTATGTATCTAGGAGCCCCAATTGGAAAGAAGAAGTTAAGAATAAGGGACTTTGATCCTCTAATTGGCAAAATAAGAAAGAGGATATAAGGTTGGAAAACAAAATTACTAACTCCTGGAGGCAAGCTTACTCTTTTTTGGAGTGTGCTTCAAAGCATGACCATTCATATTCTGAGTACAAAAAGTCCCCTTAAGAAAGTAATTCATAGTATTCACAAAATCTTCGCCCAATTTTTGTGGGGAGACTTTGAGTACGGGCCAAAGCACCACTGGATAAATTAGGAAAGAATCTACAAACCTATAGAAGAGGGTGGATTGGGGATCAGGTCTTTATTTGAGATCATCAAAGCTTTTCGAATGAAAGCTTGTTTCAAGCTAATCCAAAATAATTCTAGTTGGGAAAATTTCTTTCATTCAAGATATTTGAATGACATATCTCCTGTTCTCATATCAAATCATGTGTCTTCATCAAAATTCTAGAAAGAAATATGTGAAGTTAGTGATCAGACTACAATGAATAGCAAATGGATTGTGGACTGAGGAAATGTTTCTTTTTGGTACCACAATTGGACTGGCAAGGGTATCCAATCAGGCTTAATAATTTCGGAGGATATAATTGATTTTAAAATCTGTGATGTCATCTCCGAGGATGGATCATGGATCATGGAATTTCCTAGATTTTTCAATGTTAATTAGAACATCCGAGAAATTGCTATAAACTCTGAGGTTGTAATTTCATAAGCAAATGACATGCAAGTTTGGAGTTGTGCAAATAGTGGAAACTTCACAGTTGGATCTGCTTGGAATCTCATCCGTTCACAAGGTACTCAAGTAAATTGGTCAAGGAATGTTTGAAATTCAGGTATGCCCACCAAGATCTCCATGTTCATGTGGCATTTTCTTAATAAAGCAATCCTAGTGGACATGGCTATCAAACAAAAAGGGATAATGCTAGCCTCTAAATGTAGGTGTTGCAGAGATGCTAACGAAAAATCATTTGATCACCTTTCCTCTAATGGAATTTTAGCTACAAAATGCTGAAAGTTTTTTGTAGAAAAATTTGGCATTCTAATTCACTCCACACAACACATCAAAGATCATATCCTAGATTGGTGGAGTATTTGCAGCATTAACTCCCATTGAACCAAGTTCTTAGGGTGCTGCCTTCGGTGATCCTTTGGGAAATCTGGGCGGAAATGTGTAGACGAATCTACGATGGTAAGTCTATCCCCGCAAGACAGATACTCCAACGTATCATAAATTGGTTGGTTAAAATTGATAAAGTTATTTCATTGCCCACTACTAAAGACGCAAATGATTGGTGGAGGATAGGTTTCCCAATTCCCCCCAATCCCATCAAACCAAAACTGTACAAATGGGTAATGTGGCAAGCTCCTTCACGTGAAAAAGTTAAACTAAATACCGATGGTGCTTGTTGAGGAAACCCAAGTATAGGAAGTGGGGGAGGTCTGATTCGTGATGAGGAGGGCAGATTTATCAAAGCCTTCGCAAGCCCTTATGGTTTTTGCACTTCCCTTCAAGTAGAAATAAAGGCTCTTCGGGATAGAGTTAAGATTTGTATTAACCATGGTTATCTTAATATTGAGATTGAATGTGATAACTCTACAATGGTAAGCCTTTTCAACTCAACTGTTATTCGATGGAGTATTCATTACTATGTAGTTGAAATTAAAAGGCTCCTTGACTTCTACCACTTCTCATTAAAGCATATGTACCATGAAGCGAATAGACCAACAGATTGCTTAGCTAAAATGAGCGGGTTGTTGGAAAGATTCACTAGTTTCAATGCCATTTCACATACCCCAGATTAGGTAAGAAAGTTAAGTTTTGAAGATCTTATAGGTTTGCCCAATTTAAGAGTTAGATAATTTTTTTGTATTTTCCTTATGGGCTGGGCTGAGAGGCTTAGGTTGAGAGATTTGTATCTTGGGTTTAGGGCAAGGAGGGCTATGTCCTCCCCTATAATATCTAACTAGCGGGGTGGCCCGTGCAAATGAGTGTAAGAAAAAAAAGTTCTTAAAGTGTGAGATTTTTATACTCCCCACTGTGATAAATACTCCTTATAGTAGTTAACTCTAACAATTGTAAGGGGTGTTCTGGTGTTTTCATATAAAGAGTATTGGTCACAAATAATGAAAAATTAATTGTTGATCACAGTAATATGTTTTTGAAAGAAATTAATTATACATGTAGAAATGGTGTAATAAAGCACTGCCCATATGAATTTAAAGAAAGGTTAATATGCTTTTTAAAAAAAAATTCTTATCCTTTACTTAAACATGTTAATGCATTCCCCTTGAGATGAGCTATTCGAATTTCCTTACATACCCTCTCTCTCTCCCCATCGTTGTTATTCTATTCAATGTTTAGGAACTGAATCAAGCCCTAAATTATTGAGCAGCTAAAAATAAATAAAACCGTAGGTAAAAGAAAACAAACCCAGATGATGGAAGGCGACATGAGGATCGTGTAACCCGAAACGGTTAAAAAGCTATCGCCTGCAAGATCACCCTCTGGTGTATGGATGGACAGGTCCTCTAGCCTTGTAGCAGTTATGAGTGTAGTACGACCTCCCGGAGTGAGGTAGGCGGGGGATCCAGTTGGCGGAGAAAGCACCGTAGGAAATCAGCTTTCCTCTTGAAATGCTGGCAGCGATGGCGTCTTTCAGTTCATTTGTGCAACCAGATGAGTATTACCACACCAACCAACATCCCAGTCATGCATTAACCCACACAACAACCAAACATGTTCAACTGGAAATCAGTCACCTCAGCTTCACCTATAATGCAACCTATTATAGTTCATTTTTACTATGTTGATTTCAGCCATGTCAAGTAAAGAAAACAGCTCTCGTATGCTACTGCGAGGATCCAGCAACATTTGTTCAGTTCATTGATAGCAGTAAAGCAAGGCAATTGAAGTCTCTTAAGAACTTTATGCATAATATAGCAGATGCTTCCATAATGCCCAGAATATGCAATCAATAATCAATTCCCATGTGCTACATGAACTCATATAAAAATGACCGGTATAACTTGATGGCGCGTGATCTGGCTACTCCCAGCTAGAGGGTGATCCGAACTCTAGATGGACAGTAAGCTGGATCGATCTGTAAAACAGTGTATCAGAGAACCTGGGTAGCTAACCCGGCGAGGTCACTCCAATGCTTATGTCAGTAATTATGCTGTGAATGCGAGCTAAATGCTTGAGAGCTTGAGTGCTAGTGAGTAGAGTAATCACGTGTACCTTTGCCTGGAGATTTCAAGTCTTTATATATTGGAGTAGCCGTGGGCTTTACGAAAGAGCTCTGGGTTCTCCGGCCTATAGAGATAAGGTCGGTTCCATTTTTAAAGGAGAGCAGTACGTGGATGAGGCTTATCGTCTACCCCTGATTCAGGCGGAACCGGGATGAGTTCTTATTGTGATCTCGGGAGTTTCGGGATCTGTTGGCTCATCATGGCCCCAAGAGGTTCGGGATCTATTGGGGAGGCCTTCAGAATTGGTTATACGACACTTCGACTCGCTAGCTCCAAGCTGAAACTTTGGTTCTTCAGTCCCGACCTAGATTGGATGCCGAGGTGCCTCTATGCCGAGGTGGGTTTTGGGCCGAGGTGGCTGGATTCTTGAACTACGAATATTGCAAATTGGGCTTGCCTGGCTGAGTTGTCATCCTTCCATCAGATCGTGCCTACGTGTCCCCTTCCTGTTAGGTTGTGCCAAATCACCCTTCATCAATTGCCACCCACTCCTCATGCCAGGGGTCCCAACTCGGTGCGAGGAGTTCATGAAGGGTCTAGGTGGATTTGGTGCAAGGTCTAGTCAATTTGGAGAGCGAACCGTTGGTCAGGCCTGTTCAGCCGTCTAGCTCAACCATGAGATGACCCAGGTCATGTCCTGGGCACACGCGAACGTCACGCTATTTATCGATTCTGTAGACATCAAAGAGCGCGCTCAACCGATTTCGTCCTCGGGTATCATGCAACCAGATTTCATGGGAGCCGTTGGATCGTAGAGATCTCAGCTGTTGATCGGAATGCGGTAAACTATAAATAGGGGACCAAAGGGCCCCTTTTCTTCGCCAAAAATCTTGTGATTGAGCTCTCCTGAGGTCGCGTCGAAGTCTTTAAGCTCGCCACTCTTTCCTTTGTGTCTGAGGTTGTTTTCGTCCTTTTGGTGAGTTCATCTTCTTTAGTTTATTCTCCTTTCTTTTTCCTGTTCCAATATGTCTAGTGCTAGTATAGATAGGCTACTTAGTGATTCTAGTGAACCCGAGGGTGCCGAGGTGTAGTCCTCGTCTCCTGTCAGCGAGGTCAACTCTTCGCTGGAGAGTTCCTCCCTTCACCTCTTAGGAGAAACACCTTTACCCGACGCGGGGCCATCTCGGCCTGAGGAACCTGAAACTCGAGTAGAGGGACCGACCTCCAGAGAGGGGGTCCCATCTTCTTCCCGGGGTTGGGATCTGGATGACTTCGGCCCTTCCATGATGACCTCAGACATATTACTATCCTTGGTAGCCCGTTATCGTTTTCCCGAAACCCTTACTTTTAGTATTCCTTTGGGTTAGTACCCTTGGGTTCATGGTCACCATGAGCTTGTGGTTTTTGAGGAGCAACTCGTAGTTGGGTTGTGCTTCCCACTCCACCCTTTCATCATAGAGATTATTAAGTTTTTTGACATTACCATTGACTAGTTACACCCGAACTCCATCCAAACCATAATTGTCACGATCTCTTTGTTCCACAAGTATAACCAACCTCTTTCCTTAGACACCTTTAGTTCGATCTGCTCGATCAAGAAGAACTCCACTTGCTTGCGTGGGGATACCTGATAAAGTTATTACATTTCCCTCGCCCCGGGTTCAAAATCCTGTTTGGCAGCCCGAACAAAGTACCAGCCTAGAATCCTGAGGGGTGACCATTCCCGACTCACTGGCGAGTGGCCATCAAGGACCCTGGGGTGAGGCTAGATGTTGAGACTAGGGCAGTTGTTAATTCCTGGAGGGACCTCGGCCTGGAAATGAAAGACTTATTGGCCGAGGAGAAGCTTGTACGAGCTGGGCTGAGTCCTCCTAGTAGGCCTCCACCTCGGCGCTCATATTACCTTTTCTTATTTTGTACTCACTTCGGTTTGTGACTAACTTCTTCCTTTTTCTCTTGTAGCAGCTATGACAGGCGTCGATGCAAAAAACCTTCTGAAGAGCATCTAAAGGGGGAAGAAGAGGAAGGCCTCTAAAAAGTCTCGTTGGGAGGTCGATCCTTCAGTTCCCACCCCACCCGAGGCCGTCGCACCGGAGCCGATCTCGGCCAAGCTCTCAGAGGAGGAGGTCCATCCCTAACCTCCAATCGTTGACCTAGATGAAGACTAGGACGAGGGAGCTCCACCTCGCAAGCCCGAGGGTTCCTCAGTGCCCGAGCCTCAACTCTCGAAGGAGAGCATAATGATCCTGCGGCTCGGGCTCCTCAAGAGTAAAGACGTCATTTTTCTTGACGAAGTCGCAGAATGGGTTGACATACCCACAAGTCAGCTCAGGGGTAGGGCGGCCAGTTACTGCATGGTGGTGAGTAGCTCGCCCTTTTGTTCTATTTCCTTATTCTTCGATTAATGGTACTTACATCTGCTTTTCTTTTTGCTAGGTGAACTCCACCATCATTCGCTTGTCTATCAGTCTGAGATCCGCTTGAAGCGAGCCCGGGAAGCTGAGGAGAAAGCTCGAAAGCTTTACTGCAAGCTGGACTTAGCTTGGGGTGAGGTCCTTCGAGCTAAGAAGGGAGCTCAGAGCCAAAAGGAACTGATCATCATACTGAAAGAGGAGAAGGAGAAACTTAGCACGAGAATGAGAACCTCGAGGCGATGATCAAGGAGTGCACTTAGATCTTTGAGATTTCCATCCAGGAGGCGCGGGCTCAGGAGAGAGAGCGCACCATCGAAGATTTCAAGGAGTCTCTGGAGTTTCACAATCTCCAGGTTGAGTACAGATCAAGCTCATATCAGTCCGATTTCAAACTTTGCAAGTGGGTGATGTGGCAGAAGATTCCCGAGCTCGACTTCGGAGCTATTTCCATGTCGGATTTAACTCCTGAGATGGCAAAGGCGACTAATGAAGAACCCGACTCCTCCGAAGAGGAAAGCGACGATAAGTCCTTGAGGCGGGGCTATCAAGAGAGGCAGGCCGAGAGGATGCAGAGGAGGATCGCATGGAAACCGACCTACCTGGCATGGCAGTTCGGATGTATAACCTTGCCTTTTTTCTTGAACCTCTTTACATACAATGTACATCCCGAGCCTCCGAGCTCGGTTATAGTTTTTTTTTTTTACTCAAAGTTCTACATTAATGAAATGCAAGTGTTTTGGCAATCTTCATGTGCAAAAATTTTTCTAAGTGTAGATTACTCCCGAGCTGGTGAGCTAAACCAAATAGGAGTGAACTTTTCCTAAGTATAGGTTGATGCTGAGCTGGTGAGCTCGACACTACTAGGAATGATCTAATAGCCATTGCATGCCAGGACAATCAGACACTGTAGGGTACATACCCAACCTGTCCATGCCTAGGTTTCTTATTTGTCTAAGTGTTGGTTATCCCTACATGTCGAGCTAACGAGCTCGACTCCATGTGGGATTAACCTTACGTTGCTGTACGTTGAGGTGAATTAGACATCATAGGGTTTGCACCCAAGCTGTATATGCCTCGTAGGCAACTAAGACTCGTCCATCTATGTCGAAGAGGCAACTAGGACTTGTCTGCCTATGCCGAGGAGGCGACTAGGACTTTTCTGCCTATTTCGAGGAGGCGACTAGGACTTGTCGCAATGCCGAGGTGATGTTGAGGTCTTCTGACAACTCGGCGTCATAGCCCGTAGGCTTTTGGGAGTGATTTGCAGTCCTCTCTCCAGTCCATCATCTTTTTCGATTAGTTCGGTGGTCACATGCACTTGGGGAAATTTTGCCTTTGGGTTGCAAGTTCACCAGTAGTACCTTCTGAGGTTATCTATATTTCATGCTCGCAGTACTTGCTTCCTTTCTAAAGTTTCAAGCTTATACGTGCCTTCCCTGAATACCCATTTTACTCGGTATGGTTCTTCCCAATTCGGTCTGATCTTGCCAACACCGGGATCGGGAGTCATAACCTTCCGAAGAACCAGATCGCCAATGCTAAAGTGTCATTTTTTGACCCGGGTGTTATAGTACCGAGCTACTCTTTGTTGGTAGGCTGCGTTTCGAATGTAGGCTAGGTCTCGTACCTCTTCTATCAAGTCTAGGTTGGTACGGAGCTCATCATCATTCGTCTCCTTATCATAAGCCTCCAACCGTAGTGTGGGCACCTCGATTTCCACCAGAATCACCGCTTCTGTGCCATACGTGAGGTTGAAAGGGGTTCCACCTATGGCGGTCTTAATGGTAGTTCGGTAAGCCTAAAGGACACTGGGTTCATCCACCCACAACCCCTTGGCTCGAGCTAAGTGAGCTTTCAGTCTACGAAATATCACTCTGTTAGTGACCTCTGCTTGCCCATTCGCCTAGGGGTGTGCCACCGAGGTAAAATTCTGTTGGATCCCCATTTCGGAACACTAGTTTTGAAACTTGATATCTTCAAACTATTTCCCATTGTCGGATATTAGCACCCAGGGTATTCCGAAGCAACATACTATATTTTTCCAAGAGAAGTTATGTACGTTGCGAGCTGTGATAGTTACCAAGGGTTTCTACCCACTTCATGAAGTAATCTACCGCTATGATCAGAAACCTCCTCTACCCCATTGCTGGGGGAAAAGGACCGAGGATGTCGATTCCCCACTGTGCATAGGGCCACAGTCTAGTGAGGTATTTCAAATCAACGGCAGGTTGATGGTGAATGTTGGCATGCCTCTGACACCTGTCACATTTTTTGACGAGCTGAGTGCATCTGTCTTCATCGTGGGCCAGTAGTCCTTGCCTTAATGCTTTCTGTGCGTGAGCTCTGCCCCCCAAGTTTCCGTTGCATAAGCCTTCATGGGTGTCACAAAGTACATGCTCAGCTTCTGAAGGTCACAAGCAGTGCAGGTAAGGGAGTGTGAAAGACCTCCTATACAACCGTCCGTCTATGAGGACATATTTAGCTGACTAGTGCTCTATCCTTTGGGCTACATTGCATTTTACAGGTAGAGTTCTGTGGAGCAAGTAACTCACAATTGGGTCAATCCAACTCAGTTCCACTTGTGATATGGGAGCAACCTCTCCTGCCCCCTCGAGAATGCTGGGCCGAGGTAGGTCCTCTACGTACACAGTTTGCATGGTGTTGCTGCTAGCTAGTCGTGACAAGGCATCAGCCTCAGCATTCTTAGACATTGGAATATATCTAATGAAGTACGAAACGAAGTTGCGCAGAATCTCTCTGACTTTGGCCAAATAAGCTACCATAGTAGGGTCACGAGCTTCGTACTCACCAGTGACTTGGTTAACCACCAATTGTGAGTCACTACATACAATGAGATGCTTGGCCTTCATTTCCCTTGCTAAGGTTAACCCGGTGACCATATTCCAGCTTCACCTTGCTTGGGCCATATAGTGTTAGTCCTACACTGCTCCCCTACTGGTTGGACGAGCCGTCGACGTGGAGGATCTAGGGCTCCTCGTCTCAGGTCATTTTTGCTCTGATCAGGACCAGTGCCGCACTGGTCAAAGCTCCCATCATGCAATCAAGCTCAATCAGCTCGGGGGTCACTATGCTGAACATGCATTATGCTACAAAATCGGCTAAGACTTGAGCTTTGATTGCTGGACGAGGCTCATACCGCATATCGTACTTGCTCAGTTCGATGGACCACTTCGTCAATCTCCCAAATACCTCGGGTTTGAGTAGGATCTGTCTCAGGGGTTTGTTGGTGAGAGCGACGATAGTGTTGGCCTAGAAGTAAAGGCGAAGCTTTCGAGCTGCTATATCAGTGCGTACGCTAATTTCTTGATTTCCAAGTACCTGGTTTCTGCGTCCTACAAAATTTTACTAACATAGTAGATGGGTTGTTGGACCCAATCTACTTCTTTGATTAGTACTAAGCTAACCACCTCTTCGCTCGCAGAGAGGTATAGTTTTAAAACCTCCCCTTCTTCGGGTCAGGATAAAACTAGGGAGGTACCTAGGTATCTTTTTAGCTCATCAAAGGCGATCTGGCATTCTTCAATCCATTTGAAGTCTTTACTCTTTTTTATCGCTATAAAAAAGGATAGGCACCGATCTACCGACTTGGACATGAAGCGGCTCAGGGCGGCTATCTTACCAGTCAGCATCTAAACCTCTTTTATGTTTCGGGGTGGTCTCATATCTAGAATGACTTTTATTTTATCCAAATTGGCCTCGATGCCACATCGATTGACTATATAGCCTAGAAATTTACCCAAAGTGACTCCGAAGACACATTTATTTGGATTTAGCTTCATGTTATATCTTCATAAAATTTGGAAAACACTTTTTAAATCATTCAATAATAAATCAAAAAACTGAGTCTTCACGACCATGTCGTCCACATAACACTCTCGTTTATTGCTGATTAACGGCTTAAAAATCTTATTTACAAGGCGTTGAAAGGTTGCCCCAGCATTTTTTAGTCCGATGGGCATGACCTTGTAACAGTATAACCTGAGCTCGATTATGAAGGCGGTCTTCTCTTCGTCAGCAGTATCCATCCTAATCTGGTTGTAACCGGAATAGGCGTCTAGGAAGCTCAACAACTCATGCCCTGAGGTCGTGTCCACTAGGCGGTCGATCTTGGGTAGCGGGAAGCAACCTTTCGGGTTCAGGTCGGTGTAATCGATGCACATGCGCCACTTGCCATTGGCCTTTTTCACCAGAACCGGGTTAGCCACCCAGCTCAGGTAATGGACTTCCCTGATGAAGTCTGCCGCTAGGAGCTTCCCAACCTCTCCATTGACTACCCTCCAATGTTTCGGGGCGAGGTTGCTCTTCTTCTGCCTTACTGGCCTGACTAAAGGGTCGGTGTTCAATTTGTGAGTTATAATTTTTTAATTAATTTCAAGCATTTCTTTCGCGGACCAAGCAAAAATATCTAAGTTTTTGAGTAAGAAACTTACTAGTTGGGAGCAGAGTGGTTTGTTGGTCAAAGCACCAATCTGAAAAGTCTTGGCTAGTTCGTCAACAGAGACCAGTATGTGGACCGTCTCCTCTGTCGGGGAAACTCACTCGTCGATGTACTCTGTAGGTCGCTCGAGCTAGACATCTTCTGCTAACTTCACTTTTCCTTTAAGAGCAGCTACATAGCATTTGCGTGATTCGAGTTGGTCACCTCGCACGACTCCCACCCCATAGTCAGTTGGGAATTTCATCGCCAGATAGTAAGTGGATACTACTGCACGTAAAACAGGTGTGATGGGCTGACCTACTATGGCGTTGTAGGGGGAGAGTCGCAACTACCATGGTGTGCTCAAACCGCATAATGTTTGGCCACGTGCCAACCTCTACAGGTATTGTGACTCGCCCAAGAGGTCTGACCTCCTCACCGTTGCACCCTACTAAAGGGGTGTTTATTGGTTTCAGGTTGCTCTACTGTAGCTATAATTTATTGAACGTCTCCTTGAAGAGTATATCGGCCGAGCTGCCTGAGTCTACCAATATCCGCTTTACTTTGAAGTCATTGATTCGCAACTTTACTACTAGAGCATTGTCATGAGGATACTAGATCCCACATGCATCGTCCTCAATGAAGTATATCGGTCCTTCAAGCTGAGGTCGCTTTGGCGGGTTTTCCTCTTCGTTTTCTAGCTCGTGGACCGAGGTCCTTCCGACCGTTGATGTACACCCCGCGATGATGGACCCGCCGGTAATCATGTCAATTATTCCGCGAATCGGTCTCTCTTCTAGCAACTGTTGTGGCGGTTGCTCGTTCTGCCTACTGGCTTCGGGAGCGTTCCTCCTCTGGTCCCCCTGTCGGTCTGCCTGTCGATCTATTTGTCCCCTTTCTTTACGTAAGATGAAGTTCTTCAGGTATCCACATCGGATGAGTTCCTCAATCTCATTGTGAAGATTCTTGCAGTTCTCTGTGTTGTACTCGTGATTTTAGTGAAAATGGAAATAAACATTTGGGTTCCTTACTGTTGGGTCTCCCTTTAGCCTGAGAGGCCATTTAACAAAGGAGGAGTCCTTAATGGCTATTAGGATCTCTCCTTCTTTTAGTGTTCAAGGGCATGTTGTTTGTTCTCTCAACAGGTGGGGTTCTAGAGCATCGACCTGATTTACGAGATCGTGAGGGGGATCGACTTCTAGAGTTGTTTCTTCCCTTGCTCGGGGACTTGCATTTCTTCTCTTCTGTCTGCCACTACTCATCCCTTCACTTTCTCTCTTCCTCTTCTCCGGTGGTGGGTTATCGACCTTTTGATTGATCTCCTCCTCAGTACCAATGAACTGATCTGCTAGCTTAAGGAACTCAGTGATGTCCTTCGGTTTGTTTACTATCACATGCCATTTAAACTCCTTGTGGGTGATTCCTTTCTTGGCTGCAATGAGTCTTACTGCCGGGTCGAGGTTTGGTATCTACACGCAAGTGTCATTGAAGCGATTGATATAGCATCTGATCGATTCTCCTTCCCTCTGAACCATATTGAGAAGGCTTTCCTGTGACTTCAGACACTTTTTGTTGGTAATGAAATGTGCATTGAACAAGTCGGCGAAATGCGACTAGCTTTTGATTGAGCCCAGTGCGAGGTTCTGGTACTAAGTTTGAACTACCCTTTTAAATGTAGTAGAGAAGGCTATGCACATGCAAGACTCATCAGCCCCAGCTAGGTGCATCTGAGACTAGAAAGAGTCTCTATGGTCATTAGGACCAAATGACCTGTCATACTTGTCTAACGGGGGCATCTTGAAATCTTTTGGCATTGGGGTCACCAAGAGTTCGGGAGATAGAGGAGATGACCTGCGAAGTAGTGGAGGGGCGGTCTTTGTAGCCACCAAGCTCGCTTCTTCCTTTCCTTTGGCTTGCTCTTCTCGCTGGCCTGGCTTTGCTGGCGGGTTATTCTTGACTGAGGTACGATGTGTCTTGCGACATCTCGGTTGCTACTTTTTCACTGGCTCGACATTGGTGCTGCTGACTTCAGTTTGATCTGGTGTTGTGGCCCTGTCACGAGGCAGATCATGGATTCTCAAGGAATTGTGGGGCTGGGTATCACGAGGGGCGGAGAGGCCTTGTCTCGAGTTCACACCTTAAACCCCCAACTGGTTATCTTCTCACGAGCCGTCATTCTCTCGCTGTGAGTAGCGAGGTGGATTAACCCGATGCACAACGTAGGAGCATGGGGGAAGGTTGGCTGCTGGGCTTGCCCCCTAGTGGTGTTCATCTCGACGCTTTTCCCGGTGTGGATGGAGGATGCCATTGAGGTTGAGGTTAAGCTTGAAACTGCAAAGAGATAGGAATGGCCTTTCGATCGATTTCCCACAGATGACGCCAATTGATGGTGCACGATCTGGCTACTCCTAGCTGGAGGGTGATCCGAAATCCAGATGGCAGTGAGCTGGATCGATCTGCAAAACAGTGTATCAAAGAACTCAGGGTAGCTAACCCAGCGAGGTCGCTCCGATGCTTAAGTCAGTAATTATGTTGTGAATGCGAGTTGAATGCTTGAGAGCTTGAGTGCTAGTGAGAAGAGTAATCACACGTACCTCTGCCTAGAGATTTCGAGTCTTTATATACTGGAGTAACCATGGGCTTTACGAAAGAGCTCTGGGTTCTCTGGGCTATAGAGATAAGGTCGGTTCCATTTTTTAAGGAGAGTAGTACGTGGATGAGGCTTATCGTCTACCCCCGATTCAGGTGGAGCTAGGATGAGTTCTTATTGTGATCTCAGGAGTTTCGGGATCTGCTGGCTCATCATGATCCCAAGAGATTCAGGATCTGTTGGGGAGGCCTTCGGAGTTGGTTATATGATGCTTCGACTCGCTAGCTCCAAGGAATTTTGATTCTTCAGTCCCGACCTGGATTGGATGCCAAGGTGCCTCCACCGAGGCAGGTTTTGGGCCGAGGTGGTTGGATACCCAAACTGCGGATATTGCGAACTGGACTTGCCTGGCTGAGTTGTCATCCTTCAATCAGATCGCGCCTACATGTCCTCTTCTTGTTAGGTTGTTAACTCATATAAAAATGATTGGTATAACTTTTCTCCCATATTAATAACTTCATGTTTTGGTGATTTACATGTTACCAAATTAGCCAAAATTTGAGAAGGAATTAGAAGTGGAAATTTTTTTCCTCGGGAAGATATGAAAAATCCAAACCAAGCTATTATCATATGTTAGCTAGCTACAATTCTACTGGCAAGTTCAGCAAATGTGTACAGCCACATAACGCACAGCATTATCAAGATTCATCAGCTCAGCTAAAACCATACATTTTTCCGATAATTGAGCAATAATCAAACCATTTTTTGCCGGTACATGCAAGATACTATCACATTTGAATAATTGTATGAAATATACAAGGAGAATAAAAAAAAGGAGCTAAACATGGGTTGAGCACACAATCAAGAGTCAAGATAGCCACAGTGCATTCCATCCTGCATATGTATATGTGTGCATGCTATGATGTGGACATTACAGTTATGGGAAACAAAACATCAAGTACAAGTACAACATCTAGAATACTTAACAATTATCTGGATATTTGAGTTACTATGGTCATATCTCAGAGCTAGAGTCCTCATGGGCAGGTTTCATTTGGGCATCTTTGTCTGAAGCTGCACTTCTGCATGCAATATTTCTTGTTTGAGGTCCTCTTGTCTCATTTGGAGCAGATTTTAGAATAGCTTTGCCCTTTCCTTTTAAAGAGCTTGCATTACTATCTTGAGCTTGGTCCTTCCTAGATGCACCTCCAATAGTAACGAGTGGAAGAAGGTGTACATGGTGATGGTGATGAAGCACCAGCTCCTGCAAGTGTTGTACCAGGCTCAAAATTTCCTAAAGATGCCAAGGGTTTCTATGCAGGTTCATCTTGCTGAACTCTTGGCCAAAGAAATTCTTTTACAGCAGCTAAACTTGCAAGGGGATTAATCAACACAATGTTTGACGAATTATCACCAAGAGATTTTGTTGGAAAATGGGGTCACTGTAACTTTGGAGGAGAAGCTCTGAGGCGCGTCTGAAGGCACTGTCTTTAGAACGTTACTTGCCCCCACTCAGTTTCACTGAGTTTGTTGTTGGGTTATAGGCAAATCCATTCCCAGGATACAACAGAGCCTTGGGTGAGAATCTGCAACCAACAAAGTTGAAGAATCTCCAGAGAAAGTTGACCTTAGAGTTCCACAAACATAGCAAAATCATTTCTTATTGTTTCTCTTCTTGAAGTTTCCATCCTTTTTCTTTACTTGTAATGCAGGGTTAGTCTTTTTCGATCAATTTTCCATAAAGTTGACCTTAGAGTTCAACATATCGGTCAGGGTCTTATCCCTATTGTCTTTAATCCGAGACTCTTCTTCAGTACGAAGGTGTTGCTGAATTTGCTCCAAGGTAAGTTCTTCAGCGTTGTGCATAAGCTTCTCCCTATAATCCTTCCAAGAGGGCGGAAGTTTGACAATGATTGCTCCCACTTGGAGAGATTCAGGAAGGATGATGTCAAGAGATCGAATTTTATTGACTATCACCTGTAGTTCATGAACTTGCTCCAGTATGGGTTTATGGTCATTCATGATGAAGTCAAAGTATTCTGCAATAAGATACTTATTTGTACCTGCTTCTTGCACCTTGTATTTGAATTCCAGGGCCTTCCAGATTTCTTTTGGAGATGTAAGTTCCTTGTAGAAGTTGTAGAGCCGGTCTGATAAGGCATTCAGTATGCGTCATCGGCACAGAAGTGAGTCCTCTTCTCGTTTTTCTCTTTCCTTCTTTAGTTTTTCTGAGTCTTTGTCAATGGGTTTAGGAAGTGATTGCAGATTCGGGTCCAACAGATAGTATAGGTTTAGCGTGGTCAGAAAGAAGAACATATTTTCTTGCCATCAGCTGAAGTTTGTTCCATCGAACTGGTCTAGTCAAACAAGATCTTGGTTCATCATCTTTATCGAAGTCATGCTTGTTTCTGCCTCCATTGCAGAATAACGTTCTAAAATTGTTGGAAAATGGGGTCATTGTAACTTTGGAGGAGAAGCTCTGAAGCGCATCTGAAGACACTGTCTTTAGAACGTTACTTGCCCCCACTCAGTTTCACTGAATTTGCTGTCAGGTTACAGGCAAATCCATTCCCAGGATACAATAGAGCCTTGGGCGAGTATCTGCAACTAACAAAGTTGAAGAATCTCCGGAGAAACCTTCTGTGAGACTATAGTAGATTGGACTGAGAGAGAGAGAGAGAAAGTGGGTTTCGAAAATGTGTGTTTTGAAGTCTGATTCATGCTCCTTAAATAGTTTATGAAGAGGTATGAAGAAAAGGTAGGTGCTGGTTCACAGAAGGCACGTTGAACACTATTTAAAAAGTAGTTAACAGTTAATGACTATTGACTTTGAATTGTGCCTCTTGATCACACCTGATCGAATCGTGACCGTTGATCTCATCAATAGTGATCAAAGGTCAGCATCACACCAAAACCAAAACCACCCTTCACGAGCCACACAGGTGCACCAAAGCCTCCCTTCACGAGCCACACGGGTGCACGCGTAGTGTGAGCAAAGTGTGTCTCTAAAGCGCCTCATTGCGCCGCACACACGCGTGTGCGCGCATTGCACGGTATCAAACCCCCATACTCTCCTCTACTACTTCTAAAAAGTGTAAATCAACTCCTATTAAAATACTGAAAACAAAGCTTATAATTTTCCAATGTGGGATAAATTCAAAAATGAGTTTTGTAAGAGAAAAGCTAATTTTTCAATCAAGTGTACAGGTGCAATTTCTCATGTAATTGACCAATCAAACCTATTGGATTTAATCTCTCATGAGCCAATGCAATCAGCCCTGATGAGAGACGTGCACTTCCATTGGATGACCTAGAGGAATGGCTTGGTACAACTGGAAAACACTCCAAAGAAGACAGGGAATTTTGACGCTTCTGAACCAAGACAGTCATTAAGTTTCATTCCCTTCATTAACACCAGCAGGAAGAGCAACAGAAATAAAAGACTTGAATCTTTTAAGTGCTTGTTGTTGAAACCTAGGCAAATTAGCTTCTGCTATTCTCTCGTTGGAAAAGGTTCCACAAGAAAAGTAGTTCAGCAAAGCTGCAACAACTCCACTACCAATGAACTCAAATGTGAAAACACCATCTCCTTTACTCAGTTCTGCTAGCATATCAGATATCACTCCAATCAGGTGTTCCTCTGTATTTGCTGAAAGGTCAGCTAGGCGAGGGCCAGAAGCCTTTAATTTACCCTTTGATTTAGTCTTTTGATCATCAACACAAGCACTCAACTTCGAACATAGGTTTTTCAAGCATAGAAGGTCATCAGTTACACCGACTTCAGCTGCCTTGCTATCTGCCGAAAAATATTTATCTTTAAAAGCTTTTGCACAAACACTTTCGGTTGTGCGATGCTAGAATTAACAGTTGGGATTTCTACTGATGCTGACGGTGAACCAACACTGCCAGGTGTAACACTTTTTGATTCTTCCAAGGGATTTACATATGCATTTTGAACAACCACTGCGTTGCTGATAGCACCTGGAACGTGATGATGTTCCAGGTACATAATCATCTTTTTCAACAGAAGATGATTGGACAATAGCTGTATTTTGAAGAATCATTTAATATAAATGTATCTACAGCATGAACTACCCCCTCTCACAAACATCTTGGAAATTGTTTCAGGAAGCTTTTCCATAAGAATCTCTGCTATCTGAAGGGCAGGAATCAATACTTGTGGATCTTTCCACGCTAAAACACCAGCTAAGAAACTGGGAGGTCAAACAATAGATAACCAAAAAATAAACTTCTTAAATATGCACGACAAAAAAATTACAAACTGAATAATATTTGCACAAAGAATAAATCAATGCAAGCACCTTGATATGTTTGTTACACTTAGTAAAGACTGAATCATATCTGCTAGTGGTGCTAAAATATATTAATTTTCCAATAACCGACAAACATTTGTGGCGAACTGGACCATTCATACTAGATCCATAGATCTGCTCAGCAAAAGGGGAGTAAAATAATAAAAAAGTATGAACTCTATTATCTATTTAATTGAAGGGACCGATTAAAGCCTCTTAGCATAAAATAAAACCCTTGGAGCAACTAACCTGTATCAGAACAGAAAGAAGATCCATTCCAAATTGCTGCAGGAGCTCAGGTCCAAATGGTTGGGGTCCGTTTAGGAGCAGTTTTGGTAACTGGTATCATCTTGGCTGCCATATTCTGGCATGTAGACAACTCTCGGCATCCAAGAGAGACTGGGATTCTTTGCCTTCGTCATGTCGACGACATTCTACACCTGCAGAAAGGCGATGCCAATGTTCCTGCATGAGCGGTACATCTTCATGAGAGAGACAGCTTATAACGCATATCGTCCTCAATCTCAGTCTAGAAAAACAGGGGAAGAGGGGATGGTCTTATCTACTGCTCTGAGGGGGCGGTGACGATACGGAGGGAGAGAGAAAAACAGGGGGATTAAGTGATGGAAAGAAAGAAAAATCTCAATACGTGTCTATCATGCAATGGGTATACGAAAAGAAAAAAAAAAAAGTGGTGAGAAGAATGAGACTAATGTAAGTAAAAGATGGAAACAAAGAAAAATCTCGAAACCTGTCTGTTATGCAATAGATATACGTACGAACTGCTTGAGATTAAAAGGAAAAATGGTGAGAAGAATGAGACACACATTTGTGAGAGACGGAGAGATCGTTTTAGCCATTCAAACAAAATCCTCCCCTCTAGAGAGGGACAAGAATAACTTTTCGTGGCTAAAATCGAAAATCAAGGCCTTTGATGCATTGCAATGGCTCGATCAAAAAGTCACTTCAACTAATTCATGATTGGGCCATAGGCCTTGATTTTCTTGTTTCAGATATACGAAGATTACTGTTGAGAATGGAATTATAAAAGGAGAGGAAAAGAGGAAGAGAAAATTGGAGAGATGAACAATGGCCAAAGTTCCACAGTTTGGAAAAGACATAGAGAAATGCTTGCTAGGTTGTAGCAGTGATGTGCCTAGCTAACGCCCAAGGGTCCACTGTTAAAATTAAGTTTGAAAATGATTAGATCGGGTGTGTTGTGAAATATATGATTAAAAATCCATATGATCCAAAATTTAGCCCAAGACATCTCTCCACCGTTAGACATACGTGAATGTATTTGAGGGGAGGTCTTAGTCCAACTTAAAAAGAGAGGGGATGTTTCGTATTTACGAGAAACCTCAATAGAGGTTTAAGTATTTTAAACCCCACCCCCAAAAAACTACCAGTCATTATCAACAAGTTGGTTAAGCAAGCTATACTTATTTCTTATATGTATATATGGTATTTGCCCCATTTTTTTCTATGAGATTTTATTATCTGACTGTAATCCTGAGGTTAATGAATGATTGAGTTGCAGGGTATACTGCCCTAATTTCTCTTTTTGAAAAAAAATAAATAGAAAATCAGAGATGTTTACCATAGAAATGGAAAATTAGGTAGTTTTCGTATGTATTGCCTACATGCTACAATGTTTGACATCCATGCTCATCCCCATGCATAGCCACCAATCTAACAGCCACAGTTACAAATATATTCATTTAATAGGGAAAAAGGACTTCTGATTACCCTCTTATCTTATCCGAGATCTGATCCGATGTGTTATATATTTATAAATATAAAAAAATATATATACATATATACATATATATGTTACTTATTTATTTATAAACATATTATTTATATTATATTTTTATAAATTTGTTATATTATTTATTTTTTTATAAAAAAACATGTATATATATGATGAAAATTTTTAAAAATACTTGTATTTTTTATTTAAATTGGTATATTTTATTTTTATTTTAATAATTAATTAATTTTTAAAGAAAACAAGTCAGATCAAATCAGATCTGAAGATCTGATAGGATTTAAATTCATATCAAATTCTATCAGATCCGGTTAGATCTTCATATCAAATCATATCTGACATGAATAGTGTTGAATTGGATTCGAATATACCCTGATTCGAATTCGATCCGATTCGTTTGCATCCCTATTCAAGATCTAGTAAAACACCTTCCGGCTAAGAATTTATGAAGAGATGTGCAATGGTTAGTGTCATCGATGAAGGAGGTCTAAAAAAATCCAATATTACCGTTTTAGATGAGAGTACAGAGGTTAGAGGTATATGAAAAAACAAGAAGACCATAGAAGTTTTAACTAAAAATACTCGGCGAAGGATTTACAAGAAGGAGATGTGCAATGGTTACCATCATTAGAGAAGGTTTGAAAAAAAAAATTTGACATTACCATTTTAGTTTAGAGTTGTTAGGGAATTAAGATAAGGTTTGGTGTATGGACCTGTTATGATAAGGGTGATGTTGAATAGAGTTACATTACGAGTTCTCAATAAAGATATAATTTGTTATGTTATCATAGAGTTTGAGATGGAATAAGATAGAATACATAAAGTTCTAGATAGAGTCTAAGAGTTTGAGTTTGAATAGATTTGATATGTTATAGTCTATAAATATGATGTAATTACCATATTCAATTAATACATTCTTTCTAGCCTTCTTTGAAATCTAATATGGTATCAGAGCCAAAGGTTCAACCTAGAGGCCTTTCAAATTGTTCCGATGTTTTTGGCGAGTGGCTAGCATCTTAGCCAACTGTAATTTGCCTTCTTGTTTAATTTAGTTTTCCATTCATATTTCTTGTTATAGTCTATTCTAGTTTAGTTCTACATTCACTTTTACTTTGGTTATATTTCTCGCATTCACCCATCTCCCCCACTCTCTAGTCCATCACCATCACCCACTATTCATTGTCTGTACATTGTCTGTACAAATGCTCAACCATCTATACACTGGGGGAGGTTGTCTTTGTCTTTGTAAATCATTTCCAAACACCCAAATTAGAGATTGTAATTATAGAGTTTCAAAAGGAATTGATATCATTTTCTATGGAAAAAAAAGGAACAGTTCTCAATGTAGAAAGATGTTGCTTCATATAACTGTTAGTGGGTCGTCTATGGTTCAGGATACAGGGTTGAGTCAAGTCGACCAATGTGGAGAAATTTCGGTTTTCCTCTTTACACCTACCTCATAGCACATTGAAGTTTCATATCTCACAACGAATATCTTCCGTACTTGAAATTGCCCCGTGTTTTCATTCATGGGGTGATGGTCCCAATACACAACTAAAGTGTTGTAACTTGTGAGTGAGTATGAGTAGAATTCTTTGAAGATAAAAAAAAAGCCCACTGAGGCATTTTTCGTTTTCGGCCCACAGTGGCCCATCTTTAGTGATACCTATTGAGGTTGTTTATTAACCCATGGTGGTTGTTGGCCCTTGTTGGCTTAGTTTGATATTGGCTGGATATGGCCCACTTTTAGATTAGCTTAAGAAGCTGACCCATAGAGGCACTTTATTAAGGTCTTTTCTTGGCCAATTTTCAGGTTGACCCATGGTTGGCCCATTGACAATTTTCACCATTAGCCCATGGAGGCTCTCTCTTAAGGAAGCAATAGGTACTCATCAGCATGCTATCAACACAATCGTGTCATCGTTAGTTTATCACAATAGAGTTGGAGATTTGGACACATCATCATAGGTCCTCATCATGTCATCATACATTCGACCATTATTTGTCATGTCATCATCATCATTTCTACATCTTCACAATAAGACACCATCAAGATCATCATTATCTACATAGCTATTGTCATATTCTGGGCATTTGTGATCAAACGCATGAAGATTTTATATCCCCTTGTGTTTGAGGGGGCGTATTAGAGAATTAAGATAAGGTTTGGTGTATGGACTGTTATGATAAGGGTGATGTTGAATAGAGTTGCATTACAAATTCTCAATAATATAGAATTTGTTACATTATCATAGAGTTTGAGATGGATTAAGATAGACTATATAAAGTCCTAGATAGAGTCTGAATTTGAGTTTGAGTTTGAATAGGTTTAATCTATTTGTCTATAAATATGATGTAATTACCAAATTCAATTAATGCATTCTTTCTAGCCTTCTATGAAATCTAATAAGAGTACAAATAGTAGTACTCTAACCGAATCCAATGAGGAACAGCGAAAATGATGAATAGAAGTGGGTGGATGGCTCAAGGAAGGAACAAGGAACAAAAGAAAACACTTCAAATTCAAATGTAGGTATATGAGCAGTGGTAGTGACAAATAGAAGTGCTCCGATTGGGTTTTAATCGAACAAAAGAAAAAACTTCAAGCAACGACAGTGACAAATAGCAGCGCTCCAACTGGGTTTTAATCAAACAAAAGAAAAAACTGTCAGTGCTCTGACGAGGTTTTAATCAAACGTATTCACTAGTGGCAATGCATATCCAACGAGGAGCACTAAAAATGACAAATAGCTGCGAGAGAATGAGTAGAGATGAGCTGATGGCTCAAGTAAGGAGCATTGAACAAAAAAACAACTCTTGTATACCAATTTTTGTGCATTTTGATCTACTTAGTAAGTTCAACTTTAAACATGTTAGGGGCCATGTGAGTTCCACACTAGATCCACGTCAATGAATTGTTGGGGGGAAATGGGAGGGCGTTGGGGGAAACATCAATTTTATCGCTTCCCCCAATGGTGAGTTCACGAAAATTGAGGCATGATATCAAAAAAAAACTTTCAAGTGATCTAGAAGGGTTTGACAATAATACCGAAAAGACATGATATCCAAAAAAAAACTTGTGACCAATCAATCAGTATCATAAATGTTGTAACCAATGGGATGTAATTATCAAAATTTGATGAGAATAAAAGTTATCATATTTTTATCCCTAAATATTCAGTCTTTTATACTTAATTAGTACTTAATTGGACTCATTATGCTTGTATTTCGATTCAGGGCATGAAAGAAAGTGTTAGGAGAAAAATAAGGCTAATCGGGTAATTTTGCATGGTTTCGGCGCCGTGTAGTAATTATGGGCATAACTCTTCCATCCGGACTCCGATTGAGATGATTCAAGATGCATTGGAAAGATAGGGAAAAAACTCTACAACTTTCATATTTTGAGTTTTGATAGATTCGGACTGCATCAAAGTCAAAATCGGGCCCGAAGTCTGAGAAAATTCGTAAGGAAGCCCAGTTCGCAGTAGAAGCCAATTCGTAGCAGAAGCCCAATTCACAGAGAAGCCTTGCAGCGGCCCAATTTGTTAAGGAACCCCAAAACGAATACAAGAATAAGAAACTACAAAGAGTCCTATCAGATTCAATTTTCTGATGTAATTCTAGAAAGATAAAAGAGGATATGATAGGATTAGATTTAAACTAATCATTAGGAATTAGGACTTTCTATTTTTGAGAAAGAACTCCAAAAAGGAGTTGGAAACAGCTTGATGAGACAAAAAATAACCCTATTTTTATCCCTAATATTCACTCTTTTACATTTATTTAGCACTTAAATGGACTCATTACTCTTGTATTTCGATTCAGGGCAACAAAGAAGGCAATTGGAAGAAAACATGGCAAATCGGGTGATTTTGCACAGTTTCGGCGATAGTCATTAATCTGGGCATAACTCTCAATTCCGAACTCCGAATTGGACAATTCAAGAAGCATTAGAAAGATGAAAGGAATGCCCACAACTTTTATGTTTTGGGTTTTTGCAGATTCAGTCACATCGAGTCCAAAACCAGGCCCAAAGTCGGAGCAAGTTCGTAGCTGGGCCCATTTCACAGCTGAAGCCCAACTCGTAGAAGAACATGGAAGCAGCCCAAGTTATCAGAGAAGCCCAACTCAAACGCGAGAGGCTAGAGTCCTAATTCAAATGTAATCTCCAATGAGGGAGAGAGTCTTATTAGATCTAAATTCTGAATGTAATCCTATAAAGATAAGAATGATGAGGATTAGATAAGAGATAGGATATGATTAGTTCAAAGAAGATCAGGACTCCCTTAAGATAAGATGATCTCGTAGAAGGAGTTGGAAAACAGCTATCTCCTTTGACTATATAAAGAGGGGGGGCGGACCAGCTCTAGCATCACTCAATCATCCAGCAATCAAGCATCAAGCAACTCAAGAATATCAGTTTAGCCATGGAGAAGCAAAGCATGGGGATTGCGTAGATCATGAGCAACTAAGCTTCCTTTTCTGGTTCAAGGGGGGAGGTTCGATTATGTCATTGTGAGGTTTTGTAGTTAATTTAAGTTCTTATTTTCTAATTCAAGTATTCATTGATTCTTGTGCATATTTTCATTGGATATTAATGTTAATTAGTCTAACAAATTGAATTAATGTTGATTTTCCTACTGCTATCCATGATTTCGGTGATCCGTAATTGTCACAAATAGTGGTACAAGTAGCAATTAGGTTAATATCTTTTTGGGTCAATTGTTCGTGACAGCCTTTGACCAATGTATTGACATGTTTTAACCTAAAGGGAATCGATGGAACAAAATTCAATAATTGCAGTTATCTCAATTATTGTTATTTTGGTTTAACTATTTTCACAAAGCTTAATGTTATCATTAATTAATATGGAGCGCTATCGTACCCAGTTGATTAAAGATAAGTGTTGATCGAATGCTGGGTTTGGTCAACTAATATAGGAAAACACAATGTTTATTATGGCTATCCTAATAAATCTAAGGTTAAATGCTTGAATTACAAGAATGTTGAAATTTACCTAGGATCGATGGCCAATCAACTCAACCCGAACGCTTGAACCAGAATTCGGTAAGACTGATTTTCTCTTGTTTGTTTAGTTTGTTATTGCTTTCTTATTCTTTTAATTTTAGTTATTAAATTTTTCCACTCAATTATATTATCCATTCGGCTAAGAGATTATTGATTAGCTCCCTGTGGGATTCGACCTAGTACTATTTTTACTACAAATACTTTATTGTGGGACTAGTATTAATTTTGAGGGCTTCGACAAACCCGTCACAGCCCTTCCTCCTAAAGCAATCAATCAAACAATCAAGGGAGCAAGGAGAAATCCTCCAAGAGAGATTCAGCCTCCAAGGAAGCAGTCAGCAACTCAGGAGGAGAAGAAAGGCGACGAAGAGGAGAATTGAAGATTCAAGGGCGAGGAGTTCCCCTCAAACTAAATTTTATTATTCAATTTCACTTATGTTTAATCTAAATTTTATCATTGGAATGATTCTTTTCATTAATAATGAGTAGCTAAATTTCTTGATCTATGATTTGGATGTAGTCTTTTGATTTGCCTATGATAGACTTTGTTTAATTGATTGGGTCGTTGATTGTTGGGATTTATCTTTTATCTTAGGGCTTAATGCTAGAAATTAATTGGCCATTAATTTCTTGAACTAAGGTATTGTGTGAAGTAGTGAGAGTGGAAGCATAATACTAGTTCATTGAGATAATTGACCTAGGGTATGTGTTGCTTAGAGATAAGAATACTCTTTTGTGATTGTTAAACTGATTTCATTGATCTTAATGGGTTTGTGTTCATTGTCTGTGATCACGAGAGTAGACACGTGGTTAGCATAAACACATGTATTGTATCTTGAGAAAGAACTTCATATAATTTAGGGAAATCTAGTCATAAATTCCTACAACGATAACCCAATATAAGAAAACATAAGTATGTCATAGGTAATCATTTGATGAAACTCGAATCCTAGGCTTTTTATAATATTCTGAATTAAACCTATTTACTTGCATTATCATTTCTTTAATTTGGCTTGAGAATTGAATTTCTAATTTCTAAATAATAGAGAAATCTTAAAATTTGGTACTTGACAACACCTTCCCTGTGGGATCGACACTCTATTCACACACTATTACTTGCCCACGATCTGTATACTTGCAGAAAACGTACAACAAAATTCAAAGGTGGATTTTGATTGGTCAAAGCTCTCCCAGTACCATGTCTTTTCCGACATCATAAATGTTTCCATTTTATTTTTTCGACTAAACTATAGTGTTATACTATAAAGAGTTCCTTTTTTTTATTATTATTTGCATTCAAACTTTAAAATTCCTAGAGTGGCCATCAACCCAATGAAGCACATGAACGAAAAACTTGGCTAAAAAGAGGGAACATGAAATATGAATTCCAATGTTTAATGGCTTCAGATTTCGGATTTCGGATTTCCTTTCACAAAATAAGCTTTAACTTTCATATATAAAAAAGGGAAAATTCCACTTAGTACCCGAACTTTGGGAGTAGTGTCAAGTTAGTACCAAACTTTCAAATGTGATATTACAATAACTTTCAAAAAATGTCAAATTGGTCCAAAACTTAAGGGGCGTTAAATATCATACAAAAGGACAAAAATGCCCTTCACCTATCATCTAATTTTTTTATGATTGGTATTCGATCTCTAACCAATAACCACCTCTGATATCCGATCTCCAACCAGCATTCACATCAACTATGGAAATATAAAAATGAACAAATAATTTTTTAATTGACAATCATGAAAGGAATCTCATTCATTGAAGATAGAAAAAGTCATCAGAATTTGCATTTTCTGAAACATGATGCTGATTGCAAACCCAACAACCACAAGTAGAACACCCCATCTGACCAAGATTGGTATGTATCTTCAGTAAAAAGGAAATCCTTGCTGTTTGTGAACAACATGTCAAACCCAGCGACTGACAGATTTCCCTTATCCTTTCAGGGAGCAGTGATTACAGGGTGATCTTTCTCTTTCATGGAAGTAAGCTGCTCATAGAGGTCATTCAGCTTCTGCTGCATGCTGGATAGAACTTGATCCTGAAAACCAGATCAAACAACAAAGTGGGCCACCAGAGCTTCTTCGTTTGTGTAATAAAATTCGAAGGCTAATAAACTATCGAAATAAAAAGGCGCAAAAAAAACTGAATCATGATTCATGATAAGTTCAGCAACTAGAGATTAATAGAAGTAAATTATTTGGAAAGGGCTAATGAACTTCATATAGATTATAGAGAAGTAATGTGAATGCCTAGATTGCAATTATGAATCTCAAACAAAATTCAAACTTTGTTTTAGGAAAAATGTTCAAATTTGTTTAAAAACATTTAGAATCAATGAAACAAAATTCAGAGATAGAAGCCCACTAAATTGAACCCTTACCTTAACAAAAAAACCGTTAATAAACAAGCAGTGGAAGAAAAATAAATGCATAGCAAAACAAAAGCAAACTAATTAATTAATACAAGCTTATATTACGCACTCTAAGATCTACATATCTTCGCAGCTGTCATATCTGACGAGATTTCTTTAAGTTTGTCCTCAACGGCAACGGCGACGATGGCAACAATTAAGATCCGACGAATGGGTTTAAAGAACTCCCAAGCCAGGCCCTCTTCTCCACTCAATTTACCTCCAATGGTTTTAACCGAGTTGGCTTCCTCTGCTCCAATAAGACGACCTTGGAGGGACACCCAACAGAGTTGCTGAGCTACCAATGGGGTGGCTTGGCTCATTGAAATGGGTTGAAAGCCGGTGAGGCGAGGGCGTGATTGACGGTAGGGGCGTATTGGGCATTTCAATACTTGTTTTTTTACTTTTTTTTTTTAACTGGTTCAGGAGAGCCGGTCTAGGACCCCTCCATCTCATGAACTGGTCAAACCCCCGATACACCCATTATAGGGGCGTATCGGAAGGGTCCCGGAACAATACGTATCAGTCGATGCGGACTGATACGTAACGATACTTTGAACCTTGCATAGTACTCGAGACACCTCAACCAGTTCAGTATAATGGTAGAAGACAATGAACAGTGTCTTCTTTTGAATGGTAGTTTTAATATTTTCAAAAATTTAAATTGCACATGGCATCACGTGATCAGATAAGGTTAAATACCCAGAGACTAACTTAACACTTTTTGAAAGTCCGAGCACTACAGTGACATGTTTGAAAATTCACATACTAAGTTCACAGTACTTCCAAAGTTCAGGGTACTAAAGTAGAATTTTCCCTAAAAAAATGACGCTAACTTTGCAGCCCACCTCATGGAGTCACAGACAGCCCTTCTACTAAACATCTCACTCAATTTGAAAAGAGTATAAATACAAATATATACCATACAAAATAATACCAAATACAATGTTTTGTATTATATTAATCCTTTAAAACTGAGCCTTAATAGCCCAACTTCGCAGGCCCAGAGTCGAGCAAGTAGGATATCCTATTTGAACAAGTTTTTCTCTGCATCGAGTTTGGGCCGGCCCTCTAAATTTTTATACGTAATTGGGCTCAAACCCATATATGAGCCTTACGATCCTGCTGTCAGATATAGTCGGTCCATTACATC
Organism: Nelumbo lutea; assembly: GCF_056320005.1. Classification (NCBI taxonomy): domain Eukaryota; kingdom Viridiplantae; phylum Streptophyta; class Magnoliopsida; order Proteales; family Nelumbonaceae; genus Nelumbo; species Nelumbo lutea. The sequence goes on from NC_142684.1 coordinate 115,800,935, forward strand.
TAGATTTTATCCAGAGACCAGAGTAAAGGCGCGCATTTGCGTCATATTCTAAGTTTACTTTGTGGGTATTTGATTATCGAAACAAACTCTTCTTTTTGTTTAAGATGGTGTAGAAGACTGGAGTAATATGAACTTCATCTAGAACTGAAGCTGTTGATGAGTTAGGTGCAAAGAAAATCGATAAATTCATATCCTGGTAAAAAAGATGACATTATCCTCCTTAGGGTGTATTTGATTTGGAAGAAAACGTAAAGAAAGGAAAGAAATGGTAAATAAAACTTGTACCAATAGATTAATGGTAGTAGCTGTGTCATGGCTATTTGGATGAATCAGGATTTGCTCACAGTACGGGAACCGAGATGTTCCTGATGTACAGTTGAGACATGTTGTAAGGTCAGTGAGGAATAGATCTGAATTCTATTTGGGTTTGCACGTGCCACTATAGTTCATAAGGACTAATGCCCACTCTATTTTTCATAAGCTGGTTAGTGCATTAGATTGTGTTTAGTTGCAATGCAAATAAGTTTGCACTGATGCAAAATCATGACTGTGCAAATTATTTGAGTGTAAATTCTGACCTGTTTCAAATTTTAGCTTATTTTGTTTGATTGAATTACAAATGAAGTAAATTAAGACATGAATCAAAATAAAATAAAAGTCAAAATAAAATTAAACAAGAATTTGCAATTTTTACATTTGCACTCCCATGCATTTATATTAGTACAAATAAATTTGTACCGCAACCAAACACAGCTTTAATGTCCATCTCTTGGAAGTATTGGTTATTTCTTCTTTTTTTTTTGTGATTTAATTTTGCTTCTTTTAAGAAGCATTTATTGCTTAATAATCCCAAATAGGAATGAAAACGGGTAGGGTATCTCTGAAAATTTCTCTTCCCATCATTGAACCCACTTATTACTCTTGATTCCAAATCCGTCCCAAACCCATTTAACTTTTCATCCTGATTTTCCAAAGCCGTTATTATAACATTTTTCAAATTTGAAATTCAAATTCAATCACCTTAATTAATGCTTATTAAACTAATCGTAATTGACTTTCTTTAACACTAATTTACCATAATTGACTCTATAGCTAACGTTTAAGGCACCGCTTATAATACTAATTATCTCTATCTCATATTAATTCCATTTAGGTTTCTAAAACTATTTTGACAACTAGACCACTCCATGTTATCTTGCTAAATGAGCATTGATAAGGAACCATATTATATCCATTTGCAAATACCTAGGTATTTAGCTATAATCATACTAGCTCTAAATGTTTTAGACTCTATAAACTCAATTATCCACTTAAGAGCTTTTTTATGATTACTTTCAAAAGTGAATTTAATATTTCTACTATGACATCACCATCATTTATTAAACATAACTTATTTTAATCTTATAACCTTTTAAATGATCATAATAGGCATATCAGTTTGTTATACCAATTTTTCCTTGGGATAATCATAGATACATAAACTATTAATTAAATTTCTTATTTTCATGTATGATGAGGGTGGATTTGGCCCTCCAATGATATTGTGATACATGGCACCTCGGAACAATTAGGTGACACCCGGAATCACTTAGGCAACAACTTGCCTTAGCCAAGTTGATGGTGTCCCACCTAGCGACCTGGCCCAGGCGTGACCTTGCAACTTAGCACAAGCGCCGACCTAGCGACCTGCGAGACGTGCTCGTCGACAAATTCGGCATGCATATCCTAACACTCTCACGATCCTTGGAAGTTGGCCCACGTGCCGAACGATTCGGAGGGTGGTCAACGTGCATGGCGGTTGCCTCTGAGAATCTCGGACCACTTAGGTGGCTTCTTGGAAAACTCGGATATGGTGCATGAAGCCCACGCCAAACAATTCCTATATAAAGGCACCAACCCCAATGACATGAGGGGCGCATATAAGCATATTCTAGCTCTCATACTTTGTGATTTTTGGCTCACAGTCTATTATGAGACTACTGACTTAAGCATCGGAGCAACCTCGCTAGGTTAGCCACCTCAGGTCCACTGACATTGATTCCTTGCAGGTCTCTAAAGAACTACGAAGCTCAACAATCAATCCATCTCACCACCAGGCAGCTCGGCCCTCTAATCTGCTCGACACCTAATAGGCAGTTCAACACTTTGGTCAGCTCATCACCTAACCTGCCCAGCTCAGCCCAGTTAACTCGGCACCTAATCTGCCCCCAGCTCGGCATCCAGGTCCTCATCCAGCAAAAGTTCACTTCGGCCTCTAAGTCATCAGCCACTTGGAAGCAAACCAAATGACTTAGCACAAAAAATTGATACATCACCAAAACTTGATTCGTCAATTGGCACCATCTGTGGGAAACGCTACAAAAAGCTAAGTTCTCATCCTCCGAAAGGCTAAGTCCTCTTCTTCCAGAAAGCTAAGTTCTCACCTTTTAGAAACTAAAAGCTCTCACTTTCTAGTTACCATTTTTTTTGAACTCAAAGACTATGCAGGAAGTTGATGGCCAACAGACTAAGCAGCTCTACCAACTTTATTTCAACTCGGATAAAGCCTCATCAGTCCTCTTCGCGAGGTACCCTCTACAAAGATGAGCTCTTCTTGGTTTCCGCGGGAGTAGGCGGCCAACAGACTGCATGGACGCCCCTACCGGTCGAGCCTTCCAAGGCTCCTGTGTGAGCTGGTGACCTAAAGTCAGTAGTGTTGCCCCTGTAGGTCGAGTTCCTAGTAGCTTCTTGTAGGAGTGGGTAACTGACGTTACTAACAAGGCTGATGCAGTGCAGCCGTAGCTCTAAGGTGTTGAGCTAATAAAAGACCTCGGCACCACATAAGACCAAGTCACCTCTTCGGCATGGGCAAAATCAAAGATCAAGGAGAGTGGACTACGAGTCGCTCCCAGAGCCTAAGGCTAAAGTGTCGAACTGACAAAAGACCTCGGCACCACATAAGAACCAGTCGCCTCTTCGATATGGGCAAAATCAAAGATCAAGGATAGTGGGCTACGAGTCGCTCCCAGAGCCTAAGGGCTAAAGCGCCGAACTAGCAAAGACTTCGGCACCACATAAGACCCAGTCGCCTCTACGACATGGGCAAAATCAAGGGTAAGGAGAGTGGTCTACGAGTCGCTCCCAGAGCCTAAGGAATTGAATTGATGCTTACGAGCTCATCGAATTAGTCATTTCAAGCCAAAAGGAGCAATCTACTCCCTTCGTCGAGTTACTTTCAGCTTGGGAGTGGGGGGCAAATGATGAGGGTGGATTTGTCCCTCCAATGATATTGTGACACATGGCACCTTAGAACAATTAGGTGACACCCGGAGCCACTTAGGCAACAACTTGCCTTAGCCAAGTTGATGGTGTCCCACTTGGCTACTTGGCCTAGGCGCGACCTGATAGCCTGGCCCAGGCGCGAACTGGTGGCCTGGCCTAGGCGTGAACTGGCGGCCTTGCCCAGGCGCGACCTTGCGGCCTGGCACTGGCGCTGACCTGACGACCTGCGAGACGTGCTCGCCGACAAATTCAGCATGCATATCCTAACACTCTCATGATCCTTGAAAGTTGGCCCATGTACCGAATGATCTGGAGGGTGGTCAATGTGCATGGCAGTTGCCTCCGGGAATCTCCGACCACTTAGGTGACTTCTCAGAAATCTTGGATATGGTGCGTGAAGCCACGCCAAACAATGTCTATATAAAGGCACCAACCCCAATGACATGAGGGGGGCATATAAGCATATTCTAGCTCTCATACTTTGTGATTTTTAGCTCGCAGTCTATTGTGAGACTACTGACTTAAGCATCGGAGCAACTTCGCTGGGTTAGCCACCCCAGGTCCACTGACATTGATTCCTTGCAGGTCTCTAAAGAACTACGAAGCTCAACAATCAATCCATCTCACCACCAGGCAGCTCGGCCCTCTGGTCAGCTCGACAACTAATAGGCAGCTCGGCCCTCTGGTCAGCTCGGCACCTAATAGGCAACTTTGCACTCTAGTCAGCTCATCACCTAACCTGCCTAGCTTGGCCCAATCAACTCGTCACCTAACCTGCCTAGCTTGGCCCAATCAACTCGTCACCTAACCTGCCTAGCTTGGCCCAATCAGTTCAGCACCTAACCTACCAAGCTCGGCCCAGTTAACTCAGCACCTAATCTGCCCCCAGCTTGACATCCAGGTCCTTATCCAGCAAAAGTTTGCTTCGGCCTCTGATACATCACCAAAAACTGATTCGTCAATGTATATTAGAGCTGTACATTATATGTAATACACATATTTTTAATATCTATTTGAAATTTCATGGTGTATCCATATGTATTTTGATTTTTTCTCAATGTACTTATTTGTATCAAAAGCATATCCAAAATCTAGATGCATTTCTCTAAGTTGCCTCTTTAATATTCTTTGCATTTGTTGGTACTTTGAATATTGAACCTAAGTAAAATGTGATGTCCATCTTAAGTGGAAATTGTTATAATAGGCTAGTGCTAAAGATGCTTCTCATAGGATACAAGTGCAAGGGCTTGAATCCTATCTTAATTCCTTTTTACTATGTATATTACTTCTTATAAAATATATAAGATATATTTAATAAACATATATACGGGTTTATAAACAGTTATTGGGAGCAAAATACATTCTAAATATAATTGGGTTCAAGTACCAGGTACCCTAAGGTCAAAACCCAAATCTGTCCCAAACCCTATAGGGTTTTGACAAACGAGTCCTGATGGTGTGCGATTTGATGCTCCCTGTTGATGAACAGTTTGGACGTTGAACTGAGTAGGTTGCCTGGTCGAGCAAAAAGAAGAGAGAGATCAGAGTGTCTGGGTTTCTTTACTTGAGGTGGGCAATCTAATGCTTAAGTTAGCGATAAGTTTTTGGAGAGCTAGTATGCTTGAGATCTAAATCACGCGTACCTTTTTTGTGAGTGGGGATGCATTTATATAGACTAGTTACTGTGAGACTCATGAAGCATGTTTGAGATCTCCAGCCCATCTAATTCAGAGGTTGTTTTACTCCTAAAGATGAACTCCGCGTAAGCGGGTAATGTTTATGCAATTGCGTCCGAAGCGGGCAGGTGATAACCGACTTCTTCCAAGTCAAAAATAATACTCCACCATAGAAGAGGTCATTCGGCACGTCAAGCAAGTCACTAGCTGAACTTGGGTCAAGTCGGCGAAAGTAGGTCCACCTCTTACACTAGCCTAACGTTTTGTCCGACCGATCACAGTTTGGTTTGCCGAGGTGGTTCCGAGGTCGAGAGGTGGCTGCGAGGTGTCCGAGGTGCACCCGAAGTTTACTTACCTGGTGTTGAGCTGTCAACTGACTGTTCTAAGGTGCTACGTGTTATCACATTACTGGAGGGCCAAATCTCCCCTCATTAATTGCCCCCCACTCCCAAATCAATGTCAGTTTAGCAAAGGGAGTAGCTCGTAATCAATCTTTGGCTCGTGGTGATTCGCTCGGTCAATTCGCAAATCACTCAGCTTGTTTGCCCAACTTGGATTAAGGGCAAGCTAATGTGAGACAAAATTCGAATTTCAAATTTCAAATGGGGCGTGCAAGTTGGATGTGGAAATTTTAAAATTCAAATTCATCCATGAGCGGCGTGTCCTTCTAGACCATCGATCTATCATCGTGTCGCCTCGTCTGTCAATTTTCCACGCCCAAGGCTATAAATAGGGGGTCCCTGCAGGGGCCCCATTTGTATGTTTTGAGATTTCCATCGAGAGAGTGGGGCAAGCGATTGGAGGAGAATTCTATTAGGAGATTGTTGTCAATTCGGTAGGTGAAATCCAGATGGGCGAGGTCAATTTCTGCTTTCCAAAAAGCTAGTGAATCTTTTTTCCCTCTTTTAGGCATGTCCTTGAGTGAGTTGGAAGGGGACCTCAACACGAGATCAGTAAGGTTCCCACATTGGGGCTCAACTTCTCGATAGGAGCCAGAGGCCAGCTCCCAGTTCGGTCCTAGTAAGCTAAGCAAGGAGGAAATCATCGGTTTAGCATCTACGTTCCACATCCCAAATGAGTTCAACAATATTCAGCTCAGCCTAGACCAATTCCCTTAGAGTCATGGTTGAGGTGAAGTTTGTGTCTTCGAGGAGGTGTTGGTCGCCAGCCTCCGATTTCCTCTTCACCCATTCATTGTTGAGTGCTCTCTCTATGGTATTTCTTTGGGGAAACTTCACCCAAATGCCATCAGGACCCTCGTGGGGACAATTTCTCTTAGCTACCATCTTGACTTTCCTCTTGACATAGATGTCTTCTCGGGGCTGTGTAGTATAAAGAAGGTTCCCAATGAGCCCTACTATTTTTACTTGTCTTTTCGTTGAGGTTATAAGTATCTGGGAGGTTTTCCCATGAAAGTCAAGGACTGGAAGAATTGATACTTCTTTTCTCGGGAGGTTGGTTGGCCTATGGACACCTGATAACTCTGTATTTTGATGCACATCATTTCAGGGGTATTTTCAGCCTTACAATAGTAAAAGTATGTCTTTTTCCCAATTAAATTCATTGTTGTGACCTCTGAGGGTTTCTGTGCAAATTTTGGGGAAAACTGGGGAGTTTTCATGGCTGAAATGCAAATTTTGGAAACTTAGTGTGAAGTCCAGCTGAGAGAGGGGATGTTTTTGTGAAAAACTGAAAGTAGGAGGGCGCCTCCAAGCTGCTAAGTCCAGTTTGGTGCCCCTCCTATTGTATTAGCATGTTCCCCACGCCATAGCAAACCCTAGGGCGCCTTTTAACCCATTCTTTTCACTCTTAACAAACCCTAGCCACCCCTAACTGCTAAATCCTCACCTTCCATCTCTTCTAATCTCCACCATTCATTCCAGGGCACTCTCTTTTTAGCATTCTAACCCTAGGAGCCACCTGACTTCTAATCTTCACCATTCAGCCTTTAGCCATTAAATCTCAGCCTTACATAATATTGGGCACCTTCTCATTTTCTTCTCAGCCTTAGGATCACCCTATAACCATCCTAACCCTTCATTCTAAACCCTAGGGCACCCATATTTTTGCTAAAACCCAACTGCCGCCCCCTCTTTCTCTCTAATTCTAGTTATATCCACCATTCTCTATAAAAAGGACCCTAGGGGCCTTGGAGAAGGGGTTGGTCAATTCATCTAGTTACAAGGCTATGGTTTCTTGAGAGGTTCAAGGGTTGTAAAAGGGAATGATACCCAGTTCTTGTCAGGAGTGGTTCCTGCAAGATGTTCAACCAATCTGCAACTACCGCCACTGGATCTGATCAACCACTCTTTTATTTTCTGTTATTTTTATTTTTGCATTCTTTTAGATTTAATTCTTGTTCATTTCTATGTATTGCATATCCGATTTCGTCCGGTTCAAGGCTAAGGTGTCTCGAGGGATTCGAGGGTTGTAGAAAAGAAGGATGCCCGGTTCTTGTCAGGAGGGGTTCCTGCAAGCTGTCTGGCCGATCTGCAACTACCACCACTGGATCTGAATTCTGGATCAACTTTGTTTATTTCTTTTATTTCTTTTGTTGATTTCCGCACTTTGTTAAATTCTGAATTTTGGTTATTGTTTTTGTTTAATTCCAAATCATTTAATTTCAGCAATAATAGATTTTATTTTCTTATTTCCTACAATTCTCGATTATATTCTCTTGTCCGGATCTAAGTACGTATTAATTTTTCCCTCGCTTCCCTAAGGATATGACCCATTCTCATCCCTTTACTGCATTAGTAGTTTGGGAATCGGAAAAATTTTATAAATGTTTAAACCGGTGTTCCAAAGTGCTTAATGACACGCTTCTGGACACACTAAGTTTTTGGCGTCGTTGCCAAGGAAGCAATAGAGAATTTTTTTTTTTTTACTTTTTCTGGATTTGTTTCATTATTTTTTTTATTTTTGTTTTATTACTTGATCCATTATCTTAGTTTAATTCTTGTTTCTCTTTGATTCTACAGGACGGAAAAGCGAAAGGTGGGGTACCGGAGCGTTACGAGACTATAGCAGAGAAGAGAAGAGAAGAGAAGAAAATTTGGATTGTGTTTCAGGTGTAATCATCCCATTTAGTTTTAATTTTTTTATTTTTATTTTTGAAATGTTTTTTTGTTGAATAGTGATTTTCAAATTTTTAATTAATTTTTTAGATCCGATTTATTCTTTTAGTATTATTTCTCTTCCATTTTGTTTCTAGATCTATTTTTCTTTCTTTATTTTAATTTCTTGTTCGAATTTTTGTCTTATTAGGTTTGTGTTTTTCTTTTATTTCAAAAACAACATAAAACTTTTTTTTTGTTTATTTTATTTTATTTTATTTATTGCCGCATAATTTTCTTTTATTTATTTTATTTTTGGTTTAACTTTAGAATAGTAATTTTCTTGTTAGAATTTATTTTGGTAGTAGTTAATTTCTTTTTTAGCGTAATTATTTCTTTTATTCTCTATTTGTTATAATTATTTGTTGCCTTATTTAGTTCCATTTTTTAGTTATTCAATTAAATAATCAATTGCTAACTAGGAAATTGTCCAAATTTTTAAATTTTGAATTTTAATTTCAAATTTAAATTTAAAGTGCGTCTGAACTAATTTAGCTTGTCGTTAGCACTTATCGTACATCTGAACTAATTTCAGTGTGCCCGCCTTCATCGTGGGTTAGTAGTAGCCCTGTCGTAGCGCTTTCTAGGCTAGTGCCCTACCCCACAGGTGTCCTCCACAAAGACCTTTGTGGATCTCGCATAGCTACTAGCTCTCTTCAGTTGGGCGCAAGCAACACAGGTAGGAGAATGCGAACAACCTACAATACAATTACTCACCAATGATTACATAATGAGCTAACTATCTTTCTACCCTCCGAGCCACATTGCGTTCTATAGGCAACGTCCTGTCGTACAAATAGTCAATGAAAGGATCCATCCAGCTCGGCTTTGCAACCAAAATAGGAGCATCCTCTTCTACCACCCTCACTATGCTAGGTCGTGGCAGGTCTTCAATGTAGATGGTCCTCTTCGTAGTGTTCGTTGCACTAGCTAGCTTTGAGAGCACATCGACTTCGGTGTTTTTGGAACTCGACACTTGTTGGATGTACCAAGAGTGGAAGTTGGGCAGGAGCTCTCTAACCTTGGCCAAATAGGCCAGCATGGCAGGCTCCCAGGCCTCATATTGCCCATTCACTTGGTTTACCACTAGGTGTGAGTCACTACACACCACGAGATGTTTTGCACCAACCTCTTTCGCTAGCGATAGCCCAGCTATCAGCGCCTCATACTTAGCTTCATTATTCGATGCTTGGAACGTGAATCGGAGAGTATACTCCAGCTTCACCTCGTTGGGTTCATAGAGGATTAACCCAACTCTATTTCCACGCTAGTTGGACGAGTCGTCCACATGGAGGATCTAGGGCTCTTCGTCCCAAGGTGGGGTGGGTGCCGCAGTAGTTGATGCCTCCGAGGTGGTCATGGGCTTGGCAAATTCGACGTGTTGAACATGCACTAGGCGACGAAGTCGACCAAGACCTATACCTTGACTGCTGGGCACATCTCGAACTGGATGTCATAGTCACTAAGCTTGATGGTCCACTTTGTTAGCCTACCTGAGACCTCAAGCTTCTAGAGGACTTGCCTCAATTGGTTAAGACCATGATGGTATGGGCCTAGAAGTAAGGGCGCAGGTACCTAGCCTCTGTGGCATACAAGACTTTACTCACGTAGTAGATAAGTCATTTCACTCTGTCCACCTCAGTAGTTAGGACCAAGATGACTACCTCGTCACTTGTAAAGAGATAGAGGTTGAGCTCATCCCCGGTTTCTGGTCTAGTTAACAAAGGTGGCGAACTGAGGTACCTCTTAAGCTCGTCAAACACAAGTTGGCACCACCCAGCCGACTTAGACATAAACCAGTTCAGGGCGGCTATCCGTCCTATTAGCCTTTGAACTTCTTTAATCGACCTAGGGGGTCTCATATCTAAGATGGCCTGAATTTTATCCCGGTTGGATTCGATGCCACATCGGTTTACTATATACCCGAGGAACTTGTCTGATGTGACCCCGAAGACACACTTGTTTGGGTTGAGCTTCATGTTGTATTTTCTTAGCATATTAAAAACGTTGTTCGGTTAAAAAATTAGAGAGTACGAAAATTGAGTTTTGACAACCATATCATCAATGTAAACTTCAATTTTATTGCCAATTAACTCAAAAAATATTTTATCTACAAGACACTAGTAGGTTGCCCCAGTGCTTTTCAAGCCAAATGGCATCACTTTATAACAATAAAGGCTTGTTTTAGTTACAAATGTTGTCTTCTCCTAATCGGTTGGATCCATCTGGATATGGTTGTAACCGGAATAGGCACCCATAAAGCTCAACAGCTCAAACCCTAAAGTCACATCTATTGGGCGGTCAATCCTAGGGAGTGGAAAGATGTCCTTTGGGCAGGCTCGTTTGAGGTTGGTGTAGTTGATGCACATGCACCACTTACCATTGGCTTTCTTTATGAGAACTAGGTTAGTAATCCAACTTGGGTATTGGACCTCTCTAATAAAGTTTTCTATGAGGAGCTTTCCTACCTCCTCATCTACTATCCTCTACCGCTCCTGGGCAAGGTTCTTCTTCCTCTATTGAACTGGTTTGACTAAAGGGTCAACATTTAGCCTATGAGTTATGACAAAGGGATCTAGGCCGGGCATTTCTACTTCCAACCAAGCAAAAACATCTATGATTTTAATTAAAAAACTTACTAGGTCAGAGTGCAATGGTCCTATGGGGCGAGCTCTGATTTGTACCATCTTCTCGGGGTCAGTATCTGAGACTGGCACCTAGACGGTGTCCTCCATGGGGTGAGCTCTCTCACCACTGTTCTCCGGAGGCGGCTCCAAGTTGATGTCAATGGCTTGCTTTCCTTTGCCCTTTAGTGTGGCCACATAGCACTTGTGAGACTCGAGTTGATCACCTCGCACCACTCCTACTCCATGATATGTCGAAAACTTCATCTATAAAAAGTAGGTCGGCACTACCACTCAGATGGTGTGCAAGATAAGTTGGCCCAAAATGGTGTTGTTGGGAGATGGGGTCACACCCACTAGAAAATCATGATCAAAGCGTACTAAGTTCGGTGATGATCCCATTGTTATTGGCACTCTCACCCGACCAAGGGGTTGGACCACTTCTCCACTAAAGTTGACCAGGGGATGTCAGTCGACTATAGGTCCTTCCTCTCCAGCTCCTATCGTTCGAATGTCTCCAAGAAGATGATATCGTCCAAGCTTCTAGAGTCCACCAAAACCCGCTTTACCTCAAAGTCGTTTATGACTAACTTGACTACGAGGGCATCATCGTGCGGATATTGGATCCCACAAGCGGTGTCCTCGGTGAAGTGAATCACTTCCTCCGCGTGAGGGTGCTTTGGTGGGTTCTCATCCTCATTCTTGAGCTCTCGAACTGAGTTTTTTCCTCCCAAGGTGTTACATCCTACCATTGTGGACCCTCCCGTGAACATGTTGATAACACCACAGATGGCCGCTCTACTAGTGGTGGGTCTCAGGGAGGTTGGTCCCTGTTCTAGTCCCTGCTCGACTATGGTACTTCGCTTGGTTGGTTGACAGGTCGGCTTCAGTCCTCTTACTTAATGAACTACTTCAAGTAACCTTGGTGGATAAACTCCTCAATCTCATCCTTGGGATTATGATAATTCTCGGTGTCATGGCAGATGTCTCGATAGAAGTGGCAATATTTGTTGGGGTTCCCGGTAGGGGGTCTCATCTCATCCGAGGTGGCCATCTAACATACCTAACCATCTTGATTTGCATTGCAATTTATCCCCTCTTCACATTCAGCGATGTAGTTATGGTTTTGGACGGGAGGGGTGCAAGAATGCTGACCCCAGGATCTATTGCTTCTGTGTAGTGACCTGCTGCGACGGTTGCTGGGGAACCTGTTGTGCCTTGGTGACTTGCTCTTTCGTCGTTGTTTGCTTCTCCCTGGCTCGTCTTCTGACCTCTTCCGTTTGTTGCTCAGCTCCAACTAGGATCCAAGCGCTTCATCGGCCTTCGGTGAGATGGACGACTGGGTCAAGGTTGGGAATCTGAAGTGCTTCCATGTTGAACCATTTGATGTAGTCTCGAAGCTTCTCATCAGGTCGTTAGATGACATTGAGCAGGCAAGTCATGGGCTTCAGACATCGCTTACTTGTAGCAAAGTGTGTAGTAAATAGGTCGATGAACTGGTTCCAACTTTTAATGGAGCATGCGGCCAACCTCGAGTACCACATTCGAGTTGTGCCCTAGAAGGTGGTCGGGAAGGCCATGCAAAGGCTTGCATCATTTGCTTTGTGTAGCTGCATCAAGGCTTGGAAGCTGTCGGGTAGTCTACCGGGTTGGTTGTCCCGTCGTAGGATTCCAGAATAGGGGCCTTGAAGTCTTTTGGCTATGGGGCCATTAGGATCTTAATAGCCAGTGGCGAAGTAGCTTCCTTCTCTTCTTTCTTCTCCACCTCCCCGTTGTCATTTACAGCAAGGCAGCTTCTTCCTAGGGCGCGGCATGTGTGTTTTTGGCACCTTCTCTGCGGCCCTTTGGTTGAGCTAGTGGCTTCGGTCCCGATTGGTGCATGGCCCGACTTAGTTCGTCAATCGGGACCTAGTCTTGGTTGTCGGAGCAACGAGGTGGAATAGGTACTAGGTTCTAATTCTGATCGTCGGGCTTCTAGTTCTGGTTCTAACCGTTCTTCTACCCAGTGACCTGATCTTGCTGTTGTTGTTGTTGTTGCTGTTGCATCTCTACTAGGGCAACAAAACGTCCTTCCCATGTCCTCATCTATAGTTTTATCCCACAAATGCACTGTATCAACTCATTGAATTGGTGTGCATCGATCCCAACAGAAATTGCTAAGGGCTTGACTGGCGGGAGAGGCATGCTCACATTGTGTAGAGGAAAGTTGGGATTCTGCATGACGGAGACACCTGGTAGGGTCAAGGGCACGATAAACTACCCAATAGTCACAGAGAAGATCTCAGGGTGCATAGTGGGTTGGTCTTGCCCCCCTGTGACCGAGTTGTTGTTAACAGGGTTGTTGACTGGAGTGTTACTGGGAGATGCCATTGAAGACGTACTTGGAAAGAAAGTGTGAGAGTACGGCTCGAACGTTGGGCTAAGCAGGTTGCCTGGTCGAGCTGCAAGAAGAGAGAGATCAGTGTTCGGGTTTCTTTACCCAGGGTGGGCACTCCGATCCTTAAGTTAGCGGTAAATTCTTTGAGAGCTATAAAGGGAGAGGTAGTATGCTTGAGAGCTAAATTGGGCGTAGCTTTTTTGTGAGTGGGGATGCCTTTAGATAGGCTAACTGTCGTGAGACTCACAGAGCGGGTCCAAGATCTCTGGCCCATTTGATTTGGAGGCAGTTGCATGGCCAAAGATGAACTCCACGTAAACAGGTAATGTCTATCTAGTTGTGTCTGAAACGAGCAAGGTGATAACCGGCTTCTTCCAACATGGCGTCATGATCCCTAGAAAATCGGAAACAACACTCCGGCTGTAAAGGAGGCCACTTGTCACATTAGGCAAGTTGCCTCTTACGCCAAACCACCCCTCATCAAGTCCTATTAGGGTCGGGACAGGTTGGGTACCCAAAAATTCTCACAAAATTACCACCCCTTACCCCATGCTAAAATATTGAAAAATGCAACAACCAACATTCTATTACAAAGAAAACAAGAGTCTAAAACCTAAAGCATAAGATTCCGGTTTTGTGTAACAAGTAATTGGCGACACAATCTTTACCATTAAGCAAGATTCCAATTTTGTGTCCAAATGCCATTTAGAGGTGTGGCGTCAAAAAAAATGCCACTTAGAGGTGGTGTTAAGAATTTAAAAGTTGAGTTTTAGACTCGTTGAGTAGGCAATACTGATAAAGAGTAATTAACGCCTTTTGGGAAATTAAATAAGCATGCATGAATGCTGCTGCATGAGACCACACATGTATGTAAATATGTATTACCCTAATTAATTAAGGTTCAGCAGATCCCAACCCGTACGCATTAGCATTACCCTAATTAGTGCTCCTTCTCCTTCTTGTAGTGGAGTTTTTTTAGTTGAAGTGCTATATATCAATCTCTCAATTTCCTACCATTTATGATTCACCAAAACAAATCAAATTAACCTAGTAGAGATAATCGAATGCTTTTATGAAGAATGAAAGAATCTAATGATTCACCAATATATATTGTGTGTTAAAAGCACTGCATACAGATGTTATAGTTTCTCGTTGAAATACATTACAAAGTTAAGGTGAATTGCCTTGCACTATGCAGGAGTAATAAATAGTTAATTAACCACATCACATGTGATTGGAGGAATCTATGAAAGAGAGAGGACGGACATAGATTTGATTAAACAAAAGCAAAGATCAAATATAAAGTTATATATATATATATATTTAGGTAGACAGCGCATTAACCATTTACACCGTTATATCTCTAATTCATTCTTAGAAATATGTTGTTAATATTACGGATTGCGAGGACCAATTTTATGAGAATGAAATCTAGATTCCTATCACTCCTACACTCACTCTGTAATTCTTTATCTCCCCTACGCGACCCCAATGAAATGAGAATATATCGAATTATCAATGTTTCAAAAAAAATTTTGGAAAAGAATGACAAAATATCACATCAATTTAATACGATCAATGCATTTGTATTCCATTAAAATTTCGCAACATATCAGAACCACCCTCTGGTACACTTGTACCCTACAGCAACCATTTTGGGTTTGACCTATTTCAGGGGTAGACATGTCTTATTCCTACCCCTGAAAGAGTTGAAAAAAATATAAAAAGAAAACCTAAAAGCGATATTTAGAACTTTGAACTTTGTAGTAATAGGAGAAAGGTTCACTCTAGCTAACAAGGGTGGATTGGGTTGCTTTAATTTAAAGCAAGGGGCTCTGTTTTCAGTTTTCACGTAGAAATGGAATTAAGAAACTAGGTAGCTTTCCGATGAGCAACACGATGGTGCTAAATATGTAAAGTGGCTTTGTGGTGAGGAAAGTGAGGTAGGAGTGACATGGCATTAGTAAATCAAATTAAAGAGACGGAATCTGCTCCTCACACAGGGCGTTTCATACTAACCTCACATGCACATTCTACTATCGATTGGGAACATCTTCGTAATTATAGTTATTGTTTATAGATGTTCCTAATGCATGTGAGGCGTTTCATGTGTGGAGCGGATGTCATAGCCATAATACAAGGACGAAACTTTGAAAGGAGTACAATTCTTTTTTAATAATAATAATAGAAGAAGAAAACAGAAAGGGACAAACCACCTGTGCATTCACTCTCATCTTGCTCGTTTTCTAATATTTCCATCATCCTTTGCACAAAAACTAAGAAACCGCCGGACCATGACATCCTAACAAACAAATAGAGCTATCCTAGCTAGAGGGATTATACAATTTCAAATCTCTGAATTCTTAACTCTATCAAGAAGAGGACCTCTCTCCCCTTACAACTTAATAACGTTTATATATCCTTCTTGCTCAAGCCTGGAATTAAAAACGGGAAAGGGAAAGGGGATTTTAATATATGGGTACTCAAATCCTGAAACCAATAGATATATGGAGTACCTCCGACGCACAACCAAAACTATCGCTTTTAAATCGCCAAATTTGGTTTCCTGTCAGTGAATTGAAAACCGAGACATCTGAGCTAAACCCCAGCCTCAATTTTGTCACTTTTTAGGAATTTGGATGGCAGTAAGGTAAGGTAGATGGTGCATAAGCAATGTGCCAGGTTCATCAGATTTATCTTCCAAGCGAAGATGAAGCTGTAAAAGCAATGGTCCTACTTCTTTCTATATATAACTTATTGAAAGAAGTCATAGTCAGAAATATTAGGCTGCTACAGGGTACAGGCGCAGATATGCAACTGATAATCTTCATTCGCCAAGAAAGGAAAACAACCAACTGCCTAACTATCCATTTAATGTTCTTTTTGGGGGACCCACACCCGCAGTTAATAGTACGTTAATCGCTGTTTTTTCTAATTCTTAATCCTTCCTTCTCCATTTAATCTCCAAACCTCTAGAGGAGGTGTCACATACAATTGAATGTTTGTGTGTGTCAGCTTCTTAATTAAATGCCAAGAAGCTCTTCCAGTTTGGGCCACCGACAGTTCAATTTTCTTGTGCATTTAATTTCATCAACTTCATCACCATGTTATATATATATATATATCTATTAGAAAATTAGATAATCCGGATCCGGGTCTTGTTACAAAGGGAGGTTTTTCTGATGCATTCACACTTCACGTAAACCTCATTTCCTTTGTAAATTGTAATTGCTTTAATTGGGTTCGTAAACACCAATAAATAAATCTCTCTCTTCTGCTCCCTCTAAATTTAGAGGATCTTTTACATTTGAACAAAGAGGGAGAGGATCAAGAGAAGTTAAGAGAGTCGGAAAAGATTTCAGCTGTGTGATGTTTTGACCATGGATTTCTTTCCATCGTGTTTTGACTGTTTGGGAGTTTTTTATTTAAGAGGTCCTTTTTGAATAGATGCTTATTTAGGATAAATGCATTTGAGCATTTGGTGTGACATTTTAAAATGGGCTTTTCCAAAATGTAAATTGACTTATGGGCTTCTCTTTTTGAAAGGCCTTTTCGTACCATAAAATGGGCTTCTTTTTAATCCAAAACAGAATAAACAATAAACCATTTCTTTTTTCTAAACGTTTTATAGAAGACTTTTTACTATTGGTTGCTTTTGGCTTATAATAAGCGCTTATTATAATCAGCAGTCCCAAGTCCCACCTGAAGCCCTTCCGATTCCAGAGTCGCCAACCGAGACAAACAAGCAAATTGCAAAAACAAGTCACAATTATTCTATGACTATGATACCGGAAAATTTATAACCAATTCTTCATTGAATATGTAATTTTACATGGAATGATAATTATCCATGACAGCAACGGTACATCTTAGCAAATTGTATTTAATTTCATTAACCATTGAAAAACAAAACGACAAGCACCATGCATGATTACCTGTAAAGCCATTGCCCATTTGGCCATTGAAGATATTATTCATATATTTCTTAGTAATGTTTTTCTTATTACAAAATAGTTTCATGATCAATCAAATTAACCATGATTATTCATGAACCTCAGGCTCAAGATTCAGGAAAAAGAAAAAGAAAGAAAAAGGTTTCCTTTGCTCTACAAACTCTACAGTAATCATCATAGATCTTTTGAACAGGAAAATTTGCAGAACCAGAGCAGCGCCAGTAGTAGTAATAGTAGTATTAGTAGTTCACTTGTCTATATTTCTCGCCTCTTGACTCTGTAAATGGTGTGTGGCTATAAACAGCTGCTAATCTACTTATAATATACAAACCAACCAAACCCCACATAGATCGTCTTCTGAGTTCTGACCAGACAACAACACTCCGAACTCCGAATGGATAGACAGGGAGGAGAAACAACGAGATCATCATCTTCTCATTTCCAGCAGTCCAGCTTCTGTGAACCAAAGAGACGACGACTAAGAATAATATAGACATGTTGTCAATTATCTAAGTTTAATTCGCTTTCTGTTCACTGTACCTATGACTAGCATCCAGTGAAACGAAACTAAAAACTTCTCTCTTTCTCTATTTACCTTTCCTTCCCTCGACCCCTCCCATCTCAATTCTCAGTTTCTCAGCATCCTTCAGGAATCAAGAATGAAAGGAGTTTGTAAGAGATCGTAAGGAGCCCACAGAGCGTCCAATGGGCATGGGCGGTTGGCGTCGAGTCGAGCCCATGGTTTACCCTTCCCGCTCCAATGCAAAAGACTTACGGGACCCGGGTGCAGATCCCTGCAAAGTCCCCGGAAATTATCACCGCCCAGGCCGTGTTGATTCCAGCCGTGATCTACTGGAGCAATATTGCCCGCGAAGACGAGCAAAAACGGCGGCAATGATCCCAGTTCGTAAATCCTCATTCTCTTCTGAAGCTCCATCCATTCTTCAATCTTGGTCGTATAATCTCCTTCCCGCCATCTCTCCAGATCGATCACCATAACGCCTGTGTTAAAGTAGCATGCTTTTCGACCTGCGAACGTCAACGACAGAGCTGGGTTCGACCAAAAGGTGAGCGTGAAGTAAGATGTGAAGTTGGCATTGCAGTACTCGGGGGCGGCCAGGACGGCGTCGTTCCCGAGTGGAGTTGCAGCGAGCTTAGCGATGTCGTCGACGAGGATAAGGTCCGAGTCGAGGTAGACGACTCGGCGTACGCACAAGGGAAGGAGATTAGCCAGGTAATTGCGTGCGTAGTTGAGAGGGCAGTCGAGGGCGGCACGTATGGAGGTGGAGATGAGGCCCGATACGGCTGCGTCATCGATGCGATAGAGGTGGAATCGGAGATAAGGGAAGGAATTGGCGATGGTGCGGCGAAGGTAATCAGTGTCGGCAGAGGCAGAAGTGACGAAGTGGAAGTCAATATTTTGGGGGCAAGATGAATGTTGAAGGACGGATAGGATTGCAGCCACAGAGCCTCGGAGATAGGCGGCATCGAGAGTCATTGCGACGTGGACGATGTGATCGGAGCACACAGTGGTGTTGCTGTCGTTGCCATGAACGTCGTCGTCGTCGTCGTTGAAGATGGAAGGGCATTCCGGAGAATTGTAGAATTCCGGGGCTTCTCTGAATTGCTGGGAGGCAGCAGCAAGAGTGAAGGTGAAAAAGAAGATGAAGAGAGAAAGGGAGAGGAAGAGGAGAGGGGGTGTTGATGGTCTGGCCATAGTGTCGTGGCCGTGGTTGTAAGGTGCTGATTGCTGAAGACCCAAGGCTAAAGAGTGGAGAGAGGGGTCTGCGGTTTTAAGAGAGAGGGATGGGGAGAGAAATGCGACTAGCGTGTAGCGAGAGGTCGGGTGAGGGGCCCCACTCCCCTCAACTACAACCCAAAGGCTTTGAGCTCACGTTCTTCAGTAGAGAGAATCGAGAATGAGGGGAGGCTTGGATTCGGATTTGGATATCTGGCTGGCTGGGGGATCTGGGATGCACAAATCATGGGTGTGGATCGACCTAAACTTAAGTCGTTGGCTTTGGCTTCACATCAATTCCATAACTTTTCTTCTTTGGTTTTTGTCTCAATGTATTTGAATTTTGAATTGGGTCCCACGCCACATCACAGATCACACCACATTGAATGTCCTATGATTCCATGCTACACTGAGATGCATCAAGTTACCACCTTTCACTTTTCCACCTGAATTCTTAGGCTGTAAAGGAGTGTATTGAGTTATGATCCTTGGCTCCCCTAGATTCCCACTGAACAGAAAAAAAAGCAGTTGTCCAGCTCAGCTTCCCTTTTTGGCCTCCCCAGATTCTTCTAATAGTTTTGTATTTTTTGAATTCAAAAAAAAATTGATTTTTAATAATAAACATGACATCTTTGAAACATAATAGTCTTTGAAATGCCAAAGGACATCGGTAATTAAGATATAAATAATAGTAATATTTAATTAGATGTATTATAATAGTAATTATAATTATAATTAATTAAATTGTAAATCACTAAATATCTAAAATAACTATATTTACACTGTGTTTGGTTTGAAGGAAAAAGTAGGGAAATGAAAGAAAAGGTAAGGAAACCTTTACAAACCTTGTATGAATTTTCCTTCCTACCTTTCCTTTCTTTTTCCTACCCTTTTCTTTAAACCAAACATAGCCTTAAGCTAACCCAACTTTTAATATTTACAATAATATAAAAAATATTCATATATAAATACATGTAAAAAATCATGTCTAAATAGTAAAAGTTGACATAAATACTAATATATATTATCATATTTAAGTTAAGTTGAATTAAATGTTAATATTTATACTAATATTTGGTTACATGAAAATAATTTAAATTAAATAATAAAAGAGTTAGGGTATAATAGAAACTCAAAATCTCTAATATCAGTAATTAATTAAGTTATAAATAATAACTTATATATATATATATATATATATATATATATATATATATGTGTGTGTGTGTGTGTGTGTGTGTGTGTGTATTACTAATCATATAGGATTATATGCATTACAATAATAGTTAATTTAAATAAAAAATAAAATTACAGTAGTGTATATAGCAATTTCATGATCCCAGCCAAGGTTCAAAATATCAATACACCCCGATTGTCTTTTAGAATTGGAAAGGCTTGCATATTCGCAATCAACCACAATAACAAAACAGGAATCCTGGTGTTACAAAGCCTAGTTCTGTAATCCAATATTTGGATCACCATAATAATTGTTTCTGGTCCGCGGGAAGGGTTTTTTCTCTTACAAATGGATTTTGGGGCAAGAATGGGTTTTGGTATTTCATAACTCATATGGTTACAGGTAGGGTACCGGTATTAGGCTAAACCCAACACTCCCTGACCTGCATATTGTTGGAAGGCATATGAACTTATGTACTAATTGTTAAATGCATTAATAACTTCAAATTTTATGTGAAGGATAATTGATATTTTGTGTTTTCTACATGTTTAATCAAATAGTTAAAATTTTTTATATTTATTTATGCTATTTTACTTGTTTATTGAATAATAGAAAATTAGATGTAGGTTCTAAACTCAACCCACCAATCCAACCACCTCATCCTCAAATACAATGAGGGTTTAAATTCTGAAAATCTAACCTGCTACAGGTTTTGGGGAGAGTACAGATTGGGAGGTCTAAGGAGGTGAATAGGGTCTTAGAATTTACAAAACCCCCCCTAAAACCCCACCCCATTGCCATCCCTAGCCGTCCATGGACGATTACTTGCTTTAAATATATCTCCTATATATTTAAAAACCAATTGAAAATATTCAATCACAATTGAGAGAATTTTTTTTTTCAATATCAAGGTTTAAAATATAAGAAAAACAAATAACACCAAAAGGCAATTTTAAGATCCATATAAATATTTCAAAAATTTTCAAATAAATCCTGAAAAATACAATAAGTTTTAGGTTACTATATAAACAAGGGTGTGCACAAAAAAGAGACATACTTTAATAATATCCTGCATTTCCACTCAATCCCTGTCAAACGTTTCATTCTATTAGGCTCAGCTTGGAACAAATACAAATATATAAGGTGCAAAACCTCCTATTTTGTTATTTTGTATGTATTTGATTATTTGCACTGTACATATTTGTATTTATGCTCTTTTTAAACTGAGCTTTTAACAATTAATATGTGTGTAAATATCCATAAATAGGAGAATTAGCTATACATTCATTGGTCATTAGGTTCCTCTACTTAAAAGGCTTATGCCTTCCATGTTTAGAATCTTTCCGTCGGCAAAAAATATGAAAATATGAATAGAAAGTTAGAAACTGAAAGGTCTTTTAATGAAAAAATAAGATAGTCCAAATGCTTTATTTAGCGAAACAAACTGAACTGTCCAAAGCTCTTGATCCCTGTAGTTGAGTTGATCAATCGGCAATTGGCAGAGTTCAAATCAGCCCCCCACAACGTTCCACAGCATATTCCTGCCATGTATTGGAAATATCTCCCGATCATGACATTATCATTTCTGATATTATCATTGGGAGATGTTCCCAATACATGACCGAGATGTTCTGTGGGACATTGTGGGGGACAATCTTGTGGGGGGCTGATTTGATCTTCAATTGACATCTCTCCTAAGATTGAAATTGAGGCTGAGACACAGTAGGATTGACACACGGAACTGCACCCTAACTATCTCCTGACTCCGATGTTCCCGCTAACATCTACTGACCCACTAACCATCAAAGTACCAGAAAAAAAAAATTGCTTCAAAGGCCCATTCCAAATTGGACCCATATGGCCATTAGTCTGGTCTAATAATCATGAGATTAGATTGATAATGAAATTATGCAATTATAATCAAATTTAAACTGGGTCAATTGGCATTTTAACTGGTTCTTTCCAACAAAGACGGAGTTCGAACCCCAGTACCATCAACTTTGGGAAGGAGGGATTATAAGTGTGGTGCTATATATGCCTACTCAAACAGCCCCTGTTTAAAAGAAAGAAAGAAAGAAAAAAGAATGAATGAAAGGAAAGAAGCCCTGTTAGGGTTTTCGGACATATCATCAACAAACACCACATAAAAAAATCAACCTACCTAATACTGGCCCAATTAATTTGCATATAGGAATTGAATTACCGTACAATGGGTCCCAAACCTTTGAATATGTGAAATACAACAAAAAAGTTAAAGCAGGACATTTTCAAAGGTCGTACTCCTACGTAGGGTTGTAAAATGACGACCCTTTAAACAAAACTATTATAAGCTAAGCTTGGAAAGAATATAAATATAAGGTTGTAAAACCTTATATTTTGTATGTATTTATATAATATATTTGTATTTATACTCCTTCCAAATGGAGCCATACCATACGTACAAAGTTACAAACTATGTTAATTTAAATCAGATTACGTTAGGGTGGCTCCATATTCATTCCAATTACAAAAGAAATCCAACTCATCAGGTCTATTCAAATCAGGTTCTAGATTTGAATATTTTTGGTAGAATAGTTTTAGATTTGAATTGGGACAATTGATACCATTTACAGCCCTTGTCCTATGGTTTGAAATCTAAGCTTTTGGTTGCAAATATTTAGAGAGTTATGATGATGAAGTCCCCATTAGGAAAATATGATTAGCTATCTCTAAATTAATGGAAATTTGAGTATTGAAAACTTTGGAACAAGGTATCTAACCTCCCAGTCCAACACCCCAAAGAGGACCCATTGGACGCGGGTCATATGGAAAGATTGAGGAGGGGTAACATGCACATTCTTCTTTTGGAGGGGCAGTGTATAGCAAAAGAGAGAATAGACCTTAGGGACCCATTCTACTGGGACCGAGGGCCCACCTACCAAGCCCAACCTTGTATAAAGGCATTCTCAAAACTTTCAGAAGACAAAACAAGACTTTGGATCTCTTGTTCACAAGAACTCTATACATGTCTACCTATAATATACTATTCCTATGCATATTATGCAGGAAAATGAAATGTTCTTCATGTGTATCTACGATGTTATATGGATACGTGTGGAGAGAATTCTTATGGGCAGGAGATCCGGATTCACAAAACAAACCTCCACCTCCAAACACAATCCAATTTCAAGAGGCAGAGAATGAACAAACAGTAATGTGTTAAGTGCCTTGACCGCGAGTCCCCGACAGAATCAGACATACATCTCTCTCTACTCTCTAGTCTATTCTCTCTTCAGAGAGAGAAAAAATAAAATAAAGAATATCTCAACTACTTTTTTTTTTTTTTTAATTTGTGTAAGGCACACTTATACTGGACTTTCTGGTAATGGTAGTTGATGCAAGCCCTGTTGGGTGTCGCTCGGATTCTGGCTTCCAACTTGTACTCACTTTCTTGTACCACCAAACGCAAGATTTAGGGTGAACATAGGTCGTCGATTTGATTCAGTTGTAACGTAAAATCTGAAACCTATTTTGTGGGGGCCGATTTCAGGTTTTTGGTATCAAAACCTACCCTAACAAGATCTTCAAATAAATAATAGATAAATCCAAATTTGTTTTGTTTGTATTCAAATCCAAATCAGATATTTATCCAAATTAAAGCTTACCAAATTCCGGACCATTCTTGATGAAGGATGATATTGTTATTAGTAAGGCTTCGTTTAGTGTTGCGTCTGAAAATCAATCTAAAACCTGTTTTTAGATCCGAAATTTTAAGTTTGTAGTCAAGCACTTAATGTGCTTAATTGAGAGGTGTGTAAAAGATATAAATGTTCTCAAAGAAATTTTAATATTACATGTTTTTGTCCTTCATGTAACTCGAATCAAACACTCACCGTGACATAACGAAGCTCCACCGCCACCACCGTTGCTCTCTCTCTCTCTCTCTCCCTGTCTTCCCGTCACTGCGGATGCAAGTTCTAACGGCGGCGGTTCCTTCTCTATCTCCCCCTGTCTTCCCATCACCACCGTTGCAACTTGCAGCAGCAGCAGTTCCTCTCTCTCTCTCTCTCTCTCTCTCTCTCTCTCTCTACTATCTTCTCACCAGTTGCAACAATGGTTCGGTGAGTAGTAATAATATTGTTATTATTAATTATAAATTATTTGTATTAATTATTTTAACTTTTTTTATTAAACATTACTAATTATTAATTATTTTTATTAACTAGTAATTTGTTATTATTCCATTAATTTTTAAAATTTATTTTAATTTTTATTTTTGTAAATTATTAGTTATTAATTATTTTAATATTTTTATAGTCATTAATTATTTTTTAAATTTTAATAATTTCATTTATTAATTATTAATTTATTGTTTTTTATTTGTATTGTTTCAATGTTATTTTGAGGTTGAAAATTATTTTTTATAAGATAATGTAAATTGAACTCAACATTTCCAAATAGTATGTTCTAGGGGTAAAATAATAAAATCAGTAAATTTTAGGTAATAAAGGATTAATCCAACACAAACAAATTTAGGGATTCAGAACCTCTAAAAAGTAAAAAAGTACATATGCTTATTTTCAGATTTGAGACAAAAAATATATTTTCAACTTTTCAGATATGAAATTTAAGATTTATCAAACGCCATCTAAGTTTTGGTTGAACTGCTTAATTTAGAAAAACACTGAAGTTGAAAGCCTTTTTTTTTTTTGCTATAAAATAATGTATCCTTACTCGTATCATAACAATTAGATTAACAACATGATTTGCTGCCTGCCTTTATTATTCTTTGCTAGCTTGATATGATGTGTGTCATCCCAATTATATTACTGATGATGGGTAAATCTAGAGACTATGGCAACTTGGTTTGGTCTAGATTGAGTTCTCACATCCTGTGAACCCGCTAATAAGAATGGACCACATTGGTATTTTGAATCTATGATAATGTTAACAGACGTTTAAAAGAAACTTGGTTGAACTGGAAGAATAAATCAGAAATGACTTTTCCTCTCAAAGTTGTTTTTTACTTCAAAGCTTTGTTTTGGAAGTACTCCAAAAGGCGTAATGGCAATTTTCTCTCTCTTTTCTGCATCTGGCATGGGTTCAGCACCAGTGATGACTACCCACTTTCTGCCACGATTATGTCCGAGTATTGCCAACAAGAAGACTCATGGTGTCTTCATTGTTGTCGTCTTCACAATGCAAGGATTTGGGATCTTAGCTAGTGGGATGGTTTCGATCATCATCTACTGCCATCAAGGCCAAGTACCCCTCTCCAAATTACGAAATTGATGTCGATACCTCAACTGTCTCACAAGCTGATTACATATGGCGCATTGCCTGCTGCTCTGGCTTACTACTGGCGTATGAACATGCCCAGCCAAGATTGGTCGGTACACATCCCTTGTCGCCAAGAATGCAAAGCAGGCTGCATCCGACATGTCCTAGGTCTTGCAGGTTGAGATTGTAACCAAACAGGAGAAGGTTGAGGACAGCGGAAACTCGTTTGGCCTCTTCTCTCCAAGGAATTTCTTCGTCGCCATGACCTTCATCTGTTGGATATCGCATTTTACAGCTAGAATTTGTTTCAAAAAGGACATCTTCAATGCAATTTGGGTGGATCCCCCTGCAAAGACGATGAACGTCAGTCACTAAAGAGGTCTTTAGTGACATTCACGGTGGCTGTCATCACTCTGTGCAGTATTGTTCCAGGGTACTGGTTCACAGTGGCTTTCATCGACCGAATGAGAAGGTTTGTAATTCAACTGATGGGTTTCTTCTTGAAGACTGTTTAACCCATTGAAATCCTATTTGCATGCCCAAAACAAGGGTTAGGGCTTGAGGAGTACTTGTACTTCCAAAAAAAGCCCTGAAATGAAGAACAACAATAAGTTGAGGAAAAGAAGAAGTGTCATTTATAGTGTGACTTGAACTCAGATTAATTAATAATTGCATCAAATCTCTTACCACTATTTTAACTCACTAAGCCATTTCACATTTTGTGTCATTTAATGAAATAAAATAGATTTTAATAACTTTTGTGTTCATCAAAACAATCAATGCATATACATGATCAACAATTCCTATTAAAAATTAATAGAAATACTATTTAAAATTAGCATTTTATAACTAAATGAAATAAACAATCTATCAAATTCAAATTTACATCAAATGATGAATTTAATCCCAAGAAATTTATACAAATAAAATATTAATAATAGAATAATTATCTTAATACTTAAAATTTATAAATTTGTTCATGATATATAATATAATAGGTTTATATTTATGCATCCTAGGTATTGGGTATTGGATACACTAAAATCAAAACCCAAACCCGTTAAGATTTTGATAAACAGGTTTTATTAAGGTCAAATCAAATACCCAAAAATTCCCACAAAATTGCCATCGCTATCCATTATTCCATGTTTTATGTGTGTACTAAGTATAATCGATGATATTTTCCTAAAATTAAGCTTAATCTATTTTTCTTAAATATATGCCAAGTAGGACTTATTTTGGCCATGCAGTGATCTGTTGAGTTACCAGATGTACAAATTAATCCCTGACTTGTGTCATGGTACGTACAGCTTTATCATTAGGTGAAGGCAACTGCATTTACACCTCTCATATCCTTCAACTAGAGTTTGGTTACAAGAAAAAACACCAAATAAATGCAAAGATGCAACCGTCCATTCGATGATGAAGACATCAAACAATGTACAAATAGCCACATTTATATCATGCCCTACAAGTAAATGTTTTCCCCACTTGCTATAATTTGCTTTGCTTGGTCTAAAATCTTTTTATGTTCTCTCTCTCCTTTTTCCTCCACCATCCAACCTTTTTAGTAATTATAAATGAACAATGTATGTATATGCATCCCTCCCCCAAAACTCATATCTGCTCTTCATAAAATACTCCCCAAAGGAATATTTTCAATACTTGTATAACACAGATATTCCCAATGTGATTTATTCCATCATATCTTTCACCTCTTTCTCTTCCGTTCACCGACATCTGACCGCTTTTTCACAAAGTGAGTCATGGTTAAGTGGATAATAAGTGAGTATGATGCGTATATGGAGTCCAAAAGATTCTGATTCTTATTTTGTAATTTTAACATCTTAATTATTTATAATATATAGTATATACTGCGTGACTTTAATTCCTTATAAATATATATATATATATATATATATGAAGGGAAAGGGATGGTCTCCGTCTCCCTTTTCGCCAATTCAAATTACAAGAACGGATGGTTCAATGAGAATTCTCAAATTGTACCGGTTTATAAGATTATAAGATATATATAATCTTATATATCTTATTTATCATCGGTTTTTGGGTTAATGGTTTGATCGTTCAATTCGAATAGCGGTTCAATTTAACAACAAAAATTACAAGCAAAAAATTGTAAAACTGTTCTGGCCACCGGTTTTCAGGTCGACAGTTCGATTGTCTGGTTTGAACGGGCAATCTGTTTTGACAACAAAAATTACAAGCAAAAAATTGAGTGTGTGAGGTCCATTAAGTAGTATCATGTGTTATGTCATTCGAGCGTGTGACTCATACGACCCAAAAATGGAACCGTTCTGGCCATTGGTTTTCGGGTCGACGATTCGACCGTCGTATTCGAACAGATGGCCCGCTTTGACAACAAAAATAAAAAAAAGACCAAAAACCATTGAATGGGTAAACAGGTCGACGGGTTCGACCACCTGTGCCAATGGGTCATTGATTGATTCAATAATTTTTTGCCAGGGACATAGATTGTGATAAAACGAAACTGGTTCCTTGGATGGTTCCCAATTAAAAAATTAAAAAAAAAGGCCAAAAACCATTGAACGGTTCATGGGTCAAGGGTTCGACCGCCTGGGTCAATGGGTCATTTACTGATTCAATGGTTTTTGGCCAGGGACCAGGATTGGGGTAAAACGGAACCAGTTGCTTGGACGGTTCTTGGCCAAAATGTTCGTCCGTCCAGGTCAATGGTGGTTCGAAAACTATGGTTTTTTATGCTTTTGGGTTTTCACTATTCAAAGATTTTTTCTACTGTAGGCTTTATTCGAGCGTGTGTGGTATGTTCATTTTTTTTTCATTTTCTGCTTTTTTTTTTGTGTGTTTGGTCTTCTTCTTCAAGATCCTCCAAAACGGTCTAAGGTTTACCACCATTTTATTTCTTCCCTTTTGTGCAATGTTTTTATTTTTATTTTCTTACAAGACGGTCTGCTTTGTCTCTTTCTTTGATTGCATGTATGTTTAGGTCCGTCTCAAAGTAGAACTTTTTACTTGATTTTTTATTTTTTTTTTCCTTGGTTTTTCCAGTTTGGTGGATTTACTGCCAATTTTTTTCTATGTTTAAAGTCACTTTGGATTTATCTTTCAAGGTTTTGGAATCCTTTGCAATGTCCACCATTCCCATAACTATGACTACAAAGTTATTTCGTCTAATTATTGACATCTAGATAAAACAACCCAAAAACAGAACCGTTCTAGCCATTGGTTTCCAGGTAAACGGTTCGACTATCTGGTTCAAACGGATGACCCATTCTGAAAACAAAATTTTAAAAATAAAAAATGGCCAAAGACCATTGAACGGACCAAAAACAAAATTTTCCAGGGACTGAGTTTGGGGTAAAACAAAACTAGTTGCCTGAACGGTTCCCAAGCTGAACAGTCCTACCGTCCAGGTCAACTGGGAATTCTCGATGTGAAACAAAGGACAGGTATGAAGTAGAACTCAGAACTATCAGTGTATGATCGTGTTCTTTTATATGAAATACTTTGCTGAAGCAATATTTAAAAAACGAGCACATGATTATCTCTTTTAAGTCTTTATACGAGTTTCATGACTTGAGTACTTAAAAAGAGTATGAGCTACCGTGTTAAAAGTTCTAGGAACAAAAGAATAAAAAAATGAAACAAAATGACTTAATTCCTGCTTAATATCTTCCTTAATAAACCACAAGTCACTCGAGCAAGGGGCAAAGGGGCTGCATAAATTCTTCATCAGTTGCTTGCAAACACAAAAAACCTCCAACGAAGCCAAATTGAGTGATCTGGCTAGTCGAAGACCTTCCAAAAGTGCATTAATTTCTACAAAAAGGGCTGAGACCTAAGGAATTGTTAAGGCCTTCAGTGCTAAGAAATTTCCAAAATTATCAATAATAAGGCTATCAGAACCTGCAAAATTCCCTGTAACAAAGCTTCCATCTGTCCAAAGAGAAGTCCCACTGCTGATGTGGCCTCTAGTGTTGCCAGCTCTCTGGTTTGCCAGGTTTTGAAGCTTGGTTGGGTTCTCTACTTTCTGCTGTGACTCGAGGATTTCCTTTTACAAACTGTTTATGATGTCAAGAGAATGGTGTATATCAGTTAATACATTCTCAAAAATGAACATGGTCCTACGAAACCAAATGCCCCAACAAATTAGGAATAACTGAGACTAAAAGGTTCTTTTCTTGTTTACACATGTGTTGGTTTTGGTTACAAAACCAAGAAAGGATCCGGTTTTTTTAGAGTTATTAGGTTACTACCGTCCATTTTGAGGTTAAGGCTCAATGCAAACCAGATTGACAATATAGAAGGGCATGTTCAATCGATTTAGGCTTCCCTTGACACA
Source organism: Nelumbo lutea (assembly GCF_056320005.1). NCBI lineage: Eukaryota > Viridiplantae > Streptophyta > Magnoliopsida > Proteales > Nelumbonaceae > Nelumbo > Nelumbo lutea. Next base: position 115,830,458 of record NC_142684.1, read on the forward strand.
ATGGACAAGTATTGGAGATTGCAGAAATTCTTTTCTCTAGTAATTCTTTAACCGGAAGGCCATTTTGAAGAGCCCTCTACACAAAGGATTTTATTTTTGGCAAAAGCTTTAAACTCCACAAAGTCTTCCAAATACAATTTTCTGCAGCCAAGCTAATGGGATCTCCTTTTGCATTAAAATACATAGTAGATTTTGCTACCCAATAGACTGAACGTACAGAGTCCACCTTTTGTGAAAGACCAACAAATTCTATCCTGATAGTCCTGGGAGGGGAGATAAATATTGAAAATAGCCTCAACTATGGGATGGGGAAAAAGGTTTTGAATAGCTTTTCAGTTCCAATTCCTATTATTTGGTTGAGGAGATCTGCCACTACCTCTAGGGGTGTCAACGGTATTCGAAAATCCAATTTCGAATTTGAGATTCAACATAATCGAATTGAATTTGGATAATTTGAATATCTAATCAGTTAAATTCGGATATAACCTGATTCAATTCGATAAATATCCAAATTTGATCGATTATTTAATTTTTATATATAATATATAAAATGTTTAAATGTTTTATATAATTTATATATATAATAATTAAATTATATAAACAATTTATATATTTATTAATTATCTAAAATAATTAATTAGTCAGATTCGAATCAAATTGAATATTTGAATATTTAATCGAATTCGAATTCAAATATTAATTTTCAATATCCACCGAATATCAATTTTTTTAATCGGATTCAAATTCGAATATTGATTGATCTTATTCGAGTTTGATCTATTTACACCACCTAGGATTTAAGCAGGCAGGCCAAGGTAATTCCTAGGATTTCTAGTTAATCTCATTCCTAACACTTTGGCCAACAATTGTTTGAACCTCTCCAGGGTATTTTTATTAAAGAACACTTCTGATTTTTGATGGTTCACTTTCTGCCCAGCAGCTTTTTCATAGAGCTCAAGGCTCTCCAGTATTTCCTTAGCTTCCTCTAGGCTTGCTAGGGAAAATGCATAGCTATCATCTACGAAGAGTAGACGAGTAATAGTGGGGGCATGGTGGTTCACTTTGATTCCATTGGTCTTCCTTTGTCTTAGCTTAGTGTTGAGGCTAGATGATAGGGCTTCTAAAATGAGAAGGAAGAGGAAGGGTGAGAGGGGGTCACCTAGTCTCAACCCTCTCGAGGGGGTGATCTTTTGACCAGGAGAGCCATTGACTAAAATTTTGTAGGTCATTGTTCGAACGCATTCCATAATCCAGTTTCTCCAAATCTGGCCAAAACCCATCTTTTCCATAATTTTCTCCAAAAACAGCCACTCCACCCTATCGTACGCCTTCATTATATCCAATTTTATTGCCATGAACTTCTAACTTGATTTTGATTTCTTCATGGAATGTATTAATTCATGTGTAAGAAGTACATTATCTGTTATTTGGCACCCTACAATGAAGGTTGATTGGTTAGGGCTAATGATCTTATTGAGTACAGATTTCAATCTGTTTGCTAGGATCTTTGCAATGATTTTATATGGAGTGTTACAAAGACTGATTAGTCTATATTGTGGGATGAATTCCGAATTCTTTACTTTTGGAATGAGAGAGAACAAAGTAAAGAATTCTTTACTTTTGGAATGAGAGCAATGATTTAACTCTGCATCAAGCATTCCAGTTCTAAAGAATTCCTTAACTGCCCCCACCACAGAATTGCCAACTATTTTCTAATGTTTCCGAATGAAGAAATTTGGTAGGCCGTCAGGCCCCGGAGCCTTTGAAGAAGCCATTTGGTTAAGTGCACCTATGATTTCTTCTTCATCTTGTTTCTTTTCAAGCTCAGGTTTGTCTTCTACAGAAAGCAAGGATTAAAAAAGGTGAACGCCTGATCAACAATCTTTTCATTGCCTCTAATCCATTTTCCATTCTCATCATAGATTCCATGAATATAATTCCTTCTTATTCTCTGTATAGTGGCCGCATGGAAGAACTTGATATTTTTATCTTCAATGGTATTTTTGTAGCCACTAACTAGCCAATTTAACTCTGGACTTTTGCTTTCAATGGATTTCATCCATTAGTAAAGCCTTCTCTAAGTTCCTTTCTAACTCCTTTATTTTGTAGGTATCATTTGCTATCCTTCTATTAGCTTGGCCCTTAGTCGCCTCCTCCTTAATTTATTTTGTGGGGATCATTTAATCCAAAGTTTCAAAGCTAGCGTCGCAGCCTTAAGTGGCGGTTCGACTTGTGTCTCACCCCCCAGTTGCATACTACAACTCCTTAATTAACCGATACTCACTGCCTAACAAAACAAATAAACAATGTGAGTGAAGATAGACACGTCTCTTACTACCTATATTTCTTTAAAATCTAAGTCTACAACCTAGTACCTAGCTCTATATGAGAAAGAAACTTTGGAATGAGTCCAAAACCAAAAGTTACAATTGTACGTACGTCATTAAACATATATATATATATATATATATATATTATTTATGTATTTATTTATTATAAGAGCGTGCAGTTACTGGCGACAAATGGCCCGTCTCTATCTACTGTGTTGACAAAGGAGAGCGCACATAGAAAACTTAGTTGGGTCGTGTTTTGTTTGTATCTTTTTATATAGGTAGGGATGAAGATGATCAGGAGATTTTATTGCAATGCCAACGCTTGTGGTTATGGTTATGATGCCTTCGTTCTTTTGACTAGAACTAGAATAGCTTCAGTTTCCAATTTGAATGAATCTAAGCATGGGAAGGTTCGTTTGCAATTCCAAATTTGCAAATTGCAATGAATGAATGCTTATAAATTAAGGCTGCAATTTGGGCCTGGTTGATCCCAATCCAACCTAATTCAACCTAAAAAAGTTGGATTGGGTTGGGTCGGGTTAAGGTTAGAGTTAGAGTTGAAATTTATAAATTCAACTTTACTTTGGATTGGGTTAGGGTTGATTCATAAGATAACCCAAATCCAACTATATAGTACATATCATACATTGATTTGTTTAGATGCATAATAATTATATAGTCTGCATCATATACTATCATTTATTTCTTTTAAGATAATCAGTTCACATAATTGTAATTGGAAATACTAAAACCTTAATAATATATTTTATGTTTTTTTGAATATTTTATTCTCTATCTTCTCTTATTGTTTGACTTTGAGTTGAATTGAATTAGATTAGGATTGAAGGAATTTAATTAAGGTTAAGGTTAAAATTGGGGGTTTAAAACTTAGAATTGAAATAGGGTTGGCCTTAACCCGACCCGACTTACAACCTTATTATAAACAGACCACAGTTTTATTATATATGCATTGACGAAAGGAATAGGAGCTCTTGTTTACTTATGGCTTCCTCAGACTCGAAGGATCCATGCATGTCATTTATAAGTTTACAAGTCAACAATGGATGGAAAAAGGATAAACTGCTTTTGTAGGTTTATGCATCATGCACATGGTTTAAAGTATGGACAAACTCCAAATGTATGGCAGAGGTGAATTGATACTTTAAACCATGCATGCTTTATTTGTTTTATTTTTTTTAAATAATTGTTATAAATATTTTTATATCATTTAATAAATGTAACCTGAAAATAACTTTAAACAGGTGTATCGTATCAGTACTTTAAAGTTTAAACCTTGATTATGCAGTCTTCTTCTTAATAAATCATAGTTGGTAACTGAGTTTTTATTGACTAGCAAATAGGATAGTGGTGAAGATCTGATTCGACTTTTTTTTTATGGGTATGATCCAACTTTGGAGTGGGTTTTATTTATGATTATCAATAAGGTTATGTTTGGTTTGAAGGAAAAGCTAGGAAAAAAAAGAGAGGTAAGAAAACCCATACAAGGTTTGTTAAATTTTTCTACCTTTTTCTTTCATTTCTCTACTTTTTCCTTCAAAACAAACACTGTGTAAAAGTATACTAAACAGATGGAAAATCTTTGGCTGTTCGGGAGCTTCCTGACATGTTTACCCCATTCAATATATATATGCGCAAAAAGCTATATATATATAGCCCAGGCTGTTTTCTCCAGTGAGTCATATCAAGAAATTTCCAGAGTTCCCAAAGAATAAAAAGAAGATAAAATAGAAATCTTCAGAGTAAATAAGGGATCAATGATTCAGCACATGAATGCATCCTAAACTAGAGAATGGCAGGTCGAGCAGTGCACATGCATTCAGTAAGGCTAGAAAAAGGGGAGACTGGAGAGAAACAAGAACATGGGTTTAACAGCTAATTAACTACTTTATTTTATAGTAATCTCGGTTGCAGGAATTTATATATCTCACAAAATTTTTTTTCTTTTCTTGAATTATCACTTTTTTTTTCATTCTGGATTGTATTGTAGGTCCTTTAATAGTAAGGGTCAATTTGATTTACAATTGAAACCGGAATCAAAACCTCTTAAAATTAAAATCGGAATGGTCTATTCCTATAGTCTGTTTGGTTTAAACAGAATTTAAAATCAGAATTGAAAGAAGCTGAAATGGGATTTCATTCCTAAACAAGAAAGAGGGAATGCCATTCCAAAAAAAAAAATGAAAATAAGATTTTGATTCCATCCAACCAAATAGTTGGAATTTGAATGATTCGATTCCAAACCCCTATTCCTATAAACCAAACGGACCCTAAATAATTCTTTGTACTGCCTCAAAAACACTGAAATCAAGATGCACCGCTAAGCATCGCCTTGATCCCCACCCCCACCACCACCACCACCAAAGTGGTTGTTACAGGATTTGATTCCGCATCACTGCTGGAACCAACCAGCTAATACCTTTTGGGCTCGGAAACACCTATTTACAGGTGTTTGGGGACCCACTTTTTTAATGAAAATTATATATAAAATCTTATCCAAAAACCAGTTTTTGAAAAAAAAAAAAACTAAAAAATATAAAAGCATAAGGTTTTTTTAGTACCGATACGCCTCTGGCTATAAACGGGCATATGATACTTAACTTTGCATTTAACAAAATAATCATTGGGCCCTCTTCTGCGAAGTATACTTAACATGGGCCTTAAGACCCCACTTTGATAATTGATATACGTTGAAATCTTTGAGCGGAATCGACGGGAGAAGTCCAGCAAAAGGATATTCTGGTAGATGCAGTGCAGACGGCACAAAAAGAATAAATCCTGGGACATTTTTGTCGGCCATGATCACTTAGGCATATAGTAGAAAGTAGACAGTAGAATCATGTTTGAGTTCCACTGTAGTTCCCATCGATCGATCGCAAGTCCTTACGACCACGAGAGTAGTGCTATAACTATTAAGCAATCATTTGATGTGAACTAATGAATTATAAACCCCCACCCCCCTGATTCTTGCGTGTCACACTCACACTCAAACATGGTCTGCTTCATAAAATATCTACAACCAAAGAGACCCATATTTATATGGACCATTTTGACATGGAATTTTGAAAAAAAAAACAGAATTAAGGTTCAAAAAATTGCTATGTATTGGTTAATACATATCGTTTCGGGATTTTTTTTATGTTTCTACAGTGAGTGTATCGGGAGTCTGATCGGTTCAGAGGGTGAAGGAGTTCTAAACCGATTCCCTTAAACCGATTTAAAAAAAAATGGTAAAAAAATAAAAAATAAAGTATTAATTCACCCGATATATCGGACATATTGATATTTTAAACCTTCATGGCTAAAACTCAACCGACAGTCCTGTTAACCTCTTTCTTTTCATATGCTGGGCAGCAGAAGAGGACAAGAAGAGAGTATCCATTGAAAAAATAAATAAATAAATAAATAAATACAACAACAACTACTACTAAACCATAATAACCCAATGGTATTATAAACTAGTCAAATTTAAACTACTAACAGATCAAATTGATTGGTGAAATATATCAGATCAGGCAGATAATATCAAGTAAACGCATCTTTTCAGATCAACAGTTGCTAAACTGTTTCTATCGTTTCTTACAAAGACTGGTCTGTGGTTGCGGTGCCCTAACATGCATCTAAAACCTCCAAGTGCTCCGGGATCAACTGATGATGGAAAAGTCATGCAAGAGCCCATGTGCCAGAAAGTAGCTCCTAGTCCCCCTCTATGATTAAAGCCGACATCAACATATGAAATAGTGGTCGATATCAAACAAGGTTACCATCAGGATGAGACAATTTAAAACCTGCTACTAAATTTCTATAAGACCACATGCCTTAATAATATAGAGCAAATTAACTAAAACTATTCTTCATGTGTCAGGGATTTTCTTTTTTTATTTCGTATGGGACCAATTCATAGAATTCTTCTTCTGTATCAACCTAGCTATTGCCAGGCAATTGCAATCGGACACCTGTAACTAAATGTCCAAGATCAATAACCCATTTGGAACTCCAACTGTGTCAAGGGTTTCTCCAGCCGCCCACATGGACCACATACATAAAATCAAAAAACGAACACAGAACTGTAAATCAATGCACCCTTGGTCATATTAGTAGTGAGATGGGCGGAAAATTCATGTTTTCACATGCAAATGTGAAAGAACAAGTGTCTTATTTGTTGCACGTGAGACTTCAACTGATAAGTGGAACTTATTTTTTCCCTTTGTTCAAAGTGTGTTTATCCCAGCATTATTCCGCCTGGAAATGTTGGGAATCTGGAAAGAAAAGAAACAGATGAATTTTTAATAAAAAACAGACATGTGTGATATTTACACGTAGAGACATCGACTTTTCTATGGCAATGGATGGGGTTCTTGAGTATATTGATTCAAACGTTAAATCGATAATCTTTCAGATCTTGCATACAAGGCTGAGTTGAGTTTAGCTGAATTCCAGATTTTATGCATATGTACTATCTATTTTTTTCAACAAAGTTTCTTCAAAAAAATCACCGGAACTAAGATCTACTTGTTAGATTTCCACCAAAGTTCATAATATCGATACATTCAATACATCGGTAGGGGCTTATCGGGCAAATCAAACTTTTTTTTTAATTTTTTTTATTTTTTTTTATTTTTTTTTATTTTTTTTCAAAACCAGTTCAGGGAAGCCGGTTTAGGATTCCACCCCCTGAACCAGTCAGACCCCCGATACACCCACTGTAGGGGCATATTGGAGAGGTCCCAGAATGATACGTATCGGCCAATACAGGCTGGTACGTAACGATTTTTTGAACCTTGATCTCCACTACTTCGGAATGCTAGATCAGAAACAACCTGTGGCTAAAATTTATGCAAAAGGCTTTCAATATGAACCAGTGTTGATACACTCCAGAGAAATTTTTTTATAATTTGGAACAGAATGTGACATGGTGCGCACATGTTATCATATGATCTGGGTATTCTAAAGAGAGTCGTACAAGTTTATTTTATGAAAACAAATTTTAAATGGAGAAGTACCAATACACCCGATGCAGAATTATGAATTCCAGCCCCCCCCTACTAATAGCCTCTCCCCCTTATAAACCACATCCTGCCCGTGAATTTGGCATCAATTCACGGTGAGGATTCCCCCTGTACTATGGGGCTATAAAATTCTGATATGGACTGATTGGTCATTCTCCCAATTTTAAATAAGTTTGATATTCACTAATGCACACCAAAGAAAATGGTAGCCCTTAGAATAAGCTCAACTAAATGCAGAAATGATGCGGCAACGCCGAAGGGTTTTACTTTTCTCCATGTTGGGTGGAGGGGGACAGATGGTCATACCAGTATGGCCTTCATATAATGCAAGAATGACATACTAAGACTTGCTCTCCACCATTGTCGAAACTGAGGCTGAATGCAAGAAGTGCAAACTTTTGCAGCTGAGTTTTTTTATTGTTAATAACTTTATTAGATTTTTAAAAATTTATATATAAAAAAGGAATGGACATTGTTAAGGTCTCTTTCCTATGACACTAAATTCTCTCAAGAAACATCCCTTTGCACTCCTATGGCTACGTATCAACCAAGCTATTTGCTGTCCTCTGAGCCTATAAGATTGTTCTCACTGTCTGGCCAAGTATTATGTTCCCACGCTTGAGAGAATTGCCTAATCGTAGGACTTGCAATAGTGCTATGGATGTGCCCCTGTTGAGTCACCATATCCTAAAGGTCCAGAAATGACCCAAATTATTTCCATGACAATCTGAGTAATCAATTCCTGGTTCTCTTGGATTTACCATGGCCATCAAAACTCATTTTGATTAAGTTGGAAGGTGCCGGATGACTAATGGATGCCATGTGATGATGTTGCAATGGCTTGCCATCATCGAATTATGACATCAATTTTTGCAGATTCGTTGGCATGAATTTAGATGGTTTTTGATAACTGCTGAAATAGGAGATGAAAGTGGAATGTTGAAAAATTTTCAAATCTAAAAATGCTAATTCAGCATTTCACCCTACAAAATTGCTGAATGATGCAAGCATGGGGATTACCATTTTACTCCTAAAGTTTTTATTATATGATATCCCTGAACTGAAAAGCCTTCAACCCCTAATTGTAGACACAACAAGAATTGACTAATGTTTCACAAAAACATTGGCTTAAAGTGCTTAACCCAAAATTCCTTAGCTCCCCCCAAACAATTTTGCTAAATTTCTAACCAGTTAAAATGTCCCTTCACTTCCTTTGAAAATCCACCATTTGAGATCTGAAAGTCTGAAATTTCTCCAAAGTCATCACTATCAACGAAGCACATCAATCTAAAAGAAAGTTCTACTGATAAAGGATCGATCAATGGAGAGTAGAACTGGAGCTACATCTAATATGCTTATGCTGGGAGGGTCATCTTGATCCTTTCTCTTTTTCTTACCGATTCTTTCTTAATAAAATCCTCTAATCAGTTGCCAATCAAAAATAAAAGTAAAAAGTTGTCCTGATGAAGTTCTTCGCAAGAATTTGAGAGATCTTCCCTCAGAAACTATCCAAAATTATAAGCTCTTTTTTTTTACATCTGTGCAACAAAAAGCACACAGCATAAACCTTCACAAATCTTTTTCTTCATATTGTCAAAACAAACCGTCCAGCAATAAGCAAATTACCTTAAGCAAACATCCATCTTATGCCTCAGGAAACTCTAGCACCGTCATATGGAGATCAAAGTTTCGATGCTCAGCAAACCTTGCTGAAAATCACATTTATTAGGGATCAAGGCCTCTCTGAAGAAAACCACAATAACTAATGCAAGAAAGGATCTCATTCTCGGAGGTATCAGTTCAGAAGGGCAAAACAATGATCACCAAGCTAACAACTCACGATACAACACTAAAACAAACTTTTTTTTATATAAATAAACACTTAAACAAACATTTGGCAGCAAGAGATATTTTTTTATCAATCATTTGGCAGCAAAGGATCATTGCAATATTTGACCATTATTACATTCAATGGTATCCCATGGCCCATTTCCAAAATCATATCTGTTTGAGAAAAATCAGGTAAAGCCAGCATCCCACAACCAAACTTGAACTTAAGGCTCTTAAGCAAATTAACTAGTAGATACAATAAAATATTATGCAGATATAAGCATATAGCTGAATAAACCCTTCTCTAAAACCGAAATTCACAAGGTAATCTGGGGATAAGTCTCCAAGCCCTGACAGCTTCACCATGTTTTACAAAAGACACTGGCCTCTTTAGATAGGAGCTTGAATTCCAAGAAAGGTGGGGCTGCAGATCAGAGATTACTGGCCAGTTAGCCTTGTTGGGAGTGTTTACAAAATTATATCTATTTGTTAGCTACGAGACTCCAAAAGGTTTTGGGGTTCATGAGTTAATCATCTACAAGTCTCAAAGTTCTTTTTGTGGAAGGGAGACTCACTCTTGATGGGGTGCTCATTGTTAACAAGTTGATCAACTCCTGAATTAAAAGTGGGGAGAGATGAGTGCTGTTTGAGGTGGACATTGAGAAAGCCTTTGATCATGTGAACTGGAACTTCTTAGATTATATCCTCAAAAGGATGGATTTTTGGGGCCTCCGGAGGATCTGGATCAAGGTATGCACCTGTACTGTATCCTTCCCCATTCTCTTTAATGATGCTGCACATTGACAATTACCTAGCACTCGAGAACTTTCACAAGGAGATCCCCTCTCCCCCTTCCTCTTCATCAGAGTTATGGAGGCTTTGAGCAAATTAACCTCGAGGCTGCTAGTGAAGGTTTCATTAGTGGTTCCCAAGGAAAGGAAAACTCCTCAGCCATATCATTGCTCATTCACCAAATACTCTATTTTTCTATGACAAACAAGCACAACTCCATCTCAAATTTGTATCATGATGGTTCGAAGTTGTCTTGAATCTTCACATTAACATGCACAAGAGTGAACTGCTGATGGTGGAAATTTCAGGTGGTGAGGAGAAGCTAGCTAAGGTTCTTGGTTGCAAAGTTTGAAGATTACCTGCCACTTAGAGCCAAATGAAATAGCAAGATAATTTGGAACCAACTGCAGGAGTATTTTGATAGAAGATTATCCTCTTAGAGAGCTTGATTTGGTCAATTTGGGAACGGTATACACCCCTAAGAAAGCTGGTGGCTTGGGTGTTAAAAACTTGAATCTCGTGAATACAGCTTTCATTGGTAGATGAAATTGGAGATTAAACACTGATAGAGGGTGAAGGCGAATCATTATAGACAAATATGGTACTAGCAAAAGAGGCTGGGACTATGGCCCATCCCCATCTCCCTATAGCTATGCTGCATGGAAGGGAATCCTAAAACACCACCAGCAGTTCTTACAAGGAACCAAATACCAGATTGGGATTTGGGAATGGCTCTAGGGTCAGCTTCTGGGTTGACTCCTGGTATGACAACACACCTCTGAAACAACGTTCAAAGTATCGGGCACTTCCCAACACTCTTCTCCATTGACCAAGGCAAGGAAGAGCTTCAGTGAGGAACTGCTTTGAGTGCAGGGAAACAACATCTTTTGGTCTCCAAGGCTCATAAGGCCTCTTAATGTTTTAAAAGTGCAAGGCACGAAAAAGGCTCAAGGGCCAATTTGCACCTGAGGCGCAAGGCGCAAGGTGAGGCGCACGCCTTTTTGAAGCAAGGCCCGAAAATACAAAAAAAAATGTTAAAAATAAAAAAAAGGCCAAATTTTTCAAAAAAAATGCAAAATTTTCAAAAAATATTTAACATAATATTAATAAAAAATATAAACTTAAATTCTAAAATAAATGTTTTAAAAAACCTATTATCTAAAATTAAAATACATAAACATAACATGCAAGGCATATTCAAATGAAAATTTAAAAATAAAATCAAACATAAAAAAAATTTCAAGCATGTAAAACCCATAACCTCTTTTTTCCTCAATTGCACTACTTCAAGTAGCTAATGTGATGTAAAACATATTACATTCCGGATTCTATGAGCAACCTTTGTTTCACACCCCTTGAGCAAGCCCAAACAAGTCCATGTTAGGGTCTTAAATTCTTAGTTCTCACACAAAAAATAATGATTTTAGAATTTTAATCGCTTTTTAAGAAGATATTTTATAAGGAAGAATGAATGAACAACATTAGCAAATAGGGGGTTCTCGGAGCTTCAGTGCATGGGGTCCAGAGGTGGAGCCCCCAGCCCAGCCACTAAGTTCAAAAAAAAATAAAAAGGCATGAGGTTTTCAAAAGGTGCATGCCTAGGCACACCAGGTGTGCGCCTAGGACCTAAGCAAGGTGCATACCCTAAATTGCACCTCACTTGTGCAATGTGCACCTAGGCGCACCTTTTAAATCATTGATTAATGATTGGGAAATTAGGCCATATTTTGAAGTCCTACAAAAAATTCCAAGCTGTAGAACCTAAGCTGGACCAGGAAGACGGCAGAACCTGGACTTGGAATTCAACTAGGCAGTTCACTGTCAAATCTTTTTTTTTTTTAAACAAAACACCATGCTCTCCATGGTCCCTTCTCCCAGCACCATAATATTGCTATCTTTGCCCCCCCTCAAAAATCTCTTTTTTGGCTTGGACTGCTGTCCATCAAAAATGTCCCACAGTTGACAAACTTTTGTTGAGAGGAATGGCTATAGATAACATGACCTGTGTTCTTTGTCAAGAGGCTGCTGAATCACAGTCATCTTTTCACTGTAAAGTCTCTTCTGAAATTGGGGTAGTCTTTGACATTTTCGGAATCCATTTCTGCTTCCCCAAGACTCTTGAAGCTATGCTATTATGATGGCATACAAAAGGACTCAACTTCAGAGGTTAAATAGTTTAGAAGTTACTTCCTCTTGGCATGAGGGCCTAACTATAGGGTCATGGCATTTGGAGAATAGTCCACAGGATTTCAAGGGCTTTAGCACTCTCAGGTTAAATCTTTGTTTGAGACAGTTTGTGGAACTGACAGAGAAATGCATCAGTCTTTGCATTGGTTTTCAACTTGTAAATCAGCTTTTATGAGCCTTTTCTATGAAACACACAATATGCTTAATTAAAAGAGCATATTCAAATCTGTGTAACAACTTTTTCATGTGCATGGATGGCATCCCTAATACCTGCTAAACCTTTGCAGTTTACCTCTAACCAAATTTCAGATGAGACCTTGCCAGGTTACATATGAATTTTTTTAAACATTTCAATTACCACGTTCATAAATTAGCATGTGGCATAATGCTAATCAAGCCGCCATCTTCCATGTAAAGATATACCCAAATTAAAACACTGGCCCACTATCCTAAGGCTCCATTTGGGAATAGTGTAATTACAAATATGTTTAATGAAAATACATATGCTGCCATTTTTCATGAACCATGCATATTTATATTTGCACTGGACATATATGTATTTGCACTGTTCCCAAACAGAGCCAGCTACAAAATGGTATGAGAGAGATTCAAATAGAAGATATAGGCAGATGGATAAATCAGAATCCATGTAAATAAGAGTTCGGCACTAGTAAGAAAGTTAAAGGGGAAGAGATAAGGGCAGGTCAAAAAATATACGAGTTGAAGCAGTGATTAATGATTTTGAGGGCCCACAATTTAACAATAAATATGGTACTGATGGAGGGGGGGCAGCCAGAGAGAGAGAGATCTTACAAGCCATTAATGAAATCATACAAGTCGCATTACACATGCTTGACAGACAGAACACAAACTAGAAGAACACTACAAAAAGTAACATATGGACAATTTCCTCAGTCATAAAAAAGTAAAATGAAGTTCATGGATTTACAAACAAGTGAGAATGACAACCCTGGATGTCCATCAGCAATTTGAATTATGGTAACACCTTCACCTATGACCAAATAAGAGCAATGATTACAAAGAGACCGACCATCAAAAGTAGTGTCTTCAAATAGGAATCCGCCTGTTGCCCTTGAGTTGTAGGCTGAGGGAACCCATGAGCATGGCCCCCATGAAATGAGTTAGAGAATCCATAGGGAAAACCAGCAGCAGCACCATAGACAGTAGCATCGGGGAAACCATGCACCTGAAGATTAAAGAGGGATGGAATCAGACCACCAAAAGCTGCAGATAGAGTGAAGTTTCCAAACCTAGCTGTTGCCATTGGAGGGAATCCACCCATGAATCCAAACCCATGCTGAGGGAAATGATTTGTGTCCGGTGGAGGAGCTGTTTCGGGTCTTTGCCCTGCTGGACGATTTGGAATGTTAATGCCTGGAATTGACTTAGATCTTGGATCTGTTGGTGTCTTTCCCCTACCATAAAGAGGAACTAATTTCTCCTCCTGTACGAGGGCCTTACAAACTGGGCATTCCTGGGAATGCGAGTGAATATGGAGCCACTTGTAAAGACAAGGCCAACAGAAGAGGTGGCCGCAAAGAGTCACGATTGGATCCTGAGCTAATTCAAAGCAGATGTTGCATTCAAAGTTACCAGCATCATTGCTACCGCTGCCTGAACAAGAAGGGCTTTGCGGTGGCCTGCTTGTTGATTCCCCAAATCCACTTGCCATCTCCAGAACCTAAATGTTCAAATGCCTGTAAATCATATAGAGCAGAAATCAACACCAACCATACAGAGACAAACAATGTTGTTCAATTCAAAAATATCAAATCCAGATACAGATTTTAGAACACTGTATACGTTAAATCAAATAAATACTACTCCAAATAAACAAACAAATCAGAGTAATAAAATTCTAATATTAGAAAACCGAAACCTGAACCAAAAACATACAATTAGAAACCTCAATCAGAATATATTACCCTACAACAAAATCTAACACATTCGCAAAACGAGAAATAATCAAACGGATCGCTCTGAACCTTTTCAATTGTCGCACCTAGATGGTTACATCCTTAAAAATAAAACCAGAAAAAACATCCAAGAGCGGAAGTAGACACATCACAGGGTTACAGACTTCCAACCCCAAACCCCAATAATTCCATACCTAAACATTCCAAACTTCGTGCAAACACGTTAAAGAAAGAGGAAAGAGCATCTATTCTTGATCGAAAAGAAGAAAGAAGCATCGCTAGGGTTTCAAACTCTTAACATAAGTATAAGTATTACAGCATTAAATCAAAAAAAGAAACACGGAAGATTATGAATTTTACTATTAAAATCAGATCTAGCGTGTGGAATTCATAAACCTAATAAGCAAGAAGATGAATAAACAGAATAAAATCTTAAGACAAAGAGTAGCACTAACCTAAAATCAGACGCAGGACGGCAGGAGGAGTGACGAGAATCGATTTTTTCTTTTTTTCCCCTTTTTCTTCCCTTTCGCTGTGAACCTCGTCTCCTCGAACAAGGCGAAGAAACGCGTTGGGAAGGTTCGAGGTGTCAATTCCTGTGTTTAGGTAAACACGGTTAAGACTTCAGGATCCTTTTAAGAGTAATATAGATTCCATAAACATCGTCGCGTCTCGTTAAATTACGTCTTTGGAATATTATCCGTTGGATTTATACATCGTCCCATCTCGTTAAATTACGTCTTTAAAATATTATCCGTTGGATTCATACATCATGACGCATTAGAAGGCTTGGTGAAGCGTTTCACTTTTACACAGAGTCGTGAATCGTAATGCTGGCTGTCAACGATAGTACGATGCACGGCCATCGCAAGCGTTGCATTTCATCTAGAAATGGCTGCACAGGTAGGGCTGCAAACGGATCGGATTCGGTAAGGATATATCCGATTCGACCCATTAAGAAAATCTGACTGATCCGAATCCGATAACGATCTGTCGGATTTTCAAAACTATGATTCGAATTCAAATTCGAATATATTACCGGATATCCCATTCAATTAAAATTATGTTTATAAAATAATATATTATATTATCTATATAATATAACAATATTCTAAAATGTAAAATATATAAATGTATAATTATATAAATAATATATAGAATATACATTTATAATATGTAAATAATATATAATATTTCATTATTAACGGATCGGATCGGATCAGCCAATATCCGAATTCGATCCGTTAAGACAATGGGTTGGCTTTTCCGATCCGATCCAATTTTGTTAGGATCAGGAAGGATATCCGAACCCGCTTCTTAACGGATCAGTATCAGATTCGGATCAGATTGGATCTGACTTGTTTTGCAACCCTATGCACAAGATTGTAATTAGATTGGATCTAGTAAAATTTGAATCCGACCCAGGGGAATGCCCTGGCTTATAGCCACTTGGTAAAATAGTCCACCTCCAATACTAAGAACTTTCTTCCACCCGTTGCTGGCAGGAATGCCCCGAGTAGATCAGTGCCCCACTGCACAAAAGGCCACGGACTGGTGAGATATTTGAGGTCGGCAGCGGGTTGGTGGTAAATATTGGCATGTCTCTAACATTTGTCGCATTTTCTAACGAGTTCAATGGCGTCTACCTTCATTGTTGGCCAATAATTCCCTTGCCGAAGCGCTTTCTGGGCAAGGACCCTGCCCCCCAAGTGTCCGCCGCACAGGCCTTCATGAGTGTCGCGGAGTACGAGCTCAGCTTCGGTAGGTCGCAAGCAACGTAGGTATGGGAGCAGTGTAGGATCTCCTGTATAGTCGCTCATCGATTATAACGTACTTAACTACCTGGCGTTGCACCCTTCTGACTGCATTGCGATCTGTAGGGAGGGTCATGTGTAACAAGAAGCTCATGAGTGGATCAATCCAGCTTGGCTCTACTCGAACGATGGGAGCGACCTCCTCTGCCCCCCCGAGAATGCTAGGCCGAGACAGGTCCTCTATGTACACGGTTCTCATGGTGATGTCGCTAGTGCTGGCTAACTTGGACAGGGCATCGGCCTCGGTATTCTCCGACCTAGGGATCCGTCTGATGAAGTGTGACTGGAAGTCGAGCAGGGCCTCTCTGACTTTGGCTAAGTAGGCAACCATGGTCAACTCGCGAGCTTCACATTCACCCGTGACCTGGTTGACTACAAGCTGGGAGTTGCTGCAGATAACGATGTGCTTGGCTTTTACTTCTCTGGCTAAGGTTAGTCCGGCTATCAGTGCCTCGTATTCTGCTTTATTGTTGGATGCCTCGAACTCGAGGAGCTTCTCGACTTCCTCGTCGACTACTTTCCACCGTTCCGGGGCTAGGTTGCGTTTCTTCTGTCTAATGGACCTAACCACAGGATCAGTGTTTAGCTTGTGAGTTAAGAGTCCGAGATCTATACCGGGCATTTCTGCCGCGGACCATGCAAAAATATCTAAATTTTGAAGTAAAAAACTTACCAGTTCGGATTGTAGGGGCTCCTGGACGGAAGCGCCGATCTGGAGCGTCCAAGCTGGGTTTACTGTCGAGGTCGGGACCGCGACCGTTTCTTCCGTGGGCACGGCTCCCTCTTCGCCTTGCTCCGTGGGTCGCTCCAATTCAAGGTCATCGGCTACCTTGGTCTTCCCCTTTAGGGTGGCAATGTAGCACTTGCGGGACTCAGGTTGGTCGCCCTGCGCTACTCCCACTCCGAAGACGGTTGGGAACTTCATAGCTAAATGGTAAGTGGAGACCACCGCCCGCAGGACATGGGTGACTGGCCACCCTACTATGGCATTGTAAGGCGAGGGGGTCGCTACCACCAGGAAGTTGTGCTCGAATCTAGCCACACAAGGCCACATGCCGACCTCTACCGGGACTGTTACTTTCCCAAGGGGCCGGACTTCTTCTTCGCTGAAGCCTACCAACGGAGTGTCTGCGGGTTTCAGGTCGCTTCTCTGCAACTGGAGCTGGTCAAACGTAGCTTTGAAATGTCGTCGTGGGGGTAATGGACCCCTAGCGCATCGTCTTCTGTGAAGAAAATCGACTCTTCTGTTTTTGGCCGCTTTGGGGGGTTCTACTCCTCCCGGGTGACCTCACGAACCGACGTCCGAGCTGCCACTAAAGTGCAACCCGCGACGATTGAACCTCCCATTATCATTGGATAGTCCCCCAAACTGGCCTTTCCTTCGGAGGCTGTCTCTACGAGTGTTCGGTCGGCCTGATGCTGGACTCGGGAGCGTCTCTACCGTGCTCCCCTTGCTGACCTGTTCTATTGCCATTATTATTACTGTTATTGTTATTATTGTTTTGTACAAAGTTCCTCAAATATTCGCGACGGATGAGCTCCTCTATCTCGTCGCGGAGGTTTTTACAACTCTTGGTACTGTGACCGTGGTCTTTATGAAAGCTGCAATACAAATTCTTATTTCTATCATTAGGATTCTCCCTCAGACGGGGTGGCCACTTCACCTACGAGGCATCCTTGATCGCCATCAGAATTTTGGCCTGCTTCGCGTTCAGTGGAGTGTAATCAGCTCGGCCCGGAGTAGGAGCTCGGAACAGTTGACCCGGCTTTGCACCCCGAGCTGTTTCCTTTTTTCTTCGGGTGTCCTTTTGACTGGGAAGTTCTTCTCTCTTTCTTTTTTCGGGTGTGCCCTCACCCTTCTGGTTGATCTCCTCTTCGGTGGCTATGAACTTATTCCCAAGTTTCAGAAACTCGGTTATGGTCGCGGGTTGGTTGACGACCATGTGCCACTTGAACTCTTTGTGCTTCACTCCCTTCTTGGCCGCTGCAAGGCGTACGGCAGGATCCAGGCATTGTATATGCATACAAGTGTCGTTGAACCACTTGATATAACTCCTGATGGACTCTCCCTCCCTTTGTGTTATGTTGAAGATGGTTTCTTCAGCTCACGGGCACTGCTTGCTGGTGACAAAGTGGGACATGAAGACTTGTGCGAACTGCACCCAACTTCTTATTGACTCAGGCGCCAAGTTCCTGTACCATGTGCGGACTGCTCCCCTAAACGTAGTGGAGAAGGCCACGCACATGCACAACTCACTGGCTCGCGCCAGGTGCATCTGTGACTGAAACGTATCTACATGATCACTTGGGTCGAACGACCCGTCATACTTGTCAAGAGGGGGGAGCTTGAAATCCTTGGGCATCAGGACCGCCAGGAGTTCGGAAGATAGGGGGGACGGAACTGAGAGAAGGGGAGCTTTGGCTTCGGCCGAGCCTACCTCTTCTTTTCCCAAGAGCTCGGGCAAACCGTGGGTGATAGATCGGTGAGCCCGGCATCGACGCCTCTGCTTCCTGACGGGCTCGGCGTTTGTGCTGCTCACTTTTGCGCTATCCAGAACAGTTTGTGCTGGGGGTAGCACGGTCTGCTGGTGATGGCTATGGACAGAAGGGGCCTGCTTGGAGTCTGTTGCTAGGATTTCAAACCGGTTCTCAAGGATCGGGGTTTCAAACTTCGACTGTCGGGGCAACGTTGACCGGTCGGGCCGAGGTCCTCCCGACTTGTCCGCCTGCAGCGAGATCATGGTAGTCGGTCTCTCCCGTCTGCCGTGGGGGGAGGCTTGGTTTTTTGGTAGACTTTGGGGGGCCTCTCCTCGGCCAGAGTGCTCGCTCTAGCGGCGAGACTTGGCTTGCTGCGATGATAGAGCTGGTGCAGCACATGCTGTTGATAGAGCTGAAGTTGTTGGAACTGCTGCATTTGGGCCTGCATGGCTCTCATGCACTGCATCAGGTCCTCCAACTGGTTCGGGCTGGCCACCGGGGGCACAATTGAAGGTTCGGTGAACGTCGTTCCGGCTGTAGCAGGGAGTGGGGCCACGACAGGTGCCATTGTGAGAGGCACATTCAAGCTGGGGATTCCGTCCGCTGAGAGGGGGACGGTGAACTGTCCGATATAGACAGTAGGAAGCTGGGGTTGTTCCCTGGAGTTATCCATTTCCTTGCTTTGAGCGACGTTGCTAAGGGAAGCCATGAATGCTGGATTGTTTCAACGAAGAATAAGGAACTGAAAGAGTTTAGAGGGAAAGGCCTTTTGAAGCGCTTCCCACAGACGGTGCCAAATGATGTAGCGCGATCCAGACACTCCTAGCTGGCTGCTGACTGGCTCCTTGCTGGCAACGAGCGGGACCTGAGAAGATGAAAGGAAGGATTCCCAGGGATTTACCCGGTGGGTATACTCTGATGCTTAAGTTAGTACTGTGTATGGGAAGTAAAGGGAAAAGCGAAGGCTAAGAGTGGAGGTCGCGCAATTTTCCTGTACTCAAGAGATTTTTTGGTTTTTTCCAGAAGAAATTTCTCCTCTGCCTTGAGGGCTTTTATAGGAGCGCTCCTTGGGAGATCAAACATAACCGCCACTAGGCCCCCTACTACATCCGTTATCTGCCAGGGCTGCGTAGGTGGCCGTTGTGACATACTCCTTACCCAGGCGAGTGACACGTCTTCAAAGTGACAGGCACGCTTCCACCTACTGAGAGGCGTGGGCGCAGACTACCGAAAGGATAGGGACTGCGCCGTCAGTAGGGGATATGGTGCAGTCTGATTGGTATGGCCTATCAGATAGAAGCTTCCTGCGGAATGCTCGTGCGACCCATTTGTAGCGAGCTAGGAATACTTCAGGAGTACCCTTAGTAGAATTAGTACTCGGGATGACTTGTCTGCTTGGGAGTTTGGCCGAGCTGGTTTTCTTAGCTTGCAGGCTGAAGTTGCCTTGGAATATCCCTTTGGGGGTAGCTCGGGGAAACCCAAGCTTGCGTCATGGCGAGCTGCTTTAGGGGGCCGTTACTTAGCTGTACCGGGCCACAATGCTGAGCTGTCGCTTACGTCGGGTCAGTGTCCACGTGTCGTCGTTTCATAGATCGGGTCAAATCACCCTTCATCAATTATAATTAATGATTACTAATAATAATGATTTCTGATAAAAATTAATTACTTATTATAATTACTTACTAATAATTAATTCCTTAATTATAACAATGATGGTTATTACTTTAGAGTGTTAATTAATAAGTATTTTAATAATGTTAATTATTAATTGGGATATATCATTTTATATTTATATTAATTCATATTAATTATTTTATAAATATATAATTAGTGTTACTTATTTACATTGTTGTTATTATTATTATTATTATTATTATTATTATTATAATTATTGTTGTTGTTGTTGTTGTTGTTGTTGTTGTTGTTGTTATTACTATTAGTAATTATAATTAATACTATTATTAGTAGTAATATTAAATTATACTTTCAATTATTCCTTATTGTTAAACTAAAAGAATTATAAAAGCAATTACTATTTCAGGAATTAACTAAAATTCGTAATTATAATAAATTAATTACTTCATAATAAAAATAAATATTAATAATAATTTAATATTACTTATTTCAAAATCAATATGCACATAATAAGAAGATAATATTAGTAAATAATAGTAACAATAATATCCTTATTATTATTATTGATTTCATAGTTATTAATATATTATTAATGTATATTACTCAATAAAGACATGGAATAAAAAAAAATATTCAAGTTACCACTAAATGAATGAACTAAAAATCTATGAGTATTCTAATTGACTTGAATTTGACACATCAACATGCCCAAAATTATAATTTCAACATACATTTCATATTTCTATCTCCCAATTCCCTTAATTCAAACATACCATTAGGTTATGTACAAGTTTCCCTACCTTTTCCTAAAGATAAATTGTAACTAGTCTACGTGCACCGTGAGGAGTTTAGACTTAAAATCCATAACCATGATTGACCAAAAGAAGTGTTGCTACCTAACTTGGAGGTGACTTCCATACTCAGGATGGTCCCATTATTCTCCTTTCTTTCATGTTTTTTCTGTTAGATGGGCTTTAGAGTCCTAATTATATTATGAGTTGATTGTAACCATACATGATAATGATTTGATTGTAGTCATATATTTTTCATCTCTTACTTCAGATGATGAATGAATCTACAAATGTTGTTTGGCATGGATTGTTTTTCTTAGCAGCTCTTTAAATGATTTTCTTCCTTCTTTGCCTCTTTGAATGAATATCATTTAAATGTTGTTTATCCATTCGTATGTCCCTAAATATTAAGCAGTATTGGTGATATTGTTGTAAACATCCATTTAATTTTACTATTTTATAAATAGTTTAATGATTTCAAAGTTATTGATACTTTTTGGGGGTGGGTTGCTCAACAGGACATTGATTTTTTATTGTTATATAGTAAATTTCAAATTAAATGATACTGTAGTTGCCCTTTACTTAGTATGGGGTCATTGTCTAGATAAAACATGGTAAGTCTCTTAAATCAAATAAAGAAACTACCGTAAATATCTATTATAAATAATTAAAAAATGAAATAATTCAAATTAAATCAAATAATTACTTGCTGAAAATTACTGGATTAAGTAAATAATAATAATCAATTATTTATAGAAATAATTAATAATAATAACAATTATCAAGTACTTAATTAAGTAAATAATAAAAAATGAAATAACAATCATCAATTATCATTAATGTTTATTCAAAGCCATGCCCCATAATAATTATCGAATGCAGTAATTAAACCTTAAATAAGAATCAATATTTAGTAACAATCATTAAAATTGTTAAGCTAAATCATTAATGTTTATTCTTAAATGCAAAATATGAATTAACAAATCTATTATATAATAATTATACTCAGTTGGAAAAAATGATTTTAAGTAAATATTTAAATAATTACAAACTTAGTTATTATTATTACTATATAACAAAAATTTAAATTAAATACTAAAGTAAATTAATAATAATAAGAATGGTTAAATTAAAGTAATAAACGGTTCAAGTTGAATTTAATGACCCGTATAATTTTATGGGTTTGACATATAAGGGTCAATTTATATGGACCCGTAGACTGTATGAATGTTTTAAAAAATGCCAGTTTATAAATAGTAATAAAAATTGGTGATAAAAATCATTAATGGGTGGGATGAGAAAAAGGGACTCATATTTGTTTTGAGGGAAAGAGGGGGATGGAATGAGAAAAAGGTGGGATGCGAGATCCCAAAATCGTGGATTTGGGGTTGTACAAAAACAATGCGACCCCGGTGGGAAAACTCGAGAAAACAACCATGCCGAAGGTTCCACGCACATTAACAACAAAGTTTATGCCTTCAACTCTTCTTCTTCTTCTTCTATCAGTTGAACAATTCCACTCACTACCTCTTCTTCTTCTATCTGTGTCTTTGTGTCATGGGGAACTACATCTCTTGCATGCTTGCCAATCTGGCAGAAAGACAGTCAAGAGGTGCAAAGGTGATCCTACTAAGCGACGAATCCAACAACTCGACGGTCATGTCAAGGCAGCAGAACTCATTTTCGAGATATCCAATTACTTCTTGGTGAATTCTCGACCATTGCAAATAGGATGGAGGTTCTCTACGCTTAGTCCCGATGAAGATTTAGAAATGGGTAGCGTCTATATCATGTTTCCAATGAAGAGAGTCAATTTTGTTATCAAAGCAGCAGACATGGGAGCCTTGTTTATAAGTGCGAACAGGGCTGCCAATTGGGTTTTGAGTACTGGGGCGGTGCACATCGTGTCGAGTATTGGGGTGGTACGCATCGAGAATAAACAGAGAGGTTGAAATGAGAAGAAGAAGAAGAAGAAGAGAGGTGAAAGAGAATGGAAGAGGTGGGAGATGAACGGGGTAGCCGTCGCCTCTATTCGTCTCAAACGAGGAGGAAGGTGAACAGTGCCATTTTGGTCCCCTTTTACACTTTCCCATTCCATCCCACCCAAATCTTCCCACAAACCAAATGAAAGATTCCCAATTTTTTATTTTGATTTTTTTTTCATTTATTTGCTTATTTTCATTTGGATTTTACAAACATAGTTGGTTTTGTCCGTCATTCTCAAAGAGGGGGCTCTAGCTCAAAGCTTAGGTTTGACTATCAAAGCTCCAATTGTTCTCCAACACAAATAGGGTACACAACTTTTCCTCTTTTAGATACATTTTTCCATAGTAAATATGTTGTCTACCGCTCTCAAGTGCTTGCGCCTGCAAATATTAGAGCTCACTAGCTTCACTAATGTATATGAGGAGCTACTCATTTTCAAAAAAAAGAAATCATGCTCAATAGGACAAAAGTGTTAATTCCTCAATCCCTCTCTGGCTTTGCAAGTTTCTAGCACCCTTGGATTGCTCCAAGGATTTCTCTTTTACAATTGGAATCTTTTTTGGTGTTTGTAGCGATAAAATTACAGAAAGTCATTGTCTCAAATCCCTATATAATAAGGTTTGTAATTCTTTCTCCTTTTTTTTGTGCTAGGGTTTAAAATTTGTAATTCTCTGTTTTCCTTTTATTTACAATTCATTAGAAAGCATTATTACGGCATCAAATCCTATAGTTAGAAAGCTACATTAATAAATAGATGGATTCACTACCTGAAACCCATGACACATAGGGTCTACTTCAGATTTTCGTCTTCTCTAGTTAATTTCTAAATATCATTGTAGATTATTGTATGCTTAAATGACATCTCTTACTCTTGAAGACTACATCTCTCACTAGATTAGGATGTCTTCTAGCAATGTAGTTAACGTGCTTCTCGACTATGACATTGTATGCAACAATAATCACTATTCTTAGTGAGGTGTCAATTGCCATAACCTTACTCTTTGTAAATATTTTTTTTGGATTATTTGAACTCTCTTTTCTATGCCTAGGAATATGCCAAGTTTGAATTTGGGTGGGGAGATTTCACCCTCCATTGGAGCCCTAAAGAATTTGCATGTGTTTTTTCATATTTCTTCTCCTATTTCTCATTTGCTTTCTTTTTTTTTCATGTAAATTAACTCCCTTTATTTATAGGAAATTTCCTGATTAAAACCCTTTACTTTGGGCCTAGTGCCACTTTGGTCCCCAAACTTTAAAATGCGACAATTCAGTACCTGAATTTTCAAAACATGTCAGTTCAGTACCTGCTATTAACTAGCTGTTAATCAGCCATTAAGTGGCATTTGAAAAAGACACAAATACCCTTCAAGTGTCATCTAATTTTCTTTATCAACCATCAAAATATTGACAAAAAATTAACAATTTCAGATCCTTGACTCTTTTATTCAAGAAAGTTGGGGTCACCAGATTGTCCACTCAAACGTGACCCCAACTTTTTTGAATGGAAAAGGCAAGGATTTGGGACTGTTAATTTTTTGTCAATGTTTAGATGGTTGATAAAAAGAATTAAGTAACACTTGAAGGGCATCTATGTCTTTTCAAATGCCACTTAACGGCTGGTTAACAGCTAGTTAACGGCAGGTACTGAATTGTCACATTTTAAATGTTTGGGTACTGAATTGCCACATTTTAATATTCAGGGACCAAAGTGGCACTAGGCCCAAAGTATAGGGTATTAATCGGGAATTTTCCCTTTATTTATTTATGGGCAGTAAAAGGAAACCAACTAATCAATGAACAAATTACATTGATGACATTCTACAAAGTTTCAAAGCATGACCATAGGACTTTGGAGATTAACCAGTTGGTGGACTAAATACCTTCAACTTTGTTTCAGATTCCAAATCGCAAAACTCAGTAAGTTAACCTAATTTTTAATGTATTTGTGCCTATGATGTTGATTATGGTTTTGCAAAAATCAAATCTCTAGCGGTTGTTAATTGAATACCCTGCACACCTTAACTGTCTTAGAATCAAGCTCATAATTTTCCTATTATTTGTTTTGGCTAGCCTTACAAGTCCTCTATTATTTAACTTTAAGATTTTATACAATACAATTTAAGGGAAGTAGGACAAGAATTGTAATCATGGGTTACGATTGACAACAAGAATTCCCTAAAAAAATTGACATGTTTTAAAAATTGGCAAGAAAGTATTTATCCAAAAATTCCTTAAAAAAATCTACTAATACTACACAGTAATCTTAACATAAAGAGTGATTATAAACACGATGATCAACTCTGGAAGATGAAGATTTGTCTCGAAATACTCCTTCATCATGTTTTGAAATGGAATCCATACACAAGATGCCAATATGTTAGGTTTGCTACATCTCAAGGTTACTCCAACCCTAACCTTACTCCTTTAGCTCTAAGCCAGTAAGCCAACCAACTTGCCCTAGTAAAAAACCACATGTCCAATGCAAACATGTCCTGACTTGACATGTTTGAGTATTGGATTTGTCAATTGATATTTGAAAAATCTCTCCTGTTAATCTGTATTTTGGAAGATCTTTGTATCTGTGGTGAATTATCTTCAGTTTGTTTATCATTTGAATTTTTGTGATACAAAGAAGGTGAAGTGTGTTTATTTAATTCAGTTGTTTGATTTGTTGTTCCTCCATTTCTCAAGTATAGGGATCAATGCTCAATTCATTAACTGAAAAATAACAAAATTTTATTAATTTTAAAATTAATTCAAAATTCACTTAAACTATTGGTTTTCAACATTTTAATGGAAAACTTGTTAAAATTACTTACAAGGATTTTATAGAAGGGATATGTGCAATGGAAATTTGCCACTCTTATTGTGGGTGTAGCCAAGGTTTTAAATTTTGCAATGTATTGGTCTGTATCAGCCTCATATCGGACCGTTTTGGGTATGTATCGGCCGATACACATTATATATAGCCGAATTTAATTTCCCTCTCCTTTTTAAATTTAAATTTAATTCATCTCTACTATCATTAATATCAATTTTAATTAAGCCTTTAAGTTTGAGAAGTCACTAAATGCTAATATTACCTTTAATTACGGCATTTAATATGTCATTAAATGTTAATTAAGTCAAATAACTTATTAAAATCACAAACCAAAGGTAACTAGATTCAAACCTAAGTCATTTGCTTACAACAATAATTTATTAACCATTATGCCAACCTTAATTGCTTATTAAAATAACATGTCTTTTTATACTTAAAGTAATCTTTCTTGCCTTGGTGGATGCTTCCCAATAAATGCTAAAATTTGATTATTAATATTTATATAATAACAAGATGAATACAAATTATATTTATTTATTAGAAATTAAGGTATATATTAACTTGTATACATAATAAATATGATCTAAATCTATATATAATAAATATTAATTAATAAATAACTTCAAAAAAATATTAACTAATAAATTAGTATATATACACATAAATTTTTGTTCTTCTATTATTTTTCAGCAGTTAGTAATTATATCCCGATACTTTATATAAATCATTAAAGAATGGTTTTTATGATTAAATAAATTAGTTATAATCACATAAAACTCATTTTTATTGTTGTTCATATTTTTTAAGGTTTTTTTTTAATTTTCTATTGTATCCATGCGTATCTTGATTTTTCATTTGTGTCTATGCATTTCCAAAGCGTATCTCAATACGTCTCTTAAAATTATCTTTTCTGATACACCTTGCGTTTTTTATACTTTGAACCTTGGGTGCAGCTTAGATTGCAATGAGACCAATTAGATGTAACCCAAAAATAACAATTGGGTTGAAC
This sequence comes from Nelumbo lutea, assembly GCF_056320005.1. NCBI lineage: Eukaryota > Viridiplantae > Streptophyta > Magnoliopsida > Proteales > Nelumbonaceae > Nelumbo > Nelumbo lutea. Next base: position 115,857,098 of record NC_142684.1, read on the forward strand.
AACTTAGCCCAATTAGAAATGTTATAGGACCCGTTCTTCAATTTTACTTGATAAAAGATATTGGTATAGATAGGATTCAGTCCTATGTGTCCACCCATTACATGTGTGCAGCCAAGTCTTTGTATGCATACATGCTTTAGGTGCACTTTCATTGGTAGTTTTTTTCTCATGTATTATTTTTTAATGTTTTCCTACTTTTACCTTTTGTAATAATTCATACCACATTAAAACAGAATGGGATATGCTCCTCACACATGGGCACCTCATAGGGACGTGAAAGGGGGCATAAGGGGAAGGGACGTGGCTGCATGAGAATGGAGTAGATAGCCTATACACATGTGGAACTTGGGGCATGTGAAATTTACCATTATAAATTTGATGCTAAACATGTAATTAATTACAATAGTGTCATTGAATAAAATAGAAAACCAATGGTAACTTGTCTTTTCTCCTTTTCCTCTTTAATATTTGATGCTAAACTTGTAATTATTTACAATGGTCTCACTATTAACTATTTACAATGATGCCATTAAATTTCTACCTTAATCATATTTATTAAAAATTATCTTTCTCTCTCACTTTACATACAATCAGGCCGTGCAAGTTATGCTAAGTTGTGCCATGCTTCCCTTTCCTAGGATACTTTAGGGGTCAGCCCAGCACAGCCCACGGCCCGAACCCACATGGGCCCATGTCGTGCCGCGAGCCAAGTCTTAGGCTAGGACGGGCCATGAGTTGGGCTAAGCCAGGTTTTTTTAAAGTTTTGAAAAAAAGAATGAAAATTTTAATATAAACTAAAAATAGACAAAAAATTAAAAAAAGATCTTAAAGTTTTATTTTATATGAAATTTGATGTATACAATTGTTTATATATGCAATAATAAAATTAAAAATAAAATTATATATTAATATATTATATAGTTATTGTATATAATATACGGCCTGAGCCCTCATGAGCCTGCACCATACCATGGCCCAGGTTGGTCCACAGGCTAAGTCTTAGGCCAGGTCAGGCCATGAAGCGAAATAAGCTATATTTTTTGAAAAAAAAAGTAATGAAAATTTTAACATACATTAAAAATAGACAAAAAAATTAAAAAATATCTTAGAATCTTATTTTATATGAATTTTGGTGTATACAATTGTTTATATATGCAATAATAAAATTGAAAATAAAATTATATATATTAATATATTATATAATTATTGTATATAATATATATATAATATGCATATTATATATTATATTATAATACATATGGGTCGTGTTGGGCCGTTCCACGGGCCATGCCGGGTTGGGCCATGGGCAATAAGGCCCACTCAGTTGTGCCATGTTGTGCCAGCCCATGGACCCAAAACCCCAAGTCCGGAATAGCCCATAGTCCATCATGTCGGGCCGTGGACTATACGACCCAATTTACACATCTACCTACGACCCAAAGGCAAAAATGGTTCAACCTGTGGTTCGGTTTTTAAAGCATTGGCTTTGACCAGTTCCAATAAAGTTGGGTTTTATGTTTTGGGCTTGAGTTTGAGCCCAGAGTCCTAAATTCTTATTCAAGCCCGATCAATAGTGAGTCAACTAAGTCGTGTTGTGCAGGTCGTGTTGAGCCGTGCCATGCTTCCCTCCCTTGGGATAGTTTAAGGGGTCAGCCCAGCACAGCCCATGGCTTGAGCCCATGCGGGCCTATGCCATGGTGCGCGCCAAGTCTTAGGCTAGGATAAGCTACAGACCAGGCTAAGCCATGTTTTTTAAAAATTTTGAAAAATAATGAAAATGTTAACATAAATTCAAAAATAGACAAAAAAAATTAAAAAAGATCTTAAAGCTTTATTTTATATGAATTTTAATGGATACAATTATACAATAATAAAATGAAATAATATAATAAAATTGAAAATAAAATTATATAATCATATATTATATAATTATTATATAATATATATATATATATATATAATATATTATATATTATATATACAAATATATATGGGTCATGTTGGGTTGTTCAGTGGGCCATGGGCTAGGTCGTTACTACATGCGGGCCGTGGGTGGTATGGCCCGCTCAGTTGTGTCGTGTTGTGCCAGCCCATGGACCTAAAACCCCAAGCCCGACATAACCCATAGTTCGTTGTGCCAGGCCACGGACGGTACGACCCAATTTACACCTCTACTAACAACCCAGAGGCAAAAACAATTCAACCTGCAGTTCGATTTTTAAAACATTGGCTTGGGCTAATTCCAATAAAGTCGAGCTTAGTGTTTTGGGCTTGAGCCTGAGCCTAGAGGCCTAAATTCTTATCCAAGCCCGACCAACAATGAGTCAAGTAGCCCAATCTTTGGAACTAGAGCGTGTGGAGAATGGTCGAGTCTATGAGAGGGTTCAATCTGTCTTGTTTACGTCTAACCCGATGACTGGGTCACGAGTTGCATAGTAAATGTGAGGTAAAAATCGTTTACTTGATCAAAACCGTTCGACCTAGACAGTTGGAGCATTAACCTATTCGACCCAATGACCACGTCATGGGTTGCACACTAAATATGTATGCAAACTTTGGGAGGCCATATCTTAGAAATAAAAACCTCTTTTTTGCCCTCAAACTGTAATTTTATATCTTACAAATAAAAAAATTTAAAAATAAATTAAAAAATATTTAGGTTTTCCAATGGGTTGGGTTTGGTTGAACTCAACAAGTTGCATTACTCAAACCGCCACCCAATCAAGACTCTGGGTTTGGTTTGAGTAAAACCTGGAAGGAGGTAAAAAATTATTGACTTGGTCAAAAAAGTTTGACCCGAATAGTTGGACCATTGACATGTTCGACTTGGTGATCGAGTTATGCCTTGCACACCAAATGTGTATGAACTTTAGGAGGCCGTAACTTTCCACTCCAATGTTCCATTGAGGAGATTCTTTTTATTTTGGATAACTTTTAGAGATCTATGTGTCCCAAGGAGCCATAGGCGCCTTGCCCTTCTATTTTCTCAAAAAAAAAAAACTTTTTGTCCTCAAATTGCAATTTTTAAAATTTTTTACAAATAAAAAAAAATAATATAAAATAATACATACATTACATGTAAAACATAATTATACATTATTTATTGAAAAAATGCATGTTTATGAAAAAAATTTGGCCTCCAATTCGACCTTTTTGGCCGAACTTGTCCATGTGGCATGACCAAATCCATTCGACCTAGTTGATCAAACTAGTGACCCACAATCCAGAGGCAAAAACAGTTTGGCCTCTAGTTTGATTTTTAAAATATTGGCTTGGACAAGTTCCAATAAAGTCGGGCTTAGTGTTTTGGGCACGAGCTTGAGCCAAGAAGCCTAAATTCTTATCCAAGCTCAACCAACAGTGCATCGGGTAGCCCGATGGCCCGTTGACAGCTCAAGCTCAAAAAAAAAAAAAGTTGGGCTTGGTGTTTTGTTCCTAAGGCTGAGCCCAAGAGGCCTAAATTCTTATCCAAGCCCAATGGCCAATTGATAGCTTACGCTAAAAAAAAAATTAAAAAAAGTTGGGCCTTAGCCTGCAAGCCTAAATTCTTGTCCAAGCTCGACCAATTGCAATCCAGATAGCTCAAAGACCCAATGTAGTCCGTTGGCAACCCATAATTAATTAATTTAGTAAAATAAATAAACTTGTTGACGACCCTAGATACTGAGCTTAGGAGAGAAAGAGAGATCTGAGAGAAATAATCTATTTGTGAATAAATTATTATTTAATTTAATAACTTAGTAAATTCAACAAATAAAAATTGATGGATAATAATTTACTTAATTTATTAAAATAAATAAATTAATAACTTAATTTAGTAAAATAAATAAATAAGAACTCATTTATTATTGGGATGGGAGAGGTACAAGGTATACCAACTAGACATGTTCATGAGCTTAGTAGCTCGATAGTTCAGCTCGACCCATTAACAACGCTAAATTAATTAACTAAATAATTTGAGATAGCCTTTACCAATCTTGTATTGATAATACATAAAGTTTTATTTATTTATTTACTTATTTTACTAAATTATTTAATTAGTTAATAATTTAATAATTTAACAAATTATTATTATTTTTTGATAAATAAGAGTAGTTTTACTAATTCAAATAACGAAAATACAATCATCCTAGGAGGAGGCACGAGATGTTACCTCCCCCGAGGACTAAACCATATACACTAAACATGCCCAAGCTTGAAACACAATTACAAAGTAGCCCAACATAGATCTCCCCTTGACAACCCTTACTTGGTTAGAGAATCAACCATTGAATTTGATGATCTTCTAACCCATTGAAACCTGACACTCATATTTCTTGTCATCCATTTAGCTTTCTTTAACAGATCCCTATAGCCCCAACAAGCTGTTTCTGGGCTATTCATCCAGCTTACTACTACTACCTAGGAATCCCCTTCTACTAACAAATTATTCACTCCAATTTGACTAGCCATATGTATACCTTGTACCGTTGCTAGTAGCTTTGCCCTTACAGAACCACCTTCACCCACTGATCCTAAAAATAGAGACAACATATTGCTGTCTTCGTCTCTCAAAATCCCACCAATTCAGGATGGCCCTGGGTTACCTTGGCAGCTGCCATCAAAATTCAATTTTACCACTCCATCCAGTGGGGGTTTCCATTCAACTTGTGAATTGTTCTTGGTGGAGACTGTAGAAGCCACTGTAGCCCAATTTCTCCGTAAATCATCAAAGGAGTAATCTGCCAACAAATGTGAAGATTTTAACTATGAGATAGTCATTGTCAATATGCATTCCTTGATTTTAGCAAGACTTCTTTGCTATTCTTGAAATATTCTATCATTTTTCTCCTCCCATAAAGTCCACAAGGTAGCAACTCTGATACATTTTCACATTAGCTTCCCCGTTTTTGTCAATTTCCCAAAAGCAGTCGGATTAAAAAGCAGCTTTACTTCAGAGGGCAAGTTCCACCTGCACCCAAATAAGGAAAAAACCCAGTTCCAAATATTGGCAGCAAAGAAGAACGATATCAACAAATGGTTACAATCCTCACCCTTCACTTTACATAGAAAGCACCAATTTTGGGACAAGCACATAAAAGGTTTCTTCTTTTGCAAGTTTTCCATAGTATTAATCTTACCATAATAGGCTTCCCAACAGAACACTGCAATTTTGGAGGTATTGGTCTTGACCAAACCTCTTTAACAGGGAAGACCTAAAAGGAAGGGTTGGAGCAAAAGGGCTTTAAAGAAAGATGCACAAGTGAAGGAGCTAATCTGGGTTAGGGACCAGACTCTTTTATCTGGGTTGGGGCGGGGGGGGGGTCCAAACACACCGAATATAGAAGCAACAACAACTCTGAAACACAAAGAAATTCTTCATCCCTTAACCCTCTTTGAAACCCAAAATCCTAGTTTAAAGCCTAAGGGAAAACCATAAGGGAAAAGGAACCATGAAATGGATTTCTCTTTAAAGAATGGAACAGAGGGAAGGGAAATGGTCTTTTAGGGGTTGAGTGCTCACCCAAGTATCTTCCCAAAAAAGAATGGAGTTTCTAAAACAAGCATCGTACCTTACAAAATCGAGGCATTTAGGGAGAATGCCAGAAATAGCCTTCCAAGGTGTTGTGAGCAAAGCCCTTTGGGATACCCCTGCATCCCAACCTGATTTAGAACAGCCATGGATACTTTTCACTACTTCATGCCACAACCTCTCCCTTTCTAGGGGCCACCTCCAAAGCCACTTACCTAAAAGAGCCTTATTCTTACTCATCACATCCCTAAGCCTGGGCCTCCTTCTTCTTGCTTCGACTCACCACCTCCCACCTAATCAAGTGATCTTTTTTCTCTTCTCCAGGTTCCCATAAGAAATCCCTCATTATTTTTTCCAACCTCTTTGCCTCCCTTTTAGGAATTCTAAAGACTAGCAAAAAGTATAAAGGCAAATTGGCTAAAGTTGATTTAATCAAAGTAACTCTACTCGTCACGAAAATATAGTTTCTCTTCCAAGTTGCCAATCTTTTTTTTTAACTTTTCCACCATTGGGTTCCAGAACCTACTTTCCTTTGGATTTGCACCTAATGGAAGTCCTAGGTAGGATAGAGGCCACTGAGAGCAAGTACATTCTAATAAGGCTGCTATAGACTCCATCTCCTCTTTGTTCAAATGAACTCCCACAACACAACTCTTCTCAAAATTTACCTTCAAATTTGAGGCCTTCTCAAAGTGAACTATTAAATCCTTCATATTCCTTACTTCCATCAAAATTTACCTTCAAATTTGAGGCCTTCTCTACCTATTCTCCACCCTCTTAGAGATCCCTTAGAGATCTGGCTCTATATGCTTCTGAGAGGAGTCTACTAAAAGCATTGACGACTAAAGTGCAAAGGAAAGGTGACATGGGATCACCTTGTCTCAGACCCCTATTAGCTGGGAAAAAATCAATAACTACCCCATTGATAAGGATGGAATAATGGCATTTGGAAAGGCAACCGTTTATCCATTTGCACCATTTATCCCCAAACCCACACTTCCTTAGTACAAGTAACAAGAATCCCTAATCCACTAGGTCAAAGGCCTTTTCAAGATCTAGTTTACAAACATAACCTTGATGCCCTGATCTCCTAATCTCCTCCACACTTTCATTTGCTATTAGAATCCGATCTACAATTTGTCTCCCCTGAACAAAAGCTCCTTGCGCTTGGCTAATAAGACAAGGAAACACATTTTTTTATCCTCAAAGATAAGACCTTAGCCACAATCTTGTATACACTAGTCACCAAACTTCTTTGACTACATCCCAACAATCTTGAAAGAAAGCCATTGTAACCCATATGGCCCTAGTGCTTTAGATCTGTCCATTGAAAAAATGACTTTTCTAATTTCTTCCTCCTCAAAATTCCTTTCCAACCAACTTCTACTCTCTTTTGGAAGCCTCTGCCAAGTCACACCTTCCAACTCCACACTAGGTCTAAAGGGTTTCCTCAAAATGGGTTTGAAATGGTCAACAAAATAATTGGCTATCCTCTCTTGGGTATCAAAGACTATTCCATCCACTTCCAATTTGGATACTAGGTTTTTCCTTCTCCTTCAATTGGCTAGTTCATGAAAGAATTTATTGTTCCCATCCCCTTCCTTAATCCATTCACATCTAGACTTCTGCCTCCAAGAAATTTCTTCTCTCAAAATGACTTCGTCCAACTCTCTTTTCAGTTCCCATCTCCGATCTCTATCCTGAGGGTTTATGGCTCTTTGGGATTCCTTTGCATCTAGTTCCTCTATTTGGGTCAACAGAGAGGATTTCATTTCTTCTATTCTTCCAAAATGCTCCCTATTCCAATCCTTCACATGTGCTCTCAATCTTTTTAGTTTTTTGTGAAATCTTACCCCTTTCTACTTCACCCCCTTAGGTCTTCTCTCCACCATTCCTCAACCTTCTTCACGAAGTCAGCCACATGTTCTCGAACCTAAAAGGTTCGGGCTCCTTGCCTAAAAGGATCCTGATGGAGGGTGATTTGGCCCGACCTCGTAGCACAGGGACACGTGGGTACAACCTGGCATAAGTGACAGCTCAGCGTGGCAGCCTGGCCATAACTCGGTGTACTAAACACGCCGGAGCCCAGCAATACAACTCGGCGGATGTAGCAACTCGCCGAGAAGAAACATCTAGCATACTTTGGATTCTCCCTAAGGGAGGAGGACTTCTGAGCTCCTCCCAGTGGGCCCTTAACTTTTCCTTCATGAGAAGGGAACACCCTGATCTATGGGAAGTATCCCAAAGTGGGGACACTTCAGGATAGCCCCCTTAACGCTCCTGCCAATACTTGCCTAAGGCTCGCCTTAATCACTCACACCTCGGCTACCCCATCACCCCGATGTAGGGTAACTCGGACCAAGGCAGCTCGACAACCTATGGAAAAGATCTGCCTGACAATAGTACCTTCTGGATCTAGAGACTGAGCCCACGTCTCTTGTCAGGCGGCATCGTGCCTGCCACTTCTGCCGGATATGACACGCCTGACAGGTCCGTACCCTGCAATGACTGCCCATGTCCGCCACCTCAGCTCTAGCAATAACGGCTGTGGCAGAGGTAGTTACGCCTGATTTGAGAGATCTTCAATATAAAAAGACCCCGACCCTCGAAGAGAAGAGGTATTGAAACAACGCATCTCCACTCTTAGCCTTCATTTTGCTATTCTCTGCTTTCAACCTTCTTTCTCAGCTCTAACTTAAGCATCAAAGTGTTCTCGTTGGGATATCCCCCGGGATCTCTTCATCTTCTTCCTCTCAGGTGCCTTGTCCGTCGCCAGCTAGGAGCGCAGCCCCTGCTAGCTAGGAGTGACCAGAACGTGCAGCATCATTTGGCATCGTCTGTGGGAAACACTTCAAAAAGCCTTCCTCTAATCTCCACAACTCCCTCTCTAAAATTCAGCATTCATGGCTTCTTCCAGCAATGCCAGACTAGGTGCAAACCAAAACACCTCTGAGGAATAACCCCAACTCCTCACTGTCTGCATCAGACAGTTCACCGTTCCCCTCTCTGCGGACGGAGTTCCCAGTCTGAATGTGCCTCAAATAGTGGTACCCGTGAATGTTCCACTTCCTCCTATAATTGGAGCAACCTTCCCAGAACCCTTTGTCATCCCTCCGGTGGCCAGCCAAAGCCAGCTTGAGGACCTGATGTAGTGCATGCAAGCTATCCAAGCTCAAATGCAACAGTTCCAATAGCTTCAACTTTATTAGCAGCAAGTGTTGCACCAAGTTTCCTAGTATCAGTATCAACAGCAATTTCCCCCACTGCCTTAGGCCCAGTAGCCACTCCCTCCCCGGCATCCGGCCACGTAGCAAGCTAAACCCCACCACCAGAATGAACTTCCTTCTCGCCAAGGAGAGAGCTCAGCATCGTCTCGTGGCGGAAAAAAGAGACCAGCTACCCCTGCCTTGCAGCCTGCAATCAGGTCGAGGGCCTCCCAGTCAGTTAGGATCGCGTCACCTCAGCATTCATAGTTCGAGCTCCCACTTGTGGAAAACCAGTTCGAGGTGTTGGCCACAGACTTGAAGCAAGGCCCCTTAGTTCGCAGCTACCAACAACAATCAGAGCCCCTCCTTGGGCCCATCGAGCTCGGTAATACTGAAGCCAGCAGCACCAACGCCGAGCCAGCAGGGAAGCAGTGGAGGCGCCGCTAGGCTCACCGAGCTCCCACTCATGATCTACCCAAGCTCCGGGGTAAGGAAGAGGTATGCTCGGGTGAAGTAAAAGTTGCCCCACTTCTTTCTGCTCCTTCCCCTATGTTGCCAGAACTCCTTGCTGTCCCTATGAGAAAGGAATTCAAGCTTCCCCCACTAGACAAGTATGATGGGTCCTTTGACCCGAACAACCATGTTGATGCCTTTCAGTCCCAACTGCACCTGGCAAGAGCCAGTGAATTCTGTATGTGCGTGGCCTTCTCCACCACCTTCAAAGGGGTAGCCCGTACATGGTACCGAAACCTTGCACCCGGATCGATAAGGAGCTGGGCTAGTTCGTGCAAGTCTTTGTTTCCCACTTTGTCACCAGCAAGAGATGCCCAAGAACTCAAGAGAGCCTCCCTGGCATAGTCCAAAAGGAATGGGAGTCCACCCGAAGCTATATCAAGCGATTCAACGATGCTTGTTTGCAAATACCCGACCTGGACACCTCAGTTCGGCTCACTACGGCCAAGCGAGGCATCACCCATAAAGAATTCAAGTGGCATGTGGTTGTTAATCAACCCAAGATTGTGACTGAGTTCCTCAAGCTCGCGGATCAGTTCATAGGGACAGAGGAGGAGATCAACCAGAAAGGTGAACATGCCCTTGAGAAAAGAAAAAGGGAGACAGAGCCCTCAACCAAGGGCGATAGTAAGAAGAAGAAGGACCAAGCTTGGGGGGCAAGGCCATGACAACCTTTCCGAGTTCCGACAGTAGAAAGGGTGGGCTACACGCCCCTGAACGCGAAGCGGGCCGAGATCTTTATGGCCATCAAAGATGCCCAGTATGTGAAGTGGCCACCTCGGTTGAAGGCAAATCCTAATGTAAGGAATAAAAATTTGTATTGTAATTTCCATAAAGACCACGGTCATAGTACCGAAAACTGTAAAAACCTCCGCGACAAGATAGAGGAGCTCATCCGTTGCGGATACCTGAGGAATTTCGTACATAATAATAATAATAATTAAGTAGGTCGGCATGGGAAACAAAGTAAAGATGCTCCCAAATCCAGCAGGCAAGCAAAGCAACCACAGAGGCAGCCCCCCGAAGAAACACCAGTTCAGGGAACTATCCACATGATCGTTGGAGGTTCAATTGTCGTGGGCTGCACTTCGGCAGCAGCTTGGGTATCAGCTCGTGAGGCCGCTAGGGAAGAGTAGAATCCCCAGAAGCGGCCTAGGATGGAAGACCCGATCTTCTTCACAGAGGATGACGTGCGCGGGGTCCACTACCCCCATGATGACGCGCTTGTCATAAAGATAAAGATTAACGAATTTGAAGTCAAGCGTGTTCTCATCGACTCGGGCAGCTCGACGGATATCCTTTTCAAAGGAGCATTCGACCAGCTCCAACTCCAAGAAAGTGACCTGAAGCCCACAAATACCCCTTGGTAGGCTTCAACGGAGAGGAAGTCAGGCCCCTGGGAAGGATTACAGTACCTGTTGAAGTCGGAGCTTGGCCTAGCATAGTGAGGATCAACCACGACTTCTTAGTGGTCGCGACCCCCTCCCTGTACAATGCTATAGTAGGTCGGCCGATAGACTTGTTCATGGGCCGGGCCGAGCCGGGCTCGGGCTGGGCTTTCACTTGTCACTAATGAAAATATACTAGGCCCGAGCCCGAGCCCGGCCCGACCAACGGGCCTATAACTTGGGCCCGAGCCCGGCCCTGGTAAAAAGCCCAAAACCCGAGCCCGAGCTCGAAGCCTGACCTAATTGAAAAAAAAAACATTTTCCCCTATTCAATTTAGAATTAAAAATTCAGATAGTATTTTTTTTCTATTTAAATGAACAATGGGCCTACAAGATGGTATTTTTCCCTTTCTTTTATATTTTAAAACACAATTTTACATTCTTAAATCAAAAAAATTATTCAAATAGACATAATCACATAACTAATTTTAAGTTTAATATTAGGTCGGGTCGGCCGGGCTCGGGCCGGGCTATTTTGAAAAAACTCGAGCCTGGCTCAAATTTATTGCGGGCCAGGCTTTTTGGCTCGAATTTAAGCCTGCGGGCCTATAAGCATGTTCAAGCCCGTCCGGGGGTCGGGCCGGGCCAGACTGGCCCGTCGGGCCACCTGGCCCATGAACAGGTCTATCGACCGATCACCCATGCCCTACGTGCTGTGGTCTCCACTTACTATCTGGCAATGAAGTTCTCCACAGACTTCAAAATCGGGATAGTGTGGGGAGACCAGCTTGAGTCTCGCAAATGCTATGTCGCCGCCCTCAAAAGGAAAGCTAAGGTGATTGATGACCTCGAGCTGGAGTGACCTACGGAGCAATACGAGAAGCGAGCTGCACCCACCAAAGAGACTGTCTCCATCCCAGCTTCGACAGAAGACCCAGCTCGGACACTTCAGATTGGCGCTTCTATTGAGGAGCCTCTGCGATCCCAACTGGTAAGTTTTTTACTTAAAAATTTAGATGTTTTTGCATGGTCCACGATAGAGATGCCTGACATAGACCCTAGCATTATGACTCACAAACTGAATACTGATCCTGATGGAGGACAGTCGACGAGGAGGTCGGGAAGCTCTTCGCGGCCAACTTTATCAGGGAAGTCCATTACCCAAGCTGGGTGGTCAACCCCATTCTGGTAAAAAAGGCAAACGGTAAATGACGCATGTGCGTCGACTACACTGACCTGAATCGAGCTTGCCCAAAGGATAGTTTCCCACTCCCTAGGATCGACTGTTTGGTGGACACTACTTTAGGGCATGAGTTGTTGGGCTTCTTAGATGCCTATTCGGGCTACAACCATATCATGATGGATCTAGCTGACGAAAAAAAGACTGCATTCATAACCGAACTTGGTCTATACTGTTACAAGGTCATGCCCTTTGGGTTGAAAAATGTTGGGGCATCCTTTCAGAGACTTGTAAATAAATTATTTGAGCCACTGATTGGCAGGAGAATAGAATGTTATGTAGATGACATAGTCGTCAAAACCCAATTTTCACATGATTTAATACAAGATTTGCATTCTGTTTTTGAAATTCTACATAATTTTAACATGAAATTGAACTCGAATAAGTGCATCTTCGGTGTCACCTCGGATAAATTCCTAGGGTACATCGTTAACCGGCGCAACATTGAGGCTAACCCGGACAAAATTAAGGCTATCCTAGAAATGAGACCACCTCAGAAATTGAAAGAGGTTCAGAAGTTGAACGGCCGTTTAGCCGCTCTGAGTCGTTTCATGTCCAAGTTGGCAGACCGTTGCCTGCCTTTCTTTAAGGCAATAAAAAGCAAAGACTTCGAATGGACTGAAGAGTGACAGCTCGCGTTCGACAAGCTCAAAAAGTACCTTGCCAGCGTCCCTGTCTTAACCCGATCCGAAGTGGGTGATGTTTTAGAGTTGTACCTCTCGACAAGTGACGAGGTGGTTAGCTCGGAACTAATAAGAGAAGTAGATCGGGTCCAACGACCCGTCTACTATGTTAGTAAAGTGTTGCAGGAAGCAGAGACGAGGTACCCAAAGATAGAAAAGCTAGCCTATGCACTAGTCATTGCAGCTCGGAAGCTCCGTCCGTACTTCCAAGCTCACACCATCGTCGTCCTTACCAACAAACCTCTAAGGCAAGTTTTGCTCAAGCCCGAGGGCTCTGGAAGGTCAACGGAGTGGGCCATCGAGCTCAGTGAGTACGAGCTCTAGTACAAGCCGCGAACTGCTATCAAGGCCCAAGCCTTGGCAGACTTTGTCGCAGAATGCACCTTCATCTCCGAAGTCCCCAGGTCGGTCAAACACGAGGCCCCCAGCTCGGGTGAGCCCGAGGTTCCCAGGCTGGTTGAGCTCAAGCACCGTGAAGTAGCAACCAGCGCAACATCTCTTCTAGTCAGACCAAATGTGAACTGGGATGAGGAGCCATGAATCCTTCACGTAGATGGCTTGTCAAACCAGCTGGGCAGTGGAGATGGGATCATTCTGTATGGGCCGAATGGTGTGAAACTGGAGTATGCATTACGCTTTGAGTTCGCAGCATCCAACAACGAAGCAGAGTACAAGGCATTACTAGCCGGGTTGAATCTAACAAACGAGGTGAAAGCCAAACACATTGTCATCTGCAGTGATTCTCAGCTCGTGGTCAACCAGGTTATGGGTGAGTACGAAGCTCGTGAGCCAACCATGATAGCTTACTTAGACAAAGTAAGAGGGGCTCTGTTCAACTTCCAGTCACACTTTATCCAACAGATCCCGAGATCAAATTACACTAAGGCCGATGCACTATCCCGGTTAGCTAGCACTAGTGATAACACCATGAGAACTGTGTATATAGAGAACTTACCTCGGCCTAGCATTCTCGAGGGGGCAGAGGAGCTCGCTCCCGTCGTTCAAGCAGAGTCGAACTGGATCGATCCGCTCGTGAGCTTCCTACTACACGGAACCCTCCCTGCAGATCGTAATGCTGCCAGGAGGTTAGAGCGTTAGGCAACCAAATATGTCATGATAGACGAGCAGCTATGCCGAAGATCCTATACGCTCCCCTATCTACGCTGCTTGCAACCCTCTGAGGCCGAGCTCGTCCTCCGCGATACTCATGAGGGCCTGTGTGGCGAACATTTGAGGGGTAGAGCCCTCACCCAGAAAGCACTACGACAAGGGTACTATTGGCCGACGATGAAGGCTAACGCGACCTAGCTCGTCAAAAGATGCGACAAGTGTTAGAAGCACGCCAACATCCACCACCATCCTTCCGCCGACCTAAAGTACCTTACTAGCCCATGGCCATTCACACAGTGGAGGATCAACATATTCGAGTCATTCCAACCAGCAACGGGGCAAAGAAGATTCCTAGTAGTATCAATCGATTATTTCACTAAGTGGGTTGAGGCTGAACCCCTCACAACAATCACAACTCGGAATGTGTAGAACTTCTTCTAGAAGAGCATAGTGTGCCGTTTCGGACTACCTCGGGTACTGATCTATGACAATGGTAAGCAGTTTGAGAACATCAAATTCCAGAACTGGTGTCAAGACATGGGAATTCACCAGAACTTCACCTCAGTAGCACACCCTCAAGTAAACGGTCAAGCAGAAGTCACAGATATAGCTATCCTCCGCGGGCTAAAGGCATGCCTAGACCAAGCTAAAGGACTATGGGTAGACGAGCTGCCTAGCGTATCATGGGCTTATCGGACCACAGTAAAGACCACAACAGGCGAGACTCCCTTCAATCTCACTTACGACACTAAGGCAGTTATTCCAGCCGAGATCGAGGTCCCCACGCTACGACTAGAAGCATATGATGACAAGGAAAATGAAGACGAGCTATGCACCAACCTCGACCTACTTGACGAGGTACGGGACCTCGCATATATCAGGACCGTGCCTACCAGCAAAGAGTAGCTCGGTACTATAACGCCAAGGTAAAATAGTGGAACATCCGCGTCAGAGACTTGGTTCTTTGTAAAGTTATGGTGCCCGAGCCCGACATTGGTAAGCTCGGGCCTAATTGGGAAGGACCCTACCGAGTAAAGCAGGTGCTCGAGGAAGGTACATACGAGCTCGAAACCTTAGAAGGGAAACAAGTACCTCGAGCATGGAACATTGTCAACTTAAGGCAATATTACCCATGATCGCCGAGCTGAGTAAACTACAAGTCACTCTCTGAGCCCAAGGGCTAAAATGCCGAGCTAACGATGACCTCGGCACTATAGGACCCAGTCACCTCTTCGACATGGACAAACTCCAGGAGGGGGTGGGCCGTAGTCACTCCCAGAGTCTAAGGGCCAAAATGCTGAGCTAACGATGACCTCGACACTATAGGACCCAGTCGCCTCTTCGGCATGGGCAGAAGTCACTCCCCTCAGCCAAAGGGCTAAAACGCCGAGCTAACCAAGGGCCTCAGCACTGTAGTGCATAGTATGCCAAGGACGCAAGCAGCTCAGGTATGGACCATACGACGCTTAGCCCACCTCGGCATACAACGGGTTGGACCTGCTAGGGACAGCCAACAAGTCAAGTACTGGAAGACAGTTCGGGCATATGCCTTACTATGTCGCTCACCTTGGTGTACGTTATAAAAACCACCCCTACAAGGTACTGGGAGATAGTTCGGGGAGGCGATAGATGAAAACCCTACTTCAAACACTTAATAGTTCGAACAAAGCAGTCACTTTGGCCAAAGTATAAAGTGCGCAGTACTTTGCAAAAAAGCAAAATTCATTGATTGAGAGTTCCATACAACGAGCTCGATAAAAAAGAAAAGAAACTAAAACTGAGCTCGCAGGCTCGAGGTATAAGGACTACACACTATTTGGGGGACTCATCTTTACTCGGGACCTCCTCAGGACCTCCTCAGGAGCTTCTTCCAGGTTGGTGGCATCTGCCTCCTCGTCGTCACTCTCCTCTTCAGAATCCAGTTCCTCTATGGCCTAGCGGGCTATCTAGTCCATGAGCCGCGAAGTGGTGATGGTGCTCGTGTCGAGCTCGGGGTATGTGTCCCTTATCAACCACCTGCTAAGCTTGAAGCCCTTACGATAGGCCTTCGTCAGCACGGTGTCAAACTTGTCCGATCTGACATAGTCCAGGGCGGCCTTAACCTTGGGTTCCTCTATGGCTTGGTTGAAGATCTCAGTTTTCTCCTCAATATCGGCCTTGAGGAACTCCACCTCGTGCTTTAGGACCCTGTTATCCTCCCTATGGCCTTTCACCTCCCTGCGGAAGCTTTGGTTTGGAAGTGGGGGCCTACGGATACTTGACGCGAGCTCTCTTGGCAACTCGCTTCTTCCTCCCTTTCATTTGGTGGAAAAGCCTCTCCTCCTTAAGCTTTTCTTCTTCCATGGGTCCTACGACATAGCTCGACATTAGTAAACTCAAAAGTACTAACTATTTAAGCAAGGTACTAAGTAAGACAACCTACCCGGGCTCAAGCCGGCCTGTATGAGCTTGCTCTCGGTGATATAATCCTTGTAATTAAACTCGAGCTTAGCCCATGATTGGAGCGTCTCCCTTGTCTTCTTGTCCAGGATAACGCCAGGGTCTTGAATAGCCGCCCTCCAATGAGTGGGGAAGGGTTACCCCGCGGTGTTCCGGACTACAAAGTAGTCCTGCTTTCAGGTCGGGACTTTGCTAGGAAGCTTGTGTAGTAACTTAAAACCCGATCGAGGGGACATGTAGTAGGCCTGCCTGTGCTCGGGGAGAACGCTTGAAGCGCTCTTCTTTATTGAGAGGATCAAACAAAAAATATCTAACTTCAAAGGTAGGACATACTCGAAGCAAAGGGATATGGTCCCGACCACGTTACCAACGGAGGTTGGGTGAAGTTGGTCTATTGTGACATTGAAGTGGTTCAGGACCTCTACGATAAGAGGGTGGAAAAGAAGATGGAGCTCGGCTATAAGCTGCTCCCGGAAGATCACGATCTCGTTAGGACTGTGCTCCCATGGGAAGTTACTCGCATGAAGACTGTAGGTATACTCCCTAGGTAGATTGTATTGCCGGATGAGGTACCGAAGCCTCTCCAGGGTCATAATGGAGGGACCTTACCTATCCGACATCCGACCTCGATGAGAGGTGGACGCTAGATTACTCGAGGCCTCCCACGCCTCGTGAGACTGGACTTCGGTGGGGTCACCCGGAGAATTGACCCGAGCTAGAGACCTTACACGCTAGCTCAAGATGAGTGTTGAGTACTTATGGCGTGGAAAAATGACCAGGACCCCCGCTATTTATAGCCATTGTACTCGGACATCAATGGTCAAGGTCAAGACGATCTGACAGCTCTCAAGAAAACTGGCCACACAACCCCCGAGACAAAATCGGTTTAGCGCATTTGTTTTGATGTCCACGGGGTTCATAGATCGCGTGACGTCCGTGCGTAGATTGTACGCAACCCGAGTTGCCCTTGATTGAGCCGAACAATGAAGTGGTCTAACCAATAAACCGCCTGACCAGGAGGCTAGAGCTCTGAGCCAAATCCACCCGACACATTGCGAACTCCCCGCACTGGGTCAGAACCCCCATCACGGGGACTGGGGGGCAATTGATGGAGGGTAATTTGGCCCGACCTCGTAGCACGGGGACACGTGGGTACAACCTGGCATAAGTGACAGCTCAGCGTGGCAGCCCGGCCATAACTCGGCATACTAAACTCGCTGGAGCCCAGCAATACAACTCGGCGGACGTAGCAGCTCGCCGAGAAGAAACATCTAGCATACTCCAGATTCGCCCTAAGGGAGGAGGACTCCCAAGCTCCTCCTAGTGGGCCCCGAACTCTTCCTTCCTGAGAAGGGAACACCCCGATCTACGGGAAGTATCCCGAAGTGGGGACACTTCGGGATAGCCCCATTAACGCTCCTGCCCATACTTGCCTAAGGCTCGCCTCAAGCACTCGCACCTCAGCTACCCCATCACCCCGGTGTAGGGTAGCTCGGACCAAGGCAGCTCGGTGCAAAGTAGCTCGACAACCTATGGAAAAGGTCTACCTGGCAATAGTACCTGTCGGATCTGGAGACTGAGCCCACGTCTCTTGTCAGGCGGCGTCGTGCCTACCACTTCTGCCGGATGTGGCATGCCTGACAGGTCCGTACCCTGCAACGGCTGCCCACATCCGCCACCTCACCTCTGGCAATAACGGCTGTGGCAGAGGTGGTTACGCCTGATTTGAGAGATCTTCAATATAAAAAGACCCTGACCCTTAAAGAGAAGAGGTTTTGAAACTACGCATCTCCACTCTTAGCCTTCATTTTGTTATTCTCTGCTTTTAGCCTTCTTTCTCAGTTCTAACTTAAGCATCGAAGTGTTCCCATCGGGATAGCCCCCCGGGATCTCTTCATCTTCTTCTTCTCAGGTGCCTTGTCCGTCGCCAGCTAGGAGTGACCAGGTCTTGGGGGGTTGATGTCGTTTTATAGTTGAGCTACTATGGGTCTCATGAAACGGTTCCGGGATCCTTAGCCCGTGTAGATGGGACCCGTTCTGCTTTAGAGGGAGAGTAACGTACCAGTCAATGAAGTATATCATTATCGTCCGATCCAAGCGGAGAGAGGATAAGGCTTACCGTTACGCAGCGTGATCCCAAGAGATTCAGAGTCCGCCGAAAAGCTTCTGGAGTCGATTACGTGTGAGTTCAGTACTTGGGTTTCGAAGTGGCTTTGGTGTCGAATTAGCTTTGGTGCTGAGGTGCCCAAACACCCAGGCTCTCAAAATGCTAACAAGGCTTTGCTTGTTGAATTGTCATCCTGCTGTCGGCCAAATCATCCCTTATCAATTTTTTTTTAGATATTTAGGGTAAGTTTTGAGTTATTATTGAGCGTCGATCGGGATCTGATGGTTACCTGTCAGGATACATCGTTGCCGACAATCTGCCCCAATTAATAATGCACCTTCTAGGTTCTAACATACACTGCTGACTGTATGCATTTATAAGAATCTCTCTTTCTTAGCTCGGGAGCTCAATGGAGAGTTGAAAGAATGTCTACGATTACGCCAATGGTAGTTTAAGAATCGCAGAGCTCAAGGATAAGCATATGAATAATATCTCTTTCTTAGCTCAAGAACTCAACGGAGGATTGAAAGAATCTTTGAACACTTAACAACGATGACAATTATCATAAAACGTACCGCCAGACAATAGCTAAGCAGTGGGGTGCTGCGTGTCATTACGCTAAACAGTAGGAATAGTTTAAAATATTTACGCAAGTCCAAATTGACAGGCCACAACTGGTACGAGTCTGATCATCAGGCTGCAATTGTACCTGAGCGCTGTTTGTTATCATTGCAGTAACAACGCACAGTCGCATCGTTTATTTAGCAACTGCAACTTTACCGTCGCCCTCCCGAGAAACCAATTCCAAACGATCCCGAGAGTCACAGTTTCGCTACAATACAACCCAAAATCCCCTGTTCGATGTGCCTCTAAACAGAGGGAG
The DNA here is from genome assembly GCF_056320005.1 of Nelumbo lutea. Taxonomy (NCBI): domain Eukaryota; kingdom Viridiplantae; phylum Streptophyta; class Magnoliopsida; order Proteales; family Nelumbonaceae; genus Nelumbo; species Nelumbo lutea. The sequence continues at coordinate 115,876,179 of NC_142684.1, forward strand.
GCCCGGACTCCGTAAGTTCATTTAATCAGGTTCTCTTCCCTCCTGAGTCACTCAAGGAGGTAAGTATATTTCTTCCGCTTCTTTTCTGCTTGGAATAAAACGTCGACCAAGTTTTCTCGACTTTCCGTCGTTTATAAAAGTCAGACATGGTTCAAACTTATATGTCGTTCATTATGCAACAAACCCATCTGTGTCATATTTCTGGATGATACTTTTTGGTTTGTTCGAGACTTTAACTATGTTGATCTAACAATGGGCATCTCGCTGTTATTGTAGGTGACATTCTCTGTAAGGTGGATGACGAGATACTGAACTGCTCAGTCTCTATTTCGATCTATACTTTCAATGTGTATACATTCTTAGCCATTTTGTGTTCATTGCGTTATGACAAGGACATTTTGGGATCTCATCCTTGGGTAGATACTTGAATCATTTAGAAAACATGAACGAGTATTATTGGAGATCTTTTTCTGCCTTAGTTAGAGTACTTGGAAGTTCAGAAACCAGGAGTTATTGCATCTTAGAATTTGGTCAGTGCTTCAATGTCCTTTAATATTCTGTGCTATCGCAGTTCTATTTTTTTTATTTATTTTTCCTTTTTTCTTTCTTATCTCCCTCGTTTTATGAGTTCAAGAGAACTATCACTTCTTGTCTTTCTAGTTAGCTTTCCGGATTTCATGCCAAGATCTGCACTTGTGGTTTTTATTTAATAAGCCTCATTAAGTTCCAGGTTGCTGTAAATTCTTTAATTAGATTAGCAGATGGATGCCCTTTGGCTTGGTGTCCTTTGTAGGGTTTTCTTTATAGGTGAGACAGCACTTAGCCAAGGGTTTTATTGTGAAGTTGAACCAGAAGTGATATTTTTGGCCCAGATGGATTTTGGGGAATCAAGAATACCTTATAAAAAACAGGAATTACCAGAGGACTCCCCAGTGAATTATATTACCAGAATACTCTGGGTACTAGTTACCCAATTGCTGTTTCTAAGCTGCATCTATTTTCATATGGCTGCTGTTTTTAACACACATGTATATATATATATATATATATATATATATATATGTACGCATGCACGTCAAAATGGTTCACTAATTGGGTCAAGTAGGAAGTTTCCCTACATGAAGTCACAAGTTTCTGCCACGTTGAAGGGTTTTGTGACTTACCCAGACTGTCCATCAGAGAGGGGATTTACTAGATTGTCCAGAAGTTTAGTCCCACAGTCCATATCAAGCGTTCATTGTTTTGTATACATGGGAAGCTGTTCTGGGCCCAAAATTTTTCTATGAATATAGGGTAAGGGAGGAACTTGGATGTTTCTTTTGAGTTCTGAACTATTTTTTCATGTGTAAGGTTCCTTTATCATTTAGCAAAGCTCACTAAACAAGTCAACTAGCAAACTCATTCCCATAGCTCCTCTTCTGTTTTGATGAGCCATTGTCATTCTTTCTTTACATTGATATATAGCTATTCCTTTGATATGTCATATGGACCTGCCATTAATAAGTCTGCTCTTTCTGCAGGTAAACATAAATCATCCAGATGTCCATGAAAAAAAAACACAAACAATCAAGATTCTGTTAGTTATGCAGAGAATTGGCCAATTGTTTCCAGTGTCCCTTTACTGTTTCCAAGAACTATCTGTACTGATGCCCCTCTAATGCACCATTTGGTAACTGAGATATGGCTGGGGTACTGATGACCTTAAAACCTCCATTGCGAGTTGTTACCAGGACTAAGCATTCTATTCCACTAGCATATTAGTATGAGATCAAGGATTTATACAGAGAACCACGCCAAGTAATGGTCATGTCAAATCTACTCTTTTTGTTAAAAACATCCCAAGTGATCTCGGTGCAACTTTATTGAACATGAACAGTATAACATATTAACTGAGTGGCTTTAAGCAATTTGCAGGAGAAAATGGAAGTTTACAAACCTCTTATTTCAAATGACAAACGGAAGCACCATCCATTGACTCCCTTTAGGTTATTAAGGGGTCTGATTTGTTTAGTGGTGCTACTTTCAACAGCATTTTTTATGCTAGTGTACTGTGGCCTTGTCAATTCTGTCATATTGCGACTTTTCAGCATACACCATAGCAGGAAAGCAACATCCTTCTTTTTCGGCGCTTGGTTAGCTTTGTCGCCTTTTCTTTTTGAAAAGATAAACAAGACCAAAGTGATTTTTTCTGGAGAAACTGTTCCTGAAAAAGAGCGTGTTTTGCTCATTGCTCACCATAGAACTGAGGTTGACTGGATGTACATATGGGACCTTGCATTGCGGAAGGGACGCCTGGGATATATTAAGTATGTTCTTAAGAGCAGTCTGATGAAATTACCAGTTTTTGGTTGGGGATTCCACATTATGGAGTTCATTTCAGTAGAGTGGAAGTGGGAGTTTGATGAACCATTCATGCAGCAAATGCTTTCGACTTTTACTGATCCTCAAGATCCGCTCTGGCTCACTGTTTTCCCAGAAGGCACTGATTTTACGTAATTCCTCAATGTTCTCCTTATTTCATTCTGTGCACAGAAACTACCTGTCAAATATTTCTAAGTTTAAAATTGCAGGAAACATCCATAGGCTGCAATAGATTCATTCTTTACTTGCATGAAAGCCAGTGCCATTTGTATGTAGAGCTTGCACTTTCTGCAATATATTTTTACAGCCATTTACTCACTTAGGATTTTACTTTACTTTTCTTTACAGAGAGCAAAAATGCATTCGGAGTCAAAAGTTTGCAGCTGATAATGGTATGCCCATCCTAAAAAATATTCTTCTTCCAAAAACAAGGGGTTTCTGCACTTGCTTGGAAGCTCTGAGAAGCTCCTTGGATGCAGGTACTTCTTTTTTTCTGCATTCTCTGCTTTCCTAAAAGCAGTTTGTTGAATTTAGTCAGAATATTTGCAACCTATTGCAATTATCTATTTCTGAAATCAAAAGTATTCTCTTGCCTCTTGCGGTTTACAGAAGATGGTATTAAGCACTCAGCTGGGGCAAATCACTAGTTTGATCTACTATTTAGAATTGTTATCATGGTTTCCTGTATTGGAATACTTTATCTAAGGAGTTGTAGGGTATGTACCCTGTCTTCGTATAAAAATTATTGCAAAACCTATTACTGAAAAAGCTTTCATGAGATCGACAGATAATTTGGTTGGCTCCCATAGGAAGAGCTATTTTCCACCTAACCTATTTATTGAATTTCTTTCAAATCTTGTGGTTTAAGGAAGGTGGTAGTTATCCCTGATCTTGTTCAAACTATTGACTTGATCTACTGTTGAAATCTGGGATCATGATTTTCCACTTAAAAACTATCATATAGGAAGCTGTGGGGTTTGTATCCTATCACTTGACACCAGTAATTACTGCAAAATCTTTCATGAGATTAATAAACCATATAAATCACTACCATAGGAAGAGTCTTGCCGTTTAACCAATTTATTGAAGAAATTTTAGCTTTTTAAAAGCACTCTCTCCCTTTCTCATTGCTCTATCTATGGGTATGACATCTAATTTTAGCTTTTTAAAAGCACTCTCCCTTTCTTAATAATCTTCTTTTAAAATTCACATGCTTCTTGACATGCCCTTGTCTTCAACTGAATACAGTTTATGATGTCACTATTGGGTACAAGCATCACTGCCCTTTCTTCACGGACAATGTTTTTGGTATTGATCCTTCTGAGGTTCACATTCATGTTCGTCGTATCCCTCTTGGTGAAATCCCAACATCTGAAGATGAGACTGCTGCTTGGTTGATGGATACATTCCAACTGAAGGATCGGCTTCTCTCTGATTTTAGTACTCAAGGTCATTTTCCTCATCAAGGAACAGAAAAAGATCTCTCTACATTGAAGTGCATAGTAAATTTTATACTGGTAGTTGCACTGACCAGCATATGCACATTCTTTACATTTTTCTCATCAATCTGGTTTAGAATGTATGTAGTTTTAGCCTGTGCTTATCCTACATCTGCTACCTATATGAATGTTAGACCATTACCATTTGTAGAATCTGTGAAAGTTATGCTTCGTCAGAAGCGATCCAAGCAAGGAAAATAGCATGCCACTAGGCTCCAATATTTCAAATTTCAATTTAGAAGTTGATGATGATGAAACTGACTGTAATCTAAATGTTTCCTGTTGTTGTACAGAAATTTTTTTCCCAACATTGTTTTGTAATGAATAGCCCATGGACGTATAACACTTAAATATATCTACATATCTATTACCCAAAAAAGATGTATATATGTACATTATAACTATCACTAACATTACCATCAATCATCATCATCTGTCCTGTGTCGTTAAGCTGGTCTATCACAGGAACCCCGTTCCATGGTACTTCTATATGCGTACACGAACACGATCTTTCTTAAAACAAAAATTAAGTAATTTCTTATTCACTGTAAAGAAAATAAAAAGAAAAAAAAATCACATATTTATTGTATTTTTAGAACGTAACAGTTAAAATGAATTTTCGTTTCTCCTGAATGCGAGTTTGAGAACTTGGTAAAATTAGTAGTAATTTTTTTATGCTTAAAAGTTTGAGCTGTATTTTCAATTTTCATCTCTTCTATAATGATAATTTTCAATTTTCATTATCATTTGCATCAAAGGCTCAATTTGGAAATACAAATATGTACAGTACAAAATACATACAAAATACAAGGTTTTGCACTCTATATATTTGTATTTGTACTCTTTTCAAAGCCAAAGTAAATTGCAAAAAAGTGCAAAACAACTCTTTTTGGCCTCAAAACAGGTGAAAAGAATAGCTAAAATATTTTAGCCTGAAAAATCTTCCATTCATTTATAATGAGAAAAAAACACCATGCCATAGTTAAATGCTAGCGGAGACTCGTGTGATGTATAGGATCTGTTAAGCCAAAGCTAAACAATAACAACACATAAGAGTATGCAATTTTTTTTTATATTTTTAACTTTTTAAATACTTAATAATTATTTATATTTATATATTACTTTAATAATTTTTTACAATACAAAAATAACAATAATTAATTTCAGCTAAGGTTATTCATCAAATTGATGAAACTGATGAACCTAACCAACATGGCTTGAGTTGGTTGGCTTTCTAGTATTTCTGGTCAGTTTTGGTTCAACAAATTCTCAACCCAACTAGGTTGGATTAGTTTTGATTTGGCCATTTGTAAATCGACCAAAATCGAATGATCCAATCATATACATACATACATACATACATATACATAATATATATATATATATATATATAATTTTTTAATAAGAGAAAGTGGGAAATTCTTATATTTCATAGTCTAAAATATTTTATATTATAAATTTAATTTTTTAAGTTTAAATCTTCTAAACCAAAAATTGACCTAAATTTATACAACCTAAGTTGGCCCGTTTTTGCTAATGGTAAGTTGGTTTTGGGTGACCAATTCCCCAACCTAACCACATCGATTTGGTTGGTCACACAACCTACAACTAAATCGAACCAACACATGAGAATTTCTAATTTCAGTTAAATTAATAATCTAATCTCTATAAATAATAATAGTTTAATTTCCAATCATTATTGAAAATTTCTAGCAAAAATATACAATTATTGAAAATAATTAGACAAATAAAATACAATAAATATTTAATAAAATATAATAAGTACAATAATTACAAAATATAAAAAATACTAAAAAAATATTAAATTAGTCAATAAATAGTGTAATCTCAAATAATAGTTTAATCTCTAATAAATATTAATCAATAAAATAATAATAAAGATACAATATATACTACAATAAATTAAATTTAAAATTTTAAATAACAATAGTTTAATCTTTAATAATTATTGAAAATTTTCTATTAAATAACAAAACAAAAATAGATTTATATATAATTATTGAAAATATATTTATCACAAAAAATAATAAATAATTTCTGAAAATATAATAAATATTAATTTTAGTATATATAAATATATAATAAATATAGATTAAGATTTTAAATTATTATTAATAAATATTAATTTTTTGACAGTTATTTCTAGAATTATTAATTGATATAACTGAAATTAGTTATTTACAATATTATTTAGTTATTTAAATAATATTATTTAAATTTTTGACAGTTATTTCTAGAATTATTAATTGATATAACTGAAATTAGTTATTTACAATATTATTTAGTTATTTAAATAATATTATTTAAATTTTAAAATATTAATTACTTATTGAATTTAATAATCTATAGAATTATAATTTATACTATTGTTACATAATTTTGTTATTTTAACTATTTAAAATCTAATTATGTTAAATGTTTTATTATTTAAATATTTAAACAATATATAAAATATTTAAAACTTTTTGTTATTTGAATTTTATTTATTTTAAAGTTATTACATAGTATTAAATTTTTTGTTATGTAATTATTTATCTATTTTTAATGTTTTGTTATTTAAGATATTTAGTTATTGAAATATTTAAATAATATCTTTAATTTTAAAATTCTATTATTTGAATAGCATTTAAATTGAATAATCTGGAAAACTATAATTTACATTGTTAGTACATAATTTCATGATGAACTTTGTAAAACTACAAAATTATTAATAATTTGAATATTGTTAAATCTTTTATAATTATTTTTTGTGTTTTTAATAAATATTTTATTATAATTATATAATTTCATTAGAATATTTAAATAATTTTTAAAATTTTTAATTCAAATTTTCTTTAGATAGATATAGATAAAAATATAAAATATAAAATTATTAATAATATGACTATTATTAAATTTATTATAATTATTTTTTGTGTTTTTAATAAATATTTTAATGTTATTATATAGTTTCGTTAAAATATTTAAATAATTTTAAAAATTTTTAATTCAAACTTTCTTTAGATAGATATAGATAAAAAGTGGGAAAGAGAATAAATAGGAATTAGAGATAATTTAGGAGAAAGTGGAGGATAGTGGGGAAGGTAGTTTAGGAGAAATTTTTGGAGAGGATATTGTTTAGGCTATTGGGGGACGTGTGGGAGATTTTAGGTAATTCATTATGGGAAGGAAGAGCATCTCATTGATTGTTTCAAAGATGATATAGAATAAAAAAATCGAAACAGGGGGGAATTTCTAGAACGTTGTGTTAGAAAAGGAAAGTGTTGGTGAAAGGGACTCAAGGGAGAAGTTTTGGTCATACTATGTTGTAAATCGTTGCCTAACAAATTATATATATAAAAGTCTACCTAAGAAAGGTCATTGGCATTCTCGTCACCTAAATCACCTTATTTCCAACATTGTAGAGTGCAAGGTCTTGATCTGTTCTTCACAAAGCACTCCTCACACCAACCTCACAACACATTTTAGTTGTACATCAACATCATGATCTTGAACTTGTATGTTGTTGTTATTCATGGGGTGGGGAGATGTTCTCAATACATGATAGGTGGGATGTGCTATGAGCAAGGTTCAAAGTATTGATATTGGCCGATCGGTCTTTTTTTTAACTTTTACTTTTTTTTTTTTTTTTATTTTGGTTTAGAGGGGTCGGTTTAAGTCCGAACTACCCTTTGAACCAGGCCATGACCCGATACAACCCCTATAGGGGCATATTGGGAAGGGCCCGATACGATAGGTATCGGCCAAAACGTAATGATTTTTTGAAACTTGGCTATGAGGTTGTTGTGAGGTGTCCTCTGTGAGGAGGAAAATCCCATGGATTGATGGTTGGTTTGTTAATTATTAAGGAAATTTCCCAATTAATACCTTGTATTTTGGGTCTAGTGTCACTTTAGTCCCCTAACTTTAAAACGTGACAATTAAGTACCCAAGTTTTCAAAAGGTGTCAGTCTAGCACTTATCATTAACCTACGGTTAAGTGACATGTAAAAACATCATTGGCTCCAATTTTATATATGTACTTTCAAAAGACTCTTACTTTGTTTGCCAATTTTAGAGACCTGATAATCATAATCAGCAGCATCACCCAACCGGAGTAAGAGCTCAGCAACCTGGATTGCATCTCTTATATTATAGCACTCGAATGCAGCGTCGTCTGTCCAGTTCACATCCCTCCATGCTGGCAAATAAATAAAAACATTTTATTTAACATTAACTTTCCTTCACGTATGCTTGGGCAAATCCAATCAAATATGGTAAACCGACAATTTAAAGTTCATCCATTTGATTACAAATAAACCCATCTCATCCATGCTTCCTAGACTTTATCAAACCCACGGACTAAATCCTTACTGAAATTGTTTGTCGCAAACAGTATATCAGTAAAAGGGATCTTTAAATCGAGATCTAAGTTAGGAAAAGGGGAAGCGTTTGTGTACTCACTCCATTCAAATTCGTGTATGAACTCCCTTCATAAAGATACAAGGGTGGCCATGTGATGAAATAACTGGGTGTCGTTTGCCTAGTTCTTGCATTTGAAGATGGAGATGAAGATGGTAACTACCAGAATGCCGATAATAACAATGCCTCCAACAACTGAACCCACCAAAATAACGACATGATTGTTCTTCCCAAACCCTTGCAAGAATGATGTATCCATATTATTTGTAATCTCCATGATTTAATTTCCACCCCGTTTAGAAAAACAGTTTTGATAGGAATTAGGAAATAATAAATATGGACCTACACTGATCTTAATAGTGCCTGAATCACCAAAGTCCACCATGAAGTCGGTGTGATTGGGAATCAATAATGCTGATCAACAAGATGCTTGGCATTAGGAATTGTTATTTTTCGGTTGTTGTGCAGTGGAGGAAATGGAGTATGGAGCAATAATGCTGATTATTTCTTGTTTTGGGTATGTGACTTTGTGGGAGGGATATCTGTGGCTTTTGGGTTAAAAAAATAACCACGACTGTCATCGGAATTTTTTTTTTTTTTCTGATAACCTCGTATACAACAATGCATCCAAACCTCGATTACATACTGTGCAGCCGCGGTCCGATTGTTCAAAGCTGCCCACTGTTAACACATAATACCCAAGCCTGCCAGGTTTAGAAAGCGAGCATCCCTCGTACTCGGACCAACCTATGCAACTTCTCCAAATCACCATACGCCGCAGCTGTGTACGCATCGTTCCTAAGGTTATCATCACCTCTGCCAATGTCGTTCGTCGCCAAATCACCGTGGTGTTACCTGTCTCACGGTTTTTGCTATTCTTTCGTTGACGACCTCGATTTTTTTTCCTCTAGTATTTTGAAGATGTCCCTTGGCATCAAGGGAGTCTTCAACAATGAAGAACTTTTAAAGTTTAAAAGAGACAAGGGCAAAATGGTGTAAAAAATATTACGACGGACAGTTTTGTTATTTTATAATTGAAGGTTGATTGATAGTAGATACTAATTTTGAAATTTTAAATGCTAAATTGATACGTTTTAAAGTTTAGGGATGAAAGTGATACTAAACCTAAAGTATAGGATACTAAAATGGAATTTTCTCTAATTAGTATTGTTGGGTTGGCAGACATGCGTGGTGGCCCTTGGAGGTGGGTAAGATGGCTTCGGCTTGACTGGGCTGGATATCAGCAGTTGTTGTCTTCTGGATACCTTCTCTTCCCTTACCTTTCCCGATATCAGAAATTTATGCCATGCCATGGAAGTAAGCTGGGTGAGGGTGGCTAAAAGCCTAAACTAATAGAAAATAGAAACATGTTTGGCGTGACGTTTTTTTTTTCTTTTTAGAAACAGAAGCAAGTTAGCAGCAAGCCACGCTTTAGCGACTGGGTGAGTGGGTGGTGGGTAGTTCGTTGGCTGAACTCAATCAAAACAAATCAATCTCGTAGGACTAGGACTAGGGCCGGCCGATCCCCTTTTCGTGTCCAACTCAGACTACAAGTCTAGAACTAGAAGAAGGTATGGCAGATGAGATTGGCAGCATCCTTATTCCTCAACTCGTTGCGTATTCGTGACACTTTCTTTGGGTTTGGGCGGACAAGGCCCTTTACCTTTGGCTTTAGGGGTGTGAGTATGACATAGATATCGACTATCCATGGGAAGGGAATGGATCCTTTGTTAGATAGAGGGACCGACGGATGAGTAGGAGGGGTACGTGGGGCAAATGTTGTGTTGTCACAACTCTGAACATGCGCGCGCCAGCACCAGCAGAGGCCCAGCCCAAGGCATCCCAACTCTCGACAGACAACATTTCACATTTGTGTTAGTTGTTGCTCTTTTCTCTCTCTCTCTTCGTCGTGGGACTGCACTGTAAAGTGGAAACAACCGTTACAACGTGCACTCTCCCTGTTTGTACTAACATTACATCGTGAAAATTCAAAAATTTCACGAGGGAAAATGGAAACCGTTTGATGGTTGCGACATACAACGAGTATGCTACACGAGATGACCCACCACTTGGTTGGACCAATCCCGTGAGGTTCCACTCCAGGAAAAGCCGAAAAGGAGGTTCAGAGACGTTCAGGAATAAACGAATCAGGAGTCCTTCCCTCCACTCCACAAATTGGGATTTGGGTTTGGGCGACCAAAAATCCATTTAAAGATTTCCACGTTGTCTTTGATCCCCACGGCCACCGAATTGAATTCCAATTACCAATCAATTCCATTCCAACTCCTAACTTTTCACAACACAAAGATAAAGAAGCTGATGGCGACCTGGCGAAAGGCTACTCTTCTTCTTGCGCTCCCATTTCTATTCGGTCAGTATTTCCACTAATTCTATTTCTATCTCATCCCTTCCATTTCTCCAGGAACCCTGGAAGTAATTAATTAATTCATCTCCCCTCCCCATTCCATTAATCCACTCACTCTCCTCCTACGCTTGGGCTGGGATCTGACTGTCACATCATTTTTCAATTGCAGGAAGAACAGCGTTCGCGACCCTCTTCACCCTCCAAAACTTCTGCGGCTACACTGTCTGGCCAGGTGTCTTATCTGGCAATGGTGCTGCCGTCCTCGGCGATGGTGGCTTCTCCTTGCCGCCCGGTGCATCGCTCCAGCTCACCGCACCGCCTGGATGGTCCGGCCGATTCTGGGCTCGCACCGGATGTAACTTTGACGAGTCGGGTAATGGTAAATGCGCTACTGGCGATTGCGGTGGATTGAACTGCGCCGGGGGTGGCGCACCACCCGTTACACTGGTTGAATTCTACAATGTGGGTATGGGAGTACGGCCGTCGGGTGGGACGGGAGACTGCCAGTACGCCGGTTGCCTTACTGATCTCAACGGTAGCTGTCCGGCAGAACTGCAAGTAACGGACACGGGGAACAACGTGGTAGCATGCAAAAGCGCGTGTGCGGCGTTCAACACACCGGAGTTTTGCTGCACGGGAGACCACTCGACGCCACAGACCTGTTCATCCACCCAGTACTCGGAGATGTTCAAAAGTGCGTGTCCGACGGCGTACAGTTATGCATACGACGATGCGTCCAGCACGTGCACCTGCACGGGATCCGATTACTTGATCACCTTCTGCCCTACTACTGGATCATGACTCGATGGTCGACACTTTCCCCCTTCTTTCACTCTTTGTGGGTCATCCCATGCGAAATGGGAATGAATGATACATGCATGCATCTCACCTCTGGCTTGTTTTTGTCTTGTATCTTCATTTTCTTGATTTTTTTTTTTATTTGATTGTGAAGGGTGGCGTTGGTGCCCGGATTTTATGACCGGAATCGGACATGGTTCATTGGTTGATGATCTCTTGTCTTGTGTAAAAATCGGACATGCTTCGCATCGCATTAATCCCTTCATCTTATGTTTCATTTGGAAGAACACTTGATAATAACTAAAATGAAATTGTTCAAGTTGGTCCTTGCTTGGGATTTAAGACACGTCCCTTTATTTTAGGTTGCGAAGATATACACATACATTCACGTAAAGAAATGAACTAGCAAGCAGCATCTCGTTTTGCCTTCCCTTTTCATTGTTTGATTCAATTCCAAGTATTCAACATTGGAAATGGAAAAACCAAATTAAGCAGTTGGAAACCATGAGAATTCAAGACAAGGAATGGGATTAAACATTAGATAGAGAGAGATCCAACGCATCCCTTGGGATAACCTATTTGTTATGTTAACCAATCCCATCGACCCGTACAATAGCTTTCTTTGCTTTTCTTTCTTTCTATTCCTTTTTCTACACTCAATTTTTTCTATACGTTTGGACTCCAAATTTGAAAGCCCGAACTTGGAAAACATACCACCCAATCCTTCTTCAAGGATTTCTTTCTGCTGGGTGGGTAAAGGAATACCTACGTGTGGTGACATCGTACAACATGTGCCACCTTTGCTATCCCTAGAAAAATTAAAGAGGAATGAAAAAAAAAAATAAAAAAAGAGGGCGATATGTTAAAACTACTCCCTCTGTGTTACTGTTGCTGCAAATAAAAGATTCGGAAGGGTCTTAGCCACCACGGTCGCATCTCGCCAAATCCTGTGCATTGCCCTTCACCTTCCTCCTCACTGCTGAAGAGGGTCTGATCTGAACAATCAAGGCATGCTCCACAGGCTACATTGTATGACCGGCATGCAGAATGGCACACCCTTAGCCTATTGTCGCCATCCTTGTCACACTTCTGTATGGAGATCTGGCATTTCACAAATTTCTGTAATTAATATTCTCGTTAGGGAGCAGTAATCAGTAAAGCATACCAAGTCCAATTATTTTGCAAAACTAGCACAATGGTAACTTGGCACCACCACGTAACATGTATCTAACCATCCAACAGAAGGAATTCCCTCAAGGCCGTTGAATCATATTCTTAAAGGCCATTCAAGATCCCACAGACCAATCCAATCAATTGGTGATAGTGAAGCTATACCCCACTCTGGGCAGCCTACTTGTTAGATACATTCTGTAAATGGAGGTAGAGATGGGATGGCGGAATAAAAACCCCACTTAATTGTTCTAGATTTACAATTTCGCCAGAACAAATGGAGAATAGCATACACGATTAAGAGGGAAAATTGAGGAGGCCAAAAACGAAACATGAAAGTGAGAAACTTACCCAACAGGCTAGCTGCTTGGCAGCTGCTAGACAGTAGCCATTATCAAAAATGCTAAATAGTGTCCGACTCCCTGGAATCAACCGGTTGTAGTTAGGCATGACCACAGCAGCTTCTAGCTGCTGCAATATGCTTGGTTCATTAGGTGCACAATGTTGCCCCATTGCATCCCTTGCCAGAACATCCCTACAAACAGACAGACTAGGAAGGAGCATGGAACTGTTCTGGCATGTATACCCTGCATAGTCAGAGCAGCGGAACTCGCAGATTCCATTATCACATACTCCACCATGGAGACTGCATTGCTCATCACAAACAGCTGCAATCATATAAAATCATGATTATCTTTTGATGTTCTTTCGATATATACATATCAATCATGGATAGATCTTTTCATACCACTACTTGCAAAAACAGACTGGGCCACCTAGGATGCATAATCAAACAGTATGTACTAAAGCCAATAATCCATCAAAGGTGGCCCGCCAGTTCAGAATGACAGATTCAGAAATAGGAATTTTTGTTGGCCATAAAACTGAATTTTTGCTTCAAACAAGGGGTAAAAGGCATCAATTATTTGCTCTGTTCATATGTGCTAATAATATGAACTTAAAAAATCCAGTGGCTGGTAAAAAAGTTTTCTAGCAAGAAAAAAACAACAAGTACTTTAAGAAGACACCAACACAATTTTAGGATGAAAGATATTACCTGTTGAACAGTCAATCCCTGTATGTCCATTTTCACATTTACATATTCCATTAGGAAGGCACCTTCCATGTCCATTGCAATCACTTGGGCAAGAACCTGCAAAAGAGTTCATTTCAGATCTAAAACAACAATATTGTAATGGAGTCATTGATCCCCAAAAATAAAAAAAAAGGAAAAAAACAATAATGGAGCCTGGGCATGTAAAATCTGAATGACAGAGGAATGAATGGGACAAAGCAATAATCTTTTCGTGTAAATTTTTATTTGAAAAATTGTTCTGGAAATTTGAGGCATTGAGCTATCTCTTTAACTATATTATCAGAATTCAGAATTTAGAAATAATATCAAAAGCTCCATCATTCAAAATTTTCTTTAGGTGAGCTGGGACAAAGCCAATGACCATATGGTGGTAACATAAAATGTCTGGACACGTGGTTGTGGGATAAGATGTTTATGAAAGCAACAAGTAATGATCAGTGCTCACGTTTAATGCAGTCGTGACCATGAAACCCTAAAAAGCAGTGGCACTTTCCCTCAATACAGTCTCCATTGAAATTACAAGAACTGGGGCATTGGCCAGAGATGGGTGCTGGCATGGTGTTACATAATTCATGATAAGCTGGACATATGAGTTCCCCTGCACACATTTAGACCAAAAACCTTATTTGAGAATGAAAATAACAAGTGAACTGAATACAGATTTCAACAGTAGGCTGCATAGTTACCATTAAATCCAGGGAACTGAACTGGTCCTCCAGCTTCTGGACATTCTTTCCACAAGCCATCAACAGCAACCTATATAATACATGAATCACATCATATTATAAAGGAGAAGCATGGATCCAAAAAGAATCAAAATTTAGGAAGTAAGAGGCCATTAAGTGTGTGGTGAGAGCAAAAATTCTTGAAGAGAACTGAATACAGTTCTTTAATATCTTTCTTTTTGCAAGTATGCACTCGAGTGTGTTTGTACAATTTAACTTTTCATATTTAGGAAACCTACCCAGACATCAACAAGAGTGCCATACCTGTAAAGTGTTGTTTACACATCGCTGTTGATAACAACCATTCCCCTGGGCCATGGATCCTCGGACAAATCCAGTACGGACTAAAGATGAACTCATGCACCTATAGTTACAAACAATGTTCAGAGAACCGGACCAAGCATAGAACCGGAGAAGGGAGAGGTTCACGGGTCAGAAGTTCGACCAGGGTCAAGCCAGAGGTCGAACCATGATGATGTGGCATACACATATATATACTACGGGTCATATAAATACTATATATAAGCCTTTTAACTTACACTTTCTTTAGAATACGTGCATAATAATGTAATATATATATATATATATATATATATATATATATATATATAAATATATATATAATAAATAGTCATTAATTAGCATAAGTAAAGAGGTGGATTAGTGGTAATTAAGTAATCTGTGAAAATAACAGGTCTTGAGTTCAAATCTTGTTAACAACATTTTAAAATTTCACTTATGTATGGACCTGGGCAGTTTCATGAAATCAGGACCGGTTCACCGGTTTTCAGCGGGTTTTGAGAAAGTCTGGTTATTGGGGTATGACCGAACTGGTCAGGGCCTGGTCACGGTTCAACCGGTTCAACCACCCAGTCCAGTCCGGTTTTCTAAACAATGGTTAAAAATACAGAAATGTTATCAGCCCATACCAGACAGAGGTTGAATCATGTTATGAATGGCAAAAAAATATTCATGTAGCTGACCCCATATAATTACAAATACAGAAATGTCATTAGCCCATGCCAGAGGTTGAGTCATGTTATGAATGGCAAAACAGGATTCATGTAGCTGACCCCCCATATGATGCTGATGATAATGGTGACGATTACTCACCGGGAACTACTTCCTCGCACTTCACCCAACATTCTGTCAGGTGCCCGAGCACTGCTTGTGTCTGTGCATGACCCATCAGAATAAGCTACAAAATAGGTGCAATAATCAGCCAATGATGATTGTCCACCTGCATTGATCAGAGTTTGGTTAATGACAAAATAAATAAACACCATGACCATCTTGACTATATAAGTTAATGATTTGTTAATAGTATTTTTATGTGTTTTCTATATGCTTCAAAACACAAAAACATGGCAATCTATACATTTGAATGCTATGAACAGTAGAATTTTCAATGAGAAAAGCAGGTCTAAGGAGGAGCTTTTGGAAGCTATCACAGTGAGAGCTGCTTAATGGGTAAACATTGCAGATGTTCTAAGCCTTTTCAGTTAATGACATTATTAGAGCTTGGTCTTAAGTTGCACAAACAGACAGACACACTGAAGAGGTGAGAATGGACTGGAAGCTCCCGACTGTAAATAAACTGAAACTAAACTTTGATGGTAGCTCTAAGGGCAACCTGGGAAGAGCAGGCGTTAGGAAAGTTATTAGAGACCATCAAGGTTCGATGATGGCTTTGTTTTCAGGTCCAATTGGCCTAGGAGATTCAATAAAGTCAGAAATATTTGGCACTTTTACAAGGGGTGCAAATGGATCAGATCATGATCCGATCCGAAATCTGATCCTATTTTGTCATATTCAGATATCCCTATTTCGGATTTGGATCCGATTAAAAATCAGATCGGATTTATATATGTATATATATATATATTCAGCTGGGGTGAGAAGGTCTGCAAATGGGGTAGCAGATGTATTAGCTAAACAGGGAGTTGACAGGCCAAATCTTTTCTGGCCAAACTTGTAAAACTGTTACATACCACAACCCTCTTTGAGGTTGAACATGCTATTGACAAGTCCCACAAAGAAGTTCCTAGTTCAGTAATCAACGGATACAGGATGGTGACCACAATCTGATTAAAGGGCCTTTTTCTGCAGGAGTAAACCGAATTCCAAGACAATGCTATAGTTCCAGCAGTTGACGTTATTTCAACAAAGATTATTTGCATCCTGGAAGATGTCTTCCATAGAATCCATCAACAGGAAAAGCATGTATATGCAGGGCCAAGCCACAAAACAAAATATTAAAAAGCACTGGTAGGATTATTGTGGCCGGAATTTAAAATTTTCATCTAAAATTTTGAGATTTCAAATTTCAGCCACATTGCTCAAAACTTTTGGCATAATATTAAATAATAAAAATCATAAAAAATATTGACAAAACAGAATTTGAATTTTCCATTTCGTACCAAGGGTAAAAAATGGCCTTTTTTTCAAAATTTTCAAAATTTAAAACCTTGAGCAGGACAGTTACAAGTCTTATGACACAGTTTCCACCTTGAGTCATCATATGTAAAATCAAAATCAACAATTGCATTCAGATTTAACAAGATTAACACTCAAACTGCATAATTGTGGTACCAAGACAATAGGGATGGACGGATCCAGGTTCCTTGACAAGAAAAAAATAGGTAAATAAAAGAGCATCGGATTTCCACCTTCAAAAGTTAAAGTGGAAAAATAGAAGCACAAAGACATGGAATGGGATCTGCTCCTCACACATGGGCGCCTCACAGGCACATCCACCATGCATTGGGAACATCTCCCGCGAATAATAACTTAAGTACGGGAGATGTTCCCAATGCATGGTAGGATGTGTGTGTGAGGTCGGTGTGAGGCACCCTGTGTGAGGAGCAGATCCGGTCTCCAAAGGCATACCTTTGTTGGACTGCGGAAAGTAGCGGGCCCATTGGGGGAGGTCCCTATTAAAACTTACAATCGGACAATACCCTTCTGCTTCCCTGTTATATGTACAGCCTGACAATTGCGTTGTGTTGCAACGGTATGCTCCCTTCCAAAGACTGCAAGGGTAGGTGATAAACTCTGTCCCTTGGTTGTGGCCCCAATCAAGATGGTCTGCAATACTATAATTAACCATGTACCATCCACTATCCTCTAGTAAAGCCAGTGTCATTTTTGAAACTACTGATCTTGTATCCACTGATCCTGTCATAATCTCATTCATCAGAAGCCTCTTCTCCCAGTGAGATCCTGTGAGCAAATTGCAAGTCATTGATTATTAACAACAGATTTTCTGAGTAAAAGAACCTAAAACTGATGAATTGAAGCTGTAGACAATGGGAAAAACTGCATAAGGTCAGTTTTAGAAGATAAAAATAGTAAATGGTGTGTTTATTATTGTCCAGTTATGGCCATGATAAAGCGCGCCATTTATTTTCTTCTATCTTCTACATTATTTCCAATAACACTTCAGAATTTCATGGAAAAAGTTAACAAATAACACTATCAACAAATGTTGACAGCAGTCACTTTTTAATAAAAAAGGAGCCAAAGGTTAGGATTTCTATCCAGTCCACCCCTCCCAAGACCCCAGATATTTGGGACCAACATTGGGTAAGGGTAATGGATCTTTCATCAACAAATCTCCAAAGATCTCTGTCTTATACAAATATGTAACATTTAAGAGGTATCTGCCATTATGAGCTCCAATAATATGATTCTATGTTTCAAAGCAAGCTCTAACCCAGTATATGAGAGAGAGAGAGAGAGGACCTGACGTGCCACGTCCTCCCCCATCTTCTAGCTCTAACCCAGTAAAATTCTCAGAGAAAGCCTGCAGTTAAAGAATTTATCAAGTGTTTATTTTTATAGGTAAATGATCATAAAGAGAAAAAAACAAAAATTTGCATGCTAGACCACTCCAACCCTTCCTCCCACACACACACACACCCCCGCCAAAAAAAAATTCATAATCCAGAAGTGCTTGACTAACCCCATAATGATATCTTGCATGCATGACAACACGTGGAAGCACCACACGGGTCACCATCCGCCCAAGCTTCTCATCCATGGCTTGTACAGTAACCTGAAAATAGAAAGGGTAAGCATAACTGGAAATTTGAATTTGTATGTTTAGAAAAAAAACGATATGTTCCAAGTTCATATGAATGACAATTTTGACTTAACCAGCCCTATCATTGGTTCTCCAAATAGTGGCACATCAATTGAGTACTGCTGTTATAAAGAAGGTAGAGACGCTGAGAAGACCTGCCACTATAGATGGCAGGTGGGATAAAGCATGAAGTTTTCCTATTGCGTCAAATCATCTCATGCAAGGGTGGCAAGTTGCAATCTTTGTTCAGTGCATAGAGAGATGAACTTGCTGATTTCTCAGTGGATGATATTATGTGTGGTTGACATAAGATTTCAAGAGATTCTAAAGCAATGTTCTATTTTTATTCAGGCATAATCAGTCATGGGATTGACAGTAGATTAGCCTTGTTGCACTGATTGAAATTAGTGTACTCTTTGAATTTTCGGAGGCTGGAAGTGGATGAATATTCTCACAGGTTATCAGCTGGATGAATGGAAAAAAGGACCTTGGCAGTTACAATGTTAAATCAGAGAGCTCCTGCGTCTAGAGTGAAAATCTAATTCACTTGGACTAGAATTGCAGAAGTATAATTTTGTTTTCTGGAGTGTCCACTTAACATGATAAATATATTTACCTGATTCCGCCTTCTCTTTCTTTCATCCCGAAAATGTGCAAAAGCATGTGGATCAAAACCAAGAACATGCATGACCTGGACGAAATTCAATTTCTGATTAGATTAAGGAAAGTGTGATGGTAAAATCTCAGGATGGCAGGAATTAGAATGCAATGAGGTTCATATACGGTTCAACACTCCCAATACCCCAGATAGCTTGGACCAGCATGGGGTGGTTGACTTCTAGATTAAGTTTATGCCCACTACACTTTTTGTTTGTTTACTTAACAACCAACCTCATGTATGAGAGTAGCAGAAAGTAATTTCTCTGCTTCAGCTGTCAAATGCCGAGGAGCAACATTCACATGTCCTACAAAAGCATACAATGATACATAGTGTCATTAGTTATTATCCATTTAGATATGTCCCACACTGATATGATCAAAGACTGCTCAAAGAATACATCTAGAAGACTACCAGCAATTGCACGACCCCACTGGTCACGTTCACATGCCACTGCCCATGCAAGAGTATTTCCTGTAGTAGGTCTTGTGGTTACCAAAAGAACTAAATCTGCATCAGCAACACCTTCTGCAAAGAGGATGTAATTGGTTACTTATGGAAACCAACTTAGCATGATTAAATAAAATAAAAACAAAAGACAAGCATGTGTCAAGGCAAGACTACCTTCGACATAATCACGTGGAAGCTGCACACCACCATCCTGTCCACAAGCAGAATATCCACTCAATCGCAAGTTCCCTTTCACAGGATCAACAGCTAAGGCTCTTCTGAACCAGTCAGCTGTCTTCCCTAAAGCCTGCACAAGATTGCTTTTGATAATTATAAGGTATATCTGACAAAGGTGTGGAATCATTCCCTAAGCTAATAGGAAGCTATAATACAATAAAGATTGCATGATAAAATAATGCCTTCTCCATAAGGAAAATGCAAACAAACACACAATTGGGGGACTATTCTTTGGTCCATTTGGAGGGAAAGAAGATTACATTTTTTTTTGAAGGGGGGAAAATTACATATTTTTCTCCAACATGAAACGGTCTGTTAAGGTGTTGATTGATGTGATCTTTGTCAGAGTGGCCCATATTCATGTATGGGGGAGGAGTTCAATGACTGTTCTTTCAATCACATGGTTTGAGGTTGGTGTGATGTTTCCAGATTTTCCATCGTCATGCAGGTTATTCCAAACAACTTCCTCCAAGGAATAGGGCCAATAGGCAAGTAGCAAAACTCAATTTTGACCAACTCCTTGTGGTGCTTTTTTGGAGGGAGTGTTAAGACACACCATGGGAGACTGTGGCTTCTATTAGAGATTGCCATGGTGGAGGTAGGGGGATTCTCATATTGTTATTATGTGGTTTAGAGATTGGCTAGCTCAGAGATGGCATCGAGGGGCCTTTGTATTTCTAAGCAAGTGGCGTAACATAAAAGAGACTAGAGTTCTGGCATCCAGAATGGACATCTTGTTCAGATGGATATGGAGATTGGCTGATTCTTTGTAGACTGTCTAGGAATGGGGAGGAAGGAGCAGAATTGTTCTGATATTGATAATAACCCTTCCTAAGTTTCTTCTTTATCATTGTTAAGATTGACTGTCTTATCTTATTGATCTAGATCTGGCTTTCCTGGGTAGACAAGATTGCACTATATTTCTTTTTCTAATTATAAAATTTATATAATCTTGCAACTGATAAAAATTACAATTGATAGGAATAAGAAGATAATTGTAGTAATAAAAACGAAATGTTAAACAATACATTTACACTATTACAGTGTAAGTATAAAACATAATTATATTAAATACTAATAAATGAAACTACGGTGACACTAAGTCATTTCAGTGGTTCACTGGAAGCATCAAATGCAACAAGTATCTAGTGATACTTGGACCTACATTGTCATTCCTGTAAATCAAACTTACACATTTTTTATAGTGTAGCTATTGAGGGAGATCAATATACTTCAGGACATGTTTGTCAAAATTTAAGGGCTATTCCTTGCTAGTACTGATGAAAATATGCATTATGCTGAAAATCTTCCCTGGATTTAAAAAGAAAATTAAGAAAAAGGATTAGACTGAGAAACTAAACCTTATGAAGGCGATGCCTCTTGTCCTCCCCAGAAATATCATCCAAAGTGCAATTATACCAGCAGTCGCCAAAAATCGGTGGATCTCCATGAGGATTGCAAGCAGGTATACTTGGAAGAGAAGTAACAGGAGGCTCCCCGACCTGGAAATGAAGGGGTAGGGGAGAAAGAAATACAAAGCAGATGTAAATGAATTTCTACAGCTCTATACCAGTAGCATGCTATAAATGATTAGAATACCCACCTTCACAATGTCGCCAACATTTTGGCAATCTCTATCAGAGGAGTGCCCTACAGCATCATAATTTAGATATATTCTAATAGGTTGTCTTACATCCGTCTGTGACTCTGACAATGGGGAAATTTCAAGCAATGACCTTCCCTTATGGAGAAGGGGTCTCAAGATATCAGACTCTTTGTAGACTTGTGGAGTAACAGAATACTCCTTGTGGCCAGGTCGCCTCCTCTGTTCAAGCAGCTGATCATGAATGCAAGAATGTGAGAGGACGCCCTTACCCCCTTCTACAAGGCCTTGCAACTGCAGTTGGTTTTCTTGGGATGCGCCATTAGCAATGTCAACTGAGACCAGGATAAATATAACCTAAAGGCGAGAGAGAACACAAACATTAAAAGCACAATGACAAACAAAATGAAAGAAGCTATTATAGGCTTTTCTCCAAATAGAAACAAGCCTCTGATTCCAAAGAAAATTCAAGGAAAGAAAAGCCTGGTGGATAATAGGCAAAATCCACTCCCATGCTATGAACTCATACGCCTTGGTGCATACAGATACTATGAGGAAGCCCGAAATCTCCCCTTCAATTGTATGGGAAAAATGCACGTGACAAACGAATCATTAACATAGTAAGTAATAAATCCAAACACGACCCAAGTCGTAATTCTTACTCGAATTACAGGATTTCTTGCTAATTTTCAAATGTTGGTGAAGTTTTGGCTTTAGGAGTTCTGAAATTTCGATGAACTGATGGGCGAAGGTTCAAATGTTTCAGTAGAGTTTGAAAACCCAACTTACAATAAATACAAACTAAAAATAGAGATGAAATAACTAGCTGTAATCCAAATACCAAGACTTTCTCTTATGAATTCCCTTTGAAAAGCCTCAAAACTCTGAGCAATCCAGAAGTATCAGGGTACTTGGCAAATGTCTCCAAAATGGTCCAGTGAAAAAAAAAAAAAAGTTCCAAATAAACCAACGACGTATGTCCCTGACGCTGGGGAAGAATCCACAGGAAAATTTTAAAGATGGTCTCAGCTGTTTAAGTGTTTATAACCCTCAAAAACCAAAATTGTATACCATGACAGTCGCAAATGCGCTTAAAATAATAAAAAACCAAAAAATCGGAATATCTCAAAACAGACATAGTAAAGCCAGGATATACCTACTAAAAACCCTACATCTCCTTCTGCCATTTAGCATGGAGAGGAAAAGGCGAAGACGTAAATCTCCAGTTTTAAACTTAAACGTAAGGATAGAAATGGAGGAAAAGCAGAAAAGGAAAGAAGTTTATAGCAGCGAAATTGCTACCTGAAAAACAAGGGCTGCAAATAGAACAGAACTCCGAAACCTCAATACAGAAGCAGCCAGACATCGACTCAAGACCTTCACCTCCATCAAATAACACGTGAGTTAAATGGAATCCCCTCACTGCCCCTTCCATCAAACCAGCAGCAATTTCCCGATCAGCTCCAACACCCGAAAAAATAGCTGGCTTCTAAGCATTTCAAACCTCTGTCACGACTAAACACGAATAAAAATCCTCCCTGTCGTAAGCCGTTCCCCTTTTCTACCAGAATCAAAGGAAAGAGAGCACAATGGTACAAAAACCAATCAATGCCTCTTTCAGTTCTCCCACGGAATCTTGTAAACTGATTATTAAGTATTTATTTCTTTCTCTCTTTCTTTGAGACTGAGGGAGAACGACGATGACGACGGGAAGGGGAAAAAACAGTCCAAGTGAAGTGAAGTGAAGAAGAAGAAGAAGAAGAAGAAGAAGAAGAAAATCAGAAAAATTATAGAAAGCGATCGGTGCCTTGTCTATACATTTGTCATTTGTGTGTACAGTACGACTCTAACCGTAGTGGGGAAGGACCGTGGGAGTGAGTATAAATTTTGCAAATAGGAAAATGTATATAATTTCAAAGATTATTATTCATAATAATAATTTACGATAAATTCACATTTTCACAATATAGATGCGAATATTGTTTTTCAGTTTTGATTGGTAATAAAATTAAAAACATGAAAAATTCATCCATCTTTTTTCATTTATTTTTATTCCCAATTTAAACTCTGAAATTACTTGTGATGATAATGAAGAACATTTGAATCCGTTTGAATATAGCACGGCATCACAAGAAATGCATTTTGGGATGTTTGGATCATGTGAGATCTATGCAGGAATTTATCTTGTGGAGGAGGAGTCGTGCTTCTGCTTGCAAAAGCGTTTTTTTTTTTTTTTTTGATTGAACAAGGAGGGTACCTCCACGTGTGAGCAGATGCTTTAAAAGTAAAAAAATAAAAAAGTAAAAAGCTATAGGACTAGAGGCACTACAAATCTCTCTAATTCTATTTCATATATCATAAATTCATTATACAAAAGTTGCACCACAAATTGGAATCAACCAATTTAGCCCCAAAATTTTATATGGGTTAGATTTGGATTGAAGGGTTAGATTTGGATTTTCAATCATTAGGTTAGGTTTGAGTTAAAGATTTTAAGTTTTTTTTTTAATTTTTTAATTTTTGTGTTCGACCTAAGCCTAACCTCTTAACTCCTAAGTAGCATGAACCCAGCTTGAGCCTGAGGATTATATATATTTATATATACATCTATAGATATGTATTTACTTATATAAATATATATTTGTATAAATACAAGTGTAATTTTAGAGTAGATTTATTAAAGAACTTAACTTGACTAGGCCCGAATCCAATTCAAGTGCATCAAATATTAATATGAGATGAGTTCAGATTAGAAAATTCATGTATTGGGGCTCAAGCCTTAAAGCTAAATCTTAGGCTTGAAACTAGATTGACCATAAACCCAGTCCAACCTATCTGATTTACACCCCTAACCTCTTGAGTTCACATCTCCACCCCACAGCACATCCCCCATATCTCCATTGATAGTACCAGTTGCAATGATGTCATTATCAGAAAATGGTAGGGCGGTCCCATTTAGTGTACAAGTCTCACTAACTACGGTACTACACTATATATATATTTTCAATGAAATTCCTTGATGAATGCAATCCACCACAATGATATTAAAGAAATTTGGACAAATATTGGTAAAACCATGATAGAGATGGTTGGGGCTCCAAAGTTGCCGTCGATAGAAGGACACAAAACAAAAGCAGCAACTCTTTGTCCTTTCATTCTCCCGTTCTTTTCTTTTTGTACAAAGTGAGAAAAAAAAAAAAGAATAGAAGAATCATAATTCACAACCCACTTTCATAACTTTGCATCCATGAGACCATGACCATGACCTACTTGTTCAAGTAGATTTTCCAAGAAAAAATAGAGTGGGTAGATGCCATTATAATACTCATCCTCAGTCCCATCACCAATCAATATTTATTAATTACCTGTGCTGTGACTGTGAGTGGTTCATCATCTAATTAAGCAATAGTCTTATCTCTATTCAAAGCAGGGACCATTCTTTTATAAAAATGTTAGTTAAAATGCAATCAATTTCACAGCCTAATCTTTGGGTGTGTATTTTGTTCAATCAATTCAACTTTTGCCATGTGATCGATACACCTCACTTGTAACCCACTTGATGTGCACATGATGGTAAGCAGCATTATTTACTGTATTGGTCATGATGCTTCTCTTTCAAGACTAGACTCTACAGAGAGAGAGATAGAACCTTTGTTGAAATTTGAGGAAGACCACACTGTAAATTCTTCAAATTAGGGACAGGATTGGCACATCTATGCTCTTTGGCATAGGCTGTGTTTGGTTGCATTGCAAATAAATTTGCATTGATACAAAAATTGTAACAGTGAAAATGATTCAAGTGTAAATTCTGACCTATTTTTATCACAAATTGTAGTTTATTTTATTTAATTGCAATACAAATGAATTTAATTGAAACATGAAGCAGAATAAAGTAAAATCCAAAACAAAATTAAACAAGGATTTGCATTTTCTACATTTGCACTCCCATGCATTTGTATTAGTGCATATAGATGTATACTGCAACCAAACACAGCCTTTGTTTCTGATTCCTATGAAACATGAAAGATATTTTTTTGTGTTCCAGTTTCTCGATGAAGACTTTTTTATTATTATTATAAGTGCTTTTCTCGATGAAGACTTTTCCCCTTGGTTTCAAAATTAAAAATCCTTGTGACCATTCCAACATCAATGACCATACTATAACTTGACGTGAAAGGGTTTCGTATTTTATTTTTGCTTGGGAAATAAAGGAAGCTTGAGCAGGTGGTCTCGCCCTTTTGATTTTACTTTCACATGTGTTATTATATTTATAATTTCTAAATATATATATATATATATTACATTTCTGAAAAAAAAAATCGTAAGACAGTTTTTAAGAGATGTATCAAAATAATGGAGATATTAAGAAGATAAGAACGCCCCACATAAACCTTAAAATGTATTAATAACACAATTTCTAAATCTTGATTGTATAAAAACATGAAATATTTAATACATGGCAACAATCAAAAATATCGGACACGAACCAATTATATTTTGCAACATTATTCATTTGTATGCAAAACGCGTACATGAACCCAAGGACCCAACTCATAATTTATAAACTTGGAAAATTTTATACAATTATACCATACAAAAGATAGTTTACATAAATTGCTCATCCATTAACTCAAAATGCACGTCATTACGCATAAAAAATTAATTTCAGCCTGTTTCCAACTTTTTGGTCGGGCAGAATCAGAATTCTATTTCCATTTCTGGTGGAATGTCATCGTCCCATTAGAGGGAATGGCCATTTTTTGGTTCTATTTTGGGAATGAAATCTCATTCTTACCGATTCCAATTTTTATTCCTACTCCTGTCTGAACCAAATAATTATGGGAATAGTTAATTCTAATTCCAATTCTGACTGAATGAAATGGACCCTATAATTTAAACCTAAAAGCTTCCAATACTAAAAAAATTAAGTTTCAAATAGTGTGTCAATCCAATTGAGTTGAGTCGGCCATGTTGTTAATTATGCAAATAAATGTTGTAAGGCAAACATAATATTCCCTTGTGGGTAATGGACAGTTGTCTCTCTACTAAGAATTCCCACCAGGCTGGATAGTTATGTTCAATGTTGATAGGCAACAGAGTAGAACATTGATTTGTTTGCTCACAGAAGATTTTGGGCTCTCATTGTAACCCATACACGCACTCTCCAAGTTGGATCAACTACTCCATAATATCTATCTTCCCACATCAGCATAATTTATGTATATATTTTTGGGAAATTCCTGATTAGTATCTTATACCTTGGTTCAAGTGACAATTTGCTTCCCAAGCTTTAAAATGTGGTAATTCAGTACTCAAACTTTCAATTTGTGACAATCCAATACCTAGCGTTAACTCGCCATCAGTCAACGTATAAAAAGATGTAAATACCCATCTCATTTTCGATAACCAAGTTTGAGTCATTTTTGAAATGACGAAAATGATCACTACAATAACCTCTCTCTACGAGTTTGAGTCATTGCTCTAACTTTCCAAAGAGAACAGTTCTCTACGCTGGTGCTAATAATCGGAATATGCCATTGGAAAAGCTGAAATCAAGGGGAAAACATCGTCAGAGAGCATCATACGAAGACTTTCACCATTTTATTGGAGAAATATCACCAGACCCCCACACACACACACACACACACACACACACACACATATATATATATATATATATATATATATATATATATATATAGAGAGAGAGAGAGAGAGAGAGAGAGAGAGAGAGAGAGGAGAACTGATCAGGTTTCTAATAAAAAACAAAACTGATAAGGGGAGAGAGAACAAATCAAGTTCAGATTAGAAAACTATAACTGATCAGAAACCTAATTAGTTACTGTTTTCTAATTGGGAGGAGGGGATAGGGATAGAGAGAGAGAGAGAGAGAGGAGAACTGATCAGGTTTCTAATAAAAAACAAAACTGATAAGGGGAGAGAGAACAAATCAAGTTCAGATTAGAAAACTATAACTGATCAGAAACCTAATTAGTTACTGTTTTCTAATTGGGAGGAGGGGATAGGGATGAGAGAGAGAGAGAGAGAGAGAGAGAAGGGAAAGAACCAATAGGGGAGGGGGGCAGGGGAAGGGGAGAGAACATATTAGGTTTCTGATTAGAAAATTGTAACTGATCAAGAAGAAACCTGTTTAGGTACAGTTTTATGATCAAGGGGGAGGAGGATAGGGGAGAGAGAGAGAGAAAGAGAGAGAGAGAGAGAGAGAGCTCAGTAGCCTCAAGAGGCACTCCTCTAGACACCCTAGCTGTTGTTCGAGCGGTTCTGACACAGTTGGAAAGCAAAGTTAGTAACTCATCATCTCCTTTAACATCATCTTTTGCTTAATCAGGTAATCGGGGCTCATCTGTCATGCTTCAGCTCCAGGTAATACAGAGCATTCTTGGATGATAGATTTAGGAGCATCCGACCATATGACTGGCTTGCCATCACTTTTTTCTACCTATCATTTATCTTATGGTAAAAACAAAGTGTCTATTATTGATGGATCCCTTGTCCCTATTTCTAGCAAAGGAGACATCAAGTTGTTTGATGCCATTTTCCTATCCTCCGTCTTACATATTCCTAAGCTTAATACTAACTTGCTTTCAGTTAATAGCATTACAAAAAAAAAAAAAAAAAACAAACAGAACTATTCAATAACCTTTTTTCCTTATCGATGTGTTTTTCAAGATCTGAAAACAATGAAGGTGATTGGGACTGGTCATGAGACGAATGAATCTACCTACTTGGAGGAAGTGCTCATCAGGAAGATAGTGAAACTAAAAAGTCCTTCACTTTTTAGTCTATTTATCAGGTGATGCCTTGGCATAATAGGATGGATCATTTATCCTTTTAGGTTTTAAAAAGTTTATTTCCTAGTTTATTTGAATCTATCCAGATGTCTAGTTTGAAATGTGAGAGTTGTGAGCTTGCAAAACATTGTAGGACAACCTTTCACCAAATGATTTTAACCCAAATTGGGGTCAAAATTAAAATTTTTAGATCTGATAATGCAAAAGAATATTTTGCAAACCCATTAGCATCCTACCTACTTGACCATGGGATTCTCCATCAGAGTATCTGCCCACATACACCATAGCAGAATGGGGTTGCTGAAAGAAAGAATAGACACATATTGGAGATAACCGGGGGGATTATTTTTACCTCAAATGTGCCTATACATTTCTGGGGGGATGTTGTTCTTATAGTAGTATATCTCATCAACCAGATTCCCTCACGGGTTTTTGACATGAAATCTCCATTTACCCTTCTATACCTTGATAAAGAATTGTTCACCATTCCACTTATAACCTTTGGTTGCACTTGCTTCGTTCAAATCCTTGGTCCTCGTTGTTCCAAATTTGATCATAAGGCTTCTAAATGTATTTTCCTTAGTTATGCACAAACTCAAAAATGATATTATTATTATGAACCCACTTCTAAAAAAAAGTTTGTCTCAATGGATGTCACATTTTTTGAGGATAAACCCTCAGGGGGATAATAGTGAGGATGGGATTAGCACATTAGAAGTTCCTTTACCAATTCATTTAAGTGAAGAATGGTGCAGTGGGGAAGGTTGTCAAAGGTGCAGGGATATGAGAATTTATCACAGACGATGGAGATAGATTGATTTTGGACATCAGTAGTATAGGCCAGTCCCAGCCCCCTCTGTAGATCCAGATCTTGGTACCATAGTAACCCCATTTCCTTCTACAGGTCTAGATCCAGGTACCACAGATACTACAGATGAAAGACATCCTGCCATGGAGCATTCACCTTCACTAGATGATCTTGACCTTCTCATAGCAGTCCGTAAGGGCAAGTGTCATTGCACTATATCCACAGCTCACTGCATTTCTCAGTTCTTGTCCTATGATCATTTGTCTTCTTCCTACAAGTCTTTTCTTGCATCCATTGCAAATATTCCCATTCCCAGAATAATGTAGGAAGCATTGGCAGTACTAGAATGGAAAGATACAATAAAAATAGAAATTGATGCCCTCATCAGAAACAATACCTGGGAAATAGTTGATCGGCCCAAAGGAAAGAAACCAGTTGGATGTAGATGGGTATTCACTGTAAAACATAATGCTGATGGTTCTGTTGAAAGTTATAATTTCCAATTAGTTGCAAAAGGATTTATTCAAACATATGGTATTGACTACTTAGAAACTTTTGCACCAATAGCAAAGATGACCACTATCAGAGTCCTATTATCTCTTGCAGCTAGTTACTCTTGGCTATTGAATTAGATGAATGTTAAAAATGTCTTCCTCAATGGAGACTTGCAAGAAGAAGTTTACATGTAGTTGTCTCCTAGAGTTTATGGTACGGAGACAGAAAAAATGTTTGTCGATTGAACAAAGCCCTATATGGACTAAAACAATCCCCTAGAGCTTGGTTTGACAGATTTAGACGAGCCCTTGAAAGGTTTAGATATGTGCAGGCCCAATCAGACCACACATTGTTTATTAAGAGAGTGGCTTCTTCCGTAACTTTTCTTGTTGTGTATGTGGATGATATTGTAGTAATAGGAAGTGATGCTAGTGAAATTGAGTCTCTTATGCAACTCCTTCATCAAGAGTTTGAGGTAAAATATTTGGGAAAACTATGATACTTCTTGGGCATTGAAGTAGCTAGATCCAACCATTGGATTTTTGTCTCTCAATGAAAGTATATTCTTGATCTACTAAAAGAAACAGGAAAGTTGGGAGTTAAGTCTGCAGACACACCTATTGAATAGAATGACATGATTAGTGTAGAAGGAGGAGAGCCTCTTAAAGATAAAGCTATGTTCCATCGATTAGTTGGAAAACTTCTCTACCTTTGCCTCACACGACCAGACATCAGTTGTGCAGTCAGTGTACTTAATCAGTATATGCACTCTCCTAGAACTACTCATCTCCTTGTAGTTGAGAGGATATTAGCATATCTGAAGAGGTCCCCAAGCAAAGGCATTTTGTTCAAGAATAATGACCACATGAAGATAGAAGTCTACACAGATGCTAATTGGGCTGGGTGTGTTGATGATCGAAGATCTACTTCTAGATATCGTGCCTTTGTAGGAGGTAATCTGGTCTCTTAGAAGAGTAAGAAACAAAGTGTTGTTTCTCGCTCTAATGCTGAAGTTAAATATAGGTCCATGGCAAATGGTGTGGCTGAGATTCTATAGTTAAGATCATTACTTGAGGAATTGGGTATTGTTTATGAGAAACCTCTAATATTGTATTGTGATAATCAAGCTGCAATTAATATATCTCATAATCCAATACAACACGACAAAACTAATCACATTGAAGTGGACCAGCACTTTATTAGAGAAAGGATTACATCTCAAGAAGTATGTCTTCCCTACATCACATTCGACATGCAGCCTGCAGACCTTTTCACCAAGGTTGTTTTAAGGAAGTAGTTAGAGGAAGATCCATGCAAGTTGGGAATGACAAACATCTACTCCCAACTTGAGGAGTGTAGGAAATTGTGGACTCCACATTAATGTACTCGTGGGACAGCATAGATTTAATTAAGTCTTGATTAGGATTAGCTTTCCTAGTAGGATTAGTTTTAATCTTATCTTATCTTATCTTGCCATGTAAACATTAAGTCCTATTACAATTATGAAAGCACGTATATAAATTCAAAGGGTAAGGTGGTTGTTTGTGACAACCAACCACTCTCTTCTCCTAAAACCCTTCCACGAGTTATTCTTCTCCATCTCTCTTCTTCTCTTCTCCTCTTCTCTTCTAATTTTCTTTTATTTTTTGTTATCAGTGTTAATAGCCATATTGACATTCCCCTTTTTGTTTATGAGTTTTGCTGGAACCAGATCTTAATGTAATTCCCAACAAGTGTCTTTAGTGTGTTTAAGTTTCTTGCAATGCTTACACACTAGGTCCTTAACCTCTTTCTTCATATCCCTTTCCTTATCTCCCCAAACTTGGGTTTAACTGCTACCAAAGCAAATTTGAAAGGTTGTTGCTGCAACATAACCTTTCTCCTAGTCTCCTCACTATGCACTAGGGAATAGGCTTGAGACAAAGTCACACCCTTTCTTGTCAATAGTTGCTGTCTTATAATATCATACTCAAAATTTAGACCAGCCAGGAACTTAAATACTTGGTTAGTTTCAACTTATCTTTTGTAAGTCTGTGCATCTCTCTAACTTTCCCATTCTATTGTCTTAAGATGGTCAATTTCATGCCACAAAGATTTTAGGGTTGAAAAATGAACAGAGACATGTTTCTCTCCTTATTTGAGATTTCTAACTTCTCATTTAAGTTCAAGCCCTAGCAACATTAAAAGGTTGGGAGTAGGTTTCTTTCGCAACATCATATATTTCTTTAGTTGTTTTTGCCCATAAGTAATTTTGGCTGATGTGTGGTTGTATGGAGTTGCACAGCCATGCCATCACCAAATAATTTTCCTAAATCCACCTAGCATAAGTGGGATCCTTTTTAGTTGGTTCCTTCACATCCCCCAACAAGTAGTTCAGCTTACCTCTTCCCCCAATGGCCATCATGGCTGATTGGGCCTACTCTAAGTAGTTTGAACCATCAAACTTTACAGTTGTAGTATGGAAGGTGTTTTTAGACGTACTACCTGAACCAGTCCCAAAAACACCCTCCCCTTGGCTTTTAAACTCCATTAATGATTAGTAAAAAAACTTCCTAATTATTGTACCAGTTGGCCTACTAGGTCTGCAGCAGGTAATAGTAGTAAAAGAATCCCTAATTTCTGTGACAGTCGGCCTATTGAGACTAATAGCAGTAAAAAAAAAAAATAGTTTGATTGTAACAGTCCTACTGAAACAACTCTACTAGATCTTCCAGAGAGCAAAGAAATTGAGGGAGACAAGTCCTAAAACAATAACAACCCTGAAACTTGAGGGTTTTCTCTTAAACCCTAAAAAGGACAACAAAAATCTTTTGGAGTTTTTTTTCGTACCTTTTATATCAAAGTATTCTTGCTGCCGATCTTAAGAAAGATTGAAAAACTTACCAGAAAATTCAGAAAAGCTCTGATCTTGATGAAAAACTTCTAGGATTTTGATTCTCTCTCAATCTTGAAGAGAAAAAACTGATCTTGAACCATAAATCTTCTGAAATTCTGATTGCCACCTCTAGTCTTAATCAAGAACTGATCCTGATCCTCTAATCTTGAAGGGGAGATTCTGATCTTGAACAGAAATCATCTGAAATTCTGATCACAACCTCTAGTACTGATCGAACAGAAATCCTTTGAAATTCTGATTGCTACCTCCAGTACTGATCAATGATTGATCTTAGTCCTTTTCTCTTCCTCTGATTCTTCCTGGTTATCAAAGATATGATCCAATCTTTGGACTGCTGCTGTAAATAACCTCCAAGAATTAGCCGAAGAGAGCTTTCTCTATTCTTCTAGCCCTAGGCAACTCTCATGTGGTTGGCTAGATCAAACTCACATGAGAATCCCTAATCCAAGCTCTAATACCAAGTAGTCGTACAAGACTACAAATTTGAACTGAAAAAAATTAAAAGAGAAGAAGAGAAGAGAACTTGTGGAAGGGTTTTAGGAGAAGAGAGTGGTTGGTTGTCATAAACAACTACCCCACCCTTTGAATATATATACATGCTTTCTTAATTGTAATAGGACTCAATGTTTACATGGCAAAATAAGATAAGATTAAAATTAATCCTACTAGGAAAGCTAATCCTAATCAAGACTTAATTAAATCTATGGTGTCCCACAAGTACATTAATGTGGGGTCCATAGTTTCCTACAAGAGAGAGAGAGAG
The DNA here is from genome assembly GCF_056320005.1 of Nelumbo lutea. Classification (NCBI taxonomy): domain Eukaryota; kingdom Viridiplantae; phylum Streptophyta; class Magnoliopsida; order Proteales; family Nelumbonaceae; genus Nelumbo; species Nelumbo lutea. Next base: position 115,909,421 of record NC_142684.1, read on the forward strand.
AGGGGGGGGGGAGAACAGTTGTTCTCCTCCTTCAACCTGCACATGCTTGGAATGAATAACAATCGTTCCTTTAACCTCTATCATTCCTTCAACCCAGTTTCAAGAGAAAGGGACGGAATGGGGTAAGCTTATTAATAAATGGTTGGAGTACCTTCTTACCACCTCTGTGTGCTCTGAATGAATAACGGTTGGTTAGTTAATGCCACCTTTCCTTTGTCGTTCCTACAACCCAGATTGAAGAGAAAGGAGAATAGGGTAAAAAGAAAGGAAAATGGTAAAATAGTTTGAATATTATCATAAATGTTAATTTTGGTATTATAAAATTATTTAAGCTGCACCTGATCTCACGTGATGGCCCTGACTGACGGTGAGTTAATGCCAAGTACCAGATTGTCATAAATTGAAAATCCGGATATTGAACCATCGCATTTTTAAGTTTGGGGGACCAAATTGTCACTCAAGCCAAAGTACAAGGTAATAACTGGTATAAAATCTTGCAATTGAGTGTCCATTTGCAAGGGCTTCTTTTGTGAAAATTTGGGAGGCCTTCTCGGGGCTTCTAGTCCGAATTGGATTCCACATGAAAATGTTAAAAGTCGTATTTGGTGAAAATCCAAAAAGCGTGTCACTGCATATAGAACGCGAAAAACATACAAAGCTACTCTAGAAAGTTTCTTGAAAACATAGGTATCCAACCATTATTTGTGCTTGTGGGTTGGGTTGAGAGGGTGAGGTTTGTGTGTTTTTTGTATTTGGGTTTCGGGGGAAGGCAGGCTACGTCTTCCCCTCAGTTATTTTTTTTTTCTTACAATAACTAATTAATAAATTTTAAGGTAACCACCCCTCCACCGTCAACTACCACGGCAATTCACCTCTAACACAGAAAGTCCTACCAAATGGGCTCTGATTTATAGATTTCATTGATAATATGCACTAATTTTATTAGTATTTGATAATAATGCATTTATGCATTGACAATGACAGAAAATACAGATTTCAAGTCATATTTGCATTCAAAATGTTAAAAATGATATAAATTTTGTAAAGATATATTTCAATCTTAGGATTCGTATTTATACCCATTACAACTAAAACACATTTAGCAAGAAAGTAATAAATTTATCAATGTCAAATTAAACCAACTTTACATTTGTATGGGCTATAATGCACTCTACAATCTACATATTTGTATTTATAGTTTATACTCTATTTGCACTCTTCCCATACAACTTTACATTTGTATGGGCTAATGTTTTCTGATTTACAATGTTAGCTAAGGCTCAGTTTAGAAATAATATAAATACAAAAATTTGCAGTGCAAATGTATATAAAATAATACAAAATATAAAATTTTACACTGTACAGATTTATATTTGTACTAATTTCAAACTGAACTGAGAGTATAAATATAAGTACATACAACATAATATAAAATACAAGGTTTTGAATTCTTCATATTTGCATCTGGATTGTATTCATGTCAAGGAAAAGCTCTAAATATTTACTCTTTAAGTTTACTTGTCAAAAAAAAAATATTTACTCTTAAACAATTAATTTTGACTCATTGACCCAGGAGTCATAGCCTCATATATGTTTCCTATGTGTAGGTTAGGTTTGGTTTCACTTAATGTGCAATATTGGCCTTCAGATTTGTCTACAGTCTACCACCATTAATATGATATATTTTTTTCATTTATTTTAAAGGGTTGGAGCTTAGCTTGTGTGGTCTTACTTTCACAGTAATAGTCTTTTCCATGGTTCATGTACAGAGAACAGTCTAGCTTAATTGGTAATTGTATGGCCACGTTTAATTTGTTTGCTCTGATTTATAGTATTCATAAAATTAATTAGCCATCTGTTTTAATGCCCACACCATCTTTGAGAAAACCATTTGCATGTTGATTTCCTAAAGAAATGAAAACAGATAACGCTGTTTTCAAGAACATGTAAACCAAAAATGAAAACAGATAACGCTGTTTGAAGGCTGAACTCTCCAAATCAACACTTTCTAGGATTTGGTTTGGCGTTGACCTGATCCAATGTAGAGTTCAAATATTAGGTCTTCATTTAGGTAAAATCAAGCTTCAATTTGATTGTTAATGATTTGCTACGTGGCCATGAATTTGGGCATATCATGATCATTCATCAAAGGGTGATCGTCTCGGTGCATTGAATGAATTGTCCCACTGGTGGTTTACAGTTTCGAATCCCACTATTATTATCTCTGTAAGAAAAAAAGAATTTTGTGTTTACTTGAGGCTGTTGATGTGATATTGTACTATTCATTTAAAAGAGTAAATGATTCCTATGGGGTGTGAGGCAGTAACAATCTCTATCTCTAGCTCTAGCCTTAGAGGTGTTAATGAAGTAACAATCTCTAGTTGTAGCCATAGAAATGCTAAAAATAAATCCTTTTAGGCTTTGTTCATTTGTCATTTGTCAGTATTTAAACTTAAGTTGGTCAACTGGTAAATTGATGATGATCTCTGTGTTTATTTGCCACAATATTAGGTCCCATGGCAACCGAATTGCAAAGTGGATAAGTAATTTATCCGCACGCCGATAATGCTCTCTCCCTCCTGCCTCTCGTTTTACCGAAATAATTTGTATCACACAATAACGATAAAACCTCACTTACCCTTCATGTTTTTATCTGAAAAACACTTGCCCGGATAATCTAAAATGAGTAATAATGCGTGCCTTAGCATAATCTAAAATGAGAGCTTATCTCTTGTCTGTCTTGTAGGCTAAGAATTAAAAGAAAAAAACACATGAATATAGAGAGACTGTACTTTAAGGGAAGCAATTATAGGAAAGGGTTTCCTTTTTTTAATCAAACATAAGTATTTGAATAAAAGCACAAGTAAGAAAAAATACATTCTTCATGTAAAAAACAAATATTAGAGAGTTGGTGAGAGAAAAAAATGTAGTTAAACATATGAGAGAAGACTCAAAAGAGTAACCACCGACACCGACTCAGGAGTTGGTTCTGGCTGTCGGTGATCATTGTCAAGGATAAGGATTAAAGATGATGAGACTTCTATCTTATCGTAACACACCACAGTTGACTGTAATACTACCATTCCTTAGTATCTCCTAAGGCTCAGTTCGAAGGAGTATAAATATGAATACGTAAATTACAAAATATTCTAATTTGTATTATTTTGTATGTATTTGTATTATATATTTATATTTATATTCTTTATAAACTGAGCCTAAATGATTAATTACTACAACTTATTCAAAATGTCATCAGGTTCTCAAAATTAAAGCATGTAAATTAATTTATTTATAAACAAAATTAAAGCTGAGGTTGAAAGTTTTGTTTTCTAAAAACTAAAACATGCAAATTTATATATAAACAAAATTGAAGCTGAAGTTGGAAGATTTTCTTCTTATTTTTTAGCAAAATGAGAAGCGGTTTAGTCATTGAAAGATAACTTCCCTACATGACACATATCTCACCATCCCCACCAACCTAATCCTCATATATATTATCTCCATAGACCTTTCGAACACAATTAATGCACTAAATTAAATCTATTTAGAGAAATATATTTATGGGAAAATTCCCAATTAGTACCTTATACTTTGGGCCTAGTGCCACTTTGGTCCCCGAATTTTAAATTGTGATGATTCAATACTTGATTTTTTAAAATGTGTCAATCCAATATCTATTGTTAACCAACTGTTAATCAGCCGTTAAGTGACATTTGAAAAAGATACAAATGTCCTTTGAGTGTCATTTAATTTTTTTTATCAATCATGCAAATGTTGACAAAAATTGAACAATCCTAAATCCTTGCCTCTTCTATTCGAGAAAGTTGAAGTCATGTCTCATTGAAAATTCTGTCAACCCCAACTTTCTTGAATAGAAGAGTCAAAGATTTGAGACTATTCAATTTTTGTCAATGTTTTGATGGTTGATAAAGAAAATTAAATGACACGACATTTGTATATTTTTCAAATGCTACTTAACGGCTGGTTGATGACAGGTATTGAATTGATACATTTTGAAAGTTTTGATACTAAATTGTTATATTTTAAAATTCATGAACCAAAATGACACTAGATCCAAAGTACAAGGTACTAATAAAAAATTTTCCTTATATTCATCTAAAGCAACGATAAATTATGAACATGGGATTCCTCCTCCTATGCCCCTCTCTATTTTATATGTTTTTATTTATTTATGAAGATAAGTTGGATTCCAACTTCTGTGCCCATACAGTATGCGCCATACTCAAGCTAGTTGTGTATTCCATGCCCAAATTGAAGTTAGGACAAAACTACGTACATTTGATTAAATCTATTTGGAAAATCACTGATGGACGATGATACAAGTGGTGTAAGTTTTGTCAATCGTTCAATTTACTTGGCTCCATCCAGTAGAAAGCCCATTTGGAAAATCAATCCACTCTAGTTCAACGATGTGAGCTGAACCATTCGAGTAACTTCTCGAGACCATTGAGATTAGTTCATGGATTGATCGAAGCCGAACCTTGCTTTCTTATATTTGTAAGTGTAGCATTCCCCATTCAAATAAACACTGCTTCAAGTTTCAACTGGTAGCAATCACTTGTTGAGGAACAATTGAACAAAACAAGGCAGGTTTATAGTCGGTGAGTCAATTGGACCAGATCGGGTCCAATTCGATCCAGTTCAATAGGAGCCCATTACAGATGAGCTAAGTTCAATTTAAATACTTTGGATCATTTTAGATTCATCCAATTCAAGGTCTAGACCATCCAATCTGTTCAAATTAGTATTAATTTAAATTGATTCCAACTCAAACCTGATCAATTGACCTTAATGTTCATTTCAATAAGACACGAACAACCACTCTATTGGTTATATTTGGCTAATTTTGTTTGATGTACAAAAAAAGTGTTAAGGGTATTTTTGGAATAAAAAATCATGGGCCTAATGGCAAAACAAACACTCTTTAATGAAAGGTTGATTAAATAAATAAGTTGTAAAATATATGGGATATTTTAATGAAATAAAAACTATAAGGTATGTTTAAATAAATATGTAAAATTATAAGATGTGTTCTATTAAATGACCCTAATTGAATCACATAAGAGTATACAATTGTTTTATATTTTCAATTTTTGTAAATAATTAATAATTATTCATATTTTATATACTATTTTTATTAAATTTTTATAATACAAAAATAACAATAATTAATTTCAGTTAAGTTTATTCATCAAACTGGTGAAACCGACCAACCCGATCAACTCAACCTGAGTTGGTCAGTTTTCTAGTATTTTAGGTTGAGCTTTGGTTAAAAAATTTCCCAATTCAACCAAGTTGGATCAATTTCACTTTGGCCATTTGTAAACCAACCAAATCGAACGATCTAACCATGGATATATATTAATATTTTATATTTTAAATATAGTTTTTAATATGAAAAGTGAGAAATTTTCCATATTTCATAGTCTAAAATGTTTTATTTCATAAATCTAATTTTTAAATAATTTTTTAATAATTGCATTGTAATTTTTGAAATTAAATTAAAATTTTAAGTTTAAATCTTTTGAACCGACTAACCTTTTGTGAAAACCGACCCAAACCGATACAACTTGAGTGGGTCGGTTTTCACAAAAGGTCAATCGATTTCAGCTAACCAAATTTTAATCTCCAATATTTATTGAAAGTTCTCTGTTAAATAACAAAACAAAATAAATTTATACATAATCATTGAAAATACATATATCACAAAAAACAATAAATAATTACTGAAATACAATAAATATTAATTTTAGTATATATAATTATATAATAAATACGAATTAAGAGTATATATATATATATATATATATATATATATATATATTAATTTTAGCATATATATAACTATTATTAATAAATATTAATTTTTTTGAAAGTTATTTCCTCGAATTATTACATGATATAAGTTAAATTAGTTATTTACAATATTATGTAAAAATATTAAATTATTATTAATTTCAATATTGTGTTATAATTAATTTTATACTTTTCAGAATTTTTTAAATTTATTACATAATTTCATTATTTTAACTATTTAAAAACTAGTTATGTTAAATATTTTGTTACTTAAAATATTTAGTTATTTAAATTCTTAAATAGTATGTAAAATATTTAAAATTTAAAATATTATTTATTTATTGAATTTAATTATCCATAAAATAATAATTTATACTATTATTACATAATTTCATTATTATTTTTGTAATATATTAAAATATTATTAATTTCAATATCATGTTATAATTATTTTTCTACTTTGAAGAAATTTTTTAAATTTATTACAGAATTCTGTTATTTTAACTATTTAAAATCTAGTTATGATAAATATTTAAATAATCTATAAAATATTTAATTTTTTTGTTATTTGAATTTTATTTATTTAAATCTATTACATATTAATAAATATTTGAGAAACATTTAAATTTATAATCTGGAAAAACATAATTTATATTGTTAGTACATAATTTCATGATATATTTTGTAAAAATATAAAATTATTTTTTGTGTTTTTAATAAATATTTTAAAGTTATTATATAATTTTATTAGAATATTTAATTCTCAAATTTTTTAATCCAAACTTTCTTTAGATAGATATAGATAAATAGTAGGGGAGAGGATAAATAGGAATTAGTAGATCTGGTAGTTCGATTTGGTCAGGGTACTTCGGGTTGATTTTCGGGTTGGGTTGTCAAATGCTAGACCCTAACCCTAAATGTTCGGGTTAGGATTGACCCATGGGTCAATTCGAGTCATCCCAAAAAATAATTGAACTTTAAAAAAATAAAGAAAAATTACATGAAAAATGTCAAAATTAAAAGAATTAGCCTTAAAATTCCAAATATAAAATAAAAAACTTGAATATTTAACAATTTAAAGAGTAAACAATAAAAGTAAAGACTAAATAGAAAAAATTAAAGAGTGGAAACTTCTAACAATGCATAAATAATCCCAATTAAACTTGACAATCGGGTCAGCGGGTTGACCAATGACCCAAACCAACCCAATCCAGTTTTTTTGGGGGTGGGTCGGGTCGAGTCATTTTCACATTCGGGTAGCCAAATATGAGACTGTAACCCTGTTTTTTTTTGTTGGGTTGGGTCGGGTTCGTAGGTTGGGTCAACCTTTTGCTAGGTCTAGGAATTAGAGATAATTTAGGAGAGAAACTCTCTACTAAATTAGATATAATTTTGGAGATAAATAGGAATTAGAGATAATTTAGAAGATAAATAGGAACTAGAAATAATTTTGGAGAAAGTGGGGGAGGTAGTTTAGGAGAAATTTTTGGAGAAGAGAATATTTAGGTTATAGGAAAGTGCATCTCATTGGTTGTTTAAAAAATGACATGGAATAAAAAAATAAAAAATTCAAAAAAGGAGAAAATTTCTTGACCGTTTTGTTTTAATATATATATGTATATAAACAGTCCATGTCACCATGCCTCGCCTCCCTTCCTAATTTCTTGTTTTTTTTTTGAATTTTTTATTTTTTAATTTCACATAATTTCACATTAACCAATAAGGAAATAACATAGGCTATTTATCTTCTAAATTCAATAAATTCTCTCTAATTTTTTATTTTTTAATTTTCCTCATTTTCTTCTAAATTCTCTCTAATTCCTATTTATCTCCTAAATTATCTCTAACTCCTATTTATCTCTTAAATTATCTCCATTTTAGTCTAGAGATTCCCTCCTAAACTATCTCTAATTCCTATTTATCCTCTCCCCCACTTTTTATCTACATCTGTCTAAAGAAAATTATAATTAAAAATTTTAGAATTATTTAAATATTATAAAAAATATATATACTAATATTAAAATATTTATTTAAAACAAAAAAAATTAATTATAATATATTTAATAATATTCATATTATTAATAACTCTATATTTTTACAAAATTTATCATGAAATTATGTAGTAATAATATAAATTATAATTTTACAAATTATTCAAGTTAAATGGTATTCAAATAATAAAAATTTAACATTAAAAAATAAAACATTATTTAAATATTTCAATAGCTAAATATCTTAAATAAAAAAACACTAAAAATAGCTAAATAAGTATATAACAAAATATTTAATATTACATAATCACATTAAAATAAATAAAATTAAAATATTGAAAAATTTTAAATATTTTACATATTACTTAAATATTTAAATAAAAAAAATATAACAGGACTTAAATTTTAAATAATTAAAATAACGAAATTATGTAATAAATTTTAAAAAGTTCTTAAAAGTAGAAAAATAATTATAATAGATTTCATAATTTTCATATTAATAATAATTTATTACTTTACAAAATTAATGGCGAATTATGTAATAGTAGTACTAATTATAATTTTATAGATTATTAAATTTAATAAATAATTAATATTTCAAATTTTAAATAAAAATATTATTTAAATAACTAAGTAATATTATAAATAACGAATTTCACTTTTATCAATTAATAATTATAGAAAATAACTTTCAAAAGAATAATATTTATTAGTAATAATTTTACAACAACACTGCACATTCATTATATATTAATATATATACTAAAACTAATAGTTATTTTATTTTTAGTTATTATTTATTTTATTTTTTATAAATATGTTTTCAATAATTATTTATAAATCTAATTTTGTTTTGTTATTTAATAGTAAATTATCAATAATTATTGGATATTAAACAACTATTATTTAACTTTTGAAATTTAATTATCATATTTATGGTATTTTTGTTATAAATTTATTTTTGGTTATTATGTATTTTTTATAATTTATCGATTAATATTTATTAGAGATTAAACTATTATTTGAGATTACACTATCGATTAATCAGTAATTATTGTTTTTTCATTATAAATTTATTTTTAATAATTATGTATTTTTGCTATAAATTTTCAATAATTATAGGAGATTAAACTATTGTTATTTATTAGATATTAGACTATTAACTTAGTTGAAATTATGAGTGTTCATTGATTGATTCAATTCGGTTGTAGGCTGTTTTGCAACCAAATTGACTTGATTAGGTCGGGAGTTTATCACCCAAAACAATTGACCATTAGTGAAAACATGCCAACTTGAGTTGTATCAGTTTGGGTCTATTTTCAGTTTGGTTTGTTTGTTCATAAGATTTAAGTTGAAAAATTAAATTTAAATTTAATAAATTACAATGGTATTATTAAAAAAATTAAATTTATGATATAAAATATTTTAGACTAAGAAATATGAGAATTCTCCACTTTTTTATATTAAAAAATTATATTAATAATATAAAATGTTAATATGTCTATGATCGAATCGGTTCAGTTTTGGTCAATTTACTAATGGCCAAATCGAAACTGACCTAACTTAGTCGAGTTAAAAAATTGTTAAACTAAATCTGGGACAAAATTATGTTTTGTGACTTTTGCCTCTGCCCAAGTCTATGCAGTTGTTCGATGTAATCATCAACAGATGAGCTGTTCCTCCCTACTGAACACACACAAACAAAAAATCGGCCATTAGCTTCTCAAATCAAAAGCCAGTTGTTGGCCTGCAATAGAAATTTGTTGACTATGGGCTATGGCAAAGAAAGCTTCTACCCAGAAAGGCTTAAAGTGGAAGCAACCCCAGTCGACTGGATATTCCAATTAATTATATAGAGATAAAGATTTGAGATCTACTGTCAAACAATTTGTTCCAATCAGGAAATAGAATTGAATTTGGAAGGAATTTGGTGCCTTTAGCCTTTTAGGTGAGGTCGGTCCCATGGAATGCTTTTTTCTTTTTTTTCTTTTCCTTTTTTTTCTGGGTCACAATTTGTTGTATGTGATGAAGTTGCTTAAGGAGGATGCAAGAAAAATGGTGCTGATTGGTCGCTTTCAAATTTCAATGAAGGGAGACAAATCATTAACATGGATATTTTACTTTTAAGAAGAAATTCAGATAATGGATAACTTGTACAAGAACATAGTTCGCAATGTTTTAAAAATCATTCTCTCGGGTGATGAATGATGAGTAAACTAAAATAATGTATAAATATGTTTTAGTTATGTTATATATATATTATTTTAAATTTAATTTATGTTTTGATTTTTTATTTATAAAAAATATTAAAGATTGTAATTTGAGGTAAAAAAAAAAGGGTTTTTTTTTATGAAATTAACGGAGTAGGCACCTTGAGACATATAAATCTTAAAAAATTACCAGAATAAAAAAAAATCACCCAAATTAGACATCAGAGTGCAACATTATGGCCTTTGAAAGTTTTGCATGCATTGAGTGTGTAACCCACAACCTAGTCATCGAGTCAAACGGGTCAACAGTCAAACTGGCCAGGTCGAATGGTTCTTGACCATATCAACAATTTTGACTTTCTGACGGGTCTTGACTGAACTGGACCAGAAATCCTGACTGGGTGATAGTTCGAACAATTCAACCAACTAGATCAACGACGGATTGAAAACATTGGAGCAAGCTGTTCAACCATTCCAACATTGAATGCATCAACTTAATAGATCATAATGAAATAATAAAAATGTAGAAATTTTAAAAATAATACAAAAGATGGAATATATCTCTAATATTATATGTTGATCTTATCAAATAAAATTAAGCAATATAAATAAGAATTCTTTTTATTAATGCAGATATGCATAAGATTATGATGGGTTCACCTTCCTTATTAGTGGACATGAAAGTGGGGGATTCGACTCACTTGTAATATATTATAAAATTAAATAAAGGAGTTTAACTGTTTAACAACCTGGAATGTAAAATTACTTCCGTCACTTAAACTGAAATTTCATTATTTTTGCCCATTAAATAACACAACAAGGTTCAAACAACTACCATTAGAACCTGTTAATTTTTTTTATAAATTATTCAAAAATTTTGATTGAAATAAATATACTATATCCGCAAAATTTTTAGTTTAACATTTTGGTATGACTTGTTGAAATTAAAATTTCATGGAATTTTATTGAAATTCAAAGCTATGGCTTTAATTACTCAAATAAATTACCTGCAAGGAATCTCATATATATCTATTAAAGGGATAGGGGTGGTCTCCCCTATTGGTTTTGAGTCGATGGTTTGACCGTTTGGTTTGAACGAATGGTTCGTTTTAATAATAAAAATTACAAGTAAAAATTTACGAAATTGTTCTGGTCACCAACTTTTGGGTTGATAGTTCGATCATTTGGTTAGAACAGATGGCTCGTTCTGACAATAAAACTTACAGGGAAAAAATTGAGTGTGAGGTCCATTAAGCAGTATCATACATGTTATGTCATTCGAGTTCATGACTCATACGACTCGAAAATGGAACCGTTCTGGCCACCGGTTTTTGGGTCGACGGTTCAACTGCCCAGTTTGAATGGACAGCTTGTTTTAACAACAAAAAATAAAAAAAATAAAAAAGGGTCAAAAACCATTGAACGGGTCAATGGGTCATTGATTGATTCAACGGTTTTTGGCCAAGGACTGAGGTTGGGGTAAAACAGAACCAGCTGCTTGGACGATTCCCAATTAAAAAAATAAAAAATGGCGGTTTGATTGCCCAGTTCGAATGGATGGTCCATTATGACAACAAAATTTAACAGGCAAAAAATTGAGTGTGTGTGGTCCATTAAGCAGTATCATAGGTGTTATGTTATTCGAGCGTGTGACTCATACAACCTGAAAACAGAACTGTTTTGGCCATTGTTTTCAAGTTGACGGTTCGACTGTCTGGTTTGAACAGGCAACCCATTCTGACAACAAAAATAAAAAAAAATAAAAAACAGCCAAAAACTAGAGAACGAGTCAATGGGTCGACAGTTTGACCGCCCGAGTCAATGGGTCATTGACTGATTCAACGCTTTTTGGCCAGAGACCAGGATTGGGATAAAACGGAATCGGTTGCCTAGACGGTTCCCAATTAAAAAAATGGTCAAAACCATTGAGTGGGTCAATGGGTTGACAGTTCGACCGCTCATGTCAATGGGTCGTTGATCGATTCAACGATTTTTGGCCAGGGACCAGGATTGGGGTAAAACGGAACCAGTTGCCTGGATGGTTCCTGGGCCAAAATGTTCGTTTGTCCGGGTCAATGGTAGTTCAAAAACCATGGTTTTTTATGCTTTTGGATTTTCACTATTCAAATGTTTCTTCTACTGTTGGCTTTATTTGAACATGTGCGGTATATGTTCCTTTTTTTCATTTTCTGCTTTTGTTTTGTTTTTTGTTTTTGGTGTTTGGTCTTCTTCTTCAACAAAATTACAAGCAAAAAATTGAGTGTGTGAGGTCCAAGCAGTATTATACGTGTTATGTCATTTGAATGTGTGACTCATACGACCCGAAAACGGAATCATTCTGGCCACTGGTTTTCAAAATGGTTCAACCATTTGGTTTGAACGGACAACCCGTTCTAACAACAAAAGTTAAAAAATAAAAAAAAGGCCTAAAACCATTGAATGGGTCAACGGATCGAAGGTTTGACCACTCGGGTCAAAGGGTCATTGACTGATTCAATGATTTTTGGCTAGGGACCGGGATTAGGATAAAATGGAACCGGTTGCCTAGACGGTTCCCAATTATAAAAATAAAAAAATGATCAAAAACCATTTAACGGGTCAATAGGTCGATAGTTCGACCGCCTAGATCAATGGGACGTTGATCGATTCAACGGTTTTTGGCCAAGAACAGGGATTGGGGTAAAACGGAACCGGTTGCTTGGATGGTTCTTGGGTCGAAATGTCTATCTGTTTGGGTCAACAACAGTTTGAAAACCATGGTTTTCTATGCTTTTAGATTTTCACTATTCAAAGGTTTCTTCTACTGTTGGCTTTATTCAAGCGTGTACAATCTAGGGTTTACCACCATTTTATTTATTCTCTTTTGTTTTTTCTTTGGGTTTTATTGTGTAATGTTTTTTTTTTCTTACAAGACGATTTGCTTTGTCTCTTTCTTTGATTGCATGTATGTTTAGGTCTGTCACAAATCGAAACTTTGGACTCGATTTTTCTGATTTTTTTTCCTTGGCTTTTCTAGTTTGGCGGATTTAGCGCCAATTTTTTTTTTCTGTGTTTAAGGTCACTTTGGATTTACCTTTCAAGGTTTTGGAATCCCTTGCAATGTCCACCCTTCCCATGACTATGACTACAAAGTTATTTCCTCTAATTATTGACATCTAGAAAAAATGACCTCAAAATAGAACCGTTCTGGCCACCGGTTTCTAGGTCAACGGTTCGACCGTCTAGTTCGAATGAATGGCCCATTTTGACAACAAAAATTAAAAAATAAAAAATGGACAAAAATCGTTGAACGGATCAATGGATCGATGGTTCGACCGCTCAAGTCAACGGGTCATTGACTGGTTCAACGATTTTTTTACCAGGGACCGGGTTTGGAGTAAAACAGTACCGGTTGCCTGGAGGGTTCTCGGGCCGAACGGTCCTATTGTTCGGGTCAATTGAGATCTCAATATGAAACAAAGTATAGCTATGAAGTAGAACTAAGAACTATCACTATATGACCGTATTCTTTTATATGAGTTGCTTTTGAAACAATATTTAAAAAACAGGCACATGATGATCTTTTTTAAGTCTTTAAATGAGTTCCAAGACTTGAGTACTTATAATTGCAATTTTCTTATTAAGAAACCATTGTCTTTTTTAATGTAACAAATAGCAAAGTTGCAATTCCATTCCAGCCCCTGTGAAGCAAGGACCCCTCCGCTAGTTATATAGAAAAGGAAAACAATATGTGAGTATAAAACGTCAAGGATCTTATTCAAGCATTCTTGATCCATGATATTTAGGGGGAATTTATTTTTTGGATTTTGAGAGGGGAAAAAGTTGGTCAATGGGATTGGTGAAGAAACTTATGTTCTTTTTTCAGATTTATGTGGGGACCAGGAAAAGTTTGTTTTACCGATACAGATATGTATCGATCTTTGTCGCATTGTATCAACCAATTCATACCGATACAGACCGATACTTCACATCGCCGTGTACAAGATGTGAATGCATGTGCAACATTGAGGTGATTTGAACCTGGGCTAATAACCATTACATGCCTAACACACTCACTCTTAAGCCATGAAGCTATCCCACCACTTATGTTAATATGTAAAATAAAATAAGTGTTATTGTTATTGTCGAAAGGCAATCCAAATAAATATTAAATATTTATGTTTAACTCCAACTAACAATTAAAAAAATAATGTTCAAATTTAGTATTTTATAAAATGATTGAATAGATAATATATCAAATCCACATTTGTTTCAAGAGATTATTTCAATTTCAAGAAATTTATAAAAATATAATATTAAAAATAGAAGAAATATTTTAGTACTTAAAATTTATAAATTTGCACAGAATATGTATTTTATTTTTTTGTATAATTTTAAATTTTAAATTATTATTTTTAATTTACATTAAATTATAATATATTTATTATTTACAAAAATAAAATTTGTTTATAAATTATTCAAGAATATAATATTAAATTGAATCTATCAAACCTACTAATCTACATTTATATAAAAAAAGATTTTTAGTTTTAGAAATTTATAGAAATAAAAGTGTTAATAATGAAATAATGATTTTAGTAGTTAAAAATTGTGAATTTGCATATGATATGTATCTTGGAAATTTTAATACATTTGATATAATTTAGTTGAGATTATATTTTCATAAATTATTAATTGATATTTTAATTTACATTTGATAATTTAATATTCAGTTGACTTCTTTGTTAATGTAAAAATATAAAAAATAGTAAAATACAAAATAACCGATATAATAATTAAAATATAATAGGAGCATATGTTTTGCATTTTGGATTCTTGATTGATACATTATCAATAAAATTGTTTGGTATCTATGCATCTTATTATATTAATTATAATATATTATTTCATATACATCATCAAAATATACATTTTATATGTATTTATACATTATTCATTGTTATTTTACCTTAAATTTAATATTATTAATATATTTATGAAATTTGTATATGTTTTCCTTTCACATCTAAGATTTTCATATTTTTCATCCGTATCCATGTGTTTTCAAAGTGTATGTGTATGTGTATCCGTATCCGTATTCAAGTTGTTTAATACGATATCCGATATCAATACTGTAATCCTTGGGTAGTATGGGCTTTTCGAAGTAGTTTCTAAATGTTTGGTGTAACATTTTAAATGGGCATTTTCTTTTTAAAAAATGCTTATCCAAAACGTAATAAGCAATATGTTGAAATTTATGGTTTTTTTCTGAATGGCTTTTTGGGTGAAAAAGTGCTTTTTGGGGTGCTTCAGGAATCTAATAAGCAATAAGCAAAATAAGTGCTAAAAAAAGCACTCCAAAACATGGGCTTAAACTTCTATATATGGGTTCGACTATGACATGGAAAAGATATGATATCTAAAAAACTTCAGACCAGTCAACTGGAATCATAAATATGATAGCCAATCAGGTGTTATTTATCAAAATTCATTGGTGGGTTTTGATTGGTCAAAACTCTTCCCATACCATATCTTTTCCGCATCATAGATTTTCCCTCTACATATTGGTATATTACTTTTTCTTCTTTTTTTTTTTTAACTTCACTTACCGGTAAGAGATGTTCTCTCCATAATTGGTGAAGGTTGTGTTTTTTCGGTATTCCTTTCTGCCCAACTGCCCATTGCTCAGCCTGGCCACCGGGCTTGAAATACACCTCTCGGAAGCCTTTTATTAGGGGTGCAAGTTGGGCAAGTTGGGCTGGGTTTATGGTCAATCCAGTCCCAACCTTAAAATTTGGACTTAAGGCTCGAGCCTAGATTGAGCCCAAGGTCAAGTCTGATTTTCCTAACTTGAGCCTAGCCTGCATTGTAATTTGATGCATTTGGGTTGGGTTCGGGTCCAGGCTGGCTTGGTCAATGAACCCACTCTAAAATTGTATATATATATATATATATGTGTGTGTGTGTGTGTGTGTGTGTGTATTATGAATGTGTATAGTTGGACTGAACTCGGGATGGGTTTGGGCTACCTAAGGGCTAGCTAGGCCCGGACTCGACTCAAAGAAATAA
Organism: Nelumbo lutea; assembly: GCF_056320005.1. NCBI lineage: Eukaryota > Viridiplantae > Streptophyta > Magnoliopsida > Proteales > Nelumbonaceae > Nelumbo > Nelumbo lutea. The sequence continues at coordinate 115,925,487 of NC_142684.1, forward strand.
AAACCCCAATTTCTTAGACCCGAACCCAGCCCAAGGACCAAAAACGCAAGCTTAACCTATGTAAAATTTTGAATTGGATCGATTTGGACTCGGGCTGGGCCTGCCCAAATTGCACCCCTACCTTTTATAATTATACATACACTATACGTAATATTAGATTCTGTTTTCTCTACAGAGATCGTCCATACCCCCATTTCGTTATTAGTATATATATATATATAGATTCCAAATGAGATTTGTTCAAGAGAAAGACAAGGGAAATGCGATGGGAATGGACACAAGTTTATTTAGTACGTTGGTATGAGCCCATCAAATAAAAACTAGGCCCATCGCGAACCAAGATTGGGTTGGGCAGGCTAGAGTCGCGAGACTGCTCTTCACAATCACAAGTTCACAACGACATAGAGCTGCCTCTCAGACAGTCAGACCTTAGTCCTTCCTGCTTCCTTCCCAGTTCCCCTGGCCTGACCTGGTGCATCTGTCAATTTTAGAGGCTCCACGCTTTCCATGGACCGGTTATGTACATGTATTGGGCTTCTCCAGTGGGCTATCTCTGTGTTTTGGGCTTTCCTACATCCTACTTGGAGATTAACTATCTGATTGATTAACACCTTCCATGCAAATGGCCCTTTCTTGCAGAATAGATGGGGATCCGGTTCCATGAATCTTGTTTTGCTGGTTAGTGTCATATTCATTATTGAATTATTAAATTATTAGCGTTTAAAATCAATTTTTGTTATTAGAGATTTTTAGACTGCACTCCACCTCAGAATTCTGATTTGAACTGCAGATCTACAACAATTCATAATTTAAAGCAACTCCACCTATAACACCCAAATCCATCCTTGAATTGACATCAATTTTGATCTGGAACCTACCCAAAATATACGTTGGAGTTAAGATTTCTGGAGGACTGAACTGTAAAAACCCCTTTTTATTACTTTCATCCAAATCCTTGAGTCTGCCCCTAGCTCTTTAACTAGGTCTGTCAATGGTACCGGATACCCCCACCTATAAGGCAATAACATCAACACCTGCCTGTTTATTGGCATCAATTCGGAGCTAGCACCTATCCCAATTGAATGGTAGAGTTAAGATTTATTGGGGGTGAACTGAACAATAAAAGCCCCTTTTAAATTTGGATGATGTGCTTATATAATTCGATTATGTTTGGATTTTATAAACTGCATCTAATTAATAATCAAATTAGATTTGGATTTGATTCCATCCGATCCAATTAATATATAGAATTTATATAATTATATTTAAAATTATAAAAATATATTTTGTATATTATATTATATATTGATTTATATATAATAAATTCAGTTATACTTACATTAATTTATTATATATAAAAGTTAAAAAATAATTAACTTTTTTAATTTTTAATATTTTAAGAAATTAAAACAGAATTGGATAAAATCTTAATTTGTTAGGATTTGAATTCAAATCCAAGGACTTCAAATCCTATCAGATTTTGGATTAGATTTGGAGGTAAATTTCAATAATCGGATTTTTGAATCCAATCCAAATTCGATCCATTTGCAGCCATATTTGTAACCTTTCATTTGGATCAGCTTTGAATGGTATAAATAAATTCTTAACAAAAGAAATGAAACTTGCATAAAACAGATTTATTACTTTGAAGAGTCTCAAACCAAAAGATTTTTATTAAAAAACAATGAGGGCTTGAACTAACTCTACTAATAAATATATATGTTAACTCAAATGTAGCTGATCCAGACCACATATATAGAGAACCTCCCGGGATGACCTATTCACGTATATGCTCCACGTCAGTTCATCTCATGGTTTTTAAAACCGATTCGGAGACTGAATTGGTCAGGGTTCGGTTATTGGGTCGAACGGTCTAATCATTTGAATCAAACGATCAACCTGTTCTGACAAAAAAACAAAAAATTAAAAAATTAAAATAAAAAAATAAAAAGTAGTCAAACTGTTTGAATTATTTGAATGGTTAACCGCCAGGGTCAGCGGTTTGTTGACCAAAATCAACGGTTTTTTGGAGAAAATCCAATTTTGGGGAAAAACAGAACTGGTCACCTGACCGGTTCCCAATTTTTCCGGTCCGGTTTTGAAAACCATGGTTCATCTATTAAACATCTAGCATCTGTTTGGCATTGATGCCATTGTTACAGAAAGCAACGACACATCAGCACCACGTTGGAAAAAAATGGTGCTCCAAGAAATGTCTGTTTGTTTGGAACCGGTTCTTTAAGGCACATTTTGGAAATCGGGAAGGCATGGTTTAGAGAACGCCGAATTTGGCATTTTCTGGAGCTGCAGCTCGTTGCTGCCAATAGGGACATGATGTGGCACTGAATAATAGGTACCAATGCTAAAAACGTTTCTTGGAGCATTGATGCCAAACAGAAAACATTGTTGTTGCTCCAGGAAATGTCCTACTTGGCAGCAACGTTTTCAAACCAAAAAAAGACACCATTTTCTCAGAAAACGATACTTCCAATCCACACATCAGCAACACCATGTATCTGCAGCATCGATGCCAAACATATACCTAGTATTTCAGAAATGTTTTAATTTTTATAATTATTATTAACATGCGGCAATTCTTTTCTGATAAAGTTTATTCCATATATATCATGAAAAGGATGTAGAGAACGGTAAGGTGTAGGGCACCCCAAAATAAAGAAAGTTGCCACGTGGAAATTTCTTTTCCCTACACTTTATAATAGTAGACCTGGAAATTGGGTTGGGTGGCTTGGGTTTGGGTTGAGTCAAGATACTTTGGGTTGATTTTGGGTAAGGTCGGCAAAATGCTATACTCTAATCCGAACATTTAGGGTTAGGGTTGACCCACTGGTCAATTTGAATTATTCTTAAAAACTAACTGAAATTTTAAAAAATAAAGAAAAAAATACATGAAAAATGTCAGAATTCCTTAATATTCCAAACATAAAAAAAAAAAAAAATTGAGAACATTCAACAATTGAAAGAGTAAGCGAGAAAGAGTAGTAAAGTCTAAAGAGTAGAAACTTTTTTTCTGATAAAAAGGAGAAAAAGATTACACAAGACGAGGAAATGCTCTCCTGGCCAGATCTAGGAAGGAGATGAACCGAAAATCCCAGGGGAAGTCTCGACAAAAATCCTTGAACCTCTGCTGGCCCTTGCTTGCTAACCAGTCTGTAGTGCAGTTTCCTTCATGATAGGTGTGAACATATTTGACTCCTCAGGGAAGGCTCCTACGATGGTCTTACAGTCGTCAAACAGATGCTTGTATCTCCAGGGGGGAATGGAGCTTTGTTGAAGAACTCCAATCCTTGTAAGAGAATCCCCTTCCATTGTTATTGTTATTGGGGCATAGTTGAAGAACTGGACTATTTTGTGGGCTTCAAAATCAGCCCATATTTCTGTTACTGTGATTAAAGTTTGTCAAACGGAAACTTCTAATAAATAGCAATACATAAATAGTCTCAATTAGACTAATTAATTAGATCAACGGGTTAATTTATAACCCAACCTAATCCTTGGATTGGATTGGGTCGGGTTATCCTCACACTCATATAGTTAAATATGAAACCCTAACTCTAATTTTCTGGTTAGAGAGGTCTAAATTCAATAGCGGAGGGAGGGTCGGGTTGAATTGTCAAATTTTGAACTGAAGCTGGGTCTGGTGCAGTGGAAAATCTTCAACCCGGGTGCTTGAGTGTGCATGAGGACATGATTTTCACTTCTCAGTCCCCTCAATTTAAGGGTTCCAATCCAACCATTTGGGAGTGCTTCTTCAATGGGCATCTTTGTTCTTCCTTTTACTTTGGGAAAGCCAAAAAACCAATTGAAGGACGGGAAGGCTCGACCCCTGATCGTGCTGTTTAGTTCGATATTCCAAAAGCTCATGGAAAAAGGCCTCATCCGGCCAATCTTCAGGGCATCTAAAACGTATCTGTTGAAAATGGGCAGAAATACTTTTCACTATAATTCCTGTGCTGATATCTTCATTTTTTTGGTAATTAAAATAGGGTGAAATATAAAAATCTTCCCTGAAATTTCTGATAATCATAAAAACCTTTCCTATAATTTGGTTTTAGTAAAATTCTCTTCTCTATTTTTGATAAAATTAATAAATACATCCCTTCCGTCAATGACCAGATGAAAAACGTTAAAAGAGATTATATTTTTTCAAAATACCTATTTTGCCCTTTTTCAAACATTGTTCATCTTCTTCTCCGTTCGAACCCAAAAGCAGAAGCAACGGCGGCACCCCTCTAAATCCGATCTCTTCCTCTTCTCTCATCTTCTTCGGCTTGTTCTTTTCTGTTCTTCTTGTTCTTCTTGTTCTCTTCTTCTGGCATTGTCTCCTTCCATCGCCCCTATTTTTTACCACCACCACTGCAACTCTTAGCAGTGGCGGTGCTTCATGCGAAACCTCTCCCTTTCCGCCATTCTCTCCCTCTCAATCTCTCTTTCCTATTGCCCCTCTCTCCCTCAACATAAATCAATAAGGCACTATTCATCCCCATCCTCGTTTGAACCCAGAAGCAAAGCAGCGACGGCGGCACCCCCTTTCAGCCACTCCCTTCCTCTCTCTCTCTCTCCCTTTCTCTCATTTTCTTCTTCTTCTTCTAGTCAGTAGAAATTCCCCCCGTTCTTTCCAACAACGTAATTTCAAGCGCATTACTAGAGACAATCGAAGGGCTGAAGAAACTTGAGTTTCTTAACCTTTCTGCTAATGCCTTGGTGGGAAAGAGTCCTCAGAACCTCACTGCTCTTCAAAATCTTACTATCGTTTCCTTGAGCAACAATTACTTCTCTGGCGGTGTTCCAAGTGTGTTCGAAGCCGTTCAAGTTTTAGATCTGTCTTCCAATCTGATTAACGGGTCGTTGCCGCCAGAATTCGCTGGAGTCAGCCTCCGTTACTTGAATCTCTCGTACAATAGGCTCGTCGGAAGAATTCCACCGGAATTTGGGAAGCAAATGCCGGGGAATGTCACGCTTGACCTCTCGTTCAATAATCTCACAGGAGAAATCCCAGAAAACGTAGTTTTTCTCAATAAAAAAACGGAATCGTTCGCTGGCAACCAAGATCTATGCGGGAAGCCACTGAAGAACCTGTTTGTCATGACTTCCGTTCTTTCTGCTCCACCCAATGTCTCTGAAATTACTTCTCCTCCTGCATTTGCATCTATTCCGAACACCATAGACTCGACACATGTAACTGGGTCATCTAGAACGATGAATGGGACTCAACAGCAAAGGCAGAGGGGTCTCAGACCAGGAACAATTGCAGGCATCATCTTTGGGGATTTGGCTGGTATCGAAGTTCTAGCTATGATAATCTGTTATGTTTACCAAATAAGGAAGAGAAGGAAGAAGGTGGTCAGTAGTATAGGATGCGCAGAGAAGAAAGACGAAATGGACGGGAAAGATATCTGGCATTTGTCATCAACAGAACTGAAAGGGCCGGCGTGCTGGTGCCTGGGAAAGAAAAATGACGATGGTTAAGAGACGTCCGAGACGACGAGCACTGATAGTGATGAAGATGAAGAGGAAAAGGTGGGTGAAGAGCAACAGAAAAAGCAGCAAGAACAGAAGGGAGGGTCTCTTGTAACTGTAGAGGAGAAACGGAGTTGGAGCTGGAGACTCTGCTGAAAGCATAAGCCTATACATTGGGAGCGACTAGTTCAAGCATAGCATACAAGGCCGTGCTGGAGGACGAGACGACGCTGGCGGTGTGAAGGATCGGTGAGAGTGGTATAGAGAGATAAAAAGATTTCGAGAATCAGGTCAAGCTTATAGCTAAATTGCGCCATCCCTATCCGGTGTGCATACGAGGGTTCTGAGGAGAAACTCGTCATCTACGATTACGTCCGTCCCTTGTGGCAGCCTTGCCGACTTCAGTTACAGTAAGTTCCTTCTCTTTCTCTCCTTGTTGTCTGATTGTCTCTCTCTGTCTGTTTGGTGCATAGTAGCAAAAACTAGTAAGGTTGTACTAAAATGCACGGTAATGCTGGTTTCGCCGTGTAAAGGTACAACCTTGGAACTGAGAAGTTATTCTCAATGCCCAGAAAGCCAACTGTCCATGGTAGGCCGTTGGCTAGGCTTTGCAAAGCCCTCTGCTGCTAACGATAGAGAATAGTTTATGATTGTCAGAAAATAAAATGCAATACCGCCCATTACAAATAATCTGTTCTGTTTTCATTGGAAATGCATTGCTTTTTCTCATGTCCTAGTCTGGACCGCCATACTGGTGCCGTCGCTCCCTCTTGCTTTTGAGTTTGAAGGGAGAAGAAGATGAATAGGATTCGAGAAAGGGTAAAATAGGTATTTTAAAAAAATGATCATCTCTTTAGCGTTTTTTGTTTTGTTCATTGACTGAAGGGAAATATTTGTCAATTTTATTAAAATAGAGGGAAAGATTTTGCTAAAATGAAATTATAAGGAAGATTTTTATGATTGTCAGAAACTTCAGGAAAGGATTTTGTATTTTACCCATTAAAATAAAATAAGAATTACAGAAGAGGAAAAAAACATTGCATGTGGAAGTGATGTGGTGGTACTTGTAAAGTGTCAATTGTTAATAGCAAAAGCTTCAATGTTGAAGCAAGCTTGAGGCATGATCCAATTATTCGACAAAGTGATGAAATTTGGTAATATTGAAATGGTTAGAAAGTACGTGTGTTAAAGACATACCTTCATATATGTGGGGGGCTCCAAGTTAAAGAGGGACCATTCGGGATTTTGATTCGCGTATATGCTGCTCCAAGCACTGAAAATATGGTTGACAAGAAAAAGTACAAGAGGATAATATTATTCCACTCCATATCCATATGAGGGAGCGGGAGTGGACCATTAATTAATTTGAGGCCATGAGGAGCCTTCATTCTAAGGTTCCATAGTTTATTTAGGGCTGTCAACTGGTCGGATTTAGGTAGAATTAGTTTCCAACCAATTATTAATTAGGACAAAATTATAGATTATTAACTGTCCTGATTAATGTAATAGACTCTATTAGGTTTAGACCTCATTATACTGAAATTTATATTTGTTTATATAACTTAAAATTTAAATTTTGATAATATAATCTTAATAAAAAAGATAGAAAATTATTAAATTATTTATATAATAATAAATTAAATATTTTAATTAATATTATCTTATTTATTATTATTTATCAATTATTAATTTAAGACAAAATCATTATAATTGATTCGATCAGCCAGATACTTTGAATAGATGACAGATCTCATAGTAATGCCCAACCTCTAGTAGATGGAAACCGAAAGGGAATAAAAAACAGAAGGAAATTAATTAAGACAACCTAAAACGAATATGTGGTCTGCATCGGGTGTTCAGTTGGAGCTGATGCTTGTCATCTTTTCCCAGAAATCATAATTGTCAAAGGCAAAAGCAGGAGCTAGAGCATATAATTAAGTAAATTCGTCCCGCGTCTACAGCGTGTTATCTTGTTTACATTTATTTTCTTTTATTTTCGGTTGGACCTAACACATTGTCTCAAATCTCAAAGTTTTTAATTAATTGCGTGCCTCCTCATAACCCGTGCTTAATTAATAGGTTTGTAGCCCGCAATTATAACTGAGTGGCTTTGCTTCTTTGGGTAGGCTTCCACTGCAGTTCAAAGTTCAAACTTAAACATGATCGATTCCAGTTGTTACTTCAATCGAGTAAACTCATCTTCTTTACTTGGTATCTCATCTCATCTTTTCTCAATTTGCATAATAAGAAAAGATGAGGATGATATTGGTTTGGGAAAAAGATGGACGATTCATAACAATGAAACCGGTACAAAGTATAGGCAAAGTGTGGAAATCAATTTTTTGGACTGATTTAAAATTTGGTGCTATTAAAATAAATTTTGATGTCTCTCCTAATAATGATGGAAAATGTTTTGTGACTAGTATTGTTCATGATTATCTTGATCGTATGCTAGCAGTTAAAGCATATAAACTTGGCACATGTACCATCAACCAAGCGGGAAGCATGGACTGTATGGAAAGCACATACTCAAGCAATAAATTATAGGGAACATCCTATTATAATCAAGGGTGATTCATTATTGATCATCTCGTGCCTCAACAAAAAGGTGGAAGTTCCTTGGAATTTGAAGGGTAGCATCTCTTGCTGCTTGAGGAAGAGAGTTATGTTCAAGAGAGGTCTTCGGTATGAGCATATTTTCAAAGAAGCTAACTAGGCAACATATTGGCTTGTTCATGAAGCTCTTTCTTCTTCTACCCCTTTCCTAGATTTTTGTATCAACTCTCATCCCCCTTCCCTTCTTATTTGTTTTGCATATTTTTGGAGACATACTACCCCCGTTGTGTGTAATACACTTCTTTCTCTTTTCAAAAAAATTAAAACCCGTACAAGACCATCATTGTTTTGTTGATAAATGGACTTATTCCATTTTGCTTTTTCTTTTTCTTTTTTTTTTTCTTTCTTCTGTCAAAATGCTGTGACATTTTCTATAGTAGCACTTGTCCACTTGGATGTCAATGTCATGGATCCATTCTAATTATTTATTATTCATTATAACACAAACCAAGAGTTAATACAAGACAGAGATACAAAAACAAAATGTCTGTTGGCCATGGTAGGAAAAAGGAGAAAAGCTCTCCATTTTCTACCAGAAAGAAAGGCACATTTGTTTTTGCCCTATTTTCAATCAACTGCTTTTTTTATTTTTCAATTTTATTTATCAGAATGGGCCATCCATTTAAATAGAATGGTCGGACCATCGACCTAAAAATCAATGGCCAGAACCATTCCATTTCCGGATCGTTTTCTAAAACCATGCTTTTAATAAAAAAAAAATAACTCTGGAAATGGCTAACGTGCATATTTGTTTCTGGACAAATGTTTTCTTGTGGAAGACAAGGGTATGGGGCTTTACTAGGTAGCAGTAGCTCCCTCCCCAATAACGCACCCAACCCAAAAAGGTTGAATGTTGATTGCTCTTTAGAGTAACATATCTTGTTATCTTTTGTGGTTGCCCACACCACACCAGACTCCACCAGAGAACAACCCGAAATAAAGTGAGCAGACCTGACCCCGTAAATCAAACCTGACCCAGAAATAAACTGAGCAGGTTACACCTAACCCAGTAAAGCCCTGGGCAGGATAACTCGGGCAGCTGGTTGGTTGGTCTAGTCATCTACAAGTCCACAACTACCACATTTATTCATTGAAGACGATTTCAGTCGGACACCCAAATTGGAATGTTCATAATACTGACTCTCTGATCTCTGTGTTTTGATGAGTCAGTTCAACACATTTTCGAAAAAAAAAAAAAAAGTCAGTTCAACACAAAATAATATTAGAATGACGACGACGACGACCCATTTAACGGTCACCGGCTGATTATCTTTGTCTTTGCTTCGCCTCACACATTAGCCTCCAAACATGGAAATTAGAAAAGAAGCGATCGCATACTAATAAGTAATCAATAGTGATACGAAATCGCTCCCCTCCTTCCTCGAGATATGCTCTGTTCCAATTAAGATATCCAGTTTTGGACTTTTCGTTAATAGTTTATTATTAGATTGAAAAAAAAAAAAAGATAGAACATCTCATTCACATCTATTATATATAAATATAATAAATATGGATTGAATAGGCTTCACGAGGCAAGCAGCAGTGTTGTTCATATATATCCATCCCCACAAGAAAGCTGAGGATGACTGTGAATGACTGGATGAGGATGAGGATTGGTCTGAGTCTGACTAGAAGAAACTAAAGATTTTAAGTAAGAAACGGACCAAACGCTAAGTTCTCATCATTTGTTTGTTAACTAATCATAATCCGCGCCATCGCTCCGCCGCGTTACCACCTAACATTAATTAATTAATTCCTGATGTGGTATCAAAGAGGATGTTAATCCTCATTCATACATGGTGAGAATGGGATAGGTTATAGGTAGGCGTTGGACTCGGAAACTCTTAACAGTAAACCCAATTATAATAAAATAATAAATTTGGTTAAATGGCGGATCTGGTTAGCTCCATTCTCATATCTTGAATTGTGCCCTTGCTGCATGCAAATTGCAATCCTTTAGCAGAGTCTGAATTTGCTGGAGACAATCATGCACACCGGGCTGGGCAATAATACATCAGTATTGCAGTGTTGCGTATTCATAAGATGTGGGTCACACGTGGATACCTTGTATATGGCACACTAGTGTATTCACTCGTGATAGATTAATTGCCCAGCCCGGTGTGCGTGATTTTGTTTGTAATCCATCCATGTGCCCATTGCAACTCTTCTAGACCTGTAAACACATTGAATTCAACCAGATATATCCAAATTTCATTGATTTTATATTCACATATTATATGTTATTAATAAATTAAACTAAAAAAATCAAAATATTATATTATTAATACAATGAATTAAAAAAATAGAAATTTTATATTTAATGATCAAAATAAATTGAAATTTGTTTGTGTGACACTTGAAAGTCTAATTAAAGTGCTTAGCAAAAAAAAAAAAAAAGTCAATCACATTAAAAATCATCTCACACACTATTTACTTTAACTTGGGTGAAAGACTTAAGCATATCCTAATTTTTTCAAATAGATTTATATATATCTTATGACATGATCTCATTGGACTTAACTCTTAAGCATACCCTCATTTGTTCTCCCGTTTTATATAACTTCTTTTAACATTTTAAAATTACTATTTTGCCCTTTGAAAAGATGGCCTTACTGTTCATCTTCTTCTATTCTTCCTACCCAACTAAGAACCAGCTGCATTGGTTCAAGAAGGTCCTTTATGAGATGTTGTTTCAAGTTTAATGAGAATAGGGGGGGGGGGTGTAGAATATTTAATTTGGAGACTGATGAAGGGTGAAAAGTCCTTTTAAGGTCATAAAGAATATTTAATTTTATTTAAAAAACTCAGGGTATGTTTAAGTCAATTTATGAACTCATGGTATGTAGTAAGTCTTTTTCTCTTTTAAATTGATTCATGCTTAAGTGCTTCACAAGGTGTACTTAACATTAAAGACTTTAACAACGTAATGTTACTTGTGAATCTCAATTTATCACAAGTATACTTTTTTTTTTGCTTCATGGGCGTCTTCCAACCCATAACAGGCTGATTCGACCCCAAGTCTTCACTACAATCAGCTAAAGAACTTACCAACTAGCTAGTTGGCACCTTGCTTTTTATTGCCTAAATTTGAACATATGATAATTTAGTTTTTTTTTTTCTCTTTTTTTCTGGAAAGCTAATTAGATTGTGTCTATTCACCAATTCATGAAAATGCACACACCCCTCAAACTTCTAGATTCTGGGAAAAAGGGAAATGAACCTAACTAACCAATCTAGAACACTTTAAAAGCATCTCTAGCTAAGAGTTACAACAATAAGACCAACTTTACTATAATATTATATAAACTTTTAACTATAGTAGTAAGTATGCACATGCTTTGCAGGTACCAATTCTATATGATGATAATGATAGTAATAATGTATCAAAAAATTATATTAATATGTATTTTTATTTTTTATTTTTTATTTTTATATTTTGATTATTAATAGATTGCAGATTGCAAAATCCAAATCTGATTATATAAAAAACCCCATCCAAATATCATTGGATCAAGTTTGGAGCTTTACATATCATTGATAGGCCTACCTACTTAGTTGGATTCTTTTTTTTTTGTAATATTTTATCTTTTTGGTGTATCTTATTTTTTATTTATTTATCAAAGAAATGTAACATTTAAATAGAGATAATTGAATGAGGTGAATGATATTGTTTGATCCAAGGTGTCAAGCTGAACACACAATAGATAGTCCTGCCAATTGGACGAGGTTGAGGTGGAAGGACGAGGTTGTGCACCGTAGTCTACAAGCATAAAGAGAATCAAGGGCCTGAGGAATTTATCCCTAGGTAGGCACTTCGACGCTCAAGTTAGTAATAGAGAGAGAGAGAGAGAGAGATCAACTAGGCTCAGCAAGTAGACAATTGGTCCAAGCCGAGGAGAGTAATGTGTGCTAGATCTCAATAAGCTTACCTTGAGGTGTAGATGCCTTTATATGGACCAAACATCCATGTTGTAGTTGGATGAGATTCGTGGGGTTGTCGGGATAAGGTCACCACCGAGGTTCTTAGGAGGTCCTACTCTCCTTGGCGGGCTGCGTCTCTTTGTCCGTGCAAGACTCTGCTTCCTCATGAGGCCTCTTCAGCGGTTATGATGGCACATGCTAACGTAGTCCAAAGTTACTAGCCACGAGGTAGATCACGTGATAGCTTTGGCCAGCTAAGGTGTCACCCAAATAATGAAAAAATAGTAGTAAGGGTGTCAATGGACTGGTTTTGGACTGAACCCTATCCAATTCAAAATCTATTTTGATTAGACGGACCAATAAGACATATTGGATTGGACCAATCCGGTCCAAAATATTTATTAGATTGGATTGGACCGAGTTCATTTGTAATAAATTCATATTGGATTGGGTTGGGTTAAGTCAATATCTGGTCCATTGATATAATATAAGAATATAGGTGCCAATGGACTAGGTTTGGGTTGAAACAAATCTAAATTAAAACAAATTTGAGTAGATTGGATAGTCTAAACATTAAATTGAACAGGTCCAAAATATTTACGGTATTCGATTAGACCAAATCCAATTCAATTGACACCTCTAAGTAATAGTTCAATTTACAATTTAAACACCACAATTAAATAGAGACTTAATTCAAAATTGAGTATTTTAGTTAAAAGAATGTTTAACAATCTTCTTATTCATATTTTTAATAGTAGTGTAAATATAGAATTAAAGGTGTGTTCAATTTTTTTATATAATTATTTTTGTATTTCCATGTGTAAAAAATAACTTTGATATGTTACACTTATTTCTTCTTTAGTATGATAATTATATGATATTGTACATGTGCCTAAATGCTTTTTTGTTTTGCAAAATTCGTTCATTTTTTTCATTTTTTATTTTTTTATTTTATTAATTTTTATTGATTTATTTATTTATTTATGACATTAAACACTTACAAATTTGACCTAAAAGTTGAATTATTGATCTTTGCCAAATAGTAAAATAATTTCATTTTTGCTTAATTCTAAGTTATGTATTTAATTTTCATTATTAATAAAAAATATTCTTGTTTATTACACTTATTCATTAATTTCATAATAAAATATCATAAATGTATCTAATTTTTTTTCTATATTTTGTTTGTTATATTTACTTATATTTTAAAAATTTTATTACCATGACTATATAGGTTGATCAATTTTACTCGGATGGTTGAATTTCTTAGATACTACTTTGATAAAGAATGGATTGGTTATTAAGTTAGTTTTAAAACATATGGGTTTATATTGTTAAAAATATTGGCATAAATCTAATTAGTATCATTTATTAGTGAGAAATAATTTGATATATGTTTTAATAAGAGAAAATTGGAGTTAATACTTTAAATTATAAGACTTAATGAGAGGGAATTAAATAAGATGAAAAGTAATAATTGAAGTTACATTTTCAACCTTTACAATCAAAGATGCACTAAATAGACAAATATGAACATTTAAGTAATAATTAGAATTGACATTAAAATTATAATAAAATAACTTTTATACCCTTTTTCAAACAATAAAATAAAAACTAATTTTAATCCAAAACTTTGCATTTCCACTTATATATATATATATATATATATATTTTTTTTTATATATCGAATCAAATGATGTTCTATATCGGCTTGGGAGGGCATCCTTATCTGAAATCAAAAGATCAAATTCCGATCTTGCAGCCCTAAATTCGATTCTTCCAGGTTGCAGTATATAACTTTCATTTTCTTGTGTATCTGCAATCCAGATCTGCTAGAAACAGAAAAGTGTCAGACATCGATATTGTTATCAGATCAAAATATTTGGCAATTATACATGCCTGCCTCCTCGCTTTTTTGTGTGTGTTTGAGGAGATTAAGCTGGATGTGACTTATGTTAAGAATTTAAAATTAAATCAGAGGGTTTAGATTATACTCTTCCTTCCTTTCTTCTCTTTGTTTATTTTTTTTTCTTTTTTTTTTCTGAAATTTGTTTATTTGAGTGGTGGAAACAACAAATTTATAAAAGCTTCAAAAAGCTACCGACAGTGAGCGTATATCAGGTGGTCAAAAGGCATCCCATCAATCTTACTTTTGTCTTTAGTTCCAGCAGGGTCCTTTCTTGCCGCATCCCCGCATCCTCCAAGTTTATGATCCATAAGGATGCTAAACCGTCCATTGTGTTTCCCCCTGCACTTCCACACTTCATTTGAAGTGATTTGAGTGTCAGGATCCACTTTTAACCAAATGATCAGGCGTTCGGTGCTCTTCCCCTGTTCTGGTCTCAATTCTCATATTTGGTGTCCTAAATCATGCCACCCTGTGAAAGCAAAATTTTTATCCTCTTGGTAACCCCAAAATTAAGTTAATCTTCCATGGGATCTTTTAATAGTCCCAGATTAAGCAATGTTATGCATTCAATAGTAAGACATGATTAGGATGGATGAGCGATGGGCTAATAACCCAAAATTTGCCAAGTCTATTAAAAAAAAGTAAACAAAATTTCTTTTCTTTTATAGCATCTCTTCTTTCTTTCAAAATATATTATTATGATGAATGATGGAAGACACCCAATAACGTTCTTCCAGAACTGTCAAACGATGAAACCGGCTCTGAAGAGAAGGATGAGGAAGGATAGCACAGTCTCCTGAGCTTCTTAAATCTTTCCATATCGAAATTCTTTCTCTCCATAAGCCGCTTCTGCTTCGCACTGAAACGGCTCGCATAGAATCCTTCGAAGGAAGGATCTCTTGATGTCCTAAGGAAGAATGCATAGCCCGCCATACAATAGATCGACGTGACATAGAAGCAAATGGGCTCCATCACGTCCCAAGATAGCTCCCAGAAAGTAAGCCTCATGAACCCCGCTGTCTGGACTATGAGAAAGCCCAGCCCAGCCCACAGCTCTCTCCGAACCTGCGCCTCTGCTTTTTCATCGATCTTCATTTTCTCCTTCTCCATTCGTTCGAGCTCTTTTCTTCTTGGGTCGTTCTGGTCAACCATCGACAGAGGAATTATGCTCTCGATCGCTTTTGTCACCTGTAATAAAAAATGTGGAAAAAAATCTAAACTTTGGGTAACTCCACCAAATGAATTACTTTTGGTCATCAGACCGATTTTTTATCGGCTCCCAAATAAAGTTACATGGAAAAGGTCCAAACCCAAACCAAACAGGGTCTATCATTGATGCGAGGCAGCCTTCTGGTTTTTTTTTGGTGGGTAAATTCTTTTGTTTTTCTCGCCGAGTGACCAACTCGGCACTCGGCGGTGGGAAACTAGAGCATGCATTCATGCATTGGGCATTCCTTTATTGAAAATTTAAAGTTCTCCATTTTCCGAGAGAAAAAAAAGAAATAAAATTTATTTTTTAAGGTATTTATTTAGTTGGAAGACAGGGAAGAACTTGAGCCAGCCAATAGCAGACGAGGCATCCACGTATCTCTCTGGACAAAACTTGTTAGAGGCAACCAGGATTTATTCACTGTGTTAATCCTGCTAAAAGAGGTGTAAGGCTTTTATGGTCTTTTCACCTAAGGTTAAAATTAGGTATCAAACATGTAACCTTTGTACACGTTTTTCTAGATCTGGCGACTTGAGGTTTCCTGTTGAAAAGAAGACATAAAAAATAATAAAAGAAATATCAGACTTAATCTCAAAGAAGAAAAAGAAAATCTGAAAAAGAAAAAGAAAAAAATTACGTGTTGCTGAGGTTTCTGGTCTAGAGGTTCATGAACAGATGGAACTCAATCCTGTAAAAGAATATTAACCTAAAAGAGAAAATAAAGAAGAAAAATAAAGAAGAAAAGTAAAGAAAAAGAAAATTCACCTCTTCTGGCCGGAGGAAGACGCAGTCACCTAGAACAATAACGGTTCCTGATTGATCCAACATCTTCGCAAACTCCACACCTTGATCGGAATTGGAGCAACCTTCCAAACAGATCTGAACAAATTCCGAATATGGAATAGAACTCTTTGGGATCTGTCTCAGTTTCGACTTTAACATTTCCAACTGCGATAGCCTAAGCAATTTACGCGCGTCTTCGACCGAAATCCCATCCCTAGAATCCGTCTGCGTCACTGGAGGAATCAAACCGTCTAATCGAAGACGGTCTTTGTTTACGCCCATTCCTCTCAGCTTCTCCATTAACTTATCTCCGATTGGCAGAGAACGAAGCTCTGACGACATTGCTGGTTGAACTAGCGGTCTCTTATGAAGGAATCTCCGGAAGAAGCCATTCTCGCCGGAATCCGTTGAGGTGAGGAAGTCGCGTCGGAAGGTTGGGGTGGCGGGATTTGTGGGGACAATGTTTTCAAACGACTGAGAAGAGACAGGGGAGTGTGTTAATATTAGATTTGGGGAGGAGATTTTGGTTACATTGAAAAGACGGTGAACTAGGGTTTTTCTCAACGCCATTGATTTACAGAAGAACAGAACCAAAAAGAAAAAAAAATCTATATACAGAAACAGAAGAGGGAGAGGTGGAATGGGTTTCCTGTTTGGAGCTCCAGTTTTCGAGGATGTATTTGTTTGAACTGCATGAACAAAGGAGAGGCGTTGGGACTTGTTTATATAGGTCCCAAGGCGAAGGAAGCTTTTAAGGAGGAGGAGAGAGTATTTTATTAGGAGATTGAAAATTGGAAATAGTATACAATATTTTGCGTTAAAACCAAATACCCAATATTCTTCTTTTCCAAAGAAAATATAAGTAATATATATCATATTCCAAGGGAATTATGCTTCCTAACTATTTCAATTTATCGTATCTCGCGATAAAGAAAATAATTCGTTACGTATATATAGAAAGATTTCGTCATTGGGGAAAAGACGAGATTGTCTTTTCTTTTTTTTTTTTTTTTTTAAGATGAGATTGTCTCTACGTGGTTTGGTTGGGTCCACGGCCACGAGGCACGAGCGAAAGACGGGGAGCTTGAAAAATCTGTTGAGCTGTTGAGAACCTCCTACACACAAACAAACCGTTTCCGGCAAGTCATCCGAATGGGATAGTGTTACGCGATTCACGTGAACCGGTGATCCAAGGTATTGGCACCGTTTGTTTTTTTTTTAAGTGGTTATATCAGAATAGTTGGGGATGGAGATGAGTCAGATGACTATCAGAAAATCGGTGGTTGGGATCAGACAGCTATGGCATATAATATGAGTTATGAGTTGTGAGTATGAGGAGATGATGGTCAACGATATCTGGATTGAGTGGAGGATGGGTGTACATATCTATCATGCGGTAAAAGAAAGGAATAGATAAGTCGGGATTTACGTTATAAAACCAGCGAGGCATTGGCTGAAATTTGACGTGTCGCCACATAAGCGGTCTGATTTGTGAACTGAGCACATCCTTAAGCCTTAAGCAACAATTTTTTTTCTTTTAAAGCCCTAGGGCAAATCGATTCTTCAACATGATGCAAATACATTGTACGGATATTAAATGAGAAATCTATTACTGATAATCTGGGATATCTCATTCTTATTTATCATCAACGGTGAATGAAGAAATAATCAAATAGAAAAGAAAAAAGTAGGGATTGAAACTTGGGAGTAGGACCGTAGGACGGTAGGAGGGGGTAGAATTGTAGAAACTAGAATTCTCCAGAAATGCTTAGAAAAATGAGACTAATGAGAGCGCTGAACGCCTCCACTTGTCTCTGCTCCATCAGCCGCTTTTCAGCTTTCACTCGGTAATTCAGATTTCACTCGTGACTCAGAGCCATCTCAGTGATCTCTCTAGGCTCCACACTCGTTTCGTTTGTTCTTATCTTCGTTTCTCTGCCACAAATAAAATATCCTTCCCTCTTACTTGCTACACGGTCCATCAAGGCGGATCATGTCTAGCGTTGATTAATAATAATAAGTTCGGCTAAGATTATGAGTTTGGACCATAAATTAGGAATGAAAGAATAATTTGTTTGTCATTTATTCAAATAAGAGGGGTATAAGTTGATTTTTTTTAATGGGGCAAATGTTATAGTGGCAAATGCTGTAAGACTTGGGATCAAATCCCAAGCCACCGTTGATTCATGGTCAAATTATGATCTTGAAAACTCTTCAAGAGCTAAAAAGGAGATGAGACAAGGGTTTTTTTTTTTTTTGGTGTAATTGAGTCTAGGTGAGTATCAAGCTATTCGAGCTCAAGCTCGACTAAAAAACATAAGAGTTTGAAAATCAACTCGAGCTCGACTCGATTCGAGCTGTTTATAAATAAATTAATATTAAAATTATAAATAAAAATCTATTTTGAAAATCAATTATAAATATATTTATTTATATTATAGATAAATTAATGTCAAAAGATTAATATTTATTTATATTATAAATACAAATATATTAAGAAAATATTATTTTATTATTAACTCGATTAGGCTCACAAGTCACTCAAAGTCAGTTATTGTGAATCTCAAACTCGAATTCAAACTCAACTTGACTTGAACTTGAACTTGTAACTTGATTACTCCAAGTCAAGTTTGAGTATTTAGTGAGCCGAGCCCCAACAGCTCGCGAATAGACCAGATTCGCTTACACCCCTATCTTGAATTAGGCTGTTTAAAGATCAATGTAGATGGAGTCTTAGAATAAAGAAAAGGCTTCTATGGTTTTGTAGTTCTTAATGCTGGTGGTTGTTGTTGGGGAGCTGGCTTTAGGCAGACTGCTGTTAATTCTACATTTTTGGTTGCATCTAATGCTCTATTGGAAGCAGTTGTTTTCGCGATTGATAATGATTTGCAAAGGGTGATCTTTGAATTCGACTATGCTGTTTTAGTGGACAGCTTATCAGGAAATAGTTCTTGTGCACCTAATGATCTATTGTTTTGTGGGGAAGATGTTAAGGCCCTTTTAGCGGGAAGAAATTTCAGCTTTGTTAAAGTTTTTAGGGAAGCTAACTCTGCTGCCTGTGTTGTGGCAAAGTGTGGCTTCAGTTACAATTTCAGATCTAGCATTGCGATCCCTTTTTGTCTGTCGTTATCTTTAAGTTCAGACTTTGTAGGTTCTAGCTAGTTTTCTCTCTATCTTTGCTTTTGTGTAGTTATTGTTTTCTGTCTTCTGCTCTGTGCCCTGTTGTTTTTCTTAATGCAAATACTTTTATATAAAAAAAAAAAAAAAAAAAAAAACTTAATCTGTCACCAGTCACCACAGTACATGTTAACAAAAGGAACAGCAAAAGATTAAACCAGCCCGTAACCTCATAGATTTGGAAAAGTACCCCCCATAAATTTTATTTTTCTTTTTGTGATTCAGATGCTTATAGCCTGTAAAACATGTTGCAGGTATGGGGGACTGAGAAACACATGAAGCGGGGATGAGTTAGGAGACCCCATAATTTGCATCTGTTACTTGCTTCTGGACTATGATCCACTAATCACAATAACATTTTGCTCCAGGATTTTTCTTAGGAGGGACCCAAAGTTAGTAAACATGGGCCAAAAGTTAGGATGAGAACCAAAATATAAGTGGAAAATAAATGGGGATAATGGGAATTTTTAGTAAACATGCTCCAGGATTTTAGACTCTTGATTGTTGTTTTCTTACTTATGAACATGTTAAATTCTTTTGTTTTAGGTGTATACCTTTTTAAAAGTATTATGACTTCTTAAACTAATACTTGACAGGTGTAGGATTGAACAATGGTTGCTCTACTTTTAGATGGTTTTGTGGATTGTTTGTTAAATAGTGATGGATGGTTTTATGAATATATAGTTTGGTACTTGTTTTTTAAATGTTGTTGTATAGATTGATCATGTGAATGGTATTAGCGGTTCAGGTACACCCTACTTCCAATAAATTAATGAGAATGCCTGGAAATGCTTCTTATATTGACAATTTAACTAAGAGGGTAGTGTTGAATGATGATAAATGTCCTTATTGCAACGGAACTTGAGAGGAAAGAGAAAATGTATTTGAAGAATGTCATTTGCAATGAAGGTAGTACGTGCTTGGAAATGTTTAGAATGACTCTATAAATGTTAATTAGCCTAGTAGGTGGATTGAGGCAATGAGGGTGGTGAAAGATAGTAGATATGTATTAGGTGATGAATAGGTTGAAATTCTTTTAAAGGTCATAGGACACACCAAATCAAATTAATATATTGCATACCATTTTATGCCAAGGAGTACTTTAATTATGTTCGTTATTCATTGAAGAATGTCATAGAATGTTGCTTCGATGTTCTAAAGGCAAGATTTTTAATACTAAAGTTAATGCCACCATGTTTGCTTTATAAGAAAATTATAATTGTGTTTACTTGTTGTGTGTTGCATAATTTGATCAAATTGTCAAGAAGAATAGTTTCCTTCAAGATGGTGTTCCTGTTGAAGGAGAGGGAAGAATGTTTCATGGTGTAGCATTGACAACCATTGAAGTAGAATCTCAAGCATCTAGATAGATGGAACAAGTTTGAGATGAAATTATATTCAAATGACTGATTATTACAACTTACATGTAGGGGTGAAAATGGATCAGATCATGATTCAATCCGATCCTATTTGGTCAAATTCGGATAACCCCTATTCGGATCTTCGAATCGGGTCGGGTAATATGATTCAAGTAGAATCGGATTCAGATCACCCTTATCCGATTCAATACATATTACATATATATATGTTATTTATTTATTTATAAATATATTTTTTGCATTATATTTTTATGAATTTGTTATATTATTTATTATTTTTATAAAAAACACATATATATATGATGAAAATAGTTAAAAAATACTTGTATTTTTTGTTTTTACTTTATTTAAATTAGTATATTTTAATTTTCTTTTAATAATTTTTTAATTTTTAAATAAAACAAGTCAGATCGGATCAGATCTGAAGATCCGACTTATCGATAGGATTTGAATTCAAATCGAGTCCTATCAAATCTGATCGGATCAGATCCAACATGAATAGTGTTGGATTGGATTCAAATATACATTGATTCGAATCTAATCCAATCCGTTTGCATCCCTACGTACGTGTTAATCAAACCTGTCTAAGAAGTAATTAGAGGAGGTAATCCAATTAGTTAGGGATTTGAAAGAATTCTTAAACAATTAATGCTTGTGTATTTTAAGTATAAGATTGTAACATTTGGTGTGTATTTGAGTGAAAGTCATGTGCTTATATTTTCAAAAATAATTTGTTAAGACATCTAAACTATTTTATTGTGATATGATGTTCAAATGTTTTGTTATTTTGTTATGGTTTTATAAATGTCTAACCGGCGAGATATTAATCTAATACATAAAGAAACTTATTTATCAATATTTGTGCCTAACATGGATTGAGAAATATTAACACCAAAATTTTCTTCTGACCACATGAATATGACTTCGTCTAGGCAAAGAGCTACACCCCAGAATAACCTGAAATCCACATCATTGAACAACAAAATATTGCTCATGGCCATGCAAACATATATATGGGGTCCACTTCGGAAAATATGTGGAGTCCACAATATGGGGTATGCATAGATGGACTTACATGTGGGGTCCATTTGTGATAATTGCATGTGAGGCCTACAAGTGTAATATGCCCATATGGACATGTATGTGGGTTCTACGTGTGTTAAATGAAAGGTTAATTTGTCCACACACAATATTTCATGTATATGTAACACATATTTTCATCACATTACCAAATAATCTTTAGCTTTTATGGTCTTTCATAAGATCTATGAAAAATATTTTAGCCAAACAATCTTTGGTCTTTCAAGATCTATTTGCAAAAGCTCATCATGTATTTTAATTGCTAGCTCTAGCTATAGATCTTCCGAAAAAAGACTTGCCAAAGGGGTACTAAGCCTTATCTCCTACCTCCATTTTATTTCACGGAAGGTGGGGATGTCGTATTACTTCTTACAAACAAATAAGACATAATCAAATTTAAAGCAAAAGTAAACCATCATTTGCATTCATGGTTCAAAATATCACAATGTATCATATTTAATACTTAATCTCTCATTAATGTCGTTTATTTAAGTCTAATTTCTCTTTCATTAATTAGTCAATTACTCTAAGAAAAATATAAATTTAAATTTGAATTTTAGCGCCTATTCAAATTCTCTCATTAATTTCTGTAATTAATGATTCCTTATCATTAATTTCATTTTATTAGTGTAAAAACTTCAAATTTTAGCTATACAAAGATTTAAACCTTGGTCATTTGATTTTAGTAACCACAAGTTCATCAATGAGCCACATATATTTGTTTGTTATGATTATATGTATTATTAATTTTAAGTAAATTTTCACTTTTCTTAATGAGTGACAAGTTTTTATTAATAAATGCTAGAATTAATTATTAAAATTTATATACTAATAAATATTAAGATTATTATATTGGTTTTTGAAAATTGACATCCACATTTTATTTTTTAATATTTATTTGAATTTTTTACCATATTTATGCATATCTTAATTTTTCGTCCATATCCATATGTATCCAAAATGTATCCCGATACGTCTCTTAAAAGTATCATTCCAATACACCTTGCATTTCCGATACTTTGAACCTTGTTTGCATTTCCAAATAAAAGGAAGCAAAATAAATTTGAAAACAAAAAATGAACCAAAATTTGCATTCCTCCTATCGATCCCCAAATTAAATAGTCTTGATCCAGTATGACAAGATAGGTTTAGTTGACTTAATTAATATCTCTTTAACAAGCTCTGGAACTAATAATAAGGCTCCACACCAGTCATAAAATACATGAAACATACACATATTTGAGCTCTCACTGAGAGTCCTATATATTTTATCATTGGCATGTAATTATCATTGATTCCATAGCCTGTTACACAATTAAAGCGTTCAAGTCAAAAAAAAAGAAGAAAAAAAACCATTGAGTTGACTTTTTGAAGGGAAAATCAACACTTCTTCTAAACTTAAACAACAAAGCTAGTTGAAAAAAAAAAATGGCAAAGCTAGTCATGGGTTGGCAGTTGACACAAACCCTTGCTGCAATTTTGGTAAATTGCCTACTCCTTTAGATTTGCACTTAATTAAGGGGACTAAGGACCTTGTTTGCAATTGACATCAACTTTTGGAAACTGTTTTTGATTGTTTTTCCAAGATTATATCACACAATAATATACGTTTTAATGAGGGATGATTTTCCCCTCCAATTATATTCTACATGTGGTGACGGAAATACTTTATGGCACCTCGATAGCAAACGAGATTTCCTACTCGCTTTTCCTACCCACTATCTACCCGCCGTGAATTGCAGCCACACATATGTATTATGTATTGAGAGATGTGTGACTACAAGTCACACCGGGTAGAGAGTGGGTAGGAAAAGTGAGTAGGAAATCTAGTTTGTCTCAGTAGCATATGTGACAGGACCTTGCTTGAGTGCACCTTGATAAATTGGCTTATGAAACCCGAGTAAACTCCAACCTCGCTTAAGAGCATCTCAGCAAATTGGCTTATCGGCCTGGGGGACATGTCCGATTTAACTACACCACACTTCTAACCTACTTGTTTGACCTGGGCAGGTCGTGACTTGAGGGATCTCTCCGATCTTGGCATGCCTCTGACCTACATGGCACACACTCTCTCTCTTCTTTGTCTGCATAGGATAGCTAACCCAAGACGTATGTGGGCACGATACTTAGTTAGCAACAATAAGCCAGCTTGCCCTCGCTTTGCGAGGAAGTGGATAAGGACATGCACGCTGTCATGCGGGCACATCCTAGAAGTAACAGACGAATAGCCATCAACAACCTAAACATGTTGGACACGTCTGAACCAAGCCTCGAGGCCTATATAAGGGTGAGCCTTCACCCTCAGAAGATATGTTTACACACATACACACATTCATTCTCTGATTCCTGCTCACTTATTTGTTCACCACCTCGGAGAGCTCGACCAGTATTGACTTAAGCATTGGAGACCCTTGCTCGAGACATCCACCAGGCTCTATGACATCATTTTCTTACAAATCAACCATCACAGTTAGGGTTGGATTCGAGCCGAGTCGAGCTGAATATCTGTCTATTCGAGCTCGACTCACTAATAAAATACCAAGCTCGAGCTTGATTTGAGCTAAAGACTTGAGCTTGAATTCGACTCGAGTTAAAAGCTTGGAAGTTCAATCTCGATTGTGAATTAAATGTTCTATAAAAATAAAAATATACATATAAAAAATTATTTTTATTTGACATATGAAAAGTTAATAATTACAAAAAATTACTTATTATTATAAATAAAAATTAAAAATATATATATAATATTTTATATTTATTATTTTTATATGTATATATATGCATATATATGTATTTTTATGTGTATATTATAAAATATTTTTATATGTATAATATATTTTTATATTTTTATATATATAATATTATATGTATAATATTTTTATGTATAATATAATATATATATATGTGTGTGTGTGTGTGTGTGTGTGTAAAAGATCGATTAAGCTTGCGAGCCTCTCAAGCCAAGCTTTATTAGGCTCGAGCTTGACTCGATTAGTGGACAAGCTTATATACTAGGCTCGAATTCGTCTCAAAGCTTGATTTAGACTGAGCCGAACCGAGCTTTTCATGAGTCAAACGCGAATAGATCATGAAAAGCTCGGTTCGTGGCCACCCCTAAATTCACTGTTTGCATCCGAGCTCCAAGGTCATCTCTGCCAGTAGGGATCGTAATTTTCTAACTCCATCAACACCACTTTATCCAATTGGATTGATTGTCGTATTGGCCTTGGATTTACCTAGATTTGATCCAATTCCGTTTGAAATGTACCCATAATTTTCGACATGTGAAGTGCGCATGAAGCATGAATTATTTATAGCAAACACAACTGTGGTGTGGAATTCAAGCCTAAATAATGGAAGGAGAAACACCGCTTTTATGCTTTGAAAAATTGTAGCAATTGATGCAGTCTCTTACCAGACATGAAGCTGTTTAGTATAGCCCCCTTGCACAAAACCACATTTGCTATGATAAGATTTTAGATATGAGTCCAAATCTTCTATACAAGGTTGCAAGTTTCGATACGATGCGCCTGATAAAGGGGGTATCGTATCGTATCTTTAAAAATCCAATACGAGATACGGGGGAAAATCAACGGCATCATCTTTTTTCCACCGTATTGGGGCATATCAGGGTGTATTTAGTCGTATCGACCAATACACTACAAAAAATATATGACCAAAAATTGAAAAAAAAAATAATGGGGAAAAGAAAGCTTATTTCCCTTAAAATAAGCATTCTTTTACCCCCAAACAACTCTAAAACTCCAAACCTCATTCATAAAGTGCTAGATATGAAAAAATTTGCAAGAAACAATCATGAATTATTAAATTTTTAAGATTTTTCAAAATTTGAAAAAATATAGAAAAATTTTGTAATATTTTCAATCTTTTATAATATCTTGTGATTTTTTTTCTTAAATGTTTAAATGTATGCTGATCTACATTTTTTACATTCAAAATCATAACTTTTTTTTTTTTTTTTTTTTTTGTGTTATGAGTAGATATATGGAAGTTTCATGAAGATATTTGGGAAAAATATAAATTAACAAAAAAATTGAAAACGTAATATATTCTCTACCTATAAAGACTTAATATGGTTTAGATCTACGGATTTATCCCTTGTATCCATAGAGCAATTGAAATTCTTCTTTATTTTTTTATTTTTATATTTTTAGAATTAAAAAATAATAATTAATTATATTTTATCATTTGATCACAATGATTAAATATATTATAATTCTATGGATGATCTATCATATTCATAGAGCAATTAAAATTTTTTCTTTCATAATTATTATTTTTTTGTATTATATTTTTAGAATTAAAAATAATTAATAATTAGTTATCTTTTATCATTTGATCACAAAGATTGAATATATTATAATTCTATGGAAGAATCATATCCACACAGCAATTGAAATTTCTTCTTTAATGACTATTTTTTGAATATATTGCATAATGTTTATTTATTTTTATTTTTATAATTTTTAAAAATAAAAGTAAATAATAATTATTTAAATAATAAATATTTATTAATTATATTTTCACTTAGAAGTTGTTCCCTTGTATGTTTTATGATTGTATAGGGCAGTTGGGTCTTTCCTATCCCATAAAACTTAAGAATTTTAATTTGTAAATTATAGTTAAACATAGGTTTTTTAATAAAATTATAATTAACTACTGTATATTTCTTCATGATAACATTAAAATATATTAATTTAATGTATATGCACCTCATTAAAATTAACTATTATCCTATTATGTCTCTTAAAATTTTAAAATTAACTTTCATACACTTAACGTCACCCACTCACACCTACATTTTGAGAGAACCTGACCAATCAAAATCATCCCGTGAATTTTGCCAAATTCTCGTTAATTAGTGAAGTCTAAGAGATCCGCAATGCACGGTTTTGTACCCGTGACTAAAACCGCACCGTAGGAAAGAAGAAGATGATCTTAATGGACGGGTAACGGACAGGTGTAGTCGTCTAGGTCTACCTTCACGGGATGATGATCGGTAGAAATATAGTTGGATTGTCAGCTTCAGCTTTCAAAGTCTCCAATACAAGTGTCCGGTCCGGTGTCCCTTCTTCAGCCTTTCCTGTTGTCTACCGGTACCCTATCTCACCCGCAACGCTTAAATATCAAATAAAGAAAAATCTATGATGCCGGAGAGAAAAATACCTTTACTTGCAACACCGATACAATTATGCGTCCGAAGGTAGACGACACACTCAAAGGCAAAATAAATAAATAAAACTAGTTTTTTTTTTTTTAATTAATAGAGAATGCTCCCTCTGCTTTGACAGTACTGGTTGTATCAGCTCACTCTAGCTGTCTGATTAAAATCAAATGGCTGCAGTAAACACCACTCTCTTTATTTGTTAATATAATATTTGGGGACGCAAGGTTGTGAAGAGAGCAGTACAGACATTTCACACGCACCTAATATACATTATAGCACATGTTATCTTCTTGGATTGTTATAAAAATAAAAACATCAATGACTATTATTATATAAAATGCTAAAGATAACCCTCAAACTTAATATTCATATTTATTTTATTAATTTTTCTTATTTTAAATACTTTTTCTAGATTATCTCATTATCGCCTCCCCACCTTCCAAAAGCAAGGAAGAGAGAGAGAGAGAGGGAAGACCGCTTGTTATGTATTCATGGTTCCGTATTCTGTTCGCATCTCTGATGTATGGTTTAACTTAATTGTTTTTATAATTAAGAAAATATTCTTGTAGATTAACGGCCTCTCTCTCCGTACGTCTGCGGTTAACCATGCCATGACTTAATTAAGATTGGCTCGACGGTTCCACAAGCGGGTCGGAGTAACGAGGAAAATGGATCAATATATAATTCCGACCAGGAAAGTCATGAATTACAGATGTCGGATCCAAACTCATAATCAATCAGCTGGTTGATAATGATAAATGATAATGCCAACCCAATGATCGATCCGAAAGAGGATTAAGCTTAATTTCAAGATTTTTTGTTTTAATTGCTCCTTAATTTGACAATAATCATTTTGTCAATCGTCATCCATTTGTTCTGTCCACATCATACAAAATCCTATCAATCTATCATAGATATAGTAGTAACTAGTAAGTAGTTCATACGCAAAGAACATCAGTAATAAATTTGTGATAATTAATTGGTAGCAGGTAGCACTGTGGAAGAGGGGTCGGTCCCTCTTTGAGTCATGATCAAGATTCATGTTGTCATCCAAACAGTAATCCTTGTTGGTTTAATTAATGTCGCAACACAATTAAGTAAAGAGATCCTAATAGCCAAAATTCAAGGAATCTAAGAAGGAAAAGGGATTCTTCTCTGGTAAGAGAATCTCAGAAGACACTAGTGGAATGTCTACTACTCCCATTTCCCGTCATCTATGGAATGTGGAATGTGGAGTCCCAAGTCGGATCACGGTCTGATGTTAATTAACTATGTGTCCTATTACGTCAAGACCACTTGTTTGACATTTAACAGACAGAAGCCCATTGGAGAATTAGTAAGACACTCTGTGCGTGCAGACGCAATAAGCACCATTAAGCAGGCATTTTCCAAAGTTGGGGAGAAAGGAGGGGCGCTGGGGTATCCTATTTTAATGGAACACTCTGGCAGGCATACTCTGGACGCTTGATCCATCACTACTTATTTCGTAGCCTTGAGTTCTTGTAATTAAGGTTGGTGGAGTTGGTGGGGAATGGGGATTCATCTTCATGAAATTGGATTAGCTATAAACGATTTGGCTGTGGAACTAATGTTTTGGTTCAATGTCAGTCAAAGCGTTTAGCTAAATCTTGCTCCATCTTCATGCCCAACTTCTGCCCCGAGCCACAACCTCAACAGGATGTTTACTTTTCCTTTTCTCATTGGAACAAACCCAAGACTGAAAATAATTGGCAAAGAAAAATAGACAAAAGCAAGAAAAAAACATAAATAGAGAAATTCAAAAATAAATACAAATTTATATAGTTCAGCTTATAAGCTATATCCAATGATAAAGGAGAAAATAAAATCCACTATGAAAACACCAATGGAAAAATATAAAAATATTGTACAAAACACAATCTCTCCTTAAAACCCTAAACCTCACAATGCATTCAATCTCTCTCTCTAACACTTGCTCTCTATCTTTTTGCAAATAAAAGTAAAAAAAGCCCCAATAAATAACAATATAATGTATTAACCAATTTATTTAATTTCACCACAAATTACAATAAAATTTTACCTTTTATATAATTTTTCTCCACACAAAACAATACAATAAAACAGTAAGGTGGCATTTGATTGCACTTTTCAGAGGTCTGAATCTGAAAATGCTACATTTTAGACCTCACCCTTATTTGGTTTTACCTCTTAAAATTGGTTTGAATCTTATTTTCAGATTTGAAAATAATAGACCTTGGGTTAGCTCTTAATGCGCTCAGATGTGTTTCAGAGCCGATGCATAGTCCAAAATATCCTTACAATATTTTGGAAATGATGCGAGTTATCCCTAATAACCCCAAACCCAGGAAACCTACACATTCGACTCTCTCTCTCTCTCTCTCTCTCTCTCTCTCTCTCTCTCTCTCTCTCTCCCCGATCTTCCCATCATCGCCACTGCTGCTACAAGTTGTCGCGGCGGCTCTCTCTCTCCCCCTATCTTCTCTCTCTCTCTCTCCCTGTCTTTCCACCACTGCCACCGCCGTTGTAACATGTAGTAGCGATGGTTCGATGAATAATAATATTTTTATTAATTATTAATTATAAATTATTTTTACTAATTATTAAATATTTTATTAAACATTAATTATTTTATTAAATTTACTTGTGTTATTTATTAATTATTAATCATTTTTATTAACTAGTAAATTTTAATTATTTCATTGGTCCAATCCCACGTGGAATGACCAAGTGTGAAATTTACACCCTGACCCTAGCTAAATTGGTTTTTATGTGTGACTACATCATCCAAAGCTGCTATTATTCACCTTTTCTTCCCGTATCCGTATCCTAGTTAAAGAAAGTCGATGATTGAGACAGACATTGAATATAATTCAAGGATGGTGGAATTCTTGCTCAATTATACGAATCATTGCACCTTAGTGCAATCCTAATATACATGATATAAACTTTACAATTTAAAATAAGTGGAGTGTTCATGCAGATGAAACCTTTTTGGATGACGCTGCCCTCCTCGTCTATACAGTTTATGCAACTGCATCATTATTAATTATTTCTTTGTTTCTTTAAACTGAAGCATTTTTCTCATCTTTTAATTTTATCCCATTTGCTTTTTTATTTTTAATTACCATTCGGTCTGAACCTTTTTTAATTTTTTCCTCTGCTTTACCAATTTAAGGGAAACAAACCAAGCTCCAATGAACCCTAAACATGCATGAATGACAAAAATCAAGTATGAAAGATGTTTTTAATTCATGGCTGAAAAGTATCAAGGTTGGTATGAGATCGATGCATTTTGTAAAGACCAAATATCCAGATTCTATTTGACATTCTGGCTCAATTTGAAAAGAGTATAAATGCAAATATGTACCGTACAAATTCATACAAAATAATAAATAATACAAGGATTTGAACTCTACATATTTGTATTTGCACTCCTTCCAAACTGAGCTTTTGTGCTGAATTGTATATAAATGCAAATGCAAACATGAAACAGATGTAAGTTGGAGCCACCTAAACATAGAGTGGACCATGACGCTTAGTTAGGTCAGTATCAAGATTTCCAGAGCTTACTTCCGATGCAACAACAGGAACACCCATTACTTTTCCACTATGGTGTGGAGCAGCTTGCAAATAAATATATAGAGCAATTGGATAGGAAGAAAATGACTAAAAATGAAAGAAATGATGGAAACCACACAACTTTCTTATTTGTTTCTTTTTTTTGAGTTTCCTAGTCTTAGTAGAGTTTTAATTATTTGTTTGTTTTCTTTTACATTATTAGTTAGGAAGGGTCTAGGAGTTGCCTCATTTCCTATTGTTTCTTTAGGAATTGATTTCCTAGTTTGAGTAAGTTTGTAATTCAAGGCCTATAAAAGAAATCCTAAGCCTTTGTTTATAGATAGTGAATTTCAAATACATTTTTTTTTTCAGAGAATTTCTCTTATTTTTTTGTCCATTACTAAAGTTTCAACCTAATGGATTCTAGGTCTTTACTTATCAACGTGTAACTTATACGATATCATGCTTAACCACGGTTTCTGTTCTCGGGCACTTAGCTTTAATATACGTGATGCAAGAATGTCACCATATCCATTAGTTTGCAATAGTGGGCCCTCAGTCCAATTTTAGTACTGTGTCACCATATCGGCAAATATGGGGAAAGAAATAGGATGACATCACCAATAATTTACAAATACAAACCAATGTTTTGAAAATCGTAATCGTATTGTATATTATAAAGAAAATGGAATGGAATCGAATCGTGAATTGTATCGTAAATCGTAAGATAATTTATATTTTTTACAAACTTGTCAAAAAATTAAATATAGATGTATTAAAATGCTAACTATATATAGAAAAGTGACTTTATCCTATTTTTAATCTATATCTACAATATATGTACTTGAAACAATAGAATTTACCACTTATACAATAGAAGCCTAAGATGATATCATCAAGTTTGACTTGTAAATCAAATAAATCTACATACAATGGCCCTTTAACATACTTATGGTAGAAAATAACCTCAATTTCTAATCTTGAATAATGTAAATAATTTTTTTAGTAAGGGCTTTAAAAAATGTCTCTTATGAAAAACTAAATACAAAAAAAACAAAAACAAAGTAGAGAACTAATTCTTAATTGAATTTATTTGAATCGTAATGAATCATATAAATCATAAGATTTATGAATCAAATCATAAAATTCAAACAAAAATCATAAGACTTTTGCAAAAAATGATTCAGGCCTTCAAACCCTTGAAATTTATAATTCAAATCATAAATCATATCGTAAATCGTAAGATGTTGACAACATCGAAACAAACACAAACAAAAAAGAGAGAGATTTGTGTAAGGTTGACATTTTCTTCTGTCAACATGTAAGCAATATACATGTTGTAATCCACGTAAATATTCGGGAGCTTTACAAATTCTAATTTGCTTATAGTAATAGGGGATATTGACCCTTTAGACTCTGAATTCTGGAGTTTGGAGGAGGAGATGCAATCCAAAGGCTGACCTCTCGACAACACACCTTGTGAGGGAATGGCTATTAGTTTTGCTTTTTGGAACAATTCTTTTATTAAGAATATATAGAATAAGATGAGCCTCAACTTTTTTATTTTCTTCATGGGTTACGACCCATTATACAATAATATTGATTTCAAGATATTTATGCAAAATTTTGTGTTATTGGTCCACTGGCAAGTCATTCTCTGATGGGTGTGACTGCGTGGACTTGCATCTATTATTCCATATTAGATCTGTTCTTCATAGAGCGCGCCTCACATAGACCTAACAGTACGCTTCGGCCGTTATGAATAAATAATTTTATGTATGGAGATGTTCCAGATGCTAAGGTTTTTAAAATTAAACCAGATAATGAACCGGTCAGGAGTTCATTTTTGGGTTAATGGTCTGATCGTTCAAACTAAATGAACCGCCTGTTTTAACAAAATAATAAAAATAAATAAAATGTCAAACTGTTGAACGGTTCAACTACCCAGGTCAGTGGTTTACTGATCAAATCAATGGTTTTTGGAAAAATAACAGTTCTGGGATAAAACGGACCAGACCGGTTCTCAATTTTTCTGATAAACCATCCGGTCTGATCTGCTTTTGAAAATCATGTCAGATGCACAGTTAAACGTTCTGTAAGGTCGGTGGTGTAAGACATGCTTTGTGAGGAGCACATAAGAACTCCTATTATTCATTCTATATCAATCGACCGACAGTTACAGAGTTGAGCCCCATTTTGATACATCAATTCCTAACTTGCACCTACCCCAACTATACAGTGGAACTAAGATTTTTGGGATGGATTGAACAGTAAAACCCCCTTAAATTTTTTTTAACAACTTTTTCAGACTTGAAGTCTGAATTGATGCAAGCAACTGTTAACACTCAACATCTGGACGGGAACAAGATCTGCTTCTCACACTTGGCACCTCACATGCACATCCATCGTGCATTGGGAACATCTCCTGTGAAAAATAACTTACAAGTACGGGAGATGTTTCCAATGCATGATAGGATGTGCATGTGAATAGCATAGAAAAAGTTATGAAATGGCCACCGGCGAATCTGGATCTGCTCCTCACACGGACCTAGCAGCCCCATCCCATCTTGTATTGGAAACATTTATTATTCTTTGTATTTTTATTCATGGGGAAATATTTACAATATATGATGGATGGGGCAGTGAGGTCTGTGTGAGGTAAACTCTGTAAGGAGCAGATCCTGATTCGCCACTGGCACGACGTTTGGCGGGGTACCATATGCAGCAAAAGGGTGGAAGTAAAATTTCATAATCTAACATTAATAAGGTTGAAAAAAACCCAGAAATAAAATTTCATGTAGTATGTGGTGGAAGTAAGGCGATATATAATTATACTGCTAATATGGTTTTAAAAAATGACTTGGAATTGGAATTATTCTGGCCACCGATTTTTGGATCAACGGTTTGATTGCCCGAATTAACGGATCGTTGATTGATTCAATGGTTTTTGGTCAGGGACCGGGTTTGAGATAAAACGGAATCAGTTGCTTGAATGACTCTTGGGCCGAACGACCCGACCGTTCGAATCAACAACGGTTCAAAAACCACGCTGCTAATGGAATTACATTTTAGTTAGTTGCACTTGGCGAAAAGGTGGATATGGCAAAGTGTATGATATCACAAACAGGTGAGTATTGCATTGTAGGTCAGATGGAATCACAAGTCATCTGGACTCTCAATAGTTTGATATAGTAGCCTAAACTTGTTAGTTGGACTTGCAATCTGGTTCTTGATAGTTTTGTGGGGCCAACCCAATTTAGGGTCTTTTCATATAAACTAACAGGGCTTGTGAGGGGGCACTGCTCCTTGTCCCTTGCCCCTGTAGTCAAGACACTCTATCCCATTCCCGCTCCATCCTCGGTGGTGGGGCAAGTTGGAGACGTGGCACCCATTTCTTGTTAGGGATGAGGAAATCTCCAAATTTTCCCCACCCCTAGGCAACCACCTAAAAATAATATAATTTGTGGATATTTTACAAAAAAAAAAGGATTATGGGAACTTGGGGATATTTTAAGAATTGGATTATAACAATTTGCGAGTATTTTATAAATAAAATTCTAGGATCCTACGATTATAAGAATATGAGGAAAACTTAGACATATTTTAAAAATCAATATTAAATCTACTGATATTTTACTAATTTACCATCGGGTTTGGGGAATTATATGCAAACCCCGTCCCTTCCCCATCTCCACCCTGTCTCTTCACTATTTAAAATTCGATGAAAACTTGCCCCATTCGAGATAAGGCAGGGTAGGGCTCTAGTTTTACAAGGAAAATTGCAATCCCTACAATTCTAATAATTTTCTATAACTAATAAGCTAATAGTAAATTAAATAACAATAGGTTACAATCTTTTATTATAATTTCCAAAAATTATTGAAATTGTTGTTGATTAGCAAAAATGTATAGTAAATTATTATTTAATGTGAATTAATGTAAATTATTTACTTTTAACCCTAAATTATTTACTGTTAATTAATGTGATATAATTATAGTAAATTAATGTAATTATGATAATTCATTAATTTTAATTAAAAAGTAAATTATTTGTTGTTAATTAATGTAAATCCAAGAGTGGTTGAAGTCAACCAAGTGGTCTAGACTGGTATGGATAGATTTATTAATTTTCCTTCATAATTATTTATTAAAATAATAATAATAATAATAATAATAATAATAATAATAATGGATTGTTATTTAAATAAATATATAACAATTTCTAATAGATTAATTTCTTAATTTAATTTTCCTAAATTTTTTAATAATTATTTAGTTGAATAATAATAATGAACTATTATTTAAATAGTTTTGGAGAATTTTTTTTTGTAGATTAATTTCCTAATTTCCTAATTATTATTTATTTAAAAACTATGGATTATTAGTTAAAGAGTTTCCCTGAATTATTTGGTAATTGTTAACTATAATTATTGATTTTATAGAAATTAGTAAATTACACCAATTACTAATATCTTTTATGAATAAATAATTGTTGTAAAAATTTAATGAAATTTTATTAAATTACAATGATGAATTTAAATTACACTGAACATTAAAAATTTGAACATTTATTAATTAACCAATGGTTAGTTTTCACTAATGGTTGGCCAGTTTCGAGTGGCCAACTCCCTAACCCCGAACAGATCAGTTTGGCTAGCCAAACAATCTCCAAACGAATTGAATTGATTAGTGAACACTCTTAATTTTAGCTAAATTAATATTCTAATCTCTAACAAATAACATTAGTTTAATCTCCAATAATTATTGAAAATTTATAGTGAAAATGCACAATTGCTGAAAATATATTTGTAAGGAAAATACAATAAATGACTAATAAAAAGCTTTAATACCTCCAAGTTATTTAATCTACTTCCACTATTTCAATAATATTTATTTTTCATTTATTTATATTTTATATTCTTATTAAAGTTACAACAGAATTTTGTAATTTGATCTATTTTTTGTTTTTAAGTAATGTTTAAAATATGATTTAGTATTCAATTTTTTTATATTGAAAACATTTAAAATTTATTTAAAAATAGTATATAAAACATAAATCATTTTAAATAGGGATGGGGAAGAGACAGGGTGGGGATGGGGAAAATATTTTTGCTCCAAATTAGGGACAAGGAAGGGATGAGGTTTACATATAATTCCCTAAACCTGATGATAAATTCAATAGATTTAATATTGATTTTTAAAATATCTATAAGTTTTCCCTCATATTCTTATAATCTTAGGATCCCACAATTCCATTTATAAAATAGCCCCAAATTGTCATGATCCAATTCCTAAAATACCCAAAATTTCCATAATCCTATTTGTAAAATATACACAAATTATATTATTTTTAGGGAGTTGCCTCGGGGTGGGGAAAATTTGAGGATTCCCCATCCCCAATGGGGAATAGGTGCCTTACCTCCAACCCGCCCCACCACCAAGATGGGGCGAGGATGGGTAGAGTGTCTTGACTATGGGGGCAAGGGACAGGAAGGGGTGCCACATCCCTACATCGCATGGGCCCCCGCTAGTTATAATTACTTTTGTGATTTTGATCATTTTCTAAAGTTATAACATAACTTTGTTATTTAATCTATTTTTATTTTTGAAATAAAAAATAATATATAAGATATGGTTTAGTTATTAATATTATTTAATTATTTAAATGATACCATTATTTAAAATGTTTAAATATTAATTATTTATTAAATTTAATAATCCATGAAATTATAATTAATATTGTTATTAGATAATTTAGTTATTAATTTTGTAAAATATAAAATTATTGTTCATTCAAAAAAAGTTATGAAATCTATTATAATTATTATTCTACTCTTAAGAACATTTCTTAAAATTTTTAAAATTTATTACATAATTTCATTATTTTAACTATTTAAAATTTAGTTATGTTAAATATTTCATTATTTAAATATTTAAATAATATGCAAAATATTTAATCTTTTTTATTTAAATTTTATTTCTTTAAAGTTATTATGTAATTTTAAATATTTTGTTACACAATTATTTATTTATTTTTTATATTTTGTAATTTAAATAATTTTTTATTTATGTTTTTGAAATACTATTTAGTTATTAAATTGAATAATCCACAAAATTATAATTTATATTGTTATTACATATTTTCATTATGAATTTCATATAAATATAAAATTATTAATAATTTGAATATTATTAAACCTATTGGATTTTTTTTTGTGTTTTTAATAAATATTTTAAAGTTACTAACATAATTTCATTATAATATTTAAATAATTGTTACATGTTTTAATTGAAATTTTCTTTAGATAGGATAAATAGGAATTAGGGAGAGATGGAGATAATTTAGGAGAAAGTGTGAGATAGTTAGTTTCCTAATAAAAAGGAGGGGAAAAAAAGGAGATAAGCCATATTAAGTGGCAAATCATAGTGCTTTTAGAAGGAATCTTGCACCCCTCTCTAGAATTGCTCGATTTGGGTAATGGAGCAAGGAGAGGTTTGCTCACATGGCAAGCTCTACTTTACTATACATATATAGATAGCTTTGTATATTGCAAATTAAGAAATGCATCTTGTATCTTGGGAGCCAAAAAAAGAGGGCAAGAGAGTGTGTGAGAAACAAGCGAGAAGGAACTTTAGATGTTTTGGGAGCTAGGGTTGAGAAACTGTGAATATTATAAATGAAAGGGAAAATTTCCGATTAGTACCCTTTACTTTGGGCCTAATGCCACTTTGACCCCCAAATTTTCAAAATGTGTCAATTTAGTACTTACCGTTAACTAATTGTTAATTAGTCGTTAATTGGCATTTGAAAAGACACAAATGCCCTTTAAGTGTTATCTAGTTTTCTTTATCAACCATTCAAACATTGACAAAAAATGAATAGTCCAAATTCCTTGCCTTTTCTATTCAAGAAAATTGGGGTCATGTCTTATTCCTAGTTTTGTTAACATAACAACACTTTCTTTCTGCCCTACCCACGCCCTACACTTTCTTCAAGGCTTTTAAAACCAGACCAAACAGGGAACCGTTATGGGGTCCGATTCTCGGGCCGAACGGCCCGACTGCCCAGTTTGAACGGAAAGCCCACTCTAACAAAAAAAATTAAAAAATGGCCAAAAACCGTTGTCTGAATCGACGGTTCAACTACCCAACTTGCCTTTTCTATTCAAGAAAATTGGGGTCATGTCTTATTCCTAGTTTTGTTAACATAACAACACTTTCTTTCTGCCCTACCCACGCCCTACACTTTCTTCAAGGCTTTTAAAGCCAGACCAAACAGGGAACCGTTCTGGGGTCTGATTCTCGGGCCCAACGGCCCGACTGCCCAGTTTGAACGGAAAGCCCACTCTAACAAAAAAAATTAAAAAATGGCCAAAAACCGTTGTCTGAATCGACGGTTCAACTACCCAAATCAACGGTTCACTGACTAAATCAACGGTATGGTTTGGTCCGGTTTTGAAAACACGAAACACATGAACTGTATATTTGACCCGAACTGTGATGAATAAGTGTGCTCATGTTGAAGCTCGAAGCATTTAATATCACGCAATCAATGGATTCGCAAGGTACACTTGGGCACAATTACGACAGTGAACTCTTGGATTCATTGGAGATGCTACACTTGTTTGTGCTAAATTTATGCTGCACTTATATACTTGTGTACAATTTTCCATGTAACAAGAAGTGGGCACAATTTGGCCATGGATTTACAATGGTTCAGTCGAACTTATGCTGCATTTATGTACTCATGTTGAAAGCTGGAAACATTTAAGATGGTGTTCTATAACATGGAAAAGAAATCGGTGGATGTGAAATGGTCTATATCACATTAATGTCTAAAATTGTTCTGAACTACGAACAAAATTGTGTAAGAAAAAACTATCCACACCCACAAGGGCATTACACCTATTGATTCCATACATCTCACATACAGTTTCTGAGACATATGGTTGATCATGAATTAAAAAAAAAGCATAATTTAATCTAAAAATAATTTAAAATAATAATGAATAAAATAATAATGAATAAAATAAAAACACCAATACTTAATTACTAATAAATATATTTGCCATTTATATCAATTATTAGAAGATAAACGTATATATTATGAATTTATGCAATAGTACAAAACCATTTTAATGAACAAAGAATGGTGATAAAATTAATTAATAACGGTTTAATGTTTAGAAAAATCATTTTAATATTATTATCAAAAATAAAGAATTTAAAAATGAATTTAATTATAAATGAAAATATGTTAAAAGATTAACAAAAATGAGGGTTATTATGCCGGTGGAGTACAAGTGCATTACACCAAATCCTTCCCATAAATTGTCTACATCATGGTGTGCTCCATCTGCATCAAAATGCTGTTGCCAATAAATTAGGTATGGCCCATCCCTATCTACACTATTTTGTAGATAGGGGCGGTCCACATGAAACCAAACACCCCATTTTATTGTTGGTCCCATCCACAATATAGTAGTCAATTGATTCCCACACATCCACGCAACAAGAAGTGGGCACAATAAGGACAGTGAACTCTTGGATTCAGTCGAGATGCTGCACTTGGTTGTGCTGAACTTATTGTGCACCTGCGCTTATTCCTGCCATAGATTGAATGCAAGTGCAAGATAAGTGCTCTCCAAATAAAAGTGTAATAAATCCGGATTCATTTCAAATGGCATTAGGGTAAAAGACTTAAAACTCCCCTTTTGTTTATTATAAAATCTAAATACTAAGACGGTAAGACCTTCCCTGCTCTCTTTTCAAGTCGGACTTAAACCTTCTACGAAATTATGAGAAAGAGACCTCCCCTCCCTTAATAGTCTGTCAAGATCCATTTATACGTGACATCTCTTACAATTGAATTTTTTTTTTTAATCTCAAATTTACCCTCTTATGGTCCTTTTACCTTATTGACTAGAAAAAAACACTCGAAATCCTGGAAGGTCTGTTATGACAATTCTTATTTGAAAGAGGTCTGGGTTCAAGAATCATTTTCTTGCCACTCACGATCATCAGTATTAGTATTTATAGAGTGAGTGCACTGAACTAATGAATTCTCTCTCTTTTCTCTCCCAAGACATCCGCCTATGGTTCACTACTCCCTTCAATTTTGGTTCACTACAAATTGTATAAAGTTAATGGATGGACTGAACAATAAAAAACCCTTTATTTTTAATTTCAAAGTTAGAGGAAAAAACAAAATAACTCCACAGAATTCTTCTTTTATGTTCAGATCAACATTGAAACTTTCAACCTGCATTTGTTAGTGGGCATCAATCAAATCTAGCCGTGACATATGGCTTATTAAACTGCTCACTTTCTTCTTCTTTTTTTTTTTTTTAATTAAAATGTGACCTTTTAAATCGATCAACTTGATTGAGTCTTCATCTGCAGAGTACTGAACCTGGAATTTTTCCGTGAATCAAGAACTCAATTGGATTCCCATTAATTTCAAAACTATATATTAGTTGTCATAAAAAATTTAATAACATCCCAGAACTTTTCTGAAAAAATAGATATCAAAAATCTTGAAAAAGCAAAACAAAAAATGGGCTGAAAAAAGGAACTAACCAGAGAAGAAATAATAAGCTCTCTCTCAAGTATACAAATAAAAGCTTTTGAAATTAAAAAGAAGGATTTTATTTCACTTGATCATTATGTCCTTGTACAAGGCATATGATATGGGATGATTGGCAGCACAAATGCAAACATTGATTTTTCTCTGGACTAGGCGTTGGACAAACTGAAATAAAGAGGTATTCCTTCTCAATGGAGGTCTGAAATGGCGCATCTCCTTTTTCATTTAGAATTTTCACCTTTTTTTTTAGTACGAATGCTCATCTTTTATTTCTTAACTTGTTCTTGAGAATACACATCCGTTGATATCCAAA
Organism: Nelumbo lutea; assembly: GCF_056320005.1. Taxonomy (NCBI): domain Eukaryota; kingdom Viridiplantae; phylum Streptophyta; class Magnoliopsida; order Proteales; family Nelumbonaceae; genus Nelumbo; species Nelumbo lutea. The sequence goes on from NC_142684.1 coordinate 115,965,685, forward strand.
ACTCTCTTGTGACAGTTTTCAATATTTAAAAATTTGAAGAATCAACAAGGACAAAAGAGATATTTTAATTACTCTGTTGAACATAACTTTAATAGGGGAAGTCTTCCAATTTAAAATGAGAGAAGGTTTCAGTATTTAAGAGAAACCAAAGGAGATGTTGAAGTCTTTTACCCATGTCATTACTATTCTCAAACTCCACTAAGAGATAGGCCCAATAAAGCATTCTGAACGCACCCGTAAAACGAACAAACCCCCACAAAAGCTAAAAAGTTGAGGAAAGAAAGAGTTGAGAGGAACGAACAAAAAAAGTAACGAGAGCTATTGTGTAATAGGCAACAGTGACGTTTAGAACTTTTTTCTCTCTGTAAGCAAGATTCAGTTAAAAGAAATCAAGAAACACACATCACAAAAACTGGCCAATCCTCCTTCCTTACACTATCTCTTAGCCAGGTGGGATTTCTGTCTGGGAGCTGTCATTTGGAATTGAAATACTAAACATTCAGCAAGAAATCTTTTTTTTTTTTTTTTACTCAGAAGGTAAAATATTCATTAAATCAAGGACATTACATGCATTGTAGCATTTGTTTGGTTGCTCCAATTTTCTACTATCCTATTATATTTACATGCTTTGTAAGCCATTCAGCGAGAAATCTTCAAAAAGTCGTCTATGGCTTTGTTTATTTTGATAGGAAAAAAAAAAAAAAGAAAAAGAAAGTTGAGGGAAAATTATTAATTCCTTGAGGAATAATCTCATATACCTATATGGCTAGCTGAGCACCCTTATTGGTTCATGCCAGTTATGAAAATTTATTTATTTATAATAATTTCCTGGTGAGTTTTACATCTTCCTTGTGATGTCTAAGCAGAAAACTAAAAAGAATATTTAACAAAATATTGAAAACAATAATCAGGCAAATTTTGTGGTGCAACTAAAAATGTGTACCAGTGATAAATCGACATTTTACAATTGACATATTTAATATTGTTACAGTCTTGACTACATCTTATAAAATGTGAATCAATGAAATACAGATAAACTTTATGACATCTTTACTGTAATTGGTTGAAATATTGACTTAATGTTGCAAAGATTAGTGAATGCACCTGTTTATTTTTGTGACTTTATATCAAATATCCAATTCCATATTTATGTAATCCAATGGATTTCAAAATCAGTAAGACCTATTTAACTATAGTTATAATGGACCCATTCTCTAAATTGTCAATGGCATGAATTGAACGTTACAGGTTTACCCAAGAAAAAAACATGAACGTTACAGTGTGCTGGGGTTTAATCTTTGAGAAAATGGGATTTTAGCTAATTAACCAATCTGGCAAGGTACAGAGCTGCCATTTCTTCCTTGAAGGTAGTTCCAAGGAGGATGAAATGTGAAAGATATGGGCTCACATTAAGGATTTAGAAATGGATGTTTGACCAAAGATGCTCACCTTTTGGCTTTTTGAGTCGGAACATTCATTCAATCATACACCTTTGCTATTAACCCGAAAAGAATATAAAAGAGAGTTTTACCAAGAAAATGGAGCTCTGCTACATGCTCTTACTTGGTGAAAAGAATGCCTAATGGGATTCAAAAAAGTCGTATGGGTGGAGTGCAGCGTGGAAGAAAAAGGACGGACCATAGACGTTCAGAATACAACAAAGAACCAACTAAAATAATGATGATGACATGGGGAGAGGGTGTTGAATTTATTGTCCAATAGAAGAGAAAAGACGATTAATAGAAAGGATTCAGATGAATGTGGATGAAAAAAAGGACGGCTCCGGGGTGTTTTAGACGTTCAGAAACACAATAAACCTGTACGATGACAAGAGTGCATAGACAGGGTCAAGACTCAATGAAGCATGAACTTACCCCCATCTCTTTTGTCTATTTTATGTTTTTCTTTTCTCTTTTGAGCAAATGGCAGAAAGCCAAAAATAAATTATTTTTACTCGTACCACTTGCAAAGTGCTATCATACACCACACCATAGATATGGACGCAGAACGCCAAAAAAAAAAAATTATTTTTTAAGGTTTGTTTTTCCTTTTTTTTTATTACAGGCTGAATCCTTCATTCATTCAAGGAGCAGAAATAAACCCCACATGCTTATCAAGTTAGCATATCTCTCTCTCTCTCTCTCCACCCCCGCACTTCTATCCTTTAGTTGGAACTTGGAACTTAGAACCGAAAATTTAGTCCAACAAAGGTACTAACACGAATTATCGTACGGATAGGGTTACACATTTGATCAAACTATATTCAGATCTAGGTTATGATCTGAATAAGATCCATAGGAACTATATTAAAGCTCGTATCAATGACATTTTGCCCAGGCAATTGGCTTACCCAAAACTTTTAATGATTACATCAACCCCCAATTCAACTAGAATGTGACATTGGATTGGGTTGGGCTCGGGTCAAGTTCAACCTGACCCACTTTCTTCAGTTTCTTATTTTCTTTTCTATTTTTTTAACAAAATGTAATTATATTTATTTCTCAGACTTGGGCTATTGGATATTTGGATCAACTTCTACGTTCGTGCATATATGAGGACTAAGGTTACAATCCCTGGGAAAGCAAAAACTTTTTGGCTCTTCAACATAGAGTTGGTTGTGCATATACAATGCATAATTGACATACATATGATACATACAGACATGTGAGCTTTGAGTTGGCTTACATTGCCTGAATCCTCAACCCTGACCCAACCCACAGTTACATCAGATTCATAGTTTTCAAACCAGAGTACCTGACCCTAACATTACCTTCAAACCAACTCAACCCAACCCAATTTTGTAGGGTTGGGTTCAGGCTAATCTGACCCAAGTTGCACCCCTACATGCATTACTTTCTGAAACCAGATTTGGAGATTTTTGACTAGCACAGAACAATCTGTTTCGTGGTGGTCATATATGTTAATAGGGATTGCTCTAGATTTGCAGCCCCATTACCTAGGGCTGTCAATTGGACTGGATTTGGTACAATCCAGTCCAGTCCAACATTGGTCCATTTACAAATGGACTGGATCAAATCCAATCCAAACCCCATACAAACCGGACCCAGTCCAGTCCAATTGAAATGCAAATGGACCGGATTGGACCCAATCCAGTCCAAATTTAATGTTTTTCTCAGAAAATGTTTTCCCTAGAAAATATTTTGGTTGCAACTAAAACAATGAAGGGAAACAAAATGTTTTCCTCAGAAAATAAACAAAATGGTTTTCATCTCCATCTGCAATCAAACACCAAAAAAATAATCATTTCCTAAAGAAATTGTTCATATCAAGAGGACCACATCCCGGTGCAACACTTGGTGGACTTCACCAACTTAATGTCTAGTCAATTGACTAGATGTTAAGCCAACTGTTTCTGCATTCTGTAAAAGGATGCTGTAGACAGTTTGACCATCTGAATCATTCTGCAATAGTCCAAATATCCTAAAGAAGTTTGTTATCGGCATCAATAACTCATCAATAATCCAAAATAGAAACAAGTACAGAAGAATTGTGCTGCACTCTGTTGCATGCTTAGCACTGTGTATTACAGAAGAAACAAATACAGATGAAAGTCTGTTTACAGAGCATAAAGAGACTGATCCAAGGAGTACTCATCAACACTATGGCCATTTCTGGCTAAAGCAATCTTGGTGACTAGGCTATACAGTGGAATTCATGGAGTGGAACTCAATCAGTGAGGCACCAAATTTACAATGTCCAAACTTTTGAAATAATATATGTTATTTTAAGAAAATAACATATCTATTGAAGGATAACAGGTATACATGATTTGAAGTACACAAAATATTAAAAAATGTAAAATAAACATCCTCAAAAATAATGGAGGGATAGAAATTATAGGACTGGATCTCTGATATCTGATATCTCTGATATCATTCAGAAAAGTAGCAAGTCTCCAAGGACAGGATCCTGCTCTCCATGCCCATTTGACGGCATTTTCTGAATCTCCAAGAACTAAGATTGAAGGACATCTCATTCTTTTAGCAACTCTTGAGCCACTAAGAGGACCCAAACTTCAGCTTTAGTGGCATCATCCACAATAGGCCCACCAAAGTATCAGAAAAAATCTGCCTTTCAAATCTGGAAATTCCCTTCCAACCCCAGGCAAGACCACAATTGCCTTCAGAGCTGCCATTGAAAAAGAAGATGATCTGCTCTCCCAGAACAGGCATCAGAAGTGAAGCATCACAAAGAGTTATCCCCTTTGTTAGAATGCTCGAGTCAGGGTATTTTGGTCATTCTGGTGTACCTTATTGAAAGTGAAATGTCTATTGTATCTAAGTTTAAGTTATGTGTCCCATCTTCTATGAGGGACAAAATTGTCTTTCTTGTAACTCAAGTTTTTCATGAATAAAAGTTAAGTGGGTCGGCTAAGAGAGGTACTTTTGTACATCCTCTCTTCTAGTCTGGCCGAACACTCTTCTCCTCTCCTTCTTCTTCTTCTTTCTCTTTTCTTTCTTCTTTCTTCTTCTCTACTTGACCTAGAAACAACTAGGGTTTATTCACATGGTATCAGAGCATTAAGGTCCGGTGTTCGTTTTCTTGCTGCTGTCTTCTTCCTGGGTTCGCCGCCAGCTTCACAGTAGGTTTCATCATCCTACAACTGATCTGATTGAAGACTTGATAAAGGGCTGAAAAGGAGTTGTCGTTTTGAGGACCTGGAGGTGAGAATGCCTCTGGCCGGTGCTGTGGTGGTCGTTGAAGTGGTATACTAGACCCTCTATTCAGTGTACGAAGAGGGCTGGTCGTATACAGGTATGGACACTGCTGTCGTGTGTTCAGAAATGGACTGTAAATGCTGATTTTTTTTGTGTGCTTCGAAAGTTAGTTGTTGTGGTGCTGGGTGAAACTGATACACATATCAGTCATGTTTTTTTTTTTTGTGTTTTCTTGCTCACATGTGTGCTGAAAGAAGAGTGGTAGACTGTTGATGTCCACGACAGCAGCGTTGTGGTGTTGATTGTGTTGTGGTGGCTGACATATCTATGTTTTTAAATGCTTAAAAGTGAACCCCTAAACCTTGTGTTTAATCAGTTCTGCAGTTTGCAGAACAAGTGTTCGATGAAATGAGTAATTTCAGTAGTGGTGTGTTGGTGGTAAATGGTCCTGCAGTGTGCAGTCCAAGTGTTTGATGTGTTGACTGAATGATTTCAGCTTTAGAGTGTAGTGTGTAATGTGCAGTTGAAGAAAGTGGGTTGGTGGTATTGTAAGTGAGATAAGTCTTGTGACAAGTGTGAGATTGTGGTGTATATTCAGAGGAGACAATTGAGATGGCTTCAACGGTAGTTGGGAATGACAACAAAACAGGCATCATGCTCTCCTCAGATTATCTAAGTGTTCAAATGACATCTATCAAGTTGAATGGTGAGAACTATGTACCATGGGCAAAATCTGTGGAGGTGCTCTTGAGGCCAAGAGGAAAGTAAAACATGTGAGGGAGGAGAAACCTTCCTCTGATTCTCCTGGGTTCAGTGATTGGGAACAAGATGATGCATAGATAATGACATGGCTTTGGAACAGCATGAACCAAAGATTAGTGTGAACTTCATGTTCCTAGATACAGCCAAAGAAATCTGGGATCATGCTAAAAAGTTGTACTCTAGACAAGACAATACAACTAGGGTATATCGGTTATACCAAGAGTACTTCAATTTGAAGCAAGGAAGTCAAAGCTTAGAAGAGTATTATGCAAGTTTGAGAAACATCCGCAATGAGCTAAATGTGTATCACCCTCTCACATCAGATGTCCAGATCCAACAACCGCAACGTGAACAACTTGATATGACTAGGTTTCTTGTGGGCTTGAAGGCTGAATATGAGCCTGTCAGAGCACAGATATTGGGGGGATCAACTCTCCCCTCACTTGAAGAAGTTTTTGCCCGTCTTAAGAGGACATCCATTGAGCCAGTGGAACATTCTTCCTTCTCTGACAGATCTGGTTTGGTAGTGACTAAAGGGAGTGGTCATGGAAGTAGAAGTGGTGGTGGCAGCAGTGGCCCTCCAAGCAACCGTGGTGGGCACATGTTTAACCAGGCCAGTGGCCGGACTGGAGGCCGTGAGTCAGGGGGAGACCGTGGAAAAGGAAGGGGTAATGCTCAGAGAAAATGTACACGTTGTGGCTTAGAGGGGCACACAGTTAATTTCTGCTATGATTTGCGTGGTCCACCCAACACTTGAGCTAACCGTGTTACATCTAAGAGTAGTAGCACAATTATTGAAAGCCAGCAAACTGCACCAACCCCCTCCACACCCACTTGTGCTTCCGAGCAAGAAATGGTGACTGTACCACGGGCAATATATGAGCAGTTCCTTCAAACAACTCAGCAGAACACAGCTACACTTGCCCATTCAGGTATGACTTGTTTAGCTTCCAAAGCTTCACCCTGGATCATTGATTCTGGCGCCTCGGACCATATGTCTGAGACTCCTGATGTATTTTCTTCCCTTTCTCGCACCTCCACATCTCAGACAGTTACACTTGCTAATGGTTCTACATCTCCTATTTGTGGTGTTGGTGATGTTGATCTCTCCTCATCGTCTTTAGCATCTATTTTATATGTTCCTAAGTTCCCTTTTAACCTTATGTCTGTTAGTAGATTAACCAAGTCCCTTAATTGTTCTGTAACCTTCTATCCTTCTTCTTGTGTGTTTCAGGATCTCAAGACGGGGACAAAGATTGGTGGAGGGCATGAAGCCGGTGGTTTGTATTACCTTGATGGTGGTGGCCCTCCAGTGGCTTTTCAGTCGTCTCTTACTCCTCTCCAATGGCACTACAGACTTGGTCATCCCTCTCTCAAGGCTTTGAAGCTGCTAGTTCCTTCCTTGAGTCATCTTTCATCACTAGATTGTGAGTTATGTCAATTGGGAAAACATCATCGAGTCTCAATTAGTCCAAGAACTGATAGTCGTGTCTCAAGTCCTTTTGTTTTAGTTCATTCTGATGTATGGGGTCCAGTTAAAGTGGTGTCATACAATGGGTTTAAGTATTTTGTAATCTTTGTTGATGAATTTTCAAGAATGACATGGATCTATCTTATGAAAGACCGTAGTGAATTGTTCTCTATTTTTCAGAAATTTCATGCTGAAATACGCACTCAGTTTGGTGTTCATATGAAAATACTTCGCTCCGATAATGCCAAAGAATACATCTCCTCATCATTTCAGCAATACCTAGAACATCATGGAATAATTCATCAAACTTCTTGTGCCTATACCCCACAACAAAACGGTGTAGCTGAACGGAAAAATAGACATCTTCTTGAAACTGCTCGGTCCTTGATGATCAATATGCATGTCCCAAAGCATTTTTGGAGTGATGCTATTCTTACATCCTGTTTTTTGATAAATCGGATGCCCATGTCAATCCTTGGAAGTCAATCCCCTTTCTCCGTGTTGTTCCCCACTTTGTCTCCCTTTCCTTTCATCCCAAGAGTTTTGGCTGTGTTTGTTTTGTTCAGCACTTGGGGCCTGGAGTAGACAAGCTAGATGCTCGGGCTACAAAGTGTATTTTTCTTGGCTACTCAATGACTCAGAAAGGGTACAAGTGTTATAACCCTAAGTTTCATAAATCGTTTGTGTGCCCTGATGTCACCTTCTTTGAATCAGTTCCCTTTTTCTCCAATGCCGAGGTCTCTTCTTCTCCCTTTGTGGTTCCTCTTCCTGTTCTAGTTGTGGACCCCCTTCCCGTAGTTCCCACTCCTATTGCAGATGCACATCATATGCCGGTTACTACAGAGAGGCCGCCAATTACTCAAGTGTATACTCGCAGAAGTGCTTCGGCTCCTCCTCCACTTCAGCACCCGTCGACAGATCCTGCTATTGCCCCTTCTCCCTCAAATCTTCATCTCCCTATTGCTTTGTGGAAAGGTAAACGTACTTGTACTTCTCATCCCATTTCAGACTATGTTTCCACTGCTCACCTTTCTGCTTCCCATTGCAAGTTTATATCGTTACTCTCATCGGTTCCCATTCCCAAGACTGTACAGGAAGCCCTTGTCTCTCCAGGGTGGCAGCAAGCCATGGAAGAAGAACTCTCTGCTCTACAACATAATCATACGTGGGAACTCACCACCCTTCCTCCTGGTAAGCACACTGTTGGGTGTAAATGGGTCTATACAGTGAAGCATCTTCCTGATGGTAGTGTGGAACGATTGAAGGCACGGTTAGTGGCCAAGGGCTATTCTCAGTTATATGGTGTGGACTATATGGAGACATTCTCTCCTGTGGCTAAAATTGGTTCAGTTCGGGTGTTGATCTCATTGGCTACTATGTATGATTGGCCTCTCCTACAACTTGACATAAAAAATGCCTTCCTACATGGTGATCTTGTTGAGGAGGTGTATATGGAGCAACTACTAGGGTTGGCATAAAAAATGCCTTCCTACATGGTGATCTTGTTGAGGAAGTGTATATGGAGCAACTACCAGGGTTTGTTGCTCAGGGGGAGGCTAGTAAGGTGTGTAGGCTCAAAAAGGCAATCTATGGACTGAAACAATCTCCTCGTGCATGGTTCGACAGGTTCAGTGAAGTGGTGAAGGCCTTTGGGATGAAACAGTGTCAGGTTGATCATTCCGTGTTTAGCTATAACTCGGAAGATGGAAACATCTTGCTAGTCGTGTATGTGGATGATATTGTCATAAATGGAAGTGACAACGATGGAATTGACAGGCTGAAAAAATTCTTACAGAACCACTTCAATACGAAAGATCTGGGGAAGCTAAAGCATTTCTTAGGAATAGAAGTTGCGACGTCAATAAGAAATCTCATAATTGAAGGGGACCCGGTGGTGGTAGGGTGGCTAAATAAAGACAACAGCGGGTTATGGATGTACAATAATGAGAGGAGGAAATTTAGGTGGCTGGTTCAAGAGATGGAAGTCAAGATCAGCTGGGTGAAAAGACCATCTAACTCTTTTGCTGATGGGTTAGCTACGCAAGGGGTTGAGAGGGAGCCAATGTTTTGGGCACAAGAGTAACTTTTTCTTTTTCTGTTCTCGAGGGCTCAAGCTTATCTTCCTCCTCGTAATTATTTCTGGGATTAATTAATGAAATGTTGTTATTGATCAAAAAAATAAATAAAACAGAGCTCAAAACAAATCTCTGTACAGATCTCTAGGATTTCAGTAACAGAAGGATCTCTGGGATTGGATTGGATTAAAAAATTTCTTTCTTATTAAGGCAAACGTAAATCCATGGTAGTTAGTCAAAGTAAAGTAGACATGAATTCTCAATAAACAATAATTTTCTATTGAAGCACTCTTGAGGGAACCCACAAGATCAAATGACTATAGGCAGGCTTCTCTAAAAGGCTTCAGTTATTCTACTCTTAAGTCTATCTTCTCTAAAAGGGAGGAGCACAGATGACTACAAAAATAGTGAAGTTTACAAAGGTGATAAATAGATTAAAATTCATGGACATTCTGCTTCAGAAAGCAGAATTTACATGCAACAATTTCAAAGAAAGCTTGATCCCAACAAAGCACTATAAGATTAGATGGGTTCTGTGGACCGGATTGGACTGGTGCAATCCAATCCACTGTCTTATTGGACTGTTCAACTCATTCCAATTGGTTTTAATTCAATTCAGATTGTGTCCAACCCAAACATGATCCATTGACAACCTCACAACCCCAATCTTATCTTCTATCAATAGACTAGACATTGGTTCAACCCAACCCAATCCAATATAAACCATTATAAATGGACTAGGTCCAGTCCAATCCAAATTTTATAAGCAAATATTTTATAAAAAATATTATAAGAAAAAAAAATACCCGTGAAGCAAAAATGTCCAAACTAAATGCATGGCATATGTTCCAATATCCTGAAACAAATCATTTGCTTTGCCAAATTAGATAAATGCGAATATTTTGCAAGTCAAATAAGCTAATTATAGACCATTTGCCATAACTTACATGTTCGATTAATGTTAGTTGTAGAAGTCACACATATAGGAGAGGTAGCAACGGCTTCAAGATCCAATTCTAAAACATAATAATGCACAACCAAAAACACATATTAGAAACAAAACATTTAAATAAACAAAAACATATAGGAGAGACAAGTACGATATTGTAGTTGGAGCTTCTAACCAATCTTTCCCACAAACCAAAGCCTCCACCATTTCTAGAAGTAATGAAGTACGATATTGATCCACTATTCTACTCCCAGTACTGAATGTTCCCTCAGATGCTATAGTGGATGCTGGAATTGCCAAAATATAATGTGCCAATCTAGAGAGTTTCGGAAACTTAGGACCACCAATTCGCCAGAATCTCAAAATATCAAGCTTTTCACCTCTAGGAAATAGTTTTTCTTCAAGATAAAGATCAAACTCTGACTTTTGAATCCCTAGACAACATTCCAGACACCTTCAGTCAACCATCGATCAAAACCGCTCAAAAAATCTACAGCACCACGAATCCTCAATGGCTAAGATGCAATACTAAAGCCTATAAGTGACCTATTCTCTATATCAAAACTTTCATACTCTAAATATAGGTCATTTAATGCCTCTCTAACTCTTGTAACATGCCTCTCAGCATACTCTCCAGAAATGAGATTGTAGTAATATGTAACAATCTCCATCTTAAACCTGGGATCAAGGACAACGACAACCGCAAGCACCAAAGAACATTCATCCCAATTTTGGGCAACACTAGGGCACCTAGTCACTAGGAGGGCGCCTAGGCATCACCTAGGTGATAAAAATTTTATAATATAAAAATCTGACTTTTGGCTAGTTTCCTAGTTTTATATACCATTCAGCATGTATGTTAATTGAAAAAATAGCAATTCTCTTTATTAAGAACATTAAATTTCCTCTAAAAATGTGGCAAATCATCACATCTAAAAGATAAAAATCTTTTACATATATTGATTTTATTATTTTCAAAAATAATACTACTATAATAAGTATTTAATAGAGAAAATTCATATTAATTAGCAGCTAAAGATGGTTATCAACTTTATATGATAAATGTTCAAGATGGAAAGTAAAATAGAATAAGAAAACAAGGATGGAGTTTCTATTTTATTTAATTAGAGAGAGAATAGAAAAAAATAACTTTATTATTCTATTCTTTCTTTCTTTTTCTCTTCTCAAAACCCTTTGATCTTTTAAATTTCAATAGTAAACATTAAAACAAAGTATAATTGATATATATAGCATATAATAAAATGTATTAACACATACGTTAATAAGATACAACAATATAAATGATATTATAAAAGGCACCCGCCTTGTCATTTTTGTCACCTAGGCGAGTGCTTAGTCGCCTAGAAGGGCACCTAGTTGCTAAAAGTCAAGGCGTTTGAGCGAGGCACCCAGCCAAGGGCGCCTAGTCGCCTAGGCGACGCCTTGACAACTATGCTATCTAGCCACTAAAGCAACAAAAGCTTGATTGTGCAAATATTGAGAAAAAATACATTTGAGGTTGGAAAAGTAGTACTTAAGAAACTTTTTGTGCAAATGTAAAAAATTTGCAAACAATTCCGTACCATTGCCCCCATCTCCCATTCCTCATCAGATGGAAGATTCTTATAGTCATGGTCAAAGCTCAACTAATCGACAAAATGCTTCCTTCAACTCTAAAATTGTGTCCAACATGTCATATGTCGAGTTCCATCGCGTTGGACAATCAACATTCACCCCTCTCTTATGTTGTACTTTTGCTTGGCTACTTGCATTATCAATTTTTTGCTTTTTATAGGGTGTCAGCCTTACATATTTAGCACTTTCTCAAATCTCATGTAACAATGGTGATACTTCTCTCAACCCATCTTGCACACTAAGGTTTAAGATGTGAGCAGTACATCTCACATGAAATAGGTCACCATGCAATGGGAGCAAACCCTTAACACAAAGTCAATTCCTGAGCTCCCTAACCATAACATCATTGTTAAAGGCATTGTCAATGTAGGTTTTCAAGACTGCTATTCAATCTTGATCACTAAGAGATTTTAGGTACGATGAGAAGAGAAAGTGAAGAAGATGTAGAAGAAAGAGTGATGGAAGAGCAATAGAACACAGATTTTGAGAAGAACAGAATGTCAATTATTCTGCCGCCGCCACTTTATGTTAATATATATAGGTTATGCTAGTTACATGAAAGGACATATCTGCCCTTGGTGTTTACATCATAACTGCTAACAAATAACAGCCAATATAAAACTGAAACTAGAAATAACAGAACAACAAAATAACCACAGCTGTGACTAGATACATTCTACCCTACGGACAGAGTGGTACCACAGTTGTGGGGCCCACATCAATGTTCTCTACACTCCCCCTCAAGTTGGGAGTATATGTTCATCATTCCCAACTTGGATAGATCCGCCTCTAGCTTCTTTCTTGATACGACTTTAGTAAGAATGTCGGCTAGTTGCATACTGGATGTGATGTAAGGGAGGCATACTTCTTGAGATGAGACCCTCTCTTGCACAAAATAGTGGTCAACTTCAATGTGTTTGGTTTTATCATGTTGTACTGGATTATGTGCTATATTAATGGCGGCTTGATTATCACAGTACAGCATCAGGAGTTTCTCATACTCAATACCCAACTCCTCAAGTAGAGATCTTAGCCATAGGATTTCAGCCACCCATTGGCCATGGACCTGTATTCTGCTTCAGCACTTGAGCGGGAGACCACACATTGTTTCTTACTTCTCCAGGAGACAAGGTTTCCTCCCACAAGGGCACAATATCCCGAGGTAGACCTTCTGTCATCAACACTCCCAACCCCTTAATGTTGCCAGAGCATATGAAATGAAATGTGAAGTGAACACCCTTAAACAAGGAGAGAAACCGGTATCGGTCTACTTCTCTACCTTGAAGTCCCTGTGGCATGAGATTGATCACTTAGAGACTCTTGAGTGGAAGAGTCCCAAAGATGCTCAGACCCATAGAAAGCACATCGAGACAAACAGAGTGTTTGAGTTCCTGGCGGGACTGAACTCAGAATATGATATTGTGAGGCAGCAGATTTTGACTAGAGACAATGTGACTCTCTCTCAGGCTTACTCATTTGTACATAGTGAAGAAACCAGAAGGAAGGTTATGATGCAACCCATATCAGCCTTTGTAGCGGCTATACCCAAATCAGGGGGTGATTCAGAGAAGGACAAGAGGAAGGAAGACAAGAAGGATGTAGTATGTGAACATTGTAAGAAACCCAAACATACAAAAGAGACATGTTGGAAACTACATCCCCACTTGGTTCCTGCGAAGTTAAGAAACAAGAAGGGCACTACTCATGTAGCCATGAACACTGATTCAGCATCCTCATCTGGCACAAAAGGAACATCTTTGGAGACCTTAGCTGCAGTTCAGGCTGCCCTAATACAGCTAGAAAAGGAGGTTGGAAATTCAGCTCAGCCACCGTAGCCTCCATCAGCCCCTGTCACATCTGCCTTCGCCCATTCAGGTACTCGAGCTTCAGCCTATCATGCCTCAGCTCCAGGTACTACTGAACCTTGTTGGGTAATAGACTCAGGTGCATCTGATCACATGACTAGCTTGCCTTCACTGTTTACTACTTACCATTTGTCTTCTGGTAGGGATAAGGTATCTATTGCTGATGGCTCCCTGGTTCCTATTTTTGGGAAGGGTGACATCAAGCTTTCAGATACTATCTCCCTATCATCTGTTTTGCATGTTCCTAAGCTTGATACTAACCTTCTTTCAGTCAGTAGTATTACCAAGCATATGAACTGCTCAGTAACCTTCTTCCCTGACCGATGTGTTTTTCAGGACTTGGAGACGCAGAAGGTGATTGGGACTGGCCGTGAGACGAATGGGATCTATCTGCTCGGGGAGCGGTTTCGTCAGGGAGAGTCAGTAGAGAAGTTGTCTTTTGTTTCTAAGAGTGTGAGTCCGGTTATGCTTTGGCATAACCGATTAGGTCATTTGTCTTTTCGATCTTTACAGAATCTGTTTCCTACTTTATTTGAGTCTATTGAGTTGTCTCAGCTACAGTGTGAAAGTTGTGAGTTTGCTAAGCATTGTAGAAGGCCTTATTTATTGAGTAATAAAAGGAATGATAATTCTTTTGATATTGTGCATACTAACGTTTGGGGGCCTTATCATATCCCTTCCATGGGTGGGTACAGATATTTTTTGTTATTTGTTGATGACCATACCCGCTTTTCTTGGGTTTATCTCATGCGTTCACGAGATGAGGTACCTTCCCTGACCCAAAATTTTCACCAAATGATCCTAACCCAGTTTGATGCCAAGATCAAAGTTCTCCGATCTGATAACGCAAAGGAATACTTTGCTAAATCATTGACATCTTATCTTCTTCATCATGGGGTTATCCACCAGAGCTCTTGCCCTCATACACCTCAGCAGAATGGAGTTGCCGAGAGGAAGAATAGGCACATTTTGGAAGTGGCTAGAAGCCTCATGTTTACTTCTAATGTCCCTATTCGCTTTTGGGGGGACGCTATCCTCACGGCGGTATACCTTATTAATCGGGTCCCTTCCAGGGTCCTTGATATGCGATCTCCTTTTTCGCTTCTACACCCACGTGAGGACTTGTTTTCTATTCCCCTTAAAACATTCGGTTGTACCTGCTTTGTTCATCTTCTCGGACCCCATCACTCCAAGTTTGAACCCAAGGCCTCCAAATGCATCTTCCTTGGTTATGCACAAACTCAAAAGGGTTATTGCTGTTATGATCCTGTCTCCGGGAGGAAGTTTGTCTCCATGGATGTCACTTTCTTTGAGGGGACACCCTATTATCCTCGGGTTGCCCCTCAGGGGGAGAGTAGTGAGAGTGGGGGTTTGAGATATTGTCTTTAGGGGGAGAGCAGTGAGAGTGGGGCAGTTCCTTTACCTATTCCATTGGGTGATGAGAGCTGCAATGGTGAGGGTGGTCAGAGGGATCAGGAGTTGAGGGAAAGCTGCAATGGTGAGGGTGGTCAGAGGGATCAGGAGTTGAGGGTTTATCACAGGCGGTGTAGGCAGGTTGATCCTGATCATCAGCAGTCCAGACCAGCTCCAATCTCATCTGCAGCTCCAGGTCCAGATACTTCAGTCCCAGAGCCCACAGAGACTTCCCCTACAGATGATCTTGACCTTCCAATTGTAGTCCGTAAAGGGAAACGACATTGTACCACATCCACAACCCACTGTATTTCCCATTTTTTATCCTATGATCGCCTATCTCCTACCTACAGGTCCTACCTTAGCTCCATTTCCAATGTCCCTATTCCAAGAACAGTGCAAGAAGCCCTATCCGTCCCTGAATGGAAAGATGCAATGCAAGTTGAGATGGATGCTCTGTTGAAGAACAACACCTGGAAGGTAGTTGATTTGCCAAAAGGAAAGAAACCAGTTGGGTGCAGATGGGTATTTATGGTGAAGCATAATGCAGATGGATCTATTGAGAGGTATAAAGTTCGGTTAGTTGCAAGAGGGTTTACACAGACTTATGGCATAGATTACTTGGAGACATTTGCACCGGTAGCCAAGATGACTACTATTCGAGTTCTCTTGTCCCTTGCAACAAGTCACACTTGGCCTTTATACCAAATGGACGTGAAAAATGCCTTTCTGAATGGAGATCTACTGGAAGAAGTTTACATGTGTTTGCCTCCTGGCTTCTATGATGCAGAAGTAGGTAAGAAGGTCTGCCGGCTCAACAAGGCTTTGTATGGTTTGAAACAATCACCTAGGGCTTGGTTCGATAGATTCAGACTAGCACTTGTGAAGTTTGGATATGTACAGGCCCAGTCAGATCATACCCTATTCATCAAGAGGGTGGAGTCCTCTTTGACACTGTTGGCAGTATATGTTGATGATATTATGGTCACAGGGAATGATAGCCATGAGATTGAGTCTCTTAAACAGCTTCTTCACCAAGAATTTGAGGTGAAGGACCTTGGTGTACTCCGGTATTTTTTGGGTATTGAGGTTGCTAGATCCAAACAGGGGATCTTTATATCTCAGAGGAAATATGTCCTAGACCTGTTGGTAGAAACTGGAAAGTTAGGTGTCAAGCCTGCAGATACACCAATTGAACAGAATCACAGGATTAGTGCCGAGAGTGGGGAGCTTCTTGAAGACAAAGTTATGTTCCAGCAACTGGTAGGAAAGCTCCTATATCTCTGCCTCACTCGGCCAGATATTACTTATGTTGTTAGTGTTGTCAGCCAGTACATGCATTCTCCTAGAGCCACACATCTTCTTGCGGCAGAAAGAATCTTAGCCTACTTGAAGAGATGCCCAGGTAGGGGTATACTTTTCAAGAACAACAATCACATGAAGGTGGAGGTTTATACTGATGCAGATTGGGCTGGGAGTGTTGATGACAGAAGGTCTACCTCGGGATATTGTGCCCTTGTGGGAGGAAACCTTGTCTCTTGGAGAAGAAACAAAGTGTGGTCTCCCGGTCAAGTGCTGAAGCAGAATACAAGTCCATGGCCAATGGAGTGGCTGAAATCCTATGGCTAAGATCTCTACTTGAGGAGTTGGGTATTGAGTATGAGAAACCCCTGATGCTGTACTGTGATAATCAAGCCGCCATTAATATAGCACATAATCTAGTGGTTTGAAAGTTAGGGTTTTAATCAGTCTTGAAAGGAAGCAAATCAGTCGCACAATCCAAACTATATAGATGATCTTTCAGTAGGGTTTTAATCATTCCTAAGAGGAAGCAATTCAGTCACACAGTCCAAACTGTATAGATGAGCTTGCAGTAGGGTTAATAAGAAACCCTAGAATCTGATCGGATCTACCAATCAACTTAAGAGTAGCTCTAGGTAGATCACAGAGTTCAGTCAACCACTAGGGCTTGCCGCAGATCACTTTCAAACCCTAGAGTAGAGAGGAACACAGTTCGGTCCAGGGTTTGATGTAAAACCCTAGGAAATCGAAGAGAGAAAGAGCTAGAATGGTTCGGCCTTCCCCTCCAGATAGGTCCAACCTATCTTCTCTGAAAGAACTTCTATTAAAAAGTAACAACTTACAAGGAAAAAAATAGTTCGCTACCTTCTAGGGTTACCTGAACCCTAGTCTTCTCTGATCCTTCCTGACCACCAACACTCTGCAACCCTAGCAAGTTTCCAACAGCTGCTAGTACCTCTGGCGATCTCCAAGAATCAGTCTGTGAACTCCTCCTTTTCAGCTTTCAGTCCTAGGAGATTCTCATGTGGTCGGATGGTATTAGACTCACATGAAAAACCCTAACTTGGCTCTGATACCATGTAGGTTTTCAAGACTGCTATTCAGTCTTGATCACTAAGAGATTTTAGGTTCGATGAGAAGAGAAAGTGAAGAAGATGTAGAAGAAAGAGTGATGGAAGAGCAATAGAACACAGATTTTGAGGAGAACAGAATGTCAATTATTCTACCGCCGCCACTTTAAGTTAATATATATAGGTTATGCTAGTTACATGAAAGGACATATCTGCCCTTGGTGTTTACATCATAACTGCTAACAAATAACAACCAATATAAAACTGAAAGAACAACAAAATAACCACAGCTGTGACTAGATACATTCTACCCTACGGACAGAGTGGTACCACAGCTGTGGGGCCCACATCAATGTTCTCTACAGTCAACTGTTATAAAACATTTTTTTATCAATGTTCCAAGTTAACAATCTCTCCATAACGACTTCATACAAAGTGTTTCCATCACGGGGACATTCAACTGCCACAAATGCAATAATTTTCATTTTCAGCTCCCACCCATCATCTATAAAGTGTGTTGTTAAACAACAATACTCCTAATTTTGTTCCGAAGTCCACATATTAGTAGTTAAGCTAATCCTACAATCCAAACCATCAAAGTATTTGTACAACTTCTCCTTGTCATTCGAGTAAATCTTCATAACATCATTGTTTATTGTATTGAGAAACAAGCCTAAATGATGATTGAAGATTATTGTCAAATATCTGAAAAAAAAAAACTCTTCTTCAACTATACTAAAAAGATGCCCATGCTTTATTATCATCCTTGCTAAGTCCATTTGGCTCCTATCTTGGTCAAATTTGAAGTTTTCTACAACTTCTTGTTCACTCGTGCCCTTTTGTTTTAATTTAGGACATTTTGGTACGTGCCCTAAAAGGTGGCTCATTCCTTTAGAACTTCCACCTATATACTATTTTCTGCAATGTTTACAAATAACTCTATGCTCCCCAGAATCCAATTTTATTTTCTTAAAATGCTCCCATGCTTTGGACATAACCCTCTTTCCAGTAGAGCTAGATGCCATAGATAATTCACTTGGGTTTTCAAGCACATTTGCATTTTCAGCACTTGGTTCATCCATCCTTAATGCATTAAAAAAATAAATTAATTAATTTTCACACTAACATGAACAACAAGAAAGTCAAATGAGATTCATATGATAACACTTATGACTTTATCACTAATAAGTAATAAATAGTAGGGGTGTCAATGGGACTAGATTTGGTCCAAGTCCAATGTGAGTCCATTATAAATGGACCAGGTCCAGTACAATCCAATGAATGTTTTGGACCAATTTGGACCGGTCCAATTCAATGTCTGGACCGTCCAATCTGTTCAAATTCATTTTGATTTAGATTGGTTTCAATACAAACCCGGTCCATTGACACATATTCTTAATTCATACCAATGGACCAGATATTGGCTTAATCCAACCCAATCCAATATAAATTGTTATGGACGGACCAGGTCCAATCCAATCTAATAAATATTTTGGACCGGATTGGTCCAATCCAATGTCTTGTTGGTCCATCCAATCCATCCAAATTGATTTTGGACTGGACGGGGTCCAATCCAAAACCGGTCCATTGACACCCTTAATAAATAGTAAATAAGCTCAGTTGTTCCCAATGAGTTTGAAAGAGATTAAACAAAACAAACAAATACAGTAATTGTGAAATAGTGATTCCATAAGACATTAAGATTGTTTACAAATAGGGATGTCAATGGATTGGATATTGGTCCAATCTGATCTGGTCCAATTCCAATATGAGTCCATTACAGATGGACCAAATCCATTAAGTCTGGACTGGACCAATTCAACATTATCTTATTGGACTGTCCAACATCTCTTTATTGTCATAAAACTAGAGCTGCAGTTAAGCACTTAAGCCTACTAAACTAGAGCTAATTCTGTTTTGTCAACAGGAATGAGATTAGTAACCAGATCAACTGAACATTTTTTTATCATCTGAGAGACTAATACTAAATGTAATCAAGCATAAGATCAGTAACCGGATTCCTATTATTAGTTACAAATTCTAAGAAAATGTCCAATTTAGTGTCTTATTCTATAATTAAAGAACAGAGAAATAAATGTGTTTGGAATATCTTATCCTGATGAAAATATCCTATTCTGATGTTGGCATTGGAAATTATATGAACATAGCAACTCTACAATATAGAAAACAGAGCATCAAGAACTAGATTTGGTTCCATTGAAACCTGTTCAAGTTTTCCCCAGTTTAGGAACAAAAGCTGAAACCAAAACCAAAAACAATACAAAAACTAAACTGTTCGGAATGACAGAGGAGAGAGGAAATACCTGAATGAGCGAGGAGTCTACTGCATACCGCTGTATAGAGAGAGAGACAAGATAGATAACCACAGGAGAGAGGAGAATGTCACTGGAAGTACAGTCAGAGTTCATGGAATACCACCAGAGAAAAGCATTCTTTAGTTCTCCGTTCAATCGCCGGAGGGAGTGGTGGAACGGACCTTTTGATTCAGTGGCTTTGTCCAAATTCGGTCCGCATTATATATGGACCACTTAAATTTGGACTGGTCCGAGTCCATACAATTACTTAGACCGTCTGGTCCATCCGTAACACCTTCGGATTGGAAGGGGTCCAACCCGAAACCGGTCCATTGACACCCCTACCATTACCTAGTTTAATCTTCATTGCTAGATCTTCAACCATTTACTTTTGTCCCATGAATCGGCTACCCACTGGTTGAGGCATTTTCAATTAGTCCCTCAATTGCAATTAAGGCTTAGTTTGTGTTGTGAGGATTATTTAATTGTTATTTTACAGTTGCTGTTAGTGTACTGTCAGCTTAAGATGCTGTCAGCCAGTTAGTTTCTTTCTTTCTTATTTGCTTGTTACTAAGGAGTGCCACCAGGGGCATACTTGTAATTTCTCATTCCTTTATATTAAGTTAATGTAAATAAATAAACTGGCTGCCACCAGATATAGTTTTAAGACTTTCAATCGTATCTTCCTTTTCTCCTCTCTTCTCTCTCTCATCTCTCTCTCTGCATGAATGATTACATGGTATTAGAGCATCATTCTGGGCTATAAAAAAAAAAAAAAACTGTTTCTCTCATCTGAACCTAGCATCATTCTGGGCTATTCTCAGTTCCTTTTATTACTTTGATTTCTTGGACGTACCTAACCGGACTGGTCAGGCCACTTGCGGCTACTTCCTTTGGGTTCTTCCTTGGTCATAACACCAAGGAAACCCTAGCAGAAGAAGGGCGATGCAGTAAAGACTCCCTTCTCTTTGTTCGATGCTGCAAAAATTAATTTCTGGGTTTGCACCTTCGTACAGGTGCTGGACAGGGTGTGTTCTTGTGTTTTTTCTATGGCCAATGGTGTGAAGGCCTTATTTTTTGGTTTTACACCATTTAGATGTTGAACTGTTAGTAAGCATGTGCTGTAGTCGAACTGCTAGTATACTATTCTAACGGCCGGTTGCTGGACTGATTATTGGGCTGTTTTAATGGCTGAACCATTACTGGGTTGATTTCAGCAGCTTTTTCTTTTCTCTCATTCCAGAAGTAAATTTCTTGGGGGTTTAGTATTTTGATTGTGGCTGTTGTGTAGTTGTGTGGGATTTGGTATGGTACACTTGTAATTCTGGTTATTGTAGTGTAGACTCTCTCCCTTAATGGCAAACTATGATTCAGCTTCATCGGGGATTACACCAACCCGTAGCACAACTGGTATGGGAGGTGAAAACATGATGTTTCCCATGCTCATTACCCCTTTAAATGGTCTAAACTACCTGGAGTGGGCAAAAAGTGTAAAACTTTATGTAACAACAAGGGGAAAAGCTGGTTACATAAATGGAAGAGTGAAAGAACCCAAGAGAGGCAGCTGAACATGATAGGTGGGACCAAGAAAACAGTATGGTGATGTCTTGGCTCCTTGCAGCCATGGAACCTGATGTGAAGAAGAACTTTATGTGGGCAGACACCACTAGTGAGATTTGGGAATAGGCCAAAACCACATATTCTGAGCAAAGGCATTATGCCAAGATTTACTAGTTGCAAGCTGAATCTTCAACCTGTAAACAGGGGAATCGTAGTTTGTCTGCCTATTATTCAGCCCTTAATTCAGTGTGGAAAGAATTGAATCACTATCAAGCTATAGATTGGAAACACGATGATGATGCTAAGGCCTATAAGAAGCTGGTTTCTCAACAGTGGGTTTTTGCATTCTTGTTGGGTCTAAACCCTGCTTATGAACCCTTGAGAGTTCAGATCTTAGGAAGTAAAGAGTTGCCTTGGGTTCAAGAGGTGTACGCCCTCGTTCGATTTGAGGAAAGTAGGCGGAGTGTGATGGTGTGGAAAAATAAAGAGGAAGAGAAGAAGAAAGGGAGAGAAAAAGAAATACTTTTGTATTGATAGTGTGTTGATAAAACATGTTGAGCATACAACTTAAATAAGAAAAGATAGGAGAAACAAACTCCTAGGATCTCTCTCAATTACTCCTATAATCTCTCTCAATTAGGGATTGATTAAATATTTCCCTTAATCCTAGGATATGACTTTCCTAATTTTATTCAAATCTAATTTTTCCTAAATTTATTCAAATCTATAATCAATCAAATCAAATCTTTCTAAATTTGCAGCAAATCATATCTTTCTTAATTTGCCGCAAATCATATCTTGTCGACAGTCCCCCTCAAGTTGGTGCAAAGATATCTATCATGCCCAACTTGCTAACTTGAAGTTCAAATGGCTGTCTCAACAAGCCCTTAGTCAAAACATCTGCAACTTGCTGAGTGGTTGGTACAAACGGAGTGCAAATTATTCCTTCTTCAAGTTTCTCATTTATAAAGTGTTTGTCAATCTCAACATGTTTAGTCCTGTCATGTAGAACCGGATTATGAGCAATGCTGATAGCTACCTTGTTATCACAATACAGTTTCATAGGAAAACTCACTGGTCTTTTAAGATCTGCTAGCACCCTCTTTAGCCAAAGAATCTCACACACTCCTTGAGCCATTGATCTGAATTCAGCCTCAGCACTGCTTCTAGCAACTACACTTTGCTTCTTGCTTCTCCAAGTAACTAAATTGCCCCAAAGAAATGTGCAGTACCCCAAAGTTGACCTTTTATCAGTGATTGAGCCTGCCCAATCCGCATCTGTATACACTTCAACCCCTCTCTTCTCATTTTTCTTGAAGAAGAGTCATTTTCCTGGTGTGCCTTTTAGATACTTAAGAATTCGATAGATAGCTTCAAGATGTTCTTCGTACAAGGAGTGCATAAATTGACTCACCATGCTCACAGCGAAGGCAATGTCAGGACGTGTATGTGACAAGTAAATCAATCTTCCTACTAGCCTTTGGTATTTACCTGCATCTACTGGAACCCCATCTTTAACTTCTCCCAGTTTAGCCTTAACTTCTATCGGAGTGTCTGAAGGTTTGCATCCACTCATTCCAGTTTCTTTCAAGAGGTCTAGAATATATTTTCGTTGCGAAACCACAATGCCCTTCTTTGATCTAGCCACTTCCATTCCAAGAAAGTACCTTAGTTGGCCTAAGTCTTTAATCTCGAATTCCTTGGCTAAGCTCTACTTTAGTCTGCTCATCTCTTCAATATCATCTCCAGTCAAGATTATGTCATCAACATAGACAATCAGAACCGATACCTTGTCTTCGGTGGATCTTTTTGTGAAAAGAGTATGATCAGATTGTCCTTGACTATATCATTGACTTTTAACGAACCTTGTGAATCTTTCAAACCAGGCTCTAGGAGATTGTTTAAGTCCATATAGAGGCTTCTTTAGCTTGCATACCTTAGTTCTAAACTTCTCAGTGAAACCAGGTGGAGGCTCCATATATACTTCTTCTTCCAAATCTCCATTCAAAAAGGCATTCTTCACATCCAGCTGATTCAGTGGCCAGTCAAGGTTAGCTGCAACAGATAAGAGTACTCGAACTGTATTTAGTTTCGCCACTGGAGAAAAGGTCTCAGAGTAGTCCACTCCATACGTCTGAGTAAAGCCTTTAGCTACTAGGCGAGCCTTATAACTCTCCAATGATCCATCTAAGTTGTACTTTAGAGTGAACACCCATTTACAACCAACAACTGTCTTTCCATCTGGCAGATCCACTTTCTCCCAAGTAGCATTCTTTTCCAAAGTTCTCATCTCCTCAAAAACAGTTTCTTTCCACTCAGGAACATTTAGAGCCTCCTAGATACTGTTAGGAATGGAAACACTAGACACTTGTGAAATAAAGACACAATATGAAGGTGAAATATTTTTGTAAGATAGAAAATTTGACAGAGGATGTTTTGTACAAGACCTAACACCTTTCCTAAGAGCAATGGGAATATCAAGCTGACTAGAAGAATTAGAATTACTTGGAGGAATATTTTCAAGTCTTTTTGGAGAATTATCATGAATTTCATGATCCACCCTCAGATCAAATACTTATTGATGCTGCAGAATAGTGTCTCTCCTTTTTAGTGCTAGATGTTCCCTTGAATATACAAGGCCTTTATACTGTTTTGCACACATCTCTGTTGTTTCAGCTTTTTTATTTTGAGATGGCATCATCGAAGGTTGTTCATTTTCAATATTTAATTCATTTGTTTCCACTGCTTTTGTATTTTCTGCCTTACTTTCTTTCGGTGACTAGTTGTGAGGAACATCATTATGGACAAATTCAAACATTAAATCAGAATCAACTAAAAGACCATCTTCACTAGTGTTGCTCTCCCCCTGAAGATGGGAGTGTCTATAGTAGGAGGTTCCTTCAAAGAATGTGACATCCATAGTCACAAACATCATTTTCAAAACTGGATCAAAGCATTTGTAACCTCTCTGATTAGTGGGATAGCCTACAAAAATATATTTATGTTCTTTTGGATCAAGTTTTGAACGTTTAGGATCATGGTTATGAACAAAGGCCACACTTCCAAAGATTTTTAAGGGAATGTTTGTCACTAGTCGAGAGTTTGGAAAACAGTCAATGAAAACCTGTATGGGTGTTTTAAAATCCAAAATTCGTGTAGGCAGTCTGTTAATCAAATAAGTGGCTGTTAAAACGGATTCTCCCCAAAGATACTTAGGAACCTTAGTTTGAAAACTTAGGGCTCTAACAACTTCAAGGAGATGTTTATTTTTCCTTTCAGCCACCTCATTTTGTTAAGGTGTATTATTGCACGAACTTTGGTGTACAATTCCTTTCTCAGCAAAAAAATTCCCCAACACATTGTTAAAAAATTCCTTTCCATTATCACTTCGAAAAATTTTAATCTGAGTCTGAAATTGTGTTTGAACCATGTTATAGAAAGTTTTAAACACAGTTTCAACATCTGATTTCTCTTTTAAAAGGAAAAGTCAAGTGACCCTAGTATGATCATCAACAAAAGTAATGAACCAACGCTTTCCAGAAAGAGTTGTTACTCTACAAGGACTCCAAACATCACTGTGAATCATGGTAAATGGTTTTGATTTTTTATATGGTTGGGACGGAAAAACAGCACGATGATGCTTTGCTAATTCACAACATTCACACTTAAAACACAAATGATTTTTATTCATGAATAACTTGGGAAATAGATGCGTAAATATTGAAAGCTAGGATGTCCTAACCGATAATGCCATAACAAAACTTCACTATCACTACAAACCGAGATAGAGCTAAAACAAGTCTGTCGGTCTTTCCTTCCAAAGGTTGATCCTTTATTAAAGAGGTAGAGGCCACCATCCAGTTTAGCACCCCCAATCATCTTCCCCGAGGTTAAATCTTGAAATTCACAACAAGAAGACCAAAAATTAATCCGATAATTATGATCAAGGGTTAGTTTGTTGACAGATAAGAGATTGTATGATAGATTAGGAACATGTAGAACATCTTTAAGATTTAGAGAAGGAGAAAGACACAGTTCCTTTCCCAACAACAATAGCAAAGGAACCATCTGCAATTTTAACCTTTTGATTCCCTGCACAGGGTGTATATGAAGAGATGAATTGTGAAGTGTCGGTCATATGATCAGTGGCACCTGAATCTAATATCCAGGAGCCATTAGATTTGGTACAAGCAATGGCTATAGTGAAAAAATTACCTGACTGGGCTAGAGAGCAGGATGGGTTAGAGTTTCTTAACAATTGAGATTGAAACATTTTATACAAGTGCTCTATTTGTTCTTTTGTGAAAGGAGACTCCGAGGATGATTGCTGCCCTGGATCCGAATTGCTTACTTGAAGCGCGCGGACATTTCCCCTTGATTTGTTGTCACTGTCTGATTTTTTTCTTACAACTTGCTGGTTTCCCGTGCAGCTTCCAGCAAGTTTCCCGAGTATGCCATGGATTTTTACAGTGATCACACCAAGGTCTTTGCTTTCCTCCTTGTTTATCTCCGTCTACATCTGCACCTCGGGCCACAAGAGCGGACCCTTCATTCTCAGTTTGTTTCATTAACATTCTTCAACATCACTTGCCGCCGTGCTTCTTCTTCACGTACTTCTGAAAAAACTTCTCTTATAGTAGGCAAGGGCTTTCGCCCTAAGATACGTCCCTGAACCCATTCTTCTTCTTCAAATAAATCTAGCTCCTGCCAAATAGCCATCATCTCATTATAATAAGCAGTTACGTCACGCTTACCTTACTGCATCTTCCACATTCGGGTATTTAGTTCGAACAGTTGTGAATGATTGTCCAGATCTAAATAGGTTTCCCTGACAACTTCCCACACATCACGAGTAGTCGGCAGGAACATGAATGGTTTTCCAACCACAGGATCCATAGAGTTGATCAGTCAGGCGGTAACCATAGAATTTCCAGAACGCCACTGCCTGTACTTTGGATCATCAGTGGTTGGCGGTTTTACTTCGCCATTCAAATAGTCGAGTTTCCCTTTGTCATCTATCACCAACCGCACAGACTGAGACCACTCAAGATAATTCTTTCCATTCAATTTGTGAATGGTAATCTGAAGAGAATTCTCAGAGAGAGATGGCCGCTAACTGAATACCTCCCTCCAAAGATGTCACACCACCGGTAGCATTCGAAGAGGCTGAACCAGAGCCAACCATGGCGGCCTTAAAATTCATGATCGGACCCTAAAGCTCTGATACCATGTGGAAAAATAAAGAGGAAGAGAAGAAGAAAGGGAGAGAAAAAGAAATACTTTTGTATTGATAGTGTGTTGATAAAACATGTTGAGCATACAACTTAAATAAGAAAAGATAGGGGAGACAAACTCCTAGGATCTCTCTCAATTACTCCTATAATATCTCTCAATTAGGGATTGATTAAATCTTTCCCTTAATCCTAGGAAATGACTTTCCTAATTTTATTCAAATATTTCCTAAATTTATTCAAATTTGTAATCAATCAAATCAAATCTTTCTAAATTTGCAGCAAATCATATCTTGTCAATAGATGGTTACAACTAAGGGGGAGCAATAGGTAGCATTAGTTGCAATAGGTAATAACAATATGGGAAAGAAAAGTGACTCCAAGAAGGCTGATGATAAAGACAAGTTTTGTACCCACTATCGGTGCTCGAGACATACACGTGAAACATGTTGGGAGATTCACGGGAAGCCCAAGTGAGCAGTGAAGAGCCAAGAACATGGTAGAGTACAAGGTCAGAAGAAGCCGAATACAATACATAATGCAACACATGTGGCAACCCAAGATACTCAGTCTGTTGGTATTACTCAGGACCACTTTACCGATTTTGACCCCAAGGAAGATATCATGAATTCCTTTAGAGATCACTTGGAGTCATACGGTAGGGCTTTGCGACAGATGGATAGTTCAGTTACTGGTACTCCTTCATTTGCATCTACATTAGGTAATACGGCTTTTGCATTCCATGTCAACACTACCACTGACTCCCCTTGGATCATTGACTCAGGGGCCTCTAACCACATGACCGGTAAGCCAAACTTGTTTCAGACTTATAGCCTTTTGTCAGGAAAGGATAAAGTGAGGCTTGCAGATGGATCATTCCCCTCCATTGCAGGTCAAGGATCAATATCTCTTCCCCATGGCCTAAACCTGAATTGTGTATTACGTGTCCCTCAACTTCCTATAAATTTGCTTTCAATCAGTAATATCACAAACTCTTTAAACTGTAGTGTAACATTTTTTCCTAGTTCATGTGTTTTTCAGGATCTAACTTCTGGGATGACGATTGGTAGAGGGAGCCTAGTGGATAGTCTCTACATTCTTGACAACAAAGTTGGTCTCTCAGTGTCGTCCTTAGAGTCATAGTCAATCAAATAAGAGTCAAAAATTTTTGTGGCATAGTCGGTTAGGTCATGTTTCTTTTGAAATAGTAAAGTCTTTGTTGCCAGTTTTATTTAAGTCATGTTCAGTGTTAGAGTTCCAGTGTCAAACATGTCAGTTGAGCAAATAATGTAGAACAACTTTTCACTCAAATAATAAAAGATCAAGTTTTCTTTTTCATGTTGTGTATTCTGATGTATGGGGGCCTACTACTATAATCTCTGAGGGCGATTATAAGTACATTATCACATTGATCGATGATTTCTCTCGCTATATACATGGGTATTCCCTATAAGTAGTAGAGACGAAGTTCCAAAGATTGTGAAAGTCTTCCAGAGGATGGTGTTTACGCAATTCCATGTTGAAATACAAATCTTTCAATCATACAATGCAAAGGAATATTTCCATGGTGAGCTCAATGAGTTCTTTGCCTCCCATGGATCTATTCATAGGAGCTCATGCGCAAGAACACCACAACAAAATGGTGTTGCAAAAAGAAAAAATAGACACCTCCTTGAGGTAACTCAAGGGATGATATTACACATGAATGTTCCAAAAAGGTTTTGGATGGATGCTATACTTGTAGCTGCTTATGTCATCAATCGCATGCCCTCCAGAGTGCTGAACTACATGGCCCCTCATCAGTTGTTGCTCCCTCAGTCCCCTTTATTTTCCATTCCCATGAGAGTTTTTGATTATCGTGCCTTTGTCCATGATCTGTCTCCGTCTCGGGGTAAGTTAGACCCTCGATACATTCCTTGTATCTTTATGGGGTATCCCTCCTCTCCAAAAGGGTATCGGTGTTTTGATCCCGTTAGTCATAGGTTTTTTGTGTCTATGGATGTATCCTTCTTGGAGTCTGAACCGTTCTTCCCTGCTTCTCAAGGGGAGACTAGTGTGGAAGAGGAAAAGCAGGTTCAGGTTCGCCAAGTCTCTCTTCCTTCTATTTCGGACCTTGCTCCCTTTTGTGTCTTCCAACGTACACGCCGTAGAGATCAGCAATGTGATAGAGATGTGGAGCAGCCAAACATTGAGCAACCGATACCGTTAGACTCCCAGGACCAAGAAATATTGCAGAAGCCTTAAAATGCCTTGAATGGACAGATGCTATGAAGGAGGAGATTAATGCCCTCCATAAAAATCAAACTTGGGAATTGGTGGATCTTCTAAGGGGGAAAAACCCAGTGGGCTGTAAGTGGGTGTTTACAGTTAAACACAAGGCGGACGGGACAGTTGAAAAGTACAAAGCAAGATTAGTAGCCAAGGGGTACACTCAAGTGTACGGGGTTGACTATGATGAGACTTTTGCTCCAGTAGCTAAGATGAACTCAATTAGGGTCCTCCTATCATTAGCTGCTAACCTTGACTAGGAATTGCATCAACTGGACATAAAGAATGCTTTTTTAAATGGTGACCTAGAAGAGGAGGTGTACATGGTTCAACCCCCTGGATTTTGTGCGAAGGGAAGTGAAAATAAGGTATGCAAGCTGAGAAAGTCTATGGTTTAAAACAATCTCCCAGGGCTTGGTTCAATAAGTTTTACATGGAACTTCAGCAGGTAGGGTTCATGCAATGTCGGTATGATCACACACTATTTGTGAAGAGATGTTAGGAACATGTTGTTATATTGATAGTGTATGTGGATGATATCATCATTACAAGAAATTGGAGTTCAGAAATACTAAAATTGAAACAATTCCTTGCATCTAAATTTGAAGTGAAAGATTTAGGTCCCCTGAAGTATTTTCTTGGAATTTAAGTCGCCCGCTCAAAAAGGGTATCTTCATTTCTCAAAGGAAGTACACCCTTGATCTGTTATAAGACACGGGCAAGTTAGGTGCAAAGCTAGCAAATACTCCCATGGATGTTGATCACAAATTGGGTGACTATGATGGTGAACCTCTAAAAGATGTGAACCAGTTCCAAAGGTTAGTGGGAAAGTTGATTTATTTGTCCATGACCCGTCCAAACATTGCCTATTCAATTGGGGTTTTGAGCCAATTCATGCACTTTCCTAAGAAACCACACATGGAGGCAACAAAGAGAGTTCTTAGATACTTAAAAAAGTATATAGGAACAGGTCTACTATTCAGTAAAAATAATCACCTAAAGGTGGAAGTCTTTATAGATGCTGATTGGGCAAGTGTTGTGGATGATAGAAAGTCCACAAGTGGGTATTGCACATTTGTGGGAGGAAAGCTAGTGACCTGGAAAAGCAAGAAACAAAGTGTGGTAACAAGGTCAAGTGTTGAAGCTGAATATAGAGCTATGGCACATGGGGTGGCTGAAGTCCTTTGGCTAAAAAACCTTCTAGGGGAGCTTGGAGTTGTTGATCATAATCCTCTGTCTCTTTACTGTGACAACAAGGCAGCCATAAACATTGCCAGCAACCCTGTCCTACATGAGAGGACCAAGCACATTGAAGTGGACAAACACTTCATAAGGGAAAAATTGGAAAAAAGGGAAATTTGCATCCCTTATGTCAACTCCAAGGAACAACTTTCTGATGTCCTCACAAAAGGACTTCCATACTCGCGGCACAATGAGTTATGTGACAAGTTGAGCATGATAGACATATTCAACCCAACTTGAGGGGGAGTGTTGTGAGGATTATTTAATTGTTATTTTACAGTTGTTGTTAGTGTGCTGTCAGCTTAAGATGTTGTCAGCCAATTAGTTTCTTTTTTTCTTATTAGCTTGTTACTAGGGAGTGCCACCAGGGGCATACTTGTAATTTCTCATTCCTTTATATTAAGTTAATGTAAATAAACAAACTGGCTGCCGCCAGATATAGTTTTGAGACTCTCAATTGTATCTTCCTCTTCTCTCTTCTCTTCTCTCTCTCTCGCCTCTCTCTCCATGAATAATTACAGTTTAGAAAGAGTACAAATACAAATATGTACAAAATAATACAATATGCAAGGTTTTGGACTTTACATATTTGTATTTGTACTCCTTCCAAACTGAGTCAGAGGATCCACTGGAAACACGTAGAATGCAGCTTATAGCAGCTTTTTTAGTTCTATTAATAGAATCCCACACTGTGGCATCAGTTACTTTACTAATGAGCTTTCAAGGTCAGTACAATTTATAGTCACTCAGGAAACAAAAGGAACAGAACAATAAACAAGAATCATTCATAAGGAGAGAACATTGACTGTTCACAATTAGGTCAGATTCATATTTGTCAACTCCATACAAATGTGCTGTGATGATCAGATTTTGCCATTGCAGTATTGCACCTAGTGCGGTCATGTGATTCTAATTTCTAATGGCTTATTCTACAATGACAACATGTATTGGCATCAAGCACATAACTGATAATTTTCAAAGCAATTTAGCATTTCTTTTATCAATAACAAGCTATATGACACACTAGAACCATGTATACAAGTCCTTTTGGTGGACCAACACATGCAGATATCGCAAGAAATTTTTGCCTGAGAAGGGGGAAACAGACTTACAATTCATTATTTGCATATTCAATACTGCAAATCTGGTATAATCCATGTCTCAGCTAGAAAAGGAGGCGCTCAGCTATGTAATATCCAAATACATATGCGGGTATGCATGTGCATCCAACTTGAACGCCAACCCACAATTTTGGCCTACAAACTAGAGAGAAAAACCTTATCATCTCACTCCATGTTCATCATGTAGATACCTGACGGGGAGAAATCACAAAATTTCCACCTGCCCACATCTGTGAATTCCACTCTGCCATTTTCTGGCAGTTTAGATGGAATAAGGTGAATTAATTGAACATTGAGGTGGTTCTTTATGGTCCTGGAACTGCCAAATTAGGTCAATAAGACTTTCTTCTAAGGAACCAATCCTTCATGACTGGCCACCATGTTGTAGGGAATTCATTTCTTTGCTGAAAGCACCATTGTCCTCTTTTCTAGCAGGATCTATGATTAGTACACGAAGTCAATAACGGGAAGGGTGCTCAAGGTCCTATGACTGCTAGTCATGGGACCACAGTTCCAGCAAAGATAAGGTCACAAAGTGTTTCTTCTAAAGAAACAACTCCCCGAAACTGTTGACCAAGTTGTAGGCTCTTCATTTCTTTCTTGCAAGTTTCTGCATCATAAACCCTACCAGCTTCCTTAAGACCAACTAATAATACTTC
Source organism: Nelumbo lutea (assembly GCF_056320005.1). Taxonomy (NCBI): domain Eukaryota; kingdom Viridiplantae; phylum Streptophyta; class Magnoliopsida; order Proteales; family Nelumbonaceae; genus Nelumbo; species Nelumbo lutea. Next base: position 115,997,302 of record NC_142684.1, read on the forward strand.
ATATGTGCCTGATGATGCATGGATTCCTCTCCTTTTCATGATCCTGTAGATTTCAAGTCCTTTATCAACATTCCCTGAACTGAAGTAGGCACCCATTAAGGCAGTATAAGTGGTCAAGTTTTGATCATCAGGCAAAGAATAGAATATCTTTGCAGCAGAGTCGGCCATTTGGGCAGACCCAAACCTGTAAATCAAAAGTGAAACCATATATGTTCCAAAAGGAACTCCTGCCTTTATCATTTGTTCAATAACCTCCATGACAACAGGAAATGAACCAACTCTGATGAATAAACCTATGAGAGAGAGGTAAGAAACTCTATCAATGTGCACACTCATTTTTACACTGTATTTGAAGGCTAGCAAAGCACCACTTAGTCTGTGGTTTTCACAGTTTACTTGAATGATAGTAGAAGCAAGCTCTGAATCCAATGGAATATTCTTATTGATCATCTCATTAATCAAGTATTCAATAGCAACAAAATTCCGTCTTTCTAGAAGATTTAATATGATGCCTCTGTCAATGATGGAATGTACATCAGATATGGCTGCTTTGGACTTGGGTTTCTCCTTGTTGATGTCTTCAAAGGAGACGTGGGGATTGACTTCCTTGAGGAGATCAGCAGTCTCACCAATGTTCTTCAAGGTCTTAAGTGCTTCCATATAGACTGGGTGACGAAGAACAAGTGAATTCTCTCTCATGTAAAGAAGGATTTCTTTCATTACTGATGTCTCCCCTGCAATACAACATTTATGTATTAAAATGTTACAAGTAGCTTTATCAGGTTGCACTCCAGTTTCTTGCATTTTGCTCAAAATTTCTAGAACGGCTTTGAATTTACCTAAAACAAATGAAAAAAAAAAGTTAGAATGTAGAAAATACTAAGACTACTCTTCCAAGTCAATAAAGGATAACTGCAAGAAGGGCAACAAGAAAACCCTCAAAAATGAGGATTGACACACATTGAGAACCTAGGAATAAATCATGATCAACAATTCAATTTGAAGACAAGGCTTTACCAATTTGATTTTTTTTTTTTTCTGAGAAGAGGTAAGTATTGATTCATTAAGAAAAAGAGAAAAAGACCCATGTACAACTAGAGGCTATGGGAATACAAACAAACATTAGACCACTATCCATTTGTCATTACAAAAAGGTTTTCAAAATGAAAGAGAGAACTAAGGGGAACATTATTTCTTGATAGATGTGCAGATGACCGAGACAGCAGCTTCCCAACTTTTTTTTTGCCACACTTCCTCTTCTTGACAGCCTTTACTTCGAAAGAGCCTTGAGTTTCTTTCCTGCCAAATCGACCAGAAAACTGCTCCTGGGACCATTTTCCATAGAGTTTTCCCTCTCTTACTCAGACCATGTGTCTACCTGCCTTTTACAAAAGCTTCCACTGATGCAGGGCAGTAACTTTTAATGCTGAAAATTCTAAAGATTTTTTGTGTTTTATGAATGCGAAAATTCTAAAGATTTTCACCCATATGTTGTATGTAAAACTAAAATGTAGCAACAGGTGGTCATCTGACTCTTCTACTCCATTACATAACACACAAACAGGTGAGTCAATCACCATTCTCCTCCTGATCAGGTTGTCTTTTGCAAGTATCTTGTTCAGATAGGCAGACCAAACAAAGAAAGCCACCTTTGAAGGGATAAACTTACTCCAGATTACATGCCAAGGGAAATCCTGCACATCCTCTTGGGTCAATTTATTATAAAAAGATTTTACTATGAACCCTTTCAATCTTCTGACCGCACCCTTCTGTCCTCTGAATTAAAATTGGCTTTACCAATTTGAATTTGTCATACTGGCTAGGTTTAGGTACTCGTAGCCATGAGATAAAACCCCCAACTACAACCTCCCCCCCCCCAGTGGCATGGGGAACCAGATGTTTCTTTTGGACTGAGATGCAATTGGGTTGCACAAGCATCCATCCCTAGAGAAAACCACCTCCATCCGGGATGCTATGCACTAGCATATTGAAACCAGTAGCAGAAGAAAAGAAAGCTAATCAGAAAAGCATAGCAAGAAGAGCAATAGATCTCTACAAAAACCTAGGATTTTTTGGTAGCTCATGCACTGCACTAGGTAAAGAGGTGTAACTCTCCTTTCTATGGATAGAGGCAGTCGTATTTGGGAGTGCAATTGGAGGAAGGGATGGTATTAAAATTTTAGAAGTGTTCATGTTCCATTTAAGGTGTCATAGGCTCATAGCTAAGCATGTTACAAGAGAACAAGAGTTGCACTTTTAACCACCTTTATTTAAAAAAGAACCAGAACTTCCACAACTTTTATTTGGTAGGAAATACTGAGAAAAAATATCATCATCCAAGCCTTATCCCAACATCAAGAACATTAGGTTAAATTAATGGTGAATGGTTAGGCCTTCTTTGTATAAACTTATCCACTATCCGAATTACATTAGTGTACAATTTGGCCAACATATCTAATTAGGCCCTACCAGGTTTAAGCAACTGTTTGATGTTGATGGCTAATATTTTTCCACTTACAAGGAATAAAAGGTTCAATACACAATGCCAAGATTTGGCACTGATTTGTGTTTAACAAAACAAAAGAGAACAATATGGTAAGTTAATGGCAAGTTTTCCTAGTAGGATGCTGCCCAAGTTCCAGCTCAATGATGAAATACAAGCCAAACATCAGACTTCTCTTCTGGAGAAGGCATGTTCATTAATTCATAGTTGTTTAATTTGTAAGTTCTAGATGCTCTTTTTAAATGTTTTAATATGCTCCATCCCTCATAGGATTGGAACAATTGTTAATATTGACAAGTAGGACTGTAAAGATGAAAGAACACCATAGTAAGAAATATAGTTTGAAGAGACCGCCATTTATTGTCAGCCTTTCCATCAATGGTTATAAATCTTCATGTTATTGATTTTGAAAATAAAACTTCAACCTACAATCCAATTGCTAGAATTTATGCATTCATCAGTAGCAGGAGCTCCAAACAATATATGGCTTGCCTTGAGAAAGGTTCACGAAAAGGAGAGATTGAGAACAAACAGATCCATAATCTAAAATCTAAATGTCGAGCACAATAAACTTAAAAAAAAATAGTAACAAAGTTGACCGGTTAAAAGTCTTTAAATTTCATCAAACTATTACATTAGATTACCACTGTGGAAATAGAAATAGAGACCTTTTCTAGATAGGATCCCAACACAAACCATCTCTAACAATCTTCAAAAGAACCGTACCACCACTATGCAAGGATTAGATTAATGAAATAAAAAACCTATTTAGATTTGGGTAGGGTTTTGTTATTCAACTTCGCTTTACCATGTAACACTAGTAAGTATGCATGTGCTTTGCACGTGGCAACTTTTGTGATGATGATGATGATGATGATGATGATGATGATGATGATGATGGTGATGTTAGTAAATAATATGCTTCCAAACTTTTTTATATTCTATATCTATAAAAAGTATTCTTATTTTTCACACTGATGAATATACGATATTAGAGATGTGCCCAAATGTTTTCTACAATCTTTTTTGTATTTTTTATACTTCTGTGTGTTTTCATCTTTTTTTTTTATTTTTATTATTATTTAACTATGACATCAAAAGTTGACACATTTTGACCCAAAAGGTTGAATTGTTGACTCTCCGCCAAATAAGTAAACAACTCCACTTTTGGGTTAGTTTTAAATTTGTGTTTTATTTCTATCACCAATAAAACAATTATTCTTTGTCATACTTATTTTTCTTTAATATGGTTAAATAATATAGGATTCAATGAAATAATGAGAGTTAATACCCTAATTATAAGACTTAATGAGAAGGAATTGAATGAGGAGAAATGTAGTAGTTCAAATTACATTTTGTTCCCTCACAATTAGAGTATAAAATTCAAAAATAGGGGTATTCTAGTCAACAATAAGATTAGTGAATGTAAATAGGAGTTAATACCTTAAATGTAAGACTTAATGAGAGGGATTTGAATGAGGAGAAAAGTGGTTATTCAAATTACATTTCTGTCCTTACAATTAGAGAGGGACCAAATTAAAAAATTGAGGTATTTTAGTCAAACAAAAGTTTTTCACTCTCATTCACACTTTTAATAGTAGTATAGATATAGATGGGGTCTTAAATTTTCTATTCATAAATGTTGTTCATTTGGTTTATTGTCTCAATTAAAGCTTTTTTTATTAAATACAAACTTACCTCATGATACCTAAAGATCAAGGGGCAAATCTTGTCCAATGAAAATTCCAGAAAATAAGACCCATTCACACTTTTACAAGTAGTATAGATATTCAGAACACAATCTTCACTATACAATGCAATGGGCCTATTCATGGTAAATTTACATTTACATTCTAGCTTCATGTCAGGAAAAGGAACCTAGAAAAAATGATCTCAAAGAAAATAAGAGGCAATGTCTAAAAAGATGTATAATTTCTGAACAGAAATTATATGGTAAACATGGATTTTGAAGCATCAAAAAACAATTCAGTTGATTGTATGGATAATGGAACAATATTAAAGGAAAAAGAATTTTACTATTTACCAAAAATATAGACATATGCAACAAAACAACCAGAGAAACCAAAAACAGGATACAATTAAAAAAGAGTATATGTGTAGACTGACCAATTCCAGCAAGATACTCCATTAAGACTGTATATGTGTAACAATTCGGAGAGCATCCTGATTCAAGCATTTCCTTGTAAACCTCAGTAGCCTCCTTAGGTCTATTACTATCAAAAAGAATCTTCATAAATGCAGTATAAGAAACAACTGTTGGATGGCAACCCTTAAATTTCATTTCTTCCCACATCTTCAGTGACCCCTCAATATCCCCACTTTTAGAAAGCCAATGCAATAGTGACGTATATGTCACTGTGTCAATCTTTATACCCTTCTCCTGCATCTTCTGAAATACATACATCATTGATGTAATTCTCCCAGCTTCTCCAAAGATATCCAGCATTGTGGTGTAAGTGAACTGGTCATGCTTAAACCCTTTTAAATGGGAAGTCCAATTGAAAAATAGCCAAGCTTTCTCCATTGGTGGATGAGTCTTTAGAACCTGGTTGATTGTGTAAGAATCCCATTTCACCGGAAGTTTTCCCAACTGTTCTTGAGCAGAATCCCATGTTGAATACCTCAATATATTCGATATGCTTCCAATAGTATCCCTCATGTATACTTTGGAGACACTTTCTACCAACTTGGCACAAGGTTTGATAGATTTCCTGATCTTTTTCTTGATCGTTCTAACACATTTCCTATGTTTGAACTGATGAAGAAAATGTACACCCTTACCAAAGTTGAAGCGACCATAAACACAAATTTGGCAAAGTTGCATATAGTTTCTGATAAATCCATTGATGCCATAAGTACTTAACATAAATGATTATCAGAATGCCGGCTTTCTTGTCTGGAAATCAGTTAAAAGCTATGGCCTTCTTGTTATCCTTGAAGGAATTCACATGCAATCTGGAATCTTGAAGCCCTTGCTTGAGTGCAGCTAGGATTCAACCAGCCAAAATTGGAAAACTAGAAGATAACACCGCATCAGACTAAATCAGATCAAACGGCAGTATAGAAACGAACAATAATCGCATATAGAAAAGAATTTGGAATATTCAAAAAAAAATAAACCAAAATTTTATAGAAAAGAAAAGAAACAAAATTTAGAATTTTTCCTTTGAAAAAACTAACAAATAAGTGAATTCAGAGTTATTCAATTTTGCATTGCCAAGGGAGAAAGAGTGGCAAGAGGTTCTCAATTATTGTCCTGAATGCACCCTTCCAACTGTTGGAATTAGAATATCTGGTTATCCCAACAGCTTCAAGGGGGTGTTCCCCAATATGCATGTTTTTGTTTTAGCACGTCAGAAAACTTAAAGGTGACAGCTGTTTTTGACATGGCAGTTATAAAGGTGCATACTGTACAATTACAATAAGAAGAAGAAGAGGATGATGATGAAGAAAAAGGAATCCAGCAAGGCATTTCAGCGAACAGTATGTACACATATGAGTCAGCAGCTTATTTACCCAGCTGTGGGAGGTCGAGAGGAGTTAGTTTACTACGCAAGCTGAGGTTGTGGAGGAGACGGCCGAAAGTAATATTTCCGTGTGAAGTAATTGAAATTTGTTCCGGCAATGAATTCTTGTATAACCTTGGCGATGTGGCACAGCTCAAACCCTGGTTTTTGTCTTATAATTAGGATTTAGGAAAGCATGAATAGGCAGTCCTCCGCCACTCCACCCAAGGCCAAGGAGAAGGATTGCTGCGTCACCCTGGTCTTTTAATTATTATTTGTTTGTGGCTTCAATTCAACGCTTGCAAGTGAATCAGAGAAATGGAAAAGAGTTTTCCAGATTGGGTTGGCAGTTCGCTGCGCGGGTTTCCTAATTTCTCGAATAGAGAATCTTTATTTGAGAATATCTCTACATTCATGTACTTTTATTTCAGGGGAGATATTAGGTTGCGAGAGGTGTTGGGACGGTGTGAGTACGGATTTGCCCTGACCGAAGTCGATCTTTTCAGTTCCTAATAATAACCACGTGGATGGATGTCGTGGCTAATCAGAAGTTCAGACCCGACCATCAAATGGGAACGTGACTGTTTCACTTCCTCTGTTTATTATTGTGGTTTGCATGCAATCCGATGGTTTGTGGGTTTGTGGTAGTGGTGTAATTGTGTAAATAGGTCGGCATGGGGTTTCAGGTCCATCGGCGGCACGGCCGTGTTGCCTATGGCTCATGTGTCAGTCTGGCCCAACACATGAGTTGGGCCCAACACATGGGAAAAATAATTGAAGGATAAATCATAATTAATAAAAGTGGGAATATTATTTATCAAAATTTATGGGTGAGTTTTGATTGATCAAAACTCTTTTCATACCATATGTGAGGGTCAAAAAAATGGTTTACTTGGGTTGGAATTGGAGTCGCTATCCATCAAATAAATGAAAAGGAGGTTATAAGACCTCTGGGATTTATATCGGAAAATGTTTTTTATTTCTTAGTGACTTAAAAGCTCAGGGCACCCACTGACCAATCCCTCTCCCGAATTCAATAAGTGGAGCCCACATGAAAATCCAAACGAGCACAAATACAAAGTGAATATTTAATCCAACAAAAACATGGTAACTACTACGGTGTGTGGAAAGAAACTATCTTCTCAATATGTGAATTAGAGTGAAAGATAAACAAAACCAGATTTAACAGATCTATTACTCTAAGCATATATTATCAGACCGAATGGAACTAAATGTTATGATACATAAAACTTAAACAAACTAAGGATTTTCATAAAAACAGAAATAAGAAATTGACTTATGCAAATCAACCCCTGACTATAACAAAGAAATTTAACACCATAAGAAGAATTAATCTGAGCAATGAGCATCCAACAATCACATAGACCAATCAATACCGGAGAGAAGATTAATATCAGAGGAAAAGAAGAGGAAAAAGAAGAAAAAAAAAAAAGAAAATAGTGGCAGAGTCAGAAGGGAAAGAAACACTATAGAAGTTGGTTTCACCACCTCCATCGGCCTTCTTCCCTTTCCTCTACCAGGACCAATGCAAGAGAAATAGACTAGAAACCAACTAAACAAAAAAGAAAACTAATTATAGGAGAGGAGGGGAAATACCTGTTGTGTCTAAACCCAAAGTCGACTAACAGAATTGAGAAAGAACTTCTACTGCTGCTGTTGTAAGTCACTTAGCTTTGAGCTTCACTAGGCCTGACCCAAAATGTTGATGAATGCAGAGAGGAGTAGGAGAATGGACTTCACCTAGTAATCGAGGGCAGGATCTCAGGTGACTGTGGTTCGGTTAACACCACTAGCTATCAATGCAAAAAACGGAAGGGGTCCAACTTGCTTCGATCTCAGATACTTCGTCTTTCAGCAAACACGGCTCCGGTATCTGAGCAATCTATGTTATTGGGAACAACCAGTAATGGAGGGTCTGTTGGCTTGTCTAACGAGATTACTGCTGATGCTACGTCTAGTTCCTGTCCAAACGGGAAATCTGGAATGGAGAAGGAGCCAGGAGATGATGATAACAAGGAAACAAAGAGGATTAGTGAGGTTGGGATCAATGGTTTTATCAAGAAATATGATGGATCGAACGTGAACAGGGGAGTTCTACCATTGCAACTCCCAACTGAGAGGGTGATGAATAGTAGACTTATGATGAAACAAGGGAGAGAGTGAGAGAGAAAGAAATGAGAGGGAGAAAGTGAGAGAGGCCAGAGGAAAGAAAGAGTTACCCCACTGTTGGTTCAATTCAGTCGCAAGGAAGACTAAGTGAACAGTGTAAACACAATAGATTTTGGGAAAGAGAAATGGGAGGAGAGGATGCGGAAATGCCGAAGAAAAAATGTGAGGGAGAATGAAGGGGGTGCCACTGTTGAGTTCGAATCTGCTGCTGCAACACTTGCAGCGACGGTGATGAAAACAAGAGAAGATGAGGGAAATGCCGGGGAGGAGGAGGAGGAGGAGGAAGAAGAAGAAGAAGAAGAAATAGAGGGGAAGAGAGAGAGAACAGACGAAGACCTACTATTGGTTCGTCGCCGCTATCGAGAGGAAGGGGTGAGTGCACAGTGTCAAACAGTGTATTCCAATGGATCTGAGAAAAAGAAGAAGAAGAAGAAGAAGATGTTAAATAGTGTATGCCCTTAGCTCCAATCAGATTGATGTATAAATACATTTATTGTAAATAAATAAAAGTACATTATTGTCTCATGTTGATATTGGTATGTTTCTATAAAATTACCCCTTAAACTGGATACTTATGAGACTCGTGTTAGTTTAAAATGTTCTCAACTGTTGAATAGACGACTTGGGGAGTTTATCCTACCAAGGCTAACATTGATGTGCTATCAAAGAAGTTGGGGTAGCTTGTCTCAATTGCTAAGGTTACAATCAAATCACATGCAGTGTGTGTTTGGTTCAAACACTGAATCCGAACCATTTTACAGTTATTCCCTAGACCTTGGAGATTGATGGGTAAAACTGGAAAGTTATATAACCCCTAAACTTGATTATGGTACTGCATTAGGTGTTGGATTGGGTTGTCTTTGATGTGCCAATAAATGAGATCCATTGAAGGTCAAAACATGGGTATGTTGGGGTAGTTTGAGAATTCACTTAAGTGGGTGATCATAGTGATAGGATCGGCCCCTTTGTCGGACAAAGTGAATGATAGGCTTTACACTCTCTCTAGTGGAAAACTAAACTGTCGACTGTGGATTTCAACTGTGTTTGAGATTTGGTTTTGCAAAATATATTTATATGATAAATATAAATTATGTTTTATGAAAAATGTTTACAAAAGGTTTTCATTCTCGGGATCCATCTGAGCAGAGAGTGTGACACTACACCTTGCAGCCAGGGGAGAGGTCATTCCTTATCGGGTAGTGTTTAATCATTATAGGACGAGAGGTTAAGTGTAAGAGACCATTACAGGGTTGATTACCTGATGGGCTTTATCTTACTTAAATCTATTATCCTTGAGTCTTCATAAGATGGCTAAATTCAATTATCATTTTAGTGTAAAATGTTTGGCCCGTTTTGAGCCTATAGCGATGTGCTCAGGGGTTCACTATGTTTAGCAGTGAATTTGGCCAGGCGTTTTCGCAAAGGTTGGGCTGGACCCATGTGGATTTATGTGAGGTCATTGTGGGGTCCCACACCATACAAATGAGGCATAAGTTGGCTATGCAACACTCTTGGGTCATAAGCCTTATAGATGATGGGCCTAAGGCCCATAATTAATATAATTAATTAAGATGTCACATGACAACTTTGGGTGATTTCTGGGTTTGGAAATGGGTATGGAGCATCCATCCTCTTAAGAGGAGAAGTACTTCATAAAGAAATAAAAGAAGAGGTCAAACCGATTAAGAACTCTCTCTCTATTCTACTATATCTTCTTCTTTTGTCTTCCAAGAAACCATAATTCGACCACAACTATTTTGGGACTGATATAGATCAGTTTTCTTCTGATTTTTGCAAGAAAAATTCAAACAAATTTCATTCTCACCTCCCTAATTCGATCCAAGCAGTTGGATTGCAGTTTTGCTGAAAACTACGTTGTTGAACCGACTTCAAGAATATGCTGCGCCATCTTTAGTGGAGGTTGGTTTTATGACTGATTTGGGCATGAACTTTTCACCTTGGGATCTATGTTTGTGGTAACCGTATCAGGTTTGCATCTCCCTATTTAGTTGGATTCAAATATAGTTTGGTTCAGTGCAAGACCGGTCTTGAAAAATGTAGTTTTTCGAAACATAGGGAATTCGATTCCCGAATGATTAGAATTTTTTTTAAATTTTGGCCAGCCATATGATGGATCCTAACCCTTCCTTTAGTGGTATCTGTTAGACAGTGTATGCCCATAGCTCCAATCGGCATGATTTACATTATGACATTTATTGTAAATGAATAAAGTACATATTTGATTCATGTTATTGTGGTGTTTTTCTGTGTAATACCCTTAAACTGGAGACATATGAGACTCGTGTTAGTTTAGAAACTTCACAGCCGTTGGATAGATATGGGGAGATTTATCCTACCAAGGTTGATACCGATGTGCTACCAAGTTGGTTGGGGTGGTTTGTCTCAGCTACCAGGGTGAGACCCGAGGCACATGTAGTGTGGGTTTTCTTAAAACCCTGAACTGAACCAAATTCCAGTATTGTCCTGAACCTTGGAGATAGATGGGCAAAACTAGAATGTTACACCTAACCCCTAGACTCGATTATGGTACTGCACTAGGTGTCAGATTGGGCTATCTTTGATATGCCAAATAGTGAGATCCTTAGAGGGGGTCAAAACCTACGTATGTTGGGACAGTCCGAGAATTCATCTTAGTGGGTGATCATAGTAATATGATCAGCCCCTTTGTTGGACAAAGTGAATGATCGGGAAAATGCATTATCTCTGATGGAAACCTAAACTATCGGCATTGGATTTCAAATGTATTTGAAATTTAGTTTTGCAAAATATATTTATATATAGATATACTTATATATTGTGGTTTCACAAATTGTTTGCAAAATGTTTTAATTCCTGGGATCCATGTGAGTAGAGAGTGCAGCATTGTACCTTGTAGTCGAGGGAGAGGTCCTCTCTTGTCGAGCAGTGTTTGATCATTAAGGGCTGAGAGGTTAAGTGTAAGACCATTGAGGGCTATACCTAATGGGCTAATCTTACATCTGCCCACAATCCTTGGGCCTTCATAAGATGGCTGGACCCAAGGACCATTTAATGTAAATGTTGGGCCCATTAAGAGCCCATAGTGATGGACTCAAGGGTTCATTGTATTCAACAATGAATTCAGCCAGGCCTTGTAATAGAGGCTAGGTTGAACCCATGTGGCTTATGTGTAGATCAATGTTAGGGTCCCATGCCATTTAAAGAGAGTCGATTTAGCCAACAATAAAAAGAAGTGAGCCTGAAAGCTTAATGGGCCTAAAAGCCCATTTCGTATTGGGTTAATTAGATTAATTAAATAGGGGCAGATCTGGGTTTGGATCAGTAGATAAGGATAAGAGAATAACTCTTATCCATTTAAAGAGTCCAGATCAAATAAATATTTGGATAAGGGAACTCCTAATTTGATTAGGAATAAGCTGATCTTTATCTGTAGATAAGATAAACAATTATCCTTATCACTTAAAGAGTCCATATCCAAATAAAGATTTGGATCAGGAAGACAACTCAGTTTGACTGTTTCTACCTTCAGTTCTTTTTCATCCTATTCTTGCCGCCCTACCCTATTTGATTTTCAATTCTTGGATCTAATCAAGATTTGATCTTGATATTGTTTCTTGCTAGAAGAAACAATTCTGAAGTTGTGCTCACTTCTCATTCAATTCTTGCTAAAGAATCAAAGGTTCTTGGTGAAGAACTACCTGTTGATCATGCCTCATCCTTAGTTGTGTCATCTTCAATGGAGGGAGGATTTAGTATACTCTTTGGGTGTGATCATCTACATTGGGAGGAGCATTCTTGTGTGGATTCTGTATCAGGTATATCCCTCCCTAATTTTGGTTTCAGATTTGGTCTGATTTGGTTATAAGAACGTGTTAGACAGTTTTGTATGCCCTTAGCTTCAATCAAAATTGATGTACTTTATGAGTTTATTGTAAATGAATAAAAGTGCATATTTGATTCATGTTCCCTTGGTATGTTTCTGTTTAATACCCTTAAACTAGACACTTATTGAGACTCGTGTTAGTTACAAAGTTCACAGCCAGTGGGTCAGTCTGGGGAGACCTATCCTAACAAGGCTGACACTGTGGTGCCATCAAGTCGGTTGAGGTGGCTTGTCTCAGCTACCGGGGTGAGACCCCAGACACATACAGTGTGGGATTAATTGAATCTTTGAACTGGACCAGATTTCTAGTATTGCCCTGGACTTTGGAGATTGATGGGCAAAACTGGAAAGTTACACCCGACCCCTAGACTCGATTATGATACTGCACTAGGTGTCGGATCGGGGTGTCTTTGATGTACCAATCAGTGAGATCCTTAGCGGGGGTCAAAACCTGGGTATGTTGGGACAATCCGAGAATTCATCTGAGTGGGTGATCATAGTGACAGGATCAGCCCCTTTGTCGGACAAAGGTAATGATCGGGGATGCGCTCTCACTGTTGGAAACCAAGACTGCCGGCAGCCGATTTCAACCGTTGAGATTTGTTTTGCAAAGATAAAAGTATATATATTGTGGTTTCTAAAATGTTTGCAAAAGGTTTTAATTCCCGGGATTCATATAAGTGGAGAGTGCAACACTGTTCCTTGCAGCCGAGGGAGAGGTCCTCTCTTGTTCGGCAGTGTATGATCATTAAGGGCTAAGATGTTAAGTGTAAGACCATTGAGGATAATACCTGATGGGCTAATCTTGCATCTGTCCACAGTCCCTGGGTGTTACAAGGTGGCTTGGCCCAGGGACCACTTAGAGTAAGTGTTGGGCCCATAGAGCCCATTCAATGGATTTCAGGGGGTGCACTGTCTTTAACAGTGTATTCGACAAGGCCTTGTAACAAAGGCTGGGCCGAACCCATGTGGCTGATGTGTAGATCAATGCTTGGATCCCACGCCATACAAAGTAGTCCAACTGGGCAGCAGTTAGGAAGGTTGAGTGAGCACATAAGTTTAATGGGCCTAAAGCCCATTTCGAACTGGGCTATTTATTTAGTTAATTAAAGGGGCGAATTCTGAGATGGATTAGTAGATAGGATAGGGTTTTAATCCTATCCACTCAGAGAGTTTAGATCTGAATGTGATTCAGATCTAGAAACCTCCTAATGGGATTAGGAGAAAGCTAATCTAATATGCAGATAAGATAAGGGTTTATACTTATCACTAAAGAGAAGGCTGATCCAAATATGATTTGGATAATCAGCTCCTAATGGGATTAGGAGCTGATCTTTTAAGTTAACAAAAAAGAAGGAGGGGGCGACAGCCTTTGGGAGAGATACATCAGATCCTCTTTAGTGCTGAAATCAAGAAGAGAGAATTCTGCAGCCTGTGAATACTCTCTTGCCGCCTCCCTGTTCTTGTCGCCCTGTTTGCCAGTTCGATCTCCAGTTGTGGGAGAAGTCAAGATTGGATCTTGACATCAGTTCTTTGAGAAAGGATTGAGAAAGAAGCTGTGCTCACGTACCATTCTACTGATTCTTACGAAGGACAGAGTTCTTGGGGAAGAACACTACTGATTCTGCTCCATCCTGCACTGCGCCATCTTTAGTGGGAGCAGTTTTTGGATCCTTCCTTGGGCATGAACACCTTCGTTGGGAGATGTTACTTCTCCATATCAGGTATAATTCTCTCCTATTCCTTTTGGTTTCAGATCTAGTTCAGTTTAAGGTTAAAGAATGATCTTTGAAAATATGATTTTCTAAATAGGGAATGTGATTCCCAGTTGAAGGGAGAGAAAAATTTTTGAAATTCGCCCCTTATTCCGCAATCTTTGGGCATCCATGGGATGGATCTCTCATCTCTTCACATAACCCCACCACCTTTCTGTGAAAGATCACATCCACTCATCATATGAGTTTTCCCTTTGGCCTCTGTCAGACAAGGTTCAGAGCCATTTTTAGGTAAACCTTTCTGTCCAGTGAGTGCTTACCCATCATATTCATGAACGCCAAGGTACCGTGAGAGAGTTCCCATTTTCTGGTGAAGCCCCTCCCACATCGGTCTATGATGCCCCTATCATCTTATGAAACACTTAGACAAGCCCAACAGCAAATGGATAGCCCATTTTCTGGTGCGTTTCCTCATTATTGAAGGACCCATCCTCATGATAATGATGGAAAGCCTTTAGAGAGTTCATCATATGAATCTCTCTATCACATGCACTTATATTAGTTGGAGGGAACAGTTATTACGCCGTAGTTTGATTTAGGTCAAACCAAAGTGGCTCCCACTAACTTTCATAAAGTCAGATTTCGGTGGGCCTTAATCGGCTAGGGTTCTGCACGTAACCTCTTGATGAGGTGTGGCCCACCACCGAGGGAGGTCATCCAATGACCAAAAGGGACACCATGGCAATGATGTGCATTCAGCCATGGTGTGCGCAAGAGCCACTGTCGAATGAGCATGGGCCAAGCACTTATGGCCCATGTACGCAGCACATCACACATCCAAACATCTCATGTAGGGATAAATTGATCCAATCAATTAATCATCTGTAAGGCCCATTGGAAGCCCATTTTAAATCCATAATGTTAACCATTAATATTATTTAGGTATATGGGCTAAATTAGGGTTACCCAGTTCGGCCCATATAGCTTTATCCTTTGAAGTGGGCTTTTGGCAGTTTTAACTATTTAAAACCGGGCCTTTACAGGTTGGGCCGAATTAACCATTTAATTAAATATCAATCCTCAGGCCCATTGGTGGGAAAATTAGGGCTAACTTTCAGACTTGATTAAACCCTAGATTTGGTCCAAACAGTTTGAACCAATCTTGGTTCGAATTCGTTTGATCTTTAATTCAAGAAAATAATATGAAATTCAAGAACTGTTAAAAGAAAATCAAGAATCAGTTAAACAGGGCTGTTCGCACAATCCATCTTGCAAAATAAAGGTTAGATCACAATTTGTAGTTTCATAAACTGCAAATCGCAGATAACGAAAGTTCCATCTGTGAAATCTCCTTCTCTGCGAAATCTCCCTTTTTGTGCTGCCATCTTCGATCCAAAATAAAAATAAATAGAAATCTTATTTCTATTAATGATTACATCAGATCGAATACCTATACATTGAGTCTAAAAAAAAAAAAATTATTTATAGACCAAATGTAATAAATAAATCAAGAAACTGTAAATCTTGCAGTTTTCCCTACGCAAACCAAGAATTCGATCTCCTCTTGTACGAACAACCCATAAATCAAGAAAATCATAGAGAACTATTCTAAAAAATAATCAGATTTATATAAAATTAATTTCAGATTATTTGCCCATTAATTTTGGGAACAAATTTCCCAAAACCCATATCTGTGCAAATTGGGTAGAATGCCTTCTGCCCATTTGCGCAGGTTCAGATCTGAAACAAAATGGTTCAAGATTTGAACCATGGCTCTGATACCATTGAAGGGATAGGATATCCATCACATGGACACCCAAAGATTGCAGAATAAGGGGGCAAATTTCTAAAATTTTTCTCTCCCTTCAATTGGGAATCCAATTCCCTATTTAGAAAATCATATTTTCAATGATCATTCTTGAACCATAAACTGAATCAGATCTGAACCAAAAGAAGTAGGGAGGGATAATACCTGAGACGGAGAAACAGTATCTCCCAATGGAGGCGTTCACGCCCAAGGAAAGATCCAAAATCTGCTCCCACTGAAGATGACGCAGTGTAGGGTGGAGCAGAATCAACAGTGTTCTTCCAAAAGAACTTGACCATTCGCAAGAATCAACTGGATGGCTTGTGAATACAATTCCAACTCTGAACTGGATATCGAACGAATTCGTAGGGTGCAGAATTCTCTCTTCTTGTGATCTCAGCTCTGAAGACAAGAGTGTGTTGGTTGCATGTCTAAAGGCTGCCGCCCCCTCATCCTTTTATAATCTTAAAGGATCAGCTCCTAATCCCATTAGGAGTTGTTAATCCAAATCATATTTGTATAAGAAGTCTCTTTAAGTGATAAGGAATAACCATTACCTTATCTGCAGATCAGATCAACCATCTCCTAATCTAATCAGGAGGCTCCAGATCTAAATCTTATTTAGATCTTGGACTCTCTAAGTGGATAGGGTATGGGCCCAATCCTATCAGCTGATTCATCTCAGAATTTGCCCCTTTAAATGACTAATCAAATTAGCCCAGTTTGAATGGGCTTAAGGCTCATTTAAGGTTATGTATTCACTTAGTCTTCCAAACTGCTACCAGTTGGGCTTCCTTGTATGGCGTGGGACCCAAACATTGATCTACACATCAGCCACATGGGTTCAGCCCAGCCTTTGTTACAAGGCCTGGCCGAATACACTGTTATGGATAGTGCACCCCCTGAAAACCATCTCATGGTCTCTATGGGCCCAACATTTACGCTAAGTGGTCCCTGGGCCAAGCCACCTTGTAACACCTAAGGACTGTGGGCAAATGCAAGATTAGCCCATCAGGTATTATCCTCAATGGTCTTACACTTAACCTCTCAGCCCATAATGATCATACACTGCCCGACAAGAGATGACCTCTCCCTCGACTGCAAGGAACAGTGTTGCACTCTCTGCTTATATGGATCCCGGGAATTAAAAACCTTTTGCAAACCTTTTCGAAACCATAATATATATACTTTTATATATTTTGCAAAACAAATCTCAACGATTAAAATCGGATGCCGCAGTCTTGGTTTCCATCAGTGAGAGTGCATCCCCGATCATTACTTTTATCCGACAAAGGGGCTAATTTTGTCACTATGATCACCCACTCAGATGAATTCTCAGACTGTCCCAACATATCCAAGTTTTGACCCCCGCTAAGAATCTCACTGATTGGTATATCAAAGATAGCCCAATCCGACACCTAGTGCAGTATCATAATCGAGTCTAGGGGTCGGGTGTAAATTTCCAGTTTTGCCCATCAATTTCCAAGGTCCAGGGCAATACTAAAAATTTGGTTCAGTTCATAGGTTCAATTAATCCTACACTGTATGTGCCTAGAATCTCACCCTGGCAGTTGAGACAGGCCACCCCAACTGACTTGGTGGCACCACGGTGTCAGCCTTGTCAGGATTGGTTTCCCCAGATCGACTCACTGGCTGTAAACATTCTAAACTAACACGAGTCTCATTAAGTGTCCAGTTTAAAAGTATTACATAGAAACATACCAAGGGAACATGAATCAAATATGCACTTCTATTCATTTACAATAAACTCATAAATTACATCATCTTGATTGAAGCTAAGGGCATACAAAACTGTCTAACAGGAGCATCCATCCTTTTAAGAGGATAAGACTTATCTCTTAATAAAGTTCAGATCCAAATTAGATTTGGATAATTTCCCAATTTGATTAGGAGAAGTGCTCCATAAAGAGATAAAGGAAGAAGGGGGTGAATTGATCAAGAACTCTCTCTATTCTGCTCTATCTTCTTCTTTTGTCTCCCAAGAAACCCTAGTTCGACAACAACTATTTTGGGACTGATATAGATAAGTTTTCTTCTAATTTTTGCAAGAAAAAATCAGAGGAATTTCGTGCTCACATCCCCAATTCAATCCAATCAATTGGATTGCAGTTTTGCTAAAAATTGCGTTGTTGAACCGACTTCAAGAATATGGTGCACCATCTTCAGTAGAGGCTGGTTTTAGGACTGATTTGGGCATGAACTTCCATCTTGGGATCTGCATTTATGGTATCCATATCAAGTATACATCTCCCTATTTGGTTGATTTCAAATCTAGTCCGGTTTTGTGTAAGACTGATCCTAAAAAATGTAGTTTTTCGAAACATAGGGAACTCAATTTCCCGAAAGGATTATGAAATTTTTGAAATTTCAGCTACCCATCTAGCATGGTTTGGCCATCCATATGATGGATCCTAACCCTTCTTTCAGGAGAAGAAGAAGAAGAAGAAGTAAACTATAAGAAAGAGAGAGAGAGAGAGAGAGAGAGAGAGAGAGAGGCCGAAGGTGGGTCAAATCTAGCGCCGCTACTATACTTTTGGGTTTGGAGAGGGGGAGACGATGAAGAGTCCATTTGTCTCAACTGAGAGTTTATGTGTAGTTTATAGGTTGTTAGAGGGCAATTTTGTAATTTTAGGGAAGTACATAGGCATTTTAGTAATTATGGGAAAAATGTGGAGGGCTGAGATGGGTCTAACCACAAAGAGTGGGTTTGTGTGTGTGGACCTACGAGATTGACTGAAATGGAATCTATTTAGATGGATGGATGAATGAGGGTATTTTTGGCTGAAATTTCACAAGGTGGGGGTTTTGGACATTTTGAGTTGATCGGTGGGGTTGGATTGGGTGGAATGGACCCAGATTGGGTATATTTAGAAAGGGTTTGATTTGATTAATTTGGAGCATGAAAATGAAATCTTTATGTGATCAAAGGGCAAACAAGGTTTGTTTTGGATGAAAATTCACAATGTAGGGTTTTGGGGTAGTCTGAGGTAGATTAAGCCAAATGGGCTTGGATCGGATGAATTTGGAATCCAGTCAACCTAGAGCCTTGAAACAGAATCTTTGTGTAAAGGAAGGACAAACGAGGGTATTTTTGGTGAAGATTTGCAGGGTGCAGCTTCTGAGGATTTTGAAGTGATTGGCAGGTTAGATTGGGCCACTTAGGCCCGGATCGGCTGGATTTGGAATTTGGTCAATCCAGAGCCTTGAAACGGAATCATTGTGTGATGAAAGGGCAAATGAGGGTATTTTGAGCTGAAATTTTACAGGTGGGTATTTGAAGGTGTATGGGATTTGATGATGCTGTCTTGTCAATTCAGGGGGGCCAAGATCATAAAAATTTGGGTCAATAGGATGTTACGGAATGAAATCTTGGTTTGATGGAATGACAAATGAGGAAATCTAGGGTGAAATTTCATGGGTAGGTGTTTTTACGTATTCCGGGTTTTATGATAATCAATGAATTTACATTTTTGCCTATATTTTCTTGTGTGAGTTTCACCACACATGTTCGTTATTTTAAACTTAACATGGCGAGAATCGACTCTTGCTAGAATCACTATTCTATGAAGTGTCTTTTTTTCACTTCCCACAGCCTTGCTTCCGGAGCCCATTTCTTATCCCATTTGGAATGAGAAACACTTGATAGCTAGTTGCGCCCAAACATATTTCTCATCCTAAGAACCCAAATAATCACCGGATGGCGGATGCCAAACGGGACCTAAGCTTCTGTACTCATCAACAATTTAGGCGATACAGCAGGGCGGTGAAGAATTCGCCAACAATAGCTTAACAAGAGGTAGACCCAAAGCTTCAGCACCCTCAGCGGAGATCAAAGGCAATCTTACAGCTCGATCGGCCATATATAAATTCCCCTTCATGATAGCAGCGTGCAGAAACTTCTTGTCCCAATCGAATCACTCATGCCACAACAGATTTACCATTGCACTACTTGTGACGTTTACAAAAAACGTCACCTGAAGTCTTGTATTTGTGACATTAATTGGTAACGTCATCAAAACCTCACTTTTAGCAACAGTTATGCAAAGCCGTTGCTAAAAGTTCGCATTTTGGACCGGTTTTGAGGCGGGACTCCGTCCGATCGGAAGTGTTATGTATGGATTTGGACGGTCCTAAAATTGATATGAACTCAAACCGGTCTGAACATGACTCATCCATTGAACAAGGCCAAAAGTTTTAGACGAGCCCGCTGGCCTGTTTATTTTCATTTGAAGTTTGAATGTTGAAGGTTTGAAGCGCATAAACTGTCGAAGGCTAGTTCGGCACCTTTGTCGTTCCATCTCAAAGTCTCGTTGGCGGTATTTCGTTTGAAGCTTTGAACGAACTCTGACGGTATTTCCCCCTCTCCGGCTATCTTCCTCTCGCCCTTAACCTGTGCACCTCCCACCTCTCCATCTTTGCACTCCACCATCGTCGTCTCTGCCACAAGTAACTAACACGCCACCAACAGGCTGGCCTCCATCTCTCTTCTGACCACCGGCCCTTGTTTTTGAAATCTAGCCTACATCTCTCTTCCAACCACAAGCGTTGATAAACTCATTATCGCAGTAGGTTGATCACTTGACTCTTTCACTCTTTCCTGGTTTTTGATGAAGCTACGGGCGCCACAAACGGGGCACTGATTTGATGTCGAGAAACCAGAGAGAGGAGGGAGAGAGAGAGAGAGAGAGAGAGAGAGAGAGAGAGAGAGAGAGAGAGAGAGAGAGAGAAGAGAAGAGAAGAGAAAGTGCTCACTAACTTGACTCTTTCACTCTTTCCTGGTTTTTGATGAAGCTACGAGCATCACAAACAAGGCACCGATTTGATGTCGAGAGACCAGAGAGAGAGAGAAAAGAAAGTGGTTGCTTTGTAGGGACGGACTGTCACGGGGATACTTCTACGGCAGAAGAAACCCGTGTGGCGTCCAGGCCAAGGCAGGCTAGGACAAGCCTTTTGTAAGCTTAGTTCTAGGAGTTGCTCGATGATATGGCTCCACCAAGATCAGTAGCAGTGGATCATGACCTCAAGTCGCATGGCCGAGGCATTCGGTTGGCTCTAGCCAGTCCATGGGAGGCGCCTTTTACGTGCTAAAGGGGGATGATCATGATGAGAGGCGACTAGGCGCTGATGAGAAGGATTCCTGTATGCTGATGATGATGGGCACCTATGTGCCACGTTGATAGGCAACCGTTGGGCCGAAACACACTCATGCGCTATGGGCAACGAGATAGCTCATTTAGCTTGGACAAGGGGCTAGCGTGGTGAAGGGTCATACTTGAGTCAGGCCCGTATGCCAAGCCTCCCTTGAGTGTTGATAACGCAGTGCCGGTCCATGCACTGTCCCCATGAGCATGTGTGTGCCCATGAGGAACCCTGGTAGCTATGCTAGCCATTAACTAGGGCTGCCCCGCAAGGGATGAAGGTCTAGGAGTGCCAAGGTTAAGCACCCAAGGAGGTCGACCACCCATCCTCAGAGTACGTTAAGCTTTTGGGGGTCTGCTCGAAGATAACATCACTTTTCCCAAAAATTTTACAAGCGAAAATGACGGTGATGTCCCTTAACGTAAGCCTGCCAAGCATAGGCAAAGCTAAGCCTATGTCAGACCGTGACAGGCTCCCCCACTCAATCCATTGTCATCATCGACAGTGGTCCTTCTGTGAATGAGCGTCTGTGTCCCGCACCATCCACTTGTCTGCTAGTTCCTGGACTCGCCTGGCCAACCCGGGTTTTGCCTATATTGGTGTCCATTTATGAGGACAGAACCATTTCACCATGCCGGCCTACTTGGACTTCACCCCCTGTGATGAGGTTACTCAAACCGCATAATGGCTATGCCATTGAAATGTGTGAGAAGGGCCCTCAAAGAAATTGTGTGTGATGCTTCATGGAGGTCCGCTCCATGTATCATCTTTACCTCAAGGCTCGACCGTCTTCTTGGTAGCTTTTCGGTGGTGCTACCAAACACGTTGTGATAGATCTACTCCTACTGTTGGCAGTGTGTCCTAGGTGTACCCTTTCACCATGCTGGCCTATGGACTTCACCTCGCTGTGTGCGGGTTACTCAAACCTAGTCATGGCTTATGCTCTATTGGCCCTCGAAACTACACTGCACCTCGCTAGTTTGTGCTACATCTTCACTCCGAGGGGCCCCCAACGTGTTGCTGCTGTCTCAAGGAGATCTGACCGCTTTGTGTGCAAGTAGTGGCAACTTTTACCCATGATGTTGCCGAACATGCACTCGCCTTGTGATGTGTTGTTGCTGCTGCAAATGCTCCGCCTATTTGTTGAACTGAGCATGCCCTCTGATGCTTTGCTGGTAGGGCCGCCATACTCCAACGGCTAGTGTACCCACATTCCTATCATTCCAATATTGTGGCTTAAACCGATGACCCATTTGATGCAAAATTGTCACTTCAGTGATATTCATAGACCAACCGTCGACACCAACCAATTTCGGACTCTTGTCCTCGCCTTAGTAGTGCCTCAGACAAAGCTACGGAACAATGACCCATCCGTCATGAAACCAAGATGTAGGCGTACCGCCCACAACTCACTAAAATGAACAACAACTGATGTCCGTGAGGAAGCATGGCACTCCCCACTCAAACCACCACAATATGCCTTCCATGAAAAGGCTCACGCATCTGTCCTCGCATGAGCACAACAACCAATGTGTCCGCCCTCGCAAGGGCGCTGTTTTGGGGTCATTGGAATGGGGACATGAAGAATGGCCTCTTGCCAGGCCTGATGTGATTTTCTTGCTTGAACCCAGGTGGAAGTGCTTAGGGACCACACCCCACAATGTGCTACTTGTTGAGATGACCGCTTCAACTGGCTTTGTGCTAATCTATTGTGATACCAACCGCGACAGCAGTTGACTAGCTCGCTCTGATACCAACTGTCACGGGGATAGTTCTGTAGCAAAAGAAACCCATGTGGCGTCTAGGCCAAGGCAGGCCAGGACAAGCCTTTTATAAGTTTAGGGCTAGGAGTTGCCTGATGAGATGGCTCCACCAAGATCAGTAGCACTGGATCATGACCTCAAGTCGCATGGCCGGGGCACTTGGTTGGCTCTGGCCGGTCCATGGGAGGCGCTCTTATGTGCTAAAAGGGGACGACCATGATGAGAGGCGACTAGGCGCTGATAAGAAGGGACTCCTGTATGCCAATGATGATGGGCACCTGTGTGCCACGTTGATAGGCAACCGCTGGGCCGAAACACACCCGTGCGCTATGGGCAATGGGATAGCTCATTCAGCTTGGGCAAGGGGCTGGAGTGATGAAGGGTCATACTTGAGCCAGGCCCGCATGCCAAACCTCCCTTAAGTGTTGGTAGCGCAGTGCCGGTCCATGCACTGTCTCCATGAGCATGTGTGCGCCCATGAGAAACCCTGATAGCCATGCTAGCCATTAACTAGGGCCGCCCCGCAAGGGATGAAGGTCTAGGAGTGCCAAGGTTAGGCACCCAAGGAGGTCGACCACCCCTCCTCAAAGAGTGCGTTAAGCTTTTGGTGGTCTACCTAAAAATAAATCACTTTTCCCAAAAATCTTATAAGTGAAAATGATGGTGATGTCCCTTAACGTAAGCCTGTCAAGCGTAGGCAAGGCTAAGCCTGTGTCAGACTATGACAAGACGACATGTCATACAATTAATTAAGTACATCGTCTCTTAGCATGCTACGTGGCAACTGGCAAGTGACAAGTGATGCCACCGGCTACGGCTGAGATTTCTCCAAATTTGTAGGGACGGGCGGAGGCATATTATCGGGTGAGGGGCGAAGTTTCTAGCCTTCTAGGATTCATACACGATAGAGGTGTAAATCAGGTCGTGCCGCTCGCGGCCCGACATGGCCCGACAGCCCATGGGTCGTGCCGGGCTCAACACGATGGTCCGTATTGTGCTGGGCCTGGGGTTCAAAGTCCACAGGATGTGCCAGGACGACCTCCAAAATTTTCATCTGAGAGGGTGGCATGGCTCGTGACAGCCTGCGAGCCAACACATCTCGGCTCGCACTTTGCGTAGGCTGCCTGCGGTCCATGCCGTGCCGGCCCTACACAACCCACCTTACACCTCTAGTATGCGGCTTGGAAGGAATGATGCTTTACCAAAACTCTACCAATGAAAAAACGACGCATACGTGTTGAGAGGTTGCTGTATGTTGATTGTTGTTATTTCACCACTGTGGACTCTTACGGAATGTGAATAAGGAAAATATTTTCTAAGGAAAACATTTAATTTGGACCAGATTAGGTCCAATCCAGTCCATTTGCATTTCAATTGGACTGGACTGGATCCGGTTTGTATGAGGTTTAGACCGGATTTGGTCCAGTTCATTTGTAAATGGACCAACTGGACCGGACTGGACCAAATCCGGTCTAATCTGGGAGGTTGGTTTGATGAAAAGACAAGAGGAGGCCGGAAATGGACCTGTGGTTGCTCAATCGTCTTCTAATTTCTCAACGAGTTATATTCCGGTGGCAGCGGGGGGAGGACACCCAAATGGGTGGAACTATGGAGTGAGAGGTATATCGAGATCTCTTGACCAATATTACGAACAAAATTGCCAAGATGGTTAGAAGGGTACTTGGAGTAGACCGGATCGGTTTTGAGAGAAGGCGGGTGGGACGAGTTGGACGTCGAGAAAATAGTACAGGTGGAAAGACCTCGAAGGAGATGTATTGCTAGACGGCCAAGAAGTTCTGTCTTGCTTCACCACCTCGTCATGCTCTCCGATAATGAATCTGCTTTAGCTCGTCTTGCTCTCTGACGAAGACAGGGCTCGAGGAAAGAGAGGGCTCTCTCTGTGAATGGAGGGAGCCTCGGCCGGAACCACTGTCACGACTCATGACCACCACCACCTTCGTCTATGCAAAGACAGGGTTACGGTGAAGACGTTCTGCTTTGTCGTCCATTCGGTTGTCATCTGCCTTTCTGAGCTGGGAATCCATAAAAGGCAAGCTACGTTCACCCTGCGTGAAGACGGAGTCACCGAGTCCACCCTGCTTTCCGTTCACTAAATCTTCGGAGTCCACCTTGCGTGAAGACGATTCCCTTGTGTCGCTGAACTCTACAGGGGATTTGGCGAGAAATCACCAATCGTCGCCGCTTAGCAAGTTGCGTTCCTCTACCTGTCGCAAGGATCAAGTGGATCTCTGGGTCTCTGATTCGGCAAGTGTAAATTGCGATATTTGAGGAAAGATGGATGGAATTTAATGAAGGGGTAAAATTAATATTTCATAGGAGTAGTGGAAGAAAATAATTAAATGGTAAGGGTATAGTTAGTTAACTAACTAAACAATAGAATTAGTTTAAGAAATTTGTCCAAAAGAAAAAAAAAAGAGTATTTTGATAATTTAACGTATTTTCTCATCTAACTTTACGGTGAAGGGTATTTGTGCATCATAATTTTAAAAATCAAACCGAATCAAACGGTCAAACCATTTTAACCCAAGAACCGGTAATGGCTTCAGGTCTGGTTTTGGACCCAAAGACCATTTGACCAGGGTTTGAACTGTTTGACCCAAGAACCGGTGGTCAAAGCAGTTGCATTGTCGGTTCAGTTTTTAAAATCATGTTTGTTGTGCATTGTTCATTCTATATGATACCAGAATGAACTGTGATGGCAAAAGGATTTAATTTTGTCTCGGTTTCAGGGCTCTAAAGAGGACCTTGGAAACCACAATGCCTTTCTTGTCATCCTACATTGAGAGATTTGACCCTACCCCTTTTAAGATTGGTCTATGATGAATCATGATGCTGCCTTCCTAACCTCTCTTAGAGCTGGCTAGGTTATGCAACAAGGAACTGACATTCTCAGAGCCAAGAACAAGAGATGTTCCAATTCAAAATCGGAGATGCAAACCCAAGCCGAAAAGGTTAATATTGGAAGTAACAGAGAACATTAAACCGCTCTGCAAGACTTAGAGAAATATAGCCAATTACATATTTCACATGAGGATCGTACAACTAACTTTAATCCTCAAGATCTAATAATAAGAAAAGGATCCCAATTTAGATGTCTCACCATATTCTCTCTGTTTGTTATTCAATGCAATAAATGATAACTCAAATAACACCATCAATTTTGATACATGGAACAATTAAAGCAATAATGTACTCTGATGAGATGCTGACTGATTGCAGATTTGCCACAAACAAGCATGTAGGCCCTCTAGATTTGGTGCTCCTGAGCCTGGTCCTTCGTACTTGTGCTGCTAACACACTGAGGGACACTAGACAAGTCCCTTGCCGGTGAATATTTTCCTTCAAAATTAAGATTTGCATGGTGAAACCTGAAATCGCAAAAGAATCTGCAAATGTATAACAGAATGAGGAACCCTCCAGAATTTAGGGGAAAGAGCATACCTAGATCGTCTTCCTTCTTTTAGTAAACTTAAAAAGCAAGCACAAAATCATGCATTTTTTATTGATTGACAAGTCATGCACTTGAGGGCATCTAGAATTCTTGTATCTTTGAGCACATGCACAGCTGCTGAAACCCAACGCTTGCAACTGTATAAACCAAAATATGTATCTCAGAAATGTTGGATAAGAGTATGCAATACACATAATGCTGATGATCTGGGTGGTCCCTCTTTGATATTGCTTCCTATTTTTAATCAAGGTTGATTTTGATGATAGTTCTTAAGACACTAGTGGGGATCCAGGTAATTCCTGCATGGGTTGACACTGCTAACCGTGTAATGTGATTTTTAGCACTTGTCCTTGCTAACTGCATGATTGTGCCAAATGGCCCTTCCAAGAATTTCTTTATAATTACTATTAAAAGTCTTGTATCATCCATTACCTCCATTATATCCCTCTTTTTCATTACAATAAAGTTTTAGCAGAAATAGATGAAAATGAAACTTACAGGGAATAAGTCACTGGATAAATTTGGGTAGCTTCAGCTCTCAAGAGATGAAAACAACCGATGCCTTTCATCATGACAAACTATTCTTCAGCACTCACATTTAGGAAGTATCTTGAGTCCTGAAAATGAAGGGTCTCATTCCCCCAAGATGTCCATCCAGCAAATAATTCTCTAGCAAATAGTTCAATACATCGAGCAGGCTTGGGCCCTGGTGCATAATCCAGTAGCAGCTCTAAAAAAGTCAAGGAACAAGTTCTGTGACATCAAGGTTGAATAATGAATTTATGCGCCACTTGCAAGTGCAAATATAAACTACAACAAGTAAAATAAAAAATATACAATTAGTTGTGGAAGTTTGAATATCCAAAATTGGATTTCAAAATAATTAAGGAATGGATACTTCCAATAGGTGGCTTCCTTGAATAATCACCGGGGACACTAATGATAACTTGGTTATCTTGCAGACGTTTAAATGCTGAATGATGGTCAGAAGCGACTTCCTGCAAAAAACAACAGCATAGAATATGAAAAAAAAAAAGAAGAAGACTTTAATCTGAAAGTAATTGCCTTCTATCAAAACTCAGTGACCCACCAGTTCACAAACTTACCTGTACATTACTGTAGCCCAGAAGAAGGCACTCATATGGTCTATGATGAAAGAGGTCCAAGTCACCAATCAAGGAACCATCCAATTTCACCTATTAATTACAAAGGAAATCCAGAGATGTTCAAATAACAATTTACGATTGGTTCCTTGAAGAAAAAAAGAAAAGAAAAATCACCTTCAACCAATAAAGCCGAGCCACATATCTGACACCCCATATAGGGAACAATTCTTTTTCAACGAAAACTTGCAATTTCTCTCTATTGGTAATCCACAAGGCCACAAGTGCTCCTTCTGTATGACTGAGTTGCTTGATAGGAAGGGACAAAAAGTATCTGTTAGGCAACACTGAGTACCTGCAGAAATGCAACAAGCAAAAAAGTTGACCAGACTTTCACAAAGAACTTGCAGACTTATTCAAGGATATATCTAATTTCAAAAAGAAACTCTTGAGCTAGTCCAACAATATCTGGATAATTAAATATGAAACCTAAAGATGATCCTGTCAAATATTTCCCAGCAGGATCTCACTGTTTGGAACACCAACCCTATCTAATATATGGGCACTGACCAACTTTGCTTGCCAAAGAGTGTTAGTTATGATGCATGCAAGATACAACATTACTCATTTCTCAGTATTGAAGCACTGGACAAACCACAAAAAGTTCTTTAATAAATCCTCACAAGTTTCCTGAAGCTAGTAAGTATTCACATAGCCAGATACATACACTGATTTCTGATATGCACTTTTGTTTTCCCATGGTGGATCAATGACAATGAGATTGAAGCCATGATCAGATTGATCTGCAAAACAACTATTGGGCATTAAAATCAGAAGGCTGGATATTTTAATTAACAATTTTGCCCTCTTTTGCAATATCTGCAAGAACAATTAGGAAAATTCTGGTTTCCAGTATCACCGAAAAGCAAGTCAAAGAAGCCATCAGGTAAACCCTATTAACAGATGAGCAAGAGCATGTTCATAAATATGCTTTTGCTGTATTTTTAATAGTGTACCTGATTACTACCTTGATCTCTAATCATAAGCAGAGGCAGGTTACACTTAGGCGCAGTTGGGTAGAGGAAAAGAATAGAGTTCAAAATTTCAACTTACCGGGAATCAGGTTGTGAATCTGCCCCAAGTCGGACTAAATTGTGAGATGAGGACAAAATAAATTGAATAGGGATGTAAGACACTCTTCATTGTTGATTAAGAAAAAGAAAGCAATACATTAAAGAAAGAAAATATGAAAGACAATGTTGTCTTGTCAACTTAAGTGAACAGATGCAAAGATGAAGAGGAAGACAGAATCAAGATTGACAACATTTTGGGAATAGGAAATCTGTTCTATGACAAAATTCACTTAAAAGTAATAACCTTGTCTTCCTGTTCTATGACAAAATTCACTTAAAAGTCAATTACATACCATGTAGAAGCAGCTCTCTCTGGGTATTATATACCATCTGGTATGGAATTCAGCCTCCAAGTCATCACTTGTCTTGTTAACAACTAAATTGTTAAATATGGGAACCACTTCCCTTTCACCACACTGGATGAGCGGCATACCTGTGTAGCCACAAAGACGAGAAGAGCTCATCATGAAGCTGAAGTTCAGGATGTTAAAAAGTAGACAAAATTAGAACTTTCAGAGCACTTCAGTCAACTATTTACAGTAAAAACGAAGCATATGCTTGAAGAATTCTTTAAGTTTTTATTACCAAAAAAAAAAAACTCTATCTATGCAAATACTTGGAAAGTGCACGAATGCTAAGAGGATATTGTTAGAAAAGAGAACCGAATAACATACAGTAACGGCTAAAGAAATGCTTAATTTCCTAAGTCGAGAGACTGACCTCCGTCTTCAGTTTGCTTATCGTGTGGACGAAAATACAGAGACATTTCGTAGAGAGGGGCTTGCCACACCTTTCCCAGTTCAACGAAAGGCAGCAGTTCTTTAGTTTCTATCGAAGATCTGCCGTCATTCTTTATGTCGCATAGGCATGATAGAAGATCCTTAGCTCCTAAAAGAGCTTCATGTGCTCTTAACAGCGGAGGCCTTGCTGCCTGTCACAAAATAATCAACAACGGATGAAAGCAGGGAGAACCCTAAATTGGGATGGAAAGTAGCAGAGATAAGTACCAGATGACGTTGATGGGCAGACTCTTCTGTTTCGTTGCGAGGGAGAGACTTGGACTGTTTTCGTTTTCGTTTCCGTGAACTTGGAGAAGCCAGAGGTGTTTCTTCACGTTTAATATGCTCAAAAGAACGCGAGTAGTACGCGGCAGGAGAAACCCTGAAACGGGTGTAAGAAGAGTTGAGGATGCGAACGGGGTCGATGAAGATGGCATTAGAGCTTCTGAATCGATAAATTCCGGAATCCAAGAACAGAAAAAGTTCCTCATTCTTCTCCGGTTCCACCATTATGATTTCCAATACCCTACTCCACTCTACTGCTGTGCTACCGAAGTACTTGGAAGACGGAGGGGAGTTCTGAGATTGAGTATTCCTCGCGCCAGAGACCGGATCTGCTCCTCACATAGGGCGCCTCACACGCTCATACTGTCGTGCATGCGGAACATCTCCCGTATTATTTTTCGCGGAGATGTTCTTAATGCACGGTGGATGTGCATGTGAGGCGCTAAGTATAAGGAGCAGATCCTGTTCCCACGCGCCATACCTTTTGACAAGCGGGTTTCTCTGACGAAATGACCATGCACCTGTAAGCTGTGTATTGGAAACATCTCTCTATCAATGAAGAGGGAGATATTTCTAATGCGCAGCTGTCATCTCAGGTGGGCCGGAACAATTAATGGATAGCGTGATGGGATCTGTTCCTCACAAATGGGCCACATCTACCGTGCAAACTAACAAGTATGGGAGATGTTCCCAATGCATGATTGGATGTGCGTGTGAAGCACCTGTGAAGCGCCAGGTGTGAGGAGCAGATCCGGTCTCAATGGATAGCAGATCCTAGTCTTGTTGGGACATTTTTTGGGACCTGATTCGGACTCATCTGTATCGTAGTTTGTAGACTCCCAAAAATTCTTCATGTTCCGTATTGCCCTTTTTAACAATTTTAGGTGGGATTCGGTTAGGAGATCGGCTTCAGCAAAGTCTATTCGAACACTGTTTGAACAGCCTTTATAGCCTTGCATCGGGAATGTCTCCCTACTTCTATGCTTTATTTCACGGGTAGATATTCCCAATGCAAGGTTATGATGGCTGTTTGAATGGACTTTGCTCTGACTGAATCCTGTTTCTTCGGTTAGGATGAACTTAAATTTCACGTTGGAATTGGGAATGTTAATTCCATGACCACGAGTCTCAAAACTTCGAGATCGGCTTCTATCAAGGCAAAGTTGTGCCCACACTGTTCTAACAGCCATTTTCACCATTGCATTGGAAATATCTCCAAATAAAATAAAGAATACAAGCATGGAGATATTCTCAATGCAAGGCAGTAAAGGGTGCTTGAACCAGCTTTGCCCTAACTGAAGCCAAACTCCAAAACTTCGCTCTTTGGTTGACTTTTTGATACCACGCATTTCATTTTGTGCAGAATTGAGGCAATAACAGAATCCAGGTCCAAATTCTGCTCCCACAATCCAAACACAGAATCATTTCAGACATAGGGAGCTGAGATTCAAGGAGAGAAAATGCCATTTTTACATTTTTTTTTTCTTCATTCATCTTTACCATTCTGGAGAATATAACTGGAACTGCCTCAGCGCAGTAGTTCTTGGAGATGTAACTGTTACACGCTGCCTGGTGCCTGCCCAGCGTGAAACAAGTACACCCACCACACGATTTGAATCTTGAACATAGATGCTCTAAACTTCCACGATGTACTTGAGAAAATATGCATGTCGTTTTCTATTCTTGCACATTTTTGTTTTTTTCCCTTGTACAAGATATAACTTAATGAAAATGAACAACCTAGTATGATATATACAACTTATCAATGGCTTTGATTAGCCATGTCAGCTTTCAATGTGGCAAAAAGGAACCAGTATAAAGGTGAAGTTTGATGGGAAAACTCCCATTGCACGGTCCTTCGGTCCTACCACATCCTTATCATCATCGCCTCAAAAAACTTTCTATATTTTTGAGCTAATGAATGATGAACATGGTAGGATTGAAAATTTCTCATCTGATCACCACTCAATGTCTTAACAGAACTCCTTGTCTCCATATAAGAAATGGAGAAGCTAAAATGGCATAAAGCACCAGTATTTCTTTCTGAGCTTTGACATCCTACTGACTACAGTCTTTCCTTTGCCACTAGATGCTGCTGGTAGGCCACTGGATGATGATGCCCTATTTTTTGAGCTTGTTGAAAGGCCTTGGACTGTATCCTGTACAATGGGCAGATGAAGCTCATGGTTTGATGACTCACTATTGGAAAGTTGCTGGACAACGGCTGAACCTGGAACTGAAGGGTCTGAGATAAGAATTGATCCTCTTGGCAGATTACTTCTGTTGCACCCAAGAAGAGAACCTGTTGACAAAGGCTATGGATTATATCTGCATCTGAAGACTTAAAATCTCTGGTGTCTATGATATTTAACTAAAAAAAGAAAAAAATAATTAATTAATCATTACTCATTAGCTTATGAGCTCAATCACCCAATATGCATGAAGAAAGATGAGAGGGGGAGAGGGACTCTCTCACGGGGCATTCAGAATCAGTTCAACTAGGAAGAGGACTGCTTAGTCTGCAGCCTCCTGGATGGCTATTGAATGTTTATGTGAAGGTCCTTTATCCCTTGTGATCTTTTCAATGAATCATCTTTCTTATCCAAAGAAACAAAGAAAAGGAGAAAACAAAGACCAAAAGAGTTCTTGGAATGACCCATCAAATTGTGGACCACTCCCCCTGCAACTGGTCCATCTCTTTTGTTAATAGACCAAAACTACAGCTTCCAGAATAAGAAATTAACATCTCTATTGAAATCTTCAACAGTTCAAACAAATATGTGTTTATACAAAATATCAGAAAAAACATCAGCTGATCCTATATGGTCGGGATAAGACCTTGTTAAGTTGAATTGGTATCAGAAATAGCACGAGTATGGAATACTTCAGCCACCACCTAAAAATACATAGGATATACCTGAAGAGGTTGGCCTGAGAACCATCTGATCAGATCTAAGAGATGGGAAGACATTAGGCTTGAAATTAGGATTGTTCTGCTGCATGCCTTGGTTATATCCAGCCTCCCTGTAATAAAGCCAATGAATCGAAGTACTGATCTGATGACATTGTTAAGAAACTTGAATTTTCTGAACTGGAAGAAGGAGATTCAGGATCAACAAGATCTTGCAATTCCAAGAAGTCCCCTCTAGAGAAATCATATATCTCATGCGGCTCTTGAATGGGGTTGTTGGTGAAGGGATGAGAGATCCACCCCATGGATGCCCAAAGATTGCGGAATAAGGGGCGAATTTCAAAAAATTTTTTCTCTCCCTTCAACTGGGAATCACATTCCCTATTTAGAAAATCATATTTTCAAAGATCATTATTGAACCTTAAACTGAACCAGATATGAACCAAAAGGAATAGGAGAGAATTATACCTGATACGGAGAAGTAATATTTCCCAACGAAGGTGTTCACGCCCAAGGAAGGATCCAAAGACTGCTCCCACTGAAAATGGCGCAGTGCAGGATGGAGCAGAATCAGCAGTGTTCTTCCCAAAAAACTCTGTCCTTCGCAAGAATCAGTAGAATGGTACGTGAGCACAGCTTCCTTTCAATCCTTTCTCAAAGAACTGATGTCAAGATCCAATCTTGACTTCTCCCACAACTGGAGATCGAACTGGCAAACAGGGCGGCAAGAGAGTATTCGCAGGGTGCAGAATTCTCTCTTCTTGATTTCAGCACTAAAGAGGATCTGATGTATATCTCCTATGCTGCTGCCCCCTCCTTTTGTTAACTTAAAAGATCAGCTCCTAATGGGATTAGGAGCTGCTTATCCAAATCATATTTGGATCAGCCTTCTCTTCTAGTGATAAGGATGAACCCTGATCTTATCTGCAGATTAGATTAGCTTTCTCTAATCCCATTAGGAGGTTTCTAGATCTGAATCACATTTAGATCTGGACTCTTTGAGTGGATAGGATTAAGACCCTATCCTATCTGTTAATCCATCTCAGAATTCACCCCTTTAATTAACTAAATAAATAGCCCAGTTCGAAATGGGCTTTAGGCCCATTAAGCTTATGTGCTCACTTAACCTTCCTAACTGCTGCCCAGTTGGGCTTCCTTGTATGGCGCGGGACCCAAGCATTGATCTACACATCAGCCACATGGGTTCGGCCCAGCCTTTCTTACAAGGCCTAGTCGAATACACTGTTAAAGACAGTGCACCCCCTGAAACCCATCGAATGGGCTCTATGGGCCCAACACTTACCGTAAGTGGTCCCTGGGCCAAGCCACTTTGTAACACCCAGGGACTGTGGGCAGATGCAAGATTAGCCCATCAGGTATTATCCTCAATGGTCTTACACTTAACCTCTCAGCCCTTAATGATCATACACTTAACCTCTTAGCCCAAAGAACAGTGTTGCACTCTCCACTTATATGGATCCCGGGAATTAAAACATTTTACAAACATTTTAGAAACCATAATATATACTTTTATATCTCATATAAAATATACTTTGCAAAGAAAATCTCAACGGTTGAAGTCGGCTACCGGCAGTCTTGGTTTCCAACAGTGAGAGTGCATCCCCGATCATTACCTTTGTCCGACAAAGGGGCTGATCCTGTCACTATGATCACCCACTCAGATGAATTCTTGGATTGTCCCAACATACCCAGGTTTTGACCCCCACTAAGGATCTCACTGAATGGTACATCAAAGACAAACCGATCCGACACCTAGTGCAGTATCATAATCGAGTCTAGGGGTCGGGTGTAACTTTCCAGTTTTGCCCATCAATCTCCAAGGTCCAGGGCAATATTGGAAATTTGGTCCAGTTCAAAGATTCAATTAATCCTACACTGTATGTGCCTAGGGTCTCACCCTGGCAGCTAAGACAGGCCACCCCAACCGACTTGGTGGCACCACAGTGTCAGCCTTGTCAAGATAGGTCTCCCCAGACCGACCCACTGGCTATGAACATTCTAAACTAACACAAGTCTCATTAAGTGTCTAGTTTAAGGGCATTACACAGAAACATACCAACGGAACATGAATCAAATATGCACTTTTATTCATTTATAATAAACTCATAAAGTACATCATTCTGATTGAAGCTAAGGGCATACAAAACTGTCTAACAGCTCCCACTTGCACTTAGGTCCAATCAGGTACTAGCCGGAGTCCCATGCTTTCCACGTGTTTCTCAAACACTTTCTGTGATAGTGGCTTTGTCAATGGTTCTGCTACATTTTCCGCTGACGCTACCTTCTGAATCAGGACGTCCCCTCTACCAACAATCTCCCGCAGTACGTGGTACTTCCTCTCGATGTGCTTCAACTTCGAGTGGGCTTGTGGCTCCTTAGCCTGAGCAATGGCTCCATTGTTGTCACACAACAATGGGATGGGTGATGTGTTGGACGGAACTACTCCCAACTCATGAATGAACTTCTTCATCCACACGGCTTCTTTGGCAGCCTCACTTGCGGCAATGTACTCGGCCTCAGTCGTGGAGTCTGTAGTGGACCCCTGTTTGCTGCTTTTCAACAAACAGCACACGATCCTATCGTGAAAACATATCCAGATGTAGACTTTCTATCATCTGGGTCTGATTGGAAATCGGCATCTGTATAACCTTGGATCTGTAGTGAGCTATCGTCGAATAGTAGACAAAACTCTTTTGTCCTTCGAAGGTACTTAAGTATGTTTTTCACAGTAGTCCAATGCTCCTGCCCTAGGTTGGCCTGAAATCTGCTTACTACACTCACTGCCTGAGCTATGTCAGGACGAGTGCACAGCATGGCATAAATGATGCTCCCTACGGCTGAGGCATAAGGAACATCTTTCATGCCATCAATCTCCTCAGAAGTCTTGGGAGACATCTTCTTGGAGAGAGTGACTCCGTGCCTAAAAGGAACATTTCCTTTCTTGGAGTTTTCCATGCTGTATTTCTTGACTATTTTGTCAATATAAGCAGATTGAGATAATCCTATTATTCGCTTCGATCTATCTCTATAGAATCGAAGACCCAGTATATAGGAGGCTTCTCCAAGATCTTTCATGGAGAATTGCTGTGATAGCCATACTTTCACCATAGTTAACATACCTACATCATTCCCAATGAGCAGAATGTCATCTACATACAGAACCAAGAAGGTAACCTTATCTCCACTGTACTTCCTGTAGACATAGGGTTCATCCGGATTCTGCTCGAAGTCAAACGATTTGACAGCAGAGTCAAAACGGATGTTCCAACTTCTAGAAGCTTGCTTAAGTCCATATATGGATCTGTTAAGTTTACATACCATGTTTTCCTGACCTGCTGCAATGAAGCCTGCGGCTGCTACATATAGATATCTTTAGTAAGATCTCCATTCAGGAATGCTGTTTTGACATCCATTTGCCAAATCTCATAATCATGGTATGCTGCTACAGCTAGCAGGATCCTAATGGATTTAAGCATGGCCTCAGGCGAAAAGGTTTCCTCATAATCGATGCCCTCTTTCTGAGTGTACCCTTTCGCCACCAAACGAGCCTTGAAGGTCTCAACCTTACCATCAGGGCCCTTCTTCCTCTTGTAAATCCATTTTCAACCGATTGCTTTTACCTCGGAGGGCAGATCTACTAGAGTCTAGACTCCATTGGTCTCCATTGAGTCCATCTCTGCTCTCATGGCCTCCACCCACTTTTGGGAATCTATGTCCAACATAGCTTCCGTGTAAGTCACGGGATCCTCCTCACTAGTCAAGGTTTCCATCAGGTAACTATCCCGGTCATAACCATAACGGACTGGTGGCCTAGATACCCGAGTGGATCTTCTAGGTTGGTCACTACCTGGAACTTGTGGGACATCTCCCACTGCTCCTGAGCTCTCCTCATCAAGAACAACTTCCTGACGATGGGTGTTCAGGATATAGTCGGTCTCCAAGAATTGCGCATTACGACTGCAGAACACTTTCTACTCACTTGGGTCATAGAATAGGTAACCTACAGAGCCTTTTGGGTAGCCTACAAATAGGCAACGACTGGTCTTGGATTCCAACTTGTCTGCACTCATTCTTTTAACGTGTGTTGGACAACCCCAAATCTTCAAGTGTCTGCCACTTGGTTTCTTTCCGGTCCAAAGTTCATATGGAGTATTCAGAACCGATTTGGTTGGAACCCGATTCAGCACATAAATCGCAGTCTCTAATGCGTAACCCCAGAAGGATGTGGGTAACTCTGAGTGTATGAGAAGCGAACGGACCATATCCAATAAGGTCCTATTCCTCCTCTCCGAAACATCGTTAAGTTGTGGTGTAGCAGGAGGAGCTAATTGTGATACTATCCCATTGTCCTTTAAGTAGTCCCTGAATTCGTCAGTGAGATACTCACCACCTCGATCTGATCGAAGGGCTTTAATTTCTCTCCCTAACTATTTCTCGACCTCTTGTCTAAACTCTTTGAACTTTTCAAAGGATTCAGACTTGTGTCTCAATAGGTACACGTAACCGTATCGTGAAAAATCATCTGTGAAGGTGATGAAATACACGTGTTGATTTCATGTCCTAACACTCAGGGGACCACATACATCAGTATGTATTAGGTCAAGTGTGGTTGTACATCTTTCACATTTACCGTTAAATGGCCGTTTCGTCATCTTGCCTTGTAGGCAAGGCTCACAAGTGGGAAGATTTTCTACAGTTAGAAAATCCAAAGGACCATCCTTTACCAACATTGTGATTCGGTCAACACCGATGTGGCCAAGTCGGTAATGCCACAGACACGTGGGATTAACTGTATCACGGGCTCTCTTCTTGGGGATTTCAGCCGACGTAGTTTCGGTTATGTTAGTTTCTAGAGAAGGATGTAGAACATAGAGACCATTCTCCAGTTCCCCGTATGCGATGAATCTGTTGTTTCTTTTAATAGTAATTGTATTACTAAAGAAGACAAAATAACCATCTGCACACAGTTTTGAGACAGAAATCAAATTTCTCCTTAAATTTTGCACATAAAGACAGTCTTTCAGTACAATTGTTCATTCTCTAAAAATTAACTCCACGGTTCCTATGGCCGCGGTTGCAACAGTTGCAGTAGTCCCCAAGTAGAGTGTGACTTCTCCTTCACTCAGCCTTCTGCTTACCTTGAACTGCTGCAGTGAGTTACACGCATGAGTTGAAGCCCCGGAGTCAATACACCAGGACGCAGAAGCTACCAACAAATTGGTTTCTATAACACAAGTTTCAAAGTTACCTTTCTTGGATTCCAGGTAGGCAGGACAATTCCTTTTCCAGTGGCCGGTCTTCTTGCAGAAGAGGCAGGCATCCGATGCTTTGTCTTTCTTCTGCTTCTTGCTCTTAGTGGCTTTCTTCTTAGGCTTCTTTGCCTTCCTCTTTCTCTTGCCTGTCTTGCCAGATTCAACAAACATGGCTACAGGCTCATCCTTTCTAATCGGTTCTTCAGCTCTTTACAACATATTACTGAGCTCTTGCAAGCTGACATTCAGCTTGTTCATGTTGTAGTTCATGATGAACGGATTAAAGGAAGGAGGCAAAGAGCTAAGGATAGCTTCTATCTGGGTTGCAAGGTCCAGCCCGGATCCAAGAGCCTCCAGTTCGTTGATGTATCCCATCATTCGAAGACAATGGTCGTGAACTTCTTGGCCCTTGGACGTTTGAGTGGTCATGAACTGTTTCAAGACCTTTTGTCGAGTAGAACAATTTTGCTCTTCATACATTGCCCTAAGACTGTCCAATATGTCTTTGGCAAGTTCGATCTGATTGAACTGCCTCTGTATCGGGTTGTCTAAGGAGGCAATGATGTAACATCGGGCAAGGGAGTTTTTCTCCTCCCATTCTTGATAGTCTCTCATTCGGGCCTCAGAAGCCCTATCACTCGGACGCTCTGGGGCAGGATTCTTTGCCACTTTGTCCAGCTTTTCAGAAGCTAGGACCAGCATAAGGTTCCTGTACCAGTCAGCATAATTTGGGCCCTTCAACTTGTTGTCATCAAGTAGTTTTGCAAAAGATCCGTTTGACATTTTCTGATAAAAGAGCAAACATCAGTCCACAACCTAATTTGATTCATGTTCATTTCATAGATATGGATTTTAATCTACGATCCATTTCCATTTGTTCGTCTCTGAGATTTCCCTCCTTTGTCAGTGACGGAGACTACGGGTTGTCTCTGGAAATGTGGGAAATCACATAGGGTGCATGGAGCCAACTATTTCAGCTGCATAACCCCACCACCTTTCTGTGAAGGATCATATCCACTCATCATATGAGTTTTTCTTTTGGCCTCTGTCAGACAAGGTTCATAGCCATTTTCAGGTAAACCTTTCTGTCCAGTGAGTGCTTATCCATCATATTCGTGAACGCCAAGGTACCGTGAGAGAGTTCCCATTTTCTGGTGAAGCCCCTCCCACATCGGTCTATGACGCCCCTATCATCTTATGAAACACTCAGACAAGCCCAACAGCAAATGGATAGCCCATTTTCTAGTGCGTTTCCTCATTACTGAAAGACCTATCCTCATGCTAATGATGGAAGGCCTTTAGAGAGTTCATCATATGAATCTCCCTATCACATGCACTCATATTAGCTGGAGGGAACAAAATTACGCCCTAGTTTGATTTAGGTCAAACCAAAGTGGCTCCCACTGACTTTCATAAAGTCTGATTTTGGTGGGCCTTAAATCGGCTAGGGTTCCGCACGTAACCTCTCAACGAGGCGTGGGGCCCACCATAGAGGGAGGTCATCCAATGACCAAAAGGGACACCATGGCAATGATGTGCATTCAGCCATGGTGTGCGCAAGAGCCACTGTCGAATGAGCATGGGCCAAGTGCTTATGGCCCATGTACGTAGCACATCACACATCCATACATCACATGCAGGGATAAATTGATCCAATCAATTAATTATCTGTAAGGCCCGTTGGAAGCTTGTTAAAATTCCATAATATTAACCATTATTATTATCTAGGTATATGGGCTGAATTAGGGTTACCCAGTTCGGCCCATATAGCTTTATCCTTTAAAATGGGCTTTTACAGTTTTAACTATTTAAAACTGTGCCTTTACAGGCTGGGCTGAATTAACCATTTAATTAAATATCAATCCTTAGGCCCATTAGTGGGAAATTAGGGCTGACTTCAGCCTTGATTAAACCCTAGAATTGGTCCAAACAGTTTGAACCAATCTCGGTTCGAATGGGTCTAGGGTTTGATTTTTAATTAAATCCTTAATTCAAGAAAATAATCTGAAATTAAATACTGATAAAATAAAAACAAGAATCAGTCAATCAGGGCTGTTCGCACAATCCATCCTGCAAAACAGAGGTTAGATCACAGAATGCAGTTTCACAAACTGCAAATCGCAGATAGCGTTTCTCCCATCTGCAAAATCTCCTTCTCTGTGAAATCTCCTTTTCTGCGCCGCCATCTTCGATCCAAAATAAAAATAAATAGAAATCCTATTTCTATTAATAATTACATCAGATTGAATACCTATACATTGAGTCAAGAAAATAAAAAAAATATTTAGAGACCCAAAAAATAATTCAAGAACTGCAAAATCGCAGGTTCCCTACGCAAACCAAGAATTCGATCTCCTCTTGTACGAATAGCCCATAAATCAAGAAAATTATAAAGAACAATTCTAAATAATAATTAGATTTATTTAAAATTAATTTTAGATTATTTGCCCATCTGTTTTGGGAACAAATTTCCCAAAACCCATATCTGCGCAAATTGGGTAGAACGCTTTCTCCCTAATTGCGCAGGTTCAGATCTGAAACAGAATGGTTCAAGATTTGAACCATGGCTCTGATACCACTGAAGGGATGAGAGATCCATCCCATGGATGCCCAAAGATTACGGAATAAGGGGCGAATTTCAAAAAAAATTTCTCTCCCTTCAACTGGGAATCACATTCCCTATTTAGAAAATCATATTTTCAAAGATCATTCTTGAACCTTAAACTGAACCAGATCTGAACCAAAAGGAATAGGAGAGAATTATACCTGATACGGAGAAGTAATATTTCCCAACGAAGGTGTTCACGCCCAAGGAAGGATCAAAAGACTGCTCCCACTAAAGATGGCGCAGTGCAGGATGGAGCAGAATCAACAGTGTTCTTCCCCAAGAACTCTGTCCTTCTCAAGTATCAGTAGAGTGGTACGTGAGCACAGCTTCCTTTCAATCCTTTCTCAAAGAACTGATGTCAAGATCCAATCTTGACTTCTCCCACAACTGGAGATCGAACTGGCAAACAGGGCGGCAAGAACAGGGAGGCGGCAAGAGAGTATTCGCAGGGTGCAGAGTTCTCTCTTCTTGATTTTAGCATTAAAGAGGATCTGATGTATATCTCCTAGGCTGCCGCCCCCTCCTTTTGTTAACTTAAAAGATAAGCTCCTAATGGGATTAGGAGCTGCTTATCCAAATCATATTTGGATCAGCCTTCTCTTCTAGTGATAAGGATAAACCCTTATCTTATCTACAGATTAGATTAGCTTTCTCCTAATCCCATTAGGAGGTTTCTAGATCTGAATCACATTCGGATCTGGACTCTTTGAGTGGATAGGATTAAGACCCTATCTATCTGTTAATCCATCTCAGAATTCGCCCCTTTAATTAACTAAATAAATAGCCCAGTTTGAAATGGGCTTTAGGCCCATTAAGCTTATGTGCTCACTTAACCTTCCTAACTGCTGCCCAGTTGGGCTTCCTTGTATGGCGTGGGACCCAAGCATTGATCTACACATCAGCCACATGGGTTCGGCCCAGCCTTTCTTACAAGGCCTGGTCGAATACATTGTTAAAGACAGTGCACCCCCTGAAACCCATCGAATGGGCTCTATGGGCCCAACACTTACCCTAAGTGGTCCCTGGGCCAAGCCACCTTGTAACACTAGGGACTGTGGGCAGATGCAAGATTAGCCCATCAGGTATTATCCTCAATGGTCTTACACTTAACCTCTCAGCCCTTAATGATCATACACTGCCCGACAAGAGAGGACCTCTCCCTCGGCTGCAAGGAACAGTGTTGCACTCTCCACTTATATGGATCCCGGGAATTAAAACCTTTTGCAAACATTTTAGAAATCATAATATATACTTTTATATCTCATATAAAGTATACTTTGCAAAGCAAATCTCAACGGTTGAAGTTGGCTGCTGGCAGTCTTGGTTTCCAACAGTGAGAGTGCATCCCCGATCATTACCTTTGTCCGACAAAGGGGCTGATCCTGTCACTATGATCACCCACTCAGATGAATTCTCGGATTGTCCCAACATACCCAGGTTTTGACCCCCGCTAAGGATCTCACTGAATGGTACATCAAAGACAACCCGATCCGACACCTAGTGCAGTATCATAATCGAGTCTAGGGGTCGGGTGTAACTTTCCAGTTTTGCCCATCAATCTCCAAGGTCCAGGGCAATACTGGAAATCTGGTCCAGTTCAAAGATTCAATTAATCCTACACTGTATGTGCCTAGGGTCTCACCCTGGCAGCTAAGACAGGCCACCCCAACCGACTTGGTGGCACCAAAGTGTCAGCCTTGTCAGGATAGGTCTTCCCAGACCGACCCACTGGCTGTGAACATTCTAAACTAACACAAGTCTCATTAAGTGTCCAATTTAAGGGCATTACACAGAAACATACAAAGGGAACATGAATCAAATATGCACTTTTATTCATTTATAATAAACTCATAAAGTACATCATTCTGATTGAAGCTAAGGGCATACAAAATTGTCTAACAGTTGGGCCTGTGTTCTGGAAAATGTCTCTCAGATATTGCCAATAGCCCATTCTCATCAACCCTGCTTGTCACCTGCACATGCATCAACAGAATGAACTATATAAATAGAGAGAAGACATAAATAAAGTAACCATTTGTTTTAAACCATACATATGTTGTAAGCAGTACACATGCTGAAGGAAACCATGAGGAAAATTGCAGCAAAAAGTAAAAGCAAAACTAAATAATATATATATATATATATATATATAAACCTCAATCACCAAAATGTGTGATTTGTTAAGACAACATACTGAAAACAGATTTATGTAGTCCAAATTGTAGAACTCACCTACCTAAGAATTGTCTACAATTGCAGGATTTTGCCCATCATAATTGTTTTGCTCCATGTTTAGCATGGATGACAGCATTGAATAAGTATTGTCTCCACTGGAATCATTTAAACTAGCTTGGCTCTGCTGAACTTCATGTTTTGGATTGTGACCGCTATTGAGGAAGACTCTACATAATGAAGTGAAATCCTGAAAATTGTACAGCCAAATGGACAATTGACTGGGAGATTGGGCTGAGATTTTAAATAAAGTAAAATGTCAGTTGAGAAGCTTATATATTTTCTATTTCCAAGAAATACCTGTGCGTTGTTGTTTCCTTTCTGATTTATCTTGTATTGATGCATCATCCAATTGGTTTTATTTCCATTAGGAGCTTGGCCTGTGTAGAATTCCAGAATAGTTTTACAAGCAGTGGTATGAGAATTACTAAGTATCCTATGATCCACTCATGTAGCCTTCCAATATCCAATTCCTGTAGCTGCAGGGTCCTCCGAACTGAAGAAATACCAAACATGTTCTGCACCTAACATATATCTCATAAGATGTCTTCAAATATGGCCAAGGAGGCTCTGCCATGTTATTGTAGCAATCAAGAGAGAATAATAAGTATAACTAACTGCCCTCAGTTGTCAGTGTTATGTGGACTCTCCTAGATGGATATAGTGTCTGTGTCACACACACATAGGATTCTAGCATTGCATATTCTTTAAGGACATTTGTTGTGGATGCATTCGTGGGAAGATTTACTGCCACCGGCAGCAGCAGTGAGGGGAGCCCACACAACAGCTTATCTTGCCACGTTAGCTCTTCTTGCCAGCTCGCCAATAGTTTACTTATTCCAGTTTTGTTCTTACTAATCTAGTCTTGTTCTTACTTATCTATTAGAGATAGGAACTGAGTTCTGTTAGAAGTCTGTTAGAAGTAGGAGTTTTGTTCTTACTTATCTAGTTCTGTTCTTATCTATTAGAGATAAGAACTGAGTTCTGTTAGAAGTCTGTTAGAAGTAGGAGTTTGATTTAAAGTTGGATTGTCCTAGCTTAGTCGAATGGAGTAAGGAGTCTCCTCTTGTAATCTCCTATTTAAGGAGCTGTGATTTGGGAATAAAGTATTTAGTTTCCAGTCAAGAGAAGAGTGAGGAGAGTTTGGGTGGTCTCTTGGACAAATCACCCATTCGGTTTTCCACAATAGGGTCTGCACACAAGGGAAGGCACAAGGGGAAGCAAGAGGTTCTCCTCGTGGACCGACCCGTGACGAGATCCTACATGCGGGCCCATAACATCCTGGTATCAGCCATCATGGGGGAATAGGAGCCGCTATCTTCCAGGGTCCACGAACTGGAACATAGGCTCACAAAAACCAGCATGGAGGTTCGTGAAATCAAGGATGATGTCCGGGAGCTGCGACGCCTGCTGGAAGCATTCCTCTCCAACAAGGACAGAAGTTCTGAGGGAACCACCACCACAAACAGTCACCGTCCAGACTAGGCAGAGATGTCCTGTGAACAGTAGATCGCTGCCCCGACAACCACAGTTATTCCCAAGTATAGCCGGCTGGAATTCCCATCTTACAATGGCACCGGAGACCCATTAGGATGGTTGTATCACTGCGAACAGTTCTTCCGTAATCAGCGCACTGATGACAAAGATAAGGTCAGTCTGGCTGCCTTCCACCTATCAGAAGAGGCGCAGCTCTGGTTCTACCGACTGGAGCAAGAAGATCCCAGGCTTAGTTGGGGACAATTTAAATCATATTGTCGACTCAGGTTCGGACCACCGTTGACAAGCAACCTGCCAGGCGAGTTAATCAACCTCAAGCAAATTGGAACCATGGCAGAATACAAACGCCAGTTCCAAACCCTTCTCGCCAGAGCAACCTCGGTTCACGCAGATCAGCAAGTCGATATGTTCACCGTGGGGCTAGCAGAACCCCTAAGAGTGGACGTGGAGATGCAACACCCTCCCAACCTGGTCACAGCCATGAAACTAGAATGCGCCTTCGAACGCAAACTACAACTCAGCCACGAAACCTTCAGTATGGGGCAGC
This sequence comes from Nelumbo lutea, assembly GCF_056320005.1. Taxonomy (NCBI): domain Eukaryota; kingdom Viridiplantae; phylum Streptophyta; class Magnoliopsida; order Proteales; family Nelumbonaceae; genus Nelumbo; species Nelumbo lutea. Next base: position 116,041,690 of record NC_142684.1, read on the forward strand.
CTCCATCAGCATGGGCATCCTCGGAACCACTCGGAATGGCTCCATATCCAACAGCCAGCCAAGAACGGAAGCCACAGACGAGCACCAATTCCAGATTAGCATCCAGTGTGTGGAGCAATGTCGTTACACCCCCTATTAAGGACTTGTCCAGGGCTGAAATGGTAGAATGCAGGGCGAGGGGGCAATGTTTTAATTGTGATGAACTCTACTCAGCAGGGCACAAGTGCAAGAGACTTTTCTGCCTCCTGGTGAAACAAGAGGAAGATGAGGATGAACCCCCTTCATTGGAACCCGATCCAGGAGGGCAAAGTCATTCCACCTATCTGGGATTCCTTTGACGGTGTTTCCTGACACCCATCCTGAATTCGAGCTTGAGGACAAGCTCGTAGTCCAAGAGGGGAGTAATGTTGTGGATGCATTCGTGGAAAGAATTACTGCCGCCGGTAGCAGCAGTGAGGGGAGCCCACACATCAACTTATCTTGCCACGTTAGCTCTTCTTGCCAGCTCGCCATTACTTATTCCAGTTTTGTTCTTACTTATCTAGTTCTGTTCTTACTTATCTATTAGAGATAGGAACTGAGTTCTATTAGAAGTCTGTTAGAAGTAGGAGTTCTGTTCTTACTTATCTATTAGAGATAAGAACTGAGTTCTATTAGAAGTATATTAGAAGTAGGAGTTATTTTTAAAGTTGGATTGTCCTAGCTTAGTTGAATGGAGTAAGGAGTCTCCTCTTGTAATCTCCTATTTAAGGAGCTGTGATTTGGGAATAAAGTATTCAGTTTCCGGTCAAGAGAAGAGTGAGGAGAGTTCGGGTGGTCTCTTGGACAAATCACCCATTTGGTTTTCCACAATAGGGTTTGCACGCAAGGGAAGGCACAAGGGGAAGCAAGAGGTTCTCCCCGTGGACCGACCCATGATAAGATCCTACGCGCGGGCCCATAACAACATTTACATGCAACATTTTCTGTATGAACAGCTATTGTACATTATGAATACAAGATTTTCATATTGAATTAGTTAAAGATAAACTTTTAGACCTTTTTACTAGGGATACAATGTTAAAATTCAAAATATAGATTGATTTAGTAGAAAAATACTTTGCTATAGACATGTCCATAAGTCTTTTTTTTTGGTCTTGCCTGGTTGGGTTCCTGGACACCCACTGGGCCCAATTGTGTGTACATGCAACACTGCCTCTTGCTAGGAACTAAAAATAAATCAATGTGCAATAAAAACTAAAATAGTTGGTGACACGCCCCTCATTTCAGTATAAAAAGTAACAGGTATAACTCACCTCAACTCAACCACCTCATCCCTATCTAAGTGGGTTTGGCATTAGGAATCCTTCTTGCCCATTCAAATCAATTTAAGGTTATATCTAAATTAAAAAAAAAAAGCTTACAAGTAGAACTTACAATTTGCCTTTTTCTTCATAAGAGTTCTTGTAATAGTCTTTTTTTTTTCTTCTTTTGATAAGTAGGATAAAAGATGTGGATAAATAATTATAAACAATTTTTTTTTATATTTAACTAATGCACACGTAAGTTGGGTTTCTGAAGAACAACTATGGTAGGAGCAGTTGATTGTAATCTTTTTTCAATTGATAAAATAATGAAATAGGATTCATCTGACATTTTTCTGTGCATGCCATATATAAGTATATGACTCTTTGAAAAAAAAATTATAAGTAGCAAATGCATGTATTTGATTCAATTTCAAAGTAACATAAGAATGAAGATAATTATAGATAATACACAATGAAGAATGATAAAATCAACTTAAAAACGCAAGGTGCCAACCAGCTGGTTGGTAAGGTCTCCTGCTGGTCATAACAGAGACTTGGGATTGAATCCCACCTGCACCTGGGTTGGGGGATGGTGCAACACTGTTCCTTGCAACCGAGGGAGAGGTCCTCCCTTGTCGGGCAGTGTATGATCATTATGGGCTGAGAGGTTAAGTGTAAGACCATTGAGGATAATACCTGATGGGCTAATCTTGCATCTGCCCATAGTCCCTGGGTGTTACAAGGTGGTTTGGCCAAGAGACCACTTAGGGTAAGTGTTGGGCCCATAGAGACCATGAGATGGTTTTCAGGGGGTGCACTATCCATAACAGTGTATTTGTCCAGGCCTTGTAACAAAGTCTGGGCCGAACCCGTGTGGCTGATGTGTAGATCAATGATTGGGTCCCATGCCATACAAGGAAGCCCAACTGGGCAGTAGTTTGGAAGGCTAAGTGAATACATAACCTTAAATGAGCCTTAAGCCCATTTCAAACTGGGCTAATTTGATTAGTCACTTAAAGGGGCAAATTCTGAGATGGATCAACTGATAGGATTGGGCCCAGACCCTATCCACTTAGAGAGTCCAAGATCTAAATAAGATTTAGATCTGGAAGCCTCCTAATTAGATTAGGAGATGGCTGATCTAATCTGCAGATAAGATAAGGGTTATCCCTTATCACTTAAAGGGACTTCTAATCTAGATATGATTTGGGTTAGCAACTCCTAATGGGATTAGGAGCTGATCCCTTTGAGATTATAAAAGGAGGAGGGGGCAGCAGCCTTTAGGCATGCAAACTACACACTCCTGTCTTCAGAGTTGAAATCACAAGAAGAGAGAATTCTGCAACCTGCAAATACTCTCTTGCCGCCTCCTTCCTACAACTGCCGCCTCCAGCAGGTCGATCTCCAATTCTTGGGAGAAATCAAGATTTGATCTTGATACCAATCTTTTGGAGAAAAGATTGGTTGGAGTTGTATTCACAAGCCATCTAGTTGGTTCTTGCGAATGGTCAAGTTATTTTGGAAGAACACTGCTGATTCTGCTCCACCCTACACTGCACCATCTTCAGTGGGAGCAGATTTTGGATTCTTCCTTGGGCGTGAACACCTCCATTGGGAGATACTATTTCTCCGTATCAGGTATAATCCCTCCCTACTCCTTTTGATTCAGATCTGGTTCAGTTTATGGTTCAAGAATGATAATTGAAAATATGATTTTCTAAATAAGGAATTCGATTCCCAGTTGAAGGGAGAGAAAATTTTTTGAAATTTGCCCCCTTATTCCGCAATCTTTGGGCATCCATGTGATGGATATCCTATCCCTTCAGTGGTATCAAAGCCATGGTTCAAATCTTGAACCATTCTGTTTCAGATCTGAACCTGCGCAAATGGCCAGAAGGCGTTCTACCCAATTTGCGCAGATATGGGTTTTGGGAAATTTGTTCCCAAAATTGATGGGCAAATAATCTGAAATTAATTTTATATAAATCTGATTATTGTTTAGAATAGTTCTTTATGATTTTCTTGATTTATGGGCTGTTCATACAAGAGGAGATCGAATTCTTGGTTTGCGCAGGGAGAACTGCAAGATTTGTAGTTTCTTGATTTATTACTTTTGGTCTGTAAATAATTTTTTTTTTAATTTTTTAGACTCAATGTATAGGCATTCGATCTGATGTAATTAATAATAGAAATAGGATTTCTATTTATTTTATTCTTGGGTTGAAGATGGCGGGGCAGAAAGGGAGATTTCGCAGAGAAGGAGATTTCGCAGATAGGACATTCGCTATCTACGGTTTGCAGTTTATGAAACTGCAAATCTATGATCTAACCTCTGTTTTGCAGGATGGATTGTGCGAACAACCCTGTTTAACTGATTCTTGATTTTCTTTTATTAGTTATTTAATTTCATATTATTTTCTTGAACTAAAGATTTAATTAAAGATCAAACCCTAGACCCATTCGAACCAAGATTGGTTCAAACTGTTTGGACCAAATCTAGGGTTTAATCAAGGCTGAAAGTCAGCCCTAATTTTCCCACTAATGGGCCTGAGGATTGATATTTAATTAAATGGTTAATTCGGCCCAACCTGTAAAGGCCCAGTTTTAAATAGTTAAAACTGCCAAAAGCCCACCTCAAAGGATAAAGCTATATGGGCCGAACTGGGTAACCCTAATTCAGCCCATATACCTAGATAATATTAATGGTTAATATTATGGATTTAAAACGGGCTTCTAATGGGTCTTACAGATAATTAATTGATTGGATCAATTTGTCCTTGCATGAGATGTATGGATGTGTGATGTGCTACGTACATGGGCCATAAGTGCTTGGCCCATGCTCATTCGAACGTGGCTCTTGCGCACACCATGGCTGAATGCACATCATTGCCATGGTGCCCCTTTTGGTCATTGGATGACCTCCCTCTATGGTGGGCCCCACGCCTCATTGAGAGGTTACGTGCGAAACCCTAGCCGATTTAAGGCCCACCGAAATCTGACATTATGAAAGTCAGTGGGAGCCACTTTGGTTTGATCTAAATCAAACTAGGGCGTAATTAACTGTTCCCTCTAGCTAATATGAGTGCATGTGATAGGGAGTTTCATATGATGAACTCTCTAAAGGCCTTCCATCATTAGCATGAGGATGAGTCCTTCAGTAATGGGGAAACACACCAGAAAATGGGCTATCCATTTGCTGTTGGGCTTGTCTAAGTGTTTCATAAGATGATAGGGGCATCATAGACCGATGTGGGAGGGGCTTCACCAGAAAATGGGAACTCTCTCACGGTACCTTGGCGTTCACGAATATGATGGGTAAGCACTCACTGGACAGAAAGGTTTACCTGAAAATGGCTATGAACCTTGTCTGACAGAGGCCAAAGGGAAAACTCATATGATGAGTGGATGTGATCTTTCACAGAAAGGTGGTGGGGTTATGCAGCTGAAACAGTTGGCTCCATGCACCCTATGTGATTTCCCACATTTCCAGAGACAACCCATAGTCTCCGTCACTGAGAAAGGAGGGAAATCTCAGAGATGAATAAATGGAAATGAATCGTAGATTAAAATCCATATCTATGAAATGAACATGAATCAAATTAGGTTGTGGACTGATGTTTGCTCTTTTATCAGAAAATGGCAAACGGATCATTTGCAAAGCTTCTTGACGACAACAAGCTTAAGGGCCCAAACTATGCCGACTGGTACAGGAACCTTATGTTGGTCTTAACCTCTGAAAAGTTGGATAAGGTAGCCAAGAATCCTGCCCTGGATAGTCCGGGAGATAGGGTTTCTGAGGCCCGTAGAAGATAATACCAAGAATGGGAGGAGAAAAACTCCCTTGCCCGCTGCTATATCATTGCCTCCTTGGATAATCCAATTTAGAGGTAGTTCGATCAGATCGAAATTGCCAAGGACGTATTGGATAGTCTCAAGACAATGTACGAAGAGCATAATTGTTCTACTCGACAGAAGGTCTTGAATCAGTTCATGACCACGAAGATGTCCAAGAGCCAACAAGTTCATGACCATTGTCTCCGGATGATGGGTTATATCAACGAACTGGAGGCTCTTGGATCCGGGCTAGATCTGGTAACACAGATCAATGCTATTCTCAACTCTCTACCTCCATCCTTTAATCCATTCATCATGAACTACAACATGAACAAGCTGAACGTCAACTTGCAGAGGGCCGAATAATTGATTAAAAAGGATGAGCCCATTGCCATGCTTGTTGAACTTAGCAAATTGGGCAAGAAAATAAAGGCAAAGAGAAAGCCCCATAAGAAGGATACCAAACCTAAGAAACAGAAGAAAAGACAAAGCATCGGATGCCTGTCACTTCTGCAAGAAGACCGGCCACTAGAAAAGGAACTGTCTTGCCTACCTGGAATCCAAGCAAGGTAATTTCGAAACTTGTGTTATAGAAACCAATTTATTGGTAGCTTCTACATCCTCGTGTATTGACTACGGGGCTACAACTCATGCGTGTAACTCACTGCAGGGGTTCAAAGTAAGCAAAAGGCTGAGTGAAGGAGAAGTCACACTCTACTTGGGGACTACTGCAATTGTTGCAGCCGCGGCCATAGGAACCATGGAGTTAATTTTTAGAGAAGGAATAATTGTACTGAAAGATTGTCTTTATATACAAAATTTAAGGAGAAATTTGATTTCTGTCTCAAAACTGTGTGCAGATAGTTATTCTGTCTTCTTTAGTAATACGATTACTATTAAAAGAAATAACAGATTCATCGCATACGGGGAACTAGAGAACAGTCTCTATGTTCTACATCCTTCTCTAGAAACTAACATAACCGAAACCAACACGTGTATTTCATCACCTTCACAGATGATTTGTCACGATATGGTTACATGTACCTAATGAGACACAAGTCTGAATCCTTTGAAAAGTTCAAAGAGTTTAGACAAGAGGTCGAGAAATAGTTAGGGAGAGAAATTAAAGCCCTTCGATCAGATCGAGGTGGCGAGTATTTCTCTGACGAATTCAAGGACTACTTAAAGGACAATGGGATAGTATCACAATTAGCTCCTCCTACTACACCACAACTTAACGGTATTTCAGAGAGGAGGAATAGGACCTTATTGGATATGGTCCGGTCATTTCTCATACACTCAGAGTTACACACATCCTTTTGGGGTTACGCATTAGAGACTGCAATTTACGTGTTGAATCGGGTTCCAACTAAATCGGTTCCGAACACTCTATATGAACTTTGGACTGAAAAGAAACCAAGTTTCAAACACTTGAAGATTTGGGATTGTCCAGCACACGTTAAAAGAACGAGTGCGGACAAGTTGGAATCCAAGACCAGTCGTTGCCTATTTGTAGGCTACCCAAAAGGCTCTGTAGGTTACCTATTCTATGACCCAAGTGAGCAGAAAGTGTTCTGTAGTCGAAATGCACAATTCTAAGAAACCGATTTCATCCTGGACACTCATCGTCAGGAAGTTGTTCTTGATGAGGAGAGCTCAGGAGTAGTGGGAGATGTCCCACAAGTTCCACGTAGTAACCAACCTAGAAGATCCACTCGTGTATCCAAGCCACCAGTCCGTTATGGTTATGACCAGGATAGTTACCTGGTGGAAACCTTGACTAATGAGGAGGATCCTGTGACTTACGCGAAACCTATGTTGGACATAGATTCTCAGAAGTGGGTGGAGGCCATGAGAGCAGAGATGGACTCAATGGAGACCAATAGAGTCTGGACTCTAGTAGATCCACCCTCCGGGGTAAAAGCAATCGATTGCAAATGGATTTACAAGAGGAAGAAGGGCCCCAATGGTAGGGTTGAGACCTTCAAAGCTCGTCTGGTGGCGAAAGGGTACACTCAGAAAGAGGGCATCGATTTTGAGGAAACCTTTTCACCTGTGGCCATGCTTAAATCCATTATGATCTTGCTAGCTGTAGCAACATACCATGATTATGAGATTTGGCAGATGGATGTCAAAACTGCATTCCTGAATGGAGATCTTACTGAAGATATCTATATGCAGTAGTCGCAAAGCTTCATTGCTACAGGTCAGGAAAACATGGTATGTAAACTTAATAGATCCATTTATGGACTTAAGCAAGCTTCTAGAAGTAGGAACATCCGTTTTGACTCTATTGTCAAATCGTTTGACTTCGAGCAGAATTCGGATGAACCCTATGTCTACAGGAAGTACAGTGGAGATAAGGTTACCTTCTTGGTTCTGTATGTAGATGACATTCTGCTCATTGGGAATGATGTAGGAATGTTGACTATGGTGAAAGTATGGCTTTTACAGCAATTTTCCATGAAAGATCTTGGAGAAGCCTCCTATATACTTGGTCTTCGACTTTATAGAGATAGATCGAAGCGGATAATAGGATTATCCCAATCTGCCTACATTGACAAAATAGTCAAAAGATATAGCATGGAAAACTCCAAGAAAAGAAATGTTCCTTTCAGGCATGGAGTCACTCTCTCCAAGAAGATGTCTCCCAAGACTTCTGAGGAGATTGATGGCATGAAAGACGTTCCCTATGCCTCTGCCGTAGGGAGCATCATGTATGTCATGCTGTGCACTCGTCCTAACATTGCTCAGGCAGTGAGTGTAGTAAGCAGATTTCAGGCCAACCCAGGGCAGGAGCACTGGATTGCTGTGAAAAACATACTTAAGTACCTTCGAAGGACAAAAGAGTTTTCTCGTATTCGATGGCAACTCACTACAAATCAAAGGGTATACAGATGCCGATTTCCAGTCGGATCCAGATGATAGAAAGTCTACATCTGGATATGTTTTCACGATAGGATCGTGTGCTGTTTGCTGGAAAAGCAGCAAACAGGGGTCCACTGCAGACTCCACGATCGAGGCCGAGTACATTGCCACAAGTGAGGCTACCAAAGAAGCTGTGCGGATGAAGAAGTTCGTTCATGAGTTGGGAGTAGTTCTGTCCAACACATCACCCATCCCATTGTTGTGTGACAACAATGGAGCTATTGCTCAGGCTAAGGAGCCACGAGCCCACTCGAAGTCGAAGCACATTGAGAGGAAGTACCATGTAGTAAGGGAGATTGTTGGTAGAGGACGCCCTGATTCAGAAGGTAGCGTCAGCGAAAAATGTAGCAGACCCATTGATAAAGCCACTGCCATAGAAAGTGTTTGAGAAACACGTGGAAAGCATGGGACTCCGGCTAGTACCTGATTGGACCTAAGTGCAAGTGAGAGCTGTTAGACAGTTTTGTATGCCCTTAGCTTCAATCAAGATGATGTACTTTTTGAGTTTATTGTAAATGAATAAAAGTGCATATTTGATTAATGTTCCCTTGGTATGTTTCTGTATAATATCCTTAAACTAGACACTTAATGAGACTCATATTAGTTTAGAATGTTCACAGCCAGTGGGTCGGTCTGGGGAGACCTATCCTGACAAGGCTGACATTGTGGTGCCACCAAGTCAGTTGGGGTGGCCTGTCTCAGCTGCCAGGGTGAGACCCTAGGCACATACAGTGTAGGATTAATTGAATTTTTGAACTGGACCAGATTTCTAGTATTGCCCTGGACCTTGGAGATTGATGGGAAAAACTGGAAAGTTACACCCGACCCCTAGACTCGATTATGATACTGCACTAGGTGTTGGATTGGGTTGTCTTTGATATACCAATCAGTGAGATCCTTAGTGGGGGTCAAAACCTGGGTATGTTGAGACAGTCTGAGAATTCATCTGAGTAGGTGATCATAGTGACAGGATCAGCCCCTTTGTCGGACAAAGGTAATGATCAGGGATGCACTCTCACTGATGGAAACCAAGGCTGCCAGCAGCCGATTTCAATCGTTGAGATTTGTTTTGCAAAATATATTTTATATGAGATATAAAAGTATATATATATATATATATTATGGTTTCTAAAATGTTTGCAAGAAGGTTTTAATTCCTGGGATCCATAGAAGAGAGAGTGCAACACTGTTCTTTGCAGCCGAGGGAGAGGTCCTCCCTTGTCGGGCAGTGTATGATCATTATGGGCTGAGAGGTTAAGTGTAAAACCATTGAGGATAATACCTGATGGGATAATCTTGCATTTGCCCACAGTCCCTGGGTGTTACAAGGTGGCTTGGCCCAGGGACCACTTAGGGTAAGTGTTGGGTCCATAGAGACCATGAGATGGTTTTCAGGGGGTGCACTGTCCATAACAGTGTATTCGGCTAGGCCTTGTAACAAAGGTTGGGCCGAACTCATGTAGCGGATGTGTAGATCAATGTTTGGGTCCCACACCATACATGGAAGCCCAACTGGGTAGTAGTTTGGAAGATTAAGTGAATACATAACCTTAAATGTGTAGATCAATGTTTAAGTGATTAGTCACTTAAAGGGGCGAATTTTAAGATGGATCAGCTGATAGGATTGGGCCCAGACCCTATCCACTTTGAGAGTCTCTAGAAGCCTACTAATTAGATTAGGAGATGGCTGATCTAATCTGCAGATAAGATAAGGGTTATCCCTTATCACTTAAAGGGACTTTTAATCCAGATATGATTTGGGTTAGCAACTCCTAATGGGATTAGGAGCTGATCCCTTTGAGATTATAAAAGGAGGAGGGGGTGGCAGCCTTTAGACATGCAAACTACACACTCCTGTCTTCAGAGCTGAAATCACAAGAAGAGAGAATTTTGCACCCTGCAAATACTCTCTTGCCGCCTCCTTCCTGCAGCCGCCGCTTTCAACAGTTCGATCTCCAGTTCTTGAGAGAAATCAAGATTTGATTTTGATACCAATCTTTTGGAGAAAAGATTGGTTGGAGTTGTATTCACAAGCCATCCAGTTGATTTTTGCGAAGGGTGAAGTTCTTTTGGAAGAACACTGCTGATTCTGCTCCACCCTGCACTGCGCCATTTTAAGTGGGAGCAGATTTTGGATCATTCCTTAGGCGTGAACACCTCCATTGGGAGATACCAATTATCCGTATCAGGTATAATCTCTCCTACTCCTTTTGGTTTAGATTTGGTTCAGTTTATGGTTCAAGAATGATCCTTAAAAATATGATTTTCTAAATAGGGAATTCGATTCCTAGTTGAAATGAGAGAAAAAATTTTCAAATTTGCCCCCATATTCCACAATCTTTGGGCGTCCATGTGATGGATATCCTATCCCTTCAGGACTACCCCCCGTTGTGTAACCTTTTAAAAGATATCAAAAAAATAAACAAATAAAATCAACTTAAAAAATATTGAAGTGAATAATGTAAATAATGATGGACTGATTGATTAGAACAACCAATTGGCTTTATGCTCTAGTTACAGGGTTTACTGATTTCTCAAGGAAAGATCCAAAATATTGAAAAGGATGATAGCAGAGAAAAAGGATTATGGTCCTTAGTCACTGCAAAATAGAAAAAATATTACAGAATCTCAACAAAAGAAGCATATCAAGTTTCTATACTATACTCCTGAATTCAAATCTCACTAGCAACCCAGGCACCCATAATCACTGGAAAGTGAGTAGATATGTGGAGAAGGGGATGCTGAAACACCAACTGTCAACAAAAGCATGCTTCTAATGCTTCTTACTATCCATGGATTATATGCTTTTCCAACCAACAAAAGAGGAATTCAAAGTGAAAATTAAATCATGCAAAAAGTAAGTATAAATTAAAGAACGAAATGCTAATAACAATGAATACTGTAGGGGACAAATAATGCCAACAAATCTAAACCAGGACCACCCAAAAGTTCAAATGGATACTCTGAAGTCCTGCTAAGGAAACAAACTTATACTTACCATGTAAGTTCCAGGGTAAAATATTGTAAGGGTTGACTTCCGTAATCACGTTGGCTGCGAGAGGAGCCCCATTAACCATTCGTTCCAAGAATACCAGAAGTTCCTCATCAGTCCAGTGAAAGCCGATCTCAGCATGCTGAGGGACAGGCGCCGAAGGACACATTGTGAAGCAAGTCTAGAAGAACAACTTAGGCCCTAGAACCTGTATTAGGCTGGTTGAAAGCAGGAGTGCATCAATACCAGAAGTACATATAAGAAACTAAAGTACTCAAGCATCGTATTGAAGTTTTACAACAAATTAGTCAAGAAATTAAAGTGGGAATAACCTGAAAAAAACGTGAAATAAACACACCAAGGAAGAGAGAGACTTAAAATGAGAACGGGCACCTGTTAATGCCCTAAAGAAGAGAACAACAGATTCATGTAGCAGTCAAAAAAAGTTAACACCAGCACTCTTGCCTATTTCGTTCTTAATACACGTTATCTTTTCTCCAAAAAACAAAAAAACCAGGACTCTTGTTTCTTTTACTGATAAAGTGCAGGGTGATTTGATTTAAGAGATCAATAGGCAACAAAGATTAAATTGGAGACAGTGTAAACAAGTAGACTCAATTTCGACATTATCCACATTGTTAAATTGGCCGTTCTTTTGGTGGGAATTCTGAACATATGAATTAGTTCTTGTTGCTCCATAAATGAAGATGAATAGAATACAGATCAATTCAGATTTTGTATCAAATATTTTCACCAAGATAAGAATATAACTCAATTTACCATTATTAGAAGCCATAAAGATAGAAGTATCACAGCAATCACAGAAATCAAATCCTGGAGAATTACTCGAAAGAAAAATAACTGGTTACGTATATACTGAATGGAGAATCTCAAAACAGGGATCTCGAAATCGGAAACAAGGAAAAGTTTACAGGCACCTGTTGTCCTGAGATGTACGGATTTGTTCAGCATGGAGAAAGATTTTGTATAAACACAAACAAGACCCTACAATCAATCGGGATTTCTAGGCAGAAACACAAGCTACCCCCACTTCAAATTTCAGAGCCAACGAACTTTGAATTGTAACAAAATTGTTGAAACGCTAAGATGTGGAAGTTACAGATAGATCAAAATTACTCCACAGACCCATACTTCTCGGATATGATTCGAAAAGGAATCACTTCACCAGTTGAAACGTCAAGTTCTCAGTAACAACATAATACTTGGGAACTCATAATTCAAATCCTATGTAAATCCAATAAAGAGTTCAATCGGATGTTGGAAAGGAACGGCGAGAACTACAGAAAATTCGAAAAAAGAGAGAGACAAAGAACAAGATGAATCAATAAGAAGAACAGAAGAGAGAGGAGTCCAAACCTCTGAACTGAACTAGAGAATGTGAGGATACTTGAATTTGCTGTGTCTCTGATTCAAAGATTTGTGTTTCGGTTTCAGTCCAATTCAAGACTGGCTGTCTGGCTAGTGGCTAGTGGCTAGTGGCTACTGAAATGAAACGAGGCTCTGATCAAACCGCCCAACGAGATAGTTCGGGAATTGGGACAGGGTCCTGCTGGCTTTTATAGGCCCAAGCTCCTGCTTCGCTCCACTCTTCTGTTTGTGTACCGTAGTGAGTTAACATTAACCCGCGCACGCAGTTATATTGTTATGGGCTTAATTACGGTAACTTCTTTTTTGAACCCACAAGTACGGGCCCATTCTTGAGTAATCTTCGAACCTTCGGTGGCCCATTTAGTCGGAGACGGAACGGAAGTTGACCATGTCCATGTGTCCTCTTGACATTTTTTTTTATTTGTAATTTTAAATGCGTTTGGCTACGGTTCTTTAGGCTCAGTTTGCACTCTACATATTTCCATTTGTATTCCTTCTAAACTGAGCCTAAATTGCATTCTACATAAAAGAATGATTTTCTTGAGAAATAATATTCCTTTTTTGTTTTTTGGTAACCTTGAAAGATATTATTGGATGTAAGAGTATACTAATTTTTTATGTGTTATTTAAATTGAAAAATAAATTATTAAGTAAAGATACACTGAGTGTTGCAACATGTTCAAAGAGACCAACTTGTGTTGAAAAAAAAGAAAGAATGACTCTTCAGCCTACCCGTATAGGTGGGATGAATCTCAACCGTGGATCGATGCCAAATCTATAGACAGGATGCGGTTTATATGGGCTTCTAGTAAAGTATGGAAAGCTGTAATTTCAAATTTCTGCGGTGGAGTGCAGTGTATTTCATCGAAAAAATACTTATTTACCTCGTAGAAAATACTCTTTCTATGGTTGGTTATTTTACTTTAAGTGGAACCAAAATTTGCTATGCTTTTCTGATTTTCTTCCTATTCTTGTTACTCTAATATTGTGTTTGGTTTGGAGGAAAAATTAGGGAAAGGAAGAGAAAATGCTCTTGTAACACTAAGGTTGTGTTTGGAATCGATGTAAATCAAGAATAATGTAAACATTTACATAGGTTTGGTTTTGCCTGCATTTGGAAAGAGTGTGTAAAGATCGACGTAAAACTCCACTCCAGTTCAGTTTTGCACACATTTGGATGGAATTGAATTTTACGTCGTGAATCAATATAAAACCTCATCATATGTAAAGTTTTACATCGATTATCAATGTAAACACTACATCGACAAAATCAATGTAAAACATTACACCGATTGCATCATGTTTTCAAAAATACAATGGTCACTTATAACAGTTCAATGTAAAACTTCATCAGTGTACTTTTACACTGAATCCAAACGTAGCCTAATATTGTTACATTTATTCATCTTTGTGCACGTGTTATGGAACATATGCCACATATGGATTGCCTAATGTAAATTTGTATTTGATGTAGGGTGGCCCAACTCACGAACGCCAGAACCAGGGACGCGACTAACCACAATAGAGGCTACCCTGCACCCCTCATACGGAGCCAATCGTGGAGCACCCACGTGTCCCCGTAGAGCTCACTGACTACCCTCGTATGGCTCCCATCTCAAGCATTCATCTCCACCAACCTCTAGGCGACTCAAGTATAAATAGGTGTACCCCCTCCAGGTGAGGGGTCCTGATCTTAAAATCTGACCCTACTACAGAATTTAAGCGTCCTCACTTTGGGATTTCAGTATCCATGAGTAGCCCCCTTGGAGCCCTCGTCTGTACTCAATTCCCCTCTTCATACCCTCCTACTGACTTGACCGTTAGAGCCTCCACCTTGGGTTCTCACCCGAGGCCTCTAACATCCTCTTCCTTGCAGCACCTTCGCTATTAGCCCTTGGCTTCTATGGAACTCGGTACGCCATCAGCCTCGGCCTCCAGCCTTCGGAACACCCAGAACCTTATCACTAGTGAACAATTCCCATGGTGCGAAGAGCCAGGAACACCCAGATGATCCCCTAAAACACTGTAATAAACTAAGAATTCCCTAAGCTCCAATCACCATGGTGCGAAGAGCTAGGAACACCCAGAACCTTGTCACTAGTGCACAATTCCAGGTTGTGCTCGACCGCCTAGAGTATTTAACCCAACGAGTCGAGCAGAGCTACCCCCAAGCAGGAGGTCCTCCCTAGGGGGACTGCCTTGTCAGGGAGTCAGCATAACCAGGATCGCATGGGTCCACCAGCCAGCCAGCCCTCGGCCCCAGCCACGTGTTGCAGGTCAACCCTACGAGTCTAGCAACAGCCGCCCAACCAGCTTGCCTAGGGACTCCCGACCTTCAAGCTGAAGGGAGGAGGAACCAGCACAATCTGAGGATAGCCGCCAACCCTTCGAACAACATCACTAGTGCCGAAGGGCAAACTCGAGGGATAAAGGTGGGCGTCGTGGTCGCCCCAGTGCCCATTCTAGGGCCGAGGGCCGACGCTGAGCCTCTTCCCTCACATCTCAGATCTTCGTGACGTCCTGAATGACCGCCATGCCAAGCGTGAGGCACGCAGTCTTGCCTCATAACACTTTGGATTCTGCACCGACCCCCACCGCGTCCGCAAAGACCGAGTTGGCACACAGGCCATGCTCGACCCTCAGTTCGCTGAACTGCGAGTAGAGCTCAGTGCAATTAAAGCTGAGCTCCGACAAGTTAAGGAACGCCAAACTGACACCTCGACCGGACAGAGTAACTCTATGGGGAGAATGGATGCCTTCTACCCCGACATCATCACCAAGCCATTACCCCCAAATTTCAAAGCTCCCACCTTGGAGATGTACGACAAGAACATAGACCCAGACGATCACCTATAGAGCTTCAAGGCACTCATGATCCTATATGGATACTCTGACGCCTTGACATGCCGCACTTTCCAGGCAACCCTCAAGGGAGCCGCTTGATGGTGGTTCTCAAGCCACCCACCTCGGTCCATTAACTCGTGGGAGCAGTTCTCCAGCTTGTTCCTCACTTGCTTCATCAGTAGTCGATGACTCCAGAAGAGTGTTGTCTCGCTAATGACAGTTATGCAGAAGCGAGGAGAAAGTTTATGGTCATACATTGACCACTTCAAGAAGGAAGAGTTCGAGGTCTGCGACCTTGACCCCATGGTCTCCATGCACGCCGCCATCAGCGGACTCCTCCCTAGCTTGGCCCTCAAGTGCTCAATCGCCACAATTGACATCCTCTTCTATGAAGCATTTGAGAAGATGAAGATAGCGCAGGAGCGCCTTCAGCCAGCAGATGTCCCACTAGTTGGCTTCTTCAGCAATGTTGTAAAACCAGAGGGCAAGATCACCCTACCGGTCACAGTAGGGACAGAGCCCCTGTAGATGACAAGGATGACAGAGTTCCTAGTCATAAGGATTGACTTACTGTACAATGCAATCATGGGAAGGACAACCTTTCATGCGCTCCGGGCAGCCAAGAATAGACCACCTCGTTGATGCCACTGTAGGGTACAAACTACTCAGCTTCATGGATGCCTTCTCCGGATATAACCAAATAACGATGCACCCGGGTGATGAAGAGAAGACTCCGTTCATCACTAAGCACAACACATATTGCTACCAAATGAAGCCCTTCAGCCTCAAAAATGTTGGGGCCACCTACTAACGCCTTGTTAACAAGGTGTTCAAATGTTGGGGCCACCTATGTGGATGACATGGTAGTAAAAAGCCTGAAAGCCAAGGCCCATATCTCGGACCTAGCCGAGACTTTCGACACTTTGCGGAAGTGCAACATGAAGCTCAATCCCAGTAAGTACGCCTTCGGCATCAAATCAGGAAAATTTTTGGGCTTCGTCATCACTCAGAGAGGCACTGAGGCTAACCCTTAGAAGATACAAGCCATACTGGATATGGCACCTCCTCGGACGGTGAAGGAAACCCAGAGACTCACCGGCCAAATAGCAGCCCTTAGTCGCTTCATGTTGAAGTCAGTCGACCGCTGCCTACCCTTCTTTTGTGCCATCAAGAAGCTGAAAGATTTCCAATGGATGGAGGAGTGCCAGCATGCCTTCAATGAGCTCAAGGCGTACCTTACCTCACCTCCCCACCTTGCCTGGTCAGTTGAGGGAGAAACCTTGTACCTATACCTCTCTACTAGGGACGAAGCAGTCAGATCAGTATTGATTAAAGAAAATGACATGCAGAAGCTAGTCTATTATACCAGCAAGGTACTCTGTGACATTGAAACTAGGTATCCCAAGATAGAGAAATTGGCTTTCACCCTCGTGGTTTCGGCTAGAAAGTTCAGACCATACTTCCAAGCTCACTCAATAGTGGTCCTAACGAATCAGCCCTCAAAGCTGTTCTCGCCAAGCCCGAGACCTCGGGATGCCTAACAAAGTGGGCCATCAAGCTTTTTGGGTTTGATGTTCGGTACCAACCAAGGTCCGTAATCAAGGCATAAGCTCTGGCAGACCTCATAGTAGAATGCACTTTTAGCCGAGCCCTCCACCAGACCCCAGAAAATGATGAAAGGGGTCATGTGGACGATGAGGCTCACCCCCGATGAAAACTCTTTGTCAATGGCTCCTCAAATGCTAAAGGAAGCAGAGCGGCCCTCATCCTTCTCACCCCCGATGATGTTGCTATAGAATATGTGCTAAGATTTAACTTCCCAGCATCAAACAACAAAGTCGAGTACAAGGCCCTCCTCGCTAGCCTATAGCTTGTTAGGGACCTTGGCTCCTCACACATTGAAGCCTTCAGTGACTCTCAGTTGGTGGTGAATCAAGTAAATGGCAAGTACAAGGCTAAAAAACAAAGCATGTCCAAGTACCTCGCCAAAGTCTAAGGTTTAGCCCGCCACTTCCAGCACTTCTCCTTGCAGCAAGTTCCGTGACCCGAGAACGCAAGAGCTGACACCCTCTCCAAACTGGCAAGCACTTTAAGTGGAGTCCTCGGTTGTACCATGCTCGTAGAAAAGCTACTTTGGCCCTCCATTGAAGAAGTCCAAGTGCTCCCAATAGAGGTTGAACCATCATGGATGGATCCCATCATCAATTTTCTATCAACAAGATAGCTGCCCGAAGACAAGAATGTGGCAAAGTGACTTAGACGTCAAGCAACCCACTATGCCTTGTTAGAGGGAAAACTGTACCAAAAATCCTTCACCTTGCCCTACCTCCAATGTCTTCGTCCAGAGGATGGTGAGTATGTACTGCGGGAAATTCACGAAGGCATCTGCGGCAATCACCTCGGCTGAAGGGCCTTAGCCCAGAAAACTCTAAGGCACGGATACTTCTGGCGGACCCTCCACAAGGACGCCGCCAAGCTTGTGCGAAAGTACAATCCATGCCAGAGGCATGCCAACTTATGCCACCAACTAGCTACTACTCTCTCGGCCCTCAGCAACCCCTGGCCCATCGCCAAATAGGGGATGGATCTCCTTGGCCCTTTCCCGTAGGCCACCGGGGGTAGAAAATACCTCGTCATCGCTGTAGATTACTTCACTAAGTGGGTTGAAGCCGAGCCCTTGGGCACCATCACAACCTGAGCAATAAAAAACTTCTTTTGGAAAAACATTATCTATCACTTCGGCCTAGCCCACATGCTGGTCACTAACAACGAGAAGCAATTTGATAATGCCAAGTTCTGAGAGTGGTGCACCTCCCTCGGCATCAGGTAGCAGTACACCTCGGTAGGCTACCCCCAAACCAACGGCCTAGCCGAGGTCACCAACAGGATGATACTAGACGGGCTAAAGACTAGATTAGACTGGGCAAAAAGTCTATGGGCTGGTGAACTAAATACTGTACTCTGGCTTACCAAACCACACCTCATATAGACATCGAGGAAACACCCTTCGGCTTAACCTACGGCATGGAAGAAGTGATCCCAGCAGAGATCGGCCAGCCGACGCCCTGAAAAGCTGAGGCGTACTGTAAAGCTGAAAATAGCGAAGCCCTCAGAGCAAATTTGGATCTGTTGGAAGAAGTCCGAGAGCAAGCACAAATAAGAGTGGCCACCTACCAGTAGTGAGTGCCCCGCTACAACAACTCCAAGGTAAAGGAAAGACACTATCAAAAAGGAGACCTCGTCCTTAGGAAGGTTATGGTCCCGGAACCTGGATTGGGAAAGGTGGGTCCCAACTGGGAAGGCCCCTACAAGAATAAGCAAGTCATCGGCCCTGACACCTTTCACTTGGATGATCTAGATGGAAGACCCATTCGTCGGACATGGAACTCAGAGAATCTCTGGATGTACTACAAGTAGTTGTATTATCTTTTTGGAATGATTGAATGAATGAAGCAAAGTTTCCCTTTGGCTCAATGCTCAGTGCGTATACCTACTAAGTTCTTATACTTCTTTGGCTTCGCGACTAGCAGGGGCGCATGGCCTCCCTAGAGGACCGTGCCCTCTCGCCGGACCGACACTAAGATTTAAACAACTAAGTAGCGAATACCCTAGCCGAGCGATGCGTTAGAATATACCAAGATGGCCGAGGCCTTACGTCCCTCAGCGCCCCACTTCGGTGGCGGCTGGCCTCTTAGACTTTTTCACTTAGTAACATTAGCAAAGGATGATCGCGCCCTCCGATGATAAATGAGAACTTGTTGAAAGGAACACATGGGGAGACGAGAGCTAGGCGACCCTCAACTTTGCCTCGGCCAAACCTCCATGTGGCAAGCCACCTTAGCCTTGCCAAAGCCAACACTTGGGGAAATGGGAGCCAGGTGAGCCCTTAGCTCCAATCAAAATGATGTACATTATGACATTTAATCTAAATGAATAAAGTACATATTTGATTCATGTTATTATGGTGTGTTTTTGTGTAATACCCTTAAACTGGACACATATGAGACTCGTGTTAGTTTAGAATTTCCATAGCCGTTGGATAGAATTGGGGAGATTTATCCTATCAAGGCTGACACTGATGCGCCGCCAAGTTGGTTGGGATGGCTTGTCTCAGCTGTCAGGGTGAGACCTGAGGCATATGCATGTGGGTTATCTTGAAAACTTGAACTGGACCAGAATTTAAGTATTGCCCTGGACCTTGGGGATAGATGGGAAAAATTGAAATGTTACACATGACCCCTAGACTCGATTATGATACGGCACTAGGTGTTGGATTAGGCTGTCTTTGATATGCCAATCAGTGAGATCCTTAGAGGGGGTCAAAACCTGGGTATGTTGGGACAATCCAAGAATTCATCTGAGTGGGTGATCATAGTGACAGGATCAGCCCCTTTGTCGGACAAAGTGAATGGTTGGGGATGCACTCTCTCTGATGGAAACCTAAACTGCCGGTAGTTGATTTCAACCATTGAAATTTGTTTTGCAAAATATATTTACATAGATATATATATATATATATATATATATATATATATATATATATATATATATATATATATATATATATTATGGTTTCAAAATGTTTGTAAAAGGTTTTAATTCTCGGGATCCATGTGAGTAGAGAGTGCAGCACTGTACCTTGCAGCCGAGGGAGAGGTCCCCTCTTGTCGGGTAGTGTTTGATCATTATGGGCTGAGAGGTTAAGTGTAAGACCATTGAGGGTAATACCTAATGGGCTAATTTTGCATCTGCCCATAGCCCTTGGGCTTTTATAAGGTGTCTTGACCCAGGAACCATTTAGCGTAAATGTTGGGCCCATTAAGAGCCCATGGTGATGGACTTAGGGGTTCACTGTCTCCTACAGTGAATTTGGCTAGGCCTTGTAACAGAGGCTGGGCTGAACCCATGTGGCTGATGTGTAGATCAATGTTTGGGTCCCATGCCATACAAGGATATCCAACTAGGCAGCAGTTTGGAGGGTAAGTGAGCAGATAGGCTTAATGGGCCTAAAGCCCACTTCGAACTGGCTTAATAAGATTAATTAAAGGAGGGCGGTTATGGGATTTAGATAAGCAGATAGGATAAGGGATTATCCCTATCCACTCAGAGAGTCTAGATCCAAATAAAGTTTTGGATCAGGAAACTCCTAATTAGATTAGGAGGGCTGATCTTTATCTGTAGATAAGATAAGAGATTATCCTTATCTCTTAAAGAGAGTTTACGTCCAAATACAAGATTTGGATTAGGAAACTCCTAATAGGATTAGAAGAACCTCTCTTTAAGGCTATAAATAGGAGAGTAAGGCAAACCCTCAGTACACATCAGAAATCATCTGACTAACTGTTGAATTCCAAAGAGAGACAACACAATTTGATTGCACTGTCTCCCTCTCTCCTGCTCTTGCCGCCATACCAGTTCGATCTCCACATGTGGGAGAGATCAAGAAGAGTTCTTGATATTACCTTTTGGCAGAAAAGGTAATCTGAAGTTGTGTTCACTAGCCTTCCATCAGATTCTTGCTGAAGAATTCGGTTCTTGTTGAAGAACCATCCTGCTAATTCTGCTTCATCCTGCACCGTGTCATTTTCGGTAGAAGCAGTCTTTGGATCTTTCCTTGGGCGTAAACACCTTCATTGGAGGTTATTACTACTTTGTATCAGGTATAACCCTCCACTCCCTTTTGGTTTCAGATCTGGTCTGGTTTGGGTTCACGATTGATCCTTGAAAATGTAGTTTTCTAAAATAGGGAATGTGATTTCCACATGGAGAGAGAGAAAATTTGGAAAATTCGCCCAACCTTCCTGCAGGGTTCGGCCATCCATATGATGGATCTCTCATTTCTTCATTAGTATCCTCAATCCTGTCCAAGAAAGCCCTAGAGGTGAGATTGGCCTACTTCTCGGCTTCCTTGGCCCTCTTCTCAGCATCGACAACTTTTTACTCGACCTCTACAGTACGCTTAGCTGCCTCCTCGACCTTTTCTCCACCTCGGCAACCCGTTTCTTTGCCTCAGCAGCATCACCCTCGGCCTGGTTGAGGTGTCATTCAGCTTCGGAGAGAAGGCTTCCAATGTGGGCCCTCTCCATCTGCTCCTTGGAGAGGTTCTCATGCACCTCCTTCAGCTGCGCTTGAGCCTCCATCCAGAATTTCTGCTCGTCAATGAGGCTCTACCAAAACTTGTGGTACTTCTCTTCAGTAGCGGCAACAACTTGCTAGAGCTTCCCCTTCTCCTCCTCTAGCTTGTCCATTTGCGCCAAGGCCAGCTTCAACCAGTCCCCAAGGCCAACAAAGTGAAGGCAAACATGCAGCAAAGGAACAATTAATATTCCACCGAAAAACAAGCAACTATGAAGGAAAAGAGACAAGTGTTACCTCGACCAGGCTTCCCAAACTCTAGGTGTAGACCTTCTCGGGAGCGCTCCCCAGCATTTGAAAGCGATCCCTCGAGAGAAGGGCCCTGCTCACCAAGGCCTAACCAACCCCCTCCTCACAGATGGAGTTCCCTTGCGGACGTTCCACTGAGGATGGAAGATCTGGTTGGACCACTCGGCAAGCTCCTCTAGGGGTGTGGGGGAAGAAAACGACCCCATCCGTTCTTTATGGGACCCCCTTGGGGCATCCCCCGTTGAGTTCTCGGCGTAGGCCACCTTCTGCGGCAACTGTTCCCTCACAGCCGGCCTCTTCTGCCCCGCCTTGCTCTCCTGGGGGCTTCTTCGACCCATTGGTCGGCTTCGGAGGCACTTACTTCTCCCACCTCGGTTGGACCTCCTCGACGGGCTTTTTCCCCTTAGTGGGGACATGTGAAGTTGCTCCCTTCATGAGAGTTGTTGGAGTGGTCCCTTTGGCAGGGACCTGTGGAACGGTCCCCTTAGCAGGGACCTGGTGAAGGACCCTCTCTTCGCAGGAGCAGGGACCTCCTTCTGCATCAATGCCCCATTGGAAGGTCTCTGAGGTGTCTTTGCCCACTCCTTCTACATTGCGTGAGCACATTCTAGAACAGCCTTCTGGGCATCCATCAACACCTCTGCAAACAAAACAAAGCCGTTAGTAATGCAGCACAAGGAAAAAAGAAGAGGATGAGGGAGCATGTTAAGGGACTACAGGGCCTCTCCTACCAAGGGGAGCAGGGCTGAGCCCCGCAAAAACTAGTGGGACCTCCTCCTCCACCAAAGGCTGGGCTCGAACTCTCCCCTGGTCGAGCAACCGTGCGAGATCATCGTTCTCCTCACTCATAAGCGGGGGGACACTCTTCTCTGTAGCCTGGCTAACATCTCCCCACCCCGACCTGAAGGACCAGCCCTCGAGACAGGACAAAAAGAAAAATTTTCCCTTCCAATTATGCACGAAAGATGGGTTGTCTACTGGCTTGGTCCTATGGGGTTGAAGGTAGTACATGCCATCTTCGGAAGAGTGCTTCCTCGGCATAAACAGTGCTCGAAAGAACTTCAGCGTCAGTTCCACCCATAGAACTGAGCCACCACCAGCATTTCCACTATGGTCCTAATGACATTGGGCACCAGCTGGCTAAGGGTGATCCCATACACCCTCAACAGTTCAGAAATCAGCGGATGAAGGAGGAACCGAAGACCGAACTGAACAAAATGTTGGTAAACACAGATCTCCCCCTCCTTAGGAGTCCACAGTCGTTCGCCCACCTCGGGTACCCTCATACTGTAGGATGAGGGGATAATGTACTACCTCACCAGAGAATTCTTAAACCCTAGGCGAAGGATATCGGTCTCGGCTACTACTTGGGCAGCCCTCATCCCGGGAATAGCATCTGGGGCCTCCTCCCCCTCGACTTGGGAGGACCCCTTGGCCTCCCTCAGCGTCATGGAGGCGGCACTATCGCAAGGAGGGTCATTGCCTCGACGGTTGCCTTCAGAACCCTTGGAGGCTACCCTCTCCCGAAGCACCTCAACCTCTTGCCGAAAGGGGACAAGGGCAGAAGGACTCAAAGGAGAAAGGGGAGAAGGAGTTCGGGTGGGACTCCCCTCTGACTCATTCGGAAGATCATAGCACTTAGGTCCAGAATCTGAGAAAGACATCATTTGAGATTACCTAAAGGATATGGAGGAAGAAGAAGTGAGAGTGAAGTGTTGAAGGTTGGAGAATCTGGAAGCTGAGTTCACTTGAAAGCTAAGGCACTTAGAGGCAAATGACAAGAATGTTGTTGTCAAGGCCCCTATTTAAAGGAGAACAAATGACCCAGATATCTCGAGATCCAACGGTTGAGAAGCCACCACCTCCACAACCCAATTGTAGAGCGTCACATAGCACTCAGCCGCGGAAGGCGAAACGACGTGCTAGCGACGACTTGGATCATCTCAGATCTAACGAATGCAAAACACCTCTGCACTTGGGATCCAGCTGTGTCACACCCCTGAGCGCTCGTCCTCAGAAGGCGAAATGATGCTCGAGGCAAACCAGCGCGTCCGCCCACTACAACCCACTGGTTTATGTGACCCAGTCGCGTGAACTCACACACCGGTTTGATCGGAAAGCTGTTCCACGCACAAGGTGTTCTCCCAATGCATAAACCCGTGTAGAATACGACCCCTGATCGCCTGTCCAAAGCAGCAGTGCCATAGATTGCTCGCAGCTTTGGCCCAACTTATGAAGATGAACCAGACATAGATGTGAAAGAGAACGCCACTATAGGGTACACCTCAACTGCCGGACCCGCTGGTGCTCACCATTACTACTCCCATTAGTCGAAGCCAAATTCTTCACCTCGGCCTCGGGAGTGGGGGGCAAGTGATGTAGGGTGGCCCAGCCCACGAACGCCAGAACCAGGGACACGACTAACCACAACAGGGGCTACCCTGCACTCCTCATACGGAGCCAATCATGGAGCACCCACGTGTCCCCGCAGATGTCGTTGACTGCCTTCATACGGCTCCCATCTTAGGCATTCATCTCCACCAACCTCTAGGTGGCTCAAGTATAAATAGGGGGTACCCCCCTTCCAGGTGAGGGATCATGATCTTGAAATCTGACCCTACTACAAAACTTAAGCGTCCTCACTTTGGGAATTCAGTATCCACGAGTAACCCCCTTGGAGCCCTCGTCTGTACTCAATTCCCCTCTTCTCCGCCTTAGGTTCTCACCCGGGGCCTCTAACATCCTCTGCCTTGCAGTACCTTCGCTATTAGCCCTCGGCTTCTACGGAACTCGGTACACCATCAGCCGCGGCCTCCAGCCTTCGGCCCCAACACCTCGTCCCCGAATTCTTCGAAGCCCTCAGTCCACCTTCAAAGCTCAGGGGCGAAATTACCTTGTTGTCCTCGACCAACCCGAGTATCAACAGTATCCAAACAACATCTTTCTATTGGTACTTGTAGGGATGTGACACCTGGAGCTACGGTGGGGATGGGGATGGGGATTGGTCAGGGTCGGGGATGGACCAATTATATATATTAAATATATATTATTATATATATGATATTACTTATATATCAAAACATATTTAAAATATATATTTATATTTAAAATTTTTATTTATTTTACGTTAATTTATTTTTCAAAAAATACTGTTACTTAAAAAAATTTCGGAGATTCGGGTCCCCACGAAGAACCCATCCTCGTCAATGATCGGGGATAGAGGACAACTTTTATCCCGATAGGGATCAAGGGCAGGAACTGGGATTAATTTCAGAATCGGTGTTGGAGATGGGAATATGATCCCTGCTGGAAACCCACTCTATTACCATTCCTACCTTAAGCTAATTAGTTTTCTGCACTATTTTTTGTGACCCTTAAAATGCTGAACTAGACTTATTGCATTGTCATTTTAGTGAATAAGCTTATAAGGAAGTTGTGTGCTTCTTAATTACTAAAACTGAAATTGGGTAATCATTATGTGATTGAAAGTTTTATTATTTAATTATTTTGTCAACTTAAACACAAAGTAATAAGTCATTCAAATTCAGCAAATTCAGCAGTTATCAAACGGTCCCTTGATCCTCTGCCCTTGTATCATCCAAACATTAGAAGAGTTAACGTTACATATACATCCATAATTTATTTGCTTGTTATGTGCCTAAAAATGGTCTTGTCTGCCCATCCCAACTCCCAGGTGATTATAAAATCAAGCCAATAACTTAATTTGTCATAGGGGTGATTCATGGCCAGGTCGGGAGTAAATTGCGGGCCAAACTGGGCCAGAATTGTGAACCGGCCGGGGTGGAAATGATCACCCCTAGTTTGTCAAGATGATAAATCCATAAATGAATCAATAAATAGAATCTATAAATGTGATGTGTTAAAGAGTTTTCAGTGGTAGAATATATGAATTGTTGCCATTAATTAAATGGATTGGAATATATTTATATATTTTAAATATTAGAATATTCGATTCAATTCGAATTTGACTAATTAATTATTTTAGATAATTGATAAATATATAAAATAAATATTTTATTTATATAAATTATATAAAAACATTTAAAAATTGTATATGTTATATATAAAAATTAAATAATCGATTGAATTCGGATATGTATTGAATCGAATAAGGTCATATCTGAATTCAAATTCGATTAACTACTTGGTATGAATAGGATATTCGAATTTGACCGATTAAATATTTAAATTATCCAAATTTAATTTGATTACATCAAATCTCAAATTTAAAATCAGATTTTCGAATGACACCCCTACAGGTTTGGTAAAAAAATATACCTTACATCATGTATGATGCTATGTGTGCTTTTTTATGTATTTACTCATCACCAAATTTCTTCTATCCGTCTATTCACAAACGTTTCCTTCGTTTTAGCTATAATAAAATGAAACAATGAGAAGATTGATCTTGACGAAAAGCCAAAATTTATTACTGATCTTCATCTTTTTTTTTTTCTTCTCCCAACTGTCATTTTCACAGTTGGTTGTCCAAATATGAATAGGTCATTTTCACTATTTTAACCCACATGCTTGAGGGAAAGATCGCTGAAAGAAAAATATTGTGAGGCAAGCATAACAAGCGGCCGGATATTTGCATTAGTAAACAATTTTGAGGGGATGTGACCGTGTCAACTTCTTTGACTAATATCTTGTTCTTCTTGTGTTCACACAAGAATAGAAAAGGATTTTTTTTTTTTTTTTTAGTTTACTGGGCAGTAATCAAAAAACTTATTTTAAGTGTTTGAGATGTTAACATTGGAATTATTGTCCAAACCCTGAAGCAAATTGCTCTATGTTCTTTGAAACTGCGTTTGGAGGTGGTGTAAAACCTTATCGATATAAAACTTCATCGATGAATCATAAAAAGGTTTTGACCATTGAGTTTCAAAAGCGTGACATTTTATATCTATTAGTATTTATATTGATAATTGAAGTAAAATTTTACTTTAAATAAGATTTTATATTGATCTATGATGTAAAACTCCACTTCATCCAAGCATCGATAAACCTGAATCAGAAATAGAATTTTACATCCATCTTGATTTACACTCTATGCAAAAGCCAATAAAACCAAATCAGCCTGAATTTTTACATCGATGGATGACGACATGACTTTCTACATCACTTCCAAATGCAACCAAAGCTTTCAGATAATAGCAGACGGAACATTTCTGACTTTCGGAAAAGCACTTTTTCCCTCTTTACAGATTAATATGGCAATGGATACTTGCCTAGCTAACCAGATTCCTGACATGATAAGTCAGATAAATAGGGTATAGGTCTCCCAAAATTGAACCCAAACATATTCAGGTCCAATAGGGTTCATAAATTTAAAATTCTGTAGGAATAGGGTCTAATTCTATGTTAGGTTATCAGGTACCTTATAAATATCCATGTAGATGAAATCTCAATGTCAAAAGAAAGGAAGAGAATAATTAAATATTCACGTAAAGAGTCAAGAGATGAAAATACATAACAACTACGATAGCAAACTTCTAGAGATGTTGTAGCTTGTAAAGGGATTGGTGATCAAATATGTCATTTCAAATACAAGGTTAATTTAGAAATACCATACAAGTTTGTATCTACTATTTTCAAATCGAGCCTGACGAATTATTATATGGGTAGTTATCTGAAACTCCTTTCACTTCTCTAACACTTCCCTAAACTCACCTTGACATTTTGATACCTCTGGAAGCCACCCCTCTGTTAGACACTTACAATTTATAATTATGTACTTTCCTTCTGTCAAGCCAATGTCAATGACCACAAAAGAAGTGATCCATATGTGCCATTTTTTATTTTTAATGACAAAATTAATCTTGACCAACTGTTCTCTCAAATAAGTAATTTTTACATGATAAAAATGAGTTCAGCTTCGATCAGTAGTGTGAAGTCCAATCGAACAGTCTTTACAGTCTTGCATTGGGAATATCTCCATACTTATGTGTATTATTTCATGAGAGATACAGTGTGCACATGTTGTGGGCTCTTGAAACTGAAGTGGATAGATCACTATACCTTTAAAAAATTTATTATTAATTATTTATTAACAAAAGGCAAAATAATAAATCTTTCAGTTCAGCAACTAATAGTGTCTTTGCCTATAGGAAAAAGATTAAAGAGGTATCCTCTTGTATGATTAACAATAATAGAAAAATGTTAACCCATGTTGAGTGGTTCAGGCTCAAACACAACTGCATCAAGATTACCTTTGATGCCTCTTGCTCAAATTGTGTTAAATGTGCAATTGGTTGTATAGCTAGGAACCATCAAGGCAAAGTCCTGGAGTCTAAAGCTATTGGAATTGGAATATCGACTATCAATCTCGTAGAAGCTTGGGCAGCTTGGGAAAGCCATTAATATGGCTACTAACTATAGGGATCAGAAAATTGTCATAGAAGGTGACTCTAAGTTAGTAATTGGCTGCGTCAATGGTAGACTTACGCCTCTATGGAGATTGGAAAGCATCATCAAAGAATGTTGGAACCTAGTGGACTTCTTCAACTTAAACATTAAATTCAAGCATGCGTATAGGGAAGCAAATCAAGCGACTGACTGGTTAGCTCGTAAAGATCTTAATGGCGGGGAGTGTAATGGAGAATTTAGGTTTAGTGATTTTCTTTTCATTTGTGATGCGGATGTAAGGGGAAGAGCTACCCCCAGGTTTGTGTAGCTCATCTTTTGATATTAAAAAAAATGATTCCTAACAATGGATAATAATAAGCATCCCAATACAATTCTTGACGTGTTCATCAGCACGTGATTTAATTTAAGGCTATATTTGGTTTGAAGGAAAAAGTAGGGAAAGGAAAAGAAAGGCAAGGAAACCTTTACAAACCTTGTATAGGTTTTGATACGTTTCCCATCCTTTCCCTACCTTTTCCTTCAAACCAAACATAACCTAATGGAAAAGGTTTATAATTTTTCTTTTTTTTTCTTAATATATATACATATATCAAATGTTTAAAATTTCGATACGATGTGCCTGATACGAGGCGTATTGTATCGTATCTTTGAAAAATAGATACGGGATACGCATGGAAATCAGACGTCTCATCTTTTTCTCATGCATATTGGATTGTATCGAGCGTATTGGGGGTGTATTGGGGCATATCAACGAAAAAGATATGGCCAAAAACTGAAAAAAAAAAGGGGAAAAGCAAGCTTCTTTTCCCTGAAATAAGCCTTCTTTCACCCCCTAAATGACTCTAAAACTCCAAACCACATTCCTAGAGTGCTAGATTTGCAAGAAACAAGTGTGGATCGTTATTTTTTTTTAATTCAAATTTTGAAAAAATATGGCAAAAATAAGTAAGTTTTTTCAAATTTTTATAATAGCTTGTGATTTCTTTTTTTTTTTTTCTTGAATGTTGAAATTTTTCAAAATCACAATTTTTTTTGTGTTATTAATAAATTTATGGAAATTTCATGAAGATATTTAGGGAAAATATAAATTAATAAAAATTGAAAATATAATTTTTCTCTACCTATAAAAACTAAATATGTTTTAGATCTATGGATTTATCTATCATATCCATAAAGCAATTGAAATTTCTTCTTTAGTATTTTTTTGATTTTTTATATTTTTTTATTTAAAAAATAAATAATAATTAATTATATTTTATCATTTGATCACAATAATTAAATATATTATAATTCTATGGATGATCTATCATATCCATAGACCAATTGAAATTTCTTATTTAATATATTTTTTTTTTATTTTTATAGTTTTAGAATTAAAAATTAAATAAATAATTATATTTTATCATTTGATCACAATGATTGAATACATTATAATTCTATAGATGATCTATCATATCTACAAAGCAATTGAAGTTTCTTCTTTAATAACTGTTTTTTGAATACATTATATAATGCTAATTTAATTTTTATAATTTTTGGAAATAAATAATTATTGATTATATTTTCATTTAGAAGATGTGCCAATGCATGTTTTATGGTTGGATAGGAGAGTTGGGTTTTTCCCATACCATAAAATATTAAAACTTAAGAATTATAATTTATAAATTATATTTAAGCATAAGAATTTTAATGAAATTATAATTAACTACTATATATTTCTTCATAAAACCATGAAATTATATTAATTTAATGTATATACACCTCATTGAGGTCTTATATTTAATGTTATTGATGTATTTTTTGATTCATTAAAGTGTTTATAGTGTTTCCAAGCGTATCTATACGTATTTTAGTTTTTCTCGGATATGCATGCATATGCAAGACATATTTCGATACATCTCTTAAAATTATCTTTCCGATACACTTGATGCTTCCGATACTTTGAACCTTGCATATTTCTATCTACGCAAGTATAGACCCAATAGCAGCCTAAGAATAAAAATTTGCAGGAAGTTATTATTTATTTATTTTGCATTAAATAAAGTTTGGTAGTGACTTTTAAACGTCAGCTTCAATTGTAAGTATTTTAAACTTCAGGTATAGATGATTAGAAATTTAGAATGCATAGTATTTTAAAACATGTTGGTTTGAATTGTTCTTGTGATTAACAACTGACAAAGATAACATAACATAAGCTGGCTAGTCATGTTTTACATTTAAGGGGTGTTTGATTGTGTGGTCGTTTCTTGATGCAACATTTGGTCAGCTTTACATGAGTGCATCAGAAGTGAAAACACATCTTAGGAGCAATACGTTTTATAAAAGTTGTTTTTGTCGAAAGTCTCTTTCAAGGTGAAAAAAGATAATTGATTTTATTTGGATAGACCCGATCAAATAAGCTTTTGTTTAGGTACAGTCAAAATACCTATATGATACCAATGTGGTGGTGATTTTCTTAGATTCAGCCACAATATCAAATGTATGTTGAATAGCTACTGTTTTCTCTATTTCGCAGCACCTCCTCTCGATTTACAAGAGATAAAGATGAATAGAGTTTTACATTACACAAAGTCAGGAAGATAGAGTCCGGAAGAGAGTTATCCTAGATGAGGGAGTTATCCTAGATAAAGTCTAGGTGGGAGAGTTATCTTTAGAGTCCATAGGATTAGGTCTCTCGAAGGTTATCATGGGAGTGGGTCTGTTGCTAGAGCCCACGTAAACCAGGGTTGTGCATGGCCCATGTATGGGCCCATGATCATATACTCTATCACTTATTCAAACCACATTTGTAGGCTTTTATTTCAAAACCTTTTTCTTCCGCATTATTTTACTCTTTTTTTCTAGGCTTGGTTTTCTTTTTCCTTAAAAGCAAGATACACTGAAATTCAATACAAGAACCCTATTCCTTTTTCACAAAAAAAAAAAAGTGAGTGATTGGTAAATTTGTTGTGAAAAATATTAAATTTACTTTCATTTTTGGAGTTTTTACTATTCAGTTCACTCTCAAAAGTCTTAGCTGTATAGTTGGAATAGATATCAGCTCAAAATTAATGTCAATACGCAGGCATATATTGATATTTAGGGGAAAATGTTTGAAATTTTGAATTATTGTAAATTTGCAGTGCAATTCAGAATTTCTGGAGTGTTTATGACATGACACTGAGGTGTCTTTGATTTGTGATATGTAGCGTCACATCATTTGATTTAATGGGAGGATTTGTTCATGACTTTATTTCTCTCGTCTCAACGCAAAACAACCGCCACAATTCCACATTAACAGAATCCAGATTTGTTAATTGGTACTCACGGCATCAACTCACAGCACATTGCAACTGTGCATTGGGAAATATCTCGGATGAATGCAACATATGTATAAATTTACATCGGTAATATGCTCTGGAGTTGGTATGCAGATTTGTTATAAAGGAATGCAAGCTAGTTAATATATATGAATGAAAATTTTATACTAATTTCGTTATGCGAAGATATTTTACAAAATCAAATTTTCTAGCCATAGGCAAGAGATTCATAATTCTTTTGAAGACATAAATACTGATACATATTATCTTGTCCGTATATATGCAGAAGAAGAGAACTTTTGTTATTAAATAACTTTGATGGAGCGTGATCTGGTCATTCCTACCTACCTGCATTATATTATAATATAATATAAAAGTTAAAAAAAAGAAAATGAAAAATAACATTAGTTTGATTGTTCGAACTCTTTCATTCATTTTATTTTTCAAAGTTAAAACCCTAGAAAACCCATCGGTCCATCACCAGTCACCCCCTCATCGTTCGACCAACCACTAGGCACCAGCCTTTCGTCGAAGTTTGAACACCATCGTCGCTCATCTCGTGTCTCGTCTTTCCTCTTAGGCTCTGATGAAGGATGATTTGACCCAACCTATGAAACGGTGACACATAGGCGCTGACTTGGCATGAGCGACAACCCAGTGTTGAAGCCCGGTGTGACCAAGTGACAGGCCCACGAAGTAGTCTGCTACGTTACAGCTCACGAGGGGAGGAGTCCGCTGCGACGCGAACTCCGGACTCCCCGTGTTATCTTTGAAGAGATAACTCCGAGGCAACTGTAGCTCACGAGCTAAAGTTATTAGCTCGCCCGAGTTCCCTAGCAGACAAGTCATTCAAAGGACCAATTCCACTAAGGGTAATCCTGAAGTGCTCCAAGCTCGCCGTAAAATAGCTCGCGAACGAGCCATACTAACGCTCTTCAGGAAGCTTCCAACTGACAGACCATACCAGTCAGACTGCGCCATATCATCTACTGATGGTGCAGTCCCAGTCCTTTTGATAGTCTGCGTCCAAGTCTCTCAGCAGGTAAAGGCGTGCCTGCCACTTTGGAAACGTGTCACTCACTCGAGCGAGGCGTATGCCACAACAGCCACCTGCGCAGCCCTGTCAGGTAACGATTGTGGTAGGAGCCCAGTGGCGGTTATGCCCGACCTAGTGTGAGTGTCCCTATAAAAGCCCTCAGGTCAGAAGAGAAACTTCTTGAACTTCTGATCTCTTGAATATAGTGGTAACGCGCTATCTGCACTCTTAGCCTTTCGCCTTTTCCTTGCTTCTACCGAGTACTGACTTAAGCATTGGAGTGTCCCCGCCGGGCAGACCCCCAAGGGATTCTTCTTATTCTTCCCCATCTCAAGTGTCTTTCAGGAGCCACACGAGTGCCAACTAGGAGTGATCGGATTGCGCTACATCATTTGGCGCCGTTTGTGGGAAATGCTTCAAAAAGCCTTTCTCCAAACTTTCACGTCTCTTTACTCCCCAGAAACCCAACACTCATGGCTTCCTCCAGCAACATCAGATGAAGCACGGAAATGGATAACTCCAGGGAACAACCCCAACTTCCTACTGTCTGCATTGGACAGTTTACCGTCCCCCTCTTGGTGGACGGAATTCCCAGCTTGAATGTGCCTCTTGCAATGGCACCCGTCGTCGCACCACTCCCTGCTACAGTCAGAGCAGTGTTCACCGAACCTTCGATCGTGCCCCCAGCGGCCAGCACGAACCAACTAGAGAACTTGACGCAGTGCATGCTGGCCATGCAGGCCCAAATGCAACAGTTCCAACAACTTCAGCTCTATCAACAACATGTGTTGCACCAGGTCTCCTAGTACCAGCATCAGCAACAGTTTCCCCAGTTACCTCAACCTCAGCTTCAGCAATCACAACTTCCCCCTCGGCACCCGATCTCGTAGCAAGCTAGGTCTCGCCAATAGGAGGAGCACCCGTCTCGCCAAGGAGAGGCCCCCCAGAACCCTCCAAGGAGCCAGGCCTCCACCCATGGCAAACAAGAAAGACCAGCCGCCCCGACCTCGCCACGGGCAATCAGGTCGGGAGGACCTCAGCTCAGTAGGCCCACGTCACCTCAACCCTCAAGTCTCGGTACTCCATTCCTGGAAAACCGATTCGAAATCCTGGCCGCAGGTTCCAAACAAGAGCCCTCTGTTCGAAGTCATCACCAGCGGCCCGAGCTATTTCCTGCACACACCATTCCTGACAGTACAGAAGTGAGCAGCATGAATGTTGAGCCCGCCAGAAAGAAGAGACGCCACCGCCGAGCTCGCCGGTCTGCTACCCGTGACCTACCCGAGCTCGGAGGCAAAGAAGAGGTAAGCTCGAGCGAGGTCAAAGCGCCCATTCTTTCAGCTCAATCCCCCTATCTCCCAAGCTACTCGCAGTCCCAATGCCTAAAGATTTCAAGCTCCCTCCTCTTGATAAGTATGATGGGTCATTCGACCCAAATGATCACATAGATGCCTTCCAGTTGCAGATGCACCTAGCAAGAGCAAGTGAGTCGTGCATGTGCGTGGCCTTCTCCACCACCTCCAGGGGAGTAGCCCACACATGGTACCAGAACCTGACGCTCGGATCAATAAGAAGTTGGACGCAGTTCGTGCAGGCTTTCACATCCCACTTTGTTACCAGTAAGCGGTGCCCGCGGACTGAAGAGAGCCTCCTCAACATAGTGCAGAGAGAAGGAGAATCCATCTGGGGCTACGCTAAGTGGTTCAACGATGCTTGCATGCAGATACCGCGCCTAAACCCCGCCGTGCGCCTTGTAGTAGCTAAGAAAGGCATTTTGCACAAGGAGTTCAAATGACACATGGTCGTCAACCAACCAGCGACCATAACTGAATTTCTTAAGCTCACAGACAAGTTCATAGCCACCGAAGAGGAGATCAACCACAAGGGCGAGAGTGCACCAGAAAAGAGGAAGAGGGAAGGAGAGCCTTCTAGCCAAGGGGACATGTGTGTCGACTACACCGACCTGAACTGGGCTTGCCCAAAAGACTGCTTCCCGCTCCCCAAAATTGACCGCTTGGTGGATGTGACCTCTGGGCATGAGTTGCTAAGTTTCTTGGACGCCTATTCGGGCTATAACCAAATCAAGATGGACCCAGCGGACGAAGAAAAGATTGCCTTCATCACGGAGTTCGGTCTATACTGTTACAAGGTTATGCCCTTTGGGTTGAAAAACGCAGGGGCGACCTTCCAGAGGCTTGTAAATAAGTTGTTTGCACCATTAATTGGCAGAAAAGTAGAATGTTATGTAGACGACATGGTCAAAACTCAATTCTCACATGAATTAATACAAGATTTGCATTCAGTTATTGAAATCTTGCATAAGTTTAATATGAGATTGAACCCAAATAAGTGTGTATTCGGTGTGACCTCGGGCAAGTTCCTAGGATACATCGTCAACCGGCGCGGCATTAAGGCCAACCCGGATAAAGTTAAGGCCATCTTAGATATGAGACCACCTCGAAAGTTGAAAGAGGTTCAAAGGTTGAATGGCCGCATAGCTGCCCTAAGTCGCTTCATTCCAAATCGGCAGACCACTGTCTTCCATTCTTCAAGGCAATCAAGAGCAAAGAGTTCGAATGGACCCAAGACTGTTAGCTCACATTTGACAAGCTCAAGAAATACCTCGCTAGTGTGCCGATCTTGATCCGGCCCGAAGAGGGTGATATTTTAGAACTATACCTCTCAGCAAGCGACGAAGTCGGGTTCAACGACCCATCTATTATGTTAGTAAAGTATTGCAGGGGGAAGAGACGAGATACCCGGAGATAGAAAAGCTAGCATACGCACTGGTAATTGCAGCTCGGAAGTCCGCCCATACTTCCAGGCTCACACTGTTATCGTCCTCACTGACAAACCTCTGAGGCAAGTCTTACTTAAGCCCGAGGTCTCCGGTCGGTTGACGAAGTGGGCCATTGAGATCAGCGAGTATGACCTCCAGTACAAGCCACGAACTGCCATTAAAGCACAAGCCTTAGCATATTTCATTGCTGAGTGCACATTCAGCTTCGAAGTCCCCAGGCCGGTTGAGCACGAGGCCCCCAGCTCTGGTGAGCCCGAAGCTCCTAGGCCGGTCGATTCTGAGCCCCGTGATGTAGCAGCTAGTGTGGCATCTCTCCTAGTTCGGCCAAGCGTGAGCTGGGATAAGGAGCCCTGGATCCTTCACATAGATGACTCCTCGAACCAACAGGGCAGCGGAGCTGGAATAGTCCTGCACAGCCCAAGTGGCACGAAACTGGAGTACGCGCTATGCTTCGAGTTCACGGCATCTAACAATGAAGCGGAGTATGAGGCGTTGATAGCTGGACTAGCTCTAGCCAGAGAAGTAAAAGCCAAACACATCATTATCTGCAGTGACTCCCAGCTCATGGTCAACCAGGTCATTGGCGAGTACGAAGCTCGCAAACCAACCATGATTGCCTACTTGAACCAAGTCAGAGAGGCCCTACTCAATTTCCAGTCACACTTCATCAGGCAAATCCCAAGGTCAGAGAATGTTGAGGCCGATGCCCTATCCAGACTAGCCAGCACCAACAACATCACCATGAGAACCGTGTACATAGAGGACTTGCCCCAGCCTAGCATTCTCAGGGGGGTAGAGGAGGTCACTCCCATCATTCAAGCAGAGCCAAGCTAGATTGACCCACTCGCAAGCTTCCTGCTACACGGGACCTTCCCTGCAGATCGCAATGAAGTCAGAAGGGTGCAGCACCAGGCAACCAAATACGTCATGATAGACGAACAACTATACAGGAGATCCTACACGCTCCCCTATCTGCGTTGCTTGCAGCCTACCGAAGCCAAGCCCGTACTCCGCGACACTCATGAGGGGTTGTGCGGCGAGCAGTTGGGGGGGCAGGGCCCTTGCCCAGAAAGCACTTTGATAGGGGTATTATTGGCCAACAATGAAGGCAGATGCTATTGAGCTCGTTAGAAAATGTGACAAATGCTAGAGACATGTCAATATTCACCACCAACCCGTTGCCAACCTCAAGTATCTCACTAGCCCGTGGCCCTTTGCAAAGTGGGGCATCAATTTACTTGGGCCATTCCCGCTAGCAACGGGTGGGAGAAAGTTTTTAGTAGTAGTAGTGGACTACTTCACCAAGTGGGTAGAAGCTGAACCCCTCGTAACGATCACAGCCTGAAATGTTCAAAACTTCTTTTGGAAAAAC
Source organism: Nelumbo lutea (assembly GCF_056320005.1). Taxonomy (NCBI): domain Eukaryota; kingdom Viridiplantae; phylum Streptophyta; class Magnoliopsida; order Proteales; family Nelumbonaceae; genus Nelumbo; species Nelumbo lutea. The sequence continues at coordinate 116,078,244 of NC_142684.1, forward strand.
ATCGTGTGCCGCTTCAGACTACCTCGGGTGTTGATTTCCGATAACGGCAAACAATTCGAAGACATCAAATTTCAAGACTGGTGTCAAGACATGGGAATCCGACAAAACTTTACTTCAGTCGCACACCCTCAAGCAAACGGTCAGGCAGAAGTCACGAATAGAGTCATCCTCTGTGGATTAAAGGCATGGTTGGACCGAGCTAAAGGATTGTGGACAGATGAACTACCCAGTGTTCTATGGGCATACCGGACCACGGAGAAGACCACCACGGGAGAAACACCCTTCAATCTCACCTACAGCACCGAAGCAGTAATCCCTGTAGAGATCAAAGTACCTATGTTGCGGCTAGAAGCATACAGTGATCAAACGAACGAAGGTGAGCAACGTACCAACCTCGATCTACTTGACGAAGTAAGGGACCTCGCGTACATCAGGACCGCAGCCTACCAGCAGAGACTAACTCGGTACTATAACGCCAGGGTCAAGAGGCGGAACCTCTACATTGGCAACCTGGTCCTTCGTAAAGTTATGGTACCTGAGCCCGACGCTGGCAAGCTCGGGTCCAACTGGGAAGGTCCCTACTGAGTGAAGCGAGTGCTCGGGGAAGGAACGTACGAGCTCGAGACCCTTGGAGGGAAACAAGTACCTCGGGCATAGAATATTGTCAACTTAAGACAATACTATCTGTAACAACCGAGTAGGCCACGAGCCACTCCCAAAGCCTAAGGGAAAAAATGCCGAGCTAACACGATCTCGGCGCAATAAGACCTGGTCGCCTTTGAGGCACAGGCAAACCTCAAAAGTAGACTATAAGTCACCCCCAGAGCCTAAGGGCAAAGAATGCCGAGCTAACACGATCTCGACGCAGTCAGACCCAGTCATCTTCATGATAGCTTGTCAAGGTGAGGAGTGTAAGCAGCTCGGGCTTAAACCCCACCAAACGTAGCTTGTCCTAGTACAACGATCGAAGTAAAGAATAACCGACGGACAAATAGTTTGGGTACACATGGCAATCGACTTGTCGTGCACCATGGAGATGCCTTACTTTGGGTAAATAGCTCTAATAGCTTAGGTATCGAGATCACCTTAGCAAAGATACAAAGAGCCCATCATACTTGGAAGAAGAAGGAAAGAACTTTCATTATCACTTGAAAAAAAAAGAAGAAGAATAAAAATAACAGCACAATAACCGAGCTAAATGGCTTAGGAAAGTCTGACTATCACGGGGCACAACTGCCCAACAAAGACTTGTGAAAGACCGGGTTTACGACACCCGGAAGCCACCAGAAGTCCAAAGAAACACCGCCTCAAGGATCTGCCTCCTCATCCTCTTGGGAGTCAGACTCCTCTTCCTTCGCTTGGTCCACCGTCACAGGAGAGAGACCCTTCATAGTAATGCTGTCGAGGTTGAGTCCAGAGAACTTCTTCCGAACCAGCCACCGGCAAAGCTTAAACCCAGAGCAGTACGAACCCGAACCATACTCCGCCTAGAGGTTGTGGAATTCCTGGGAGTCTTTAAAATCCCAGACCACTTTCTCTCGCTCAGCCTCCACCATCTGATCAAAGTTTCGAGTCTGATTTAGAAGAGTGGACTCCAAGTCCCACACCTACTACCTGAAGAGCCATCCTCTTCCTTCGCTTGACCTCATCATTAGTAATCGCCTTCTGGCTCCTCCGGCGAGCCACAAGATAATCATTTACCCCTTCCCATTTCCCCACTGGGAACCGAGGGTAAGGACGTGGCTGGAGGGGATTACAGGGAGCCTCCCCTGGCTGAGGGAGCTCGTCCCCCCCGAGGTTAATCCCACTAGTCCCTTCAGGTGGGGGTGTCGGAGTCTCGGGCGGAGGAGAGGGTAAATCGGCTCGGCAGACCTGAACTTCATACTTTCTGAAGGGGGGTCTGGTCGGGGCACATCCTCTTTGCATGGCACCTCTGGCTGCTTAAGAGAAGGCGGCGCGAATCGGCACTAGACATGATGGCTGCCAAAAAACCACAAGATATTTGTCCAGCAAGAAACAAAATACACGTGTACACAATATTGTTACAAGGCACTACGGGACCTAAAAAGGAAACCTACCCGGGCTCAAGCCTACCTACGCGAGCTTCTCCTCGGCCAAGTAGTCCGAGCAAAGGAAGCCTATCGATGCCTAGGACAGCATCGTTTTCTGAATTTCAGGGTCAAGCTCGGCCCCGGGGTCCTGGATGGCACCCCTCCAAGCAGTTGGGAGGGACCACCCCTCGAGGTTATGGACCACAAAGTAATCCCGCTTCCAGGCGGTAATCTTATTTGGTAGCTCGTATAGGAGCTTATAGCCGCGACGGGGAGAGAGGTAATAAAAGCGCCTCTCCGGAGGAACCTCAGGAGCAGCGTTCTTTATACAAAGTATAGAGGCAAAAATATCGAGGTCCAAAGGAAGGCAGTACTCATAACACAGGGATATAGTCCCAACCATGTTTCGAATGGCGTTGGGATGAAGCTGGTCAATGGTGACGTTAAAGTGATTTAACACCTCCACTATCAAGGGGTGTAGAGGGAGATGCAAGCTAGCCTCGAGTTGCTCCTGAAAGATTACTATGTCATTGGGACCATGCTCCCAAGGGAAGTTGCCAGTAGGGAGGCTGTAAACCAGGTCCCCAGGGAGGCAAAAGTAGCGTCTCAGAGACCTGAGTCTCTCCACTATCATCAAGGAAGGGCCAAATGTATCAGGCTCCCTCCCAAGCTCCCCCTGAGCTCGAGGGAGAATCATCATCTTGGCTATCGCCCCTGGTGATAGGTGTGGCATGGGTACCTAGATGGCTAACAGCGCTTGGGACTTACCAGAGGAGACAAAATGAAGCAAACTGAGGAATTCGGGTAGACTAGGTGAAGTGCGCGACCTCAGAATCCAAAGACAGCAAGATGGCATGGGAAAAACTGAGGCCCGAGGGGGCCCCCTATTTATAGTCTCCACCCTTTCAAATTGACAGCCCATATCAAAGCAAATCCAACGGCCCATAGGCGCCCTGACCGCACACCTTCTGAAAACCAAAGGTGATTGGCAGCACGTCTTCCATAATTAAGGTAGTCGCAGCCGCACGACGTTCGGAGTTAAAAGCCACCTCAGCACGTTTTTGGAATCTGAAAAGTCAAGAAGGTCAGAAAATCTCTTGATTCCCGCAAATGCATTTAAGGAGGATAGTCAATCAAGTTTGAATTTCGGTCAAATTAGTCCGTCACGCTTCATAAACTCCCCGTGCTAAGGCAGTACTCTTAGCTCGAGGAGTGGGGGGCAATTGATGAAGGATGATTTAACCCAACCTATGAAACGGTGACACATAGACGCTGACTTGGCATGAGCAACAACCCAATGTTGAAGCCTGGTGCGACCAAGTGACGGGCCCACGAAGCAGTCCGCTACGTTACAGCTCACGAGGGGAGGAGTCTGCTGCGATGCGAACTCCGGGCTCCCCGTGCTATCTTTGAAGAGATAACTCTGAGGCAACTATAGCTCACGAGCTAAAGTTATTATCTCGCCCGAGTTCCCTAGCAGACAAGTCATTCCGAGGACCAATTCTACTACTAAGGGTAATCCTGGAGTGCTCCAAGCTCGCCGTAAAATAGCTCGCGAACGAGCCGCACTAATGCTCTTTAGGAAGCTTCCAACTGACAGACCGTACTGATCAGACTGCACCATATCCTCTCCTGATGGTGCAGTCCCAGCCCTTTCGATAGTCTGCATCCACGTCTCTCAGTAGGTAAAGTAATGCCTGCCACTTTGGAAAAGTGTCACTCACTTGGGCGAGGCGTAGGCCACAACGGCCACATGTGCAGCCCTGGCAGGTAACGACTATGGAAGGAGCCCAGTGGCGGTTATGCCCGACCTAGTGTGAGTGTCCCTATAAAATCCCTCAGGGCAGAAGAGAAACTTCTTGAACTTCTAATCTCTTGAATATAGTGGTAACGCGCTATCTGCACTCTTAGCCTTTCGCCTTTTCCTTGCTTCTACCAAGTACTGACTTAAGCATCAGAGTGTCCCCACCGGGTAGACCCCCAAGAGATTCTTCTTATTCTTCCCCATCTCAAGTGTCTTTTAGGAGCCACACGAGTGCCAGCTAGGAGTGACCGGATTGCGCTACATTAGGTTCTTACCTCTATCTCTTCTCTCAGTTTTTGACTCGCTGCCCAAGCAACCACCAATCCATCATCACCGACGGCATCGTCAATTACAGATGGGTTTGTACTGAAACCCACGACGACATTGTCGCTCATCTTGTGTCTCACCCAATCGCCCGTTTGTCACTGCTCAAGCTCAAGCAAGAAGCAAACCTCAAGCCTCAACCATCCAGCATCATCGGCTTTGTGCTGCAACCCACGACTGCAGGTGGGAACCCATCACATTTGCACCACCGGGAACCCATGCTTGCCATCGTCCCCTGCCTCTTTTCTCAAGGTGATTACAGTCTTACAGTTACAGATTGGTTCCTATGTAAATTTTTCAGATCTTCAGCTCTTTTTCTAATGAGATAGTAATTTAGATTTTTCAGCTCTCTTCCTATGCTAAAGTTTTCAGATCACACATTTTTTATAGTTATTTAGATAATGATTTATTGGTTTTTTGATTTTTGGTTTTTGGTTATGAGCTACATTTTTCAGATTAAATGAGAGAATAGATTACAGATTTAGGGTTTATTCATTTTGTTATTCTAATGAGATAGAATATATTACAGATTTTTGAATTCTGAAAATGTTTTTGTCTTTTAGATAATGATTTATTGGTTTATTGGTTTATTGATTTCTGCTTATGACTTATGAGCTAGATTTTTTAGCTTAAATGAGATAGAATAAATTACAGATTTAGGAACTGGTTTATTCATGTAGATAGTGATTATGTTGCAAATTTTTTTCTCCTAATTCTTAAATGATGTAGTGAATATTTATTGAGATTGACCTCTTAAAATTGAAATAGTAGGTATATGGTCTATTTTATTGCGAGATTTTCCATTTGATGCCATCCAATTCTGTATCTATGAGCAGCTTCGGATTGGTTATAAGCTAGCGGTAAGCTTACTTTTGTTATTCTTAGATATTTACCTAGATTTGTTGGACAGCTTGACTTGTTTTGCTTATTGATAGGGTTCACCAATGTCCCACTTAACATTACAAGCTTTCAATCTTATTTTGTAGAGTTGTCATTTAAGGTTCTGTATCTCGGCTCAAGCAGTTCTGTTTCTTGATCCAGAGGGTGCATAAATATATGCAAAATAACTGATTTTTTTTCTTTATTTGCTCATGCAGGCAAGGAGAGATTTAAATGATCCAGAAAATGCTATCATTGGTGCTTTTGCTGGTAACTTAAAGCTCCAAATATGCTTTTGGTTTGTGTTCCCCCCTTTTTCTGTAGAAGAGCTATATACTTTGGTTTTCCATGTTTTTTGAAGGGACATACACTTCAGTTCCATGGTGCCCTACCTATTTGTTACAGTATCACTTTTCCACTCAATGCTTATGAAAATTTTTTTCTGCTACCAGATCTCTTAACATAATACTTAACTGTAAGGTCGAAATGAAGAGTTAGGAATTGATGCTGTAGAAAAGTTCATTTCTCATGCATATTTACATATGTATGAAACATTCCATTAATTGAACATTTTTGCTTCATAGGTGCACTCCTGCATTTACATATGTATGAAACATTCTCATTAAGACAAGATTGATGGTCCAGGTACACTCTAATCTGTTCAAGTTTGGCGAACTACACATACACATTAATCTGCATATTAGGTTAAAGATTTTTTTTTTCCGAGTTTCCCACGTGTATTTCAACTGTTTTACATCAGATCTTGTTATCCATTTGGATGTTGTTTAGTCGATGAACTTTTCCTTTTGTTGTATGTAGGGATCTTCAAACCAGTACAAAGGAATTATTGATTGTATTCAAACCATTGTTAGAGAAGAAGCATCTCAGGCTTTTCTGAAGGTATTGCCATCTTACGTTTTACCATGTATTCTTCTAACTTGTTTGAAATGCAGGAGCATGTGAAGCACAGGAGAGCTTCAAGCATGTAGAAGCTGAGAGAAAAACATCCCTTATTTTTGAGAACCCCTTAGTTATGATCAGTGAAGAAGGAGAAAAATGCCCCCATTAAGATATTGCCTTTATGAAGTTGGAAAGGCTTCCTAACTATCTCATTTAATATGACAAATAATCTTAGAGAAAAAGTAATTTCTCTTTGAGTGGCAACCTTATCCAGGCTCTAGTATTCTTGTTTTGTTATGCATGGAAGATCTGAAATCTATTTTGTCCATGTAGCCTTAGTTCTAAACAGCATAGTAATGAATACAACGGAGAGAGAGAGAGAGAGAGAGTGAGGACATTATAAGGATATAAAAGATGATGTCCATGAATTTAAGTGGGCCTTTATAATAGGTAATAGATATAATCATAAAGTAGACTGTAGACATATTTTGGGCCTTTATTATTAAACTTCATTGCTCCATTGCTCCAACAATTTATGAGAAATCTTGGAGAACTTGTTGGTACATTTGTCATGTTGTGCCTGGGAAAATTTAAAGTTAAATACACCTTGAAGTAATATTTATTCTTGCTTTGTATTTTTCTGCTTCTCACAGAGTTTTGAGCCAAGGGTACTTTGGATAGGAATTGGTGGTTCGATTTTCCTTGGTGTTCTTGAGAGAACAAAGCAGTTGCTTGCTCAAAGGCGTCCGGGAGCTCAAAAAGAAAACTTCAAGCAGTGTTGGTGGTGGTTCTTTCCATGTCCATATATATTTCTGATAACGTAGTCAATTTGATGAATCTCTCTCTCTTATCTGATTGATGGATTGAACTTTGCATTATAATTTCTCAGGACCGAAGACACCGAAGGAGTCAAGCAGGGAGTATAGAGATGGAAAGCCAGAGGGAGAAATCGGACACAGACGAGTGAAAATCTAGAATCGAGAGCAGATAGCAGAAGAAAACAGAGGACTTAATTTTAACTTGAGGGCAATTCAAAAGAATCCAAGAAATATAAAGTAATTTTTACATTCTTTCAACCACATTTATCATTAAAAAGTCTTCCTGCTCAACACCAGACCACGAGAGTGGCAAGTTGCGACCACATTCTGGGGAAGGGGGTGGGTGGGATGAGGCCCATGAGGGTAGGGGGCTCTTTACTCTCTTTTTTTTTCTTTTTTTTTTTGGTTTTTTTATATTGTGTCTTACTTGTAGAGGCTGGAGAGGAGATTGTTTTGTGTGTGAAAAGTGTTAATGATGAAGAACCCAAACCATTGATGGGCGTGTACAGAGAGGTCTTTGTAGCTTTTGGTTGTTGTTGATGAAAAATGCTCTTCTTGCTGTGAAAATGGAAATTGTTTATTATTGAAATCAAAAACACCATTTGACACCGGAGACTCTGTAGGCTTATCAACTTGAAGGCTACAAATGTAGTGCATCAGGCCCGGTAGAGGAAACAATACCGGGTGTAAGTGGGGTATTGATTGTAAAATTGGAATTAATCTAATCAAATTTGAATTAATCTAATCCCAAATTTGCAAAATTTGTCTATTGCAAAATAATTAATCTAATCAGATTCAAATATATTCGAAAAGCCAATCAGTTGAATTCGAATTGAATCGAATATTCGATTTAATAATTGAAATCAAATTCGAATTGATGTATTTGATATTCGTCGGATATCGAATGGAATTAGAATATCAGTATCTATAATCGGTTTTGAATTCAAATCTAGCCTGATTCGATTCGAATTTGATCTGTTTACAGGCCTACACACCATACCTATAGAACGCTATCATGGGTGTAGATTAGTATAGTCCACACAATCTATCCACAGTTTAAAATAGCTGTGGACTGTGGTGTTATATGGATTGGTCTCTGCTACAAGGTATGATATGGACCAATTTACACCAATTTCTCATCCACACTACAATTATAGAACACCCTTAAGAAGAACAAGAAAGAAAGAAAGAAAGAAAGAAAGGGAGAGGGAGAGGGCATAAAAAAGAAAAGATTTCTTTTTCTGTTTTTTATTTTTAAAGAAGCAAACCATCAATTTAAAACGTGACGTGTTACAATTACAATCTAATTGCGAGTGCACCATTGTGACGGTCTGACACAGGCTTAGCCTTGCCTACGCTTGGCAGGCTTACATTAGGGACATGCCCGTCATTTTCACCTGTAAGATATTTGGGAGAACTGATGTCATCTTCAGGCAGACCACCAAAAGCTTAACGTACTCTTTGAGGAGGGGTGGTCGACCTCCTTGGGTGCCTAACCTTGGCACTCTTAGACCTTCATCCCCTTGCGGGGCGGCCCTGGTTAACGGCTAGCATGGCTACCAGGGTTCCTCATGGGCGCACACTTGCTCATGGGGACAGTGTTGGACCGGCACTGCGCTGCCGATACTCAAGGGAGGCTTGGCATGCGGGCTTTGCTCAAGCATGTCCCTTCACCACGCCAGCCCCTTGCCCAAGCTGAGTGAGCTACCCCGTTGCCCTTGGCACACGGGTGTGTTCCGGCCCAAGCGGTTGCCTATCGTCATGGCACACAGGTGCCTGTCATCATCGGCATTCAGGAGACCCATCACATCGGTGCCAAGTCACCTCATTGGCGCATGATCGCCTTGCATTATGGTTGTTCCCCTTTAGCATGTAAGCGGCACCTCCCATGGACCGGTCTGAGCCAGGAGAGTGCCCCGGCCATTGGACTTGAGGTCATGATCCAGTGCTACTAACTTTGGTGGAGCCATCCCATCGGATAACTCCTAGCCTCTATGCGTTATAAAGGCTTGTTCTGGCCTGCCTTGGCCAGGATGCCGCACGGGTTATTCCGCTGTAGAACTACCCCCGTGACACCACGGCACACAACAAACAAGTGCAGGAAATCCGGATTCCTTTTCTCGTTCCTTCCCGCCATTTATTCCCTTGCACCCTTTGTCAAACGAAACAAAACCACCGGTTTCCCAAGCCACCATGTCACACGGTAGAATTTCTACTTCCCTTCTCTCTCTCTCTCTCTCGTTCTGATTATGTGGACATCGTCGTCGAGAATCCCCACTGAATGAAAATGTGGCTGGACATACCTTAACCGAAAAAACAGATGTTTGCCGATGGCTTCATATGCATCTGCTGCACTGGTTTAACATTCCCCTGTAGAGAGGCTTCAGACAGTAGACCTCGTCCAATGCTTGTTAGTTAAGCTGTCATGGGCACTCTGGTCTGCACTGTGAAGGATGTCCGTAGAATGGCTGGAATTATATGTGCTTCTATTTGAGTGTGGAGGAGACTGGCTAGGAATAGACTCCATGGTGGACCGAGGAGATTTTTTATCACTGGAGCCAAACAATAGTCCTGCATGAGCAGAGCAGCGGTGTGATCTGCAATGATTCCAAAATTGAAGGTGCTTTTTCTGTTTGGGTATTACGGGATTCAGTCAACGATGATAGTATTACGGGAACACTTTGAGTTCTCCTCAATGAATTTATTCAGCCTAAAAACAGAGGACAGAGAAGAATAGAAGGAGATCCTTGGATTTCAAGGTTGAGGATGATGAACAGTTCACGGGAAGGGTATTTTAGAAAATCTAAAAAATTATCAGTTAAATTAAAAAAAGTTTTAGATAATTGTCAAAAATAATAAGAATACTTTAACACAATATATAAACAATAAGAATGAATTAATCCATTTGCTAAACCAAAATGATAGTTTAAGAAATTTGCCCATATTCTTCTCCATCATCCTATTCTCTTTGTTTTCCACCACTAATAAAACCTCGTTTCCTCTGCTTTCTTCCTCCTCACTCTATCTATTGGACTTCTTTGTTTTCCCGCTCTAATACTCAACCCCGTATATTAAGGCCACGTTTTTATGCACACTGTTTTTCTTTTTCTTTTTTTCTATTTGGCGTTGAAAATGTGAAAGAAATGAAGAGAGAGAAGACATTGCTTCCTTCATTTCCTATCCTGGTTGCCGTTTCCCGTCTCTCTGTTTCTCATGCGTGCAAGCCATTCTCAAACATACCCACCTTATTTAAGTCTTCTTCCTAACGGTTTTAATTCTCTCCAAGTTTCTTCGTTCTTATTTTCTCACTATGCTTTCGCCGCAATGCATTGATATACTTGTATAACTTGATCACTTCCTCTACTTCCCAAATTTCGAACATTTGCTCTCATTCCACTCACGTTTCGCTTATCTGTTCTAGAAGCTCCATCCTTTGGTGCTTTCTGATTAGCTTTGAAGAATTTGAGTTCTCTGTTGTTGATTTGCTTGCGTTTTCTTTTCTTAAAAAATAAATAAACGCCTCGACGTCTGATGAAACAAATGAATCTTAAACGAGTTTCATAGCAAATAAGTCGGGGATTTCTGGCTAGAGGATGATGAATTGTATTGTTCCTTTCTTATTTATTTTCATAGTGGTTCATATTAGAAAGGTTAGAGAAGTGGTTTCAGCAGTATCAGGTTCTTCTCCTATATAGATCTTTCTTTTTTCTTGCTGGAAATCGAGTTCCTTTTCTATTAGAAAGGCTTTAATCGAAGTGAGAAACTATCTCGAGATTCGTCGCTTCAACTAAAGTTGAATCTTCGATTTGAGCCTGCATCAATGGGGGGCCAATTCAGCAAGAAGGTTGTCGAAAATCCGCCCATCCTTCAACTCAATACCAACTTTCAGTACACAGCTGAGCTGAGCTCCTATGAGGCAGCATGCAGGCTCGACCCAGAGTTGCAAACCTTCGACAGCACCCTCCAAGCCCGTACGAACCATGTCATCAACACCCTGGCCCATGGCGTCGAGGTTCGAGCGCTATCCTTCCACTCATTGAAAGAAGTCACCGGGTGCCTGCTTGATATGAACCAGGAAGTTGTCAAGATCATCTTGGAATGTAAGACAGATATTTGGAAGAACCAAGAACTCTTCGAACTCGTAGAAGAATACTTCGAGAACAGTTTGCAAACCTTAGATTTTTGTACTGCTCTCGAGAAATGCCTGAAGAGGGCCCGGGATAGCCAATTGATCCTTCATGTTGCTCTTCAACAGTTTGAAGATGAAGATGGGGCAGACGGGAAGAAGAAGCATTCGAGGACATTGGAGGAATTAAAGAATTTCAAGGCCGCTGAGGACCCATTCACGGAGGAGTTCTTCCAGGTCTTCCAATCAGTTTATAAGCAGCAGGTTTTGATGTTGGAAAAGTTGTTATTGCGGAAGAGGAAGCTCGATAAGAAGTTGAAATCCGTCAAGGCGTGGAGAAAGGTCTCAAGCATAATCTTTGCTGCGGCTTTTGCTGCTGTTCTCATCTGCTCGGTGGTGGCTGCTGCCATGGCGGCACCCCCTGTTGCAGCTGCCCTGGCAGCTGCAACTTCAATTCCTTTGGGATCGATGGGTAAATGGTTTGATTCACTTTGGAGGGATTACGAGAATGCATTGAAAGGGCAGAAAGAGGTTATTAACTCAATGCAGGCAGGCACTTATATTGCTATCAAGGACTTAGATAGCATTCGGGTTCTTGTTGACCGTCTGGAAATAGAGATGGACGCTCTAATGCAAAATGCTGATTTTGCCCTTCGAGAAGAGGATGCTGTGAAGTTCGGAATAGAGGAGATCAAGAAGAAATTGGGGATTTTTGTCAAGAGCATTGAGGATCTGGGTGAGCATGCTGACAAGTGCAGCAGGGATATAAGAAGGGCAAGAACAGTAGTCCTGCAGAGGATTATTAAGAATTCCAGCAACTGATGCAGATTTTTGGTATGCTCTATTGATTTCAAGCTAAATACATGTTAAGTTCTGGATCTTGGATCTATTGAATTGAATACCTTACCTTATGAAGAATAATAGGAAAAAAAAAAAAGTTAACTTTCAGATCTAAACTTGGATGGTTTCCAACTTTCATCTCTTCATGTGTAAATGTATTTATTGTTTTAACATTAATATTGTTCTTTGATTCACAAACTTGTGGATGGTGAGTGGTACATTCTTTTACAACCATGTTTATTACTGTTTTTGGTTTGATTCAAGCCTAAAGAATTTATTTGACTGCCATGCAGATGTAAGCGAGGTACCTGGCTATAGATCAATACATGATTAAATCCCTAGAATATGTTATTCCTTCTGTTTATCAACATATCTTTGAAGTTGGAGAAACTTATTGGGAGAAAGCATCCAACCCAATTTCTTAAGTAGTAATTCTCTATGATTTGTATGACAACAAAAAGATTATGAAATGCACTAAATCCATTAAGTAGGACTCATACTATCATACAAGATACAACTGCCTAGGCATCTATTCTACATAGCTGAACTCTTAAGTTTGATGAAAAATAGCAAGGAGAAACAGTATGGGCAATTTAATTATGGAAGTGTCATGCCTTAATGCTTGTTCTTCTTCCATTATCATGGAATTAGGAAAATTAGTAGATAATAAAAGAAAAGTAGTGATGATAATGACAAAACAGTTATAGTAATAACAAGACAAGATAGTCATTCAAATGGTTTCAGCAGCTATTGCTTCTACTTATCTCCAAGTGAATTTTAATGAGAAAAAGAGCTTTAAAGACAAGGTTGTATTGATTGTATTATAGGATCATTTGTAGTATGTTTTGTTAGATAGTGTATGCCCTTAGCTCCAATCAGCATGATGTATATTATGACATTTATTGTAAATGAATAAAATACATATTTGACTCATGTTATTGTGGTGTGTTTCTGTGTAATACCCTTAAATTGGACACATATGAGACTAGTGTTAGTTTAGAATCTTCATAGCCGTTAGATAGATTTGGGGAGATTTATCCTACCAAGACTGACACTGATGTGCCACCAAGTTGGTTGGGGTGGCTTGTCTCAGCTACCAGGGTGAGGCCTGAGGCACATGCAGTGTGAGTTTTCTTGAAACCCTGAACTAGACCAAATTCTAGTATTGCCCTGGATCTTGGAGATAGATGGGAAAAATTGGAATGTTATACCTAACCCCTAAACTCGATTATGATACTGCATTAGGTCTCGAATTGTGTTGTCTTTGATGTGCCAATTAGTGAGATCCTTAAAGGGGGTCAAAACCTGGGTATGTTGGGACAGCCCGAGAATTCACCTAAGTGGGTGACCATAGTGACAGGATCAGCCCCTTTGTCAGACAAAGTGAATTGTTAGGGAAATGCACTCTCTTTGGTGGAAACCTAAACTGCTGGTAGTGGATTTCAAATGTGTTTGAAATTTGGTTTTGCAAAATATATTTATATAGAGATATACTTATATATTATGGTTTCACAAATTGTTTGCAAAAGATTTTAATTCCAGGGATCTATGTGAGTAGAGAGTGCAGCATTGTACCTTGCAGCCGAGGGAGAGGTCATATCTTGTCAGGTAGTATTTAATCATTAAGGGCTAAGAGGTTAAGTGTAAGACCTGTTAGACAGTTTTGTATGCCCTTAGCTTCAATCAAAATGATGTACTTTATGAGTTTATTGTAAATGAATAAAAGTGCATATTTGATTCATGTTCCCTTGGTATGTTTCTGTGTAATACCCTTAAACTGGACACTTAATGAGACTCGTGTTAGTTTAGAATGTTCACAGCTAGTGGGTCGGTCTGGGGAGACCTATCCTGACAAGGCTAACACTGTGGTGCCACCAAGTCGGTTGGGGTGGCTTGTCTCAGCTACCAGGGTGAGATCCTAGGCACACACAGTGTGGGATTAATTGAATCTTTGAACTGGACCAGATTTCCAGTATTTCCCTGGACCTTGGAGATTGATGGGCAAAACTGGAAAGTTACACCCAACCCCTAGACTCGATTATGATACTGCACTAGGTGTCGGATTTGGCTGTCTTTGATGTACCAATCAGTGAAATCCTTAGCGGGGGTCAAAACCTGGGTATGTTGGGACAATCTGAGAATTCATCTGAGTGGGTGATCATAGTGACAAAATCAGCCCCTTTGTCGGACAAAGGTAATGATCGGGGATGCACTCTCACTAATGGAAACCAAGACTGCCGACAGCCGACAGCCGATTTCAATCGTTGAAATTTGTTTTGTAAAATATATTTTATATGAGATATAAAAGTATATAAATTATTGTTTCAAAATGATTTGCAAAAGGTTTTAATTCCCGGGATCCATACTTGAGAGAGTGCAACACTGTTCCTTGCAGCCGAGGGAGAGGTCCTCTCTTGTCGGGCAGTGTATGATCATTATGAACTGAGAGATTAAGTGTAAGGCAATTGAGGATAATACCTGATGGGATAATCTTGCATCTGCCCACAGTCCTTGGGTGTTACAAGGTGGCTTGGCCCAGGGACCACTTAGGGTAAGTGTTGGGTCCATAGAGCCCATTTGATGGGTTTCAGGGGGTGCACTGTCCATAACACTGTATTCGGCCAGGCCTTGTAACAAAGGCTGGGCTGAACCCATGTGGCTGATGCGTAGATCAATGTTTGGGTCCCACGCCATACAAGGAAGCCCAACTGGGCAGCAGTTTGGAAGGCTTAATGAATACATAACCCTAAATGGGCCTTAAGCCCATTTCGAACTGGGCTAATTTGATTAGTCTTTAAGGGGCGAATTCTAAGATAAGACCAGCTGATAGGATTGGGCCCACACCCTATCCACTCAGAGAGTCCAAGATCTAAATGAGATTTAGATTTGGAAACTTTCTAATTATATTAGGAACTGGCTGATCTAATCTGAAGATAAGATAATGATTATCCCTTATCTTAAAGGGACTTCTAATCCAGATATGATTTGGGTTAGCAACTCCTAATGGGATTAGGAGCTGATCCCTTTAAGTCTATAAAAGGAAGAGGGGGCGGCAGCCTTTAGACACCACATTCAACAGACTCAAGTCTTGTCCTTAGAGCTGAGATCACAGAAGAGAGAATTCTGCACCCTGCAAATTCTCTTTAGCTGCCTCCTTCTTGCAGCCGCCGCCTATAGCAGTTCGATCTCCATTCCTTGGGAGAAATCATGATTGGATCTTGATTCCAATCTTTTGGAGAAAAGATTGGTAGGAGTTGTACTAACAAGCTGTCCAGGTGATTCTTGGGAAGAATCAGATTCTTAGGAAGGACACTGTTGATTCTGCTCCACGTTGCACTGCGCCATCTTCAGTGGGAGCAGATTTTGGTATCTACCTTGGGCGTGAACACCTCCATTGAGAGATATTATTTCCCTGTATCAGGTATTATCTCTCTCTCCTCCTTTTGGTTCAGATCTGGTTCAGTTTATGGTTCAAGAATGATCCTTGAAAATAAGATTTTCTAAATAGGGAATTCGATTCCCAGTTGAAGGGAAAGAAAAAATTTTTGAAATTCGCCCCCTTTATTCCGCAATCTTAGGCGTCCATATGATGGATTTCCTATCCCTTCAAGACCATTGAGGGTTATACCTAATGGGCTAATCTTGCATCTGCCCATAGTCCTTGGACCTTCATAAGATGGCTGGACCCAATGACAATTTAGTGTAAATGTTGGGCCCATTAAGAACCCATAGTGATGGACTCAGGGGTTCACTGTATTTAGTAGTGAATTCGGCCAGGCCTTGTAATAGAGGCTAGGCTGAACCCATGTGGTTGATGTGTAGATCAATGATAGAGTCTCATGCCATACAAAGAAAGCTAAGCTAGCCAACATTAAAAGGAAGTGAGCCTAAAAGCTTAATGGGCCTAAAGCCCATTTCGAACTGGGTTAATTGGATTAATTAAAAAGGGGTGAATTTGGGTTTGGATCAGCAGATAAGGATAAGAGGATAAATCTTATCCACTTGAAGAGTCCAAATCCAAATAGAGATTTGGATCAGTGAACTCCTAATTTGATTAGGAAAAGCTGATCTTGATCTGCAAATAAGATAAGGGATTATCCTTATCACTTAAAGAGTCCTGATCCAAATAGATTTGGATCAGGAGACTCCTAATCAGATTAGGAGGTTATCTCTTTAAGGCTATAAATAGAGAGCAGGTCGGACCTGAAAAAGACATACAACACAGAAGACAACTCAGTTTGACTATTTCTGCCTTCAGGTCTTTCTCTTCATGCTCTTGACGCCCTACCCTGTTCGACCTCCATTTCTTAGAACCGATCATCTAAACCCTAGCTAAGAGAATTTAGCTAGACATCATTAAATTCAACATATTCAAGAAAATGAAAGGGGAAACACAACAAGAACACATAAATGAATGAATAGAATAAGAAGAAAACTTTAGCCTTTGAAGGTAGAAGACAAGTGCAACAACTAAGCCTTTCTCCCTCTTGAATTTGGATTCTTCCTCTCATTCTCTGGCATGCTGAAATTGCTTCCTCTTCTCTTCTCCCCTCAATTGGTTCTCAATGTAGACTCCTAATTCAACATAAATTAGGACTCTTAGTCTTTATCTCAGTTGAATTCCTATCTCTTTTGCACTGCCAACTACCAGACCCAAAACTTGTAGCTCGAATTACACTTGATTGGCAGAGGAATTAGGCGAGTGATGAATATAAGAATTGTAGCCCTATCTCTTAGATTTAATTAATCATTTGAATCACCTCAATCTGAGTTGTAGACAGAAAGTTATGCCCAAAATATGGGAAATATATCAAAATAGGAAATTTCCCGATTTTTGTGCATACATATCAAATCCGATTTCAATGGATTCTTTCCTTCATGGCTATATCATGGAGCATCATTGCTGCATGGTCCTTCCTCTATGATTATCTTGATCAATTAAATCGAACTCCTTAAAATTGCACATTTAAGCTCTAAATCATCTTGCAAGACAATTTCATCATAATTAGTGCAATACCGTGCTAATTCCAAAAACATTATTACCCAAAATCATCAAGTTAGAGGTATGAAAATATGTACAAATATATGCTTATCAGCATTTTTGATCTTTTTGGTTGATGGTAATCATCTCCGGTAGTCCTGGACATCTCTAACAATTGAGAACTTAAGGTTCATCTACTTTAAGAACTTCCCCTCAACTTTTAGTTTGTCTTATCTTTCTTAGGAACTAAGTCATGAATGGAGACATCATTCTATAATATAATTACTAACGAACAACTAGCACAATATCCCACTAAAAAATGATAAATGGACCACTATGCTGGGTTGAATGATAAAACCACCACATTGATGATAGATCATGACATGTGACGATCATTGGGAGATTATCTGTTGAATATACCAACAAAGCACTAAAGTAGCAATCATAGTTGAAACCAGCGGCATCATTATTGAAAACCAAATGATATCAATATCCCTTGGTTTTTTGGCATCACTTAATTCATATTTGTTCTACATATAGCAGTTATTGCAATAGCAATTATGACAAAGTTGTGGGTCTTGAGTTTGTAACCCCTTTACCTAGAGGGGGGTACCCCTATTTATACTCAAGCTGCCTGGAGATAGGTGGAGATGAATGCCTAAGATAGGAGTCATACGGCGGCATGCAGCAGGTTTAGCAGGGTCATGTGAGCGCATCGTGGTTGGCTCCGTATGATGGGGCAGGGTAACCCCTGCTGTAGTAGATCTAATTCCCTATTCTAGCGCTCATGGGTTGGGCCTCCCAGTCTCGAATGGGCTAGGTTGGGTCACCCCACATCACTTGCCCCCACTCCCGAGGCCGAGGAGAAGAATTCGGCTTCAGTCAATGAGAGTAGTAATGGTGAGCTCCAGTGGGCCTGGCAGCTGAGGTGTGCCTTGCAATGGCATCCTCTTTTGCGTCTCTGCCTAGTTCGTATTCATGAGTCGGGCCAAGGCTACGAGTGATCTATGACACTACTGCTTTGGTTGGGTGATTTGGAAGGCGCGCTCAGCACAGATGTTTAGGCATACCTGTTTGGGCCAAAGGCCAGGGGAGGCCGAGGACCTATGAAGCCGAGGGTTCCTTAGGTCAAGGGCCTATGAAGCCGAAGGGGCCCAAAGTGGGCCCGAGGGTCCATGTGCGAAATGGCTTTCCAGTCGAACCGATGTGCACATCCGCTAGAACAGGTCACTCAGACTGGCGAGCTGCTTTGGGTGGACTCGCTGGCCTGTCTTGAGCTTCATTTCATCTTCCAGGGGTGAGCGCTCAGGAGTGTGGCGCGGCTAGATCGCAGGTGCAAAGGTGTTTCTCATCCGTTGGATTTGGGATAGTCTGAGCCTTTTCCAGCACATCATTTCATCTTCCGAGGGTGAGCGTCACGCGGTGCGCCATGATTGGGTCGTGGAGGTGGTGGCTTCAACAGCAGAATTCTTGTCATTTTGCCTCCAAGTGTTTTTGTCTTCGAGTGAATTCAACTCCCAAATTCTCTAGTTCTCGACACTCCACCTTCATTCCTTTTCCTTCCATTCCCTTTCTAGGTAATTTCCAACAATATCTTTCTCAGATTTTGGACCTAAGTTCTATGAACTTCCAAATGTATTGGAGGGGAGCTCTGCTTGAACCCCTTCTTCTCTTTCACCCCCAAGTCCTTCTCTCTTCATGCCCCTTCGGCATGATGTGGAGGTGCTCTGAGATAGGGTAGCCCCCGGGGGAGCCGAATGCATCCATTGAGGCAATGACCCTTCCTACGAGAGCGTCGCATCTGTGACACTGAGGGAGGTCAAGGGGTTCCCCCAAGCCGAGGGGGAGTGGGACCCAGACCTCGTCCCTGAGAGGAGGGTTGAGAGTGCTGCCAGTGTGGTGGTCGAGACTGACCCTTCTTGTCCAGAGTTCAGAGGTTCTTTGGATTAAGATCAGGTCAAGGCCCTGACGAGGCAGTACTTTATCCCCTCATTCTATGGGGTGAGGGTGCCTGAGTTAGATGATTGGCCATGGACTCCCAAGGAGGGGGAGATCTGCGTTTATTAGCACTTCCTCCAATTCGGTCTTCGGTTCCCCCTTCATCTATTG
The DNA here is from genome assembly GCF_056320005.1 of Nelumbo lutea. Lineage (NCBI taxonomy): Eukaryota > Viridiplantae > Streptophyta > Magnoliopsida > Proteales > Nelumbonaceae > Nelumbo > Nelumbo lutea. The sequence continues at coordinate 116,097,076 of NC_142684.1, forward strand.
ATCTCTGACCTACTAAGGGTGTATGGGATTATCCTTAGCCAACTGGCGCCCAGTGCAATAGGAACCTTTGTGGCGATGCTGGTGGCGGCTCGGCTCCAAGGGGTGGAGCTGACGCTGAAGCTCTTTCGAGCGATCTTCATGATGAGGAAGCACTCTTCTAAAGCTAGTGTCTTCTAGTTCCAACCCTACAAGTCCAAGCCCGTAGATAACCCCTCTTCCGTGAACAACTGGAAGAGTAAATATTTCTTTTTTGTCTTGTCCCTAGGGCTGGTCCTTCAGGTCGGGGTGGGGAGAAGCCAGCTTGCCTGTAGAGAAAAGTTTCCCCTTGCTTATGAGTGAGGAAGCTGACCCTAGTTTACGGACGGGACTACGGGATCGGTTGCAGGTCTGACTGTTTTCTTGTTGCAGGTTTGCCTTCATTTTGTTGGTCTACGGGGTTGGCTGAAGTTGACCCTGGTCAATATGGACAAGCTGGAGGTTGAGAAGGACAAGCTTTAGCAAACTGCCACCAACGTCATGGAGAAGTGCCACGAGATGCAACGGTTCGTCATGGACGAATAAAAGTTCCGCAAGGAGGCCGAGGAGAACCTGAAGAAGACACATGACCTCTTTGCCAAGGAGAAGATTGAGAGGGCTCGAGTTAAAAGTCTCATTTCCAAGGCCTAGCGGTGTCTCCATCAAGCCAAGGAGGGCATCTCTTAGGCAAACAGGTAGGCGGCCAAGGCAAAGCGAAGGGCCGAGGAGGTAGCTAATAGGGTTGTCGTGGCCGAGCAGAGGGCATCTAGTGTTGAGAAGAGAGTCCAAGAAGTAGAGAAGCGAGCTAACGAGCTGGCTGATGTCGCTTCCGGGGCTTATTTGGACGGGATCAAGGACACCGAGAAGGCACTCCTAGTAGTGCTTCCAGACTTCGATGTTGAATCTCTGAAGGTGATTCCTGATACTCCTAAATAGGCTGCCGACTCTAACTTCCTCCTCCAGCTGGTGGTGAGGCTTAAGTCGGGATTCTTTCTATTTTTTTTTTTTTGTATTTGTATTTGTTCTGAGGGGCCGTAAGATAATTTTTTGTAATGCCAAAATTTTTGTAATGAATGAATATCAGTAGGCAACTTTTTACTTATGGAGTGCCTGTTGTGTACTTGTGCTTTTGCTTTGTTGTCGAAGGGTCTTTGCCCCTCCAAAAGGGAAATCGCGGTGTAAGACAAGTGTAGTTCCCTTCAGTTTGTTCTACTTTGCACGTCAAGATGATAGCGAAGGGGTGGCCGAGGCAAAGCCTCCAAGGCTGAGTCAGGGCTTGCCTGTCCTAACACCCTTTTAAGCATTCACTTAGGCAAGGCCGAAGAGGCCTGTGATGGGGAGAGGCCGAAGCGGGGAATGAGCCTCGCCTAGCTCTCTTCCCTTAAGTAGATAGAAAGATGACCTGTCGATGTAGAGTAGGGCCAAGGCTGAGCTGGGGCTTGCCTATCTCCCAATCTTCTAAGTGTTGGCTTCGGTGGGGCTGAAGTTGTTAGATAGTGTATGCCCTTAGCTCCAATCAGATTGATGTACATTATGACATTTATTGTAAATGAATAAAGTACATATTTGATTCATGTTATTGAGGTGTGTTTCTATGTAAAACCCTTAAACTAGACACATAATGAGACTCATGTTAGTTTAGAATGTTCATAGCCAGTGGGTCGATCTAGGGAGATCTATCCTGATAAGGCTGACACTGATGTGCCACCAAGTTGGTTGGGGTGGTCTATCTCATCCGTCAGGGTTAGACCTGAGGTACATGCAGTGTAGGTTTAACTTGAAACCTTGAACCGGACCAGAATTCCAGTGTTGCCGTAGACCTTGGTGATAAGTGGGCAAAACTGGAATGTTACACTTGACCCCTAGACTCGATTATGATACTACACTAGGTGTCAGATTGGGCTGCCTTTGATGTGCCAATCAGTGAGATCCTTAGAGGGGGTCAAAACCTGGGTATATTGGGACAGTCTGAGAATTCATTTGAGTGGGTGATCATAGTGACAGTATCAGCCCCTTTGTCGAACAAAGGTAATGATCGGGGATGCACTCTCCCTGATGAAAACCAAAACTACCAGCATTTGATTTCAACCATTGAAATTTGTTTTACAAAATATATTTATATAAAGATATACATATATATATTATGGTTTCTAAACGTTTGCAAAATGTTTTAATTCCCGGGATCCATGTGAGTAGAGAGTGCAACACTATTCCTTGCAACCGAGGGAGAGGTCCTCTCTTGTCGGGCAGTGTTTGATCATTATGGGCTGAGATGTTAAGTGTAAGGCCATTGAGGGTTATACCTGATGGGCTAATCTTGCATCTACCCACATTCCCTTGGTTTTTATAAGGTGGCTTGGCCCAAGGCCCATGTGATGGGCTTCATTGTCTTTTCAGTGAATTCGATCAGGCCTTGTAACAGAGGCTGGGCTGAACCCATGTGGCTAATGTGTAGATCAATGTTTGGGTTCCATGCCATACAAAGAAGCCCAACTAGGCAGCAGTTTGGAAGCATTTTGAGCACTTAGACTTATTGGGCTTAAAGCCCATTTCGAACTGGCCTAATTTGATTAGTTTAATAAGGGGGCAGATCTGGGATCAAATCAGCAGATAGGATAGGGTCTTATCCCTATCCACTCAGAGAGTCTAGATTCAAATAAGGATTTGAATATGAAAACCTCCTAATAAGATTAGGAGAGAGCTGATCTAATCTGCAGATAAGATAAGGACTTATCCTTATCTCTTAACTCCTTATCCAAATACAGATTTGGATTAGGAAACTCCTAATGAGATTAGGAGCTCTCTTTAAGGCTATAAAAGGAGGAGGGGGTGAACCATTCAGTCCATCCCAACATCCAGAGATCAGATCTCAGATCACTTAGAGAGAAGACAACAACAGTGTGACTGCACCATCTTCTCCCTGTGTTCTCCTCTAGTTGTCGCTCTAGCCAGTCCGATCTCTTCCATTGTAGGAGCGATCAAGAAGAGTCTTGATATAAGTCTTTGGAGAAAGGCTAATCAGAAGTCGTGCTCACTACCTCCATCGAATTCTTGCTGAGGAATTCGGTTCGTTGGACGGACCCTATTGATTCTGCTCCATCATTCGATGTGTCATCTTCAGTGGGAGCAGTCTTTGGAGTTTTTCTTTGGGCGTGAACACCTTCGTTGGGAGTTACTGCATCTTCATATCAGGTATATCCCTTTCCTACTAATTTTGTTCAGATATGATTCGGTTCTTGGTTCAAGATTGATCCTTGAAAAATATTTTTCTAAAACAGGGAATGTGATTCCCACATGGGAGAGAGAGATTTTTGAAAATTTGTCCTACCTTCCTACACGGTTCGGCCATCCATATGATGGATTTCTCATCCCTTCAGTGGTATCAGAGACATGTTCAAATCTTGAACCAAATTAAATCAGATCTCAACATGCACAAATGGGCAGAAGGCGTTCTACCCGATTTGCACATATTAGTGTTTTTCTGGGAAATCGATTCCCAATTAAAGGGCAAATGATCTGAAATTAATCTTTATAATTTTGGATTATATTTAGAATTGTTCTTTATTATTTTCTTGATTTATGGGCTGTTCGTGCAATTGGAGATCGAAATCTTGATTGGCGCAAGAAATCTGTGATTCTGTAGTAACTATTCATTCTGGTCTGTAAATATTTTTTTTTCTAGACTGAATGTAAAGGATTCAATCATATCTAATTTTAATAGAAATTAGGTTTTCTATTTATTTTATTTTCTTTATCGAAGATGGCGGCGCAGAAGGAGATTTTGCAGATATTAAAATCGCTACCTGCGATTTGCAATTTGTGAAACTGCAAACTGTGTTTTGACATTTGTTTTGCAGGTTAGATTTGTGCGAACAACCCCTAGTCTGATTCTTGATTGTTCTTTGATCAGTAATTTTAATTTCATATAATTTCTTGAATTAAATTTTTAATTAAAAATCAAATCCTAAACCCATTCGAACCAGATTGGTCCAAACTGGTTGTACCGAATCTGTGGTTCGATGGAGGCTGATTGTCAGCCCTAATTTCCCACTTTTGGGTCAAGAGCTTGATATTTAATTATGAGATTTAATTCGGCCCATACCTGTAAGGCCCAGTTTTAAAGAGTTAAAACTGCTAAAGCCCACTAATTGCAGGAAAGCTATATGGACCGAACTGCTAACCCTATTCAACCCATATACCTAGATAATATTAACTGATAATATTATGAATTAAAATGGGCTTTATTAATGGGCTTTACAGATATTAATTAAAAATCAAACCCTAGACCCATTCGAACCAAATTGATCCAAACTGGTTGGACCAAATCTGCGGTTCGATGGAGGCTGATTGTCAGCCCTAATTTCCCACTTTGGGGTCAAGAGCTTGATATTTAATTATGAGATTTAATTCGGCCCATACTTGTAAGGCCCAATTTTAAGGAGTTGAAACTGCTAAAGCCCACTAATTTAAGGAAAGCTATATGGGCCGAACTGCTAACCCTATTCGGCCCATATACCTAGATAATATTATGAATTAAAATGGGCTTTATTAATGGGCTTCATAGATATTAATTAAAAATCAAACCCTAGACCGATTTGAACCAAATTGGTCCAAACTAGTTGGACCGAATCTGTGGTTTGATGGAGGCTGATTGTCAGCCCTAATTTCCCACTTTTGGGTCAAGAGCTTGATATTTAATTATGAGATTTAATTCGGCCCATACCTGTAAGGCCCAACTTTAAAGAGTTAAAACTGCTAAAGCCCACTAATTGCAGGAAAGCTATATGGACCAAACTACTAACCCTATTCGACCCATATACCTAGATAATGTTAACTGATAATATTATGAATTAAAATGGGCTTTATTAATGGGATTTATAGATATTAATTGATTGGATCAATTTTATCCCTACATGTGATGTATGGATGTGTGATGTGCTACGTACATGGGCCATAAGTACTTGGCCCATGCTGATACGACAGTGGCTCTTACGAACACCATGGAGGGGCTGAAGTTGTTAGATAGTGTATGCCCTTAGCTCCAATCAGATTGATGTACATTATGACATTTATTGTAAATGAATAATGTACATATTTGATTCATGTTATTGAGGTGTGTTTCTGTGTAATACCCTTAAACTGGGCACATAATGAGACTCGTGTTAGTTTAGAATGTTCACAACCAGTGGGTCGATCTAGGGAGATCTATTTTGATAAGGCTGACACTGATGTGCCGCCAAGTTGGTTGGGATGGCCTGTCTCAGCCGCTAAGGTGAGACCCAAGGTACATGTAGTGTAGGTTTAACTTGAAACCTTGAACCAGACCATAATTCTAGTGTTACCCTGGACCTTGGTGATAAGTGGGCAAAACTGGAATGTTACACCTGACCCCTAGACTCGATTATGATACTACACTAGGTGTCAGATTGTGTTGTCTTTGATGCGCCAATCAGTGAGATCCTTAGAGGGGTCAAAACCTGGGTATGCTGGGACAGTCTGAGAATTCATCTGAGTGGGTGATCATAGTGACAGAATCAGCCCCATTGTCGGATAAAGGTAATGATCGGGGATTGATAAATTGACAAATTGCATGTGATTTTTCTTGTTTTCCTTGGGTTTTTGGTTAATAATTGTGTAATCTGAGGTAGTTTTGATGATAATTGTGTTAATGTTGTTTATTTGAAGGCTTGAATCAAATTGGAGCTAAAAAGGGAGGATTTGAAGCATAATTTGGAGTTTAATATGATGGAAAGAATGAAGGACAAAAAGGACTGCGTAGTTATTGAAAAGAGTCTCACAATAATTACAACATGGGCGCATTGTAATGGCTGAAGTGTGCTGAAGTCGCCTGCTGATCAGAATCGCACATCGATTACAACGCGGGCACGTCATAAGGAAGCTACAAGTCTGAATTCTTGCTAGAGAAGAAATGAGATGTTGATGATTTATGAATCTTTTATTATCTTTTTGGATTAGGAAATAACTATTAAGTGTCTTAATCTTGTGGGCAACTCTTTTAGAAGTGTTTTATTTGTTTTATGACTCAACTTTGGAGATTATTTTTTTAGGGAAGCTCCTAAAATTTAGGAAACTTCTCCTTATAAGTAGGAATAGCTCTCTTTTGCTGGAGAAGATATACGTTCGTTTCATATGCACAGCCGTCCAACTACTTCTCTCTCTCTTTTCAATACAATTTCATCTTTTTCTTTATTTTCTCTTTGTTCCCCTTTATTTTCCTAAAGAAAATTTAGTGACGAAGATGACAACCATGAGTGGCTGAGCTTCTCTCTTCTGATTCAAGGGGAATTTTTGGTTCAATTGTGTCACCGTGAGGTTATGTGCTTAATTTCAATTCTTGCTTTTAATTCAAGTATTCGTTTATTCTTGTGCATATTTTTTTATGGAAGTTGATGTTGATTAATCTGACAAATTAATTAATATTGATCTTTCTATGATTATCCATGATTTGGTGATCTGTAGTTGTCACAAATAGTTGTACAAGTAGCAATTAGGTCAATATCTTTGTGGGTCAATTGTTTGTAACAGCCTTTGACCAATGTGTTGGCATGTTTTAACCTAAAGGGAATCAACGGAACAAAATTTAATAATTGCAGCTATCTCAATTATTTTTATTTTGGTTTAACTATTTTCATAGAATTTATTGCTATCATTAATTGATATGGAACACTATCATGCCCAGTCGGTTAATGATAAGTGTTGATTGAACGTTGGATTTGGTCAACTAAATTAGGAAGGTATTAGGTTTATTATGGCTATCCCAATAAATCTAAAAGTTAAATGCTTGAATTGCAAGATTGCTATTTTTAGCCTATGATCGGTGACCAATTGACTCAAATTGAACCCTTGGATTAGAGTTTAGTAAGACTGAAATTTTCCTTGTTAATTGTTATTTGCTATTTTGTGTTAATTGTTATTTTAATTTAGAGTTTTAATTATTTGAAATTCCCACTCTTTAAATTGTGCATTTGGCTGAGAAATTAATTACTAGCTCCTTGTGGGATTCGACCTGGTACCACTGTTACTACAATTTTATTCGTAGGGTGGGACTAGAATTAAATTTGAGGGCTTCGACAACCTGTCAGAATTTTGGCACCGCTGCCGGGGAGCTATTTTAATTTCTTAGCTTCATGCCTTCCGTTTGTGCTAACCTCTTTTGTTTTATGACTCGTTCTTCTCAAAAAGGTGAACTAGAATATATTATGGAAATTGAGAAGACAACTCGTCGTTTGAGAAGAGAGGCTAAGCAAAGGAAGGGTCGTTCACCTCCAAGGGTGAATTTCGATATTGACTTGACCAATTGTAATAGATCTATTTTTGAAGAAGAAGAAAAGATGGCTGATAGAGAAAGAACACTGAGGGAGTTAGTTGCACCAATCATGAATCAAGAACCTTTGTGCATAGTATATCCCACTCTTGAGGTAGCTTTTGAACTTAAATCATGTTTAATCCAATTGCTTCCTGTTTTTCATGGTTTTCCAAGCAAGGACCCTCACAAGCATCTTAAAGAGTTCCATGTTGTCTGTTCAAGCATGAAACCACAGGGTATGACTGAGGAACAGGTAAAACTGATAGTTTTTCCTTTTACTTTATGAGATAAGGCAAATGATTGGTTATATATTCTTCCTCCTAGTTCAATACGTACATGGGATGAGATGAATAGGGTGTTTTTAGATAAGTATTTCCTTGCATCACGAGCTTCAAATATTAGAAAAGGGATTTGTGGGGTAAGGTAGTCTAGTGGTGAGACACTATATGAGTATTGGGAAAGGTTCAATGTGCTAGTTGTCCACACCACCAAATGCCTGAGCAACTCTTAATCCAATACTTCTATGAAGGACTCCAACCTATGGATAGGAGTATGGTAGATGTAGCTAGTGGAGGAGCCTTAGTCAACAAAACACCTGAGGCGGCTTAGCAATTGATTTCCAACATGCTGAGAACTCTCAACAATTTGAAGCAAGAACAGGGGGGGCTATCAGACATGTTAATGAGGTAAGCCATTCTAATCTGGAAAGTCAAATTTCTGATCTAACTTCTTTGGTTCGTCAATTGGCTGCAGGGCAATTAAAAACGACTAAGGTTTGTGGCATATGCTCAATTCCTGGGCATCCTACGGGCATGTCACCATCATTGCAAGATGATTCAATGCAACAAGTCAATGTCATAGGAGGATTTCCTAGCCAACCTCAACACAAATATGATCCCTATTCTAACTATTACAATCCTGGTGGAGAAATCATCCCAATCTAAGCTATGGAAATCAAGGAGGGCCATAGAGATTCCAGCCTCAAGCTTTCAACAGACAACCTCCAATTCCAACACTTACCCAAGCCCAAAATCAACCCTCAAGTTCAGGTATGTCTTTAGATGAGATAGTTAAGGCTCTAGCAACTAACACTCAACAATTCCAACAGGAAACAAGGGCTAGCATCCAGAACTTAGGGAACCAAATCAGTTAACTTGCTACTTCTATTAGCAAGTTGGAGGCGCAAAACTCTGGAAAAACCATCACAAACTGTGGTCAATCCCAAGGAGAGTGCTAGTGCAATGGTGCTAAGAAGTGGGAAGGAATTGCAGTCACAGCCTACTTTACCAAAGAAAGTGGATGAAGAGCAGAAAGAAGAGGAAGAACAAGATCCACTTGAGAGTTCTAATAAGGTAAAACCTGATTCCCCTTTACTAAGATTTCTGATGCCATTGTGCCACCTTTTCCTAGTAGGTTGGAAAAATCTAAGAAAGAAGAGTATGAGCAAGAAGTTTTGGAGACCTTTAGGAAGGTGGAGATAAATATTCCTTTGTTAGATGCCATCAAGAAAATCCCGAAATACGCAAAATTTTTGAAGGAGTTGTGCACTAACAAAAGGAAGCTAAGAGGTGATGAGAAGGTAAGGGTTGGGGAGAATGTGTCAGCTATCATCAAGAGAACCTTGCCAGAAAAGCGTGCTAATCCAGGTATGTTTACTTTACCTAGCGTGATTGGCAAGAAAAGAATTGAGCGTGTCATGCTAGATTTAGGCGCATCTATCAACGTCATGCCATACTCAATCTATTGTGCTTTGAATTTGGGTCCATTGAAGGAGACTAGGGTAGTCATTCAATTAGCTGACCATTCTAACGCTTACCCTGAGGGGATTGTTGAAGACATTTTGGTGCAGGTTAATGACCTAATATTTCTAGCTGATTTTTACATCTTGAAGATGGAGGAAGACACTATCACAAATTCATCTCCACTTCTATTAGGCAGGCCATTTATGAAAATGGCTAAAACCAAAATAGATGTGGATGAGGGTACTCTCTCCGTCGAGTTTGACGGCGAGATTGTTAAATTTAACATTTTTTAAGCAATGAAGTACCCCAATGAATGTCATTCAATTTGTTCAATTGACATTGTTGATTCAATTGTGTAGGAAATTTTTGAAGAAGAATATATGAATGAGGAGCTCGAATTGAGTGCACAATTGGATATGAAGGAAGAATTAGATTCATCCTATGAAGCTTTGGAGCCAATATTGGAGTCAAGGTTAACAAATTGTAATATTCCATCATCATTTTCTCATAAGAAATTGTTACCTTATATTTTGCAGGCTCCTAATTTAGAGTTGAAGACCTTGCCAGATCACCTTAAATATGCCTATTTGGGTGATGAAGAAACATTGCTAGTGATCATTGCAAAAGGGTTGACTGATGATCAAAAGGCATGGCTCATCAAGGTTTTGAAGGAGCAGGAAGTAGCAATTGGTTGGACTTTGGCTGATATAAATGGAGTTAGTCTATCAATTTGCATGCACAAAATTCTTTTGGAAGATGGTGCCAAGCCAATCAGAGAATCGCAAAGGAAGCTCAACCCGACAATGAAGGAAGTGGTAATCAAAGAAATCCTTAAGTTGTTAGATGAAGGGATAATCTATCCTATCTCGGATAGTAAATGGGTAAGTCCAATAAATGCTATACCCAAGAAAATTGGGATCACTGTGGTAAGAAATCAAAATAATGAACTGGTCCCGATGAGGTTACAAAGTGGGTGGCGTATGGTGATTGATTTTCGAAAACTTAATTTAGCCACTAGAAAAGATCATTTCCCCTTACCCTTCATAGATCAAATGTTATAAAGGTTAGCTGGTAATGAAAGGAGGGAGAGATCCATTGTATGGACACCAAGAATGCAGTGGAATAGGGTGGGAAAATTTCAAAAATTTCTCTCCTCCCTTCCAACTGGGGATCATGTTCCCTGATTTTAGAATACAATATTCAATGATCTAATCGAACCAAAACCGAACCAGATCTGAACCAAAAAGAAAGGGAAGGGTTATACCTAATATGGAGAGTCAGTATCTCCCAACGTCGGTGTTCACGCCCAAAGAATACTCCCAAGGTTTGCTCCCACTGAAGATGGTGCAGTGATACTGGAGCAGAACCAGCAGTGTTCGTCCTACGAACCAAATTCTTCACAAGAATTTGATGGAAGCGAAGAGCACCGTACATAATCAGCCTTTCATCAAAGACTGATATCAAGAACACCTTCTTGATCTTTCCCTCTCAGAGAGATCGAACCAGACAGTGAATGGCGGTGGCGGATAGAGGAGAACTCTAGAGATGAAGTTGGCGTATTTTCTTTTCTTCTCTCTAGGGTTTCTGAGATCCTATCTCAAATTGCAGGAGGATTTTTTGCTAAACCCTTGGTTCGAATTTCTATAATTCAAGATTAGGGTTTCTCCTCTTTCTTAGTGATTAAGAAACCTCCTAATCCCATTAGAAGTTATCACAATCCAAATCTGTATTTTGATAGGGAATTATCTTAATCCTATCTGCAGATAAGATCAACCCACTCCTGATCTTATCAGGAGGTTACCAGATTCAAATCTTTATTTGAATTTGGTCTCCAAGAGTGGATAGGGTCAAGACCCAATCCTTTGGCTTGCAATCTCAGATACGCCCCTTTAAATGGGTAATTAAATCAGCCAGTTCAAAATGGGCTTTAGGCCCAATATGTATTAAGTGCTCAACATGCTTCCAAACTACTGCCCAGTTGGGCCTCTTTGTATGGCGTGGGACCCAAGCATTGATCTACACATCAGCCACATGGGTTCAGCCTGTCCTTTGTTACAAGGCATAGCCGAATTCACTGGAAAGCCCAGTGAACCCCTTGAGCCCATCACATGGACTGTATGGGCCCAACACTTACACTAAGTGGTCCCTGGGCCAAGCCATCTTATAAAAACCCAAGGACTGTGGGCAGATGCAAGATTAACCCATCAAGTGTAACCCTAAATGGTCTTACACTTAACCTCTCAGCCCATAATGATCAAACACTGCCCGACAAGAGAGGACCTCTCCCTCGGCTGCAAGGAACAGTTTTGCACTATTTGCTCACATGGATCCTAGGATTTAAAACCATTTGCTAACATTTTGAAACCATACATATCTATATATCTTATATATAAATTTTGCAAAACAAAATTCCAACGATTGAAATCAATTGCTGGCAGTTTGGTTTCCATCAGAGAGAGTGCATCCCCGATCATTACCTTTGCCCGACAAAGGGGCTGATCCTGTCACTATGATCACCCACTCAGATGAATTCTCAGACTGTACCAACATACCCATGTTTTGACCTCCGCTAAGGATCTCACTGATTGGCATATCAAAGATGACCCAATCCGACACCTAGTGCAGTATCATAATCGAGTCTAGGGGTCATGTGTAACTTTCCAGTTTTTTCCATCAATCTCCAAGGTCCAGGGCAATACTAGAAGTCTGGTCCGGTTCAAAGATTCATGTAATCCTACACTGCATGTGCCTTGGGTCTCACCTTGGCAGCTGAGAGAGGCCACCCCAACATTTGGTAGCACACCAGTGTCAGCCTTGGCAGGATAAATCTCCCCAAACTTATCCAATGGTTGTGAACATTCTAAACTAACACAAGTCTCATTAAGTGTCAAGTTTAAAGGTCTTACACAAAAACATACCACACAACATGAAGCAAACATGTACTTTATTCATTTACACTAAATGTCAAAAGTACATCAAAATTGATTGGAGCTAAGGGCATACAAAACTGTCTAACACGTAAGGCATTCTTTTGTTTTCTTGATGGTTTTTCAGGTTACTATCAATTAGTGGTTGCTCAAGAGGACCAAGAGAAGATGACTTTTACTTGCCCGTTTGGCACTTTCGCTTATAGACGGATGCCTTTTGGTTTGTGCAATGCTCCAGGTACTTTTCAAAGGTGCTTGTTAAGTATATTTTCTGACTTTATTGAAAGTGCATTGAAGTGTTCATGGATGACTTTACTGTCTCTGGTGATTCATTTGATGATTGTTTAGATAATTGAGTAAGATTTTGGATAGGTGTGTTGAAACTAATTTAGTTTTGAATTATGAAAAATGTCACTTTATGGTGAAAGAAGGCATTGTGTTGGGACATGTTATTCTGCTAGAGGAATAGAGGTCAATAAGGCAAAGGTCGATTTGATTGTGAGCTTACCTTACCCTACAAATGTTAAGAAAGTGCGTGCTTTTCTTAGACATGCAGGTTTTTATCGTAGATTTATCAAGGACTTTTCAAAAATTGCCCTACCATTGTCCAAATTGCTTCAAAAAGATGTGCCTTTTGACTTTGGGGATGAATGCAATGAAGCATTTGATAAGGTCAAGAATTTTTTGACAATTGCACCCATTATTCAACCACTTGACTAGAACTTGCCCTTTGAAATCATGTGTGATGCAAGCAATTATGCTGTAGGAGTTGTTCTAGGTCAGCGGTTTAATGGGAAGAGTCATGTCATTTACTATGCTTCAAGGACGTTGAATGCTGCACAGTGCAACTACACAACCACCAAAAAGGAGCTATTAGCAATTGTTTTTGTTTTAGATAAGTTTTGCTCATATTTTCTTGGCTCTAAAGTAATTGTGTTTTCTGATCATGCAGCTTTGAATTACTTATTGGCGAAAAAGGAGTCAAAGCCGAGGCTGACAAGGTGGATACTTTTGCTCCAAGAGTTCGATTTAGAGATCAATGATCGAAAGGGAGCTGAAAATTTGGTGGCAAACCATCTAAGTAGGTTGGTAAAAGATGAAGACTCTTTACCTATCTCTGATTTTTTTCCTGATGAGCAACTGTTCCAAATAAAAGGTATGGTCCCTTGGTATGCTGATATTATGAATTACTTGGTTACTAGTATTTTGCCTGGTTATCTTAGCAAGTCGATGAAGGATAAAATTAGGAATGAGGCAAAATATTATGTTTGGGACAAGCCTTATTTGTGGAAATTTTGCTCTGATCAAGTAATTAGGAGATGTGTCCCTGAAAGTGAACATAAGTCTATTTTGATTTTTTGTCATAATTATGCTTGTGGTGGCCATTTTGGGCCAAAAAGAACTGTTAAGAAGGTCTTAGATAGTGGGTTGTATTGGGAAACTTTATTTAAAGATGCATACTTGTTCTGTAAAAATTGTGAAAAATGCCAACGAAGAAGTGCATTGTCTCGTAGAAATGAGATGTCCTAAACTCTCAAAATGGGTGGAAGCAAAAGCCACCAAAACTGATGATTCTAAATGTGTTGTAGGTTTTATCAAATCTAACATTTTTAGTAGGTTTGGTATTCCTCAAGCCATTAAGTGATCAAGGAACCCACTTCTGCAATAGAGCCGTTGAAGCCTTGCTGAAAAAGTATGGGGTGCATCACCGAGTCGCCACTGCCTATCACCCCCAAACAAATGGACAAGTTGGGGTTTCCAATCGAGATGTCAAGTCCATTTTAGAGAAAACAGTGAATCCAAGTAGAAAGGATTGGAGCCTATGTCTAGATGACGCACTTTGGGCATACCGAACCACACAAAACACCAATAGGGATGTCTCCTTATAGGTTAGTTTTTGGCAAATCTTGTCATTTACTAGTTGAAATCGAGCATAAGGCGTATTGGACAATCAAACGCTGCAATATGGACATGAAAGAAGCTAGCAAGGCAAAAATGCTTCAATTGCAAGAACTGGAGGAGTTGCAGTTAGAAGCCTATGAGAATTTGAGAATTTACAAGGAGAAGACCAAGTTGTTTCATGATAATTTGCTTTTAAGGAAACAATTTATGGTTGGTCAAAAGGTGTTATTATATAATTCTTGACTCAAACTCATGTCAGGTAAATTGCATTCTAGGTGGATGGGTCCAATTGTTGTTACTAATGTGTTTCCTTATAGTGCAGTGGAGATCAAAAGTCTTGATACAAATAAGGTTTTCAAAGTGAATGGGCATAGATTAAAGTTGTTCCATGAGGATGCAAATGTCTCTTCCTTGGTAGACGTTTCGTTGGATCTTCCTCATTATTCATCAAATTAAGGAAGCAAAGAAGTTGTTGAGCATAACGACGTTAAACAATTGCGCTTATTGGGAGGCAACCCAATTTTTATTAAGTTTTTGAATTTTTTTCGAGTTTGTTTTCCTTATTTTTCTTAATAAATTTGAGTTTTTTTCGTTGCCATCTTGCAGGCTAAGTAAAGAGAACATCAGAATTGCTCTTCAGTTATGACGTGCCCATGTTATAACATAAGCACTACTTTGCTTTTTTTTGCTTATAATTTTTCAGGCAGAAGGATAGTTCTGGTATTTGTACACAACAGGAGCTTTATTTTCTTTGGTGTATGCTTCGTGGGGTCAAAGTTAATTTTGGTTGTTGGCTAGCAACACAATTTCAATGGGTTTTGCATAAAAACAAACCTTTGACTCTTGGCTTTCTTATCACTCACTTAGCAGTTAATTTAAAGGTTCTCAAATTGGATAGTCATGCATTGCATACTGCTTGCGAGATGAGTCCCTTGGAATTGGATTGTTTGGCCCGTACGGGTGTCCTGTTTCGTGAGAAGGGCATATTTAAATTTTTAGAGCCTTGTCGTATTTGGCCATGTGATTTGCGTCGGTACACTGGTGCTTCTTCCTCTGCTAACCCATCTTCTCCAAGTACAGGTTCAGATTCCCCTTCAGATTCCTCTTCCTCGGATGAGCACTTTCCCCCTGACTCCCCTTTCCCTCCGTGAGCATCTCCACCAAAGGGATCGTAGGTTGGACACCATCGAGGAGAGTATGAACAGTATGGCCAAAGACTTAGCTGACGTTAAGAAGGCCTTTCAAGCTCTCTTTGCGCATGTTGGTCTTACATATCCCCCCTTGAGTCTATTCAGGGAAGTCCTTTTTCCTCCCCTTCTATTTTCGTGTTACTTGTTTGTTCTTGTGTGTTCTCGTGTTGGTCCATTCTGTTCTGTTTTTTTTTTTTGTTTTGTGTTGTCATACATTGGGGTCAATGTATGATTTAGGTGTGGGGGAGGGATTAGTTGTTAGTTTTAGTTGCTATGTTGAATGTTATTTTGGTTATTTTGGTTATTAAGTCATGTGAACTTTTATCGTGGTTTTGTGTTAGGTTTAGGATTGTGTTAAGAATTGTGTTATGTGAAAAAGGGAAAATTTTTCAAGAAAAAAAAAATGATTGCCCATATGCGTTATGGTATTGAGTTGGGAAAACATTAAAGATGATTGATATTAATAGTTATTTGAGGCTAGGGTGATTGCCCATTTCTTTAATAGTTAATCTGGATGATAAATGTGCAAGATTTGACACAAGCCTACTATAAAGTGAGGTTTTGAGCCTTTAATGAGCAATTCATTCCTTGTGCTAAATCTTTGTTTCTTTGTTGAGTGAAAATCGCACATGGCTCATTCTGGAACTTGCTTTGTTATGCATGTCAAGACCACATTTTGAATTCTATGCATTTAAGTGATAAAGGCACCTACGTTTAACCCCTTTTAACTTTCGCAAAATACCCACCTTGTTATGTTATCACCTAGTTAGCCCCTTGTGCCTTGACCCTTTTATTTGAATGAAACCACATAATTATAGCACTAACCTTTATTTTTGGCTTGCATTTCGTCCTTTTATCAAGGGAATATATGATTAATTGAATAATTGTGGTTATTTGCCTGAAGACGGATGTGATGTTTTGGAAGTATTGCTCTAAATCGGATGAGTATGTTGTGTGATTGGAATTTGTTGAAAATTGTTGTTTATATGGCCTAAGTATGGCTAAGTTGCTATTGTTAGACAGTCTTGCATGCCCTTAGCTTCAATCAGATTTGATGTACTTTTGTTATTTAGTGGAAATTAATTAAAGTGCATGTTTGATTCATGTTGTTTGGTATAATTCTGTGTAAGACCGTAAAACTGGACACTTATAGAAATTTGTGTTAGTTTTAAATGTTCACAGCCATTGGATAAGTCTGGGGAGATTTATCCTACTAAGGCTAATACTGATGTGCCACCAAGTGTTGGGATGGCTTATTTCAGTCATCAAGGTAAGACCCAAGGCACATGTAGTATGGGATTGCTTGAACCCTTGAACCGGACCAGATTTCCAGTATTGCCCTAGACCTTGGAGACAAATGGGAAAAACTGGAAAGTTACACCTGACCCCTAGACTCGATTATGACACATCACTAGGTGTCGGATCGGGCTATCTTTGATGTGTCAATCAATGAGATCCTTAGTGGGGGTCAAAACCTGGACATGTTGGGGCAATCTGAGAATTCATCTGAGTGAGTGGTCATAGTGACAGGATCAGCCCCTTTGTCGGACAATGGTAATGATCGGGAATGCACTCTCTCTGATGGAAACCAAACTGCCGGCAGTTGATTTCAATCGTTGGAATTTTGTTTTGCAAAATTAATATATATATATATATATATATGTATATGTACGGTTTCAAAAAATTTGCAAAAATGTTTTAATTCCCGGGATCCATGTGAGTAGAGAATGTGGCACTGTTCCTTGCAGCCGAGAGAGAGGTCTTCTCTTGTTGGGCAGTGCTTGATCATTAAGGGCTGAGAGGTTAAGTGTAAGACCATTTAGGATAATACCTAATGGGCTAATCTTGCACCTGCCCACAGTCCCTGGGTTTTTATAATATGGCTTGGCCTAGGGACCACTTAACGTAAGTGTTGGGCCCATAAGGTCCATGTGATGGGCTCAAGGGGTCACTGAGTCTTTTAGAGAATTCGGCTGGGCCTTGTAATAAAGGCTGAGCCGAACCCATGTGGCTGGTGTGTAGATCAATGCTTGGGTCCCATGCCATACAAAGAAGCCCAACTGGGCAGCAGATTGGAAACTGATTAAACACTGAACACTTAATGGGCCAAAAGCCCATTTCGAACTAGGCTGATATGATCACTTGTTCATGGGGCGAATCTGAGATTAATGTTAGTAAAAGGATTGGGTCTTTAACTTTATCCACTCTAAGAGACCAAATTCAAATTAGATTTGAATCTAATAACCTCCTGATAAGATCAGGAGTTAACTAACTTAATCTGCAGATAGGATTAAGATTATCCCCTATCCAAATACTGATTTGGATTGGGATAACTCCCAAAATATTGGGAGGTTTCTTAATTAAGAAGAAAGAGGAGAAAACCCTAACAAAAAAATATCAGATTTCGAACTAGGGTTTTGGTAAGCAAGAGACACCTCCTGCGAATTGAGATTTGATCTCTCAGAGACTCCAGAGAGAAGACATAGTTCTGCCCTCTTCGTCCCTGGATTTCTCCTCCTCCAGCAGCCGTCGTTTCTTGTTGCAAGATTGGATCTTTGCAGCAATAGGAAGTCAAGAAATCAGTTCTTGACAACAGTCTTGGAAGAAAGACCAAAAAGATTCGGTGTTCAAGGTTTCCAGAGGATTCTTACGAAGAATCCAGTGTGTAGGACGCACCCTGCTGGTTCCGTTGCATCCACAGCTGTGTCATCTTCAGCAGGAGCGGATCTTGGTTTCTTCTTTGGGCATGAACACCAACTTTGAGAGATATTGTTTCTCCGGATCAGGTATAATCTTTCCTGCTTCCTTTTGGTTCAGATCTGGTTTGATTATGGTTCAAGTAGAATCCTTGAATAATGTATTCTAAATTTAGGGAATATGATTCCTAGTTGGAAGAAGGTAGGAAATTTTGTTTTTTGAAATTCGCCCACCCATTCCGCACCCTTCATGGCATCCATTAGATGGATCCTACCATTCTTCCAGTGGTATCAAAGCCACAGGTTCAAATCTTGAACCAAAAGAAAATCAGATCTGACCCTGCGCAGATGGACTAAAGATGTTCTGCCAAGATTTGCGCAGATTGCTTTCTTTTTTTTCTCAAGAAATGGTTTCTTGTTAAAGGCGATTGATCTGAAATTAATTTTGTTAAATTCAAAATTTATTTAGAATTGTTCTTTATTTATTTTTTATTTAATGGACTGTTCGAACCTAGAGATTGCAGTGTAGATTTGGCGCAGATGGTCTGCGCAACCTTTTTCCTTTTTTTTTATTCAATTCAGTCTATAAATAATTTTTTTTTATTTTTCTAGACTGAATGTATAGGATTTGATCAAGAATGTAATTAATTAATAGAAATAGGATTTCTGTTTTTTATTTTTTTTCTTGATTAAAGAAGAAGGGAGAAGATGGCAGTGTTGGAGATTTGCAGATGGAGAAATCGCCTCCTGCGATTTACAGTTTATGAAACTGTAACTTTTGTGATTAATCTCTATTTTGCAGGTGGTACGAACAGTCCATATTTGATTTGTGATTGTCTAAAATCAAAGTTATTAATTTCAGATCTTTCATGAATTAATTCTTGAATTGAAAATCAGTTTTGGACCATTTCGGACTAGATTGGACCAAAACTGTTTGGACCGAATCTAAGATTCGAAAGGGACTGTTTTTCAGTCCATTTTTCTCACACTTGTTATTCCAAATCTGATGTTCAATTATAAGGATTAATTCAGCCCACCTGTAAAGCCCAGTTTTAAAGGGTTAAAACTGCAAAAGCCCATTATTGTGAGAAAAGTTGTATGGGCCGAACTGCTAACTACAATTCAGCCCATACACCTAATGGACATTAATTGTTAATGCTTTGGGTTTTAAATGGGCTATTCGATGGGCTTTACAACAGTTAATTGATTGGATCAATTCCTCCTTTACAAGTGATGTTTGGATGTTTGATGTGCTGCGACCATGGGCCATAAGTACTTGGCTCATGTTGACTCATTAGTGGCTCTTGCGCACATCATTGTCATGGTGTCCCTTAAGGTCATTGGATGACCCCCTCTCTACTTGGTGGGCCCTACAACCCTAAAAAGGGATGCATATGGAACCCCTAGCCGATTGAGGCCCACCAGAAATCTGACTTTATGAAAGTCAGTGGGAGCCACTTTGGTTTGACCTAAATTAGAATTAGGGCATAATTTTTGTTCCCTCCAGCAAATATGAGTGTGTGTGATAGGGAGATCCATATGATGAACTCTCTAAAGGCCTTCCGTCATTAGCACAATGATGGGTCCATCAGTAATGAGGAAACGCACCATAAAATTGGGCTATCCATTTGCTGTTGGATATGTTAGAGTGTTTCATTAGATTATAGGGGCGTCATAGACCGATGTGGGAGGGGCTTCACCAGAAAATGGGAACTCTCTCACGGTACCTTGGCATAACTTTAATATGATGGGCGTGCACTCACTGGACAGAAAGGTTTACCTAAAAACGGCTCTGAACCTTGTTTGACAGAGGCCAAAGGGAAACTCATCTGATGAGTGGATATGATCCGTCACAGAAAGGTGGTGGGGTTATGCAGCTGAAACAGTTGGCTTCACGCACCCTATGTGATTTCCCACATTTCCAGAGACATTCCGTCGTCTCCGTCACTGAGAAAGGAGGGAAAATCTTAGAGCTGAATAAATGGGAATGGAACATAGATTAAAAGCCATATCTATGTAGGTAACATGAATCAAACTAAGGTTGTGGACTAACGTCTTTGTTGTTTTATCAAAAAATGGCAAACGGCCAATTTGCAAAGCTTCTAGACGATAACAAGCTTAAGGGCCCAAACTATACCGACTGGTACAAAAATCTTATGCTAGTCCTAACTTCTGAAAAGTTAGATAAGGTGGTGAAAAATCCTGCCCCGGAACGTCTGGGTGATAGGGCTTCTAAGGCCCGTAGGAGGGACTACCAAGATTGGGAGGATAAGAACTCCCTAGCCCGCTGCTTTGTCATTGCCTCATTAGATAACTCAATACAGAGGTAGTTCGATCAGATCGAACTAGCCAAGGACATATTGGACAGTCTAAGAACAATGTATGAAGAGCAGAACCGTTCTACTCGACAAAAGGTCCTGAAATTGTTCATGACCGCGCAGATGTCCAAAGAGTAGAAAGTTCATGACCATTGTCTTCGGATGATGGGATACATTAACGAACTCGAAGCTCTTGGATCCAGACTAGATCTTGGCACACAAGTGGATGCCATCCTGAATTCTTTGCCCTCTTCCTTCAATGCGTTCACAATGAACTACAATATGAATAAGCTGAATGTCAGCATCTAGGAACTCAACAATATGTTGCAGAGGGCCGAGGATTTTTTAAAGAAGGATGAGCCTGTGGTTATGCTTGTTGAAGCTAACAAATCGAGCAAGAAAAAGAGAAAGGAAAAGAAGCCCCAGAAGAAAGCTACCAAACCCAAAAAGCAGAAGAAGAACAAGGCATCTGATGTCTGTCATTTCTGCAAACTGACCGACAACTGGAAGAGGAACTGTCCTGCCTACTTGGAATCTAAGAAAGGTAACATCGAAACTTATGTCATAGAAACTAATATGTTAGTTACTTCTGTGTCCTGGTGTGTTGACTCCGGGGCTTCAACTCATGCGTGTAACTCACTGCAGGGGTTCAAAGTTAGCAGAAGATTGAGTGATGGCGAAGTGACACTATTTCTGGGAACGACTGCAAGTGTTGCAGCTGTGGCAATAGGAACTGTAGAATTAGTTTTTAGAGAATGAGTCCTTGTACTTAAAGATTGTCTTTATGTAATGAACTTGAGAAAAATTTAATTTCTATTTCTAAACTGTGTGCTGATGGATATACTGTTTATTTTAGTAATATGATTACTGTTAAACGGAATAACAAATTCATCGCAAGCGGGGAACTAGAGAATGGTCTCTATGTTCTACATCCTTTTCTGGAAACTAACCTAACCGAAACTACGTCGGTCAAAAATCCCAAGAAAATGAATCGTGATACAGTTAATCCCACGTGCCTCTAGCATTACCGACTTGGCCATATCAGTGTTGACCGAATCACAAGATTGGTAAATGATGGTCCTTTGGATTTTCTAACCGTAGAAAATCTTCCCACTTGTGAGCCTTGCCTTCAAGGTAAGATGACTAAGCGGCCATTTGACGGTAAGCCTGAAAGTTCTGGAGGCACACTTGACCTAATACATACTGATGTATGTGGTCCCCTGAGTGTTAGGACACGGAATCAACACGTGTATTTCATCACCTTTACAGATGATTTTTCACGATATGGTTACGTGTACCTAATGAGACACAAGTCTGAATCCTTTGAAAAGTTCAAAGAGTTCAGACAGGAAGTCGAGAAACAGTTAAGGAGAGAAGTTAAGGCCCTTCGATCGGATCGAGGTGGCAAGTATCTCTCTGACGAATTCAGGGACTACTTAAAGGACAATGGGATAGTGTCACAACTAGCTCCTCCTGCTACACCTCAACTTAACGGTGTTTCAGAGAGGAGGAAAAGGACCTTGTTGGACATGGTCCGGTCACTTCTCGTACGCTCAGAATTACCCACATCCTTTTGGGGATATGCATTAGAGACTGCCATCTACGTGCTGAATTGAGTTCCAACCAAATCAGTTCCAAAAACTCCATATGAACTATGGACCGGAAGGAAGCCAAGTGTAAGACACTTGAAGTTTTGGGATTGTCTTGCACACGTTAAAAGAACAAGTGCGGACAAGTTGGAATCCAAAATCAGTCGTTGCCTATTTATAGGCTACCCAAAGGATTAAGTGGGTTATCTATTCTATGACCCAAGTGAGCAGAAAGTGTTCTGCAGTCGAAACGCCCAATTCTTAGAATCCGAATACATCATGGACACTCACCGTCAGGAAATAGTTCTTGATGAGGAGAGCTCAGGAGCAGTGGGATATGTCCCACAAGTTCCAGGTAGTGACCAACCTAGAAGGTCCACCCGGGTATCCAGACCACCAATTCGATATGGTTATGACCAGGATAGCTACCTGGTGGAAGCCTTGACTAGTGAAGAGGATCCCGTGACTTACGCGGAAGCTATGTTAGACATAGATTCCCAGAAGTGGGTGGAGGCCATGAGAGCTGAGATGGACTCGATGGAGACCAACGGAGTCTGGACTCTAGTAGATCCGCCCTCCGGGGTAAACGCAATTGGTTGCAAATGGATCTACAAGAGGAAGAAGGACCCCGATGGCAGGATTGAGACCTACAAAGCTCGCTTGGTGGCGAAAGGGTATACTCAGAAAGAAGGCATCGATTATGAGGAAACCTTTTCGCCCATGGCCATGCTTAAATCCATTAGGATCCTGCTAGCTGTAGCAGCATACCATAACTATGAGATTTGGCAAATGGATGTCAAAACCATGTTCCTGAATGGGGATCTTAGTGAAGATATCTACATGCAGCAGCCGCAAGGCTTCATTGCTGCTGGTCAGGAACACATGGTATGTAAACTCAATAGATCCATATATGGACTTAAGCAGGCTTCTAGGAGTTGGAACATCCATTTTGATTCTGCCATCAAAACGTTTGACTTTGAGCAGAATCCGGATGAGCCCTGTGTTTACAGGAAGTCCAATGGGGATAAGATTGCCTTTTTGCTATTGTACGTGGACGATATCCTACTCATTGGGAATGATGTAGGAATGTTGACTTCGGTCAATGTATGGCTATCACAGCAGTTCTCAATGAAAGATCCTGGAGAAGCTTCATATATACTGGGTCTTCGACTCTATAGAGATAGATCGAAGTAGATAATTGGATTATCCCAGGCTGCTTACATTGACAAAATTGTCAAAAGGTACAATATGGAAAACTCCAAGAAAGGAAATGTCCATTTCAGACATGGAGTAATTCTCTCCAAGAAGATGTCTCCCAAGACTTCTGAGGAGATTGAGGGCATGAGAGGCGTTCCCTATGCCTCAGCCGTAGGGACCGTCATGTATGCCATGCTGTGCACTCACCCAGACATAGCTCAGGCGGTGAGTGTGGTAAGCAGATTCCAGGCTAACCCAGGGTAGGAGCATTGGACTGCTATGAAGAACATACTTAAATACCTTCGAAGGACAAAAGAATTTTGTCTGGTATTCGATGGTTGTTCACTACAAGTTCCGGGGTATACCGATGCCGATTTCCAGTCGGATCCAGATGATAGAAAGTCTACATCTGGGTATGCTTTCACGATAGGATCGTGTGCTGTTTGCTAGAAAAGCAGCAAACAGGGGTCCACTGCAGACTCCACAACCGAGGCCGAGTACATTGCCGCAAGTGAAGCTGCCAAGGAAGCCGTGTGGATGAAGAAATTCATACATGAATTGGGAGTGATTCCGTCCAGCACATCACCCATCCCATTGTTGTGCGACAACAATAGAGCGATCGCCCAAGCTAAAGAGCCTCGGGCCCACTCGAAGTCAAAGCACATCGAGAGGAAGTACCATGTACTGCGGGAGATCGTTGATAGAGTGGACATCCTAATTCAGAAGGTAGCATTAGCGGATAATGTGGCAGACCCATTGACTAAGCCACTGACACAGAAGGTGTTTGAGAAACACGTGGAAAGTATGGGACTCCGGTTTGTACCAGATTGGACCTAAGTGTAAGTGAGAGCTATTAGACAGTCTTGTATGCCCTTAGCTTCAATCAGATTTGATGTACTTTTGTTATTTAGTGGAAATAAATTAAAGTGCATGTTTGATTCATGTTGTTTGGTATAATTCTGTGTAAGACCCTAAAATTGGACACTTATAGAAACTTGTGTTAGTTTTAAATGTTCATAGCCATTGGATAAGTCTGGGGAGATTTATCCTACTAAGGCTGATACTAATGTGCCACCAAGTGTTGGGATGGCTTGTTTCGGCCATCAGGGTAAGACCCAAGGCACATGTAGTATGGGATTGCATGGGATTGCTTGAACCCTTGAACCGGACCAGATTTCCAGTATTGCCCTAGACCTTGGAGACAGATGGACAAAACTGGAAAGTTACACCTGACCCCTAGACTCGATTATGACACATCACTAGGTGTCAGATCGGGCTGTCTTTGATGTGTCAATCAGTGAGATCCTTAGTGGGGGTCAAAACCTGGACATGTTGGGGCAATCTGAGAATTCATCTGAGTGAGTGGTCATAGTGATAGGATCAACCCCTTTGTCGGACGATGGTAATGATCGGGAATGCACTCTCTCTGATGGAAACCAAACTGCCGGCAGTTGATTTCAATCGTTAGAATTTTGTTTTGCAAAATTAATATATATATATATATATATATATATATATATATATATATATATGTATATGTACGGTTTCAAAAGATTTGCAAAAGGTTTTAATTACCAGGATCCATGTGAGTAGAGAGTGCGGCACTGTTCCTTGCAGCCGAGAGAGAGGTCTTCTCTTGTCGGGCAATGCTAGATCATTAAGGGATGAGAGGTTAAGTGTAAGACCATTTAGGATAATACCCGATGGGCTAATCTTGCACCTGCCCATAGTCCCTGGGTTTTTATAATATGGCTTGGCCCAGGGACCACTTAATGTAAGTGTTGGGCCCATAGGGTCCATGTGATGGGCTCAAGGGGGTCACTGAGTCTTTCAGTGAATTCGCCTGGGCCTTGTAATAAAGGCTGGGCCGAACCCATATGGCTGGTGTGTAGATCAATGCTTAGGTCTCACGCCATACAAAGAAGCCCAACTGGGCAGCAGATTGGAAACTGGTTAAACACTGAACACTTAATGGGCCAAAAGCCCATTTCGAACTGGGCTGATATGATCACCTGTTCATGGGGCGAATATGAGATTAATGTTAGTAAAAGGATTGGGTCTTTAACCTTATCCACTCTAAGAGACCAAATTCAAATTAGATTTGAATTTGGTAACCTCCTGATAAGATCAAGAGTTAACTAATTTAATCTGCAGATAGGATTAAGATTCTCCCCTATCCAAATACTGATTTGGATTGGGATAACTCCCAAAATATTGGGAGGTTTCTTAATCAAGAAGAAAGAGGAGAAAACCCTAACAAAAAAAATATCAGATTTCGAACTAGGGTTTTGGTAAGCAAGAGACACCTCCTGCGAATTGAGATTTGATCTCTCAGAGACTCTAGAGAGAAGACACAGTTCTTCCCTCTTTGTCCTTGGATTTCTCCTCCTCCAGCAGCCGCCATTCCCTATTGCAAGATTGGATCTTTGCAGCAACAGGAAGTCAAGAAATCAGTTCTTGACAACAGTCTTGCAAGAAAGACCAAAAAGATTCGGTGTTCAAGGTTTCCAGAGGATTCTTGCGAAGAATCCAGTATGTAGAACGCACCCTACTGGTTCCGTTCCATCCACAACTGTGTCATCTTCAGCAGGAGCGGATCTTGGTTTCTTCTTTGGGCATGAACACCAACTTTAGGAGATATTGTTTCTCTGAATTAGGTATAATCTTTCCTGCTTCTTTTTGGTTCAGATCTGAAAGAAGGTATGAAATTTTTTTTTTGAAATTCGCCCACCCATTCCGCACCCTTCATGGCATCCATTAGATGAATCCTACCATTCTTTCAGCTATGCAAGCTTTTGTTCCACTAGAACTTGTTTGTTATTGAAGAAAAGCATGGCAGCTTTAGTGAAAAAAAAAAGAGAGAGAAAAAAGGCTAGAAAAAGAAAAGAAAAGAAGAGAAGAATTATGGTGATGTACTTGTTTGAATGCCTCAGTTATCTATTGTTTCCCATTGTGGAAGGTTTGGAGCTGTACGGTGATGCTTTCTTTTGGGCAAATTTGCCTTGTGTTGAAATTGAATTGAATTGTTAGTCATATATTTCCTTCATAAGTTTAACCTCAAAAATATCCTTTTTATCCTACCCTTGTCCCTAGCCATTACAACCCATAAAAGACCTTTTGATGAGTGTATGGAATTCATATCTCTAAGTGGTGGCGATGTGATATATTTGCAAGCCTGTGGTAATGCAGTCCATGGTGTCGATTTTGAGTGCTTCATGTCCCATAAACACTTTTGAGTGCAATGAGTGAACCCATTGCGAGGGGTTGTTGAATATTGTGCATTTTGAATTCGGAAAGATTATTGGGAAGTGTGATGGTTGTTTTAGTGTCAAATGCTATGACATATTGGTTGTCTTGAGTGTGATCTCGAATTGATGTTGTACTACATGTTGGACAAAAATAATAAAAAATTTTGAGTCAATGGTTGGGGGGTGTCTAAGTGTGGTTAGGTGGAATGCTTGAGGGCAAGAAATTAATTACTGGTTCCTGTGTGATTCGACCTGGTACCACTGTTACTACAATTTTATTCATAGGGTGGTACTAGAATTAAATTTGAGGGCTTCGACAATCCGTCAGGGATGCACGCTCTCTAATGGAAACCAAAACTGTCGGTAGTTGATTTCAATCGTTGAAATTTGTTTTGCAAAATATATTCATATAAAGATATGCATATATACATTATGATTTCTAAACGTTTGGAAAATGTTTGCACTCTCTCTAATGGAAACCAAAACTGCCGGTAGTTGATTTCAATCGTTGAAATTTGTTTTGAAAAATATATTCATATAGAGATATGCATATATACATTATGGTTTCTAAACGTTTGCAAAAGGTTTTAATTCCTGGGATCCATGTGGAGTAGAGAGTGCAACACTATTCCTTGTAGCCAAGGGAGAGGTCATCTCTTGTCGGGTAGTGTTTGATCATTATGGGCTGAGAGGTTAAGTGTAAGGCCATTGAGGGTAATACCTGATGGGCTAATCTTGCATCTAGCCACAGTCCCTGGGTTTTTATAAGGTGGCTTAGCCCATAAACCACTTAGTGTAAGTGTTGGGCCCATTAGGAGTCCATGTGATGGGCTTCAGGCGGTTCATTGTCTTTTCAATGAATTCGGCCAGGCCTTGTAACAGAGGCTGGGCTGAACCCATGTGGTTGATGTGTAGATCAATGTTTGGGTCCCACACCATACAAAGAAGCCCAACTGGCCTTATTTGATTAGTTAAAGAAGGGGGCGGATTTGGGATTAAATTAGTAGATAGGATAGGGTCTTATCCCTATCCACTCAGAGAGTTAAAGAGAACTCCTTATCCAAATTCAAATTTGGATTAGGAAACTCCTAATGAGATTAGGAGCTCTCTTTAAGGCTATAAAAGGAGGAGGGGGCGAACCATTCAGCCCATCCCAGCATCCAAAGATCAGATCTCAGATCACTCAGAGAGAAGACAACAATAGTGTGACTGCGCCATCTTCTCCCTGCGTTCTCCTCCAATTGCCGCCCTAGCCAATCCGGTCTCTTCCATTGTAGGAGCGATCAAGAAGAGTCTTGATATCAGTCTTTGGAGAAAGTCTGATCAGAAGTCATGCTCACTGCCTCCATCAAATTCTTACTGAAGAGTTTGGTTCGTTGGATGGACCCTGCTGATTCTGCTCCATCATCCGCTGTGTCATCTTCAGTGGGAGCAGTCTTTGGAGTTTTTCTTTGGGCATGAACACCTTCGTTGGGAGATACTGCATCTTCCTATCAGGTATATCCCTCTCCAACTGATTTTGTTCAGATCTGGTTCGGTTCTTGGTTCAAGATTGATCCTTGAAGAGTAGTTTTCTAAAATAGGGAATGTGATTCCCACATGGGAGAGAAATTTTTGAAATTTTGCCCTACCTTCATGCAGGGATCAGCCATCCATATGATGGATCTCTCATCCCTTCAAAAGTGGCCTGCTGTATTAAGGGGTGGCCGAGATAGAGTTGGGGCTCATCTTGCTCTGTGGGGCCTAGGTCGAGCAGGGGCTCACCTAGCTCCCATATCCCCACATATTAACCTTGATGAGGTCGAGGTGGCCTGCCATATTAGGGGGTGGCCGAGACAGAGCTAAGGCTCGTTTGGCTCCATGGGGCCCTGGTAGAGCTGAAGCTCCCCTGGCTCCCGTATCCCCACATGTTTCTTTTGATGAGGTCTAGCACAACGCTCCGAGCAGGCTGGCTTCTTTTGCTGATAGCGCTAATTGTGAAAGTCTAGGAGGTTATCCGCTGCCAAGATGGGGCGTTGAGGCACGTGAGGCCTCGACCATCCTAGTGTATTCTGACGCATTAAGTTTTTAGCTAGGGTGTTCGCTACTTACTCATCAAATCCTAGCATCGGTCTAGCGAGGGAGTATGGTCCTCAGAGGAGGTTATGCGCCCCTACTAGTTGCGAGGCTGAAGAGTTGTAAGAAATTAGTAGGTACACGCACTGAGCACTGGGATGAAGAGGAACTTTGTTTCATTTGTCCACTAGTTACAAAAGATATTACAATCACTTGTAGTACATCCGGAGGTATTTCGAGTTCCATGTCCTAGGTATAGGTCTTCCATTTAGGTGCTCTAGGTGGAAAGTGCCAGGGCTGACAACTCGCTTGATTCTATAGGGGCCTTCCTAGTTGGGGCCCAGCTTCCCTACTCCTGGTTCGGGGACCATGACCTTTTTGATGACTAGGTCTCCCTCTTGGTAGTGTCTTTCTTTTACCATGGAGTTATAGTAGCGGGCCACACACTGCTGGTAGGTGGCTACCTTTATCTGTGCTTGCTCTCTGGCTTCTTCCAACAAGTCTAAGTTTTCCCTAAGGGCTTCATCGTTCTCGGTTGCATTATATACTTCGACTCGAAGTGTCAGCTAGCCGATCTCTGCTGGGATTACTGCTTCTGTGTCGTAGGTCAAGCCGAAGGGAGTTTCTCCCATGGCTGTCCGAGGTGTGGTTCGGTAAGACCAGAGTACACTGCTTAGTTCTTTGGCCCATATGCCTTTTGCTCGGTTCAACCTAGTCTTCAGTCCGTCCAATATTGTTCTGTTGGTGACCTCGGCTAAGTCATTGGTTTGGGGATAGCCTACCGAGGTGTACTACTACCTGATGCCGAGGGAGGCACGCTACTCCCGAAACCTAGCATCATCGAATTGCTTCCCGTTTTCAGTAACCAACATGTGGGTTAGGCCGAAGCGACAAATGATATTCTTCCAAAAGAAGTTCTAGAAGGCTCACGCCATGATGACGGCCAAGGGCTCGGCTTCCACCCACTTGGTGAAGTAGTCTATTGTCACAACGAGGTACTTTCTTCCCCCCGTGGCCTTAGGAAAGGGACCGAGGAAGTCCATGCCTCATTCGGCGAAGGGCTAGAGGCTACTAAGGGCTGAGAGAGTGGTGGCCGGTTGGTGGCATAGGTTGGCATGCCTCTGGCAAGGATTGCACTTTTCCACCAATTTAGCTACATTCTTGTGTAGGGTAGGCCAGAAGTAGCCCTGCCTTAGGGCTTTTTGGGCTAGGGTTCTCCCGCCAAGGTGGTTACCACAAATGCCTTCATGAATTTCCCGCAGCACATAGTTGCCCTCCTCCAGACGAAGGCATCGGAGGTAAGGCAACGTGAAGGGTCTTAGGTATAGCTTCCCTTCCAACAAGGTGTAGTGGGCTGCTTGTCACTTGAGTCGCTTTGCCTCATTTCTGTCTTCGGGCAACCATCTAGTTGATAGAAAGTTGACGATGGGAACCATCCATGAGGTTTCGGCCTCTACGGGGAGTACTTGGACTTACTTCTCTGAGGGCTGAAGTAGCTTCTCCACGTGCACGGCCCCGCTAGGAGTTCCGCTCGAGGTAGTTGCCAACTTGGAGAGGGCATTGGCTCGTGCGATCTCGACTCATGGGACCCATTGTAGGGAGAAGCACTGGAGTGGCAGGCTAGATCTTGAACTTTGGCGAGGTACTTGGACATACTTTGTTCACTGTCTTCGTACTTGCCATTCACCTGATTCACCACTAGTTGGGAGTCACTGAAGGCTTCAACGTATGAGGAGCCAAGGTCCCTGTCTAGCTGCAAACCGGCGAGGAGGGCCTCGTACTCGGTTTCGCTGTTTGGTGCTGGAAAGTCAAACCTTAGTGCATACTGCAGGGCGACGTCGTCTGGGTAAGGAGGATGAGGCCCGCTCCGCTTCCTTTAGCGTTGGAGGAACCATCAACAAAAAGCTTCCATTGGGGTCGAGTCTCGTTGTCCACCTGGTCCCACTCAGCATCTTCCGAGGGCTGGTGCTAGGGCTTGTGCCTTGATTGCGGGCCTCGACTGGTACTGGATGTCAAACTTAGACAACTCAATGGCCAACTTCGTCAAGCATCCCAAGGTCTCAGGCTTCACAAGGACAGCTTTGAGGGGTTGGTTCGTCAGGACCACTATGGTGTGGGCTTGGAAGTACGACCGAAGTTTCCTTGCCGAAAGCACAAGGGAAAGTGCTAACTTTTCCATCTCATGGTACTTAGTTTTGGCATCGTAGAGGACCTTGCTAGCATAGTAAATTGGCTTCTACATGCCGTTGTCCTTGATGAGGACTGAACTGACTGCTTCGTCCCCAACCGAGAGGTATAGGGATAAGGTTTCCCCTTTGGTCGGCCGGGTGAGGAGGGGAGGCAAAGTGAGATACGCTTTGAGCTCGTCAAAGGTGCGTTGGCACTCCTCCGTCCATTGAAACTCTTTCATCTTCTTGATATCATGGAAGAAGGGTAGGCAGCGGTCAGCTAACTTTGACATGAAGCGATTGAGGGCTGCTATTCAGCCGATGAGTTTTTGGGTCTCCTTCACCGTCCATGGGGGTGCCATGTATAGTATGGCCTGTATCTTCTTAGGATTAGCCTCAATGCCTCTCTGAGTGACAAAAAAACCTAAGAACTTGCCTGATGTGATGCCTAAGGCACACTTGCTGAGGTGGAGTTTCATGTTATACTTTTGCAAGGTGTCGAAGGTCTCGGTTAGATCCAAGACGTGGGTCTTGGCTTTCAGGCTCTTCACTACCATGTCATCCACATAGGCTTCGACATTCTTCCTCATATGTTCTTTGAACACCTTGTTGACAAGGCGCTGGTAGGTGGCCCCAACATTCTTGAGGTCGAAGGGCATCACACGGTAGTAGTATGTGCCGTGTTCGGTGATGAATGAGGTCTTCTCTTCATTATCTGAGTGCATCTTTATCTGATTATATTCGGAGAAGGCATCCATGAAGCTGAGTAGCTCATACCCTGTAGTGGTGTCAACGAGGTGGTCTATCTTTGGCAAAGGAAAACTGTCTTTGGGGCAGGCTCAATTAAGGTCTGTGAAATCAATACAGATTTGCCATTTCCCATTAGCTTTGTTTACCATAACCACATTTGACAACCAGTCAGGGGTACTGTACCTCTATGATGAAGCCGGCATCGAGTAACTTTTCAACTTCCTCCTCTATGGCCTTCCAACGTTCTAGTGCAAAGTTCCTCTTCTTCTACCGAACTGGCCTAGAGCTCGGGTCCACGCTCAGCCTGTGTGTAATGACCGAGGGGTCAATTTCGGGCATATCAGTGGTGGACCAAGCAAAGATGTCAGCATTAAGTCTAAGGAAACTTACTAGTTTGGATAGGCTTTCAGATGGTTTTGTCAGGCTTGTCCTCGTCTAGGGGGACCGAGACGAGGTCCTTGGCCAGCTGGCCTCGGCTCGCTATCTCCTCCCTAAGGTCGAGCCCTTTTAGTGGCAGAGCTTCTTTATTCTTGTCCTTCAATGCTGCCACATAGCACTGATGGGAGGCGTACTAGTCCCCACGAACAACTCCGACGCCGTGCTTGGTGGGGAACTTCAAGGTGAGGTGGTAGGAGGAGATGGCTGCCCGGAGTGCATGAAGGGTTGGTCTCCCCATGATGGCGTTGTAGAGTGAGCCAATCTTCACGACCAGGAACTCTGTTATCCTTGTTACCTACTGGGGCTCTACCCCTACTGTGACTGGTAGGGAGATCTTGCCCTCTGGTTTGACGGTGCTGCCGGAGAAGCTGACTAGTGGGGCATCTACTGATTGGAGGCGCTTCGGAGCTATCTTCATTTTTTCAAAAGCTTTGTAGAAAAGGATGTTGGCTAAGGAGCCACTGTCAACAAGGATCCTTTTGACTACGAAGTTTGCAATGATGGCCGAGACCACCAATGCGTCGTCATGGGGGACTGCTACCCCCTTCCGGTCCTCGTCCGTGAAGGAGAGGGGTTCTAGTTTCAACTTCTTGGGGGCCAACCCTTGGATGTTTGACTGCCTGGGGTAGGCTTTATGAGCCGAAAACCGAGGCTCCACCCGAGGTTGTGCCTCCCACTATGACGTCGATGACGCCTGCTGTTTGTTGGTGTTGCTATTGCTGAGAGGACGAGGCGACAACCTCACCTCTGACGTACTGCTTGAGGTGGTCCCGACGAATGAGGGACTCTATCTCGTTTTTGAGATCGTAGCAGTCCTCAGTGTCATGGCCCATACCTCAGTGGAACTTACAATACTTTTTGGGGTTCCCCTGATGGGGGTTCTTCTTCAACTTTTCAGGCCACTTCATGAATTTCTCTTGCCCGATCTGCATCAAAATCTGTGTGCGGGTGGAGTTGAGTGGCGTATACTGATTGTAAGCCAAGGCTAGGGCCAAAGGCTTTCTGTTATTGTTGATGCAGCTCTGGTCCCTGTTTTTTCTCTTCTTCTCGAGGGCTCCATCCCGGTGCTCTGCACCCCTCTCATGGGCATCCGTGGTTGAGGCCTCTTCAATGGCAATACACTTCTGGGCTCTTTCTAGGAACTCCAGCTTCATCTTAGGTTGGCTTTTGGCCACGGAGCATTTGAGGGCAGAACCGGGGAGGAGCCCGCTGATAGCGGCATGCATGGAGACCAGGGGGTCGAGGTTGTGGACCTCAAGTTCTTCTTTCTTGAAGTGGTCAATGTATGACTGCAAGCTTTCCCCTCGCTTTTGCTTGACAGTCATCAGCGAGATGACACTCTTTTGAGGGTGCCGGCTGCTAATGAAGCGCACAAGGGACATGCTAGAAAATTGCTCCCACGAGTTGATGGACCGAGGTGGGAGGCTTGAAAACCACTATCGAGCGGCTCCCTTGAAGGTTGCCTAGAAAGTCCGACACGTCAAGGCGTCAGAGTACCCATATAGGAAGAAGCTCTCCAGGTGGTCGTCCGGGTTAGTGTTCCTGTCGTACATCTCCAAGTTTGGGGCCAGAGGCTCGGCAATGATATCAGGGGAGAAGGCATCCATTCTCCCTTGGCAGGATCTTTGTTTGGCCAAGGTATCGGTTCGGCCCTCCTTGACCTGTTTGAGCTTGGTTTTAATGGCACCGAGCTCGGTTCGGAGCTCAGTGAACATGGGTCGGTCTTTGCGGATGTGATGATGCTCGGCGCGGATGCTAGAGTTCTCGATGTTGAGGCCACGCGCTTTGCGCCTAGCGGTGGTCGTTTAGGACATCCTGAAGGTTTGAGATGTGAGGGGAAGAGGCTCGGTGCCAGCCCTCGGCCCTGGATTGGGCACTGGGGCAATCATAGTGCCCGCCTTTGTCCCTCAGGTCAGTCCTCCAGCGTTAGTGGGGTTGCTCGGAGGGCTGGTGACTGTCCTCCAACTTTTCTGGTTCCTCCTCCCTTCTGCTGGGAGGTCTGAAAGTGCTAGAGCATAGGTCGGCCAGGCGACCTATGCT
The DNA here is from genome assembly GCF_056320005.1 of Nelumbo lutea. NCBI lineage: Eukaryota > Viridiplantae > Streptophyta > Magnoliopsida > Proteales > Nelumbonaceae > Nelumbo > Nelumbo lutea. The sequence goes on from NC_142684.1 coordinate 116,130,678, forward strand.
AGACTTTGACTGGGTGGTGGACCTATGCCAGCTCGGCTATGTTGACTTCCCGGTGGGGCGGTCACCTTGGGGGCGACCTTCTTCCTGGGGGAAGTTCTGCTCGACTCATTGTGTCAAATATTCCAGGCGGTCGCGCACGACCTGGAACTGTTCATTGGTGACAAGATTTTGCGTATTTCTTGTTCTTTGCACCATGTTGATTGGTCGGAGCTTGGGGACTTGTTAACTTGCTATAGTTCTTTTGGGGAACGTATCAGTGTCGTTCCCACAAACGGCGCCAATTGTTGGAGCTCAGAATGGCCGAGGACAACAAAGTAGCTTCGCCCCTGGACTCCGAAGGCTTTGAGGACTCGGAGAGGTCGCTGTTGAAGCTGAGGTGTGTAGGCCGAGGCAGGGTGGACTCCTAGTACAGTTGAAGCCGAGGGTAGATGGCCAAAGTGCTACAAGACAGGAGCTCGTCAGAGGCCCCGGGTGAGAACCCGAGGCAGAGTCTTCGACAGTCAAGTTAGTACAGGGTACGTACAAAGGGAGAGTACCGGGATAGGATCCTAGTAGCTAATTATAGACTAAAGTCACAATAGCAGTTATTGCAATAGCAATTATGACAATAACTGTGGGTCTTGAGTTTGTAACCCTTTTACCTGAAGGGGGGGGGGGGGGATAGCCCTATTTATACTTGAGCTGCCTGGAGGTAGATGGAGATTAACACCTGAGATGGGAGCCGTACGGGGGCCTTCAGCGGATTTGGCAGGGTCATGTGAGCGCATCGCATTTAGCTCCGTACGATGGGAGCAGGGTAACCCTCCTACTATAGTGGACCTCGTTCCCCGTTCTGATGCTCCTGGGCCTCCCAGCCTCGAATGGGCTGGGTTGGATCACCCCACATCAAAAAGGATACCCAGACCAACGTCATCAGGGCAACACCTGCTAACCAACATCAGAATGTTGATTTTCCGCAATCCTGGCTGGTGTTGACACCAGCAATTTCAAGAACTGATGACCTACATCCGGGGAATCGACCTGCGGATGCAAACATAGGAGCAATGTATGACTACCATGGGACAAGCCTCTACCGAAGCACATGCGCAAGACCCACAGCAGAACATCAATTGCCCACCCGCTTAACAGAAAGTACCAGCCCCAATACCGCGACAAGCAGGTCGCTGCCACCGGTGGTCGTGGCAATCATATCTCAGCAACGAAGATCGGTAAGCTTCACAAATTCACTCCTCGAGAAATCATGCACAGACAGCTACGTCAAGACGGCAGGACCTTACTTATGTCCCCAAGGAACGAACAGTAAAACAACCACCTCACTCAAACCTGAGGCATCCCACTCTGCGGCCAGTTTGCGAAGTGTAAGACCCCAGGCTGGCTGCTACACACGCCCAACCCGAACAAGCGGTCACTCCTCAGTGGGCCTCATAGTAAGCCACTGTTAACAAAACACAGTTGGATATGAAAGGATCCGGGCAGATTGAGCGACGTCAGATTAAATTATCAAAAATTTATTGTTATTTTTTAAATAAATAAAATATCGAGTACAATCAAGGATATATCTGACTATTAATCAAAATGGTTCTGAACCCATAATTTTATCCCAGTTAACAATTGATTCAGGACTGGAACCACCCAGACCCGACCCCTGGTGTAAACCCGAAAACTTCAAGATGGGTTAGCCAGGCCCGGAAATATACACCTATTTCTTTCCTATCAATCAATCATCTTTGATTGTTAGTAGAACATATGTGTATGATATGAGGCCTCATTTTTATTGATTGGTCATGGATTAGCTCCTTTTATTGAGGGCCCTGAGGCCTGAGGAGGTACAAATTAATATGACTACTCTCTAAAAGATGGTAGGTTGCTAGTGCTAGTGGTAGTAATTCAGATAGGCCTGAAAGGGGTGAAGGTGGGTCCGTAGTTAATCTTTTGGGCTTTCTATACAGCTGGAGCTTCGCTAGTTATGCAAATCATGCTCTTTCTATTGTATGTTTATCCCATGATATAAAATAACGTCCTCATTAATGAACCCTTCGTATAATTGAAGTTCATTCCGACTAACTAAGAACTTGGTTCAATTATGGTTCTACAGAGTACTCCACTGTGCTTTTGAGTTCGTATACCTGTGAACTATTTGAACGTGATTCTGAAATTCTGATTTACAGGTTTTTTATTAATCCGAGGCCAATCTGCGAACTCAGATGTCTGAGATTCGGAAGAGGAGAGAAAGTATTTGTGGGAAGAGAGAGACTATTGGAATTGGGCTGGAGGTGGTAGGGTCAGGGTATCGTTCATTTCAGTCAGTAGTAGATCAGGCCCAAGTCGTCAAACAGGATTTCTTCCCCACTACTCTCTATTATCTGCCCACTACTCTCTAAGTCTCTATTATCGGCCATGAATTGCAGTCACACATCTCTATTATGAATTGTGAGATGTGCAGTGGCAATTCAGGCGGATAGAGTGTAATTAGGAAAAGTGAATAGAAAATTTGGATTCCAGGATCGGCCAATTATAGGCCTAAACATCAAACTTGGCCCACTAGTGTAAAATGTGTTAAGTTTTAGCGCAGTAATAGTGGTTGGTCGTAATGAACCGTTTTGGCCAAACATATTGCTCAGTCAAAGGAGCTGCTCTGCTCTGATCTTTTTTTTTTTTTTTTTTTCTATTTAACCATTATTAATGGCAATTCTGAGACCACGTGGCAATAGAAAGTTGAAGGCTAATAAGTAAAGGTCAAGCAAAGTTGTACCTTGATGGTATTTGATTTCATTATCGTTTATTTAAAGATGTCAGTTCCATGTAACATACTTATATTTTCAATAGAGTTTGACACTTTGTTTGGTTAACCCATTTATCAAATAAACATTTATTTTCATTTGTATAAAAAACCATTTATTTGGAGGATGCTTTTTTAATGTTTTCTCTAATATTGAGGTATTTTTCACTATTTAGCTTATGTGGCAATTAATGACATCTAATTGTTAAAAAACAAAAAATACAAATTTCATCTGTTTTTTTAAGATAAATGCCATATAAAACATTTATTAAATAAATTCTAATAAAATTAAACAACCCTTAAGAAGGAGTATAAATACAAATATGTATAGTACAAATACATACAAAATAATATAAAATACAAGGTTTTGCACTCTACATATTTGTATTTATACTCTTTCCAAGGCTTAGTTTGAAAAGAATACAAATAAAATTTTATAAAGTACAAAATCTTATATTTTATATTATTTTGCACTGTTTTCAAAACCAGACCGGATCGGAAAAACCGGGAATCGGTCACCTAACCGGTTTTGTTTTCCTCCAAAACCGTTTTTTTCCTCAAAACAGTTGATTTTGGTCAACAAACCGCTGAATCAGCCGGTTAATCGTTTGAACAGTTTTGACCATTTTCCAATTTTTTAATTTTCTTTTAATTTTTTTATTTTTTTGTCAGAACGAACTGGCCATTCAGGTCAAACGTCAAACTATTCGAACCGATAATCAGACCCTAACCAGTTCAATCACCGGTTCGTTTTTAAAAACCATATTATTTTGTATGTATTTAAATGAGCCTTAAATCCATTGATGCACCAGCCCGTTTGGCAATGAATGCAATGCAAGTCAGAATGAACGCTTCTCTTGCATGAAAAATAGCAGATACCATTAATAATATTTGTTTTCATTGATTGAATACATATTAATTGGTCGACTGCTATTTTCTTCAGCTCGACTATTCTGGCTGGCCACCAGCAGTCCGGCACCGTGGTCTACACACTACATTGGTTACACTGATTTACAAGTTACAACCTCAACTCCTCCTCACCTACCCTGAACAACAGTACCAACATGTTTCTCAGTTTATATAATATATGAGATAACACTTCACCCACTTGTCTACGGCCACTTCTGACTTCTGAGTTAATTAACAAACAACGGCACAAATTAAACTCCTTTCAAGAAAAATAAATTGTTTATTTTTTTCCTCTTGCATTTGTTTCCACGTGCGAACCTATTCTGAAATTCGAATTACTTTTTCTATAGTCAATTTACCTATAAACCCGATTAAGAGCAAGTGTGCAATGTCTATCTCCTTCACCACCTGGAACTGGCCTATTGGATTTAAACAGTAGCACACATTTGTTGCTTTGTGAATTGTGATAGACGTTGCCCCACGCAAACGCAGCCACGCCACTCAAGTTATATTTCTCACCTCAACTTAACTAACTGGGATTTTTTACTCACAGGTGTCTCACACCAACCTTACAGCTATATCGGAACATTTCCTTATAAATAATAAATACAAGTAGGAGTGATGTTTCAATATGCAGCCATAATATGTTGTGAGGTGGATATGAGGCGCGCTGTGTTAGTAGCAGATCTGGATTCCAACTTAACAACCAAACCCTACTTGCCCAACAAAACAAGTTTATTCATTTTATTAAATTTTAAAAAAGAAAAAAAAAAACCAATCCTGAAGCAACCGTTGACTCAGCTTCTCTCCCTTCAAGCTGGCCGGCTTCAAGTTTCCATTCCATATGGGGATGCATGAAAAGATCCTTCTAGGCTTCGTGCACGGATTCATACTACTTTAATCCAACGGTCGTGGACTCCGCGATCTACGTAGTACGTACTACGCGTTTTGGGATTTTATATGTGATTGCTTTGGCCTTGCCCGTAGGCCGTAGTCCTGCCTTCGCTTTATTTAGTACCTTGGTGGGTCCACTGTCATCGGAGAGAGTGGTACCATGTCTTGCTGATAACACCCTAGGATTGGGATTGATCACAATCATCCCAGTCCCTGATGAATCATTATCAATGGTTAAGATTTTATTCGCTCTGCTCTACCACCATCGTACCACCAGAAACAACGCTTATGCTCACCCACTATTTTTTGTTCTGTTCCTTCAACTTTTACTTTACGTTTTTTTTAATTATAATTTACTTTTTTAACTATATATTTGTCAAATCTTTTGTCCACTCTTGCCCCTTTTTTCGATTATTCCTCGTATAAGTGTTAATTTTCCGATCCAACGGTTAGATTCTTTCCCGCGAGAACAGACGGTTGGTGTTTGTCTCCTTGGGGTCTTTATCAGGTCCATCTGGCTCGCCTTATCCAGTTCTGGCGGGAAAACCGGATTACGAGGGAAAAGAGCAGAAAAACCAGATATTTTACTTGATGGATTTTGGAGAAACTCAACCTGTGCCTGTGGGCCCGTGTCGGATAAAGAATTAATGCCACAACGAAGTCGAATAAAATCGGCTCCCCATCACAGATTGCAATTAAGACATATGATGCTAAGGGTACAAACGTCAATTTATTTATCTCATTTTTTATATAAGCAAACCTCTGAGGGCATTTTCGTCGGTTGATGACTTATAAGTTGATGTTCGTTTAAGCTTGGCAATTCTGTAAAATAGATAAGGGTATTTAAGGCAAATTCAAAACCACTAAGCATATTTAGTCAAACGGTCAAAACCATGTAATCACTCTCCCTAATATAAGCGCTAGCGGTCTTTGCAGTTTGCAACACGATTGAGCTCGGAGCGCAGTACTGAGGACACTTTGAGTCTTACGTGGCTCCATGTTATTGGATACAATCAGGTCGTCGGGATTCAGACCAGGTAAAAATGAAAGGAAAGAGAAAACAGAGTCACTCTCATTTCCCTTCTCTCTCTTTCTAGCTCCCCACGCTGCTTCCCTTCTCCTGTCTGTCTGTGTTTTTGTTGCTCTCCGAGTTTCCCCATTTTCTCCCTGTTTTCTAATTTTTTATTCTTGAAAAATTCGATTACGGGTTCTTCAGTTCATGATCTATTGATTACATGCAAATTAGAGTTCTGATTGCCGATTTTTATCCGGTTTCATTCATCGAAAATTCGACGACACTGGAAATGCTCGAACCAGTTGAGAGTTCCGTTAATGGAGGATTTTCACAGTTGCAGAGCTGTGGAGATAGTAGTGAAGAAGAGCTCTCTGTTCTTCCACGTCACACCAAGGTCATTGTCACTGGTAACAATCGTACCAAGTCGGTGCTCGTCGGACTCCAAGGCGTGGTCAAGAAAGCCGTTGGGCTAGGCGGGTGGCATTGGCTGGTAACCTCTTTCATAAAATTTGGTTACTTCTATTATGAATTGTGGTCACCTGGGGAAATGAGTTTTAGATTAAGATTGATATAGTTTGTCAGAGAATTTTAGGGGTTTTCGGTTGAGAGATTTGATTCGATGGCTTTTATGCAATGTGGGTTAATTGGATTTAATTCGGTCTGGTTCTTTACTCTGGTATTAGTTCGTTCTTTATTTAGCCATTTATTTCGATTTGATGCTTGTTTTTCCTCTCCTTTTTTCTTTAGCTATTTCACTTTCACCCTGATTTTGTTTTCTTGCTAGCTGTCCCATTCTTGTGGTCTAAATTTTGATAGATTTGCAGAATTTTGTTTCTCATGTTAAACTTGTCCTTTTTTTCCTGATTGCGTGAATTTCATTTTCTTTTTAGTATATAGGTTTTGTTGGATTTTTTTTTTTTTTTTATATGGATTTGGTTGAATGTGAGTTCTTCTATGTGGATCTGGGGTTCTTATGGGTTTCTTATAATGTGATATAATCGAGAGAGAATTTGATCGTAGTTTAAGAATATCTGCTTTACCTTTCTTGTTTCCTTGTTTTTGAGTAGTTGGTGATTTGGACTAAATTTCTTCTGAAACGGTGCTTCAAAGTCTGTGAATGATTTTATTTACTCTCTTATTAATTCTTTATTTTCTTCCAATTGTCTGTATTGGGGAGAGGTGGAACGGTACCTGTGGCTGCATGGACTTGTGTTCCTTCTTTTTGAAACTTTTAGGGTTTTGCCTTCTGATTACTGAATTTTCTTTTGCAGCATCTGTGGATGCATGGAGTTTCTGATTAGATATCGGTGGTCTTTTTTTCTTGTATATTTTGTTTTCACTGGAAAAAGTTTCAGAAACATTGAATGACTAGTAGGGTTCTGATTGCCTAATGGGTCTGTGCTTTTATTTCTGGATCTTGGACTTGTTATTGAATGAATATATGGAAATAACCATTGGGAATTTTGATTTCGTTGGTAAAATACGGAAATGTAGGATGATTGTGGGTTTGAGATTGAATAATTGTGTCTCTGCTTTTATTTCTGGATTTTGATGAGGCCACTTTCTAGTGTTTTCTTCTTTGTTGAATATTTAAAATTTCTTTTTTATTTTGGGTGAGGTAGCTTGCATGTGTTTTCTTCATCTAACTTGTATTTTTTCCGAATTTGTTGCCACTGACTGCCCTTTAGAACTTGTGTTTGTTAACTTTGTTTCATGGGTTATGAGAACTTCACTGGTTCTGTATTTCCAAGAATGCTCTATTGATTTTGCTTATTGAAAAAGAAATTTGGAAATTTTCCTTTTAGCTGATTGGACTTGAGTTGGTCTTTATGATTCTACTACTTGTGTCTTTGTGGTTTTATCTGCATCATTGCAGCTCCTTGTGGTTATTGACATGCGGTTTGGTGAATGTGCTGCAATTTATGAGGGAAGTTTATGCTTTTTATTAATTTCAATTAACTATGTGGGTATAAAAGGATTCTCCTCAAAAAAGTTTTGATAAAATTATAGCTTGCTTACTTGCAGTCTCTCTCTCCCCCTCCCCCCAGATGAGAAGCTTAATTCACTGTAATTTATCTTCCTTTGCCTTTTTCTTCACTTGCTTTTTTGTGTTAGTTGTGATGAGGTTTGTTGTAGTCTGACAGTTTTTAAAATCCATTTAGCTTGTGATTTTTGGTGCTTGGACTCCTGGACTTGTTCTTCATCTGTTCCAATTGTGCAAACTGCAGGTTCTTACAAATGGCATAGAGGTGAAGCTACAGAGGAATGCCCTTAGTGTGATTGAACCTCCAACCGGTAACGAGGAGGATGATGACCTCGAGTGTGAAAACATGCAGTGGAATGGTTCAGAATTGGGTGAGTTTGATTACTTTTGTCCTTTCTCTGATGGGGACCCTGCAACATATGTTTTTCAATGGCCTTAAAGGCAGCTAAAAGAACTCGCTCCCCTCATTATTTTGGGGATCACCATGTGCTATGTCCGGCATGTAACTTTCTTTAGAGAAAAGTAGCTGTCTTTGTTACTTAGGATCCAATTTTTCTTGTACATATTTGATCCTTTTACTGTTGCAAAAATCCTGTTTTGATTTGCCATTATCCTTCACAATGCCCTTCTGCACCTTTTATTTATTTTTCCTATTTTCTTTAATGGGTTGCAGCATCTGATGACACCCAAAAGTCCCACAGACCTAGGCATCGTTCACATAAATCAGTAGGGTCATCTCACAAGACCATGAGTCGGTCTCTTTCTTGCGATTCACAGTTGAAAGGATCTGTTTCACCTGCTCGAAGTGCCACGGTAAATGACTTTGCATTCTTAAAAGTGTGCTTCTACTTATTTTTCACCATGAATCCATCTTCAGTTTGCAAATGAACGTTTTGTTATCTGTTTTCTTAAGTTTTTATTATGTTTTCTGCAGAAGGTTGACCTAAGCAAACTAGAAATGACTGCTCTATGGAGATATTGGCGACACTTCAACCTTGTAAGTTTTTTGTTTTTTTGCCAATGTGTCTACATGCATTTCATTTTGTTTTCTGTGGAAAATTGCCAATGTGTGTATACTGTATACTATGGGTAAATTAAATATTTGAATGAATGGTTGTGCATTTTAATTATTGGTTATTGGTTATTGCTTATTGGTGATTGTTTCTGTTGAATGATGCTTATTCTTTTTCTGTTCCAGGTAGATGCCATCCCGAACCCTTCAAAAGAGCAGCTGATTGATGTTGTTCAAAGGCATTTCATGGCGCAGGTACTCATGTGAAATCTGAATGTTTGTTCTTCTAAGAAGAGTATGCACAGGTTAATAGAAAAATGAAAGGGAGGTACTTATCTGAAGGAGCAAAGCCTTGTTTTATTATTATTCTTCAAGAAAAGGAGGAGAAAAATCATAACTAAACTAGTCAATGTGGAATCTCACCTTTTTATATCCCTAATTCATGTGAAACTAAAATGCTTCCATTTGTTTGTGCAGCAACTGGATGAGTTGCAGGTCATTGTGGGGTTCGTGCAGGCTGCAAAGAGACTGAAGACGATGTGCAGCTGACCTTGAGAGAGAAGCATCACATTTGGTTATCGGCACTAACAGATACCGGTACTCGTATGGTTCTCTTCCCTCGGATTGTAGTAATTTTCTGTAACATATGTATCCTTTTTCAGCTTGTTTCTTGTTTGCAATTTGGGTAACTGGGTTATCGAAGTTAAAATAGTCCTAATTATATGTAGATATATATATATATATATATATCATAAACTGTTAGGTGACTTTGAGGAAGTCCTCATAGCTAAGTATCAGAGTATGTCTGCCTTAAGTGTATCACTGACTGTTTGGGGGAAGTGAGTTTTTCTAATGTATATTCTTAGTTGTCGCACATATCCATCCCTTTTTTCCTCGCCCATTGCTCACTGGCAATACCTTTTTCAGTGACTGACCGAAAGAAATCAATTAATTGAATTGCAGCGATTATCTGATTTAGAATTTTAAATTGAATTCTTTGAAATCTGGGGTTTAGGGTATTGGAATTATCTTTTACCTTGCAATCTTGTCATGTGATATGCCAAACTACGGTAATTGAGCATTCAATACTGAATTGAGCCATGCAACTACAGCCGTAACATTGGATGTTGAGTGCTTGCTTAAAGATTTTATGCTTCCAATTTCTAAGTTGGGATTAAGTGTTATAGCTGTGGGTTGATCCTTCACCCAAATTAATGTGATAGATTTGGGTTGGGTGATGCAATGGAACCAACCGATCAAAGGGTACGATAATAAATCAGTTTAAGCTTTAGTATAAATAATCGAGGTCCCTTGCCACAAATTTACGATAGGTAACGCAACAAAGGGTTTTCGACTTTTCGTCTCAAATTTCAGAGGAGACGACTCACATTGGAGCCAATTGTTCCTTTGCCGCACCCGCAACCGCTACAAGCGGCATTCGCTTTAAGATGTTCGTTCTAAGGTTTAAAATATCGATATGTCCGATACTTTGGTGGGGGCTACCGGTGTATTGGGCGATATCAATAGTGTTTTTAACCCTTTTTCTTTATTTTTTTTTAAACTGGATCGAGGGGGTCATTTTAAGGCTCTTCCACCTCTGAACTGGTCCAAACCCTGATACACCTCTTGTAGGGGCATATCAGAAAGTCATCAGCATGATATGTATCGGCCGATATTTATTGATACTTTAAACCTTGGTTCGATACATATCGGTTCGTTCCTCTCCTTTCTCTCAAATTACTTTTAGGGGGCAGTTGATATTGCTTTTCAAAGGTTCAGTATTTGAAAAACTTGCTTTGCAGACATTAGAGCCCTTTGGTGTTATTTCTGAAAATGGGTTTGAATCTCATTTTCAGATCTGAATTTTAAAGCTCATGGGCCAGCTCTTAACACACTCAGACGGGTTTCAGAGCAAACTTAAATTCAAAAATACCCCCCAAGAAACATGAAAATGACTTGATTTTGCCCCTGCTAACCTTAAAACCTAACATTTTCCTCCATTTGTGTTTTCTCTCTAGAAGAGCATCCTTAGATCACCTCTTGTCTCATTTGAAGATTGCCGCTCGTCTCAATTGAAATTCACTGTTCATCTCGTCAAAGGTATCATCCTCCTCTTCTTTAAATGGTTGTTCATAGGGTTCATAAATTCTTTTTCAAACGACTCTTTATGTTTAACAAATGCTGGTTTACAGTTGTTCTAATCTTTATGTTTATTTTGATTTTGATTCTAATCTTTATGTTTACAGTTCTTCAAACGGTTCTTTATGTTTATTTTGATTTTGATTCTAATCTTTATGTTTACAGTTTTTCAAACGGTTCTTTATGTTTATTTTGATTTTGATTTGTTTAATTATAGTTGTTATAATCTCCAAACCATTGACGAATTTAGTTATCATTTTTTTTCAATTGTATGTTTCTGATTTTTTCATTCATCATAACTCACACCATGAACTCTAAGCTCAACCTAACTACAAACCACTTTTTCATTTGAAATCCATCTTATCTGTTACTTTTAGGAGTAAAATGCATATGCATATTGTTCTAAAAAAATCCCATGGGAATAATCCGTCCTATGAGATGAGCTATCTTGGTTTTGAAAACCATATTACAGTATAATTCTAATTGTTATCCCAATACCAATTTAAATGAATTATCAAACCACTAACTTATTGATTTAAGGCGAGTGATTATTGGACTACAGAAATCCAAGACAACCACTCATTGGATAGTCCTGGAACTCCTGGATTGAGGAGCTATCTTTGTTTCTAATTAATAGCTAGGACCAAGTAGATTACAATAGAGCAAACTTGGGGTTGGAAATATCATACATTCTCAAAAGAATGACAGGTTAGGAGAAAACACCTTGGAGTAGAATCTTCAATGTGTCATAGGAAGACAAAGAGATTTATACTAATGTGTAAGGGAGGATAAGAAGATGGAATATTTACCTGTAGAGTTTATCCTTATGACTGGCAAAACAGGTCCAAATGGTTCCTCCCATGCAATTCTCATATCAGGTCGAACATGATCTAACAAGAGAGGCCAGAATAGATTTCCTTCTCTCCTGTACTCTTGGCAAAATGTTGATCCTTTATGCTTGGCATCCGTTACAATTGGTGTGATATCACAGTCATCCTCTAGTGGTTCAACAATCAACTTTACTACTTTGGCCTTAATTTTTTCAACAAGAGCACCAGCTACAGACTTTATTATTTTTTATTCATATTATTTTAAATTTCATAAATTATTTGATATGAAATAGTGCAAATTGAACTCAAAATTATTAAATAGTCTGTTTTGGGGGTAAAATAGTAAAATCAGGGAACTTCAAATGTTAAATGGTTGATCCAACACAACCAATCTTATCTATTCATTCAAAGCATCTAAAAAGTAGGAAAGCATCATAGCTCTTTTTCGATTTCAGACACTTTTAATATCTTTTTAACTTTTCAAATTTTAGATTTATCAAACACCACCTTAGTATGTGCTGCAAGAGTTCAAGTGGATATTCCTTTTGGTGTGCAGTGAAAGAAGCAGAACTATGCTGACTGTTAATGGATCAGATGCAGCTATATTTGTTGGGGATTTTGGGGCATTGTAGATAAAATATGGTTTTGTATGTCTTTTGATATTAGTAGGGATTGTAATAGAGCTACTCATTAAGTAGCTCTAACTAAGCCTCTAATGGTGAAAATCTTTCACCAAGAAAAAAAAAAACTTCGACCAAGATTGAGTTTTGCTAAGTTTCCTGTTACACCCTAATCAAAACCAATGCACTTTTTTATTTTTTTGATATGAAAGAAAATATGCTACACAAGAAGGGGGGAAGTACGACCCCAGAAGTCACTTAAACAAATAAAATAAAGGTCTCTAGGAAGATTACAAAGTTAAAAGAAAAAACAGAATGAGAAGAAGACATCATCTTGTGAGTGAGCCAATTCGTTGCCTGGTTTGCCTCTCTAAACATGTGCTTGTATTGTACACCTCTCTCCAGCAGCTCTTTCATCTTCAAGCAACCTAAGATGATGTTCCTAAAATTCCATGAGGGAGAAATCTGCCCTTTTAAACAACCAATAACAATCTTCGAGTCCCCCTCAATCGTAATTGAGCGGTCATTAAAGTTAAGGGCCAGATTGTGAGCTTCCCATTAAACATTTTCCTATTTCTGTTCTTCCATATATGCCGTGGAATGAACACACACTTCTCCTTCAAAAACATATTCTCCGTACTATCCCTCTTGTGAATAGTAGTCTACCAATCAACCATTCAATTACTCTCCCTATTAGTACTTACAGGATTGACATCTGTGCAACCCCAAACTTGCTTAGCAATGGTGCAGTCCAAGAAAATATGCTTTACATCCTCCCTACCTCCACACCAAACACAGTCCTCAACAATATTCACACCCCTCTTACAAAGGTTGACCTTAGAGAGGAGCTTGTTGTTAAGCATAAGATACAAGAAAACTTATAACTTTGGGGGGCAACTAACATTCCACACTGTTGAGACCCAGTTCAAAGGAGTCTCATTAAGAGAATTACTGCTACCTAACAACTCATAAGCCAATCTCATGGTAAAGGAACCACTTGGAGTTAACCCCCAAACCAATCTATCTTGTACACCGTCCCACAGAATGTAGACAGCTTTAATTTTGTTCCAGATGTTCAATGGGACTAAATTACGAATGTTTTCCTCCATCCAAACCCCTCTCTCCTTATCAATATAATCACTTACAAAATCTTCTTTGTTGATAATCCCAGAGTTAGAGAGATACCCCAATAGGGGACCAACCTCCACCTAATTATCTGTTCAGAATTTAATTGAGTTACCATTATCAAGATCCCGTCTGAGACCCCTTTTCGGAAGATCTCTAGCACAAAGAACTCCTCTCCAAGCCCACAAGATTCCTTTCCTTTTCTTATTCTCCCACCGACTTTCCTTCCTTAAATATTTTCCTTTAACCACTTTAACTCAGATATTATCTTCTTTATTAAGAATTTTCCATCCAAGCTTGGCCAAGTTAACTTCATTTGTCCACTTGAGATTCTTCACCCCTAAACCACCCTTACCTCGTTGAGTACCCTTACCTCGTTGAGTAACTAATTGACTTACTGGATTCTTTGGCATGGGAAGACAAAATATGAAAAAAAATAGAAATGTCTCCGAGGAAAATAATCACAGACAACTCCATGTTGCAAACTATGTACCCTAAAAGCCTCTAATTCTGCTAGTGTCAAAATGATCTCCAATCCTTCTCTTAGTTTGAGCTCATAGAATACTAAGTGCTGGTTAGGAATGAAACCAAGTAACTTGATTAGCAATTATAAGATATGTAGCCATTTGGCAGTAGACAGTTCCTCAAGATGCCTAACCTTCATCCAATCTGCACAAAACACCCTGGTGGAGTTCAGTAACTGAACATGTGTCACCGTTGTGTTTGTGAAACAAGCTTTATTTCTAGCGTCCCAGATTATTCACAAAATCGTGGAAAGACATCAAAACATGCATCTGATTAGCATCCTTTAGACGCAAATCCATAATGTAACTACGGATCCACTCTGAAACAATGGAATGTGAAATATGATCTGTACGTCCTCAAAAAAAGTTGTGAGAGCCAAACCAAACTGCTTGTGAAATATGACAATATGCCAGAAAAAGGTGTTCTGGGGATTCAACCGCAAAACAATTACCAAATGGACACATATTGTCAGGTTCACAAAGAAACAGTTAATTTCTTGTCTTGAGAGTTGCGCCCCCTTACAAGAGCTTCCATAAGAAAAGGTGCACACGAGGATACGACCGAAGAAACAGTTAATTAACGTCGCTTGTCCAGCCAGAGAAAGGGAGAGCCTTCCAAGTTCCAACCCTCTAAAGTCTAATCGACTCTTGACTCTATGCACAATAGAAGAGAGCAAAACCTTCTTACTTCTTGTGTGAAATACATTTCACATGCAGGAAACGTATCAACATGTTACATATGCGATGATGGATATTTTTACCGAGGAAAATCCCAGCAGACTTCCCGTAATTTACCTCCTGTCCCGAGCTCATCAACCCAAACAGTGTAATGCATCCTTAACAATGCTAAGTTCTGCTATCTTGGCTTTCCCAAATATCATCAAGTCATTGACAAATAGCATATGCATGGGATATAGGTGGTCAGACAGCCCATAGCCAATTTGATGCCAATGATTGTTGGAGGGAGATTCAAATTTTTAAGAATCTTTGTCTTTTCTCTTGTCCATTTGGGTCTAAGAGCACTCTAAAAGAAGAGTACTAGCTGGCCCAGTCAACACACAATAGTTTCGACATTCTTTTTCTCTGTTCTATCTGTGAAATCTGAGCATCATCTCTTTTGTGGTTTGCGGAGGTCTGGTAAGCAAGTGCACGCCTACTATAAGCCTGTGGGCTGTTTTATCTTAGCGACTAATTTGCGATCACCTGACTGCACCGTAGGGGGCAAATGCGGTTTTAAGGAGAGTGACCAAGTGGCACGACTTAGCCCTCATTCTCCCTGCAATTCCCAGTTCTGAGTTGCTGCAACAACATCACAGCACTGCAAGTTCGGTTTGAAAAGTGATTACCGATAAGTTCCATTATGCCTTTTTACTATTTTTACAACAATCTTAAAACCGTATTTATGGAACCTATCTCTGCTTATCCCTTTATGAGGAATCGGAATAGTTCCCGATTTCTCTAAGATTGAACCCTTCAATGGAACCAACTACAAGCGTTGGAGACAATGCTTGTTGCTTGCCTTAGAGCAATTAGGGGTAGATTTTTCCTTGACAAAACCGAATCTACTAAACATGGAGGAACCAACATGTTCTATTAATGTAGAACATTGGACTACTTGCCCAATGAATTGTACAATGTTTATTCTTCCTACAATTATGCCTATGAAATCTGGAATGCATTGGACACTAAGTATGCTCTAGAAAATGCTGGAAACAAGAAATATGTCATTGCTAACTTCCTACACTTAACTTTGAAAGAAGACATGGACGTGTCTGCCCAAATAGATGAGTTCCAGGTTCTTGTTTTGGAACTAGTAAAGGAAGGCATGGTACTGCCAGATGAATTCATTGCCAATTTTCTCATAGAGAAACTGTCACATACATGGAATGATTTCAAGACCAGTATGAAGCATAAGAGGAAAGACACTACTTTAGACCAAGTAGTGGTCCGAATTAAGACAGAAAAAAAGAACATAAATAAAGATGAGGACTAGTTTTCCAAAACCAATTTGGTGGAGGAAAAAACTGCAAAATTCAAAAAGAACTTGAATGTGAAAAATGATAAGAAATTCAAGAAGCAACACAAGAAACGAAATTGCAATGTATGTGGCAAATGCGAACATTACAAGAAAGATTGCCGGTACCGAAAGGACTCTGGAAAACCGAAAGTCAATTTGACTGAGGATGTTGTTGCAACCATGGTAACTAAGGTAAACTTAATTGATAAGCCAAAGGAGTGGGTACTGGATATTGGTGTTACCAAGCACATTTGTGGGGACCATAGTTCCTTCTATGAGTATACAACTCAGACTGAAGGAGAGCAAGTATTCATGGGAAACTCACAAACTTCGAAGATCATCGGCAAAGAAAATGTACTTCTAAAACTGACTTCAAGAAAAATTCTAATGTTGAATGATGTGTTGCATCTGCTAGAGATCCAACTGAACTTGGTATTGGGAGCACTCCTTAGAAAAGTAGGACTGGAACTCGCATTTGAAGCAGACAAGACTGTGTTGATTAAAAATAATGTATTTACTGGAAAATTATACAATGCAAGAGGATTGTTTGTACTGAATATTTTTTATATTATTATGAATAAAACTGCTTATTCTTCTGCTTATATTGTTGAATCTTTTGATATTTGGCATTCTAAACTAGGACATCGTAGTGCTCCTTATTTAAAATGATTATGTAAATTAGGAGTTTTGAGTATTCCTATTAATTTTATAAATGAAAAATGCCATGTATGTGTAAAAACAAAATTTACTAAGAAACCTCATAAAAGTGTACAAAGAGAAACTTAATTGCTACAACTTATACACAATGATCTAGGAAACCTTAAATGTCATGAAGCTAGAGGAAGAAAAGATACTATATAACCTTTATAGATGACTTCTCTAGATGGCCAAAAGTAGTTCTACTTAGATCAAAAGATGAGGCTGATCAAGATTTCATAAACTACAAAACTAAAGTAAAAAATTAGTTAAGAAAGAAAATAAAAAGACTTAGAACAGATAGAGTAACTGAATATGATGGACAAACCATTAGAAAATTCTTTGAAAAAAATGGAATCATACATGAAACCACAACTCCCTATCAACTTGAATGTAATGGAGTTGTAAAAAGACTGAACAGAACATTAAAGGAAATGATGAATGCAGTGCTAATTAGTTCAAGTGCACCTCTAAATTTGTGGGGGGAAGCAATCCTAATGGTTTGTTACCTATATAATAGAATACCACCCAAGAAGAAAGGACAAATGCCCTTTGAACTTTGGCATAATAGAAAACCTAGCTTGAACTATCTAAAAGTTTGGGGGCTGCCTAGCAAATGTTGGAATACCTAAAACTAAAAGAAAGAAGTTAGAACCGAAAAACTGTGACTGTGTGTTCATTGGATATGTACAAAACAATGCAACTTATTGGTTCTTTATAATTAAAACAATTGATAATGTTGTAAAAAATAACACAATAATAGAGTCCCAAGATACAGAGTTCTTTGAGCACATCTTAGAGAAAAGAAACAATAAATAAGGAACTTTCCCAACACCAAATTAGAAATGAAGAACAAGTAGGTGCTCAAGGAGTTAGTACATCACTTAGGCAAGAACTAGACTTAAGGAGAAGTAAAAGACAAAGAAGAGAAGCAAACTTGGGTGACGGAGTGTTCACATTTTTTGTGGACAAGGACCCAGTAACCTATTAGGAAATATAACTTCACCTAATGCAGTATTTTGGAAAGAAGCCATAAAAAGTGAAATAGACTCTTTAGTCATTAATCACATTTGGGAACTTGTAGATCTCTCACTTGGAACTAAAGCATTAGATTGTAAGTGGATTTTTAAGAAAAAATTAAAATTAGATGGCACAATAGATAAATTCAAAGCCAGATTAGTTGTTAGGGGTTTAGACAAAAGAAAGATGTAGACTTCTTTTACACCTACTCCCCGGTTGCAAGATTAACAACAATGAGGGTTTTGTTTGCTATAACATCCATTTACAAATTGGTAGTTCATCAAATGGATGTGAAAATGGCTTTCTTAAATGGAGAATTAGAAGAAGAAATTTACATTAGGAAACCTGAAAGCTTCATAATGCCAGGACAAGAAAATAAAGTATGTAAATTAATTAAGTCTCTGTATGACTTAAAACAAGCTTCCAAACAATGGCATGAAAAATTTGATAATGTGTTAGTAAATAATAGATATAGAGAAATGATTCTGATAGATGTATCTATAGCAAATTTGAAAATAATAAATGAGTCATGATTTGTCTATAAGTTGATGATATGCTAATAATGAGAACAAGTCTAGAGGTAGTAAAAGAAATAAAACAATTTCTAATGTCCAAATTTGATACCAAAGACATAGGTGAGGCTGATATAATCTTGGGGATTAAAATCCATAAAGAACAAAGAAACTTTATTCTCTCCTAATCACATTATGTAAAAAGTATCCTTAGGAAATTTGAACACTATGATTGTAAACTGGTTATATGCAAGTATAATTGGATCTGTATCTTACTTAATGAACTGTACAAGATCGGACATAGCTATAGCTATGGGAAAATTAAGTCAACATACTCATAATCCTAGAAGTGAACATTTGGATGCTCTAATAAGATTATTAAAATATTTAAAAGGAACCATAAATTTTGATTTACGGTACTCAGGTTTTCCTTCTATTTTAGAGGGCTTTACTAATGCGAATTGGATTTCAGATTCAAAGGATAATACTTCCACCAGTGGATATGTACTTACTCTAGGTGGATGAGTAGTATCGTGGAAATCGGTAAAGCATTCATGCAATACAAGTTCAACAATGGAGATGAATTCATTGTACTAGAATTGGCGGGGTCCAATGCAGAATGGATAAGGAACTTGCTGACAGATATACCACTTTGGCCGCGGCCGTTTTTGTCCATATCTCTCCATTGTGATAGCTAAGAAACAATAGCTAGAGCCAAGAACTAGACGTACAACGGTAAAAGAAGGCATATCCGCTTAAGGCATAACCTGATGAGACAATACCTCAACAAAGGTACAATCGCTCTAGATTTTGTAAGGTCTGAAAAGAACCTTGCAGATTCGTTAACCAAACCACAAATTTTTAAGGTGGTTTATGAGGCATTGGTAGGAATGGGGCTGAAGCCCGTTACGAAGTCATTAGTGATGGACACCCAACCTATGTGAAAGGAGATCCATGGAATTAGGTTGAATGGGTAAAAACGAGTTGCTAGATGACTTGGGAAAGCACTATCAATTTGTATCTCATTTCAGATGCCGAGGTAAGATAGTGCTCACTATAGTTTGAGGATGTTGAGCATGTGACTCTTAATCAATTAAGAATGGTGTGTGCAGTGCACGCTAATAACTGACCTAAGTGAGTGTGAAGTGTGACCACTTCTAAGAGAGATTTAGGGCTGACTCTCTAAAACACTCATGATTCCAAGAGGGGAACAAGGCCAAAATGTTCTAAAACAAAAGAACCACTAAAGAACTGGTGACTTGAGTTGATTGGCCGGTTAGGTAGTTATGATAAGGAGGAAAGGTTGAAGGAATCTGACTCTACCCGTACTCTGTAACATAGTCTGTCATACCTAAGTATTGATTGAAATCCAAAAGACATCACCATGAATACTGTTCTCACTGCGATACTTAGATTGTTCGATCTTCTTGTAATTTTGAATCTTGTGGGGACTATTGGAGGGAGATTCAAAATTTCAAGAATCTCTCTCCTCCATCTTGTTTTTTGACTTTTCCTCTTCCCACCCTTGAGTGCATGGGAAGACTCATTGTCCCACATTGCTTGGGAAAGGAGTGGAAGTTGAGGATATTTGTAGTTTTGCTCTCTCTATGGGTAGGGATCCATAGGAGGAGAGCACTATAGATATTCCATTAATGTGAAGGCAGGGGAGGTTGGGGGTGCTTTTCACATGTGCATGCCGAGCCGAGCCGAGCCAGGCCAGGACGGATCAAGTCGGGTTGGGGCGTGGGCGAGGGCGCAGGTGCGTGTACGTGTACGCGCATTACACCGAATCATTTTTTCTTTTTATCAGATTTGAATTTCAAACTTAATATTTTGTTTGTTCGAATTTTTGAATTTATTTTTAAATAAAAAATGTTTTTCTCCTGTTCATGTCTCTTCTTCCTCCTTGTGCATCTTCAAACAAGTGCACTGTTCTGAAGAGGCTCTTGTCTGAAAGGACACATTTGTGTCCATTCGGGTCTGAGAGCACTCTATAAGAAGAGTGTTGGCCGACCCGGTCAACACACAACAGTTTCAACATTCTTCTTCTCTATTTTGTCTGTGAAATTTGAGCATCATTTCTTTTGTGGTTCACGAAGGTCTGTTTAGTGAGTGCACGCCTATCATAAGCCTATGGGCTGTTTTATCTTGGCAACCAATTTACGATCATCCAGCTGCACCATAAAGGGCAAATACAGTTTTAAGGAAAATGACCAAATGCACGACTCAACCCTCATTCTTTCTGCAATTCCTAATTCCGAATTGTTACAACAATATCACAGTACTGCAAGTTCGGTTTGAAAAATGATTACCGATAAGTTTCATTCTGCCTTCTTACTATTTTTACAACAGTGATCACTCATGATCCTAAGATAATGAAAAACTTCTCCGTACATCTTTTGACGAGGTAAAAAGCTTGCTATCATGCAAATGAGCTCGTAAAAAGCCCCAGGCCCACATGGTACGTATGTCTGCACTTTTTTATCAATCATTTTGGCATGTAATTGCTAATGATATGCATGCATGGATTGTTGGTTTGTTTAATGGTGAATCTATAAATAGTGAAATTATGAAGACTACTATTTTAAATTCATCATGTGTATGGATGTCCTTGCTGTTTTACAAATTTGTTGACGAGAAGAAGCTTTCGTACATCATGCATTGCTTCCGGTACTGTTGATTGATGATTTAATAGGAGTGCTTTCGTTGAGGAAAACGAGTTTATTCTATTCGGTAATGTTTGAGTTTCATGTGTTTCATTTTAGGTTATAATGCAAAATAATTGCAAGTAAAGATATCAAAAAATCGATGGAAGAGATGTGAGATGGGACATCGACCTGATATTTGAAATTTGAGACATATCAATGAAATAAATACTATTGGAATCTAAGAGAAATTTAGAAAGATGTAAGAAAATGATAAACGATGTTGCAACGACGGTGATAATGAATATTGCGATAGCCGTTGGCGATGCTTCTTCTTAGGGAAAATAGTGCTGCAACAACGAATGATGAACATGGCAATAATCACATCCGCCGGTATTGCTTTCTTCTTCTTCTCCTAGAGGTGTAAAGCCGTGGGCGGCTCGCCCTAAAGGCGAGCCATGCCGTGCTTCCTTGGGCCGCCACGGGCTGTGCCGTCCTCCCCAGTGGAAATTTTGGGGGTTGGCCCGACACGGTCGATGGCCTAGGCTCAAACGGGCCCGTGCCATGCCTTGTCGGCATGCAGGCCTAGGCCAGGCCGTGCCGTGGGCTTGGACCATGCCAGGCTAGGCCATAGAGCGGGCCTTGGGCCTAGGCCGATCTGGGTTGCACTGTTTAACTTTCTTATGAACTTTAGGAATTAGGAACTATTTAAAAAATTAAGTGATGTTGTGCGATCTGACTGCTCCCTGCTAGAGGATGATCTGGCTTCCAGTCAGACGATGAGCTAGGTAAATCTGCAAAATGAGACGAGAACCCGGGGTGGCTAGCCCGGCGAAGTTGCTCCGATGCTTAAGTTAGTAAATTGTTTGCGAGCTGAAATAGCCTTTAAAATGTAGAGAGCTAGAGAGCTAGAGCAGAGAAATCACGTGTACCCTGTGCCCTCGGGGTTGGAGCCTTTATATAGCTGAGTACTCGCGGTTTTTGCGAATCGGTTCCGGGATCTTCATCACGATGGGATCCGTTTCCGCTTTCATTAGAGGATAATGCTACCAACTGATAAGACTTATCAATTCCTCCCGAACTGGGCGGGGAGGAGATAAGGTTTGCCGTTATGCGACGTGATCCCGTGAGGTTCGGGGTCTGTTGGAGAGATTTTCGGGGTCACCACGTAGTGGTCAGGGTCGGTTTCCCTGAGCTGATACTTTTTAGTTCCAAACTGGACAAGTGCCTTGGGACCGATGTGGCCTTGTCCCAAGGTGACTTAATGCCGAAGTGGTTGGGTGCCTGAACTCGACTGTTGCAAACTAGGCATGTCGGGCTGAGTTGTCATCTCTTGGTCAGGTCATGTCCACGTGCCCCCTTTTTACTAGGTCGAGCCAATCACCCTTCATCAATTGCCTCACACTCCCCGAGCCAAGGGTTCCAACCAGGTCGCGTCAGGTGTACGCGTAGATGTCACGTTGTTTATGGACTCTGCGGACGTAAAAAATGCGCTCAACCGATTTCGTCCTCGGGCATCGTGCAATTGGTTTTCATGAGATCCGTCGGATCGAGCAGGTCTCAGCCGTTGATCGCCTTGCAGTGAACTATAAATAGGGGGCTGAGGGACCCTTCTTCCTCACCATAAATCCTGTGATTGAGCTCTCCGGAGGTCGCATCGGAGTCGTTCAGCTCGCTACTTCCTTCTTTGTATTCTGAGGTCGTTCTCCTTTTGGCGAGTTCGTCTTTTCTTAGTTTGTTCTCCTTTCTTGTTCCTATTTTAACATGTCTAGTACTAGCATAGATAGGCTCCTTGGTGATTCTAGTGAGCTCGAGGGTGCCGAGGTGCAGTCCTCGGCTCCCGTTGGCGAGGTCAGCTCCTCGCTAGGTAGCTCCCCCCTTTGCCCCTTAGAGGAAACTTCCTTACCTAAAGTTGGACCATCTCGTCCTGAGGAGCCTGAAGCTCGAGATCCGAATGACTTCGGTCCTTCTACCATGACCTCGAATAGGCTGTTGTCTTTGGTAGCTCGTTACCGTCTCCCTGATAGCCTAGTTTTTAGCGTTCCTTTAGGTCAATACCCTTGGGCTCATGATCACCATGAGCTCGCGGTTTTTGAAGAGCAGCTCGTAATCGGGCTGCACTTCTCGCTCCATCCATTTATTATAGAAATAATCAAGTTTTTTGACTTCACCATCGACCAACTACACCTGAACTCTATCTGGACCATAGTAGGTACTATCTCCCTGTTCCACGAATACAACCGACCTTTGTCCTTAGACTTCTTTAGTTCGATCTGCTCAATCAAAAAGAACTCCGCTTGTCTATGCGGGGACGTCTGACAAAGTTACTACATCTCTCCTCGGCCTGGGTTTAAAATCCTATTCGGTAGACCGAACAAAGTACCGACCTAGAAGAGAAGATACTTTTTTGTTCGGAATCCTGAGGGATGGCCCTTCCTGACTCACTGGAGGGTGGCTATCAAAGATCCTAGAGTAAGTTTAGACATGGAGGCTAGGGTGGTTGTTAACTCCTAGAGGGACCTCGGCCTGGAGATGAGAGATTTCTTGGCCGAGGAGAAGCTTGTGCGAGCTAGGCTGAGCCCTCCTGGTAGGTCTTCACCTCGGTACTTATTTACCTTAAATTTTCTTTAGTTCGTGACTCCCCTTTCTTTTCCTCTTGCAGTATCCATGCCGGAGGTCGACATTGAGAACCTTCTCAAGAGTTTCCAAAGAGGGAAGAAGAGAAAGGCTTTAAAGAAGTCCCGCTAGGAGGCCGGTCCTTCTGCCCCTGTTCCATCCGAGGTCGCTGCGCAAGAGCCGACCTCTGCCGAGCTCCCAGAGGAGGAGGTCCATCCTCAGTCTCCCATTATGGACCTGGATGAAGACCAAGACAAAGGTGCTCTGCCTCATGAACAGGAGAGTACTCCCGCGCCCGAGCCCCAGCTCTCGAAGGAAAGTATAATGACCCCTCAGCTTGGGCTAATCAAGAGTAAGGATGTTGTTTTTCTTGCCGAGGTTGCGGAGTGGGCTGACTTGCCTACGAGTTAGCTCGGAGGCCGGGCTGCCAGCTATTGCATGGTGAGTATTCTTACTTTACACTTCGTTTCCTTGTCTGCTTTTTAAGTGTACTTACCTTTGCTTTCTTTGCTTAGGTGAACTCTGCCATTCACTCATTAATCTACCAGTCCGAGGTCTGCCTGAAGCAAGCTCAGCAAGCCGAAGGAGAAGGCACGGAAACTTTACCGCGAGTTGGACATAGCTTGGGGTGAGGTTCTTCTGGCTAAGAAGGGAGCTTAGAGCCAACAGGAGCTGATCTTGGCGCTGACCAAGGAGAAGGGGAAGCTTCAGCGTGAGAACGAGAATCTTGAAGCAATGATCTGAGAGCACACCCAAATCTTCGAGACAACCATTCAAGAGGTGCGAGCTGAAGAGAGGGAGCACGCCATTGAAAACTTCAAGGAGTCTATGGAGTTCCACAACCTCCAGGTCGAGTATGGATCGAGTCTTATCATTCCGGCTTCAAGTTGTGTAAATATCTGATGTGGCAGAACTTTCCCGAACTAGACCTCAGAGTCGTTTCTATGTCTGACCTTACTCCCGAGGTGGCGAAGGCGCTGAACGAAGAGCCCGGCTCCTCCGAAGAGGAAAGCGACGATGAAGTCCTAGAGGCGGGCCCATCAGGTCGAGAGGACGCGGAGGAGGATCATATGGAGACCGACTTGCCTGGCACTTCGAACGCATAATTTTTGCCTCTTCTCTTGGAATCTTGTACCCTGGGCCTCCGAGCTCGGTTTATAATTAAAGTTTTTTTGATTTTTCTCTCTTTTGTACTCAACATTTTTACATCAATGAAATTAAAACATTTTGACTATTTTTGTGCAAAAATTAACTTCCGAATTGGTGAACTAAACCAAGTAGGAGTATAAATGTATAGGTTACCCCAAACTGTCGAGCTATCGAGCTAGACTACAAGTAGGGGTAACTAAAATAAAAATTTTTCCAAGTGCAGGTTACCCTGAACTGTCGAACTACCGAGCTGGACTACTAGTAAGGGTAACCGCATAATGTATGCTGAGGTGAGCGAGCATTATAGGGTATATACCTGAAGGGATGAGAGATCCATCATATGGATAGCCGAACCTTGTAGGAAGGTAGGGCAAAATTTCAAAAATTTCCCTCTCTCCCATTTGGGAATCACATGTTTTAGAAAATTGCATTTTCAAGGATCAGTCTTGAACCCTAAACCGAACCAAATCTGTAACCAAAAGGTAGGAGAGGGATATACCTAGTACGGAGTAACAGTAACTCCCAACGAAGATGTTCATGCCCAAGGAAAACGCCAAAGACTGCTCGCACTGAAGATGACATAGTGTAGGGTGGAGCAGAATCGACAGGTGGTTCTTCAGCAAGAACCGAACTCTTCAGCAAGAATTCAATGGAGGGTGAGTGAGCATGACTTTAGATCAGTTTTTCACCAAAAATTGATGTCAAGAATGCTTCTTGATCGCTCCTACAAGTGGATAACAAATTGGCAATGGCGGCAGCAGGAGGAGAAGGCAAGAGTAGAAGATGGTGTTAGCCTCACTGGAGCTATCTTCTCTCTTATCTCTGTAATCTGAATTATGTGTCTGGTGTTCGCCCCCTTCCTCCTTTTATAACCTAAAGAGAGCTTCTTCTAATCTCATTAGGAGTTTCCTAATTCAAATCCTTATTTGAATCAGGACTCTCTTTAGGAGATAAGGATCCTTATCTCATCTACAGATTAAGATCAACCCTCCTAATCTTATTAGGAGCTTCCTAATCAAAATCTTTATTTGGATCTGGACTCTCTGAGTGGATAGGGATAAGTCCCTATCCTACCTGCTGATCTAAATCCCATAACCGTCCCTCTTTAAATAATCATATTATACCAATTCAAATTGGGCTTTAGGCCCATTAAGTCCATGTGCTCATTCAACCTCCAAACTGTTGCCGAGTTGGGTTTCTTTGTATGGCGTGGGACCCAAACATTGATCTACACATCAGCCACATGGGTTCAGCTTAGCCTCTGTTACAAGGCCTGGCCGAATTCACTGTTATGGATTGTGAACCCCTGAGCCCATCACCATGGGCTCTTAATGGGCCCAACACTTACACTAAGTGGTCCTTGGGCCAAGCCACCTTATAAAAACCCAGGGACTGTGAAGATTAGCCCATCAAGAATTACCCTTAATGGTCTTACACTTAACCTCTCAGCCCATAATGATCAAACACTACCCGACAAGAGATGATCACTCCCTTGGCTGCAAGGAACATTGTTGTACTCTCTCCTCACATGGATCCCGAGAATTAAAACCTTTTGCAAACATTTTGAAACCCTTATATATATATATATATATATATATATATATATATATATATATATATGCATATCTCTATTATAAATATATTTTGCAAAAACAAATTTCAACGATTGAAATCGGCTACCGACAACTTTGGTTTCCATCAGAGAGAGTGCATCCCCAATCATTACCTTTGTCCAACAAAGGGGCTGATCCTATCACTATGATCACCCACTCAGTTGACCCCCTCTAAGGATCTCATTGATTGGCATATCAAAGACAGCCCAATCCGACACCTAGTGCAGTATCATAATCGAGTCTAGGGGTCAGTGTAACATTCCAATTTTGCCCATCAATCTCCAAGGTCCAGGGCAATATTGGAATTTTGGTCCGGTTCAGGGTTCCAAGAAAACCCACACTGCATGTACCTCAGGTCTCACCCTGGCAGTTGAGACAAGCCACCCCAACCAACTTGGTGGCACATCAGTGTTAGCCTTGGTAGGATAAATCTCCTCAGATCTATCCAACGGCTGTAAAGATTCTAAACTAACATGAGTCTCATATGTGTCCAGTTTAAGGGTATTACACAGAAGCACACCATAATAACATGAATCAAATATGTACTTTATTCATTTACAATAAATGTCATAATGTACATCATTCTGATTGGAGCTAAGGGCATACACTATCTAACAATACCCGACCTGTCTGCGCATGGGCTACTCGCTTGGATGTCGGTTGTCCCTTAGAGCTAGTGGGTCCAACCTATTATTATATGCCGAACTGGGCTAGACGTCGTAGGGTTTATACCCGAACCATCTATGCTTTAGGCATGAGGGGTGATTCGTCTATGCCGAAGAGGTGACTAGGACTTGTTTGCCCATGCCGAAGAGGCGACTGGGACTTGTCTGCCCATCCCAAAGAGGCGACTAGGACTTATCATAATGCCGAGCTCTTATGTCAGCTCGGCATCATGGCCCTTATGCTTTTGGGAGTGACTCGTAGTCCTCTCTCCAGTTCGGCGATCATAGGTAGTATCTTCTCAGGTTGCCGATGTTCCACGCTCGAGGTACTTGTTTCCCTTCTAGGGTCTCGAGCCCGTATGTACCTTCCCCGAATATCCATCTTACTTGGTACAGACCTTCCCAATTCGGCCCAAGCTTACCAACACCGGGCTCAGGTACCATAACCTTCCAAAGAACCTGGTCGCCGACACAGAAGTGTCGCTTCTTAACTCGGGCATTATAGTACTGAGCCATTCTCTATTGGTAAGCTGCAGTCCGGATGTATGCAAGGTCTCGTTCTTCTTCCACTAGGTCGAGGTTGGTACAGAGACCATCATTGTTTGTTTCCTCATTGTAGGCCTCTAAGCGTAGTGTTGGTACCTTGATTTCTGCTGGGATCACCACTTCCATGTCGTAAGTGAGGTTGAAGGGAGTCTTACCCATGGCAGTCTTGACGATAGTCCGGTAGGCCCATAGCACACTGGGTAGTTCATCTATCCATAGTCCTTTGGCTCGAGCTAAGCGAGCTTTTAGTCCATGGAGTATAGCTTTGTTGGTAACTTCCGCTTGCTTGTTTGCCTAGGGGTGCGCCACCGAGGTGAAGTTTTGTTGCATTCCCATCTTGACACACCAATTTTGAAACTTGATGTCCTCAAATTGCTTTCCGTTGTCAGAGATAAGTACCCGAGGTAGTCTGAAGTGACATACTATATTCCTCTAGAAGAAATTTTGTATGTTGCGAGTTGTAATTGTTGTTAGGGGTTCTGCTTCCACCCATTTCGTAAAGTAATCCACTACTACCACTAGAAACCTCCTCTATCCTATCGTAGGCGGGAATGGGCCAAGTATGTCGATTTCCCACTGTGCAAAGGGCCATGGGCTGGTGAGATATTTGAGGTCGACTGCAGATCAGTGATGGATGTTGGCGTGCCTCTGACATTTGTCACACTTCTTGATTAGCTCGAGTGTGTCTACTTTCATTGTGGGCCAGTAGTAACCTTGTTGCAGCACCTTCTAAGCGAGAGCCCTGCCCCCAAGTGTTTGCCACACAGGCCTTCATGGGTGTCACGGAGAACAAGCTCTGCCTCTGAGGGTTGCAAGCAGCATGAGTAAGGGAGCGTAAAGGATCTTCTGTATAGCTATCCGTCTATAATGATGTACTTAGCTGACTAGCGCTCTACCCTTCTAGCCGCATTGCAATCTGCAAGGAGGGTCCCGTGAAGCTGATAATTCGCGAGTGGGTCAATCTAGCTCGGCTCTACTTATGCTAGAGGTGTGACCTCTCCTACCACCCTAAGAATGCTAGGCCGAGGTAGGTCCTCTATGTATATGGTCCGCATGGTGTTGCTGCTTGTGCTGGCTAACCGAGACAAGGCTTCGGCCTCAGCATTCTCAGATCTCGGGATCTGCCTAATGAAATAAGATATGAAGCTGCTTATAACTTCTCTGACCTTGGCCAAATAAGCAGCCATGGTGGGGTCGTGAGCTTCATACTCACCGCTGACTTGGTTGACCATGAGCTGGGAGTCGCTACAGATGATAAGGTGTTTAGCCTTTACTTCCTTTGCTAAAGTGAGCCCGGCTACTAACGCCTCATACTTTGCTTCGTTGTTAGATGCTATGAACCAGAACCGGAGCGTGTATTCTAGCTTCAACCCGCTTGGACCATATAGAATTATGCCCACACTGCTTCCTTGTTGTTTGGACGAGCCATCAACGTTGAGGATCCAGGGCTCCTCATTCCAGGTCGGACCTACTCTAACCGGGATTGGTGTCGCGCTGGTTGAAGTTTTCTCTGTGTGCTCGAGCTCAGCCAACTTGGGGACTGCAGTGCTGAACGTACATTCTGCCACGAAATTGGCTTAGGCTTGGGCCTTAATTACCGTCCAAGGTTTGTACCAGATGTCGTGCTCACTGAGTTCGATAGCCCATTTCGTCAATCTGCCAGACACCTCGGGTTTGGAAGTATGGACGAAGCTTCCGAGCTACTATGACTAGCGTGTACGCCAGTTTCTCGATCTCTAGATACCTTATTTTAGCATCCTACAAAACCTTACTAACATAGTAGATGGGTTGTTGGACCCGATCTACTTCTTTTATTAATACCGAGCTGACCACCTCGTCACTTGCGGAGAGGTACAACTTTAAAATATCCCCTTCCTCAGGTTGGGTCAAAACCGGGATACTAGCTAGGTATCTTTTCAGCTCGTCAAAAACAAGTTGATACTCTATAGTCCACTCGAAGTCTTTACTCTTCTTTATGGCCTTAAAGAAAGGTAGTCAGCGATTTGCCGACTTTGACATAAAATGGTTCAGGGCAGCTATGCGGCCATTCAGCCTCTGAACCTCTTTTATTTTCAAGGTGGTTTTATATCTAAGATTGCCTTTATCTTTTCCAAGTTGGCTTCGATGCCACGTTGGTTGATTATGTAGCCCAAGAATTTACTAGAGGTGACCCCGAAGACACACTTGTTAGGATTTAATTTCATGTTGTACTTTTGTAAAATTTCAAAAACATTTTGCAAATCATTTAATAAAAATTTTGAAAATTGGGTCTTAACGAACATATCATCTACACAACATTCAACTTCATTGCTGATTAGCGGCTCAAAAATTCTATTTAAAAGTCTTTGAAAGTTTTCCCCAGCATTTTTTAGTCCAAAGGCCATAACCTTATAGCAGTACAATCCAAGCTTGGTTACAAAGACTGTTTTTTCTTCATTGACAAGGTCCATCCTGATTCAGTTGAAACCAGAGTATGCGTCCAAAAAGCTCAGCAACTCATGCCCTGAGGTCGCATCCACTAGGCGGTCGATCTTGGGTAGCGGGAAGCAATCTTTCGGGCAAGCTCTATTTAGTGGTATAATCGACGCACATGCGCCATTTACCGTTGGCCTTTCTTACTAGAACTAGGTTAGCTACCTAGCTCAAGTAATGGACCTCCCTGATGAAGTCTGCCGCTAAGAGCTTCCCGACCTCTTCGTCGACTATCCTCCAGAGCTCTAGGGTGAGGTTGCATTTTTTTGTCTAACGAGCCTGACTAAGGGATCAATATTTAGTTTGTGAGTTAGGACTTTAGAATCTATTCTGAGCATTTATGCCGCAGGCCAAGAAAATACATCTAAATTTTTAAGTACAAAACTTACCAGCTGAGAGCGAAGTGGTTCCTCGATCAAAGCGCTGATCTGGAGGGTCTTAACTGGATCATCTGTTGAGATTGCGATATGAACCGTCTCCTCTATCAGTATAGCTCACTCCTTGGCATACTCCATAGGTCGCTCGAGCTCGATGTCAGCCACTAGCTTGGCTTTCCCTTTGAGGGCGGCAACGTAGCATTTGTGAGATTTGAGCTGGTCGCCTCGCACAACTCCTACTCCATAGTCCGTAGGGAACTTCATTGCCAAGTAGTAGTTAGATACTACCGCACGTAGTGCATGCGTAATGAGCCGACCTACTATGGCATTGTACAGGTAGGGAGTTGTGACAACTAAGAACGTGTGCTCGAACCTTACAATAATTGGCCACGTGCCGACCTCTATAGGTATTGAAACTCGCCCTAGAGGTTTGACTTCCTCGCCGCTGAAGTCTACCAGGGGGTTATTCGTTGGCTTAAGGTCACTTTCTTGGAGCTAGAGCTTGTCAAAGACGTCATTGAACAGAATGTCGGCTGACCTACCCAACTCCACTAGGATGCGCTTAACTTTGAAATCATTTATCCTCAGCTTTATCACCAAGGTGTCATCGTGAGGATATTGGATCCCGCACGCATCATCCTCTGTGAAGTAGATAGGGTCTTCAAGTCTGGGTCGCTTCGGCGGGTTCTGTTCCTCATTTTCTAATTCGCGAACTGAAGTTCAACCTGTTGCCGAAATGCATCCCACGATGATGGACCCGCCAGTAATCATATTGAATACTCCGTGGATCGATCTCTCTTTGGGCAGTTGTCGTGGCTGTTGCTCATTCTATTTGTTACTGGATTCTGGAGTGTTTCTTCTCTGGTCCCCCTACTAGTCTGTTTGCCGATCTGCTTGGTTCCTTTCTTCTCTTTGTATAAATTTTTTTAGATATCCATGATGGATGAGCTCTTCATTTCATCACGGAGGTTCCTACAATTCTCTGTACTATGTCCGTGGTCTTTGTGGAAGTGACAATAAACATTCCTGTTCCTAGTGGCGGGATCTCCCCTCAACCGAGGTGGCCACTACATAGGAGGAGTCTTTGATTGCCATCAGGATTTCTCATCGTTTCGCGTTGAGGGGTGTATAGCTCGTCCTTTCAACAGGCGGAGTTCTGGAACGCCAACCTGACATGTGATATCGCGAAAGAGATCGGCTCCCAGACTTGTTTCCTCCCCTGGTTGGGGACTTACTCTTTCTTCTCTTATTCTCGTCATTACCTGTGTTGTCACCTTCTCTTTTTCTCTTTTCTACTAGATTATCAATCTTTTGATTCATTTCTTCCTCGGTCCCGATGAACTGATCAGCGAGCTTAAGGAATTCTATGATGTCTTTCAACTTATTGGCCACCACATGCCATTTGAGCTCCCTATGAGTTATACCCTTCTTTTCCACCATGAGCCTCACCGCTTGGTCTAGGTCGGAGATCAGCAGGCAGGTATCATTGAAGTGCTTGATGTAGCTTCTGATGGACTCCCCTTCTCTTGGAACTCCATTGAGGAGGATTTCTTGGAACCTCGGGCACTTCTTGCTGGTGATGAAGTGCGAGGTGAACAACTCCACGAACTGTGCCCAACTCTTGATTGTTCGTGGCGCGAGGTTCTGGTACCATGTGTGAGCTACTCCTTTAAATGTGGTGGAGAAAGCTACGCACATGCTGTTAAACAGTTTTGTATGCCCTAAGCTTCAATCAGAATGATGTACTTTATGAGTTTATTGTAAATGAATAAAAGTGCATATTTGATTCATGTTCCCTTGGTATGTTTCTATGTAATACCCTTAAACTGGACACTTAATGAGACCCATGTTAGTTTAGAATGTTCACAGCCAGTGGGTCGGTCTAAGGAGACCTATCCTGATAAGGCTGACACTGTTTTGCCACCAAGTTGGTTGGGGTGGTCTGTCTCAGCTGCCAGGGTGAGACCCTAGGCACATACAGTGTAGGATTAATTGAATCTTTGAATTGGACCAAATTTCCAGCATTGCCTTGGACCTTGGAGATTAATGGGCAAAACTGGAAAGTTACACCCGACCCCTAGACTTGATTATGATACTGCACTAGGTGTTGGATTGGGCTATCTTCGATGTACCAATTAGTGTGATCCTTAGCGGGGGTCAAAACCTGGGTATGTTGGGACAGTCTGAGAATTCATTTGAGTGGGTGATTATAGTGATAGGATCAGCCCCTTTGTCGGACAAAGGTAATGATCGGGGACGCGCTCTCACTGATGGAAACCAAGATTGTTGGTAGCCGATTTCAATCGTTGAGATTTGTTTTGCAAAGTATTTTTTATATGAGATATAAAAGTATATATATTATGGTTATGGTTTCTACAATGTTTGCAAAAGGTTTCAATTCCTGGGATCCATATAAGAAAAGAGTGCAACACTATTCCCTGCAGCCGAGGGAGAGGTCTTCTCTTGTCGGGCAATGTTTGATCATTATGGGCAGAAAGGTTGAGTGTAAGACCATTGAGGGCAATACCTGATGGTCTAATCTTGCATCTGCTCACAGTCCCTGGGTGTTACAAGGTGGCTTGGCCCAAGGACCACTTAGGGTAAGTGTTGGGCCCATAGAGCCCATTTGATGGGTTTTAGGGGGTGCATTGTCCATAGCAGTGTATTCGGATAGGCCTTGTAACAAAGGCTGGGTTGAACCCATGTGGCTGATGTGTAGATCAATATTTGGGTCCCGTGCCATACAAGGAAGCCCAACTGGGCAGTAGTTTGGAAGGCTAAGTGAGCACACAACCCTAATGGGCCTAAAGCTCATTTCGAACTGGGTTGATTTGATCAGTTTAAATGAGGGGCAGATCTGGGATTGAATCAGTTGATAGGATTGGGCCTTGACCCTATCCACTCAGAGAGTCCAATATCTAAATAAGATTTAGATCTAGGAGCCCCCTAATAGGATTAGGAGAGGGCTGATCTAATCTACAGATGAGATAATGGTTCTTCCTTATCACTTAAAGGGACTTTTAATCCAAATGTGATTTGGATCAGCAACTCCTAATGGGATTAGGAGCTGATCCCTTTAAGCCTATAAAAGGATGAGGGGGTAGCAGCCTTTAGACACAACAGACAACAGAAGAGAGAAAAAGGTCTCTAGTCTTTAGAGCTGAAATCACAGAAGAAAGATTTTTGCAATCTCTGCCAAAACTCTTTCTTGCCGCCTCCTTCCTGCCATCGCAAAACCTCCAGTTCGATCTCCAACTTTGTGGGAGAGATCAAGATTCAATCTTGAAATCAGCCCTTTGTGAAAGGACTGATTGGAAGTAGTGCTCACATGCCATCCCGCTATTCTTACGAAGGATTAGGTTCTTGGAGAATGTTGTTGATTCTGCTCCATCCTACACTACACCATCTTAAGTGGGAGCAGTCTTTGGATCCTTCCTTGGGCGTGAATACCTTCATTGAGTGATAATATTTCCCTATACCAGGTATGCCTCTCTCCTACTTCTTTTGGTTCAGTTCATGGTTCAAGATTGGTCCTTGAAAATATGATTTTCTAAATAGGGAATGCGATTCCAGTTGAAGGGAGAGAAAAATTTTTGAAATTCGCCACCTTCATTCTGCAAGATTTGGGTGTCCATACGATGGATCTCTCCCCTTCAATGGTATCAGAGCCAGGTTCAAATCTTAAACCAATTTGTTTCAAATCTGAACCTACGCAAATGGGCAGAAGGTGTTCTACCCAATTTGCGCAGATATGGGTTTTGGGAAATTTGTTCCCAAAATTATGTGCGAATAATCTAAAATTAATTTTTGTATAAATCTAATTATTGTTTAGATTAGTTCTTTATGAGTTTCTTGATTTATGGGCTGTTCGTATAAGAGGAGATCGAAATCTTGATTTGCGCAGGGAACTTGCGATTTTGTAGTTTATGCATTATTTTATTATATTTGGTCTGTAAAATATATATATATTTTTTTATTTTTAGACTGAATGTATAGGAATTCGATCTGATGTAATTATTAATAGAAATTAGGATTTCTATTTATTTTATTTTGGATCGAAGATGGCGGCGCAAGAAGGAGATTTCGCAGATGGGCGAATCGCAATCTGCGATTTACAGTTTATGAAACTGTAAACTGTGATCTAACTTCTGTTTTGCAAGATGGATTGTGCGAACAGCCTTGTTTGACTGATTATTGCTTTTCTATTATCAGTATTTAATTTCAGATTATTTTCTTGAATTAAAGATTTAATTAAAGATCAAACCCTAGACCTATTCGAACCAGGATTGGTTCAAATTGTTTGGACCGAATCTAGGGTTTGGTCAAGGATGAAAGTCAACCCTAATTTTCCCATTAATGGGCCTGAGAATTAATATTTAATTAAATGATCAATTCAGCCCAACCTGTAAAGGCCCAGTTTTAAATGGTTAAAATTGCTAAAAGCCCACTCTGCGGATAAAGCTATATGGGCCAAACCCATCAACCCTAATTTGGCCCATATACCTAGATAATATTAATGGTTAATATTATGGATTTAAAATGGGTTTCAAATGGGTTTTGTAGATAATTAATTGATTGGATCAATTTATCTTTGCATGTGATGTATGGATGTGTGATGTGCTACGCACATGGGCCATAAGTACATGGTCCATGGTCAATCGATAGTGGCTCTTGCGCACATCATGGCTGAATGCACATCATTGCCATGGTGTCCTTTTTGGTCATTGGATGACAACCCTCAGTGGTGGGCCCCGCACCTCATCGAGAGGTTATGTGCGGAACCCTAGCCGAATTAGGCCCACCAAAATCTGGCTTTATGAAAGTCAATGGGAGCCACTTTGGTTTGACCTAGATCAAACTAGGGCATAATTTACTGTTCCCTCCAGCTAATATGAGTGTATGTGGTAGGGAGATTCATATGATGAACTCTCTAAAGGCCTTCCATTATTAGCATGAGGATGGGTCCTTCAATAATGAGAAAATGCACTAGAAAATTGGTTATCCATTTGCTGTTGGGCTTGTTTGAGTGTTTCATAAGATGATAGGGGCGTCATAGACCAATGTGGGAGGGGCTTCACCAGAAAATGGGAACTCTCTCATGGTACCTTGGCGTTCACGAATATGATGGGTAAGCACTCATTGGACAGAAAAGTTTTACTTGAAAATGACTCTAAACCTTGTCTAACAGAGGCCAAAGGGAAAACTCATATGATGAGTGGATATGATCCTTCACAGAAAGGTGGTGGGGTAATGCAGCTGAAACATTTGGTTCCATACACCCTATGTGATTTCCCACATTTCTAGAGACAATTCGTAGTCTCATCACTGAGAAATGAGGGAAATCTCAAAGATGAATAAATGGAAATGGAACGTTGATTAAAATCCATATCTATGTAATGAACATAAATCAAATTAGGTTGTGGATTGATGTTTGCTCTTTTATCAGAAAATGGCAAATGGACAATTTGCAAAGCTGCTTGATGACAACAAGCTGAAGGGCCCAAACTATGTCGACTGGTACAGAAACCTTATGTTGGTCCTAACTTCTGAAAAGTTAGACAAAGTGGCAAAGAATCCCGCCCCGAAGCGTTCGGGTGATAGGGCTTCTGAGGCCCGATGGAGAGACTATCAGGAATGGGAGGAGAAAAACTCCCTTGCCCGGTGTTACATCATTGCCTCCTTGGACAACCCAATACAGAGGCAGTTCGATCAGATCGAACTTGCCAAAGATATATTGGACAGTCTCAGGATGATGTATGAAGAGCAGAATCATTCTACTCGATAGAAGGTCTTGAAACAGTTCATGACCACACAGATGTCCAAGGGCCAACAAGTTCACGACCATTGTCAACGGATGATGGGATGCATCAACGAACTGGAGGCTCTTGGATCCGGGCTGGACCTTGCGACCCAGATAGATGCTATCCTTAATTCTTTGTCTCCTTCCTTTAATTTGTTCATCATGAACTATAACATGAACAAGCTGAATGTCATTGTTGCAAAGAGCTAAAGAACTGATTAAAAAGGATGAGCCTATAAATATGCTTGTTGAAACTAGCAAGACAGACAAGAGAAAGAGGAAGGCAAAGAAACATCAGAAGAAAGCCACTAAGAACAAGAAATAGAAGAAAGACAAAGCATTGGACGCCTGCCACTTCTGCAAGAAGACTGGCCACTAGAAAAAGAACTGTCCTACCTACCTGAAATCCAAGAAAGGTAATTTTGAAACTTGTGTTATAGAAACCAATCTGTTGGTAGCTTCTGCGTCCTGGTGTATTGACTCCGGGGCTTCAACTCATGCGTGTAACTCACTGTAGGGTTTCAAGGTAAGTAGAAGGTTGAGTGAAGGAGAAGTCACGCTCTACTTGGGGACTTCTACAACTGTTGCAGCTACGGCCATAGGAACCGTGGAAGTAATTTTTAGAGAAGGAGATATTGTACTGAAACATTGTCTTTATGCACAAAATTTAAGAATTAATTTGATTTCTGTCTCAAAACTATGTGCAAATGGTTATTCTGTCTTCTTTAGTAATACAATTACTATTAAAAGAAATAACAGATTCATTGCATACGGGGAACTGGAGAGCAGTATCTATGTTCTACATCATTCTCTAGAAACTAACATAACCGAAACTACATCGGATGAAATCCCCAAGAAGAGAGCCCGTGATATAGTTAATCCCACGTGTTTGTGGCATTACCGACTTGGCCACATCAGTGTTGACCGGATCACAAGGTTGGTAAAGGATGGTCCTTTGGATTTTCTAATTGTAGAAGATCTTCCCACTTGTGAACCTTGCCTGCAAGGCAAGATGACAAAACGGCCATTTAACAGTAAGCCTGAAAGAGTACAAGCACACTTGACCTTATACATATTAATGTATGCGGTCCCTTGAGTGTTAGGAAATGAAATAAACACGTGTATTTCATCACCTTCACCGATGATTTTTTACGATATGGTTACGTGTACCTAATGTGACATAAGTCTGAATCCTTTGAAAAGTTCAAAGAGTTCAGACAAGAGGTCAAGAAACAGTTAGGGAGAGAAATTAAAGCCCTTCGATCAGATCGAGGTGGCAAGTATCTCTCTGACGAATTCAGGGACTACTTAAAGGACAATGGGATAGTATCACAATTAGCTCCTCCTGCTACACCACAACTTAACGGTGTTTTAGAGAGGAGAAATAGGATCTTATTGGATATGGTCCGGTCGCTTCTCATACACTCAGAGTTACCCACATCCTTTTGGGGTTACGCATTAGAGATTGCGATTTATGTGCTGAATCGGGTTCCAACCAAATCGGTTCCAAACACTCCATATGAACTTTAGACCGGAAAGAAACCACGTGTCAGACACTTGAAGATTTGGGGGTGTCCAGCACATGTTAAAAGAACAAGTGCAAACAAGTTGGAATCAAAGACCAGTCATTGCCTATTTTTAGGCTACCCAAAAGGCTCTGTGGGTTACCTATTCTATGACCCAAGTTGAGCAGAAGGTGTTCTACAGCCGAAATGCACAATTCTTGGAAACTAATTATATCCTGGACACCCATCGCCAGGAAGTAGTTCTTGATGAGGAGAGCTCAGGAGTAGTGGGAGATGTCCCACAAGTTCCAGGTAGGTGACCAACCTAGAAGATCCACTCGGGTATCCAGGCCACCAGTCCATTATGGTTATGACCAGGATAGTTACCTAGTGGAAACCTTGACTAGTGAGGAGGATCCCGTGACTTACGCGGAAGCTATGTTGGACGTAGATTCCCAGAAGTGGGTGGAGGCCATGAGAGCAGAGATGTACTCAATGGAGACCAATGGAGTCTAGACTCTGGTAAATCCGCCCTCCGGGGTAAAAGCAATCGGTTGCAAATGGATTTACAAGAGGAAGAAGGGCCCCGATGGTAGGGTTGAGACCATCAAAGCTCGTCTGGTGGTGAAAGGGTACACTCAGAAAGAGGGCATCGATTATGAGGAAACCTTTTCACTTGTGGCCATGCTTAAATTCATTAGGATCCTGTTAGCTATACTAGCATACCATGATTATGAGATTTGGAAAATGGATGTCAAAACTGCATTCCTGAATGGAGATCTTACTGAAGATATCTATATGTAGCAGCCGCAAGGCTTCATTGCTGCATGTCAGGAAAACATGGTATATAAACTTAATAGATCCATTTATGGACTTAAGCAAGCTTCTAGGAGTTTGAACATCCGTTTTGACTATGCTGTCAAATCATTTGACTTCAAGCACAATCCGGATGAACCCTGTGTCTACAGGAAGCACAGTTGAGATAAGGTTACCTTCTTGGTTCTGTATGTAGACGACATTCTACTCATTAGGAATGCTGACTACGGTGAAAGTATGGCTTTCACAGCAATTCTTCATGAAAGATCTTGGAGAAGCCTCCTATATACTAGGTCTTCGACTCTATAGAGATAGATCGAAGTGGATAATAGGATTATCCCAATCTGCCTACATTGACAAAATAGTCAAAAGATACAGCATGGAAAACTCCAAGAAAGGAAATATTCCTTTCAAGCACGGAGTCACTCTCTCCAAGAAGATGTCTCCCAAGACTTCTGAGCAGATTGATGGCATGAAAGACGTTCCCTATGCCTCTGCCGTAGGGAGCATCATGTATGCCATGCTGTGCACTCGCCTTGGCATTGCTCAGGCAATGAGTGTAGTAAGTAGATTTTAAGCCAACCTAGGGCAGGAGCACTGGACTGCTGTGAAAAACATACTTAAGTAACTTCGAAGGACAAAAGAGTTTTGTCTAATATTCGACGGTAGCTCACTGCAGATCCAAGGGTATATAGATGCCGATTTCCAGTCGAATCTAGATGATAGAAAATCTACATCTGGATATGTTTTCACAATAGGATTGTGTGTTGTTTGTTGGAAAAGCAGCAAATAGGGCTCCACTATAGACTCCACAACCGAGGCCGAGTACATTGTCGCAAGTGAGGCTGCCAAAGAAGTCGTGTGGATGAAGAAGTTCGTTCACGAGTTGGCAGTAGTTCCGTCCAGCACATCACCCATCCCGTTGTTGTGTGACAACAATGGAGCCATTGCTTAGGCTAAGGAGCCACGAGCCCACTCGAAGTCGAAGCACATCGAGAGGAAGTACCATGTACTGCGGGAGATTGTTGGTAGAGGGGACGTCCTGATTCAGAAGGTAGCGTCAACGGAAAATGTAGCAGACCCATTGACGAATCCACTGTCACAGAAAGTGTTTGAGAAACACGTGGAAAGCATGAGACTCCGGCTTGTACCTGATTGAACCTAAGTGCAAGTGGGAGCTGTTAGACAATTTTGTATGCCCTAAGCTTCAATCAGAATGATGTACTTTATGAGTTTATTGTAAATGAATAAAAGTGCATATTTGATTCATGTTCCCTTGGTATGTTTCTATGTAATACCCTTAAACTGGACACTTCATGAGACCCGTGTTAGTTTAGAATGTTCACAGCCAGTGGGTCGGTCTAAGGAGACATATCCTGATAAGGCTGACACTGTTGTGCCACCAAGTTGGTTGGGGTGGTCTGTCTCAGCTGCCAGGGTGAGACCCTAGGCACATACAGTGTAGGATTAATTGAATCCTTGAATTGGACCAAATTTCCAGCATTGCCTTGGACCTTGGAGATTAATGGGCAAAACTGGAAAGTTACACCCAACCCCTAGACTTGATTATGATACTGCACTAGGTGTCGGATTGGGCTGTCTTTGATGTACCAATCAATGAGATCCTTAGTGGGGGTTAAAACCTAGGTATGTTGGGATAGTCTGAGAATTCATCTGAGTGGGTGATCATAGTGACAGGATCAGCCCCTTTGTCGAATAAAGGTAATGATCGCGGATGCGCTCTCACTAATGAAAACCAAGACTGCTGACAGCTGAGTTCAATCGTTAAGATTAGTTTCGCAAAGTATTTTTTATATGAGATATAAAAGTATATATATTATGGTTTCTAAAATGTTTGCAAAAGGTTTCAATTCCCGGGATCCATATAAGCAGAGAGTGCAACACTGTTCCTTGTAGCCGAGGGAGAGGTCCTCTCTTGTCGGGCAGTGTTTGATCATTATGGGCTGAGAGGTTGAGTGTAAGACAATTGAGGGCAATACCTGATGGGCTAATCTTGCATCTGCCCACAGTCCCTGGGTGTTACAAGGTGGCTTGGCCCAGGGACCACTTCGGGTAAGTGTTGGGCCCATAGAGCCCATTTGATGGGTTTCAGGGGGTGCACTGTCCATAGTAGTGTATTCGGCTAGGCCTTGTAACAAAGGCTGGGCCGAACCCATGTGGCTGATGTGTAGATCAATGTTTAGGTCCCACGCCATACAAGGAAGCCTAACTGGGCAGCAGTTTGGAAGGCTAGGTGAGCACACAACCCTAATGGGCCTAAAGCCCATTTCGAACTGGACTGATTTGATCAGTTTAAATGAGGGTCGGATCTGGGAATGAATCAGTTGATAGGATTGGGCCTTGACCCTATCCACTCAAAGAGTCAAAGATCTAAATAAGATTTAGATTTTGGAGCCTCCTAATAGGGTTAGGAGAGGGCTGATCTAATCTATAGATAAGATATGGGTTTTTCCTTATCACTTAAACGGACTTCTAATCCAAATATGATTTGGATCAGCAACTCCTAATGGGATTAGGAGCTGATCCCTTTAAGCCTATAAAAGGAGGAGGGGGTGGCAGCCTTTAGACACAGCAGGCAACACAAGAGAGAAAAAAGGTCTATAGTCTTTAGAGCTGAAATCACAGAAGAAAGATTTCTGCAATCTCTACAAAAACTCTTTCTTGGCGCCTCCTTCCTGCCACCACCAAACCTCCAGTTTGATCTCCAACTTTGTGGGAGAGATCAAGATTCGATCTTGATATCAACCCTTTGTGAAAGGACTGATTGGAAGTAGTGCTCACGTGCCTTTCCGCTATTCTTACGAAGGATCAGGTTCTTGGAGAACGCTGCTTATTCTGCTCCATCCTGCACTGCGCCATCTTCAGTGGGAGCAGTCTTTGGGTCCTTCATTGGGCGTGAACACCTCCATTGAGAGATAATATTTCCTTGTATCAGGTATACCTCTCTCCCACTTCTTTTGGTTCAGATCTGGTTCAGTTCATGGTTCAAGATTGGTCTTTGAAAATATGATTTTCTAAATAGGGAATGCGATTCCCAGTTGAAGGGAGAGAAATATTTTTGAAAATTTCCCCCTTCATTCCGCAAGATTTGGGCATCCATAC
Organism: Nelumbo lutea; assembly: GCF_056320005.1. Taxonomy (NCBI): domain Eukaryota; kingdom Viridiplantae; phylum Streptophyta; class Magnoliopsida; order Proteales; family Nelumbonaceae; genus Nelumbo; species Nelumbo lutea. Next base: position 116,172,081 of record NC_142684.1, read on the forward strand.
GATAGATCTCTCATCCCTTCACATGCAGGACTCGTCGGCCCCGGTTGGGTGCATCTGGGACTGAAAGCAGTCTACATGGTCGTTAGGATCAAAATATTCGTCATACTTGTTGAGGGGAGGCATTTTGAAGTCCTTGGGCATCGAGGTTGCCAATAACTCGGAGGACAGAGGGGATGACCCGGAGAGGAGAGGAGCTCTTTACCTTTTACTTGTTCCTGTTGATTAGGCTTTGTGAGCTAGCTGTTCTGAGCTGAGATTCGGTGTGCCTTATGACGCCTTCATTGTTGTTTCTTCGTCGGCTCTGCATTGGTGCTTCTAACCTCTGTGTGGTCTGGTACTATTCTGCCACGAGGTAGCTCTTGGCTTCTGGATGTTGAGGCTGACTGTCATGGATGGAAGGGCCTTGCCTTGAGTTCGCAGCTAGAACCCCAAACCGGTTACCTGCGAGCAAACCACCTTCTTGATGCGAACGCCGAGGAAGAATGGCTCTGGCGGGCTAAGTGTCTCCGAACCTATTTTTGATATTTCCCTATGAAGCGGGCGAAGTGATCTGTCCATCTTTCCTGCCGCGTGGTGAGACTTGGCTCCCAAGATGAAGTGGGACCTGGGAAGTCTCCTCACCTCGGTGGGGAGATCGAGTGTTCTACACGCGAGGTCAGTTCTGTTGAGCTGCTGGGTGCCATGGTGGAGCAGGCTGCTGGCTTTGAGGTAGTGGAGGGAACTACTGCTAGTAGAACTGGTAGAATACTTGTTGCTGGAATTGCTGGAATTGTTGGACCTGTTGCATTTGGACTTGAATGGCCTACACGCAATGTACCAAGCCATTGAATTGGGATTGCCCGACTCCGGGGGGAACCACAGATGGTTCGGCGAAAGTTGCGCCAACTATAAGAGGGAGTGGTGCGTTTACCTATGTAGAAGCTTGCGGCATGGTCAATGTTAGAACCCCAGCCACAGTGAGCAGTATGGTGAACTGACCGATGCAGACTGATGGAAGTTGAGGTTGCCCCCCAGAGATGTTTATTTCAGTGCTCTGTCTAGTGTGACTGGAGGATGTCATTGATTTCAGATGAACTTTTGAGTGTGGAGAAGGCTTTTTCTAGCGGTTCCCATAGACGACGCCAATTGATGTTGCGCGATCTGACTGCTCCTAGCTGGAGGATGATCTGGCTTATAGTCGGACGATGAGCTAGGTAAATCTGCAAAATGAGATGAGAACCCGGGGTGGCTGGCCTGGTGAGGTTGCGTCGATGCTTAAGTTAGTAAGCTTTTTGCGAGCTGAAATAGCCTTTAAAATGTAGAGTGCTAGAGAGCTAGAGAGCAGAGAAATCACGCGTACCATGTGCCCTCAGGGTTGAAGGGCCAAATCACCCTTCATCATTAAGAAATGAGAAATCTAAGTTATTTAATACATAAATGAAAAAATATACTTAACCAAATTGAAATAAGAATGATGGAATAACAAATTGGAAGAAAAATAGGAATTTTATTTCATTTAAATTTGAATGGTAAAAATTAGTGAGTTACAAATACAATGATTGGATCATTGCATACTTAGATGAATGAAATATAAAATGGAGTAAATTAACAAAATATAAAAAATACAATATGGTTACAAATTGAAAATACAAAATTATATTGTTAAAAATTAAAAAATATATCAAATAAATTAAATAAAATTTAAAAATTTTACAATAATTTAAAAAAATGAGAAATTCTACAAGTAGTCAAATTCATGAATCATCGTTCATGGCTTTCATCATCTGCTTCGAGTGAAATGTCTGGTGTTGTATCATGCCCTCCCATATCTTGTAATCTATTTTCTGCATCTAGCCAATCCTTGAAGCATATGCACATATCCATGCTCTCATCGTTCATGCAATTTTTTTTGTCATTCAGCACCCTGGTACCTGCACTAAAACAAGACTCTGATGGAACTGTAGACACCGAAGGGATTAGTAGATTATGTGCTATAGCGGCGAGAACCAGATAATTTTTTGAGTATTCATTCCACCAAGCTAAAATATCAAAATTATTTGATACTTCACCTAAATTAGAAAAAATTTGCTTGCAAATAAAAATTAAGTTCAGTAAATGAACTTGTTGTAGAACTAGTAGATTTCTGCCTTCTACTTATTAAATAAAAAAGCTTTTCTCTTCTACTACTAGGCTCAAAGTCAAAAGGAGAAGAGGAAGAAGATGAACAAGTTATAGGAATATTTCCCACAACTTCAGATTCATGCATTTCAAATAATAAATTATTAATTTCTTTTTTTTATTTCCTATATCAATATTCATATTTTCATAATATATTTCAAGTAAAATATCTAAACCATCATTCCTAATCCTAGGGTCTAATATTGTAGCTAAACAATAAAGGGGAGAAATGTTCTCCCAATATTTTTTAAATTTATTTTCCATAATTTCAACAATACATTGAAATTGTGGATTATTTATATATTTGGCAAAACAATCACAAATTACCATTAATTGATATGGTAAATTACAACTAGTTGGATAATATATTCCAAATAATTCATTTGTTGCATCATAAAAATGTTTTAATAAAATCTCTTATACAAATTGCCATTTCCCAGTCTTCCTCAAATATCATATCATTAGGCATTTTTCAATTATAAAAATCAGAAAGAATTTGTTTATGAGATATACAACTTTCTAAAATAGCATAGGTAGAATTCCACCTATGCTTTACATCTAATATAAAATGTTTATATTTTAAACCATAATTTTGGCATAAATATTTAAATTATTGTTTTCTTGCCCTTGAACTTTTTATATATATATAATATAATTTATAATTTTTGAAATATGATTTGAAATAATATTCAAGGCATCTTAAATACATAAATTTAAGATGAGACATGCACATCTAATATGAAATAATTTACCATTTAAGCATGGTTTTAATTGAGATTTTAAAATATTGTAGAATCATTATTGTTAGCATTATCGAAACTAATAGAAAACAATTCTTTTATTCAATAAGCATGAAAATTTTAAAATACTTGCAGCAATAGCTGGGCCACTATGTGGCCATTCAAGCCTAGTAAAACTTAAAATTCTTTTACCCAAAAGCCAATTTTCATCGATGAAATGGTTGGTAGCGCAAATATAACTAATATTAAATTTAGATGTCCAAACATCCGAAGTAATTGGAGCTTTAGAATTAAGATTTGCTAACAAACAAATTAAGTTTTGTTGATATGAATAAAAATTTTTTAAAGCATTAGTTCTTGTAGTATTCCTAGAAACATTTTTATATTATGGGTTTACAGAACTATGCAACCATTTTTCTAGCTTTGGATCTTCAGCTAACATAAATGGCTCTGGTGAGCTAAGTGTCTTCGAACCTATTTCCGATATTGCCCTATGAAGCGGGCAAAGTGATCTGTCCATCTCTCCTGCTGCGTGGTGAGACTCGGCTCCCAAGAGGAAGTGGGACCTGGGAAGTCTCCTCACCTTGGTGGGGAGATCGAGTGTTCTACATGCGAGGTCAGTTCTATTGAGTTGTTGGGTGCCATGGTGGAGCAGGCTGCTGGCTTTGCAGTAGTGGAGGGAACTACTGCTAGTAGAACTGGTAGAATACTTGTTGCTGGAATTGCTGGAATTGTTTGACCTGTTGCATTTGGACTTGAATGGCCTACACGCAATGTACCAAGCCATTGAATTGGGATTGCCTGACTCCGGGGGGAACCACAGATGGTTCGGCGAATGTCGCACCAACTATAAGAGGGAGTGGTGCGTTTACCTATGTAGAAGCTTGCGGCATGGTCAGTGTTAGAACCCCAACCACAGTGAGCAGTATGGTGAACTGACCGATGCAGACTGATGGAAGTTGAGGTTGCCCCCCAGAGACGTTTATTTCAGTGCTCTGTCCAACGTGACTGGAGGATGTCATTGATTTCAGATGAACTTTTGAGTGTGGAGAAGGCTTTTTGTAGCGGTTCCCATAGACGACGCCAATTGATGTTGCGCGATCTGATTGCTCCTTGCTGGAGGATGATCTGGCTTCCAGTCGGACGATGAGCTAGGTAAATCTGCAAAATGAGATGAGAACCCGAGGTGGCTGGCCCGGTGAGGTCGCACCGATGCTTAAGTTAGTAAGCTTTTTGCGAGCTGAAATAGCCTTTAAAATGTAGAGTGCTAGAGAGCTAGAGAGCAGATAAATCACGCGTACCCTGTGCCCTCGGGGTTGAAGGGCCAAATCACCCTTCATCATTAAGAAATGAGAAATCTAAGTTATTTAATACATAAATGAAAAAATATACTTAACCAAATTGAAATAAGAATGATGGAATAACAAATTGGAAGAAAAACAGGAATTTTATTTCATTTAAATTTGAATGGTAAAAATTAGTGAGTTACAAATACAATGATTGGATCATTGCATACTTAGATGAATGAAATATAAAATGGAGTAAATTAATAAAATATAAAAAATATAATATGGTTACAAATTGAAAATACAAAATTATATTGTTAAAAATTAAAAAATATATCAAATAAATTAAATAAAATTTAAAAACTTTACAATAATTTAAAAAAATGAGAAATTCTACAAGTAGTCAAATTCATGAATCATCGTTCATGGCTTTCATCATCTGCTTCGAGTGAAATGTCTGGTGTTGTAACATGCCCTCCCATATCTTGTAATCTATTTTCTACATCTAGCCAATCCTTGAAGCATATGCACATCTCCATGCTCTCATCGTTCATGCAGTTTTTTTTGTCATTCAGCACCCTGGTACCTGCACTAAAACAAGACTCTAATGGAATTGTAGACACCGAAGGGATTAGTAGATTATGTGCTATAGCAGCGAGAACCAAATAATTTTTTGAGTATTCATTCCACCAGGCTAAAATATCAAAATTATTTGATGCTTCACCTAAATTAGAAAAAATTTGCTTGCAAATAAAAATTAAGTTCAGTAAATGAACTTGTTGTAGAACTAGTAGATTTCTGCCTTCTACTTATTAAATAAAAAAGCTTTTCTCTTCTACTACTAGGCTCAAAGTCAAAAGGAGAAGAGGAAGAAGATGAACAAGTTATAGGAATATTTCCCACAACTTCAGATTCATGCATTTCAAATAATAAATTATTAATTTCTTTTTTTTATTTCCTATATCAATATTCATATTTTCATAATATATTTCAAGTAAAATATCTAAACCATCATTCCTAATCCTAGGGTCTAATATTGTAGCTAAACAATAAAGGGGAGAAATGTTCTCCCAATAGTTTTTAAATTTATTTTCCATAATTTCAACAATACATTGAAATTGTGGATTATTTATATATTTGGCAAAACAATCACAAATTACCATTAATTGATATGGTAAATTACAACTAGTTGGATAATACATTCCAAATAATTCATTTGTTGCATCATAAAAATGTTTTAATAAAATCTCTTATACAGACTGCCATTTCCCAGTCTTCCTCAAATATCATATCATTAGGCATTTTTCAATTATAAAAATCAGAAAGAATATGTTTATGAGATATACAACTTTCTAAAATAGCATAGGTAGAATTCCACCTATGCTTTACATCTAATATAAAATGTTTATATTTTAAACCATAATTTTGGCATAAATATTTAAATTATTGTTTTCTTGCCCTTGAACTTTTTATATATATAATATAATTTATAAATTTTGAAATATGATTTGAAATAATATTCAAGGCATCTTAAATACATAAATTTAAGATGTGACATGCACATCTAATATGAAATAATTTACCATTTAAGCATGGTTTTAATTGAGATTTTAAAATATTGTAGAATCATTATTGTTAGCATTATCGAAACTAATAGAAAACAATTCTTTTATTCAATAAGCATGCAAAATTTAAAATACTTGCAGCAATAGCTGGGCCACTATGTGACATTCAAGCCTAGTAAAACTTAAAATTCTTTTACTTAGAAGCCAATTTTCATCGATGAAATGGCTGGTAGCGCAAATATAACTAATATTAAATTTAGATGTCCAAACATCCGAAGTAATTGGAGCTTTAGAATTAAGATTTGCTAACAAACAAATTAAGTTTTGTTGATATGAATAAAAAATTTTTAAAGCATTAGTTCTTGTAGTATTCCTAGAAACATTTTTATATTATGGGTTTACAGAACTATGCAACCATTTTTCTAGCTTTGGATCTTCAGCTAACATAAATGGTTGTTCTACATGTACAATATACTTATCAAGTTCTTGTCTAATTTTTTCTTGTGAATATTTAAAAGTACCAAAACTAGTCCCCCTCCCAATCTGTGTTTGGGTTGTTTCCTCAAATGACTTGTACCACCCTTGATACAACAACTAAAGTCTTTCCTACATTTTTGGCAAATATCCATTTTCCCCTTCCCCTCAATATCCTCTACTTTGAAATTTTTCCAAACCAAGCTACTAAGCTTAGAAGCCCTCATTTTTCCCATAGTATTACTATTACTAGGGGTGAGAGTTCCACTTCCATTGACTTCAAACGCATCAGTGCTAACACTAATACTATCGTGATGCAATTGAATATCATCCATGGTGAACATGTTGGGGAATCAGTTTTGAGAAGCGTCGGCCATTTTTTTAATTCTAAAAAGATAAATATTAATCTAATTCGACTTACCCAGATTGCCGGTTCAAAATCCCAACTTGATTTCAACGGTTAAAGCCTTTCAACGTCATAGCCTCCCGAATTGAGATACTTGAGCTGGTTGAGCAAGCCTTCTTCTTGTTGAAAGTCGAAACTTCAATAAAGTTGAGATTTGAGAATTGGATAATGTAGAATCAAACAATCAGCTAATCATAATTTCTCAAATTGCAGATAATTGAGAATGTATGAGTATGAAAGAGAGAGAGACTTAAGAGAATTGTTGAATTGGTGTGATGTGAATGGTGGATGATAGGGCTATTTATAGGAATTGAATATAATTCAATTGCCCAAAATACTAAAAAATTATCTGTTGTTTAGTTGTTGGGAGGGGTATTTTGGTCATTGTAAAGTTATTTATAACTTTACCCAAAGTGCCCCCCTAAACTAGTTGTTATATAGCTGTTGGGGGGACATTTATGTCATTTTTTCAACCCCCATAAGCAAAATACAGAAATACCCCCCTAATATGTGTTGGGGGGGGGGGGTATTTCTATAAACCCCCCCAAAAGCTGAAACTAGCCATTCGGCCCCTTTGGGAGGGGGGCCCAACGGCTATATTCCCGAGTAGGGCATGCTTCATGCCGTGCCACCCACGGCATGGCACGTGCTGTCATGACGGCCCGTCATGGCACGAACCTTCGTGCCGGGCCGAACCGGTCCAAAATCATGTCGGGTCGCGAGTGGCCTGACCCGATTTACACCTCTATCTTCTTCTCAACTTTAACTAGTCACCTCATTCTCAAAGTTACTCCCCCTCTCATAATTATGTATACATATGGTCAACTTTAACCTATATCATAATCTAACAATCAAAATTGCAAAGTTACAATATGGTTTAAACCACTGACCCAAAAATCGAAAGCCAAAGCGACTCTATTTTTGGATCGATTTTTAAAACTTTGATGTAAACCAAAAGAACATAAGACAACATAAAAAGGTCGAAACAATCAAAAATCAAAATGCTTTAAATAAAGCTTTCGGTCTTTCCATACATAAAATAGCCTTATCTTTATCAAACAATCTATTTTTAAAACCCCAAATCTGCTGGGATGTCAAAACATCTAGTTACCAAACAGCACCAAATCTTCGTCCCAAAGGTAAGGTGACACATCACTCATCAAGGAACCAGCTATCCTTCCGCCCTCCCGTCATTATCCATACTGTTGATCTCAATTGAGTCCAAGCTTCGTAAGAAAGGAGAATGCAACCTAGAAAGCCTAGAATAATGCTAATAAGCTACAAGCTGAACTGGCACATAAACCAGTTAAATTTAAAGGCCTGTTTGCAAATATTTTTGAGAAGATCTTTTGGTAGTTCTGACAGTCAAAAGATACATTGAGATTTTACATGAAAATCGTTTTTTCGCACAAGAATAAAGCATGAAAAGTTTTATCTGAAGCTTTCTGAAATCAACCCAAAATAGATTTTTTACGTCTTTTCGATGCTTCAGCTTTTGGCGCTATGAATCAAATGAAAATAAATCGAAAATCAGTCTACCCAGCTTGTAAAAAACTGGAAGACTGCAAAAAAAAAACATGCCAAACAGGCTCTAAATATCTACTCCTATCTACTAAGCTATTTAAGGTGGTAAACAAACCAACCAAATAGATTTTCTAGCCCATAAAATCGTGGAAATAAAGTTAGAATTTTTAAGCCCAAATTACAGTAGGGTTAGGTGTATAAAATAGGGTTTTTGACATTTTAGATGTCATATAAAACTATAGTAGAATTGAGAAATCTGCCTGTCCGCACTTTTCCGTAAATTGGATTCATTTGCTCTGCCAGACATACGATCATATCCATTCATATCGATGACACTCCCGGGTTTGAAGATTGAAGTAATGGGAGTGGATGAATTGGGGTTGGATTTGGATGCCAACCCATCAATTTAAAGAAGGATTCAACCTGCAGGGGCACCAACAGACAAATAGCAACATTATCTCAGACTTGTGGGTGCATTTTTTATTATTTTATAGGGCTCTAGAGAGGACCATAGATCATAGCAATAGCAACATTATCTCAGACTAATATTTAGTTACCGGTCATAATCCATCATACTAAACCTTCAAAAAATAAATGAGTAGTCCGTCATGCTAGACTGTCACAGAAGCATGTGGTGTAGGTCTCACAAATTCAGTGGTGAGAAAAACGAAACCTGGTGCTCACATCTTCTGTTCTGTTCCGCATAGGCAAAAAAATTTGTCCCCTCCCAATAGAATTTGAACACGCGTGTCATACATGTTTTTACATATAATAAATATATTAAAGTAAGGTTTTTTCAGACATGTGAAGACATGTGCAATAAATAATTTTTGAAATTTTAATAATTAATTAAAATATTAATAAATATAAACTAAGCTTAGGACAATACAAGCTAGAAAGCCTAGAATAATGCTAATAGGCTACAAGCCCAACTGGCACATAAACCAGTTAAAGTTAAGGGCTCGTTTGGCAAATCTTTTTAGGAAGATCTTTTGGTAATTCTAACCGTCAAAAGATATATTGAGTTTTTACATGAAAATCATTTTTTCACATAAGAATAAAATGTGAAAAGTTTTATTTGAAGTTTTCTGAAATCAGCCCAAAATGGATTTTTCGCATCTTTTTGATGTTTCGGCTTTTGGCAACTAGATCTTTTGCGAACCAAATGAAAATAGACCAAAAGTCAATCTATCCATATTGTAAAAAACCGAAAGACTGTGAAAAAACATGCCACACAGGCCCTAAATATCTAATCCTATCTACTAAGCTATTTAAGATAAACAAACCAACCAAATAGATTTTCTAGCCCGTAAAATCGTTAAAGTAAAAGTTCAGCCCAAGGTCCAAATTACAATTGGGTTAGGTGTATAAAATAGGATTTTTGACATTTTGAATGTTTATAAACTATATTATAATTCAGAATATGGCTGTCCACACTTTTCCGTAAATTGGATTCACTTGCTTGCCAGACATACGATCGTATCCATTCATATCGATGACACTCCCGGTTTGAAGATTGAAGTAATGGGAGTGGATGGATTGGAGTTCGATTTGGATGCCAACCCATCAATTTAAAGGAGGATTCAGCCTGCAGGGGCACCAACAGACAAACAAGGAGTCATCCATAGTCCATACCTTTTGTCTTGTTACCTGTTCGTTTTTTATAATAACATTTCTTAATTATATAATATTATTTTTCTTCTCCTCCCAACTCCCAATTCCTAAACTACTCTTCCGTTAGTGAAACTTGTGGGTGTATTTTTTATTATTCTATAGGGCTCTAGAGAGGACCATAGACCATAACAATAGCAACATTATCTCAGACTAACATTTAGTTACCGGTCATAATCAAGCATGTGGTGTAGGTCTCACAAATTCAGTGGTGAGAAAAACAAAACCTCGTGCTCACATCTTCTCCGCAAAGGCAAAAAAAATTTTGTCCCCTCCTATTAAAATTTGAGCACGCAGGTTTTTTCAGACATGTGTCTTTTTCAAATTTAGATACCTAGCGTATTTTTTTAGAAAGTTGCTGTTGAAGCCTATAATCCATTATCACCATTTGGACAAATAGCCTTCTCATTTTCTTAAAAGATAGAAACATGGCGATTTCTGAAAAAGTCCTACTAAAGCCCACAACCAACTTTCAGGCTATAGCTCTCCTCACCATTTAGACACATTGCCTTCTTATTTTTCTTGAGAGCTAGACACGTGGCATTTTCTGAAAAGTTGCTGCTAAAGCCCACAACCCACTACCACTATTTTCAATCAATTCTAAAAAAATGCAGAAAATGCAAAAGTATTTATCCACAACCACTTCTGCCTACATTCTATCAATCTTAGTTAATCATTAACCCTCTATGTATCATAACAAAAGAAAACTATTCATATTCTAATAATTATTGAAAAGTTATTTTTTGAAACAAATATTTCTTGAAATTTTAATAATTAATTAAAATATTAATAAATATAAATTTAACATTATTGATTTCATAATATAAATTTAACATTACTGATTCCCCGTATTAGTATAGTTTAAAATTAACAGACTAGACCATAGCAATAGCAACATTATCTCAAACAAGATATTTAGTTACCGGTTATAATCCATCATACTAAGCCTTCAAAAAATAAATAAAAAAATAATCCATCATGCTAGACAAAGTCACAAAAGCATGTGGTGTAGATCTCACAAATTCATTAGTGACAAAAATTTCTGTCCCTCCGAATATAATTTGAACACGTTACACATCTTTTTTACATCTTATATATATATATATATTAAAGGAAGGCTTTTAGGCTATAGCCTCCATCATTCAGGCACGTGAGTTTTTCGAATTTAGACACATGGCATTTTTTGAGAAAGTTGTTGTTAAAGCCCACAACCCACTACCACCATTCAAACAAGTGGTCTTCTCATTTTCTAGAAAGCTAGACACATGGCAATTTCTGAGAAATTCCTACTAAAACCCACTAGTCACTATTAGGCTACAGCCCTCACCATTCAGACACATAGCTTTGTTATTTTTCTGGAAAGCTAGACACGCGGCATTTTCTGAGAAGTTGCTAAATCCCACAACCCACTACCACCATTTTCAATTCATTTCTAAAAAATGCAGAAAATGCAAAAGTAATTATCCACAATCACTTTTGCCAACATTCATAACAAAAGAAAACTATTCATATTCTAATAATTATTAAAAAGCTATTTTTTGAAATAAATATTTCTTGAAATTTAAATAATTAATTAAAATATTAATAAATATAAATTTAATATTATTGATTCTATAATGTAAATTTAACATTATTGATTCCCCATACTTAATAAATACTTAATAAATATAAATGCATTTGATATTTTGACAACCCACCCAAACTCTTGAAGCCTTTTCATTCATTTCTCTATCTCGAACTCATCTTTCTCCCTCTTTTTTTTCTTCCTCCTCTCTTACATCTGGTTTCCACATGTGCCACTTGCCCACCAGAGACTGTTGCTACCAATTACCAGAGATCATGTTCAACTGCTCAACCCTCTCCCTCTCTCTCTCTCCGAATTTCAAATTTTTAAGTTCTCAGAGGTGGCTAAGCTCTTAGTTGCTAGCTCGAAAACCATGGCAAGATAGAGACAATATTGCTATCCCCAAGAACGTTTACAAAGATACCTTGTATTCAAATTGGCGAAGAGTAGAAAAGGCCACGACTTTCTCCAGACAACTGCTCAACCCTCTCCCTCTCTCTCTCTCTCTCCAAATTTCAAAATTTTAAGTTCTAAGAGGTGGCTGAGCTCTTAGACAGTTGCTAGCTCGAAATCCATGGCAAGATAGAGACAATATTGCTATCCCCAAGAACGTTTACAAAGATACCTTGTATTCAAATTGGCGAAGAGTAGAAAAGGCCTCGACTTTGTCCAGACAAAGCTATCTGTATGGTTTGCCAGAACTAAGGGCAAAGATATCTAGAGTGTGTATCTCGATCTCTAATTGCCTCACCAGTTGTATCCCGGAGTGATTTTCAACCATGTACATAGCCTTTGGTTCACACTCTAGGAGGAGAAGATGGATGCATGGAAATAGAGATGGATGAGTTATTTAACGACATAAGAGAAGATGGGGAAGTGGATATGAATATCATGGAGGTGAATGGTGGTCATTGGACATCAGGTCTTATTATCCAAGAAATGAGATTAGGCCTAAATAGAGTAATTAAATAATATAGGCTTTTCTTTTGCTCTACTATGTATATACTATATACCTTTTCATTTCAATGAATGTTACATATGGGAATTGAACAAGTATGTTTTGATAGAGTCAATGTAAAATTCAGCTATATTATGTGTGCTCATCATCCTTGTTCTTGATCTATTTGTGTTCTATGGATTACAAAATTTTCCTCAAAGATGGAACAAATTGGAAACCTGAAATCCATTAAATTATTGTTGGTCAGTTTCACATAATAACATGAATCAAATATGTACTTTATTCATTTACAATAAATGTCATAATGTATATCATTCTGATTGGAGCTAAAAGCATACACTGTCTAACAACTCCCACTTGTACTTAGGTCCAATCTGGTATAAGCCGGAGTTCCAGACTTTCCACGTGTTTCTCAAACATTTTCTATGTCAGTGGCTTAGTCAATGGGTTTGCCACATTCTCCGTTGATGCTACCATTTAACATCAATCTTGTTAGACAATTTTGTATGCCCTTAGCTTCAATCAAAATGATGTACTTTATGAGTTTATTGTAAATGAATAAAAGTGCATATTTGATTCATGTTCCCTCGGTATGTTTCTGTGTAATACCCTTAAACTGGACACTTAATGAGACTCGTGTTAGTTTAGAATGTTCACAGCCAGTGGGTCGGTCTGGGGAGACCTATCCTGACAAGGCTGACACTGTGGTGCCACCAAGTCAGTTGGGGTGGCTTGTCTCAGCTGCCGGGGTGAGACCCTAGGCACATACAGTGTGGGATTAATTGAAACGTTGAATTGGACCAGATTTCCAGTATTGCCTTGGACCTTGGAGATTCATGGGCAAAACTGAAAAGTTACACCTGACCCCTAGACTCGATTATGATACTGCACTAGGTGTCGGATTAGGCTGTCTTCGATGTACCAATCAGTGAGATCCTTAGCGGGGGTCAAAACCTGGGTATGTTGGGACAATCTGAGAATTCATCTTAGTGGGACAAAGGTAATGATCGGGGATGCACTCTCACTGATGGAAACCAAGACTACCGGCAGCCGATTTCAATCGTTGAGATTTGTTTTGCACAATATATTTTATATGAGATATAAAAGTATATAACTTATGGTTTCAAAATGATTTGCAAAAGGTTTTAATTCCTAGGATCCATACTTGAGAGAGTGCAACACTGTTCCTTGCAGTCGAGGGAGAGGTCCTCTCTTGTCGGGCAATGTATGATCATTATGGGTTGAGAGGTTAATGTAAGACCATTGAGAATAATACCTGATGGGCTAATCTTGCATCTGCCCACAGTCCCTGGGTGTTATAAGGTGGCTTGTCCCAGGGACCACTTAGGGTAAGTGTTGGGCCCATAGAGCTCATCTGATGGGTTTCAGGGGGTGCACTGTCCATAACAGTGTATTCGGCCAGGCCTTGTAACAAAGGCTGGGCTGAACCCATGTGGTTGATGTGTAGATCAATGTTTGGGTCCCATGCCATATAAGGAAGCCCAACTGGGCAGCAGTTTGGAAGGCTAAATGAATACATAACCCTAAATGGGCCTTAAGCCCATTTCGAAATGGGCTAATTTGATTAGTCATTAAGGGGCGAAATCTGATATAAGATCAGCTGATAAGATTGGGCCCACACCCTATCCACTCAAAGAGTCCAAGATCTAAATGAGATTTAAATCTGAAAACTTCCTAATTAGATTAGGAGATGGCTGATCTAATATGCAAATAAGATAAGGATTATCCCTTATCTTAAAGAGACTTCTAATCCAAATATGATTTGGGTTAGCAACTCCTAATGGGATTAGAAGCTGATCCCTTTAAGTCTATAAAAGGAAGAGGGGGCAGCAGCCTTTAGACATTCCAACAGACAACCACTAGCAACAGTCTTGTCTTCAGAGCTGAGATCACAGAAGAGAGAATTCTGCACCATGCAAATACTCTCTAGCCACCTCCGTCCTGCAGCCGCCGCCTACAACAGTTCGATCTCCATTGCTTGGGAGAAATCAAGATTGGATCTTGATTCCAATCTTTTGGAGAAAAGATTGGTGGGAGTTGTATTCACAAGCCGTCCAGGTGATTCTTGAGAAGGATCAAGTTCTTTTGGAAGAACACTGCTGATTCTGCTCCACCCTGCACTGCGCCATCTTCAGTGGGGGCAGATTTTGGATCCTACCTTGGGCGTGAAGACCTCCATTGAGAGATATTATTTCTCTGTATCAGGTATTCTCTCTCTCTACTCGTTTTGGTTCAGATCTGGTTCAGTTTATGGTTCAAGAATGATCCTTGAAAATATGATTTTCTAAATAGGGAATTCGATTCCCAATTGAAGGGAGAGAAAAATTTTTGAAATTCGTCCCCTTATTCCGCAATCTTTGGTAGTCCATATGATGGATTTCCTATCCCTTCAGTGGTATCAGAGCCATAGTTCAAATCTTGAACCCTTCTGTTTCAGATCTGATCCTGCACAAATAGGGAGAAGGCGTTCTACCCGATTTGCGCAGATATGGGTTTTGGGAAATTTGTTCCCAAAACAGATGGGCAAATAATCTGATTATTATTTAGAATAGTTCTTTATAATTTTCTTGATTTATGGGTTGTTCATACAAGAGGAGATTGAATTCTTGGTTTGCGCAGGGAGAACTGCAAGATTTGTAGTTTTTTTGAATTTATTTATTACACTTGGTCTGTAAATAATTTTTTTTAGACTCAATGTATAGGCATTCGATCTAATGTAATAATTAATAGAAATATGATTTCTATTTATTTTATTTCTGGATCGAAGATGGCGGCGCAGATAAGGAGATTTCGCAGATGGGAGATTCGATATCTGCGATTTGCATTTTGAGAAACTGCAATCTATGATCTAACCTCTGTTTTGCAGGATGGAGTCTGCAAACAACCCTGATTAACTGATTCTTATTTTTCTTTTATCAGTTATTTAATTTCAGATTATTTTCTTGAATTAAGGATTTAATTAAAAATCAAACCCTAGACCCTTTCGAACCAAGATTGATTCAAACTGTTTGGACCAAATCTAGGATTCAATCAAGGCTGAAAGTCAGCCCTAATTTTCCCACTAATGGGCCTGAGGATTGATATTTAATTAAATGGTTAATTCGGCCCAACCTATAAAGGCCCAGTTTTAAATAGTTAAAACTGCTAAAAGCCCACTTCAAAGGATAAAGCTATATGGGCCGAACTAGGTAACCCTAATTCAGCCCATATACCTAGATAATATTAATGGTTAATATTATGGAATTTTAACGAGCTTCCAATGGGCCTTACAGATAATTAATTGATTGGATCAATTTATCATTGCATGAGATGTATGGATGTGTGATGTTCTGCGTACATGGGCCATAAGTGATTGGCCCATGCTCATTCGACAGTGGCTCTTGCACACACCATGGCTGAATGCACATCATTGCCTTGATATCCCTTTTGGTCATTGGATGACCTCCCTCAGTGGTGGGCCCCACACCTCATCAAGAGGTTACGTGCGGAACCCTAGTCGATTTAAGGCCCACTGAAATCTGGCTTTATGAAAGTCAATGGGAGCCACTTTGGTTTGACCTAAATCAAACTAGGGCGTAATTATTTGTTCCCTCCAGCTAATATGAGTGCATGTGATAGGGAGATTCATATGATGAACTCTCTAAAGGCCTTCCATCATTAGCATGAGGATGGGCCATTCAGTAATGAGGAAACGCACCAGAAAATGGGCTATCCATTTGCTGTTGGGCTTGTGTAAGTGTTTCATAAGATGATAGGGGCATCATAGACCGATGTGGGAGGGGCTTCACCAGAAAATGGGAACTCTCTCATAGTACCTTGGCGTTCACGAATATGATGGGTAAACACTCACTCGACAAGAAAGGTTTACCTGAAAATGGCTCTAAACCTTGTCTGACAGAGGCCAAAGGGAAAACTCATATGATGAGTGGATATGATCCTTCACAGAAAGAAGGTGGGGTTATGCAGCTGAAACAGTTGGCTCCATGCATCCTATGTGATTTCTCACATTTCCAGAGACAACTCGTAGTCTTCGTCACTGAGAAAGGAGGGAAATCTCAGAGATGAATAAATGGAAATGGATCGTAGATTAAAAGCCATATCTATCAAATGAACATGAATCAAATTAGGTTGTGGACTGATGTTTTCTCTTTTATCAGAAAATGGCAAATGGATCTTTTGCAAAGCTTCTTGATGACAACAAGCTTAAGGGCCCAAACTACGCCGACAGGTACAGGAACATTATGTTGGTCCTAGCTTCTGAAAAGATGGACAAAGTGGCAAAGAATCCTACCCCGGAGCGTCCGGGTGATAGGGCTTCTGAGGCCCGAAGGAGAGACTATCAGGAGTGGGAGGAGAAAAACTCCCTCGCCCGGTGTTACATCATTGCCTCCGTGGACAACCCAATACAGAGGCAGTTCGATCAGATCGAACTTGTCAAGGACATATTGGACAGTCTGAGGACGATGTATGAAGAGCAGAATCGTTCTACTCGACAAAAGGTCTTGAAACAGTTCATAACCACACAAATGTCCAAGGGCCAACAAGTTCACGACCATTGTCTCCGGATGATGGGTTACATCAACGAACTTGAGGCTCTTGGATCCGGGCGGGACCTTGCGACCCAGATAGATGCTATCCATAATTCTTTGCCTCCTTCCTTTAATCCGTTCATCATGAATTATAACATGAACAAGCTGAATGTCAACTTGCAAGAGCTCAGCAATATGTTGCAAAGAGTCGAAGAACAGATTAAAAAGGATGAGCCTGTAGCTATGCTTGTTGAAACTAGCAAAACGGGCAAGAGAAAGAGGAAGGCAAAGAAGCCTCAGAAGAAAGCCACTAAGGGTAAGAAGCAGGAGAAAGACAAAGCATCAGATGCCTATCACTTCTGCAAGAAGACCAGCCATTGGAAAAGGAATTGTCCTGCCTACCTGGAATCCAAAAAAGGTAATTTCGAAACTTGTGTTATAGAAACCAATTTATTGGTAGCTTCTGCATCCTGATGTATTGACTCCAGGGCTTCAACTCATGCGTGTAACTCACTACACGATATGGTAGCTTCTGCGTCCTGAGTGAAGGAGAAGTCACTCTCTACTTGGGGACTACTGCAACTGTTGCAGCCACGGCAATAGGAACCGTGGAGTTAATTTTTAGAGAAGGAAAAATTGTACTGAAAGATTGTCTATAAGTACAAAATTTAAGAAGAAATTTGATTTCTGTTTCAAAACTGTATACAGATGGTTATTCTGTCTTCTTTAGCAATACGATTACTATTAAAAGAAATAACAGATTCATCGCATACGGGGAATTGGAGAACGGTCTCTATGTTCTACATCCTTCTCTATAAACTAACATAACCGAAACTACGTCGACTGAAATCCCCAAGAAGAGAGCCCGTGATACAGTTAATCTCACGTGTCTGTGGCATTACCGACTTGGCCACATCGGTGTTGACCGAATCACAAGGTTGGTAAAGGATGGTCCTTTGGATTTTCTAACTGTAGAAGATCTTCCCACCTGTGAGCCTTGCCTACAAGGCAAGATGACGAAACGGCCATTTAACGGTAAGCCTGAAAAATGTACAGGCACACTTGACCTAATACATACTGATGTATGTGGTCCCCTAAGTGTTAGGACACGGAACCAACGCGTGTATTTCATCACCTTCACAGATGATTTCTCACGATAAGGTTACGTGTACCTAATGAGACACAAGTCTAAATCTTTTGAAAAGTTCAAAGAGTTTAGACAAGAGGTTGAGAAACAGTTGGGGAGAGAAATTAAAGCCCTTCGATCTGATTGAGGTGGCGAGTATCTCTCTAACGAATTCAGGGACTACTTAAAGGACAATGGGATAGTATCACAATTAGCTCCTCCTGCCACACCACAACTTAACAGTGTTTCAGAGAGGAGGAATAGGACCTTATTGGATATGGTCCGGTCACTTCTCAAACACTCAGAGTTACCCACATCCTTTTGGGGTTACGCATTAGAGACTACGATTTACGTACTGAATCAGGTTCCAACCAAATCGGTTCCGAACACTCCATATGAACTTTGGACCGGAAAGAAAACCAAGTGTCAGACACTTGAAGATTTGGGGTTGTCCAGACAAGTTGGAATCCAATACCAGCCGTTGCCTATTTGTAGGCTACCCAAAAGACTCTATAGGTTACCTATTCTATGACCCAAGTGAGCAGAAAGTGTTTTACAGTCGAAATGCCCAATTTTTGGAGACCGATTACATCCTGGACACCCATCGTCAGGAAATTGTTCTTGATGAGGAGAGCTCAGGAACAGTGGGAGATGTCCCACAAGTTTCAGGTAGTGACCAACCTAGAAGATCCACTCGGGTATCCAGGCCACCAGTGTTAGATAGTTTTGTATGCCCTTAGCTTCAATCAAAATGATGTACTTTATGAGTTTATTGTAAATGAATAAAAGTGCATATTTGATTCATGTTCCCTTGGTATGTTTCTGTGTAATACCCTTAAACTGGACACTTAATGAGACTCATGTTAGTTTAGAATGTTCACAGCCAGTGGGTCGGTCTGGGGAGACCTATCCTGACAAGGTTGACACTGTGGTGCCACCAAGTCGGTTGGGGTGGCTTGTCTCAGCTACCGGGGTGAGACCCTAGGCACATACAATGTGGGATTAATTGAATCTTTGAACTGGACCAGATTTCCAGTATTGCCCTGGACCTTGGAGATTGATCGGCAAAACTGGAAAGTTACACCCGACCCCTACACTCGATTCTGATACTGCACTAGGTGTCGGATTGGGCTGTCTTTGATATACCAATCAGTGAGATCCTTAGCGGGGGTCAAAACCTGTGTATGTTGGGACAGTCTGAGAATTCATCTAAGTGGGTGATCATAGTGACAGGATCAGCCCCTTTCAATCATTGAGATTTGTTTTGCAAAATAAATTTTATATGAGATATAAAAAGTATATATATTATGGTTTTGAAATTTTGCAAAAAGTTTTAATTCCCGGGATCCATAGTTGAGAGAGTGCAACACTGTTCCTTGCAGCCGAGGGAGAGGTCCTCTCTTGCCGGGCATTGTATGATCATTATGGGCTGAGAGGTTAAGTGTAAGGCCATTGAGGATAATACCTGATGGGCTAATCTTGCATCTGCTCACAGTCCCTGGGTGTTACAAGGTGGCTTGGCCCAGGGACCACTTAGGGTAAGTATTGGGCCCATAGAGCCCATCTGATGGGTTTCAGGGGGTGCACTGTCCATAACAGTGTATTCGGCCAGGCCTCGTAACAAAGGCTGGGCTGAACCCATGTGGCTGATGTGTAGATCAATGTTTGGGTCCCACGCCATACAAGGAAGCCCAACTGGGCAACAGTTTGGAAGGCTTAATGAATACATAACCCTTAATGGGCCTTAAGCCCATTTTGAACTGGGCTAATTTGATTAGTCTTTAAGGGGCGAATTCTGAGATAAGATCAGCTGATATGATTGGGCCCACACCCTATCCACTCAGAGAGTCAAAGATCTAAATGAGATTTAAATTTGGAAACTTCCTAATTAGATTAGGAGCTGGCTGATCTAATCTGCAGATAAGATAAGGATTATCCCTTATCTTAAAGGGACTTCTAATCCAGATATGATTTGGGTTAGCAACTCCTAATGGGATTAGGAGCTGATCCCTTTAAGTCTATAAAAGGAAGAGGGGGCAGCAGCCTTTAGACATCTAGACACACAATCACCAGCAACTGTCTTGTCTTCAGAGCTGAGATCACAGAGGAGAGAATTCTGCACCCTGCAAATTCTCTCTAGCCGCCTCCTTCCTGTAGCCGCCGCCTATAGCAGTTCGATCTCCATTGCTTGGGAGAAATCAAGATCAGATCTTGATTCCAATCTTTTGGAGAAAAGATTGGTAGGAATTGTATTCACTAGCCGCCCAGGTGATTCTTGGGAAGAATCAAGTTTTTATGATGGACACTGTTGATTCTGCTCCACCCTGCACTGCGCCATCTTTAGTGGGAACAGATTTTGGTTTCTACCTTGGGCGTGAACACCTCCGTTGAGAGATATTATTTCTCTGTATCAGGTATTTTCTCTCTCTCCTCCTTTTGGTTCAGATGTGGTTCAGTTTATGGTTCAAGAATGATCCTTGAAAATATGATTTTCTAAATAGGGAATTCGATTCCCAGTTGAAGGGAAAGAAAATTTTTTGAAATTCGCCCCCCTTTATTCCACAATCTGGGGTGTCCATATGATGGTTTCCTTTCCCTACAGTGGTATCAGAGCCATGGTTCAAATCTTGAACCATTATATTTCAGATCTGAACCTACGCAATTAGGGAGAAGGCGTTCTACCCAATTTGCGCAGATATGGGTTTTGGGAAATTTGTTCACAAAACAGATGGGCAAATAATCTAAAATTAAATTTAAATAAATATGATTATTATTTAGAATAGTTCTTTATAATTTTCTGGATTTATGGGCTGTTCGTACAAGAGGAGATCGAAATCTTGATTTGCGTAGGGAGAACTGCAAAATTTGCAGTTTTTGAATTGAATTTCTTACATTTGGTCTGTAAATAATTTTTTTTTTTATTTTTTGACTCAATGTATAGGCATTCGATCTGATGTAATAATTAATAGAAATAGGATTTCTATTTATTTTTAATTTTGGATCGAAGATGGCGGTAGATAGGAGATTCGCTATCTACGATTTGCAGTTTGAGAAACTGCAATCTGTGACCTAACCTCTATTTTGCAGGATGGAGTGTGCGAACAGCCTTGATTAACTGTTTTTGTTTTTCTTTTATTAGTTATTTAATTTTAGATTATTTTCTTGAATTAAGGATTTAATTAAAAATCAAACCCTAGACCCATTCAAACCAAGATTGGTTCAAACTGTTTGGACCAATTCTAGGGTTTAATCAAGGCTGAAAGTCAGCCCTAATTTTCCCACTAATGGGCCTAAGGATTGATATTTAATTAAATGGTTAATTCAGCCCAGCCTGTAAAGGCCCAGTTTTAAATAGTTAAAACTTCAAAAGCCCATTTTAAAGGATAAAGCTATATGGGCCGAACTGGGTAACCCTAATTCAGCCCATATACCTAGATAATATTAATGGTTAATATTATGGAATTTTAATGGGCTTCCAACGGGCCTTACAGATAATTAATTGATTGGATCAATTTATCCCTACATGAGATGTATGGATGTGTGATGCGCTGCGTACATGGGCCTTAAGTACTTGGCCCTTGCTCATTCGACAGTGGCTCTTGCGCACACCATGGCTGAATGCACATCATTGCCATGGTGTCCCTTTTGGTCATTGGATGACTTCCCTCAGTGGTGGGCCCCACACCTCATCAAGAGGTCACGTGCGGAACCCTAGCCGATTTAAGGCCCATCAAAATCTGGCTTTATGAAAGTCAGTGGGAGCCACTTTGGTTTGACCTAAATCAAACTAGGGCGTAATTTTGTTCCCTCCAGCTAATATGAGTGCATGTGATAGGGAGATTCATATGATGAACTCTCTAAAGGCCTTCCATCATTAGCATGAGGATGGGCCATTCAGTAATGAGGAAATACACTAGAAAATGGGCTATCCATTTGCTGTTGGGCTTGTCTGAATCTTTCATAAGATGATAGGGGCGTCATAGACCAATGTGGGAGGGGCTTCACCAGAAAATGGGAACTCTCTCACGGTACTTTGGCGTTCACGAATATGATGGGTAAGCACTCACTGGACAGAAAGGTTTACCTGAAAACGGCTCTGAACCTTGTCTGACAGAGGCCAAAGGGAAAACTCATATGATGAGTGGATATGATCCTTCACAGAAAGGTGGTGGGGTTATGCAGCTGAAACAGTTGGCTCCATGCACCCTATGTGATTTCCCACATTTCCAGAGACAACCCGTAGTCTCCATCACTGAGAAAGGAGGGAAATCTCAGAGATGAATAAATGGAAATGGATCGTAGATTAAAATCCATAACTATGAAATGAACATGAATCAAATTAGGTTGTCGACTGATGTTTGCTCTTTTATCAGAAAATGGCATATGGATCTTTTGCAAAGCTTCTTGATGGCAACAAGCTTAAGGGCCCAAACTACACCGACTGGTACAGGAATCTTATGATGGTCTTAGCTTCAGAAAAGCTGGACAAAGTGGCAAAGAATCCTGCCCCAGAGCGTCCGAGAGATAGGGCTTCTGAGGCCCGAAGGAGAGACTATCAGGAATGGGAGGAGAAAAACTCCCTAGCCCGGTGTTACATCATCGCTTCCTTGGACAACCCAATACAGAGGCAGTTCGATCAGATCGAACTTGCCAAGGACATATTGGACAGCCAAAGGACGATGTATGAAGAGCAGAATCGTTCTACTTGGCAAAAGGTCTTGAAGCAGTTCATGACTACTCAAATGTCCAAGGGCCAACAAGTTCACGACCATTGTCTTCGGATGATAGGTTACATCAACGAACTGGAGGCTCTTGGATCCGGGCTAGACCTCACAACCCAGATAGACGTTATCCTTAATTCTTTGCCTCCTTCCTTTAATCTGTTCATCATGAACTATAACATGAACAAGTTGAATGTCAGCTTGCAAGAGCTCAGCAATATGTTGCAAAGAGCTGAAGAACTTATTAAAAAGGATGAGCCTGTAGCTATGCTTGTTGAAACTAGCAAAACGGGCAAGATAAAGAGGAAGGCAAAGAAGCCTCAGAAGAAAGCCACCAAGGGCAAAAGGCAAAAGAAAGACAAAGCATCAGATGCATGTCACTTCTGCAAGAAGACCGGCCACTAGAAACGGAATTGTCATGCCTACCTAGAATCCAGGAAAGGTAATTTCGAAACTTGTGTTATAGAAACCAATTTATTGGTAGCTTCTGCATCCTGGTGTATTGACTCCGGGGCTTCAACTCATGCGTGTAACTCACTGCAGGGGTTCAAGGTAAGCAGAAGGCTGAGTGAAGGAGAAGTCACTCTCTACTTGGGGACTACTGCAACTGTTGCAGCCGCGGAAATAGGAACCGTGGAGTTAATTTTTAGAGAAGGAAAAATTGTACTGAAAGATTGTCTTTATGTACAAAACTTAAGAAGAAATTTGATTTCTACTTCAAAACTGTGTGCAGATGGTTATTCTGTCTTCTTTAGTAATACGATTAATATTAAAAGAAATAACAGATTCATCGCATACGGGGAACGGGAGAACGGTCTCTATGTTCTACATCCTTCTCTAGAAACTAACATAACCAAAACTACGTCGGCTGAAATCCCCAAGAAGAGAGCCCGTGTTACAGTTAATCCCACGTGTCAGTGGCACTACCGACTTGGCCACATCGGTGTTGACCGAATCACAAGGTTGGTAAAGGATGGTCGTTTGGATTTTCTAACTATAGAAGATCTTCCCACCTGTGAGCCTTGCCTACACGGCAAGATGACAAAACGGCCATTTGACGGTAAGCCTGAAAGATGTACATGCACACTTGACCTAATACATACTGATGTATGTGGTCCCCTAAGTGTTAGGACACGGAATCAACACGTGTATTTCATCACCTTCACAGATGATTTCTCACGATATGGTTACGTGTACCTAATGAGACACAAGTCTGAATCCTTTGAAAAGTTCAAAGAGTTTAGACAAGAGGTTGAGAAACAGTTGGGGAGAGAAATTAAAGCCCTTCGATCTGATCGAGGGATAGTATCACAATTAGCTCCTCCTGCTACTCCAGAAGGCTCTGTAGGTTACCTTTTCTATGACCCAAGTGAGCAGAAAGTGTTCTGCAGTCGAAATGCCCAGTTCTTGGAGACCGATTATATCCTGGACACCCATCTCAGGAAATTGTTCTTGATGAGGAGAGCTCAGGAGCAGTGGGAGATGTCCCACAAGTTCCAGGTAGTGACCAACCTAGAAGATCCACTCGGGTATCCAGGCCACCAGTCCGTTATGGTTATGACCAGAATAGTTACCTGGTGGAAACCTTGACTAATGAGGAGGATCCCATGACTTATGCAGAAGCTATGTTGGACATAGATTCCTAGAAGTGGGTGGAGGCCATGAGAGCAGAGATGTACTCAATGGAGACCAATGGAGTCTGGACTCTAGTAGATCCGCCCTCTGGGGTAAAAGAGACTTCTAATCCAGATATGATTTAGGTTAGCAACTCTTAATGGGATTAGGAGCTGATCCCTTTAAGTCTATAAAAGGAAGAGGGGGCGGCAGCCTTTAGACATCCAGACACACAATCACCAGCAACAGTCTTGTCTTCAGAGCTGAGATCACAGAGGAGAGAATTCTGCACCCTGCAAATTCTCTCTAGCCGCCTCCTTCCTGCAGCCACTGCCTATAGAAGTTCGATCTCCATTGCTTGGGAGAAATCAAGATCAGATCTTGATTCCAATCTTTTGGAGAAAAAATTGGTAGGAATTGTATTCACTAGCCGCCCAGGTGATTCTTGGGAAGAATCAAGTTCTTAGGAAGGATTGTTGATTCTGCTCCACCCTGCACTGTGCCATCTTCAGTGGGAGCAGATTTTGGTTTCTACCTTGGGTGTGAACACCTCTGTTGAGAGATATTATTTCTCTATATCAGGTATTATTTCTCTCTCCTCCTTTTGGTTCAGATCTAGTTCAGTTTATGGTTAAAGAATGATCCTTGAAAATATGATTTTCTAAATAGGGAATTCGATTCCCATTTGAAGGGAAAGAAAAATTTTTGAAATTCGCCCCCCCTTTATTCCACAATCTTGGGCGTCCATATGATGGTTTCCTTTCCCTACAACCAGTCCGTTATGGTTATGACTAGGATAGTTACCTGGTGGAAACCTTGACTAGTGAGGAGGATCCCGTGACTTACGCCGAAGCTATGTTGGACATAGATTCCTTGAAGTGGGTGGAGGCTATGAGAGCAGAGATGGACTCAATGGAGACCAATGGAGTCTGGACTCTAGTAGATCTGCCCTCCAGGGTAAAAGCAATCGGTTGCAAATGGATTTACAAGAGGAAGAAGGGCCCCGATGGTAGAGTTGAGACCTTCAAAGCTTGTCTGGTGGCGAAAGGGTACACTCAGAAAGAGGGCATCGATTATGAGGAAACCTTTTCGCCTATGGCCATGCTTAAATCCATTAGGCTCCTGCTAGCTGTAGCAGCATACCATGATTATGAGATTTGGCAAATGGATGTCAAAACAGCATTCCTGAATGGAGATCTTACTAAAGATATCTATATGCAGCAACCGCAAGGCTTCATAGCTGCAGGTCAGGAAAACATGGTATGTAAACTTAATAGATCCATTTATGGACTTAAGCAAGATTTTAGAAGTTGGAACATCCATTTGACTCTGTTGTCAAATCGTTTGACTTTGAGTAGAATCCGGATGAACCCTGTGTTTACAGGAAGTACAGTAGAGATAAGGTTACCTTCTTGGTTCTGTATGTAGATGACATTCTACTCATTAGGAATGATGTAGGAATGCTGACTACGGTGAAAGTATAGCTTTCACAGCAATTCTTCATGAAAGATCTTGGAGAAGCCTCCTATATACTGGGTCTTCGACTCTATAGAGATAGATCGAAGCAGATAATAAGATTATCCCAATCTGCCTACATTGACAAAATAGTCAAAAGATACAGCATGGAAAACTCCAAGAAAGGAAATATTCCTTTCAGGCATGGAATCACTCTCTCCAAGAAGATGTCTCCCAAGACTTCTGAGCAGATTGATGGCATGAAAGACGTTCCCTATGCCTCTGCCGTAGGGAGCATCATGTATGCCATGCTGTGCACTCGCCCTGGCTTTGCTCAGGCAGTGAGTGTAGTAAGCAGATTTTAAGCCAACCCAGGGCAGGAGCACTGGACTGCTGTGAAAAACATACTTAAGTACCTTCGAAGGACAAAAGAGTTTTGTCTAGTATTCGATGGTAGCTCACTACAGATCCAAGGGTATACAGATGTCGATTTCCAGTCGGATCCAGATGATAGAAAGTCTACATCTGGATATGTTTTCAAGATAGGATCGGGTGCTGTTTTCTGAATGTCAGCAAACAGGGGTCCTGAGTAGCAAATTAATAGTCCATAACCCAAGCCGAGCGCATTTTCGTAAGTGAGGTGCCTTATGAATGAAGGTGTTCATTCCTGAATTTGGAATTCAGCACATCACCCATTCCACTGTTGTATGACAACACTGGACCTACGGGAGGATGATATTAAGAGGTAGCATCAACGGAGAATGTGGTAGACCCATTGACAAAGCCACTTTCACAGAAAGTGTTTGAGAAACATGTGGAAAGTGGTAGACCCTTAGCTTCAATCAAAATGATGTACTTTATGAGTTTATTGTAAATGAATAAAAGTGCATATTTGATTCATGTTCCCTCGGTATGTTTCTATGTAATACCCTTAAACTGGACACTTAATGAGACTCGTGTTAGTTTAGAATGTTCACAGCCAGTGGGTCGGTCTAGGGAGACCTATCCTGACAAGGCTGACACTGTGGTGCCACCTAGTTGGTTGGCATGGCTTGTCTCAACTGCCAGGGTGAGACCCTAGGCACATACAGTGTGGGATTAATTGAATCTTTGAACTGGACCAGATTTCCAGTATTGCCCTGGACCTTGGAGCTCATCTGATGGGTTCCAGGGGGTGCACTGTCCATAACAGTGTATTCGGCCAAGCTGAACCCATGTGGCTAATGTGTATATCAATGTTTGGGTCCCACGCCATACAAGGAAGCCCAACTGGGCAGCAGTTTGGAAGGCTAAATGAATACAAAACCCTAAATGGGGCTTAAACCCATTTCGAACTAGGCTAATTTGATTAGTCATTAAGGGGCAAAATCTGAGATAAGATCAGCTGATATGATTGGGCCCACACCCTATCCACTCAGAGAGTCCAAGATCTAAATGAGATTTAAATCTGAAAACTTCCTAATTAGATTAGGAGATGGCTAATCTAATCTGCAAATAAGATAAGGATTATCCCTTATCTTGAAGGGACTTCTAATCCAGATATAATTTAGGTTAGCAACTCCTAATGGGATTAGGAGCTGATCCCTTTAAGTCTATAAAAGGAAGAGGGGGCGGCAGCCTTTAGACATTCCAACAGACAACCACTAGCAACAGTCTTGTCCTTAGAGCTGAGATCACAGAAGAGAGAATTATGCACCCTGCAAATACTCTCTAGCCGCCTCCGTCCTGCAATCGCCGCCTACAACAGTTCGATCTCCATTGCTTGGTAGAAATCAAAATTGGATCTTGATTCCAATCTTTTGGAGAAAAGATTGGTGGGAGTTGTATTCATAAGCTGTCCAGGTGATTCTTGAGAAGGATCAAGTTCCTTTGGAAGAACACTGTTGATTCTGCTCCACCCTGCACTACGCTATCTTCAGTGAGAGCAAATTTTGGATCCTACCTTGGGCGTGAACACCTCCATTGAGAGATATTATTTCTCTGTATCAGGTATTCTCTCTCCCTAGTCCTTTTGGTTCAGATCTGGTTTAGTTTATGGTTTAAGAATGATCCTTGAAAATATGATTTTCTAAATAGGGAATTTGATTCCTAGTTGAAGGGAAAGAAAAATTATTGAAACTCGCCCCCTTATTCTGCAATCTTTGCACGTCCATATGATGGATTTCCTATCCCTTCAAATCTCTCATCAATCCAGTGTTATCACACAATAGTGGAATAGGTGATGTGTGGAATTTCAAATTCCAAAATGAACACCTTCATTCATAAGGAAGCCTCACTTATGACAATGTATTCGGCTTCGGTTGTGGAATCCATCGTGGACCCCTGTTTGCTAACTTTCAGCAAACAACACACGATCATATCATGAAGACATACCTAGATGTAGACTTTCTATCATATGGATCTGACTGGAAGTCAGCATCAGTATACCCCTGGATCTGTAGTGAACTACCATCGAACACCAGACAAAACTCTTTTGTCCTTCGAAGGTACTTAAGTATGTTTTTCATAGCAGTCCAATGCTCCTACCCTGGGTCGGCCTGGAATCTGCTTACCACACTCACTGCCTGAGCAATGTCAAGACGAGTGCACAGCATGGCATACATGATGCTCCCTATGGCTGAGGCATAGGGAACGTCCTTCATGCCCTCAATCCGTTGACCTTCAAGTAGTCCCTGAATTCGTCAGAGAGATACTCGCCACCTCGATCCGATCAAAGGGTCATAATTTCTCTCCCTAACTGCTTCTTAACTTCTTGTCTGAACTCTTTGAACTTTTCAAATGATTCAGATTTGTGTCTCATTAGGTACACGTAACCATACCGAGAATAATCATTGGTGAATGTAATGAAATACACGTGCTGGTTACGATTCCTAACACTCATGGGACCACATACATCAGTATGCGGTTACTCATTTCGTCATCTTACTCTGAAGGCAATGTTCACAAGATGGAAGATCTTTTACAACTAGAAAATCCAAAGGACCATCCTTTACCAGCCTTGTGATACGATCTATATTAATATGGCCAAGTTGGCAATGCCACGAATTCTTTTCTAGGGGATATTATCTGACGTAATTTCGGTTATGTTAGTTTCCATAGAAGAATGAAGAACATAGAGACCATTCTCAAGTTCTTCGTATGCGATGAATTTGTTATTTCTTTTAACAGTAACTGCATTACCAAAAAGAATAGAAAATCCATCCGCACACAATTTTGAAACAGAAATCAAATTTCTTCTCAAATTCTATACATAAAGACAATCTTTTAGTACAATAGATCATTCTCTGAAAATTAACTCTACGGATCCTATGGCCATAGCTGCAACACTTGCATAAGTCCCCAAGTAAAGAGTTACTTCTCTGTCACTCAGTCTTTTGCTTATCCTGAACCCCTACAGTGAGTTACATGCATGAATTGATGCCCCAAAGTCAATACACCAGGAAGCAGAAGTTACCAACAAATTGGTTTCTATGACACAGGATTCAAAATTACCTTGTTTCTTGGATTCTAGGTACTAAGGACAGTTCCTCTTCCAGTGGCCGGTCTACTTGTAGAAGTGACAAGCATCTTATGCTCTGTCCTTCTTCTGCCTCTTAGACTTGGCAGCCTTCTTCTGGGGCTTTCTCTTAGCCTTCCTCTTCTTCTTGCCTAACTTGTTGGCTTCAACAAGCATAGCAATGGGCTCATCCTTCTTTATCAGTTCTTCAGCCCTCTACAACATATTGTTGAGTTCCTGAATGCTGACATTCAGCTTGTTCATGTTATAGTTCATGATGAATTGATTGAAAGGAGGCAAAGAATTCAGGATGGCATCTACCTTCATGACATGGTCAAGCCCGGATCCAAAAGCCTCAAATTCATTAATGTAACCCATCATCTGAAGACAATGGTCATGAACCTGCTCGTTCTTGGACATCTGCGCGGTCATGAACTGTTTCAGGACCTTCTAATGAGTAAAACGATTCTGCTCCTCATACATCATCCTTATACTATCCAATATGTCATTCGATAATTCAATCTGATCGAATTGCCTCTGTATCGGATTATCCAAGGAGGCAATGATGTAGCAATAGGCTAGGGAATTTTTCTCTTCCCATTCCTGGTAGTCCCTCCTTCGGGCCTCAGAAGCCCTATCACCCAAACACTCTATGGCAGGATTCTTAGCTACTTTATCTAATTTTTCAAAGGTTAGGACCAGCATAAGATTACGGTATCAGTCAGCATAGTTAGGTCCCTTAAGTTTGTTGTCGTCCAACAGCTTAGCGAATTGTCTGTTTGCCATTTCTGATAAAAAGCAAACATTAGTCCACAACCTAATTTGGTTCATGTTATCTACATAGATATGGTTTTTAATCTATGTTCCATTCCCATTTGTTCATCTCTGAGGTTTCCCTCTTATCTCAGTGATGGAGACTGCAAATTATGTCTCTGAAAATGTGGGAAATCACATAGGGTGCATGGAGCCAACTGTCTCAGCTGCATAACCCCACCACCTTTTTGTGAAGGATTATATCCACTCATCGTATGAGCTTTCTCTTTGGCCTCTATCAGACAAGGTTCATTGCCATTTTAGGATAAACCTTTCTGTCAAGTGAGTGCTCACTCATCATATTCGTGAGTGCCAAGGTGCCGTGAGAGAGTCTTCTATTTTAGGATAGGCCCCTCCCACATCGGTCTATGATGCCCCTATCATCTTATGAAACATTCCAACAGATCTAGTAGCAAATGGATAGCCCAATTTTATGGTATGTTTCCTCATTACTAAAGGACCCATCTTCATGTTAATGACGGAAGGCCTTTAGAGAGTTCATCATATGAATCTCCCTATCACATGCACTCATATTTCAGGAGGGAACAAAAGTTACGCCCTAGTTTAATTTAGGTCAAACCAAAGTGGTTCCCACTGACTTTCATAAAAATAGATTTAGGTGGGCCTTAAATGACTAGGGTTCCATAGGTTCCTCTTTAGGGGAGGTGTGGGGCCCAACATAATGGGAGGTCATCCAATGATCTTTAGGGCACCATGGCAATGATGTGCATTCAGCCATGGTGTGTGCAAGAGCCACTATCGTATCTACATGGGCCAAGTACTTATGGCCTATGAACGTTGCACATCACACATTCATACATCACATGCAGGGATAGAATTGATCCAATCAATTAATATCTGTAAAGCCCATTATTAAAGCCCAATTTGATCCATAATATTACTTATTAATATTATCTAGGTATATGGGTTGCATAGCAAAGAGCAATTCGGCCCATATAGCTTTTATGTAGTTAGTGGGCTTAAGCAGTTTTAACACTTTAAAACTGGGCTTTACAAGTGGGGGTCAAATTAGGTCTTGCAATTAAATATCAATCTCTTGACCCAAGAGTGGGAAATTAGGGCTGAGAATAGCCCCCATTGAACCACAGATTCGGTCCAACCAGTTTGGTCCAATCTGGTTCGAATGGGTCTAGGGTTTGATTTTTAATTCAAGAATTGATCTGAAATTAAATTACTGATTAAAGACAATAAAAAATCAGTAATAGGGCTGTTTGCACATCTGCTACTTGCAAAACAGATGTTAGATCACAGTTTACAGTTTCACAAACTGCAAATCATAGATAGTGAATTCTCAATCTACGAAATCTCATCCTTCTGTGCAATCTGCTTCGATCTTGAATAAAATAAAATAGAAAAACCCTAATTTTCTATTAATATTACATCAGATCGAATTCCTATACATTCGGTCTAGAAAGTTAAAAAAAAAATAATTACAGACCAAAAGTAAGAGAACTGCAAAATTGCATATTTGCTGCACCAATAAAGAATTCGATCTCCACCGTACGAACAATCTATAAATCAAGAAAAATATAAAGAACTATTCTAAATATAATTTAGATTTATAAAGATTTGATTTCATATCAACAGCCCTTAAACTGGGATTCGATTTCCCAGAAAATCAATTATCTGTGCAAATCGGGTAGAATGCCTTCTGCCCATTTGCGTAGGTTCAGATCTGATCTATTTTTTGTTCAAGACTTGAACCTGGCTCGATTACCACTAAAGGGATGAGATATCCATCATATGGATAGCCAAACCCAGTAGGTTGGTAGGGCGAAATTTCAAAAATTTTCTCTCCCATATGGGAATCACATTTCCTATTTAGAAAACTGCATTTTCAAGGATCAGTCTTGAATTCTAAACCAAACCAGATTTGAAACCAAAAGGTAGGAGAGGGATATACCTGATACGAGTAATAGTAACTCCCAACGAAGGTGTTCACACCCTAGGAAAATGCCAAAGACTACTCCCACTAAAGATGACACAGCGTAGGGTGGAGCAGAATCAGTAGGTGGTTCTTCCCAAGAATTGAACTCTTCAGCAAGAATTCGATGGAGGGTGAGTGAGCATGACTTCATATCAGTTTTTCACCAAAAACTGATATTAAGAACGCTTCTTGATCGCTTCTATAGGTGGAGAATGAACTGACAATGTAGGCAGCAGGAGGAGAAGGCAAGAGCATAAGATGGCGTCAGTCACATTAAAGTTGTGTCAATCTGAATTGTGTGACTAGGGTTCGCCCCTTCCTCCTTTTATAGCCTAAAGAGAGCTTCTCCTAATCTCATTACGAGTTTCCTAACTCAAATCCTAATTTGAATCTGGACTCTCTTTATGAGATAAGGATAAATCCTTATCTTATCTACAGATAAAGATCAGCCCTCCTAATCTTATTAGGAGTTTCCTAATCCAAATCTTTAATTGGATCAGGACTCTCTGATTAGATAAGGATAACTCCCTATCCTATCTGCTGATCTAAATCCTAGAACCGCCCCTCTTTAAATAATCATATTATACCAGTTCGAATTGGGCTTTAGGCCCATTAAGTCCATGTGCTCACATATCCTCCAAACTGTTGCCCAGTTGGGTATTCTTGTATGGCGTGGGACCCAAATATTGATTTACATATCAGCCACATGGGTTCAGCCCAGCCTTTGTTATAAGGCTTGGTCGAATTCACTGTAGGAAATAGTGAACCCCTGAGCCCATCACCATGGGCTCTTAATGGGACCAATACTTACACTAAGTGGTCCTTGGGTCAAGCCAACTTATAAAAACCCAAGGACTGTGGGCAGATGCAAGATTAGCCCATCAGGTATTACCCTCAATGGTTTTACACTTAACCTCTCAGCTCATAATGATCAAACACTACCCGACAAGAGAGGGCCTCTCCCTCGACTGCAAGGAATAGTGTTGCACTCTCTACTCACATGGATCCCGGGAATTAAAACCTTTTGCAAATATTTTGAAACCTTAATATATATATATATATATATATATATATGTATGTATGTATATCTCTATATAAATATATTTTGCAAAAACAAATTTCAATGATTGAAATCGGTTGCCGACAGCTTTGGTTTCCATCAGAAAGAGTGCATCCCCGATCATTCACTTTGTCCGACAAAGGGGCTGATCCTGTCACTATGATCACCCACTTAGATGAATTCTCGGACTGTCCCAACATACCCAGGTTTTGACCCCTTCTAAGGATCTCACTAATTAGCATATCAAAGACAGCCCGATCCGACACCTAGTGTAGTATCATAATCGAGTCTAGGGGTCAGGTGTAACATTCCAGTTTTTCCCATAAATCTCCAAGGTCCAAGGCAACACTGAAATTCTGGTCCAATTCAGGGTTTCAAGAAAACCCACACTACATGTACCTCAGGTCTCACCCTGGCAACTGAGACAAGCCACCCCAACCAACTTGGCGGCACATCAGTGCCAGCCTTGGTAGGATAAATCTCTCCAAATCTATCCAACGGCTGTGAAGATTCTAAACTAACACGAGTCTCATATGTGTCCAGTTTAAGGGTATTGCACAGAAACAAACCATAATAACATGAATCAAATATGTACTTTATTCATTTATAATAAATGTCATAATGTACATCATTCTGATTGGACCTAAGGGCATACACTGTCTAACACCCATAGCACATTGGGTAGCTCATCCACCCACAACCCTTTGGCTCGAGACAGTTGAGCGTTGAGTCCTTGTAGGATTGCTCTATTGGTGACTTCAACTTTCCCATTGGCTTGGGGGTGTGCTTCTGATGTGAATTTCTGCCTTATTCCTATTTGGCCACACCAATCTTGAAACTTATGTCCTCAAACTGCTTTCCATTGTCTGAGACTAGTGCTCTTAGTAAGCCAAATTTGCATACTATGCTCTGCTAGAAAAAATTTTGGATGTTGCGAGTTGTTATTGTTACTGAAGGTTCAGCTTCCACACATTTGGTGAAATAATCCACGGCTACTACCAAAAACTTCTTCTACCTCTAGCTAGTGGAAAGAGTCTCAACAAGTCTATCCCCCGCTGCGCAAATGGCCACAGGTTGGTCAAATATTTCAGGTCAGCAGCGAGTTGATATAGGATGTTCGCATGTCATTGACATTTGGCACACCGTTGAACCAACTCAGTTGCATCTGCTTTCATGGTGGGCTAGTAGTATCCTTGTCATAAGGCTTTCTGGGCGAGGGCCTTGCTCCCTATGTGCCCTCCACAAAGGCCCTTATTGTTCTCATGTAGAACTTGGCTCGCTTCAGCTTTCCTCAAGCATCGCAAGTAGGTTAATGTGAAGGATCTCCTATAGAGCAGCTCGCCTACTATCACATAATGGGCTCCTTGTCACTCTATTCGCCAAGCTGCATTCCTTTCTGTCGATAGCGTTCCATGTCTTAGGTAGTTGTAGATTGGGTCGATCCAGCCTGGCTCTGTGTCTATGATACTGGTGATCTCTTCACTCACTCTTTCTATCGAAGGGCGAGGTAGTTCTTCTATGTAGATAGTTCGTTTTGTCAATTCAATCGTGCTCACTAGTTTAGAAAGGGCTTCAGCCTCTGTGTTTTTTTATCTTGGAATTTGTTGGAGGAAATAAGAGTTGAAACCGAGGAGGAGCACTCTTACTTTGGCAAGGTATGCTTCCATGGAGGGTTCTTGTGCTTCGTAGTCCCCATTTACTTGATTCACAATGAGCTATGAATCGCTACATATGATTGTGTGTAGCTCCCACTTCTTTTGTTAGTGCTAAGCCTGCTAGTAGGGCTTCGTATGTAGTCTCATTATTTGATACTCGGAATTCATACCAGAGCATGTATTCCAGCTTTGCCTCACAAGGTCCGGATAGCATTAACCTAGCTCCGCTCTTGCCTTGGTTGGATGAGCCATCTACATGAAGTATCCAGGGCTCCGTATCCTAGCACGCTATCTCGTGAGGAGGGGGTGCTACACTAGATAGAGTTCCTACTTCTAGCTCTATTTGTTCGAGCGATGGAGAGATGAAGGTATACTTGGCAAGGAAATCTGTCAGGACTTGTGCTTCTATTGCTGCGCATGGTTCGAATTGGATATCATATTCACTGAGCTCGGTTGACCATTTGGTGAGTCTTCCTAAAACCTTGGGCTTTAGGAGGACTTATTTCAGAGGTTGGTCAGTTTGCACCACTATGGTGTGGGCTTGGAAATAAGGCCTTAACTTTCAAGCAGATAACACTAATGCAAAGGCAAGATTCTCTATGTTGGGGTACCTTGTCTCGGCAACGTGGAGAGCCTTGCTATCATAATGTACAAGTCGTTGTACTTTGTCTACCTCCCTCACAATGACCAAGCTTATCACCTTGTCACTTGCAGAGAGGTAGAGTTTGAGCTCGTCTCCTACCTCTGGCCTAGTCAATAGGGATGGCAAGCTGAGTTATTGCTTCAGTTCGTCAAAAGCGAGTTGGCATTCTTCTGTCCACTCAAAGAAGGGAAGGCACTTCCCTACCAATTTAGACATAAACCGGTTTAAGGTTGCTATCCGTCCAGTTAGTCTCTGGGTTTCTTTGACTGACCTAGGTTGTCTCATGTCTAGGATAGCCCGGATTTTCTCGGGGTTGGCTTCTATGTCGTGCTGGCTGACAATGTAACCCAGAAATTTGCTAGAAGTTACACCGAAAGCACACTTGTTCGGATTTAATTTTAGGTTTTGTTTTCATAGAACACTAAACACAAGATTTAAATCAGAAACTAGATCCTTTGAAAAAAGTGTTTTTACAACCATGCCGTCGACAAAGTTCACTAAGCGTTGATAGGTCGCCCCAACATTTTTCAAGCCAAACGGCATGACCTTGTAGTAGTACTGGCCGGTTTTAGTGGTAAAGGCAGTCTTCTCTCGGTCTTCAGGGTTCATTAAAATTTGGTTGTAACCTGAATAGGCATCCATTAAACTGAGTTGCTCATATCCTGAGGTCGCATCCACTAGGTGATCTATGCTGGATAAGGGGAAGCTGTCCATTGGGCAGGCTCGGTTCAGGTCTGTAAAATCTATACACATTCACCATTTTCCGTTTGCTTTCATTACTAGAACTTGATTTGCTACCCAGCTCGGGTATTTGACTTCCTCTATGAAGTCCGCTGCTAATAGCTTTCCCACCTCCTCGTTCACTATGTTCC
Organism: Nelumbo lutea; assembly: GCF_056320005.1. NCBI lineage: Eukaryota > Viridiplantae > Streptophyta > Magnoliopsida > Proteales > Nelumbonaceae > Nelumbo > Nelumbo lutea. Next base: position 116,208,379 of record NC_142684.1, read on the forward strand.
ACCTTTCTGGGGCAAGGTTTTTTTTCCTTTACTGAAATAGTCTGACTGTAGGGTCCACATTGTGCTTATGAGTTTTCAACCTAGGGTCTATAACAGGAACTTCAATAGCTGACCAGGCGAAAATATCTAAATTATTTAACAAGAAACTTACCAATTCGGATCGTATGGGTTCCTTCAGATGATCTCCTATCTAGAGCATTTTTTTAGGCTCAGCTTCGGAGACCTGTATTGCAACCATTTCCTCAATTGGGTGAGATCTTTCATCTGCATTCTCTGGTGGTGGCTCTAGGTTGAAATTGACTACCATCTTGTCATTGGCTTTTAGAGAAGCTACATAACACTTTCGAGATTCTAATTGGTCTCCTCAAAGTATGCCTATCCTCGTGTTTATTGGAAATTTCAGTGAGAGGTGGTATGTTGAGACCACAGCTCGCAATGAATGTAAGATTGGTCGTCGCAAGATTGCATTATATGGCGATGCACCGTGTGGGGTGACGAGCCCACCTCGACAGACAACCTGATTCTGCCAATTGGACAAACCACCTCGCCACTGAATTCCACTAAGGGTACATCGGTGAGTTGTAGCTCACCTTTACTAAGTTCCATAGCCTCTGCTAACAAAACGTCTGTCGAGTTGCTTAAATCTACTAGGATCCTCTTCACCTTGAAGTTGTTGATGAGTAGCTTTACCACTAGGGCATCATCATGGGGGTATTGAACCCCATGCATATCCTCTTCTATAAAATAAATAACTTCCTCCTTTTGGGGATGCTTACATAGATGGCTATCCTCTTGCTTCAGTTCTCGCACTACATTTTTCTCACCTGATGTAGTGCAACCCGCTATTATTGATCCCCTAGTGATTACATTTATGGTCCCTCGGACCTAACTTTCTTGTGTTTTCTGGTTCTACGTAGTTTGTTCCTACTGCCTGGTGTTCTGAGGCGCATCCTTGCTAGCTCCCGCTTTAGGCTATCGTTCATCCTTGATGAAGTGTCTCAGGTAACCACGTTTGATGAGGTCTTCAATCTCATTCTTTAAATTCCAACAATGCTCATTGGCATGTCTAAAATCCTTGTAAAAATGGCAATACTTATTTAGATTCCGGGTACTAGGGTCTCCCCTCATCTTGGGAGGCCACTTCACATAGTCATCGGACTGAATCTGCATTAGGATTTCCTTCCTCCTAGTGTTTAATGGGGTAAACACTCAGGTGTATGTTGGTGGCATTGCTGAATGTTGTCTCACCCAAAATCATTACCCTTAGCTAAGCGGTTGTTGAAGCGTAGCTTTAGGTGTCAAATCGATAGAGAAGCTGATTAAACCAACAAAAGGAGTTATTGCTAACAGTGAATAACCTAGAAAAAATGATTTTTCTAAAAATAAAAAGAAGAGCAAAAATATTTGAATATAAGTAATGATGATTAAAGGATGAAAAGTAGTATTGTGATGAACAAGGCTTTGAAATTCACTTGATCGATTTGCTTAACTAGTCTTGACTTTGATTCAAATTTATTACTCAATTGCAAGTTTCACATCCCAAACAAACAATCGGAAAATATAACTTTGAAGTCAACGACAAAAATAAAAGTATTTGTTCTAGGAGGATCAATTTCCGATGAAGAATAGAGTGATCTATTCTTACAAGCTACCCAAGAATGACAATATATCAGATTGGCAGTATTGCAATCAAGGATCAACCCATAAAATAAACCCACCCAATTAATTATTTTTTAACAAATTGCACATAAAAAGAGCATGACTAATCTTATATGGAATTTGAAGAATATAACTTCTGAATTTATCAAAATAATAAAAGAAATCTCTCAAGAACAAAATAAAACATTGAAATCTCTCAAGGAATCAAAGTGAAAAACAAGTAAAACTCATCGTTCAAGATTCTCCCTAGCCTTGTTGAAGCTTTGGCCATGCTTGGATGCCATTCTCCCCCCTCTTCTCTTCTGTGAAATACTGAGAAAATAATGCAAAAATACCCTCTGGATGTTGTCCCCCTTTTTGGTCAGATTTTTCCTTTTTATTGTGTTGTCAGGCTCCTCAATCTGCTCAGCCCGGATCCGCGTCTTATACCCAATTTTTGACTGGATAGAGATTGATTTTGAGGAAGTTATCAACAGATTAGTTGTAACTCTATCTCTTAGCTGTCTATAGCCTCAAGAATCATTGAATTTTGACATTTGTAAAGAAAGATATGCCCAAAGTACCGGAACCTGTTCAAAGTAAAGCGGGAAACGAATCAGCACTCATACCTGGGTCGTGGAACTTGGGTTTGGGTTTCTTGGACCTATGTTTGGGTTTTCTTCCATTCAAGTATTAATTCTTTCCGCATAAAAAATTGCATAAATAATAAAATTGACATTTATAAAATTATTATGAAAAAAATATCACTTTTAAGCTCTTTATTTTACAAATGTCAATTGTTGAGCACACTTTAGATATACATTTTCATGCTTTTGTCACAACCCCCAACCAGTTTATGGGTAGTCCCTATCAATTTAAACGCAAATAAAAAGACAGCGTAATGATTAGCTTAAATGGAAATCCAATAAAACCACCTAGGCATTTCAAACAAAAAGGTCGGAAGAAGATCACCATTGCTATCAAAATTACTTCAATTATAACTTCCAAAAGTGAATGTGTGTGGACTAAGAAAAACCTTCATACAACAAATCGCAACACATATAGCCTTGAGAATTAATCAAAGTAAAAGCCTCAATTCCATATCCTCACAGGTAAGTTGTTTTAAGGCAAGGGATTTCTCTCATGGAATTGGAAATCAGATAATCACTCAAGGAAAATGCAAATTTATGGACAAACAAACAAACGATCATTGATCAAAAGATAGGAAAGTTAGCTATTTAGAACTCTACCATTCTTACTACAAACCAACTTCAGGATTCCGATCAGTCAAATATGAGAGCAATACAAATAGAAATCGAGCCTAGCGAGAAAGACTGTTCCCCAAGAAAAGAAGTTAGTCTTTTGAATTGACGGAAGACTTTATTGTACTAAGTCTTCTTCTTCAATTCTTTTCTCTTCTTTTTTTTCTTTTTTTTTTTCTCTTTTCTCTTTCTTTTTTTTTCTTTTTGATAATGCAAAGTAGGAAAAGTGTAGAGTTTCTCACATAATTAATATTACACATGTTATTCCAAAGGCCTCACATAACATAACACGAACTAGTTCCCCCTCTCTTTTTTTTTATTTTTTTTCGGAAATTGACTAATATCATCCTTCAGCTTATTATCCAAATATTTCTCAATCCAAGTAATGTCATTCTAAACAACAACTAACCATATCAACAGATTAATGAAAGTTCATAAGTTGTTTCCTCAACTCTTCACTCACTATCAAACAACAATGCTTAGTATTCTGCACAAAAAGTTTTCAGAAGTTATTTTTTAATAATCAATATAGAAAAGTGACTTAAATCAAATAATTTTGAAATCATACCTAAATAGAAGAGTAGGAAATCCAATCTAAGCTTCTCAAGCATGCAATGCAAACTTATTCACACAAAAACTACCAGAATAAAAACAATAAGTAAAATGTTAGTTGTCTCTCTTTCACACAATAAGAATGTATATAAAAAGTGTGCATATTATGTGCATGCAATGCTACCACCCCCAACCTGAACGAGACAGTGTCCTCACTGGCAAAATAAATAAAAGAAATAACAAAGCAAAGGGTAGGGGACACCTGAGTGATGGACTGAGACCGGACCTACAAATTTATCAACTAGAAGGAAACATAAAATAACAAATAAAAGAAAAAAATAAAAGTGATAGTGTAGAAAGAGAGAACCTGATTAAGCATTGTAGACTGGAGCTACAAGAGTGATCTCTTCAGGTTGGTCTACCTTCTCCACATAATGCCTCAATCGTTGTCCATTGACTCAAAAAACTCTCCCATAGGTCGGATCCTCAATCTCAACAGCATCGTTAGGAAAGACTTGCTTCACCACAAACGGACCTGTCCATCTAGATCTTAGCTTTCCTGGGTGGAGATGCAAATGGGAATCATACAGATGCACTTGTTGGTTTAGCTCAAAATTCTTCCTTAGGATTTGTTTATCATGAGCCACTTTTAGTTTAGCCTTGTAGAGCCTAGAATTATCATATGCATCGTTCCTCAGTTCTTCTATCTCTGACAACTATAACTTCCTTTGAATACCTACAACATTTAAATCAAAATCAAGTGCTTTGACAGCCCTATAAGCTTTATACTCAAGCTCTACAGGTAAATTACATGCTTTCCCATAAATGAGTCGGTATGATGACATCCCAATGATAGTTTTGTAAGCAATACGGTATGCCCAAAGTGCATCAGAAAGGTGTAAAGACCAATCCTTGCGGTTCGGGTTGACCGTCTTTTCCAAAATTTGCTTAACCTCCCTATTAGCTAACTCAGCTTGCCCATTGGTTTGTGGATGGTAAGCAATTGACACCTTGTGAATAACACCGCACCTGTGCCTCAAAGCTTCAAAAGAACGATTACAAAAATGTGCCCCTTGATCGCTAATGATCACATGTGGCGTACCATACCTAGATAACACATTTCTTTAAGAATTTAACAACAACTTTGTTATCATTACTATGGCATGGCACAACTTCAACCCATTTAGACACTGAAGGGTTGAGAGATCCATCACATGGACGCCCAAAGATTGCGGAATAAGGGGCGAATTTCAAAAAATTTTCTCTCCCTTCAACTGGGAATCACATTCCCTATCTAGAAAATCATATTTTCAAGGATAAATCTTGAACCTTAAACTGAACCAGATCTGAACCAAAAGGAATGGGAGAGAATGATACCTGATACGGAGAAGCAATATCTCCCAACGAAGGTGTTCACGCCCAAGGAAGGATCCAAAGACTGCTCCCACTGAAGATGGCGCAGTGCAGGATGGAGCAGAATCAACAGTGTTCTTCCCCAAGAACTCTGTCCTTCGCAAGAAACAGCAGGATGGAACGTGAGCACAGCTTCCTTTTCAATCCTTTCTCAAAGAATTGATGTCAAGATCCAATCTTGACTTCTCCCATAGGGCGGCAAGAGCAGGGAGGCGGCAAGAGAGTATTCGCAGGGTGCAGAATTCTCTCTTCTTGATTTCAGCACTAAAAGAGGATCTGATGTGTTTCTTGGTCTCTCTCAAGGCTGCTGCCCCCTCCTTCCTTTTGTTAACTTGAAAAGATCAGCTCCTAATCCCATTAGGAGGTGCTTATCCAAATCATATTTGGATCAGCCTTCTCTTCTAATGATAAGGATAAACCCTTATCTTATCTACAGATTAGATTAGCTTTATCCTAATCTTATTAGGAGGTTTCTAGATCTGAATCACATTCAGATCTGGACTCTCTGAGTGGATAGGATCAAGACCCTATCCTAACTGCTAATCCATATCAGAATTCGCCCCTTTAATTAACTAAATTAATAGCCCACTTCGAAATGGGCTTTAGGCCCATTAAGCTTATGTGCTCACTTAACCTTCCTAACTGCTGCCCAGTTGGGCTTCCTTGTATGGCGTGGGACCCAAGCATTGATCTACACATCAGCCACATGGGTTCGGCCCAGCCTTTGTTACAAGGCCTGGTCGAATACACTGTTAAAGACAGTGCACCCCCTGAAACCCATCAAATGGGCTCTATGGGCCCAACACTTACCCTAAGTGGTCCCTGGGCCAAGCCACCTTGTAACACCCAGGGACTGTGGGCAGATGCAAGATTAGCCCATCAGGTATTATCCTCAATGGTCTTACACTTAACCTCTCAGCCCATAATAATCATACACTGCCCGACAAGAGAGGACCTCTCCCTCGGCTGCAAGGAACAGTGTTGCACTCTCGACTTATATGGATCCCGGGAATTAAAACCTTTTGCAAACATTTTAGAAATCATAATATATATACTTTTATATCTCATATAAAATATATTTTGCAAAACAAATTTCAACGGTTGAAATCGGCTACCGGTAGTCTTGGTTTCCAACAGTGAGAGCGCATCCCCGATCATTACCTTTGTCCGACAAAGGGGCTGATCCTGTCACTATGATCACCCACTCAGATGAATTCTTGGATTGTCCCAACATACCCAGGTTTTGACCCTGCTAAGGATCTCATTGATTGGTACATCAAAGACAGCCCGATCCGACACCTAGTGTAGTATCATAATCGAGTTTAGGGGTCGGGTGTAACTTTCTAGTTTTGCCCATCAATCTCCAAGGTCCAGGGCAATACTAGAAATCTGGTCCAGTTCAAAGATTCAATTAATCCCACACTGTATGTGCCTAGGGTCTCACCCCGGTAGCTGAGACAAGCCACCCCAACCGACTTGGTGGCACCACAGTGTCAACCTTGTCAGGATAGGTCTCCCCAGACCGACCCACTGGCTGTGAACATTCAAAACTAACACGAGTCTCAATAAGTGTCCAGTTTAAGGGTAATACATAGAAACATACCAAGGGAAATGAATCAAATATGTACTTTTAATCATTTACAATAAACTCATAAAGTACATCAATTTTGATTGAAGCTAAGGGCATACAAAACTGTCTAATAGACACATAGTCAACAGCAACAAGAATATAAAGATAACAAAAAGAAGGTGAAAATGGCCCCATGAAATCAATACCCCAATAGTAAAAAATCTCAATAACCAAGATGGGGTTAAGGGGCATCATATGACGATGAGTTAACATACCTAACCCTTGGCACCTATCACAAGAATGACAAAAGGCATTAGTATCCTTAAACAAAGTAGGCCAGTAAAGACCAATCAAAATGATGTTAGACAGTTTTTGTATGCCCTTAGCTTCAATCAAAATGATGTACTTTATGAGACTCATGTTAGTTTAGAATGTTCACAGCCAGTGGGTCGGTCTGGGGAGACCTATCCTGACAAGGATAACACTGTGGTGCCACCAAGTCGGTTGGGGTGGCTTGTCTCAGCTACTGGGGTGAGACCCTAGGCACATATAGTGTGGGATTAATTGGATCTTTGAACTGGACCAGATTTCCAGTATTGCCCTGGACCTTGGAGAATGATTGGCAAAACTGGAAAGTTACACCCGACCCCTACACTCGATTATGATACTGCACTAGGTGTCGGATTGGGCTGTCTTTGATGTACCAATCAGTGAGATCCTTAGCAGGGGTCAAAACCTGGGTATGTTGGGACAGTCTGAGAATTCATCTGAGTGGGTGATCATGGTGACAGGATCAGCCCCTTTGTCAGACAAAGGTAATGATCGGGGATGCACTCTCACTGATGGAAACCAAGACTGCCGGTAGCCGATTTCAATCGTTGAGATTTGTTTTGAAAAATATATTTTATATGAGATATGAAAGTATATATATTATTGGTTTCGAAATGATTTGCAAAAGGTTTTAATTCCCGGGATCCATATATGAGAGAGTGCAACACTGTTCCTTGCAGCCAAGGGAGAGGTCCTCTCTTGTCGGGCAGTGTATGATCATTATGGGCTGAGAGGTTAAGTGTAAGGCCATTGAGGATAATACCTAATGGGCTAATCTTGCATCTGCCCTACCCTTTGTCGGACAAAGGTAATGATCGGGGATGCACTCTCACTGATGGAAACCAAGACTGCCGGTAGCCGATTTTAATCGTTGAGATTTGTTTTGAAAAATATATTTTATATGAGATATGAAAGTATATATATTATTGGTTTCGAAATGATTTGCAAAAGGTTTTAATTCCCGGGATCCATATATGAGAGAGTGCAACACTGTTCCTTGCAGCCAAGGGAGAGGTCCTCTCTTGTCGGGCAGTGTATGATCATTATGGGCTGAGAGGTTAAGTGTAAGGCCATTGAGGATAATACCTAATGGGCTAATCTTGCATCTGCCCACAGTCCCTGGGTGTTACAAGGTGGCTTGGCCCAGGGACCACTTAGAGTAAGTGTTGGGCCCATAGACCCCATCTGATGGGTTTCAGGGGGTGCACTGTCCATAACAGTGTATTCGGCCAGGCCTTGTAACAAAGGCTGGGCTGAACCAATGTGGTTGATGTGTAGATCAATGTTTGGGTCCCATGCCATACAAGGAAGCCCAACTGGGCAGCAGTTTGGAAGGCTTAATGAATACATAACCCTAAATGGGCCTTAAGCCCATTTTGAACTGGGATAATTTGATTAGTCTTTATGGGGCGAATTCTGAGATAAGATCAGCTGATAGGATTGGGCCCACACCCTATCCATTCAGAGAGTCCAAGATCTAAATGAGATTCAGATTTGGAAACTTCCTAATTAGATTAGGAGCTAGCTGATCTAATCTGCAGATAAGATAAGGATTATCCCTTATCTTAAAGGGACTTCTAATCCAGATATGATTTGGGTTAGCAACTCCTAATGGGATTAGGAGCTGATCCCTTTAAGTCTATAAAAGGAAGAGGGGGCGGCAGCCTTTAAACATCCAACAATCACTGGCAACAGTCTTGTCTTCAGAGCTGAGACCACAGAAGAGAGAATTCTGCACCCTGCAAATTCTCTCTAGCCGCCTCCTTCCTACAGCCGCCGCCTACAACAGTTCGATCTCCATTGCTTGGGAGAAATCAAGATTGGATCTTGATTCCAATCTTTTGGAGAAAAGGTTGGTAGGAGTTGTATTCACAAGTCGTCCAGGTGATTCTTGGGAAGTATCAAGTTCTTAGGAAGAACACTGTTGATTCTACTCCACCCTGCACTGCGCCATCTTCAGTGGGAGCAGATTTTGGATCCTACCTTGGGCGTGAACACCTCCATTGAGAGATACTATTTCTCTGTATCAGGTATTATCTCTCCCTACTCCTTTTGGTTCAGATCTGGTTCAGTTTATGGTTCAAGAATGATCATTGAAAATATGATTTTCTAAATAGGGAATTCGATTCCCAGTTGAAGGGAAAGAAAAAATTTTTGAAATTCGCCCCCTTTATTCCGCAATCTTGGGCGTCCATATGATGGATTTCCTATCCCTTCACATGAAATCAATACCACAATAGTCAAAAATCTCAATAACCAAGATGGGCTTAAGGGGCATCATATGACGATGAGTTAACATACCTAACCTTTGGCACCTATCACAAGAATGATAAAAGGCATTAGTATCCTTAAACAAAGTAGGCCAGTAAAGACCACTTTGTAGAACCTTTGCAACAGTCTTCTTCATAGAAAATGGTCACCACAAGCTTAAGAATGACAGAAATTAAGGACACTATTAATCTCACTTTCTAGAATACAACGCCTCATGATTTGGTCTAGGTAATATACTTAAACAAGTAGGGATCATCCCAAAAAAAATTTCTTACCTCCACCAAGAACTTACGCTTATCTTGTGCACTCTAGTTCGATGGAACTTCACTTGAAACTAAGTTGTTAACGATGTGGGTATACCATGGCACTTGGATAACAGTGAACAAATGCTCATCGGGGAAGTCATCTCAAATGGGTGGGTCATCATCAGTAGAATTATTGAACTCCAATCAAGACAAGTGATCACCCACTACATTTTTGGTGCCCTTCTTATCCTTGATCGTTAGATCAAATTCCTGCAAAAGCAAAATCCACCTAATCAAGCGAGCCTCAACATCCTTCTTAGAAAGAAGGTGCTTAAGAGTTGTGTGGTCAGTAAACACAATAATAGGTGAACCAATGAGATAAGCACGGAATTTATCTAAAGCAAAAACAGCAGCTAGTTGCTCCTTTTCAGTTGTAGAATAATTCCTTTGAGCACTATTAAGAATTCTACTAGCATAATAAATAACAAAGGGTTTCCCCACCCTTCGTTGGCCTAAAACAGCTCCCACTGCATAGTTACTAGCATCACACCTAATCTCAAATGGAAGGTTCCAATCCGGTGATTGCATGGTTGGTGCAGTGGTTAGCTTAGTGATGAGAGTTCTAAAAGCTTCTTCACACTTTGGGGTCCAAACGAACTCAGCATCTTTGACTAGGAAGATGCATGATGGTCATGCTATAGCAGAAAAATTCTGTATGAACCTCCTGTAAAAACCAACATGTCCGAGAAAACATCGGACTTCTCTTACCATTTTGGGAGTGGGTAATTTAGAGATCAACTCCATTTTGGCATTGTCAACCTCTATTCCTCTTTCAGACATGATGTGTCCCAAAACTATACCTGAAGACACCATAAAATGACATTTTTCCCAATTAAGCACAAGTCCTTTTTCTTCACATCTAGTCAAAAGCACTTTCAAATTAAGTAAGCATGAGTCAAAAGAATCACCAAAAATAGTCAAATCATCCATAAAGACTTCCATGCATTTTTCAACCATGTCAGAAAACACACTAAGCATGCAACATTGAAAGTAGTTGGAGCATTACATAAACCAAATTGCATCCTAAAGAAAGCACAAGTACCAAAAGGACATGTAAAAGCAGTCTTATCCTAATCTTCTAAAGCTATTGCAATCTGATAATAGCCTGAATAATCCTCAAGAAAGCAATAGAAAGGATGGCCAACCACACGTTCCAAGATTTGGTCAATAAATGGTAATGGAAAATGGTCTTTTCGGGTGGCTGCATTTAATTTCCTATAGTCAATGCACATGCGCCACCCAGTTACTACCCTAGTGGGAACAAGAACTCCTTCCTCATTTTCAACTATTGTGACCCCTGATTTTTTTGGCACAACTTGTGTAGGATTAACCCATTTACCATCAGATTTAGGTTATATGATTCTTGTGTCTAACAGTTTTAAGACCTCATTTTCAACAACTTCTTTCATTATTGGGTTCAATCTTCTTTGGGGGTCTCGACATGGGATAGTTCCTTCTTCTAAATGAATCATATGGGAACATACCAGTGGGCTTATACCTTTAATGTCAACTATGGTTCAACCTAGTGCAGCCTTATGTTCTCTTAACAGATTTATCAATTTCTCATCTTGCTCAATACTAAGTTCAGAAGATATTATAATAGGAAAGGTATCACCTGGTCTCAAAAATGCATGTTTCAATCCTTCAAGTAGTAGGGATAACTCCACTTTGGGTGTCTCCATAAAAGATGGCTTCAGCTGGTCTCTCTCACGTGGCAATTCCTCAAAGCGTGGTTGCCAAAACTTCTTATGCTTATCCTGCATATCATTAGAAATAGGGGAAGCATTAGAAACATCATTAACAGGATAAAACAAAAATTCAAATTTCAATTCAGAATCATAGAGGAGATATTCTAAATATTCAAAATTTTCCCTTTCATCTACTTCCTCTATAATGAGAGAGTCTATCATGTAGGAATGATAGCACTCGTCCTCGTCTTGGGGCTGCTTCCCAACATGAAAAATGTTCACCTCAAGAGTCATATTCCCAAATGAAAGCTTCATCAAACCATTCCTATAATTAATAAGAGTATTGGTTGTAGTAATGAATGGCCTTCCTAAAATAAGTAGAATATTTGACTCACTATCAACTATAGATTGAGTATCTAAAACCAGAAAATTAACAGGATAATATAATTTATCAATCTGAAGCAAAACGTCTTCCATTATCCCTCTTGGTTTTTGAATAGAATGGTCAGCCAATTGTAACACCACGGACATGGGTTTTATCTCTCCAATATCTAACTGCAAGTAAACTGAATAAGGCACTAAATTTACACTTGCTCTTAGGTCCAAGAGAGCTTAAAAAATTTAACAATCCAACTTCCTCATAGAATTCAAATTAGGATCCATGTTTATTAGATCTAATCAAATTGGATTTGGATATACCTTGAATCAAATTCGATCCAATCTATTTGCATTCCTATGGATAAATTAGACATAACGCCAAAAATAATACTTCAATTCAATTTAGATAGACACCATTTAATTGGAAATGTCATAAAGCTCCATCTTCAATTTTGCTTATATATATAAAATTGGTACTACCATGTCAGCAGCCCTTCCTAATTTTCTTTTTTTTTTGAATTTTTTATATTTTAATTCCACATAATTACCCATTAAACCAATAAGGAAATTGCATATGCTTAACTATTTCTAACAAACCATAAAGAAAGAAGGATTTGATTTTCTAATGTTTAGCCAAGTGGCACCACTTTCCCCCACTTCCTCCTAAATTATCTCTAATTCCTATTTTTATCTCCTAAATTATCTCCAACTCCTATTCATCTCTTAATTTATCTCTAATTTAGTAGAGAGATTCTCTCCTAAACTACCTCTAATTCCTATTTATCCTCTCCCCCACTTTTTATCTATATCTATCTAAAGCAAGTTTGAATTAAAAAAAATCAGAACTATTTAAATGTTATAACGAAATTATATACTAAATTTAAAATATTTATAAAAATACAAAAAAAAATTAATAGATTTAATAATATTCATATTATTAATAATTCAATATTTTTACAAAATTCATCATGAAATTATGTGGTGACAATATAAATTATAATTTTACGAATTATTCAATTTAAATGTTATTCAAAAAATAAAAATTTAACATTAAAAAATAAAAATTATTTCAATATTTCAATAACTAAAAATCTTAAATAAAAAACATTAAAAATAGCTAAATAATATAACAAAATATTTAATATTACATAATAACACAAATAAATAAAATTCAAATAATGAAAATTTTTAAACATTTTACATATTATTTAAATATTTCAATAAAAAATATTTAACATGACAAAATTTTAAATAATTAAGATAACGAAATTATGCAATAAATTTAAAAAAAAAACTTAAAACTAGAAAAATTAATTATAATAGACTTCATAATATTCATATTAATAATAATTTAATATTTTATAAAATTAATAACGAATTATGTAATAGTAGTACAATTATAATTTTATGGATTATTAAATTCAATAAATAATTAATATTTTAAGAATTTAAATAACAATATTATTTCAACAACTAAATAATATTGTAAATAACTAATTTCACATATATCAATTAATAATTATAAAAAATAACTATCAACAAAATTATATTATCTTAGTAATAATTTTACAATAATAGTGTATATTCATTATATATTTATAAATACTATATTTAATATTTATTTTATTTTCAGTAATTATTTATTGTTTTTTATATATATGCTTTCAATAATTATTTATAAATGTATTTTTATTTTTTTTATTTAATAGAAGATTATCAATAATTATTGTAGATTAAACAACTATTATTTAACTTTTGAAATTTAATTTTTCGTATTTATTGTATTTTTGTTATAAATTTATTTTTAGTAATTATGTATCTTTTATAATTTATAGGTTAATACTTATTCGAGATTAAACTATTATTTAAGATTACACTATTTATTGACTAAGTTAATATATTTTTCAGTATTTATTATATTTTTGTAATTGTTGTATTTTTATTTTATATCTATTATATTTTCATTTTAAACTTATTTTCAATGATTGTGGACATTCTCTATAAATTTTCAATAATTTTTGGAGATTAAACTATTGTTATTTATTGGAGATTAGACTATAAATTTAGTCCAAATTAGGAGTGTTCAATGACTGCTTCACTTCAGTTGTAAGCTATTTCGCCAACCAAATCAATTTGATCAAGTCAGTAGTTTGTCACTCGAAAATGATTGACCATTAGCGAAATCCCACCAAGTCAGGTTGTATCGATTTGGGTCTATTGTTTAACTTTCTCTTAACAAAGCACGGGTCCCGTCACCATGCCTCTCCTTGCTCCATTATCCCCATCCTTCATTCTCTTTGACTTTCTCTCCTCTCCCCTTCCCACCACTCCCATTAAGCCATGTCACCTAACTACCTAAAAATATTTCTATAATCTCTCTCCTAAGGTGTCTCATTTAAACCAATAACAAAGTATCATGTTGCCCCACTCCCTAATCAATTCCTAAAATGCATCCCCCCAATTTAGAAACCAATTAGCCCCCCACAACATCCCACAACGCATTCCCCCAATCGAGAGATGTTCCCAATACACAGAGGGGATGTTCTGTGGGACGTTGTGGGGGGCAATCTCGTGGGGAGCTGATTTGAACTCCCCAATCTATATCCACTCTCCCCCATTTAAAATATTCATATTAATATTTAATCCCACCCATTTTCAATGAGTATTAAATAGTGTTATTACCAAAAGTTAATAAATACGGTTACTAAGTTACCAAAAATTAAATATTCTTATTAGTATGGTTAGTAAATTACCAAAAATTAATAAATATTGTTATTAATTAACTCATTAACAACATTTTATAGAAATTGAAAACTCTTTAACTAATTTCTATAAAATTGAGAATTACATTTAACAATTATCAAAAAGTATAAAATTTTAGTTATTATTATTAATATAATTAATAACCAAATACAAATGGGGGAACAAAATATTATAATGTTAGAAAATGAAATTATTAATTAATTTATATTGAAAAATAAAATACAAATTAGTGCAATTTTGTTTGTAAACTACCAAATAAAAAAATATATTTAATAACAATTTAAAAAAATCAATAAATCCCATAGTTACACAAATGTAATAAAATTTTCAAAAATTTTCATAAAACTACATTTTCGTAAAATAACATTTTTGAAATTAAAAGATATAAAGTATTTGAAAGTTTATTTAAATGCATTAAATAATTGTTGAAAATTATTAGAATATTTTGGAAAATTTAGGAAAATTTATTACATCTGATAGATTTTGGAAAACCATTGAAAAAGTATGTAATTTTCATTGAAAATTATTAAAGATAAATGACTATTGGAAATGGAAAACTATAATTTGAACAAATAATTACACAAATTATTAAGATAAATTAGTATACTATTGGAAAAAGGAAATTATTGGTTTGTTTATATTAGAAATTATAAGATAAATTAGTATAATTTTGTAAGTAAACCATTTAAAAATAAAATAAATTATTTAATAAAAATTTAAATAAATTTGAATAAATTTTCAAAATTACACAAGTACAATATATTTTCCAAAATTTTCATAAAATTGCATTTTTGAATATTGAAGACAATTTTTAGTGTACTTTTAGAAATTTACCATGTGGTTGATACTCAATATATCCTTTTGATCATTTTTATCATCAAATTGAATATTTGGTTGACGGGGACAGTGTTTTCAAAACTAGATCAAACTAGATGGTTACACCGGAAAAATTGAGAACTAGACAGAGTTTCACCTCAAAACCGTTTTTTGTCCAAAAATTGTTTATTTGGTTAGCGAACCGTTGACCTGGGCGGTCAAACCGTTAACATGGACAATAGTTTTTGGCCTTCTTTTTGTTTTTCTAATTTTTTTTTTGTCGAAGCGGGTCATCCATTCGGACTGAACAATCAGACCATTCGACCCCAGAATAGTTCCCTATCTGGTTCAATTTTAAAAACCTTAGACGATGAGTGGGTGCCTTGCCTTGAGTTTGGCTTGGTGCATGGCATGGCTTGGCCCAAGGCCCGGCCCATTGACCAGCCCAACCCACGGCATAGTACGGGCCCATGCAGGCTCGAACTGTGGGCCGTGCTGAACCGACCCCCCAAATTATCCTAGAGGAGGGAGGCACGGCCCGAGATGCCTCATGGGCCAACACAGCAAAACTCGCACTTTGTGCAGGCCACATATGGGTCGTATCGTGCTGACCCAACACGACCCAATTTACACCTCTACTTGAACCCGTCCAATATCGAAGACGGGGCAGGGAAATTCAAGGATTCTCCATCCTTGATGAGGAATGGGATGCCTTGCCCCTGAACTCGCCTGACATTGAGGAGTGGTTACCTTGCCCTAAACCCGCGTGACACTGGGGACAGGGCGGGGATGGGGTAGAGTGTTGACTATGGGGCAAGGAAAGGGATGGGGTGCCTTGCTCTAAACCCACCTTGTTGTCATTCCTATATAATTATTAATTATTAGTAGAATTAATAAAAATATTAGATTTTATAATTATTTTTATTTATTTAAAATTAATCAAACTTTCATTTAAAAATAATAAAAAGAATAAAAATTATTAAAATCACTATAATTTATTAATAAAACAAAATTTATTAAAAAATATTTGTTCTTATTCAATTAACAATAATTATTTTTTATAAATCAACATTAAATAAAAAATAAAATTATTAAATCTTTCAAATTTTCCCTTAAAGTCCCTACTAGTAAATAAAATAAAGTTCGCATACAGGTGCGTTTGTTTATTCATTTTCCTCATTTTTGCTTAATCCAAATTTCCAATAGTAGATTCTTAGTCTAATGCCTTGAACGAAAATCGTTGTATTATAGTGTTGAGTATTCCCGCCTGTCACGCGGGCGACCCGAGTTCGATCACCGGCAACGGCGTTCTCCTTTAACTTTATTTGCTTCACACGAACAAAGTGCCAACACACTCTCTCTCTCTCTTCCGTGGAAATGGCGCATTTCCATTTTTTTAGCAAAGCCACACACTCTCTCTCTCTTCCATTTAGGTTTCACCCGAAGTACCATAAAATCCATTCCCGGTGATAAAAATTGCCCATTACCCATTACTGATTGTCCATACGAAATCAGATCCGATGCGAATCCGAATTCGATTTGATTAGAAACAGATTCGTGCCACAAATTCGTAAGCTGATCCTAAGTAATCGTTGTTGTTCATTGGGTTCCGGAGGAACTACTTCGTTAGGATTGGGGAATTTCTGCTATTCTTCCTGAATAGCCTGGATTCTCCAGATATCACGCTTGAGCTTAACAAATCGAATTGAATCGAAAAAGCTGATCCGTTAGGTCAAATTCGAATATAGACTGATCCGATCCAATCTGTTTATTATGAAATATTATATATTATATATTTTAATATATTATTATATTATTATATTATATAAATTATATTATTTATATTAAATCATCAGGTTTTTTATTATAATTCTAATCAAATCAGATATTCCATAATATATTTGAATTTAAATTCGAATCATGTTATTGAAAATCAGACGGATTCTTATTGGATTTGGATCAGTGAAATTTTCTTAACGGATTGGACCAGATATATCCTTACGGAATCTGAGCCAGTCCTTTTGCAGCCCTATTACCTACAAATTGTTTTCATATCTCTACCCACAATTAATTATATCTATGCATTAAGAGTATTTCCCTTATTATTCATGGATGTTATCAATACGCAATTTTTCGAAGTGTGTTTTTGCATAGCAGAGCCTAACTTATGCACTTGAACTATTATGGCAAATCTAAAACCTAAGCTTGTTCCTCAACCAGGTTCCTTAATGAGCAATAGAATAGAAAAAAGCAAACAACCATCCATTTTCCTGTCAATCGAATGCGAGGAGAGAAAATTTTGACCTACGAGTTCGCGTAGACCTTAAGTTCTCTGCACGCCTTCAAGTAGAAATTGGACCTACAAGGTAAGGAGGATCGTGCTAACAATTGGGTCATCCGGGCTTGGATTTTGAGGCCTAGCTTACGAGCTTGAATTGTTTTGTCAAATCTAAAACCCAACTTTCTCCTCTACTAAATTCCTTAATCAACAATAGAACAAAAACGAGTAAACAACCATCCATTTTCCTATACAATCAAATGCGAGGGGAGAGAAATTGGACCTACAAGATAGGAAGGAGGTTCATGCGCCTTCGATCATTGTAGCAATCGGGTCATGTTGAGCTTGGCTTTTGAGGCCCATACGTTGGCACAACATGAAAAGTGGGTCATGTTGGCACAACACGAACTAACCCGCTAAAATATACTTGTTGGGGACCCTCAAAACAATTATTTTTTGCTTTTTTGTAGGATTTTTATATAAATACCCCAACAATAATAAACAGCTAATTAAGGGAGTATTTGTGTATTTTCACATTGGTAGGGAGAAAAAATGACAATAATGCCCTTCCAACAACTAGGGGTGAACATTCAGTTTATTTAATTCAGTTTTTAACCAAAACCAAACCAAATTATAGAAAAACCAAAATTTTCGGTTTGGTTTTCAGTTATTTCAGTTAAAACTGAATTTTGGGGACCCTCAAACAACTATTTTTTGCTTTTTTGTAGGATTTTTACATAAATACCCCTGGGCCTAGTGTGGGCCTGGGCCCAGATCAGGGGTAATTTTATCATAAAAATATTTAATAAACTTGATTGGCCATTCAGGAGTAGTTTGGTTATGTAATGAACAACTCTTATTAGTTCTTAATGGTCATTAATGAAAATCTTGAGAAAGGGTGAATTTTGAAAATAGAATTCAATGAGAAAGGGGATATATGGAGGTTTTGAAAAGTCATGGTAAATTTTAGATAGAACTAGCTAAGAAACCCATGTGATGAACAGGTGAAAATAAATGAAAAAATCAATAATTAAAAATATAATTAAATTCACTAATGCAAATCAAGTATATAAAAATCTAATTTGGGATGAAAATATGGTGTTGACCTCAACTTGGAAAGGATTTGGATTTAGGTCTTTAGTAGCTACAATTTAATCCAAACCCATACTGGCATTTGGCATCCTATACCTTGTCAATTGTCTCATTGTTGATGATCATATCCCACTACAACCAGGGTAGGAGTTAAGGGGATGGGGGATGGGCTACCCCATTTTTTAGCCCCATAAAACATAAGAAATAAAAGAAACAAAATGAAAAAGGAATGAAAACTTTTAATCAATGGTGTTGGTATCAAGATGGAGGCACTGTAGTATAATAATATTTTGACTTTTTTGGTGAATATAATATTTTCACATTATTTGATTGGGGCATTATGGAATTTTAACCTTATGAAAACTTTCTCCCCATCTATATTTAAGTTGAAAATATTAGAGAGCCAAAAACATTTCTTTATTCTATTTAACCATTTTTAACATGGACTATTGTTATGAGATTTTACTTTCTCAGTAGTCGACTTATAAACACGTAATAAATTTATATATCAACTTGAAAAAAATTCAATCTTAATAATTAATACAATGTCTAGGCTATTGAAGTGTAGTAGTTATGGTCTTCGGAATATCTTTTGTCCTCTTTCTCAAAACCCTCATCGCCCATTCCTCTCCCTCTAAAGATTAGTTATGATCTTCACTTTCAAATTCACTTCTCTATTTATCTCTTTCCCTCACTCAAACGAAAATGCCTTTGATTATTCTATCTTCAAGACCAACACGTTAATGGTGAATGTTCTTAACAAATTATAACTTGGACCTTTTGGGTTTAGGTGATGAGATGGGGTATGTTTTTCCAATTTATACCACTAGTTAGGCATAGTATTCATCTTCTAGGATACCACTAGATTAATAAAATGATTTGATTTTTTTTGAACAATGGATCATAAAACAAATCAAAACTTTTATTCCTTTTGGTAACTAAACAACAGAATTTAACCTTGCTTCTTACTCAAAAACCATCCATTCACACTGCTCACTTTGTCTTCTTAGTTGTTGGTTATCTTCTTCCTCTTCACCGACAATTTTGCTACTGTAGTAAAGAGAGGGAGAAGGCTAGGTCCTGTTTTTAAGATTTTCAAATGAAAAATTATTTTATTTTCTTTCAAAAGCATATGAAAGTTTCTTCCAGCCGTAAGCAGTTTCTTGCTTTTATTTTCTATATTTCACTTTTGATCAAAATTAAGCATTCATATAATTTTAATTATGATTCATTGTTTGGAGAAGATATATTTCTTATGGTCCATTGAATGTGAATCCCCTTTATAGACAACCATAACATGGCTATAATAAATAATTGAATCCTTTTATTGAGTCTACTACTATCTTTCACCCATAGCTAAAAAAAGTATCCAAACAAACCCTAAATTAATATTAAGCCCATAGTAGGATTCTTATTATCTACCTAAAATTAATATTAATTCAACAAGAGGTGTCTTTTGTATTCTTTTCAAGTTTTGGTGTTTAGATGATTTCACATGCACTACATTAATCCTAAGTAAGGTTCATGAATTTTTAATTTTTATTCTAAATATTAGGGTGAATATATAGAATAATTGATTGATATATGAAAACATAAATAATGATAAATTATTGGTTATGGGATCTCCAACCACCATTTAGCGGTCCTTAAGTGTCATTTGTGTAATTGATGAGAATTTTTGGATGGTTGCAATTAGGGGTGATCATTTCAGCCCGACTTGGCTCGGCTCGGAAATTCTGGGCTTGGGCCTAGATTTTGTGTTCAGGCCTAGCCCGGGCTTGGGCCCACATTAGGCCCGCAAATTTTAGGACCGAGCTTGGGCTTAATACTTCAAGCCCGGCCCGGGCCCGGTCCGCATATATTTAAACTTACACATTTTGTGTATAATGTATGTATATGTATACAAGTTATTTTACATTATATTATATATTTTATGTATAATATTATCACATGATATGTATAATTTATATTATATGTAATATTTTATATTATATAATATATAAAATAAAAGTTTAATGCATGTTATGTCATTTAGTATAAAATATTATAAGTATGTAATGTTTTATATATGAAAGACATTGGCCTAGAATCAGGCCCAGTCAGGCCCGGGCCTGTTGGGCTAGGGCTTATGTTACAAGCCCAGAACCTCGGGCCAGGCTGGGCCCAAGGCCTAAGCTATAACCCTTATCATAAGTGCAAAGCTTGGCCCGGTCCATGATCACTCCTAGTTGCAATGAGTTAAAAGAAAATAGTAGGTAACAACATGATCACACCGGAGACGTGGTCATTTATGATAGATCAAATACTTGAGCGATCAAAAAAATAACATTGAAAAACAAAAATTGTTAAGGGAAAGGGGATGGGCTACCCCCTGTTCTGTAGCCCCATGAAGTGAAAAAAAAAAGAAAAAGATGGAAAGTAAAATCAAGATACAACCATATTAACAATTTGCATTCTCAAAATTTTGTCGTTGGAAAAACTTTGATAAACGGTGTATACATTCTCTTGGAAAAACAAAAATTATAGAAGATAAAAAGAAAAAGTAAAATCAAGCTTTTTGACTAAACAATTGTTACAATCATCACTTTTATAAATGGTACATTTATGGAAATTTGGAGTTAAACATTTATGGGTGGGGAAATTTTCTCGCCTAGAATGCACAGCATGGTGCGACGACATCACATAAACGGTGGCAGAAAAAATGTCAATTGCTTTTTTTTTATTTTTTAATTTAAGAAAATACAAATCTTTTGGAAAAGCATGCTTTCTTTTTCCTCAAATCTTTTCCATTTTCTATGCTCACGGCTCATCTCCAACTCCCTCTCCACCTCCAAGTTGTGTCAGATAGAGAAATAAAACCACCAGATAACCAACATGAGACTGTGGCCATGAAGTCAAAGACCCCGGCCATCTAGCGTCAAGCCCAAGACCGAGGCCATAGAGTCGAAGATCAAGAGCAAGTACAGAAGCATAGCCTATGGTCCCTACCAACCAACAGAACATGCTCGACAAAATGATCAAACTTCCATTAATAAAAAGGTTGATACAATGATTATAAGATTCGCATAGTGTACAATAAAAGAAAAAAAAAAAGAGAACATTAATCTAGGTCAGTCATGTTATCCACAGGGACCACCTCCTTGGGAGTTGTTGCGTTGTCGTTTAAGGTGGGCTACTTAGTTGACGGCTCCTCAGCATGGAAAGGAATGTACTACCCCATTGTCATGGCGATTGCAAGGTGCTCGCACATCACTCTCCTTTGACAGTGAGCCAAACCAGAATGCCAGGAATCCATGGCAAAGTCATCAAGGGTGATCTGGTATTCCTCATACTCCTTTTACCTCACCACCGCTTCTTCCTCAGCACAAAGTAGCTTTTCCTCCGTCTCATCGGCCGCCTTTCATGCCTTGTCGCGAACCCCCTTGAGCTCATGAGCACGGCTCTTCAGACACTGCAACTCTTCATCCTTGGCTGCCATCGCTTACCTCAGCTCATCCATCTCTGCCTGTAGATGGGAGAACTCGCCCTCCTGAGCCTCGGCCATCTAACATATGGTGTGCATCCGGTCAACCAATGTCGTCACCGCATAGACAACCTACAAAAGAAACATGTAAGTCAATGAGCACGGAAATCACACCGAAGATCAGAAAGGCAGTGCAAAGAGTCTTACCGTGATGGATTCCCTAATGGCTGCACTCTCCAATACCCCACTCGTGCAATCACTGGTCTCCCTACAAATGCCAGGCAGCAGAATGCCCCTAGCCAACTGCTCAAGCATGCCCTTAGTTTCTAGAGTGTCCTCAGGTCGGACACTCGAGTTTGGCCTATATACCTCGAACGCAGGCTCCACTAGACTCGACGGAACCTCAAGACTTGCCTGTGGCGTGGACCATGGTCTAGCATGCGATGGAGACCCATCAGAGCCGATATCCACCATGTCTCCCTCAATAGGCCTCGGCCTCTTATGCTGCCAAGGAGTCACAACATTGGAGCGGCGCTTCTATTGAGCCACCCCAGCCTAGGCCGCCGCCCTCCTCTGCACGATAGCCTGCATGTGTCTTATTCTCTCCTCCTCATCAACGACCACCATATTTGCTAAACAGAATGAGTCAATCAAAGCCAAAGAAATGAAACAAGAAGAAAGACACAAAAGCAAGGGCAGACAGTTGGGGCCTCTATCCGCCTAATGACCGCTAACTCCTCCCTAGACAGCTCGACCTCTACCGGTGCCTTCACCTTGGTCCTCAGGATTGACAACTCGGCGAGGAATGGCCAGCCCCCCGAGCAACACACGAAGAAGAACCCCTCCTTCCATTGTTTCACTAAGGAGGGGCTCCAGTGAGCACCTTATTGTGTTACCGAGCTGAGATGTAATAATAGCCCTGCTTGTGCTTCTTCAAGTATAGAAAGTATGTGAACATTGGCAGGGTGATATCCACATTGTGAACCAAGCAATAAAAAAGGAGGCTATCCAAGTATCTAAAGGAATTAGACATCAGCTGGATTGGCTGGACGCGGTACCACCTCAACATCGTTGCGATTCCCTTACTCAATGCAAATCTCAACCCGACTATCAAACTGTGCTCATAGATGCAAAGTTCCCCCAGCCAAGCTGAGGTAGACCTCTCACTGATGCTGGGACACCTCAATTCGTACTCCTTAGGAATGCAGTAAAGGGCCCTAATTCAGGCCAGGTCTTCGGGTGTCAACCCACAAGGCAAAGACGCAAAGTGGCTATCAAACTGCGTAGGAGCGTCAAGCCCCACTTCTAACATAATGTCCACTTCGGCCTCATCATTTTCCCCGACCTCAGCCTCCTGAAGGGCCATGGCCTCCTCCACCACAACACCCTCACTCTCAGGCCCATCAACCTCAACCCTATGGGCACCAGTTTCGCAATCTACGAGCATGGTGGCCTCGGGGTGAGACCTTGTCTCGGACTCACTACCCAATATGTAAGAGCTAGACAAAGAGGAAGAACAAGAAGATGAGAAGGAAGATGAAGACATCTTACCGATTAGTTACACCGTAGGACACCTAAAGCACTAGTCGAGGACTAACTCTTGCTGAGCTCCTATGATCACCCACTCAAAATGACAAAGTAAAATGGCTCGCCACCTCCCCTTTTATAGGGAGGACTAACGATCCAGATATGCTCAAATCAACGACGCCAATTCGATGCCACACTTCGCATACACGTGACCTCAGGAAGACAAAATGACACATCTGTCGACCCATAATGGAAATGGCACAAGCATTGAACAAGCTGGTTCGCCCCATGAACCGGTCTTACCCTGAGTCAATCAACTCGAAGAAACTAGAGTTCCTCAACCAAGGACCTTAGAACTCTTCCACGCCCAGTCATAGTTGAGCACTACACTCCTCGACTTCGGAATAGGGGGAGTGGTGTTTAGGTGATGGTTGAGCTAGCCAAGGATGCCATGTAACCATTCCCCTCTTAGGCCCGTCAACGCCACGCGTTACGGAAGAGCACAACTAATAAGGAGTGTCCCACACAGACAATGAAGCAAACTCCACCGGGGAAAAGGAAACCTCCCGAAGACCTCGACGGACACCCTCATCTCAATAATCCCAAGAGCCTTATCCATCTGGAACACGAACACCCAACTATAAATAGGTATTCCCCACTCGAGGTAAGGGACTTGGAACTTCACTCTTTGAATACCTCTTTGCACTACCTCTTCAGCCCGGACCAACACTATTTCAACCTGCTAGGCTCAGCCACATCCTTCTCGATCCTATTAACTTAAGCGTCAAAATACCTACCCATAGAATAACTCTTTGGGCCTCTGACCTTTCTCTGGTTGCAGATCTCTATGTACAATTTCGTTCTTCTACCTAGACCTCATCTAATCTAATTGACAAGATTATGACTATGTCCTCCGCTCAGAAAACAACAAGAAAAAAAAGGTGCACTCCTTCTGTTTTATGGTTTTGTTTTTCCACCCATACAAGAGAAGGTACACTCTAGCGAATTATGGTTTTATTTCTCCACCAACGAGACCGGGGGGAGGAAAGGGAGATGAGCATAAAATTTTAAGCAAAAAAATTAGAAAAATGCAACCGACGTTTTATGGCCGAGTTGGGATCTGCTCCTCACGAAGGGCGCCTCACAACGACCTAGTACGGAAGATGTTGTCAATGCACGGTGAAATGTGCCTGTGACTCTGTGAGATCAGTGTGAGGCGCCATATATAAGGAGCATATCGAGTCTCAACCTGATGTCGTGGCATCACGCTTCCTGCCCAGAGTGGGAAGTTTTCCAGACCAAAATTACGGTTCCGAGAGACAGATCGACAGAGGGCTATTCAGGTAATTTACTACGCTTCTTATTCCATCTTCCTTCGCTTCACTTGCTTTATATTCACGTTCTGCAATATCTTTGGCGATCCCTAAAAAAACATTGCTCAACGGGCTTTAGGTGGTTTTTCTTGATTTATTCCTCTTCTGCTATTTATCGAAGTTGGTTGCAATTCGAGTTCGAGGTAAGTTCTTCCTCCGTTTCCCCTCAACTCTGGTTGCGTTATTTTTTTCAGATGTTGATTATTGTCCGACCCTGAAAACTTAAATTTTCTTCCACTGATGTGACCTCCGTTTTCTTGCTTTTTCCATATAATAAATTAATAATTGCGTGCAAATGAGTTTTGGATGGTTAGGGGGGTAGCTGGTGAATACTTTAATGATGAAAACGAACTGCAAAAGCTTCTGGCGATTAGAAATTCATCGTTTCTTTCTAATATTCTGAACTATATTTCTGGTTTGTGTCTCCACAAGGCAGTAGGTTTCCCAAATTGGTGAAGAAGAACTCAGATAGATAAACTGCGTTAAGATTTGAAGAAAGAAAGTTAGAGAGATGTGTTCACCCAGCAAACGAAGAGACACGGACGTCATGAAGCTGTAAGTCTAACATAAAACTTTTTTTCTTCTCTCCCTTCTGGATACTGGAATCTATAGACAATTGTAGGGTGTTGAGGATTGTGTTGATAACAGGGTGATGACAGATCATAAAGTGGAGACGGTTAACGACTCCGTGAGCGAGTTCATTGTTGAATTCAACGGTCCCCCTAACAGTAAGTTGGAAAAACGCTTCACCTTCGGCTTTCCGCCTTTCCCTTTTCTGCTACTATGAGTTTATATGAGTTTATAGAGGAGAGTTAGGAATAAAAAAGGACTTTATAGAGGAGGAAAAATAAAAACTCTCACGCTGCATTTGAGGGTGAATAATATGGCTACGTCTTAAGATACATGAGATTTTCCACATGTATCTTAAGATATGTATGTGGTGTTATGGACGCACGCAATCATAGGCAGTAGCACTTGGGAGACGCACGCACCATCACTAGAGAGGGGCCCACATGACAGTTCAGCAGGGTGGACTCATACTTATATTGCCACAACAGCTTTGTTCATCAATTCGTTAAGATGCATTATCCCTCATCCTTTATCCTTATCTTATCTTATCTTCTAGTTATGTTTACCACTAGAAATAGGAGTTGTGTTATCATTAGAAGTAGGAGTTGAGTTTGATATGGATTACCCTAGCCTAGTCGAATCCAATAAGGAATCCCCTTTTATAATCTCCTATTTAAGGAGTTATGAGTTGAAATAAAGGCATTCAGTTTTTTGACCAAGAAATGTGTAAGGAGAGTTCGGGTGATCTTTTGGACAAATCACCCACTTGGTTGCCACAATAGAGTTTGTACGCAAGGGGAAGGGCAAGGGAAAGCAAGAGTCTCTCCCAATGGACCGACCCGTGATGAGATCCTACGCCCGAGCCCATAACATTCTAGTATCTAAGCCTACCGTCATGGGGAGATTCCTTATTGGATTCAACTAGGCTAGGGTATTCCATATCAAACCCAACTCCTACTTCTAAATAAATTACCTACTTCTAATGGTAACACAACTCCTATTTCTAGTGGCAAACAGAACTCTTACTAAGAAGATAAGATAAAATAAGGACAAGGGATGAGGGATAATGCAGCCGGCGGCAAGTTGGTGAGCAGAGCTGTTGTGGCAAGATAAGTGTGGGCCCACCCTGTTGGGTTGTCGTGTGGGCCCCTCTCTAGTGCTACTACTGGATGGTGCGTGCGTCTCCTAAGTGTTGCTGCCTATGATTGCGTGCATCCATAACATGTAGAGTGTGTGAATATGTGATTTTGGGAAGATGTTTTCAATGCAGGGCTGAAAAGGACTGGAGAATACAGTAAACACAATTTTGTGAGAACCAAATCCGATTTCCAATGAAAGTCCATGGCTAGATCATTCCTTACCTTTTAGAGAGGAAGGAAACTCCGAACATTCATGCAACTCTTGTTTATGTCCCATTGTAGACATGTCCAAAAAAACAAAAATTAAATTGAACTTATGAAATTGAAGCGAAAATTCTGATTAATTTGATTCAATAATTTTGAAAATTTGAAAGTATTGATTTGGTTTTGATTAATAAATATAAAAAATCGGCAATTAACCAATTTATATATTATAAATGAATGCATATACATTATATATAATATGTATTATTTATAATATAATGCATTATATATTTTTAGTATTTTTATTATATATTTATATATTTATTTACAATAAATTTCTTAAACTATCTTATGGTTTAATTAATTGATTAACTATATTTTTACTGTTTACGTACCCTAAGTTTTTTAATAATTAAGTGATTACTCCTTCAGCCGTCACAATCCTCTCACATATCACACCATGTGACTTATATTTTAACAAAAATGATGCTTGATACCCTTTCCGTTACTGGAGTTTTTCTTCTTCCTGAGTATGACTACGGAGATAAAAGAGTAAAATAAGTAGTAAGGGTGACGTCTGAACTGGAGTTTTAATGGATTTTTCAAGGGCTTGTGGGATGGAAAGTTCCGTTTAAGCTCAGAAGTCAAAAGATAAAACACAAGAAATTTCTTCGTCATATAAGAGACTACTGATAGCTCTCCCCTAAGCTCCTAAAGTAATTTGCTCCAACCAAATTTAGCGGAATCTCAACTGGGAAGAAATCAGAGAAAAATCTTTTTCTTTGATCTCTGAGAGTCTTCATTCTGTGCGGTCATGTCTACAGAGGTGGTACTGCTTTAGCTGAAGAAAATAATATCAGGGGAATACTCACTCGTGGAAGTCAATATATTTAGTACAATGTCTAGGGGAATCTTTTCGAAGTCCTTACTAAGTATGTTCTGCCGATACGGCCTGTCAAAAGAGGTGCTTATGGCATTGTCTGGTATGTTATCTCTGTTCTTGTTTCATCTGTTATGCCCCTGATTGCAAAGGCTTATCTCTCTCTCCGTTTTGGCGCAACTCTCTCAGTCTCTTTCCCTCTCTCATTCTCAGAGGCTTCTTGCATTGGCTTTATGATTCAGCTCGGTTCTGCCAAGAATCATCTATGTTTTAGCTGGGTTACTAGAAAATTCTCATTTCTCTCTTTCCAAAACCTGAGTTTCAGTCGAGTGCATAAAATATCATCTTAGCAAATTGCAAAGGCTTATCTCTCCCTCCGTTTTGGCGCAACTCTTTCATTCTCTTTCCCTCTCTCAATCTCAGACGCTTCTTCCATTGGCTTTATGATTCGGCTCAGTTATGTCAAGTCTATGGTTCAGCTGGGTTACTAGAAAATTCTCATTTCTCTCTTTCCAAAATCTGAGTTTCAGTCGAGTACATAAAATATCATCTTAGCAAAAGATCTACAAGGGATCCAAAGGTCTTTGGGAAATCAGAACTTTTTTCTACACTTGGAGCTTAAAAGCAAAATAATTTCGATACATCTCTTCCATGTATCATTTATTCCTTGCCTCTTATTCCTAATCTTCTCATTACTCCAGCTCCAAACCCAAGAAAAACACATAAGCCATGAACCTAAACCTCCCTAATTTTTCTCATCGCTGTCTCAGGTAATTTATGATCATTATCAATTTCATCTGACTAAAAAAATAAGGGTAGAATAACCCAAAAATAAAATTAGAAAATAAAAAATGAACACAGATTGCAAACCCCAAAATTCGATGTTTATTCATTTGGGATTCTCTTGCTGGAGCTTCTCAGCGGCAAACCCCTATCTCAGCATCCCTTCCTCATGCCCAACGATCTTCTTAATTGGGTCAAATCCTTGTGCCCAACTGTCAAACGCAACTTCTGGTCGTTGTGCGGCGAGTGCAGAATAAATTATATTTTTTTAAATTTTAACAATTGAATTTTACTTTAAACTTTTGAAAAATAATAGAAGATAAATTTAACATTTCATTTTTTTTTTCATTAGTACTTAATAACGATATCATTTGTCAAAAAAACTTAAGGATACTTTAAACAACATGTAAACAATAAGAATAAAGTTAGGCGATTAATTAAACTATAAAGATAATTTAAGAAATTTGTCTATTTATTTATAATATATATTATAAATATAGAAAAAACCGAAAATAATAAAATTTATCAAAAACCAGACTGATGAATCCGTTAATCAATTGGTTTTGATTCAAGGTTTTTAAAAAACAAATGATACCAATTTCATTTAAAAAGTAGGTTCACAGTTCGATTAATCTAACTGTGAGCACCCTTAATCCTATTCCAACTTATTGCTTGTGACATGGGTGCAACTTGTTCTGTGTAAAGCACGTGTACAGGTACATACATATAAATGGGTAAAAATTTTAAAAGTATTTTCTTTTTTATTAATTTAACTCGATCATCAGTTTTGCAAATTAAAATGTTTTAATAAGTATCTTTTAGAAGTAATATTTTGCTTTAAACTTTTATGGATTCCACGTGAAGTCAACGCAAGCATCGGCATTGTATATGGTAGGATTTGAGTTTCATTGGAACGGAATCTTCTCTTTATCATTGCAACCTTTTTTTATTACCTGAAATGGTAATGTGCTTACCTGTTATTTCCTCTGCAACCACGTGGAGTCCACATTCCCCGCAACCATGTGGTTCACCAATCACCTAGTAGCCATACCCTAACAACACATTCACAAGGAGGAAAGATACAAAGGCAACAATAAAACAGCAAACGAGAGAAAACAAACTTAGGTGAAACCGCGGGCGGTACGCGCAAAGCGCGGGCCATGTTGTGCCGGTCCGTGGGTCATTTCGGGCCGTGCCGTTTTGGGGTTTGACCCGTTACAGCCCACAGCCCAAGTTTATACATATTGTGCCACGGATCAGGCTGGCCTGTAGGTCAAGTCTTGGGTCAGGTCAGGTTATGGATAGAGTCAAAGCTATTTATTTAAAATAATTGAAAAAAAATTAAAATTTTAATTTTATATAAATTTTAATGTATACAATTGCTTATATATACATTAATTAAATAAATTAGTATAATAAAATTGAAAAAAAATTGTTTATTTTATTAATATATTATATACTATATTATTATATAATTATAATTTATACAATATTATATATAATATAAATAATATATATGGGTCGTGTTGGGCCATGTTGGGCCAAGTCACGGGTTTTACAGCCTGGTTTACGCCTGTAAACAAACTACAAACAAAAAATTTAAAACCAAACTAAGACTACTTTGTGAAGGAAAGATACAAAGGCAACAAGAAAACAACAAACTAAAGAAAACAAACAATCAACAAGACAAGTACACAACCTAAAATCAAATTAAGTGGGCATTTAGCACCGGTGCTGGGAACACTGCAACGTTTTCTTATAAAAACTAGGGGTGCAAATGGATCAATCCGATCTGATCCAAGATCCAATCCTCTTTGGTTGAATTCGGATCACCCCTAGTTGGATCGGATCATAGGATCCTATTAGAAATTGGATCGGATTTGGTTTAACCCTATCTGATCCTAGAAGATCCAATCTGATATATATTATATATTTATAAATATAAGTATATATATATATGTTATTTATTTATAAATATATATTTTATATTATATTTTTATAAATTTATTATATTATTTTTTTTATAAAAAACATGTATATATATGGTGAAAATAATTAAAAATATATTTGTATTTTTGTTTTTATTTTATTTAAATTTGTATATTTTATTTTTCTTTTAATAATTTATTATTTTTAAGGAAAATAGGTCAGATCAGATCAAATCCAAAGATTTGACTTACCAATAGGATTCCAATTCAAATCGAGTCCCATCAAATCCGATCGGATAGGATCCAACATGAACAATATCGAATCGGATTTGAATATACCCTAATCCGAATATGATCCGATATGCTTGCATCCCTAATAAAAACGGTGTTGGGCATGAGAAAACGATGCTTATTTTTTGTTTGGAATTGGTGTTGCCACATAGGCTATTTTCTAAGAAAACAATTCTGGTTTTGTTTGGTACGAATCGGATTTGAATATACCCTAATCCGAATATGATCCGATATGCTTGCATCCCTAATAAAAACGGTGTTGGGCATGAGAAAACGATGCTTATTTTTTGTTTGGAATTGGTGTTGCCACATAGGCTATTTTCTAAGAAAACAATTCTGGTTTTGTTTGGTACTAATGTTGTAGAATCGTTTTTAACATTGGTCTATATTATCCAATGTCCAAGATAATGCCACATCATTGCATTGCTGGCTCAACACGTCATTTTCTTAGAAAACATTGAATTTGGCGTTCTTCCATACCACACTTTCTCGATTTCCGAGGCATGGTCTGGAGTAACGTCTTTTTTTTTTCTAGAAAAACTATACCAAACAAGAGGGTGTTTTCTGAAGCACTGCTTTCTCTGAAGTGGTGCCATTTTCTTAGAAAACGACATCCATGCCAAACATCACCTAAGACTACCTGAAGCTAACTAAATAAGAACACGAATAAGACACCAACGCTCAATTTGGAAAGAGTATAAATACAAATATCTACATTACAAATACATACAAAATAATACAAAATACAAAGTTGTGCACTCTTCATATTTGTATTTGCATTCCTTACAAACTGTGCTTAAGGTTGTATTTGGTTGGAGTACAAATTTATTTGCATTAGTACAAATGTATGGGAGTGCAAATGAAAAAAAAATGTGATTCTTGTTTAATTTTGTTTTATATTTTACTTTATTCTTGTTCCAATACTTCAGTACTGCAATCAAACAAAATAAGTTAAAATTTGAAGCAAAAATAAATCAGAATTTACACTCAAATCATTTGCACTGCTATGGTTTTGCATCAGTGCAAATTTATTTGCATTGCAACCAAACACAACCTAAGGCTCTGTTTGGAAAGAGTATAAATACAAATATGTACAATACAAATACATATAAAATAATACAAAAAAGGGAAATTATTGATTAGTATCCTGTACTTTGGGCCTACTACCATTTTGGTCTCTGAACTTTAAAATGTAACAATTTAGTATCTGAACTTTCAAAATATACCAATCCAATACCTGTCGTTAACTAGCCGTTAAATGACATGTGAAAAGACACAAATGCCTTTTGGGTGTCATCTGGTTTTCTTTATCAACCTTCCAAATGCACTCCTCAAAACTAAAATATTGTTCGTCGTCTTCTTCCTCGAGAATATGAAATAGAGGTATTAAGTTTTTTGTACAATTTTGCAAGGGAATGATATCCATCTCCTATAAAAACCAAATAACTCCCCTCAGCTAACAAATGTGACAAGTATTGAAGCCCCAGTGGTTTGGGATTGTTCACCTTTGCTTTGGTTCAATCTTAATTCCTGGGGAAGAAGATAATGAACAATGTTTTTAAGGATAATTTAGACGGTTTCAAAATTTTTAAATCGCACATGTCATTGGCACGTTTTGAAAACAGATACTAAATTGTCGCATTTTAAAACTCAGCGACCAAGTGGCATTAGGCCCAAAGTACAGTTAGATCAAAATCTCTTTTGAAGTGAATGATCCGATCGTAGGCCTTGGAAATATAGTTAGATCAAAATCTCTATCTCAATGTCCTTTGTCCATCTGTCACCTGATGGACGGTGCGCATTGAGCATAAAAATACACGTAGATAAACAGTGTTATTTTAGCACTATGTATACTTAATGTTTTTTTCTTCCATATTTCCCCAAATCATGGTTGTGGGAATCGATTCAGCTAACAAACCAACTAACTACCCCTCAGTTGGTCCTTTGATTGATTGATTTTTTTGGCTGGGTTTCAAAGCAAAAATGTTATTACGATGCTTATGATAGAAATCAAAATCACAGGTTTGTACAGCAGCGGAGTGTGGAAGGTGAGGGTACAGCTGCCGGATGCTTACCCATATAAATCTCCATTCATCGTCTTCGGCAACCGCATTTACCACCCTAACATCGACGAGATGTGAATAATTTCAATCCCCTCTCCGGTTTTGCTTGATTACTTTTATCAATTATCATCTAAATCTGCATCTCTTATATGATATTTGCATCTTTATGTATCTGCTTCAACAGGTCACGTTCCGTCTGCCTTTGATGTTATCAACGAAACCTGGAGCCCTATGTTCGGTAACCATTTTTCTCAATGCCAGCCTACTCTCACCCACATAACCCTACCATTTTTGGGTAATCCCTTGCGAATCCTGAGTACGTGATCCCTTCATGCAGATCTTGTGAACATATTTGAAGTCTTTCTTCCCCAGCTTTTGCTCTACCCAAATCCCACGGATCCCCTGAACGATGAAGCTGCGTTTCTGATGATGAGGGACCCGCCGATTTACGAGCAAATAGTCAAAGGTAAGACAAGTGTACAACTTGATACTTCTTACTCATGCACATTAATGACCTCAAAGCCCTTGTGACGAGAAGAAACAACCAAAGCCCAGCAAAGCTAGACGACATAGGTTAAGTTAAGGGCCTGAGGCCATGGAAGAAAAAGAACTAAGTTGCTCCGACTAAAGGTCCTTGACAACTTTCATTTGTACATAGTCACATTCGGAAAATAAATTGCAAGTTCCTAATCTAATGGATGGTCAGGATCTAAGATGACCGCCCGCCCAATCATTCAGGTTAAAGCATCCTACAAGTGCTACATTCCTACTGCATTTCCAGGCAAGATAAAAATTCTTGATGTCAATCCTTTTCCTTGTTCATGGCAACAGAGCACTGTGCCCGGTACGCCAAGGCAGATGATATCCAAGGCCAGCATCAGAAAGAAGATGATGAAGATGAGGCTGATCATGATGACGACGATTACAAGTCAAGTGAAGACGAAATGGACATTGAAGGCATTTAATTAGCTCGGACTATTTGTAAGAAATTTGTAAGCAATTGTGTGATTCACATCCACCAAACATTCTTATACAAAGTGGAAGTATTATCACATTCTCATTTGACGTCGGCCAAAGCATAAAGGCTGACAATGACCAACAGAATTTTCTGATGCGGGTCAAAGCATAGAGGCTAACATGACCAACGGAATTTTCTAACGTAGGTCAAAGCATAGAAGCTAACATGACCAACGTAATTTTTTACATGGGTCAAAACATAGGGGCTGACATGACCAACAGAATTTCTAACGTGGGTCAAAGCATAAAAGCTAACATAACCAACAAAATTTCTGACACTGGTCAAACCATAGACACTGACATAACCAACGGAAACCATCATGAATATCATCAATGAAATTGGGATTTAAATGCTTCAATCAAATTATGAACTAGGGAAGCAGAACACCGAAGTGTAAGATAAACACTTGGAGAGATTTTTGAAAGATAGGGCAATGGTTTGCACGAAAGAGTTCGAAATAACCAACATCTAATCAAAAGGATATGACGTGATGGTAGAGCCAATATAGAAGTTGGGTATGTACTAAAAATGTTAAGATATCTTAAACTATGGTATAAAAAGTATTCAAATATCAAGTAATGCACAAGGATTATGAAATAATGGAATGGTAAGAAGGAAAAGCTTCAAAATTCAATGGTAGAAGTGCCTTCAAACTTAACTCATACGAGAGTAATCATGTCCAAATGGTCTGTCTAGTTCGCATTAGATGAGAGTGTGTATCATCTCTTCAAGGATCACCCCTTAAAACTCATTGGGTTCAAAAGTATGTGAGATAGAATTGTGAATTGTTGAATAAGGGATTTATTGTAAGAAAGGCTTTATCACAAGGGGTCTACCTCAGTCTTTTTTTCTCTTTTTTTATTTCTTCTCTTTTTTTTGTTAACAAAAATTGTAGGCTATGAAGCTGATACTTCAATGGAGCGAGTGATGATTATGATCCTTCATCGTCAGCCAAATAAGTCTATCAAGTACTGATTTGCCAATTTTTCAAAGATCAATGAGGTCTCTCTTATTAGGACGAAATGCGGTCTGGTATGGAGGTTATAAATGATGAGTTAGAAGGCCCAAATAACAATTAATGGGAGGCATCAAATGCATGGATCACCTCTTGGGAAATTCGACTCAGGGTTTGCTCTCATCATCATATTTTCATCATCATTTTTTCCCATTTTTTTATTTTTTATCAAGGCTTTTCTTCCTATCCATATGGATGGAGATTGCACTTCATATTCTTCATCAACATGAATTGTGCCTTCTTATTGATCAGGGAGGGCTTTATTTTGGGATGAAATATAAATGGGTAGGGAAAATCAAAACTACATGTGGGTGTCATCATAAAAGCTCCCGTAATGATAAAATCATATTAACTGCCCTAGCTTCTTCTGATTGCTTCTTGATTTTTCGTTTGTCAAATCAACATTTGCACTGATCTTCCTTTATAACTGCCCCACTTTACTTGAGTATTTCATTCTCAATAAAGCTACAAAAAAGTTCTTTTTTCTTTTTTTTTCTTTTGTGCGATTGCTCTAATCGCATTCTACTTATTTTGACCCCCACTTGTTGGAAGGTGTTTATTGTGAAGAAAAGACTGATAGGAAGGCTCAAAGGGCCAAATAGGGGATTTCACTACATATTATCAGGATTGAATGCACAAGGTCAAACAAGCAGCCAATGATGGCCTCCCTTCATTTCATTATTGACTATATGTTGTATATTGAAGAAGCATATGTTAAGCGTAGTATATGTCGAGCATAGCCCCTAGGGGATTTTCCTTCATCTTTCTCTCTTTCTTTTGTTTTATTTTTTCTTTTCTCTCTCTTTTTTTTTCTTTTTTTTTTGTTTTCTCTATTTTTTTTTCTATTTCTCTTTTTTTTTAGCCCTTTGATGATCCCTGAGATGCATTCTGTGGGTTTGGCTAGTTTGTCGAAAAAATGTCTAATGTATAAGCTCAACTGGTTAACTAGTGACTTTTGTGAACTTAAGGGGTCAATGAGGAAAGAGGAACAACCGAGGATGACCTCCAGTCCTTTCTTTAATTAATCGATAGAGCACTAGGTTAGGATGGTGCCTTAATTCTATGCCAGCTCAGGAAATATTCAAAAGGGATGTAGCATTCTTTGGCGGCTGTAATTCTGCCCCAGTTTGGACAAAAATGATGGCTTTATTATGGGTTGGGAGGTCAAAAGAAGTTCAACCATAGAGCTCTTAATCAATAACTAACTTTCTTCGGGCATGCTTTTGAGACTCTGAAAGGAAACAAACTCTACCTTCTTCTGTGGGTACCGACCCTAAATGGACTAGTCACTTCTCTTATAAGAATTTCAAGTAAGGGAGAGAGAAAATAGTAGAAATAATACTTTATTTATGAAAGTGGTCGAACCCATGACGAGCTACTCTGCGTACCCCTTTGAAAGGGATCAGGCTGGGCATAGTTCAAAATGCCTTGGAATGGCAAAGAAGAGATAATAGCAAACTAGATGCAATAACAAAAAGAAACTCTCAATGGTTGGAGATAGGGTAAAGAGCATTGACCCCCTATCTTAGAGATTACATTCGAATTCATGTAGTTGGTTTGACATTACAAATGATACTCAAAACTAACCAAAGAGGACATTCAAAATATGTTGATGAAAGAGAGGACTTAGTTCAAAGATGACTTTTGACACTTAGAAAATGCAATGAGACCTTGATCAATTAGCTTTTGAATTGCAATCTTGAGCTGATGACAATTGTTAGTGTCATGCCCCGGGCTTCTATGATAGTCACAATAGGTATTCTCATCGTAATGCTTTGGTTTATGCACCAAGGGAGGTCTCTCTTCAAGCAACTCCAGATATCCATCATTCAGCAAGGCATGTAACAATTGAGAGTATGAACAAGGAAGTGGGGACAACTCCTTTTCTGTTTGGAGAGTTTGTTGCATCCTTGGGGTGCGTTGTTGTTGACCTGAACGTGGACACACTAGAGTAGGCACCCTGAAAGAAGGATTAGATGGAGTTGTGGCTGCAAAGCTAGTTGGGTGGCCAGGTATGAATTGTACTTCACTCCCTCCTTGATGCTTGGTTCCAAACTTCTTTGGCTTAGAGGTGGTTGCCCCTATTCCAACTAGAATGGATTAATCCGTCCATGCCTAAGAGATTCTTTGATTCTGACAGGTCCTTTCACCACTTCATTGAATTCCTTAAGCGACTGTGCAACCAACAAAGTATGGTAGGGATCTTTCAAAGTCTTGACAAAAAGCCTAACCATTTCTTCTTTGGGCATGAGGTGTCACAATTTGGATGCCATTTCACACCACCAATAGGCATAATCTATGAAAGACTCTCCAAGATTCTGAGTCATGGACTCAAGATTTGCTTTATCTGGTACTAATTCCATGTTATAAGAAAAGTGGTCTAAGAATGCCTTAGATGCTCGTTTCCATGACTTCTTTTTCTCTTCCTCAAGATTGGCAAACCACATTCTAGCACTCCCAGTCAAGCTTTTCCGGATCATCTTGATCAGAAGCTTCTCATCAAAACCATACTGAAACATATCCCCACAAATGATTTTTAAGTGAGTTTGCGGACAACCTTTTCCATCATATTTATCAAAATCGAGCATCTTGAACTTCTTGAGCAATTTGGCATCCGGGTACAAGCATTACTGCTTAAATATTCCCAAATTATGGACCCCCTTTACTTGCCTCATCTCTTCCTTCAACTTTTCTACATCATCCTTGAGGTGGGTTTGGAATAAGGAAGGTGGTGTAGTGAACTTGGGATCGTCCTTGCCAAAAAGGGTTTGAGAGGGTTGAGCACAGGATTGTCCCAGGAAGCTGAAGGTTGGTTGACATGGGGGTTGATAGTAGGATTGTTTAGTAAAGCTATGAGTTGGTTAGGAGGAAGGCTAATAGTAGGGGTGCTCTATGAAGCTGAAAGCTGGTTGAGGTGGAGGCTGGTGTGACGAAGAAGTGAACACAAAAGGGGGAGGTGTAAAACGAAGATGATGTGAAAGGTGGGAAAGTTGTTGATGTGCTCGGAGGTGTGAAAGCCGAAAAGGTTCTCACTTTTGATGGACAAGTGCTTTGATCTGTTGGGGAAGAAGGAGATGGTCCCAACTGAGCATGCTCCTTGTGAAATGTCGCGAACTGGACTATTGCATCTTTTAATTACTCTTGAAGTTTGAGGTATTCAGTGTATGGAACCGAGGCAAGTATGTTTTGGGCCCGCCGAAATAGACAAACCTATAAATGAGGAGGCAATTGTAGGATCATTCTTGACTGAGTCTTTTGCCATAGCTCGGGAAACCGATCGGGTTACTACACAAAGGGTCGAAGATTTAAGATTCCCAATGGTGTCGCCTTGTCAACATAACTTAGTTAGCAACTCCTTTCTCAATTTTTGCTCTCTCTCTCTCTCTCTCGCTCTTTCAATTTTTTTATTTTTTTCTTGAAATTTTTGAATTGTTTTTTGAATTTGAATTTGAATTTTTATTCCTTGATATTACCCTTTTCTTCCCCTCTCTTTTTTTTTGGATTTTTTTGTACTTTCATTGAATATAGAATTTCCTCCTACTCCTCTTTTTTTTTTGTATTTTGGATTTTTTTTCCTCTTATTTTCTTTTTTTTTATCTTGGATTTTGGATTTCTCTCATTTTCTAGTATTTTACTTTTTTTTCTTTCTCTTTTTTTTATCTTTTGGATTTTTCTTTCACTTCTTTTTATTTTTTTGAATTTTGGATTTTTCATTTCATCATTGTTTTTTAATGTTATTACTTTTATTTATTTTTTATTTTTCTTATTTTTTTGCATCTTATTTGGATTTTGGATTTTGGATTTTTTTGTCTTCTTTGGTATTTTGTATTTTTTATATATATTTTTTTATTTTTCTTCTTTTTTCATTTTCTTTGGATTTTGGATTTTTTGTTTTTCTCTTTTGTGTTTTTGGATCTTTTTTTTTTTTACTTTTAATACCTTTCATTTTTGTTTATTTTGAACTTTTATCTTATTTTTATTTTACTTATTTTTTTTGAATTTTGATTATTTTATAATTTTTTCTTCTTCTTTTTTTTTTTAATTTCATGTTATTACTCTACATAGATCTACATTTTACCATTTACTTATCTATTATCATTTTTTTGACTTGTGACTCCTTGAGTGATTTAAGGTGATTTTATTTGTTGTTTGTTTTTTTTTTTATTTCTGGTTTTGACTTTTTAAACTTTTTTGTTTTTTTGTTTCTGTTTTTTATTTTTTTTTTCTTTTCCTCTATTTTTTCTTCTCTTCAGATCTTTAATTCATAGTTTTTTTCATGTTTTTATTTTTAAATATTTTTTATATACTTGTGCTATAACTAACTTTCTTAATTGCCCTAAAGAAATATTCAGGATTTCTCTTATTTAAATTATCTTGTTTATTTTTTGTTTTCTTTCTTATTTCTTTTTCTTCCTTCATTTTTACATTTTTACATTTTTCTTTTTTTCTTTTCTTTTTCATTTCCGTTCCTTATTCTTTTTTGTATTTCTATTTTTTCTGAGTTTTTTAATTCCTTGTTTGATTTTTTTGTTTTTCCATATATCTTTAATATTTTATATCTTTTTTTTCCTTACACATCACTTTATTTTTGTATTTTTTAGAAATTTATTTTTCTATGTTTTTTTCTTTCTTTACATTTTCTCTTTTTTTTTCATTTTTTAAGATTTCACCTTTAATTATTCTATTTTTTTGGATTATCTTTTTATATTTAATTTTTAATTGAATTCTTTTAAGAAGATTTATTTATTTATTTATTCCTCTTTACTTTTTTCTTTTACCCGTTTTTTTATTTTGATTGTATTTCTATTTTTTCTGAATTTTTGAATTCTTTATTTCATTGTTGTCTTGATTTTTCATATATTTGTATGTTCAATTTTTTTTTCCTTTTTAATTATTTAATTTTTTAACAGTTTATTTTGGATTTCAAGAAGTTTGTTATTTTACTCATTTTTTACTTTTTTTATATTATCTCTTTTTCTATTTTTTCTTTCTTCCCTAAAAAAAATCTTGCCCATTGCTTTTTCTATTTTTTCTTTCTTTACTCTCTTTCAATTTTTACTCTATCAGTTTTTTGAGGATTTTAGATTTTTTTTTATTTTTTTTGGTTTTTTTTTATTTTCTTTTATGTGTATTTCTGCTTAACTAAACCTTACTACCCCTTTTTTATTTCAATCATTTTTTTTACTTGTTTTGTTTTATCCTTTTTTATCCTTTCTTTGTTTTCTTTTTCTTTAAACTTGACCTTTATGCTTATTTTTTGTTATTTTTTTCTCTTTTGTTTTTTATTTGTAATTTTATACTTTTTTTTATTTTTATTGTTTTAAATAATTTAATTTTTATTTTTTTCTTTCTTTTTTCCTTTTCTTTTCTCTTTTTCTCTTTTTTTATTTTTTTATTTGTTAATTTTTCATTTTTATTTTCTTGTAGGTATATTTGTGCCTAACCTTCCTACACTTTTTGAATTTTTTTCTTTTATGATTCTTTTCTCTTTTTTTAACTTTTAATTTTATTGTTTTTTTATTTTTTATCTACCTATATTTTATCCTATTGTTCTGTTCCTATTTTATTTTTGTTGGACTCTTAACATTTTATCTGTTTTATTTTTCTTTACAAGGAGGATTTGAGGTTGAGGATGAAGTCGATGGAGTGGATTCCATCGAACTCATCCCCGTAGACCATCCGTCTTCAACCCAATCTGATCCGAAATTTGCTTCTTGCTCCTATG
This sequence comes from Nelumbo lutea, assembly GCF_056320005.1. Classification (NCBI taxonomy): domain Eukaryota; kingdom Viridiplantae; phylum Streptophyta; class Magnoliopsida; order Proteales; family Nelumbonaceae; genus Nelumbo; species Nelumbo lutea. The sequence goes on from NC_142684.1 coordinate 116,248,714, forward strand.
CGATAATTAGAGTTTAATTTAGTTCAGTCGTAAAATGGATAGTAGATTGAATTAGTTGCTCTTGAAGTTTATTCATCCCCTTTTTCTTTGAATATGTTAGCTGATATGTTTTAGTCTTTAGTCCATTGCTGTACTGCATGTTGATGCTTGCTGATCTTCATCCAAAATTTATTTGTTTAGCTAGCGACAGGTTAACTATTCTTCTCTTTCTTTTCTTGAATCTGAACTAAAGGATCAGGTGGGAGGCAGTTACCAAGTTATCATTGATCTTGTATATTGCTGGTTCATCTGTTTCCCCAACTTTTTGGTGACTAACATTGATAGCCTGTAAACAAAAAGAATTATCTAATGTTTTGTAAAACTGACTTAATTAGAAATCCAAATAATTATAAGCACTTGAAATTTTAAAACAATTTTGGCCCAACAACCATAAAATGTCAGACCTATAGTCTTTACTTTCCACAGTTTTTTCTTGTCAGCGTCCAAAGAATTTCATAAGATCCATTGGCCATCACAGAAGAGAATGAATAAGACAGCTGATCAAACTGGCTTACCTTGAGATGACCCTTTTTCATGGAAAACCCATTTTCTAAGCTCAATCACAAACTCCTAATTACCAGATTTCTCATGTTTGTCATAACAAGGTATATTCATGAATTTCCAGCATTGCACAGGACAATCATTTCAAACTATCGAGGGCTTTTTGTCCAACATCAAGATAAATCCAGTAATATATATACCATACTTTTAAGATCAAAAGGAGATAGTTGCCTTTTTTTCCTTTACACCACAAGATAGTCTGGAAGTTAAAAGCATCTTTTAGTTATAGAACTTCGAGTCCTCAAGAATGTAAAGAACACCTCTGCATAAAGGATTGTGTTTGGATATAAGATTGTTTTCAGTAGCATTGATATCCCTCTTCATCATGAAATGCTTGCTTTTCAACATTCAATAGTTGTTTAGTAAACCACTTAACACTGAATAATTGTCTTAACCATTCTGATGCAAGTTCATCTCTTAAAACGTTCAGAGCTTTTTAGGATTTTTTTGGACCATTATACCCCTGCACATTTGATGATCTCCAAATCATTTTGCCCCAAACAATGGTTTGAGTCCAGAAGCCCCAAATGACTTGCAAAACACTTGCTCTCACTTGCCATTCTCTTCTCCTAGTCCTGTCACACCTTGCCAGCTTATGACAATGACCAGATCAAGCTTTGACAAACTCTGTTAGTCTCCTTATATCCATTTAAAGGTAGTTGAAAGTAGAAATCCTAGACCTTCGGGTATGTATGAAAATAGAAAATTATGTACTCATTTATTTTCATAATATGGACTTATATAATTATATATTTTATATATTATATTTAATAATTATTATAAAATATAAACATGTAGCCAGGACCAACATTGGGAAATGGCCTATTTTATACATTTTTCAAATAAATATTTATATTTTGATTAAAATATATTTACATTTTATGGATTTTTCTATAATTTTTACTGTCTTCAATAAAAATATCATAAATAACGTTTAATGTGTGAAAATAGAAAAACTATATAATTTTCAGTGGCAATAACACTCATACTAACCAAGAATGTTCATTTAGTGGGGCAAAACTGTAAAACAAATATTTTTTCAGATGCTCTAGCATTTATAGAATATCAAATAGTTCCACTACGTTCAGAGCTCTGGAAAAGCACAAAAGCTGTTTCTAACAGATCGTGAGTTAAAAAAAAATTGTAAAAAAAAGGGTCATTACCCAATCTTGGTCCCAACTATCTAGGGTCATGAGAGGGTAGACTGGACACAATCTAGACTTTTTTCACAAAGTGGCCGATCATTCTTACGCTTACCGGCCCGAGATTTTACTATTATACCAAATAATGGCCCCTTCCTAAAATATCATGAATTTCTATTCTCAAAAGTTTTCGCTTTTTAGAGATTAGATTTTGGATTGACCAAATGCCACCATGTATTCCAACCATGGTAGGAGCCAAAGTTTAATTGGGACCCAAGCAGGAATTTAGACATGTGTGTATTAAGTTGTCTGTGTCATGTGTAATAGAGAGATCAGTTGGGTCCACTTAAAAAACCCAGCATTAGAGGTAGGGGTGGCAATGAGTCGAGTCTTTTACAAGCTGTTTGAGTTAGGCTTGGTTTGGTTTCAGCCAAGTTTAAATTCGAGCTTGAATCTGGCTCGATTATTAAATGAGTCGAGCTCGAGCCTATTAAAGTTTGGCTCGTGAGGCTCGCGAGTCGGTTCGAATATATATAATTTTTATTTTTATAAAATATTTTTTCTAAATATTTTTATAAAATATAAAATGAGCCGAGCCGAGCCAAATTCAAGCTTATGAACTCTTGACTCGAGCCGAGCTCGAATTCAAGGTTCTGGCTCAAACCGAACTCGAACTCAAATTCGAGCCTTGTAGAATAGTTTTGAGCTGAACTCGAATCCATCCCTAACGAAAGGATTTTGCAGGTGCAACTAACGAAAAATGAAGAAAATAAAAAAAAGAGAGGGAAATGATTTCAGAAGGAGGTCGATGGATAAGTCAAACATCAAATAGAGAACAAAACACAGGTCACCAGGTTACCTATATATACAAATTTCCAGTTTATCCAGTGTACAATCCTGCCACTTAGGTCAAATACAAATTAAATTTTTGAGAACTACATTCATGATTTTTAAAGCTGTGATCACAATGTTGCTCCATAATAATAAAATTGGCAATTGATGTCAAGACCATACCCCCTAGCACAGTTCTGGTTGTCGAGGTTGGATTTAAAGAAAACTATCAGCTCACATAGGTTCCCTTCACTTTCCAACTATCCTTGTGACTAGTAATTTATTACTTTTCTTTTTCCTATTCCTCCCCAAATTTCTGGATCAATCACTCAGCACTCTGTAACCCTTCAAGTTGAGTTGCCTCAGTCAGTCAACTAGGTGATACTACTCTTCAGTATGACACACAGAAATTCCCCAAGGAACGCCAACTTATCAGCTACAAAAGCTAGAACTTTGAACAAAGAAAGCAGAAATGAAAATTAGATAAAGTGCTTACACAGGATAAATAATTCCATTTGCACCTGTAATTGAACCTAGAGAAAATTTCAAGCTCAAGGTGGGAATCAAATTGACTTTACGTCCAAAACATTTTTTTATGAATCACAACACTACACACAAATTTTAATTAAATAGAAATGTCATGTACCCTGGTTTAATATATGTCCTTAGTATACAATCACATTGATATTTACTGGAATGGTTTCCCAAACAGGCATACACATTGACACAAACACACATAGAATCAGGAAAGAAATGTAATGAACTTCAAGAGTCCCATTACCAAAACAGATGACCAAATAAGATAACCCAAATTTTAATACCTACTTGAGCTTCCAGCCGCTACTCTAGGAAGCAAAATTATGGCATCTTCAGAAAATTATTGATAGGGAGTAGGGGTGTAAATGGATCGAATTCGAAACGGATTGAATTCGAATCGGATCAGGAAATATTCGAATTTGAATCCGATTAGAAAATCCGATATCTGAATTCGATTTGATATCTGATGGATATTAAAAATTAATATCTAAATTTGAATCTAATTAAATATTCAAATATTCGATTCAATTCGAATTCGATTAATTAATTATTTTAGATAATTAATAAATATATAAAATAAATATTTTATTGATATAAAGTATATAAATATATAAATTATTATATATATTATATAAAATATTTTATATATTATATATAAGAATTAAATAATTGATCGAATTCAGATATTTATCGAATCGAATCAGGTCATACCCGAATTCGAATCTGATTAACTATTCGGTAAGAATAGGATATTCGAATTTGACCGATTAGATATTTGAATTATCCGAATTCGATTCGATTATGTCAAATATCGAATTCGAAATCGGATTTTTGAATACCGTTGACACCCCTAATAGGGAGCTGGAGAGGGTATTTGAGAAAAGAATGAATGAGGAGAGCCATAAGACAAAGCAAAATAGGGGAAGGGGGAGAGGCATTGTACAAGGGAGAAGATGAATTGGTGTTAGATCAACTTATAGGAATGGTTAGGACCTTTTTTCAATCTTAGAGGTGATTTGGTGATTTTGTAACGTGAATGCTTTGAATTTACATCTGGGCCACACAGAGGGCGCCGCACAAACGCCCCACACTATATTCCAAGCATGTATTTGGAACATCTCCCACTAACAACTTTCAGAAATGTTCTCAATGCACGCTGAGATGAGCATGTGGGGCATTTGTGGACCACTCTCCATGGGACACAGATGTGATCTCGTGTGTATTTAGGGATGCAAATAGATCGGATTGGATTCAAATCAAGGTATATTTTCAAATCCAATCCAACATTGTTCACTTCAAACCTGATCTGATCCGAATCCGAATATCCGATCAAATCTAATATGATTCGATTTGAATTCGAATCCTATCAGTAAGTCAGATCTTCGAATCTGATCCGATCCAACTTGTTTTCTTCAAAAATTAATAAATTAATAAAAGAAAAATAAAATATACTAATTTAAATAAAGTAAAAACAAAAAAAAAATACAAGTGTTTTTTAATTATTTTCATCATATACATACATGCTTTTATAAAAAAATAAATAATATAACAAATTTATAAAAAATATAATTATAAATAAATAACATATGTATGTATTATATATATTTATATTTATAATTATATAATATATATTGGATCCAATTATCTGATCAATCCGATCCAAAGATCGAAACAAGGTTGATCTGAATTTGACCAAATAGGATCGGATGAATCATGATATGATCTATTTGCACCCGATACAAACTTACCTTAACTCCCCATTAATATCCACTAGCATGTGCTATCCTCTGACACTATTAATTATTCAAAAATCTAAAACTATACTTTTGTGGTCGAAAATACCCTTTGTCCTTTGATTACAGATTACCTTCAAACTATTTGGACAAAGACACCCCTTACTCTTCACCCTTTTGCCCTCCTGTTGTGTCTACAACCACGGCAAACCAGGAGTTACAGTGCGAAAGTTGGTGACTGTCAATACAACTGTGAAGCTCATAGTAGGTTTTACCTGGGTTGGTGATGGATACTTATCTCACAGTAGCAAACAAGGAAGGTTCTTGATGTAAGTGCTTATAGCTCAGGCGAACGGCGCGGGCACACGTGGTGGAATGCGTCGTGCAGAGCAGACCCATTGAAGGTGTGGATTCATTTCGACTACAGAACACCTTCTATTCTCTTGGGTCATAGAATAGGTAACCCACAGAGCCTTTGGGGTAGCCTATGAATAGGCAACGGCTGGTCTTGGATTCCAATTTGTCCGCACTCGTTCTTTTAACATGTGCCAGACAACCCCAAATATTCAAGTGTCTCACACTTGGTTTCTTACCAGTCCAAAGCTCATTGGGAGTCTTCAGAACTTATTTGATTGGAACCCAGTTCAGCACATATATAACAGTCTCTAATGCGTAACCCCAAAAGGATGTGGGTAACTTTGAGTGTACGAGAAGTGATCAGACCATATCCAATAAAGTCTGGTTCCTCCTCTCTGACACACCGTTTAGCTATGGTGTAGTAGGAGGAGCTAGTTGTGATACTATCCCACTGTCCTTTAAGTAATCCCTGAATTCGTTAGAGAGATACTCGCCACCTCGATCCGATCGAAGGGTCTTAATTTCTCTCCCTAACTGCTTCTCGACCTCTTGTCTGAACTCTCTGAACTTTTCAAAGGATTCAGACTTGTGTCTCATTAGGTACACGTAACCATACCAAGAGTAATCATTGGTGAATGTTATAAAATAAATGTGTTGGTTACATGTCCTAACACTCATGAGACAACATACATCAGTATGTATAAGGTCAAGCGTACATGTACATCTTTCAGGCTTACCGTTAAATGGTCGTTTCATCATCTTACCCTAAAGGCAAGGTTCACAGGTTGGAAGATCTTCTATAGTTAGAAAATCCAAAGGACTATCATTTATCAACCTTGTGATACGATCTATGTTAATATGGCCAAGTCAGTAATGCCATAGGCATGTGGGATTAAGTGTATCACATGTTCTTTTCTTGTGGATATCATCCGACGTAGTTTCGGTTATGTTAGTTTCCAAAGAAGGATAGAGAACATAGAGACCATTCTCAAGTTCTTTGTATGCAAGGAATTTGTTATTTCTTTTAATAGTAATCGTATTACTAAAGAGAACATAATATCCATCCGCACACAGTTTTGAAACAGAAATCAAATTTCTTCTCAAATTCTGTACATAAAGACAATCTTTTAGTACAATAATTCCTTCCCTGAAAATTAACTCTATAGTTCTTATAGTTGTAGTTGCAACACTTGCAGAAGTCCCCAAGTAAAGAGTCACTTCTCCATTACTCAGTCTTCTACTTATCATGAACCCCTACAGTGAGTTACACACATGAGTCGAAGCCTCAGAGTCAATACACCAGGAGCAGAAGTTACCAACAAATTGGTTTCTATGACAAAGGATTCGAAATTACCTTGTTTCTTGGATTCTAGGTACTGAGGACAGTTCCTCTTCCAATGGTCAACATACTTGTAGAAGTGACAAACATCCGATGCTTTGTCCTTCCTCTATCTCTTGGACTTAGTAGCTTTCTTCTAAGGCTTTTTCTTAGTCTTCCTCTTCTTCTTGCCCGATTTGCCAGTTTCAACAAGCATGGCAATGGGCGCATCCTTCTTGATCAATTCCCCGGCCCTCTGCAACATATTGTTGAGTTCCTGGATGCTAACATTTAGCTTGTTCATGTTGTAGTTCATAATGAACTGATTGAAGGAAGGTGGCAAAAAATTTAGGATGGCGTCTACCTTAGTGACATGGTCAAACCCGGATCCTAAAGCCTCAAGTTCATTAATGTATCCCATCATCTTAAGACAATGGTCATGAACCTGTTAGTTCTTGGACATCTACGCGGTCATGAACTGTTTCAAGACCTTTTGACGAGTAGAACGATTCTACTCCTCATACATCGTCCTCAGACTGTCTAGGATATCCTTGGACAATTCGATCTGATCGAACTGTCACTATATTGGATTGTCTAAGGATGCAATGATGTAGCAGTGGGCAAGGGAATTTTTCTCTTCCCATTCTTGGTAGTCCCTCCTACGGGCCTCAGAAGCCCTATCTCCCGGACGTTCCGGAGTAGGGTTTTGTCCAATTTTTCTAATGTCAAGACCAGCATAAGGTTATGGTACCAGTCAACGTAGTTTGGGCCCTTAAGTTTGTTATCGTCCAACAATTTAGCGAATTGTCTATTTGCCATTTCGGATAAAAAGCAAATATTAGTCCACAACCTTATTTGATTCATGTTATCTACATAGATATGGTTTTTAATCTATGTTCCATTTCCATTTGTTCATCTTTGAGATTTTCCTCCTATCTTAGTGATGAAGATTGCGAATTATGTCTCTAAAAATATGGAAAATCACATAGGGTGCATGGAGCCAACTGTTTCAGCTGCATAAACCCACCACCTTTCTGTGAAGGATCATATCCACTCATCTTATGAGCTTTCCCTTTGGCCTCTATCAAACAAGGTTCATTGTCATTTTAGGTTAAACCTTTCTATCCTGTGAGTGCTTACCCATTATATTCATGAATGCCAAAGTACCGTGAGAGAGCCTTCCATTTTAGGATAGGCCCCTCCCACATCGGTCTATGACACCCCTATCATCTTATGAAACATTCCAACAGATCAATATGGGCCAAGCACTTATGACCCATGAACGTTGCACATCACACATCCATGCATCACATGCAGAAACAAAATTGATCCAATCAATTAATATCTGTAAAACTCATTATTAAATCTCATAATAATCCATAATATTACTGATTAATATTATCTAGGTATATGGGCTGAATTGCAAAGAGCAGTTCGGCCCATATAGCTTTTATGCAGTTAATGGGCTAAAGCAGATTTAACACATTAAAACTAGGTTTTACAGGTGTGGGCCGAATTACATCTTGTAATTAACCATCAACCCCTGGACCCAAGAATGAAAAATTAGGGTTGAGAATAGCCTCCATCAAACCACAGATTCAGTCCAACCAATTTGGTCCAATCTGGTTCGAATGGGTTTAGGGTTTGATTTTTAATTCAAGATTTAATTCAAGATTATGATCTGAAATTAAATTACTGATAAAAGACATTCAAAAATCAGTACAGGGGTTGTTTGTAGATATGCAACCCTACAAAACAGATGTTAGTTCGCAGTTTGTAGTTTCTCAAACTGCAAATCACAGATAGTCGAACCCTAATCTATGAAACTCCTTCCTTCTACGCAATCAACTTCGAATTTGAATGGAATAAAATAGAAAACCCTAATTTCTATTAATATTACATCGAATTGAATTCCTATACATTTAGTCTAAAAATTAAAAAAAAAAATTACAGACAAGAATGTAAAAGAACTGCAAAACGCAGATTTCTTGCGCCAACCAAGATTACGATCTCCACCGTAGAATAGCCCATAAATCAAGATAAATATAAAGAGCAATTCTAAATATATATCAGATTTAAAAAGATTTAATTTCATATCAATCGCCCTTAATCTGGGAACCGATTTCCCAGAAAATCAATAATCTGCGCAAATCGGGTTGAATGCCTTCTGCCCATTTGCGCAATTTCAAATCTGGCCAATTTCAGTTCAAGATTTGAACCTGGCTCTGATACCACTGAAGGGATGAGAGATCCATCATACGGATGGCCAAACCCTACAGGTAGGTTGGGCGAAATTTCAAAAATTTCTCTCTCTCCCATGTGGGAATCACATTCCCTATTTTAGAAAACTACATTTTCAATGATCAATATTGAATCTAAACTGGACTAGATCTGAAACCAAAAGATAGGAGAGGGATATACCTGATACAGAGTAGTAGTAGCTCCCAATGGAGGTGTTCACGCCCAAGGAGATCACCAAAGACTGCTCCCACTAAAGATGACACAGCGTAGGGTGGAGCAAAATCAGCAGGGTGGTTCTTCAATAAGAACCTGATTCTTAACCAAGAATCTGATGGAGGGCGAGTGAGCACGACGTCAGATCAGTTTTTCTTTCAAAAACTGATATCAAGAACCTTTCTTGATTGCTCCTACAGGTGGAGATCGAATTGGCAATGGCAGCAACAATAGGAGAAGGCAAGAGTAAAAGATGGCGTCAGTCCAACTATAGTTGTCTTCTCTCTTGAATCAGTAATCTTGAAGGATGATCTGAGGTTTGCCCTTCTCCTCTATTTATAGCCTTAAAAAGAGGTTCTCCTAATCCCATTAGGAGTTTCCTAATACAAATCTTGTATTTGAATCTTAACTCTCTTTAAGAGATAAGAATAATCTCTTATCTTATCTGCAGATAAAGATCAACCCTCCTAACCTGATTAGGAGTTTCCTGATCCAAATCTCTATTTGGATCTAGACTTTCTGAGTGGATAGGGACAATCTCTTATCCTATCTGCTGATCTAAATCCCAGAACCGTCCATCTTTAATTAATCATATTAAACTAGTTCGAATTAGGCTTTAGGCCCATTAAGTCCATGTGCTCACTTATCCTCCAAACTACTACCCAGTTGAGTATCCTTGTATGGTGTGGGACCCAAACATTGATCTACACATTAGTCACATAGGTTCAGCCCAGTCTTTGTTACAAGGCCTAGCCGAATTTACTGTAAGAGATAGTGAACCCCTGAGTCCATCACCATGAGCTCTTAATGAGCCCAACATTTACACTAAATGGTCATTGGGTCAAGCCACCTTATAAAAACCCAAGGACTATGGGCAGATGCAAGATTAGCCCATCAGGTATTACCCTCAATGGTCTTACACTTAACCTCTCAGCCCAAAATGATCAAACACTGCCCGACAAGAGAGGACCTCTCCCTCGGTTACAAGGAATAGTGCTGCACTCTCAACTCACATGGATCCCGGGAATTAAAACATTTTGCAAACATTTTGAAACCATAATATATATATATATGTGTGTGTGTGTGTGTGTGCGTATGTGTGTGTGTGTATCTCTATATAAATATATTTTGCGAAACAATATTTCAACAGTTGAAATCAGCTACCGACAGCTTTGGTTTCCATCAGAGAGAGTGCATCCCCGATCATTCACTTTGTCCGACAAAGGTTTGATTCTATCACTATGATCACCCACTCAAATGAATTCTCAGATTGTCCCAACATACCCAGGTTTTGACCCCCTCTAAGGATCTCACTGATTGGCATATCAAAGACAGTCCAATCCAACACCTAGTGCAGTATCATAATCGAGTCTAGAGGTCAGGTGTAACATTTCAGTTTTGCCCATTTATCTCCAAGGTCCAGGGCGATACTGACATTCTGGTCTGGTTCAGGGTTTCAAGAAAACCCTCACTACATGTACCCAGGTCTCACCCTGGCAGTTGAGATAAGCCAACCCAACCAACTTGGCAGAACATCAGTGTCAGCCTTGGCAGGATAAATCTCCCCAGATCTATCCAACGGCTGTGAAGATTCTAAACTAACACAAGTCTCATATGTGTCCAATTTAAGGGTATTACACAGAAACACACCATAATAACATGAATTAAATATGTACTTTATTCATTTACATTAAATGTCATAAGGTACATCATTCTAATTGGAGCTAAGGGCATACACTGTCTAACAAAGGAGGAGCTCGAGGTCCGGGACATCGACTCCATGGTCTCCATGCATGCAACCATTAACAACCTCCTGTTGGGCTCGACCCTCAAGTGTTCTGTTTCCAAGACCTCGCCCAAGTCCAAGGCGGAATTTCTAAAGAAAGCCCAGAAGTACATCGCCACCGATGAAGCCTGAGTCAGTTACCATCAGGAGGGAGAAGCCGACCACCACCGCGGAGGCCCAGAGAAGAAGAGAAGAAATGGAGACGGTCATAATAGCAACAACAACAACAGTAGCAAAGACAACAAGAAGTCATCGGCCTCGACCCTAGCTTATAACAAGTATACGCCACTCAACTCCACCCGAACACAAATTCTGATGCAAGTAGGGAAGGAGTATGTGAAGTGGCCTGAGAAGATGAAGAGGAACCCCAAGAGGGGTAACCCGAAGAAGTATTTGAAGTACCACCGCGGCATCGGCCACGACACCGAGGACTGCTACGAACTAAAGAATGAGATTGAGTCCCTGATCCACCATGGTCACTTGAAACAGTACGTGGGTGGCGAGGCCAACACCTCATCACCGCAGCAGCAGCAACAACAACAGTTAGCAGGCGTCATTGACATCATCATCATTGGGGGCATGGCCTCGGGTGGCTCCTCGACCTCAGCCTAAAAGACCTACACTAGGCAGTTGAACATCCAGGGGCCGATAGCGCGGCCATACGCGACGGTCACGCCCTTGAAATCAGATCACATCATGGTCGTCCGCATCCACCTACCTCCAAGCGATCTCGGGTATAAATAAGGCGTCTGAGCGTGCCAACCTCAAACCTTGATGACCCCCCAAGGTGAGCATCTAGACTTTTCACAGTTAAGAACAACCTTGCTTCCTTTGTGGCCTCGTCTGAGCGTGCCAACCTCAGACCTCGTCCACCTTTGGTCTCACTCGTACTAACTTGGCCATCAGAGTCTGCACCTCGGGTTAACACTCGGGGCCTTTGATGTTCTCTCTTCCTTTACAGGTCCGACCTACCAACCCTCAGCCTCATTAGGCCTCGGACTCATCGATCAACCCTCGGCTCAGAAGCAGATTTACCTTGTTTCCCTTGGCCCATCCTTTAAAATCGATATGTCCATGTCAACATGTCTCTCCTTTGAGATAAGCTATTTATCTATTTTAAAAAATATAAAACAATAATCATTGCTTATCTTGATAAGATTAATAAAGTTGCACACTATTAGAAAGAGACCTTTGGGTTTTCCAAGGCCTCTTAAAAAAGACATTTAAGAGATAGAGGCCTTTGTGCTTTCCAAGGCCTCTTATTTTAGTGCATGTTATTATTACATTTAAAAGAGAGAGAGAGAATAGTAATGATATAAGTCAAATAATATAAATAGGTTGAGGTCAAACAATCAAAATGTTATTAATTTAAAAATCCACTAAAAATAAATATTAACAAAACTTAGTAAATATTAAAAATGTGTTTTAATTCCACTTAAAAAATCAAACTTAATAAATGCTAATGAAAATAATAAATTTAAATATAAAAATATCAATTGATAGTTTTAAACTTTTAATAATATTATTAATACCAACAATTAATTCAGAATAAGAAATTTAAATATAAAAATATTAATTGATAGTTTTAATTATATTATTAGATAAGTTTGTATTAATACATTTTTAATTAATTAATAATTTTTATGAGTTGAGACCTTTATTATGCATAATGAACTCATTAAAAATGATAAAAATTAATGAAATTTTAAAATGTAGAACATGTTTTATTAACAATATTTTATTGCAAAATTACTCATTCAAAAAATACTGAATAATAATGAAAAAATATCAACAATAAATTAAAAAACCAGAAAATTTTGAAAAACCTAAACATAACTAAAATACTAAAAATAACTAAAATATATTGAAAACTAACAATATTTTATATTAATAAGGGCATTTACTAAAAATAATTAAAAAGTACAATTAGTAATATTTGATTATTAAAAAATACCAACAATTATTAAAAAATGCCCAAGATAGAAATTTTTTAAAATTAGTTGTATTTTTATTAATTATGGTATTTATTTAGTTATTTAATTTAGTTTTACTAAAAACAAATGCAAATTAATTTTGTAGTGGCTAATATGCAAAAATAAATGCTAAAAAATACTGAAAATTATTGAAAAATACTTATATGCAAAAATTACTAAATAATAATGAAAAAACACCAAAAATTAATTAAAGATCCAAAAAATCTGAAAACCTAAAACTTAATTAAAATACTAAAAATAATTAAAAATTTTAAATTAATTTTATTTTATTGCAAAAAAAACTGAATAATAATGAAAAAATAATGCATTTTAATTTTTAATAATAATATAATTAACAATAATTATTTTTAAATTAATTACTAGAGGCCGATGCCACACCTCTCCCTCACCTGTGTTGGACCTCCACAGCCTTATAACAACCGATGGGCTTAAAGGAATCAGGATGTGCACACGTTAGAGAACTCTAGGAATTGATCCTACCCGTTTCGCGTCCAAGAGGACCAGGAGAAGGCCCAAGCACCCATAAAGATAAGGATCGATAAACTTTGACAGGTGAAGGAGAGTCAAGGTGATGCCTTCGCTAATTAAAACCCTTCGTCTAACAGAATGGACACATTCACTGACTCGATAAACCTCTCTCACACCATTTCAAAGCTTCCACATTGGAGGTGTACGATAGAACCACCGACCCAAACCACCATAGAAAGTTTTTGAGCACTCGTACTCCTCTATGGATTCTCTTAACGCCTTAACATGCCAAGCATTCCAGGCAACATTAAAGGGGTACCATGATGGTTCTCAGGGATCCCCCTCGCTCCAAATAATTCACCAACCTTTTCCTCTCCCAGAAAGAACTTTGATGACAAGCATTCCTCTCAGGAGTCATTCAGTGGAGCTTCATCACCTGCTCCATCAGCCTTCCCTCTCCTCTTATCCAAAAGATAGCAAGATACAATACAATAAAACCCAGAAAATAGAAGAAGAAAGTCACACAATGGGGGAACAATGACAGAATTACCTGATTGGATTTTGGCCTAAGACTTAGATCGATTGTAGCAAATGGAATTGATGACAAGAAGAAATGATCGCCAGATCTTGAGACGAAAACAGTGATTGGAGGCGATGATTCCGATGATGTTTGGCAAAGTACAGTGGGAAGACGTAAATAACCGATTCTATCAACAGGGATAGCCGACACTAGTTAAAACTTTCCTCAAAAGATTATGGTGTTGCTCCACGGTTAACCAGACTGAGACATGTAACGAGGAGTTTCTTATTCATCATCCCTCAATTTCTGCTCGACCGACGATGAGACATAGGGAAGGAAAGAACCGTCGTCGCTGCTAATAACCACCGCCCACCGTTGCGTCAAGAGAGAAGAAGACGAGCAGAGGTTGTTCTGTTACAGTTTGGTATAAGATAGGGGAAGGTCGGGATGAAGAAAAGAGAGAGAATGTGAGGGAAAAAGGAGAGAATGGACAGGAATGGAGGAGACTACCACTGGTACGCCGCCGTCGCTCTCGTCATTTATGGTTCGGTGGTGACAGAGCAGCGGAGACGAAAGACGAAGAAGGAGAAGAAAAAGAAGAAGAGGAAGAGAGAGAGAGAGAGAATATTGAGAGATATTAGAGAGGGGACGGGCAGATCTACCGCCGCTGCAAGTAGGTGACGAAGCGGAGAACGGAGGAGAAAGGGAGGGAAGAAGAAGAAGAAGAAGAAAAAGTAGAAAAAGAGAGTGGGAGAGGAAGGTCGGAGATCGGGGTGCCGCCACTGCCGCTCTGTCTGGGTTCGGATGGGGAAGAAGGGAATCCCCTCTCGAATGAAGAAGAGTCTTGTTAAACACTAGGGCACTGGGGAAGTTTCATAATAATTGGGAATTTGGGGGTATTTTTGTAATTTTAATAAAATGGGTCAAACCGGTCCAGTGGCTTAGGTTGGGGTCCTGGTTCAATGATGGGTGGTTCTGGGTCAAAAAATTGGAGGGTTGAGATGGTTTTGATGGGGTGTTTGGGGTGAATTGGAGGCTCATACAACCGACGGAGCAAAAATCAGGTGCTAACAGAGAGGGAGGGATCAGAGAGAGTGTGGGGAAAGAAAGTGGGTTTATTAGTGGGAAGAGTTTTTTAGGATTAAAACACTCTCCAAAATAATATACTTTTTTGCCTTAAAATAAAACATACTAACGGGGACCTATGCTATGCATGGGAAAATCTAAAAGATTTCATAATTTTATTTATTATTAGTTAATATTAAATTAATAATCAAAATTTGTTGTTAATTAACTAAAAGTATTCAAAGTTATTGTTTATATCTAACATTTCAATAATTGTATTTTCATTCAATGTTGATTTACAAAAAATAATTTTTATTAATTTAATATAAACAAATATTTTTTAATAAATTTAGTTTTATTAATAATTTATAGTAATTTTAATAATTGTTATTATTTTATATAAATTTTGATTAACTTTAAATAAACAAAAATAATTACAAGGCTAACATTTTTATTAATTTCACTAATAATTAAGAGTTATATAGGAATGACAACGGGGTGGGTTCAAGGTAGGACACCCCATCATTGTCCTTGCCCCATAGTTAAGACACTCTACCCCATCCCTGCCTCGTTCGGTCGTCCCCAATGTCAGGCGGGTTTAGGGCAAGGCAACCACTCCTCAATGTCGGGCAAGTTCAAGGGCAATGCACCCCACTCCTCATCAAGGATGGAGAATTCTCGAATTTCTCTAGCTCGTCCCTAGTATTGGGTTCTGCATTTTAAAATTTCATTAATTTTTATCATTTTTAATGGGTTCACTATGCATAATAAAGGTAGCAACTCAATATCTAATAATATTATTAAAAGTTTGATAGCCAACTAGACTTCGAATATGATTATCCCTCATAATGTGTAAGCATGGTGCATATCTCAACTATACATAACTCAAAAGAAAATATTTGCTTAATCCTACAAATTTATAGATGTAATAGTTGCTTATGTTATAAACAATTTGTTACTTTTTATTAATTACTAACATATTGTTAGATATTAAAATATGTAATTATTAAATTATTGTATTTATTTAAAATACATTAATTTTTGGAAATTATCAAATTTTCAAAAATATTGCTAATTTCTTGGCTAAAACTAATTAAATTTAATTTTCTGGTAATTAAATATAACTTTTTGGTAATTAAATGTAATTTTTTACTATTTATAGCTTAAATTATAATTACTGTTAATTACAGTTTTAAAAACAATTATTGTTAATTATATTACTATTAAAAATTAAAATACATTATTATTCAGTATTTTTTGTAATAAAATAACAATTTATTTTTTAATTATTTTTAGTATTTTAATTAAGCTTTAGGTTTTTCATAATTTTTGGATTTTTAATTAATTTTTGGTGTTTTTTCATTATTATTCAGTAATTTTTGCATATGAGTATTTTTCAAAACTTTTTAGTATTTTCAGCATTTATTTTTGCATATTAGTAACTACAAAATTAATTTGCATTTGCTTTCACTAAAAATAAATTAAATAACTAAGTATTTTTGCATATTAGTCACTACAAAATTAATTTGCATTTTCAATATTTTTCAATAATTTATGGCTTTGGTATTTTTTAATAATTTTTGGTATTCTTAATAATAAAATATTGTTAATTATAATTTTATTATTTTCAGTAAATACCCTTATTAATATAAAATATCATTAATTTTCAATATTTCTTAATTATTTTTAGTATTTTAATTATGTTTAGGTTTTTTAGAACTTTTAGAATCTTTAATTAATTGTTGATATTTTTTCATTATTATTCAGTAATTTTTGCATATGAGTAATTTTGCAATAAAATACTATTAATAAAACATGTTCTACATTTTAAATTTTCATTAATTGTTATCATTTTTAATGAGTTCATTATGCACAATAAAGGTCTCAAATCATAAAAATTATTCTGCAATTCGACCAAGTTGGATCAGTTTCACTTTGGCCATTTGTAAACTGACCAAAATCGAACAACCTAACCATGGATATATATTAATATTTTATACTTTAAATATAATTTTTAATATGAAAAAGTGAGAAATTTCCCACATTTCTTAGTCTAAAATGTTTCATTTCATAAATATAATTTTTAAATTTATTTTTTAATAATTACACTATAATTTTTAAAATTAAATTAAATTTTTAAGTTTAAATCTTTTGAACTGACTGACCTTTTGTGAAAACCGACCCAAACCGGTACAACTTGAGTGGGTCAATTTTCACAAAAGGGTAATCGGTTCCAACTGACCAACTCCCCAACCTAACCGTGTTAATTTGGTTGGCCAAATAGCCTACGGCCGGACCGAACCAACTCATGAACACTCATAATTTTACCTAAATTAATAGTCTTATCTCCGATAAATAACAATAGTTTAATTTCCAATAATTATTAAAAATTTATAGCGAAAATACACAATTATTGAAAATACATTGATAATGAAAAACATAGTAATTATAACAATTATAATAATGCAATAAATACTAAAAATATATTAATTTAGTCAATAAATAGTATAATCTCAAATGATAGTTTAATTTATAATAAATATTAATTAATCAATAAGTTATAAGAAAATTACAATAAATATAATAAGTACAATAAATTAAATTTAAAAAATTCAATAATAGTAGTTTAATCTCCAATAATTATTGAAATTTTCTATTAAGTAACAAAACAAAATAGATCTATACATAACCATTGAAAACACATTTATCACAAGAAATAATAAATAATTACTGAAATACAATAAATATTAATTTTAGTATATATAATTGTATAATAAATACAGATTAAGAGTTTAAAATTATTATTAATAAATATTAATTTTTGGAAAGTTATTTTCTCAAATTATTACTTAATATAATTGAAATTAGTTATTTATAATATTTTGTAAAAATATTAATTTATTATTAATTTCAATATTATGTTATAATTATTTTTATAATTTTCAGAATTTTTTTATTTTATTACATAATTTCTTTATTTTAATTATTTAAAATCTAGTTATGTTAAATATTTTTGTTATTTAAAATATTTAGTTCTTTAAATACTTAAATAGTATGTAAATTATTTAAATTTTAAAATATTAATTATTTATTGAATTTAATTATACATAAAATCATAATTTATACTATTAGTACATAATTTCATTATTAATTTTGTAATATATTAAATTATTATTATTTTCAGTATTATGTTATAATTATTTTTCTACTTTGAAGAAATTTTTTAATTTATTACATAATTCCGTTATTTTTACTATTTAAAATCTTGTTATGATAAATATTTAAATAATCTATAAAATATTTACAATTTTTTGTAATTTAAATTTTATTTATTTAAAGCTATTACATATTATTGAATATTTAAAAAATATTTAAATTGATAATCCAGAAAACATAATTTAAATTGTTAGTACATAATTTTGTGTTTTAATAAATATTTTAAAGTTATTATATAATTTTGTTAGAATATTTAAATAATTCTTAATTTTTTTATTACAAATTTTTTTAGATAGATATAGATAAAAAGTGGGAGAGATAATAAATAGGAATTTGAGATAATTTTGAAGAAAGTGGGGGATAGTAAGAGATATAGTTTAAGAAAAATTTTAGGAGAAAAGATTATTTAGGTTCTTGGAAAGTGCATCTCATGCCTTATTTTAATATATATAGAGAGAGATAAATAAATAATCCCATTATTTAGCACTTTGTATAGTGATTAACGTTTTGGGAATTGGGTGTTAAATGGGTGAGGGTCGAATTTGGTTTGGATCTGAGCCTCTAGTATCATCTTCTTAATCCGCCAATAATTATGCAACCGTCTCAGGAACTGAATCAAGATTATTGAAATCGACCCTCGTACTGCAGGGGTGACCCAAATCATGAATCCCGGTTGCAAATCATCGTCAGCACAAAATATTCGTTAACCCGACCTGATAGCAATGTAATACGAAAAATTCAGTATTATAAATTTATAACTACTTTGATAGACCGTTCAAAAAAAAAAAAGAAAAAAAAAAGCTGTTCGGGTTGCAACTTAACCCAATCCGATATAACCATTTCATCACCTTCTATACCCAATAATTAACCATCAAAGAATTACTGCTAGCATTCACAGTAAAAAAGAAAAAAAAAAAAAAAAAAAAAACAGTAGAGAGGATGAAAATATACCTCTTTTCTAATGTTAAGACCTCCGTAGACGTATTTCGATGGATGAGAGAACTCCTAGCGTGCTTTCCAAAATTTAGAACCAATACACTTGTTGCTACACAAATACTATGACAAAAAACAAATTAATCGTTGTCTGTTGAGAAGTGAAAACGGAACAAAAAAGATGAACAGAGAAGTGGATAAAAAAATATTTGTTTCAAACGTTAAGATAAAGAAGAAATCTCCTAGAGGTTAGATGTATTTTGAATTATCATAGAACTGAAGGCACGCTTCCCAAATTTAGAACCAAACCATGATTCGATATACATTGCCGTGACAAAAAAATAGAGCATTAGGGAGTGAAAACGGATCGAAAAAGATGAACAATCTCCATTTTGCTTAGATGGTTAATCAGAGAAAACCTTGGAAGATGAGCAGGTTTGGGAAATGGTTTGTCGTTCTAGATGCAGTTTGCTCACTCCAATGACGATAAAATATAGAAAAAAAAAATTCTCTGGTTTGAAGCAAGGAGAGGAATATTGACATGGACAGACCAATTTTAACATATAGATAATGACCCTCTCGTTACTGCTAACCCCGTTAATCTATTAGAAGTGTGTGGATTATGTGTCATGTGGACAGACCAATTTTAATATATATAGATAATGACCATCCTCCACCAAAAGGTCTATTAGGCTTGGAACGTGGGCAAGCACAGGCCATCTAATATGCTCCCTCACACTAAACCATATCGTCAAATATGGTCTAAAGAACCATTTAACCTAAAAGCTTTAGCCGTAAAATGAGGTAATTTTGGGCTCATTTGGCATGTCTTTTTTAGAAGATCTTGTAACTCTGACGGTCAAAAGATGGATTGAGCTTTTGGCATAAGATCTGGGCAGCTCAAAGACAGTTTGGCAGATTCATGTCTTTCCATGCATCTGCCCATGTCTTTCCGTGCAAGATTAAAACGTGAAAGACGCAAAAAGCTTCAAATGAAACTTCCCGAAATCAACCCAAAATGGGCTTCTTATATATTTTCAATATATTATCTTTTGATGGTTAAATCTTTCACGAACCAAATAAAAATAGACTAAAAATCGGTATATACTTGGCAGAGTTATTATTTCCTGATCATAATATTTCTAATATGAAATAAAGTACATGAGCTGTACGATTAGTCGAGAAATAGGACCAATCAAGTTCCAGACACATGTAAAATGAGAGGTGACATAGACTTTGATTGAAAATCCATTGATACTACCTCAGGTTATTGGGTCTGATACGGTCCAAATACTCCCTTGAACTTTCATTTGCCACAAAGACTCTTTTGAAAATTCACTTTGCATTGTAAATACACGTTGACCGTAAAGTCAGATTGACGGAATGTGTTAAATTATCAAAATACATATAAAATTGTTAATATATGTTATGTTATATTATTAATATTATATATTATATTATATTGTATTACAAGTATACTATATTATAATATATAATATTAAATAGGTCTAGGTAGGTTTAAAAAAAAAACTTATAAGTATTTAAGTAGGAATGATCAGGAAAGAGCAAGGCAAATTCAGGGATCCCCATTCCTTGAGGGGAGGGGGATCGGATTAGGACTTCTAGCCCTACTAGGGTTTGGGGTAGAGCATTTAATTTCAAGGCAAGAGATGGGATAGGCACAAGGTTCAAAGTATCAGAAATGCAAGGTGTATCGGAAAGACAATTTTAAGAGACATATCGGGATACGTTTTGGATACACATGGATACAAATGAAAAATCAAGATATGCATAAAATATGTTTAGAAATTCAAATAAATCATAGGAAATATATTATTAACAATGCTTACAAGTTTTATATGATTGTAAATAAGTCATTTAAATGTAAAAAAACCATAATTTATTTTTTATATAAAATGTGACATATCGAGATATAATTAGTAGCCGTTGAAAAATGATGGAATAACTAAAATGCGAAAAAACAAAAAAAAAACTAAAATATGAATGTATATACATAAATTTTCAAATAACCAATATAATTATCTTAATACTTATTAATATTATAATATATAAATTTTAATAATTAATTTCAGCATTTATTAATATGCACCACTAAGAAAAGAAAAAATTTACTTAAAACTAAAAATGCATATAATTACAACAAACAAATTGGCATGGTTTAGTGGCAAAATTATGTGTATTAAAATTTGGTGGCTAGGGTTCAAATCTTGCTATTTTTAATATTTGTAGATTTTACACTAACAAAACTAAATTAATGAGAGAGAGAGAGAGAGTAATTGATTAATAGAATTAATGAGAGATATGCAATTAGGCGCTAAATTTCAAATTTAAATTTAAACTTGCCTTAAATATATGAGTAATTAACTAATTAATGAAGAAGTTGGAGTTAAATAAACGACATTAATGAGAGAGATTTGGTATTAAATATAAATTAATTGAACAAGGGGAACCGAAATGATTCGGTTTGTATCAACCGATACAGATCTAAAACAGCTCGATACGGGCTCGTATCGGTCGATACATACGAAAGAAACGAAACACATGATTTTTACATGTTCCGTGTATTGGTTTCATATCAAAACAGGCTATATCGGTCGATATGTTGTGATATTTTAAACCTTGGGTAGGCAAAACCTGACCCTACCTTTTTATCATTTCATTTTTTTTTTTTTGTCTTTCACCTATTTTTTATTCAAAGGACTATAATTGTTTATTAATTTTTTCATAAAAATTAATATTTATTAATTTAAAATCTAGAGTAGGAGTTTAAGTCAATGATAGAGGTGTAAAGTAGGTTGTGTTGTGCTAGCACGACACGATTTTGCATGCTACCCATGCTATAGTGGGTTGTGTTGTGCCAACATGCAGGCTTGGGTTGGTCATGCTTGCCTGACATGGAACCCTTCATAGGTCTGGCCCATGCTAGGTTGGGTCAGGGCGTGGGTTAGGCTATGAGAGGCACATTTAATAAAGTTGAAAAAATAATGAAAATTTTAAAATAAATAAACAAAATAGACAAAAAAATTGAAAAAATTTAAATTTTATTCTATATGAATTTTGATGTATACAATTGTTTATATATGAAATAGTATAATGTTACCCATTTATAAAAACAGAAATGGATGAGCGTCCATCGTTCAACACCCTGATTTTACATTTCCAATTCTATCCCTCCCTGATTTCATATTTCCAATATATTTTCAATCCTATCCCCTCTTAAAATGTTGATTTTATATTTCCAATTTTACCCCTTCTTTGATTTCATATTTCCAATCCTACCGCCTCTTATATAATGTATATATGTATATAATATGTATCCATACCATTTATAAAAATAAGGATGGTGACAATGTTCCGTCAAAAAGCCTGATTTTTTACTTTCCATTTTTACCCTTTGTTATGTTTTTTATTTTTCCAATTTTATTTAATTAACAGTTAACACTTGTAATTGGATAATCTCTGTATCTCATCATTTATAAAAATGAGGATGGTGACAATGTTTTGTCAAAAAGCCTAACTTTCATTTTCCATTTTTACCCTTTATCATGTTTTTTTATTTTAAAGCTTGATTTTCACTTTCCATTTTTACCCTTTGTTATGTTTTTTATTTTTCAATTTTATTTAATTAATAGTAACACTTGTAATTGGATAAAATAAATAAAATAACAATAAGACTACTGTGGAACCTATTCCTCGCCTTATCTATCTTCTCCCAAAGCACCTACTTAATTAATGAACCTCTTCATTGATTAGAGCCAAACGTATCAAGTATTGGATGGTTTACCCAAACCACAAATTTGAATTGAAGGAAAGAATAGATTTTTTTCAACCTCTATCTTTTCATCAAGGAACAATCAAATGATTAAATGAACCTTTTTTTTTGTTTTCTCCCTATATTTTCAATTGTCTCTCTTAACGCAATAAGTTGTATTGGATCAGGAAATGCTCTTAGGTCCATTATGCATCTATTTGGAACCGTTGTTGTTGCTCTAGAAAATGGCACAACATCAATGCCATGTAGGAAAAACAGTGCTCTAGGAAACAACCATATGTTTGGAACCATTTTTCCATAGAAAACGGTGCTCCAAGCCACGCCTTGGAAATCGGGAAGGCATGGCTTGGAGCAACGCCAAATTTGGCGTTTCCTAGAGCTGTAACTTGTTGCTGCCAACAGGGCAATGATGTGGCAGTGGATAATGGGTAGAAGTGCAGAAAACGTTTCCTAGAGAATTGGTACTAAACAAAAAAAATTGGTGTTGCTCTAGGAAACGTCCTACCTGGCAGTAATGATTCCAAACAAAAAAAAAGGCACCGTTTTCTGAAAAAACGGTGCTCCAAGCCACACACCAGTGCTGCAACTGTAGCATCGATGCCAAACATTTAGTATATTGATTCATTTTAGGTGTTTTTTCTTGATGATCAACAGACCAATCCGGTAATCTGACACCCTACCAACATAATATCATAAGCATTGTACTTGGTAGGGCCATAGGGGTTTGGAGTGCATTTTGTTGGCAGGAGATCCGGATTCTTCTATATAAATTGAATGGATGTTCGATTTGAATCTGAATATAAATGAATCAAGATTAACCTATATCCTAATGCTAAGCATTAGATATGCAAATAACAACCCCACTATTGATGAGCAGAACGGCAGGAGGCAAAAGGCCAAATGTCATCATTCACACATGAAGCGAAGACATAAATCCTAAAACCCCAATTCTCTCCTTTAAACCCTTCTCTGCATAGTGTATATCTTATCCACTCTCCCTACTTTACAGTAGGAAGGAGGAAGTAGAAATGGCATATCTCTTATCCTACGCACCTTTTTTCCTCAAAATGAATAAAACAATATAAATTGTAGAAGAAACAAAGAAATACGCAAAAAATTACAAAAATATAGAAAATCATAAAAATTTCTATACCATACCAAAAAATGAAAATGTTATCTTTACCATTTATAAAAATGAGGATGGTGACAATGTTTCGTGAAAAAACCTAATTTTCACTTTCCATTTTTACCCTTTTTAGTTTTCTAATTTTATTTAATTAGCGACTAACACTTGTACTTGGATAAAACAAATAAAATAATAATAATATTTTTTTATTTTTCCAATTTTTTTTAGTTAACGGTTCACACTTTTAACAAATAAAATAATAATAAAACTGCTATGGAACCTACTCTTCTCTCTCCCATTAGGCCTTATTTGATCTTCTCCCCAATAGGGCTACAATCGGATCGGATTCTAATTGGATGTAGCAAAATCCGCATCCGATCCGAATATTAAGAAACTACATTCAAATTTGATCTAAAATTCGATTGGATTTAGAGACTCGAATTCAAATTTGAATCCTAACAAACTCATATTGGATTCATATTTAATCCGCTTCCACTTTAAATTCTCTAAAGTGCCAGTAAAATTAAAAATTTATTTATTTCTCAACTTTTATATATAATCAATTAATATAAATATAACATACTAAATTTATTATATATAAATTCATATATAATATAATATTTAAAATATATTTTTATAAATTTTAATATAATTATATAGAATTTATATATTAAAATTAATAAATATTATAATATAATCATATTCAAATTTTAATCAAATCATATTGAGACAAATCCAAATCCGATTTGATTATTAATTGGATGTAGATTGTAACATCCGAATTTGATTCGATTACATAAATACGTAATCTGAATCCAAGATAATCAGATTGGATGTAGAATTGGGCCTTGGATTTTCGGGTATCATTGATAGGCCTACTCCCGTCAGTCCTACCTAACGAACATTTTCATTGATTAGAGCCAACTTGTGTCAAGTATCGGATGGTTTGCTCAAAATCCATGAATTCAAATTGAAGGGAGGAATGGATTTTTTTGACCTCTCTATTTTCATCATCGAACAATCAATTAGATGATTAAATGAAGTCTTTTTTGGTTTTCTCCCTATTTTTTAGGTATTTTTTCCCATTTCCCCTCTATTTCGGTTGTCTTCGTTAACATAATAAGTTGTATTGGATCGGGAAATGCTTTCAGGTTCATTATATTGATTTGTTTTAGGGTGTTTTTTTTTCGACGATCATCAAGCCAGTCCAATAATCTAACACCCTACCAACGTAATATTGTAGGGTTTTTGTCCAAACGCTAGCCGTTAGATATGCAAATAACCACCCCACCATTGACGAATAGAACGACATGGGGCAAAAGGCCAAATATTATCATTCACACATGAAGTGAAGAAATAAATTTTAAAAGCCCAATTCTCTCCTTTAAACCCCTCTCTGTATAGTGTATATCTTATCCATTCCCCCTACTTCACAATAGGAATGAGGAAATAGAAATGGTGTCTCTTTATCCTATGCACCTTTCTCCTTCAAATAAAGAAAACAATATAAATTACAAAAAAAAAACCAAAGAAATACACAAAAGCATTTACATAAAAATAGAAAATCATAAATATTTCTATACCATACTAAAAGAATGAGAATGTGAATTACACAAAAAAATATAGAAAATCATAAAAATTTCTATAACATGTATATCTTATATACTAAAAAATGAGAATGTTGCATATGGTTTGGTCAAAACACCCAGATTTTACTTTCCAAATTTACCCTCAACTTTCTATTTTTTCCATTATATATAATGTCACTACAAAATAATTATGAAAAACATAAAATGAAGAAAACAATATAAATTACAAAAAACAAAGAAATACATTGAAAATTTAGAAAAAATGTAGAAAATCATAAAAACTTATATATCATAGTAAAAAATGAGAATGGTGCAATTGGTTTGGTCAAAACACTCTAATTTTACTTTCCAACTTTACCCTCAACTTTCTATTATATATATATATATATAGATATATGTTTTTGCAAAATAATTATGAAAAAACACATAAAATGAAGAAAATAATATAAATTATAAAAAACAAAGAAATATATAGAAAATTTATAAAAAAAATAAAAAATCACAAAAAATGAAGAAAATAACATAAATTACAAATCTATACCCAATATATAAAAGCATAGTCAAATATCACCATCAATATCAAATACCCAGTGCATCATACGGGCCATTCCACTAGTTAATTAAAAAAATACAATACAATTGGAATTAAATAGTATAATAAATTTGAATATAAAAAAATTATTTTTATATATTTTTGATATATGTATATAATAATATATTATATATGGGTTGTGCTAAGCCGCGTGTCCGTGCCAATAGGGCCCACTATCATAATATATTACAGTTTGCAGATGGCTGCTTAATATTCACCGAGACCTCAATTATAAGATGTTTGAAAATAAAAGACATTCTCACTAAATTTTCTATGGCTTCTGGCTAGTGCCCAAACTTTTCAAAATCTACACTCCAATTTTTGAAAAATATGCCAATTAGATTCTAAAAAATCTTAGCAAAAATTTTGAGGATCCCAATCCAAGCAAAGTCTGATATTTATTTGGGAGCCCCCATAATAAATGGTAGAGTTTAAAATAACACATTCTCCAATCTCAAGGAAAGGGTAAATAACAAACTAGCAAGTTGGAAAAAAACACTTTATTTAGAAAGTTAGAAAAAAAACACTTTATCCTTGGTAGATAGAATGACCCTTTTGAATGCTACAACGAATACGATGCCGCAAGTCATCCTGAGTTCTTTCAAGCTTTCCCAAAATATCGTATATGAAATTGATAAAAGTCAAAGGAACTTCTTGTGGACAAATTCTAGTGAAAAAAATGGTTCATTTGATTGGTTGGAACAAGGTGTGTACCCCAAAATGTTGGGGTGGTTTGGGGCTAAAAAACCATTAATAGGTTAATGAAACTAACTTAGCAAAGTTGGGTTGGGAAATATTAGTAAACAGTGATAACCTTTGGGTTAAAATTATTAAAGCAAAGTATCTTCAGAAAGAGGACTTTTGGAATGTTAAGGAAAAGAAAGGTATATCATGGGCTTGGAAAGGTATCCTAAAAGGGAGAGATCTCCTTAAAAAGGGTTAGGTTGGAAAATAAACAATGGCAAATCAATCAAATTTTGGAAAGATATGTGGGTAGGCGATCCCTCATTGGACCAAATTATTCCACATGATAGGATTGAAAATGATAAATCTCCTTCTTAGTGAGGTTATTGATCAGAATAGGGGTGTGTGGATAGAAAATAGAATTTGTAGCTTGGTTCCTTTGAATATTTGGGGGAAAATAAAATCAATCTTTATCCCCTCAAATCCAAGAGAAGATAAATTAGTTTGGCGACTTAGCTGTAATGGGAAGTTCTAAATTAAGTCTACATATAAATTAAAATGTAGCTTGTCTCTTCATGAAGATTTGAACTCAAAGTGGAACTCGACTGTTTGGAAGGTAAATTGTCCCCCAAAATTGAAAATTTTTCTTTATCTCCTTTTTAATAAAAGACTCCCAACAAAAATGCTCCTGCAAAATAGAGGTTTAAGTGTGGAAGGAAAATGTAATTTCTATGGAGATAATGAAGATGTTGATCATATTTTTAAGAATTGTATAGTTGCTAATCAAATATGGGATGCAAGAAATCCCATTTTGGAGCGTCCTACAGGCTCTAACTTTTCCTTAGAGGAATAGTGGCTAAAAATTTGTAAGAAAAATTCAAATGGAGGAAACAATGAAAGAGAAAAGGGTTCTTATTATTATATGTCTAGAAGAATAGAAACCAAAAATCTTTTAATAATGTGTTAACCCCTATTCAAGTGGTAATTGAAAGAGCATTATCGTCCTTTATGGAATATTATGAAACCAATATGAAGCCTAATGGAGTTGATTCCCATAAGTTGTGCAAGTATGTTATGTGGCAATGGGATGTGCTCAGTTACAACCATAGTTAGGAATTTCATGGGTGAGGTAGTAGATTACAAGGCTTACCACTTAGGTTCATCGACTATCAACATGGTGGAAGCTTGGGCCGCATGGGAGGCCCCGCCCACAACTTGACAATGAATTCCCCAAACCATTCCATCATCATTGAAGGCGACTCTTTGATCATGATTTCTTGTCTGAAGCGGCTCATCGACCCCCCTGAAATCTATGAAACATTATTGAAGAGTGTTTGAATTTGAAGAATTGAGCAAATGAAGATTTGGTCTACAATCACGTGTATCGGGAAGCTAATCAAGCGGTAGATTGGCTCGCCAATCAAGCCTTTTCTGCCTAATAGGGTATAGTAAGTGTCAATCTTAGTGATCATCCATAGAATTTAGCTAGTATTTGTAAGTCTGATTTGTGGGATGTGCTACCCCCCGTCTTGTGTAGCCCCTCTCAGTTTTTATCAAAAAAAAAAAAAAAAAAAAGAAAAGAAAAGGAATGATAGTGAGAGAGGGTTTTGTATAGTGAATGAAAGAGATAGAGAAAGTGGATTTGTAGATCCAAGTTCTCTCTCTCCCCCCTTCTCTCTCTCTCTCTCTCTCCAGGATTTGTAGTAGTTACTGGACATCTTGCTAGGAATTGCAGCAATTCCCTTTATCCAGTTTCTTTTACTCTTCAATGGTGAAAGGTAATAACCAAAGAGGGTGAAATGTGCTTGTATCTTTTTGCCTAAATATACGAGTCAAGAAAGACATTTTTCCCTCATAGTGGTTTCACATATCCGCTTAATGAAAGGGCAATAGAGTCCTTTTGCCTTTTTCTGTTAATTGAACTGCATTTGGTCCAATCCGATCCAATCCAATGTAGGTCCATGATAAATGGACCAGGTCCAATCCAATTGCATGAATATTTTTTACCATTTTGGTTTGGCCCAATTCAATGTTTGGACCGTCCAATCTGTTCAAATTCGTTTTGATTTAGATTGGTTTCATCCCAAACCCAGTCCATTAACACCTATATACTTATCGTATTTCAATTGTGCAGATATTGGCTTAATCCAATCCAATCCAACATAAATTTATTATGGAAGGGCCAAGTCCAATCCAATCTAATAAATATTTTAGACTGGATTGGTCCAATCCAATATGTCTTGTGGGTCCATCCAATCCGTCCAATTTGATTTTGGACGAATCCAAAACCGGTCCATTGACATCCTTATTTGTGTCCATTTGTTAAACCATAAGGCTCAGTTTGAAAGAAGTACAAATACAAATATGTATAGTGTAAATACATACAAAATATAAGGTTTTGCACTCTACATATTTGTATTTGTACTCCTTCCAAACTAAGTGTAAGGGTAGTTTAAGTATTTAACCCTAATAATAAAGAGTTGAGATCTTCTACCAACAAAACATGTCCCAACACTCTACCAACTTGATGTAACACCGCACATCTCACTATGAGACTGTGACCCACCATAAAAGTGGGACTCGCCATGTATGAGATGTGCGATATGAGGTTATGTTGGTAGGGGGTTGGAACATGTTTTGTTGGCAAGTGATCCAAACTCAACAATAAAGGCAACAAATTAGGAGTCCAGATCACTTGCCAACAACACGTTCCAACCCTCTACCAACATGATCTCAAATCGCTAGAGGTGTCAATTGAATGGATTTGGTCCAACCCGATCCAGTCCAATGTGAGCCCACTTACAAATGGACTGGACCCAATCCAGTCCAAATCCAATCCAATCCACTAAAATGTAAATGGATTGGATAATTATATAAAAGCACTTTTGTAAAGTGCTTTTGTAAAAGTATTTTCATAAAAGTGCTTTTACAAAAGGACTTATTGAAAAGCACTTTTGAAAAGTACTTCCATAGATTTTTGTAAAAGTACTTTTGTAGAAGTGCTTTTGTAAAAGTACTTTCGTAAAAGTATTTCCATAAAACTGCTTTTGTAAAAGCGCTTTTATAAAACTACTTCTGTAAAAATTCTTTCATAAAAGTACTTTTTAAAAATGCTTTCGTAAAAGTATTTTTATAAAAGTGCTTTCGTAAAAATACTTTTCATAAAATTATTTTTATAAAAGTATTTTCGTAAAAGTGCTTTCATAAAAGTACTTTCATAAGAGCGATTTTATTCTATCTTCAGTTTTGACTGATTTCAAATTGGACAAAGGTTTGGCATCATGATCAAATTATTGGAAATTTGGTTTTGGTCCAATTCAAACCAATAAGAATATGGACCAATTTATTTTGGATTGGCTCAATCTAATAATTATAATGGACCGTCCAAATCCTATTTGACAAGGTTTGGATCGGATTGGATCCAAACCAAAACCGGTCAATTGACACCCCTACACATTGCACATCTCTCATACATGGTAGGTCCTAGTCTCATGGTGAGATGTGCGGTGTTAGATCAAGTTGGTAGAGGGTTAGAAATAATCCTGTTCATGGGCTGGGCATCCCGACGGCCCGACTTAGGCCATTTCATTCAATATACTCTCCTTCAACTCTTCCAAATCATAGCCAACGCTAGCAGCAGTGAGCACCTGAGTGGTATCATCTTTCATCATAGTTTTCAAAATCGGACCGGACCGAATGGTCAGACCGGAAAAATTGACAATTTTCCCCAAAACCGGATTTTTCATAAAACAGTTGATTTTGGTCCACAAAACGTAGACTTGGGCGGTTAACCATTTGAGTCGTTCAAATGGTTTTGACCATTTTTCATTTCTTTAATTTTTTTAATTTTTTTAACTTTTTGTCAAAACGGGCTGATTGTTCGAGCCAACCCAATAACCGGACCCCTGACCAATTTGATCTTCGGGCCGGTTTTAAAAAACATGTCTTTCATCTCCTTCCACAAACAGTGAAGCAGTAGGCAGCATGCGATATCATCTCTCTTGGAAGGCGGTGCCCCATTTTCCATTCTCTGATTATTAAATATACATTAACACGGTCACAGACTAGAGGCGGTGTCCCCATTCCCTAACATCGGCCGACGACATCTACAATGGAAGTCGGACAAGCCACAATCGGTGATAGAAAACTCCATCAGGTCTCTCTCTATCTCCCCAATTCCTCCAATTCGCCGACCCTTCTGATTAGTTTAAGCTTTGGGTTCGGTGTCGGGCCTCAGGCTTTTATGAGGGTCAACTCAAGCCTAAAATAAAGGCCCGATGGTCGGGCCAAACTCCTGCTCGGGCCTATGGGAAAAGTACCAATCAGCCCATATCAGAATTTACTAGGCCCAAAGTACAAGGGAAATGCATCCTGACCGTGAATTGACGCCAAATTCACGGGTAGGATGTGGTTTATAGGGGGAGAGGGCTACTTGTAGGGGGGAGCTGGAATCAGAATTCTGCATCGTGTTTCTGTATTTTTCCCTAATATTTATGTTTATACCATGTGAAAGTCCGGCCCTGCCCATGAACTCAGAGAAAAAGTAAAAAAAAAAAAGTCGTTAATAATATCAAAAAGAATCCGAATTCAGGAGAAAGATATTATTCCCACAAATGGAAGTGCGACAGTTGAAAATTGGAACTTGCTAAGATACGCCGGTCAGTTCCATGATCATATTACCGTTGACATCTGAATGGAAGAGATCAAGAAATTAGATTTTAGAAATTGAAAGAAAAAGAAGCATAAAATCCATTGCACTCTACAAAAATTATTGACGCCTTCCATCGTTTCTTCCTCATATGTTCCTCGTTTCTCCCAACTCCCAATCTTTTCTGCATCTCTCCATGCGGCTCGTCTGTCATCGCGGAATTCAATAGATATCAGCGTCCGTCATCGTGGAGACGGGTAACGCTTGCCTTGTGGGAATACAAGCAAGAGCAGGAGATTAGAGGAGGAAGCGGGTTACGACATTGCAGATGCATGCAGGCTTTCAAAGATTAGGGTTTTGTGGATTTCGGATTTCGGAGAAAGTCTGAACGATGACTTGAGGAGTCTCTTTTTTCCGTTTTCCGCCATCATCGGTAGATAATGTAAGTTGCAAGCCTGCAATCGTGGATTTCAAATTTCAGAGAAAGTCTGAACGATGAGTTGAGGAGTCTCCTTTTCCGTTTCCCGCCACTATCCATAGATAACGTTGGCAGATGGCTGCAAGCATTCGCTTCGGTTAGGGTTTTGTGGATTTCAAATTTTAAAGAAAGTCTGACGATGAATTGAAGAGTATCTTTTTCCGTTTCCCGCCATCGTCGGTATACACTAAAGGTTTTAGATCTGTACATAAAGGCAAGAACGTAAATCCGATCTAATGGTTATGTATCCTTTATCATGGCCGTGGATATTCGTCCTATTAGATCAAGTTCCTACATCCCACGATAAATACCCGATGCAATGACTAATCGGCTAGAAAAGTAGAATGGAAGAGGAAGGTGGAGAGAAGTCGAGCATTGTGATCGGTCTGATCGAGAACAGTGCAAAGGAGGTATCGTATTTGATCCAAGATGTTGTCTCTCTCTCTCTCTTTCTCACTCAAATATTCTATTGTGATCTTATCGAGGTTGAAGATTTTTGAAACTACAAGTATTTTCTTATTTTCCTCCTTAACGTTGTTCGGTATTCAGATCTTCTGTAGCTTCTCGAGTATCAACCTATGATCCTATCCACAAGCATTGGCTGAAAGGTAACTTAATTTGGAATTTGGAAATGAAAATCCTTATTTGCTTTATTCTTGTTCTCAGTGCTACTAGCTCAGCTCAGACTTAACATGACTAAGATCAACGGTTCCAGATTTGATTGAGAAGATTAAAGTAATGATCCAGATATATATGAACTAAGAGAATTTACCTCTAATTTAAATTGAAACAACGAATTTGCTATAGTTCCATGTGGAAATTCCACTGGAAAGTCTTGGATGAGATTGTAACCTGAGGTGGTCCTGGGCTCTATTGTAATGTTTCTTTGATTGAATAAAGTACCTTACCTTTTACAAAAATAAAGAGCAAAATCTTGAATCTAAATGCATCTGTTATATTTCTTAGCAGTAGAAGCCAGAAAGCCGAACCTGTATAGAAAACGAGAAGTAGCCTATTCAAATATTTTAAAAATGAGTCTTATGTAATCTTTGAATTTCTGATGTTAAACAAATGTTTTAAAAATGAGTCTTATGTAATCTTTGAATTCAAGCTTGTTTTGAACCTGTGCTTATAATAATTATTTAGTGAAATAAAACAGATCTTTGCCAAATCAAGCTGAAAGTTCTTGGGATCTAGTTCCCATGAAATGGCTTACTACATTCTTTTCTCAATTCATACGAGGTAGGGTGCGCTATCTCACATTTGATATCAACTGCATCCGTATCAAATAATTTATTTGCAAGAAGTTTCAAGGAAAATTCTTTCAATCGGTTGGCAGTGGGGTCCACTGCCCAATGCACCTTACCCACAAGTAAAAATTTTAAATGTATAACATTACCGGGTTTTTAAATTTTACACTGCAATTTGTCTTATGGTGGGACTTTTATCTTTTATTTTTTTATTTTCAAGGTTACATGTTATCTGGCTTGTCTGGTAAAAATTTTAATTCTTAATATCCGAAAACTGGGTTTGATATTTGTTTTTATCTACTGACCTACTAACCCCTAATCTGCTTGCCCACCCAGAAAATTAAAAAGATAAATGTGACTATTGTTTTCATGATATGCTAAGATTTTTTTTTTTTAATTTTAAAATTACTGTAAGTTCCTTTTTCATTATAACTTAATTGCAATATATCTTCTGAAATCAAATGCTTTAAAAGTTGGTGAAATTTCACTGTGATTTCCTAGATTTCTCTTTTCTAGGATTGATAAAAAAGAACAATTGGTGTGTGGGAGTACTTATTAAAACTATTATTTTCCACTTAGTATGCACTGTCATTTAGTTTATAAGATGATGAAGCATATTGATTTATTACGTTATAATATTGCGAGAACTAGCTTACCATGACAGGTTGCATTTATTTCTAAACTAGAATTTGACATTATCTATTGTTTATTATAAGAATGTACATGGTGAATATAGTACTCCCACCCATAATTATTATTAAGGTTAGACTCCATGTTATACTGATAACCTGTTGTGGAAGTCCCTGCACACTAGTTTCTTTGGGTTCTCAGAGGCTCTACAGGAGTATCTACTAAGTGTAGATAGAAAACAAAGTCCAAATCTTCGTGTTGGTTCAGAAATCAGTGACAAGCAGAGTTACAGAGATAACTCGAAAGATAATTCGAAGGATGAAGGACAAAGTATCAAAGGACCTCAAGCCATAGTTTGCAGTGACTCTAGGAGCCGAGGACTGCTCTTAGAAGTAGCA
Source organism: Nelumbo lutea (assembly GCF_056320005.1). Lineage (NCBI taxonomy): Eukaryota > Viridiplantae > Streptophyta > Magnoliopsida > Proteales > Nelumbonaceae > Nelumbo > Nelumbo lutea. The sequence continues at coordinate 116,282,856 of NC_142684.1, forward strand.
GATGGAGAGTGGGAGAAGAACTTGATTTTGACTGTAGACAATAGAGTCCAAGATTGGGAGAATGTTGCAGGGGCAGTTGCGAAGAGATTTAATTTAAAAGGTACTGCTATAGTTAGACCTATTGATGTCTCAAAGGCTGTGTATTATGGAGCTGGTGAAGAAGTAGTGATCCCAGATGCTGAGTCAGTGAAAACTCCAGTCGGAAGAGTAAGGGTAGAGAACTGGTTTCTGTCTTGTAACCATAATAACATCTCAGAAAGAGCTCCAGCTGGTAGGGCTTCCCTTCAATTACTGGAATGAGGAAACTCTGGTAAAATTGATTCAAGTCCTAAACTCCTAGGTGGTTTGTTGACAGCCTTTAATCTCCAAGATCTTCATGCAGCAAGAGTTAGGGTCGATGGTCTGAAGCTCGAAGAAGTTCCTAGATGCGTAGAGATGCTCATTAATGGTTGCTGGCTTAAGGTTTGGGTTCTGCTGGAAGGTGAAACAACTCCTTGGATGAAAGGTTCTAAGGAAGAAGATGTCGACATCCTTGAAGGTTGGGTTACATGTGGAAAGAAGAGTTCGGGCCAGAAGGTCTTGAATAATGTACAGATGGCGAACGAAGATGAAGAGACACCACCCGGGTCAGTCAGTAAGTCTCTGGATAAGAATGATGGTAGCCCAAACTTTTTGGAAAGTGGAGACCAAAGTGTAGGCAAAAAGTCTTATGCAGAGATCATTAAGGGCAGAGCCACACCAGCTAACCCTCTGGGTCCACAAGGCTTTTTAAAAACCAGAGTGGATTCGAACCAGGTCCTTCTTTTGAGGGTGAACCAGAGCTGCCTTGTGGACAAGATTATAGGCATGTCTCTCGAAAAGAAAGGTCTTAGATGGGATCACAATGGCAGAGGGGATTTAAATCCCCTTTTTCACCTCAAGGCAAGGTCCCAGGTGATTCGGAGATGGAGGTTGGAGAAGTGTCTCCACAAGGGTGGTCAGAGGGTGACGACAAGTTTGGTGAGATAAATCAGTCTTTGAGTCTTTCAATTAAGAAAACAGGCCTGGAATGTTCGACTGGTGTTAAGGATGCAAAGAATGATTTGCAAATTCATAGGGAGGAAGTTCAGTCCAGAAACAGAAAAGAAAACAGGAGGTAACATCTAAGGCCCAAAAAATATAACCTGAAAAGAAAGAGAAGGATGAGAAGAATTAGCTCTTCTGGGATTAGAAAAAGATAGGAGAGGTGGGTTTGGGTGATTGCCAGGTTTGGCAAAGGCGGTAAGAAAAGTTTTGTCTCTGGTCCAGGAGAGACTCTCATCGACCGTTCTCTCTCGTCAACGTCTGGTAATGCTAGATGCTATTCTGAGGTTAGGAGGGGCTCCGATGAGAATCATGTTCCCTATGAGCTTGAGATCTTGAGTTTGACGTCTCCAGAGGATAGGTATGACTTGGAATGTCCAGTTTCTTCATGTGCAGAAGAGACATCTCCCGTTGAATTGGAGAACTTGGAAAGAGGGGAGGCAATAACTAGGAAAGAGATTACTAATATAGATGCTGAGTCAGATGCTGAAAGCAATGATGGAGGTAAGGTTGGAGGAAAGGAAGATTTAGCCATTGAAGATTGTTTAGGTGGACAGGCTGAAAATCAGGACAAAGATGGCTTATTTTATCAGGAAGTTGAGATTGGAAGGCTAGGTGTAAATTTGGGTCGAAGGAGCAGAATGAAAGAGAAGGAAGATCACAACGGTAGGAGAATTAACAAGAAATTGCGTAATTTGAGAACTCACAATATAGTCCATGTGACAGAAGGAAAAGAGTGAAGGTTAATGGGATATCTGGTACTGATGATAGGGGGGAAATAGTGCAAGATCAACCACTGTCCCCCCTTTTGTTGAAGGAACAACATGTCAATAAGGTTTCTGATGCCAATTCAGAACCTGGTGCAATGTAGCTGCTACAGGAGAATGAAAGTGCTGATAAAGCTACAAATAAGATGATTATCAAAGCATTAGTTGATAAGAGAGGTCACAGTTGGGAAAAGCTTGGGTTTATTTTTTTGGGGCAGTGAGGAATTTGCCAGGAGGGCCTTTGAAGAGTTTGAAAGAAAAAAAAGAGGAAGAGAAATTAAAGATCAAAGAGCATTTGAAAGGGAAAAAGGTCTGGGATGAGGAATTCACAGATTGTTTTCTTAGGCCTGTTTTCTTTTTAGGAGTCTGTTTGGGTTTTATTCTGCTTGAGAGGGTAGTTTTCTTAGGCCTGTTTGGGTTTCCTGTGGTTGCTTCTTGCTATGGGTGATGTCTTATCACCTTCTGTAATCTTTTTTCTTTAATAATTTTTCTTTTTGAAAAAGAAAGCATTGTCGCACAGACATCACTTTTGTGTTTTTCAATGATTATATGGTTCTTACAACACCAACTTCATTACAGGTTGGAGTGGCTGCTTTTCACTTGAGGTTAGCTTCATTACATCTTTCTCAAATTCATTGGAACTAGCAGTACATATTAGAACACAAAGACCTTGCTGCATTTTTATGATCCTAAGGTGATTATTGCCCCCCTCCTCCCCAAACAAGCTACCTCCGGATGGCATGGTTGGAGTTCCAGAGCTGGTGGATAGGTTTTATACATCAGTCAAGAAGGTGGTGATCTACTATTTTGGATTATGCAAATCTTTGTGTGTGCATAATCCATGAATTGCAGTAATTTTTTTTTGATAATTATGCATTCCAGTAAAATTAAATGTTCTGTTTTCAACTGTGCAGGTTGTAATGTCTCATGGTTGCAAACCACTCACTATGGATATGACCATATTTTCGATGCATGGCATATTTCTTGATTAGTAGATGTTTGAATGACTGCTATTGTGATCATATTTGCCCAGGTATGTATCAGCATTAGGTATTAATTCAAATGTCCTACTTGCTTGGGCCCCAACCTTTGGTTGCATGGCTGTAGAGTACATTCGACAATGTTTCTACCCTAAAAAGAGTTGGGCTATGTTTTGTTCATTTTGAATATTAAAATAATGTTATGCTTTTTAAATACGCCTGTTTACATAAATTGGCATCAGTTGTACCATATTAGTACGAATTTTGTGAATTCCTGGCATTGCATAAGTAGCTTCTGTAGGGATGTATGTAACGTAGATGATATTTGCTCAATGCTTTTACAGTTCTAATCTTCTTTTGTTGCTTAAAATTAAAAAATATTATTATTTTTTTCTCTTTTGATCAGTAGCAACTAACAAATACAACCTTTTTTTTGATAAATAAACATAATTTATTAGTGAACTACTGAAACATGAGAAGAGGTTGTCATACAGCTTAAAAGAAAATGAGAGTATGACACTGGTTTCTGTCCCCTATGCAAATTACATTTGGCCTAAGGCCAAACTTTTATCAAACTCTTGGGACCCTTTGAATTTCCAACTACATGTCCTTTGAAAACCATTTAAAGGCTTAAAGTGTTTGATATCATTTCTATAACTCCACAAAGCTGCTTTACTTCCTTTTGTTAACCATCTGATTGCAACATTGGGTGCCCCTTTAATAACCATTTATTCAACTTCCATCTCCTTTGCGTTTCATACTCCGGTAACTACTTGAACTCCTTCACCTATTGGACCTGAAAACATTCCACGAATGAGTCCATTCTCATATCTTATCACTCCCCCTACGGTAAAAACCTTGTTCCATCCATCCATCCCTTTGCCAGTGATTTCCACTCCCTCCTTGCATTTTGCTTTTTTTGTTGATGAGGCTGCAATTGCTGCCTAATTTCTAAAAATGTCATTCATTATGTGCCACCCCGGCTATAATGTTTTCCATTAAATCCTCTTCATTTCTTTCTTTTTCCTTAAAAATCCATGCACTCCTTTCTTCCCATATAGTCGAAATCATAGTAACTGGTGCAATTGTCCATGTTAATCTTCCTCTTTTGACTACTTGAGCGTGGACCATCAAACTACTTGTCCAAACTAGCAGGGAGAGACCACTTGCATCTAAATAGAGCAAGGAAATATTCTGAAATACAATAGACAAATGGGTAAGAGATTAGGAAGTGGTAAGCTGTCTCCCCATTCTTTTTGCACATTAGACGTGAATCAAGAGATTAATACCAGTTGGGTTTCTTCCTTTGTATTAAATCACTAGTATTAATGCTCTCACGGAAGACTTCCCAACATAAGACACTAATTTTTAGGAGGATGTGAACACATCAAACTTTCTTTACAACAAAGCACATCTGGGAGGGACTAGGAGAAAAGCAACCTTCCAATCCAGGATCAAGAGAAACCCCATCCAATACATGCAAAATGATAGAAACAAGAGAAATTTCAAAGTTCCTATTATTTTCTTACTTGAATAAAAGAATTAGAAAAAAGAATGTGTTTTCTGATGTAATTTAGAGAGAGGAAGAAGAGAAGTCAACCTAGGTTCGAAGAGAAGAGAGAAGAGAGAATAGAAGAAAGAAGAGAAAGGGTGTGGTTCGATTGTTCTGGCCGCCTCATTAAATCTTATTTATATCTGTGACTTTACAAGAAGTAGAGTTTCTCTAATACCCCTACTTAAAACAAAAGAAAATAGAAAAAAAGGCCAAATTGGCCCAACTACTATAACTGTAACATAAAGAAATAAACCGTAAAATAAATTTTTGGGTTGAGACCACACACACAAAGTATGGGGCTGGGACCACAGACACACTAATAGTCTATCGACAAACTCTACATTCTTCTTTGCCCAAAGGATCAGCCAAAACCCGAAGGAGGAGACAAGTGAATAACAAGCTTAAAAATAGGTTTCCCTTTAAGAGAGGAATGATGAACATATAGTGGAAACTATCTTTCAATGGAGACTCCTCAATCCAATGGTCTTCCCAAAATTTGATTTTATTACCAAAGACAAGGTCATACTTGTTGTGATTAAGGAAGAATGGGAGGATACCATGAATGTGTCTCAAAGTAGAGTCAACAGTAGTTCTATGTGATAGACCATCGTCCCAACTTTTATTTGTGAGCCTATGCATACTTACCACAACCCGATGGCATAAAGAATGGGTGGTTTTGTGGGATATCGAAAATCTTTTACATAAAGTTGTTGTGAGTATTCATGGGCTCTCAGAGAATGGTTGGGATGCTAGAATTCTGTGTAGAGCTACCCTTACTTCTCCGTTGAAAGCAATTCATAGCACTCTTTCACTATTTCTTAATCGCATCATCAATGATATCTCGATTGGCAACAAGGTTAAATTCTTGGAAGATCTCTAGCTTGGGGAATCCTTGTTGAAATGTGCATTTCCTTTTCTCCATGCCATCAGCAATCTTAAAAAGAGAACAACTTTTGGTTGAAAGTTGGATTTTAGGAGAAATGCGAGAGTTTGAATTTATTCCCATTTCTAGGTTTTTGTATTTGTTGGATGGGGGTGGTTCTTGATAGCTCAGTTGGGGATAAACGAATATGGGTTCCTAACTAATCAGATAGGTTTTCTTGTAGTTCACTCTTTTAATATGTTGGTTAGGGTCACTCCCCACTCTAAGTCTATCCTTGTCAGTTGTGACATATTGAGAGTTTTGGTGTCCCCCTATTCCCCTGAAAGTTAGTACTTTTTGTAGGGGCGTTTTCAACGGAAGCATCAACACCCGTGACATTTTGCAACAAATTGAAGACCTAGTAGGCCCTTATACCAACCTGTAGGACTAGTGTCCCACAAACAACCATCCAATCTATGAGGATCAAGAGTAACCCCATCTAAGACATACAAAAGGCTAGAAACAAGAGCAATTTCAGAGTTGATAAGATTTTCTTCTCTAGCCCAAAGTTTTAGCTAAAGTCGAAGGAGACAAGGGGATAACAAGCTCAGAAATAGTTTTGCATTTAAGAGAGGAAGCGATGAAGATAGAGTGGAAGTGATCTTTCAATGGAGACTCCCCAACCAAGGGCTTGTCCAAGATTTGATTTTATTACCAAAGACAAGGTCATACATGTAGTGATTGAGGAACATTGGGAGGATACCATGGATGTGTTGAAGGAGAGTCAAGATTAGTTCTGTGTGATAGTCCATCATCCCAACCTTTATTTGCCAGCTCATGCATACTTACCACAACCCGATGGCATAAAGTTTTGGCGGCTTCGTGGGATATCAAAAATCAAGGGCATAAAGTTGTGATTGGGATGTTGGAGTTCTGTGCAAAGATACATTTTATTTCCCCTTGGGGGGCAATTCATAGTACTCTTCCCCTATTTCTTTATCGCATCATGTATGGTCTCTCATTTGGAGAGAAGGCCAAATTCTTGAAAGATCTCTAGCTTGGGGAATCCTTGTTGAAAGGTGTATTTCTTTGTCTTTACACCATCTCTAATCTTAAGAAGAAAACAATCTCTAAGTTTGTTCCACCTCTTCATCCCTTGGACTTGATTGGAAGTTGGATATTAGGAGAAATCTGGGAGCGTTTGAATTTGTTCCTATTTCTAGTCTTTTGAATTTGTTGGATGGGGTGGTTCTTGATAGATTTGTTGGGGATAAACAAATTTGGGTTCCTAACTCTTCAAGTAGGTTTTTTGGTGGTTCCTATTTTAAAATGTTTGTTAGGGTCATTCCCCTCCCCATGTCCATTCTTGTGTCATGTTGAGAGTTCTGGTGTGCACCTATCACTCAAATGTAGTGGCTTTTGTTGGGTAGTTTTTAATGGAAGTATCAACCCTCATGACGTTTTGCAAAAAATAAAAAGAGACCTAGTGGGCCTTTATCTCCTCCCATAGGACTGGTGTCCCACAAACAACCATCCAATCTAAGAGGATCTAGAGTAACCCCATCTAACACATGCAAAAGCCTAGAAACAAGAGCAATTTCAGAGTTGGAAAGGTTTTCTTCATTAGCCCAAAGTTTCAGCTAAAGCTTTAGTTGAAAGAGACAAGAGGATAAAAAGCTCAAAAATAGTTTTGCATTTAAGAGAATGAACGATGAATATAGAGTGGAAGTGATCTTTCAATGGAGACTCTTCAACTAAGGGCCTTCCCATGATTTGATTTTATCACCAAAGACAAGGTTATACTTGTAGTGATTGAGGAATAGTGGGAGGATACAATAGATATCTATTGAAGGAAAGTCAATAGTAGTTCTGTGTGATAGTCCATCATTCCAACCTTTATTTGTTAGCTCTTGCATACTTACCACAACCCGGTGGCATAAGGTTTTGGCGGCTTTGTGGGATATCGAAAATCATGGGCATGAAGTTGTGGTGAGCACTCATGGACTCTCAAAGAATGGTTGGATGCTGGAGTTATGTGCATAGATACATTTACTTCTCCTTGGAGGGCAATTCTTAGTACTCCTCCCTATTTCTTTATCGCATCATATATGGTCTCTCGTATGGAAGCAAGGTCAAATTCTTGGATGATCTCTAGCTTGGGGAGTCCTTGTTGAAAGGTGTATTTCCTTGTCTTTACTCCGTATCTAATCTTAATTAGAAAACAATCTCTATGTTTGTTCTACATCTTCATCCCTTGGATTTGATTGGAAGTTGGATTTTAGAAGAAATTTGAGAGCGTTTGAATTTGTTTCTATTTCTAATATTTTGAATTTGCTAGATGGGGTGGTTCTTGATAGATTAGTTAGGGATAAAAAATTTGGGTTCCTAACTCTTCAAGTAGGTTTTATGGTGGTTCCTATTTTAAAATGTTTCTTAGGGTCGTTCCCCCCCCCCCTCCATGTCCATTCTTGTGACATGTTGAGAGTTCTGGTGTGCACCTATCCTTCAAATGTAGTGGCTTTTGTTGGGTAGTTTTTAATGGAAGTATCAACCCTCATGACGTTTTGCAAAAAAAAAAAAAAAGAGACCTAGTTGGCCTTTACCCCCGCCCGTAAGACTGGTGTCCCACAAACGATCAAGTAATCTAAGAGGATCTAGAGTAACCCCATCTAACACATGCAAAAGGCTAGAAACAAGAGTAATTTCAGAGTTGGAAAGGTTATCTTCATTAGCCCAAAGTTTCAGCTAAAGCCAAAGGACACAAGGGGATAAAAAGCTTAGAAATAGTTTTGCATTTAAGAGAAGAAACAATGAAGATAGAGTGGAAGTGATCTTTCAATAGAGACTCCTCAACCAAGGACCTTCCCAAGATTTGATTTTATTACCAAAGGCATGGTCATACTTGTAGTGATTGAGGAACAGTGGGGGTATACCATGGATGTGCATTGTAGAAGAGTCAAGAGTAGTTCTACGTGATAGTCCAACATCCCAACCTTTATTTGTTAGCTCATTCATATGTACCACAACCCGATGGCATAAAGTTTTGGTAGCTTTGTGTGGGATATCAAAAATTATGGGCGTAATGTTGTGGTGAGCATTAATGGACTTTCAGAGAATGGTTGGGATGCTGGATTTTTGTGCAGAGATACATGTGCCTCTCCTTGGAGGGCAATTCATAGTACTCTTACCCTATTTCTTTATTGCATCATGTATGGTCTTTCAGCTTGAAACAAGGTAAAATTCTTGAAAGATATTTTTTTGAGAAAATTTAACTAGAATTTGTTGAGAGAAAGGGGGGGGGACAAGAGGAGATATACAAGGTAGGGGGGAACCCCTATAAGTTACAAAGGAGTAAGCTTATCGCTATACAGATGCTCCAAATACACACCAAATTTAGCTAGGCCATCTGCAGTACAAGTTATAAAGGAGGAAGCTTATCGCTATACAGATGCTCCAAATATACACCAAATTTAGCTAGGCGATTTGTAGTATGATTGTGTTCCCTAGGAATCCAAACTAAGTTAACATTCAAACCATCCAAAGAATCGCAAGCTTCAGTCAGATAGTGATACAGTCTCCAAGGGCCCCCTTTTTTGTCTCTTAACCATTTTATCATATTTGCTGAATCACCTGCAATGATCAAATTCTGAATTCCCAAATTCTTTAATATCCTGATTCTGATGAGAGCAGCCGTCACTTCAGCCTTTGCGGAGCCAGCCCAACCGATTCCACAAATTCTGAATTCCTAAATTCTTGAAAGATCTTTTGTTTGGGGAATTCTTGTTGACAAGTGTGTTTCCTTGTCTTTACGCCATCTCTAATCTTTAGAAGAAAACAATCTATAAGTTTGTTCTACCTCTTCATCCCTTGGAAGTGATTGCAATTTGGATTTTAGGAGAAATCTAAGAGCATTTGAATTTGTTCCTATTTCTAGTCTTTTGAATTTGTTGGATGGGGTGGTTCTTGATAGATTAGTTTGGGATACAAAATTTGGTTTCCTACTCTTCAATTTGGTTTTATGGTGGTTCTTATTTTAAAATGTTTTTTAGGGTCATTCTTCCCCTCTCCATGTCCATTCTTGTGACATGTTGAGAGTTTTGTTGTCCACTTATCCCTCAAATGTTGTGGCTTTTGTTGGGTAGATTTTAATGCAAGTATCGACTCTCGTAATATTTTGCAAAAAAAAAAAAAAAGAGACCTAGTTGGCCTTTTTCTTCTCCCGTAGGACTAGTGTCCCACAACGACCCTTCTATCTAAGACGATCAAGAGTAACCCCATCTATCACATGCAAAAGGCTAGAAAGAAGAGAAATTTTAGAGTTAATAAGTTTTTCTTCTTTAGCCCAAAGTTTCAACTAAAACTGAAGGAGGCAAGGGGATAACAAGCTCATAAATAGTTTTGCATTTAAGAGAGGAAACGATGTATATAGAGTGGACGTGATCTTTCAATGAAGACTCCTCAACCAAGGGCCTTCCCATGATTTGATTTTATTACTAAAGATAAAGTCATACTTGTAGTGATTGAGGAATAATGGGGGGATACCATGAGGAGAGTCAAGAGTAGTTCTGTGTGATATTCCATCATCCCAACCTTCATTTGATAGCTCATGCATACTTGCCACAACCCGGTGCCATAAAGTTTTGGCGGCTTAGTGGGGTATTGAAAATCATAGGCATAAAGTTGTGCTGAGCACTCATGGTCTCTCAGAGAATGGTTGGGAGGCTGGAGTTATGTGCATAGATACATTTACTTCTCCTTGGAGGGCAATTCATAGTACTCTTCCCCTATTTCTTTATCACATCATGTATGGTCTCTCGCTTGGAAATAAGATCAAATTCTTGAAAGATCTTTAGTTTGGGGAATCCTTGTTGAAAGGCTTGTTTCCTTGTCGTTATACCATCTCAAATCTTAATAAGAAAACAATCTCAAAGTTTGTTCTACCTCTTATTCCATTGGACTTGATTGGAAGTTGGATACTAGGAGAAATCCGGGAGCGTTTGAATTTTTTCCTATTTCTAGTCTTTTGAATTTGTTGGATGGGGTGATTCTTGATAGATTTGTTGGGGATAAACAAATTTGGGTTCCTAACTCTTCAAGTAGGTTTTATGGTGGTTCCTATTTTAAAATATTTGTTAGGGTCATTCCCCTCCCCATGTCCATTCTTGTGACATGTTGAGAGTTCTAGTGTGCACCCTCAAATGTAGTGGCTTTTGTTGGGTAGTTTTTAATGGAAGTATCAACCCTCATGACGTTTTGCAAAAAATAAAAAGAGACCTAGTGGGCCTTTATTTCCTCCCATAGGACTGGTGTCCCACAAACAACCATCCAATCAAAGAGGATCTAGAGTAACCCCATCTAACACATGCAAAAGCCTAGAAAAAATCGCAATTCCTATTTTTCATAAAATCTTATTGGAAAATAAATGTAATTAACAATTTGAATTTCTCATTGAAGTTTCTGTACAAATTCCTTCACATTTTCTCATAAAATACATGTATATTTGTTTTCATCAAATGTTTTTTGAAGATATAACATGAAACAACCTGACTCCACAAATAGAACTTTGCTATAATAATATTTAAGTTGCTTACACTATAAAGAAACTGGTAAGCAGAATTTCTTGAAAATAGCAAAGATAGTGTTATAGAGAGAAGTTTTAAGTGGCTGTATTCTGGAGGCTGCATGCTTCTAATATTTATAGAGGTGATGAACTGGTCCATGATGCCATTCAAGATAGGGTCTTCTGTGACTATTGTTTCAAGGCTAACAAAATTTTCAATGTGGCCTATGGTGTTGATAATGTTAGAAGGAGACAGGTGCTGATATCAAGCATTATCCTTCTTAAGACTACTTCTCTGAAACATTTTCAAGCCAATTTGTGAAAATGAAAAATATGCTTCTATATTGAAAAGGTTAAGTTATACTTGCTTTTGCTTACGTCTTTTATTTCATTCTTCTTTACTAGTGGCAACTCATGTGATGCATTGGATGCTTTCTAAAAATGTATTTTTAAGGGAAAAAAATGAAGTTACGGTGATTCACCAAAGGTTTTATATATTTTTGGTTCTTTACATATAAAATAGGAGGAAAAATAATTTTTTCCTTTTAAGTTATTGAGCTTCTAGCTTATTCCTATATATAATTATACTTTATACCATCTATAGATTGTTGTTAGTGTTAGACAGTTGTATGCCCTTAGCTCCAATCAGAATGATGTACGTTATGATTTTATTGTAAATGAATAAAACACATATTGGATTCATGTTCATGTGGTGTGTTTCTGTGTAATACCCTTAAACTGGACACTTAATGAGACTCGTGTTAGTTTAGAATGTTCACAACCAGTGGGTCGGTTTGGGAGACCTATCCGAATAAGACTGACACCGATGTGCCACCAAGTCGGTTGGGGTGGTCTGTCTCAGTCGCCAGGGTGAGACCTCAGGCACATGCAGTGTAGGATCAATTAAATCTTTGAACCGGACCAGATTTTCAGTATTGCCCTGGACCTTGGAGATTAATGGGCAAAACTGGGAAGTTACACCCGACCCCTAGACTCGATTGTGATACTACATTAGGCGTCGGATTGGGCTGTCTTTGATGTATCAATCAGTGAGATCCTTAGCGGGGGTCAAAACCTGGGTATGTTGGGACAGTCTGAAAGTTCATCTGAGTGGGTGATCATTGTGACAGGATCAACCCCTTTGTCGAACAAAGGTAATGATCGGGGATGCACTCTCACTGATAGAAACCAAGACTGTCGGCAACCGATTTCAATCGTTGAGATTTGTTTTGCAAATTATATTTTATATGAGATATAAAAGTATATATATATATACATTATGGTTTCTAAAATGTTTGCAAAAGGTTTTAATTCCCGGAATCCATATGAGTAGAGAGTACGACACTGTTCCTTACAGCCAAGGGAGATGTCCTCTCTTGTCGGGCAGTGTTTGATCATTATGGGCTAAGAGGTTGAGTGTAAGACCATTGAGGATAATACCTGATGGGCTAATCTTGCATCTATAGAGCCCATTTGATGGGTTTCAGGGGTGCACTGTCCATAACAATGTATTCGGCCAGGCCTCGTAACAAAGGCTGGGTTGAATCCATGTAGCTGATGTGTAGATCAATGCTTGGGTCCCATGCCATACAAAGAAGCCCAACTGGGCAGTAGATAGGAAGGCTAAGTGAGCACTGAACCTTAATGGGCTTAAAGCCCACTTCAAACTGGGCTATTTAATTAGTTAAATATGGGGCAAATTCTAGGATGGATTGGCAGATATGATAGGGTCTTAACAGGGTCTTAACCCTATCCACTCAGAGAGTCTAGATCTGAATGTGATTCAGATCTAGAAACCTTCTAATAAGATGAGGAGAAGGCTGATCTAATCTGTAGATAAGATAATAGTTTATCCTTATCACCTAAAGGGATGTCTGATCCAAATAAGATTTGGATCAGCAACTCCTAATTAGATTATGAGCTGATCCTTTAGGGTTACAAAAGAAGGAAGGGGTGACAACCTTTAGTAGAGACATTCACATCCTCTTCAGTGCTAAAATCATAGAAGAAAGAATTAAGCAACCCTACAAAATTCTTTCTTGCCGTCTCCTTTTTCCTGCCGCCTAGCTTGCCAGTTTGATCTCCAGTTTAGTGGGAGAAGTCAAGATTTGATCTTGATATCAGTTCTTTGTGAAAGGACTGACAGGAAGCTGTGCTCACGTGCCATCCTGCTATTTCTTGCAAAGGACTAGGCTCTTAGAGAAAAACTCTACTGATTTTGCTCCATCCTACACTATGCCATTTTTAGTGGGAGCAGTCTTTGGATCCTTTCTTGGGCGTGAACACCTTCATTGGGAGATATTACTTCTCCGTATCAGGTATAATTCTCTCATACTGCTTTTGTTAAGATCTTGTTCAATTTATGGTTCAAGATTGATTATTGAAAATATGATTTTCTAAATAGGGAATGCGATTTCTAGTTGAAAGGGAGAGAAAAATTTTTGAAATTCACCCACCTTATTCCGCAAGATTTGAGCATCCATACGATGGATCTCCAATCCCTTCAGTGGTATCAGAGCCATGATTCAATTTTTGAACCAATTTGTTTCATATCTGAACCTACGCAAATGGGCAGAAGGTGTTCTACCCGATTTGCGCAGATAAAGGGTTTTGGGAAATTGTCCCAAAAATTTATGGGCAAATAATCTGAATTTAATTTTATATAAATCTGATAATTGTTTAGAATTATTCTTTATGATTTTCTTGATTTATGGGCTGTTCGTACAAGAGGAGATCGAATTCTTGATTTGCGCAAGGAACTTGCGATTTTGCACTTTATGGATTATTTTATTACATTTGGTCTATAAAATAATTTTTTTTTTATTTTTTAGATTAAATGTATAGGTATTCGATCTGATGTAATTATTAATAGAAATTAGGATTTCTATTTATTTTATTTTGGATCGAAGATGGCGGCGCGAAGAAGCATATTTCATAGAGAAGGAGATTTAGCAGATGGGAGAATTGCAATCTGCGATTTATAGTTTATGAAACTGCAAACTATGATCTAACCTCTATTTTGCAGGATGGTTTGTGCGAACAGCCCTGGTTGACTGATTATTATTTTTCTTTTATCAGTATTTAATTTCAGATTATTTTCTTGAATTAAAAATTTAATTAAAGATCAAACCCTAGACCCATTCGAACCAAGATTGGTTCAAATAGTTTGGATCGAATCTAGGGTTTGATCATGGTTGAATGTCAGCCCTAATTTTTCCCACTAATGGGCCTGAGGATTGATAATTAATTAAATTCTTAATTCGGCCCAACCTATAAAGGCCCAGTTTTAAATTGTTAAAACTGCTAAAAGCTCACTCTATGGATAAAGCTATATGGGCCGAACCCATAAACCCTAATTCAGCCCATATACCTAGATAATATTAATGGTTAATATTATGGATTCAAGATGGGCTTTAAATGGGCTTTATAGATAATTCATTGATTGGATCAATTTATCCTTTCATGTGATGTATGGATGTGTGATGTGCTACGTACATGGGCCATAAGTGTCTGGCCCATGCTCAATCGACAGTGGCTCTTGCGCACACCATGGCTGAATGCACATCATTGCCATGGTGTCCCTTTTGGTCATTGGATGACATCCCTCAGTGGTGGGCCCCACACCTCATGGAGATGTTACGTATGAGACCCTAGCCGATTTGGGCCCACCGAAATCTGGCTTTATGAAAGTCAGTGGGAGCCACTTTGGTTTGACCTAGATCAAATTAGGGCATAATTCACTGTTCCCTCCAGCTAATATGAGTGCATGTGATAGGGAGATTCATATGATGAACTCTCTAAAGGCCTTCCATCATTAGTGTGAGGATGGGTCCTTTAGTAATGAGGAAACACACTAGAAAATGGGCTATCCGTTTGCTGTTGGGCTTGTCTGAGTGTTTCATAAGATGATAGGGGCGTCATAGATCGATGTGGGAGGGGCTTCACCAAAAAATGGGAACTCTCTCACGGTACCTTGGCGTTCATGAATATGATGGGTAAGCACTCACTAGACAGAAAGGTTTACCTGAAAATGGCTCTGAACCTTGTCTGATAGAGGCCAAAGGGAAAACTCATATGATGAGTGGATATGATCCTTCACAGAAAGGTGGTGGGGTTATGCAGCTGAAACAGTTGGCTCCATGCACCCTATGTGATTTCCCACATTTCCAGAGACAACTCGCAGTCTCCGTCACTGAAAAGAGAAGAAAATCTCAGAGATGAATAAATGAGAATGGAGCATAGATTAAAATCCATATCTATGTAATGAACATGAATCAAATTAGGTTGTGGACTGATGTTT
This sequence comes from Nelumbo lutea, assembly GCF_056320005.1. Classification (NCBI taxonomy): domain Eukaryota; kingdom Viridiplantae; phylum Streptophyta; class Magnoliopsida; order Proteales; family Nelumbonaceae; genus Nelumbo; species Nelumbo lutea. The sequence goes on from NC_142684.1 coordinate 116,297,942, forward strand.
GCTCTTTTATCAGAAAATGGCAAACGAACAATTTGCAAAGCTGCTTGATGACAACAAGCTAAAGGGCCCAATCTATGCCGACTGGTATAGAAACCTTATGTTGGTCTTAACCTCTGAGAAATTGGATAAGGTAGCCAAGAATCCTGCCCCAAATCGTCTGGGAGATAGGGCTTCTGAGGCCCGGAGAAGAGAATACCAAGAATGGGAGGAGAAAAACTCCCTTGCCCGCTGCTATGTCATTGCCTCTTTGGACAACCCAATTCAGAGGCAGTTCAATCAAATCGAATTTGCTAAGGACGTATTGGACAGTCTCAAGACAATGTATGAAGAGCAGAATCGTTCTACTCGGCAAAAGGTCTTGAAACAGTTCATGACCGCGCAGATGTCCAAGGGCCAACAAGTTCACGACCATTGTCTTCGGATGATGGGATATATCAACGAACTGGAGGCTCATGAATCCGGGCTAGATCTGCTAACACAGATCGATGCTATTCTTAACTCCTTGCCTCCATCCTTTAATCCATTCATCATGAATTACAACATGAACAAGCTGAACGTCGGGTTGTAGGAACTCAACAATATGTTGCAAAAGGCCAAAGAATTGATTAAAAATGATGAGACCATTGCCATGCTTGTTGAAACTGGAAAATTGGGCAAGAAAATGAAGGCAAAGAGAAAGCCCCAGAAGAAGACTGCCAAACCCAAGAAGCAGAGGAAGAACAAGGCATCAGATGCCTATCACTTCTGCAAGAAGACCGGCCACTAGAAAAGGAACTGTCCTGCCTACCTGGAATCCAAGAAAGGTAATTTCGAATCTTGTGTTGTAGAAACCAATCTATTGGTAGTTTCTGCATCCTAGTGTATTTACTCTGAGGCTCCAACTCATGCATGTAACTCACTACAGGGGTCAAGGTAAGTAAAAGGCTGAGTGAAGGAGAAGTTACGCTATACTTGGGGACTACTGCAACTATTGCAGCTGCGACCATATGAATCGTGGAATTAATTTTTAGAGGAGTTATTGTACTGAAAAATTGTCTTTATGTACAAAATTTAAGGAGAAATTTGATTGTCTTAATGTACTAAAGATTGTCTTCTTTAGTAATACAATTACTATTAAAAGAAATAATAGATTTATCGCATACAGGGAACTGGAGAACGGTCTCTATGTTCTACATCATTCTCTAGAAACTAACATAATCGAAACTACTTCGGCTGAAATCCCCAAGAAAAGAGTCCGTGATATAGTTAATGCCACGTGCCTGTGGCATTACCGACTTGGCCACATCGGTGTTGACTGAATCACAAGGTTAGTAAAGGATGGTCATTTAGATTTTTTAACTGTAGATGATCTTCCCACTTGTGAGCCTTGCCTACAAGGTAAGATGATGAAACGGCCATTTAACGGTAAACCTAAAAGATGTACAAGCACACTTGACCTTATACATACTGATATATGTGGTCCCCTAAGTGTTAGGACACGAAATCAACATGTGTATTTCATTACCTTTACAGATGACTTTTCACGATATGGTTACGTGTACCTAATGAGACACAAGTCTGAATCCTTTGAAAAGTTCAAAGAGTTTAGACAAGAGGTCGAGAAACAGTTAGGGAGAGAAATTAAAGTCATTCGATCAGATCGATGTGGCTAGTATCTCTTTGACGAATTCAGAGACTACTTAAAGGACAATGGCGTTATATCACAATTGGCTCCTCCTGCTACACCACAACTTAACGGTGTTTCAGAAAGGAGGAATAGGACCTTATTAGATATGGTGCGGTCACTTCTCATAAACTTAGAGTTACCCACATTTTTTTGGGGTTACGCATTAGAGACTACGATTTACGTGTTGAATCGGGTTCCAACCAAATCGGTTCTGAATACTCCTTATGAACTTTGGACCGGAAAAAAACCAAGTGTCAGACACTTGAAGATTTGGGGTTCTTCAACACACGTTAAAAGAACGAGTGCAGACAAGTTGGAATCCAAGACCAGTTATTGCCTATTTGTAGGCTACCCAAAAGGCTCTGTGGGTTACTTATTCTATGACCCAAGTGAGCATAAGGTGTTTTACAGCCGAAAATGCACAATTCTTGGGAACAAATTACATCCTGTACAACCATGTCAGGAAGTAGTTCTTGATGAGGAGAGCTCAGGAGTAGTGGGAGATGTCCTACAAGTTCTAGGTAGTGGCCAACCTAGAAGATCCACTCGAGCATCCAAGCCACCATTCGTTATGGTTATGACCAGGATAGTTATTTGGTGGAAACCTTGACTAGTTAGGAGGATCCCATGACTTATGCGGAAGCTATGTTGGACATAGATTCTCAGAAGTGGGTAGAGGCCATGAGAGTTGAGATGGACTCAATGGAGACCAATGAAGTCTGGATTCTAGTAGATCTGCCCTCTGGGGTAAAAGCAATCAGTTGCAAATGGATTTACAAGAGGAAGAAGGGCCCCAATGGTAGAATTAAGACCTTCAAAGCTCGTCTGGTGGCGAAATAGTACACTCAAAAAGGGGGCATCGGTTATGAGGAAACCTTCTCGCCTGTGGTCTTGCTTAAATCCATTAGGATCCTACTAGCTATGGGGATAAAAAGCTCAGAAATAGTTTTGTTTTTAAGAGAATGAACAATGGAGATAGGGTCGAAGTGATCTTTCAATGGAGAGTCCTCAAACAAGGGCCTTCCCATGATTTGATTTTATTACCAAAGACAAGGTGATACTTGAAGTGGGAGGATACACTAGATGTCTATCGAAGGAAAGTCAAGAGTAGTTCTGTGTAATTGTCCATCATTCCAACCTTTATTTCTTAGCTCATGCATACTTACCACAACCCGGTGGCGTAAAGTTTTGGCGGCTCTATGGGATATCGAAAATCATAGGCATAAAGTTGTGGTGAGCACTCATGGGCTCTCAGAGAATGGTTGGAATGCTGGAGTTATGTGTATAGATACATTAACTTCTCCTTGGAGGGCTATTCATAGTACTCTTCCCCTATTTCCTTATCGCAACATGTATGGTCTCTCATATGGAAACAAGGTCAATATCTTGGACGATCTCTTGTTTGGGGAATCCTTGTTGAAAGTTGTATTTCCTCATGTCTACTCCATATTGAATCCTAATTAGAAAACAATCTCCTAAGTTTGTTCTAACTCATCATCCCTTGGTTTTGATTGGAAGTTGGATTTTAGAAGAAATCTGAGAGCATTTGAATTTGTTCCCATTTAAGAGGATCTAGAGTAACACCATCTAACACATGCAAATGGCTAGAAACAAGAGCAATTTTAGAGTTGAAAACATTTTCTTCACTAGCCCAAAGTTCCATCTAAAGCCAAAGGAGACAAGGGGATAAAATGCTCAAAAATAGTTTTATTTTTAAGAGAATGAAGGATGAAGATAGGGTGGAAGTGATCTTTCAATGGAGAGTCCTCAACCAAGGGCCTTCCCATGATTTGATTTTATTACCAATGTCAAGGTCATACTTGTAGTGATAAGGAATAGTGGAAGGATACGTTGGATGTCTATCGAAGGAAAGTCAAGAGTGGTTCTGTGTCATAGTCCACCATTCCAACTATTATTTGTTAGCTCATGCATACTTACCATAACCCGTTGGCATAGTGTTTTGGTGGTTTTATGGGGTATCGAAAATCATAGGCGTAAATTTGGGATGGGCACTCATGGGCTCTCAGAGAATGGTTGGGATGCTGGAGTTATGTGCATAGATACATTTACTTCTCCTAGGAGGGCAATTCATAGTACTCTTCCCCTATTTCCTTATCGCATCATGTATATTTTCTTGCATGGAAACAAGGTCAAATTCTTGGAAGATCTTTAGTTTGGGGAATCCATGTTGAAAGGTGTATTTCCTCGTCTTTACTCCACATCAAATCTTAAGTAGAAAACAATCTCTATGGTTGTTCTAGCTCTTCACCCTTCTATTTGATTGGAAGTTAGATTTTAGAAGAAATCCGAGAGCATTTAAATTTGTTCTATTTAACAGAATCTAGAGTAACCCCATCTAGCACATCCGAATGGCTAAAAACAAGAACAATTTTAGAGTTGAAAAGGTTTCCTTCACTAACCCAAAGTTCCATCCAAAGTAAATTGAGACAAGGGGATAAAAAGCTTAGAAATAGTTTTGCATTTAAGAGAATGAACGATGAAGTTTGGGTGGAAGTGATCTTTCAATGGACACTCCTCAACCAAGGGCCTTCCCATGATTTGATTTTGTTACCAAAGACAAGGTCATACTTGTTGTGAACGAGGAATAGTGGGAGGATACAATGGATGTCTATCGAAGGAAAGTCAAGAGTAGTTACGTGTGATAGTCCATCATTCCAATCTTTATTTGTTAGTTCATGCATACTTACCACAACCCGGTGGCATAAAGTTTTTGCGGCTTTGTGTGATATCGAAAATCATTGGCGTAAAGTTGTGGTGAGCACTCATGGTCTCTCAAAAAATGCTTGGGACGCTGGAGTTATGTGCATAGATACATTTACTTCTCCTTGGAAGGCAATTCATAGTACTCTTGCCCTATTTCCTTATCGCATCATGTATGGTCTCTCGTATGGAAACAAGGTCAATTTCTTGGAAGACCTCTAGCTTGGGGAATACTTGTTGAAAGGTGTATTTCCTTATCTTTACTCTATATCTAATCTTAAGTAGAAAACAATCTCTAAGTTTGTTCTAGCTCTTCATCCCTTGGATTTGAATGGAAGGTGGATTTTAGAATAAATCCGAGAGTGGTCGAATTTGTTCTAACTTAAGAGGATCAAGAGTAACCCCATCTAACACATGCAAAAAGCTAGAAAGAAGAGCAATTTTAGAGTTGAAAATGTTTTATTCACTAGCCCAAAGTTCCATCTAGAGCCAAAGAAGTCAAGGGGATAAAAATCTCAAAAGTTGTTTTATTTTTAAGAAAAGGAACGATGAAGAATGGGTGGAAGTGATCGTTCAATGGAGACTCCTCTACCAAGGGCCTTCCCATGATTTGATTTAATTACTAAAGACAAGGTCATACTTGTAGAGATTGAAGAATAGTGGTAGGTTACAATGGAGTTCTATCGAAGGAAGGTTAAGAGTAGTGTCGTGTCATAGTCCATCATTCCAACCTTTATTTGTTAGCTCATGCATACTTACCACAACCTAGTGGCATAATGTTTTGGCGGGTTTGTGGGATATCAAAAATCATAGGCATAAATTTGTGGTGAGCACTCGTGAGCTCTCAGAGAATGGTTGGGATGCTAGAGTTATGTGCATAGATACATTAACTTCTCCTTAGAGTGCTGCTATTCATAGTACTCTTCCCCTATTTCCTTATCGCATCATGTATGGTCTCTCGTAAGGAAACAATGTCAAGTTCTTGGAAGATCTCTAGTTTGGGGAATCCTTCTTGAAAGGTGTATTTCCTCGTCTTTTCTCCATATCGAATCTTAACTAAAAAACAATTTATAACATTATTCTAACTCTTTATCCCTTGGATTTGATTAGAAATTGGATTTTAGAAGAAATCCGAGAGTGCTTGAATTTGTTCCCATTTAAGAGGATCTAGAGTAACACCATCTAACACATGCAAAAGGATAGAAACAAGAGCAATTTCAGAGTTGAAAAGGTTTTCTTCACTAGCCCAAAGTTCCATCTAAAGCCAAAGGAAACAAGGAGATAAAAAGCTCAGAAATATTTTTATATTTAAGAGAAGGAACGATGAAGATGGGGTGGAAGTGATCTTTCAATGGATAGTCCTCAACCAAGGGCCTTCTCATGATTTGATTTTATTTCCAAAGACAAGGTCATACTTGTAGTGATTGAGGAATAGTGGGAGGATACAATGGATGTCTATCGAAGGAAAGTCAACAGTAATTCTGTGTCATAGTCCATCATTCCAACCTTTATTTGTTAGCTCATGCATACTAACCACAACCCGGTGGCATAATATTTTGGCGGCTTTGGGGGATCTCGAAAATCATAGGCATAAATTTGTGGTGAGCACTCATGGGCTCTCAGAGAATTGGGTTGCTGGAATTATGTGCGTAGATACATTTACTTCTCCTTGGAGAGCAATTCATACAACTCTTGCCCTTTCTCCTTATTGCATCATGTATGGTCTTTCGTATGGAACTAAGGTCAAATTATATGAAGATCTTTAGTTTAGGGAATCCTTGTTGAAAGGTGTATTTCCTCGTCTTTACTCCATAACTTATCATAACTAGAAAACAATCTATAAGGTTGTTCTAGCTCTAAATCCCTTGTATTTGATTAGAAGTTAGGTTTTAGAAGAAATCCGAGAGCGTCTAAATTTGTTCTATTTAAGAGGATCTAGAGTAACCCCATCTAACACATGCAAAAGGCTAGAAGCTATCCCAAAGTTCCATCTAAAGTTGATGGAGACAAGGGGATAAAAAGCTTCAAAATAATTTTGCATTTATGAAAATGAACAATGAAGATTGGTTGGAAGTGATCTTATAATGGAGACTCCTCTACCAAGTGGCTTCCCATGACTTGATTTTATTACCAAAGACAAGGTCATACTTGTAGTGTCGAGGAATAGTGGGAGGATACAATGGATGTCTATCGAAGGAAAGTGAAAAGTTATTCTGTGTGATAGTCCATCATTCTAACCTTTATTTATTCGCTCATTCATACTTACCACAACCCGGTGGCATAAAGTTTTGGCGGCTTTGTGGGATATCGAAAACAAGGTGAAATTCTTGGAAGACCTCTAGCTTGGGGAATACTTGTTAAAAGGTGTATTTCCTTATGTTTACTCCATATCTAATCGTGAGTAGAAAACAGTCTCTAAGTTTGTTTTAGCTCTTCATCCCTTGGATTAATTGGAAGGTAGATTTTAGAACAAATCCGAGAGCGTTTGAATTTGTTCCCATTCAAGAGGATCTAGAGTAACGCCATCTAACACATGCAAAAGGCTAGAAAAAAGAGCAATTTCAGAGTTGTAAAGGTTTACTTCACTAGCCTAAAATTTCATATAAAGCCAAAGGAGACTAAGGGATAAAAACTCAGAAATAGTTTTATTTTTAAGAGAAGGAACAATGAAGATAGGTTGGAAGTGATCTTTCAATGGAGAGTCCTCAATCAAGGGCCTTCCCATAATTTGGTTTTATTACCAAAGACAAGGTCATACTTGTAGTGATTGAGGAATAGTGGGAGGATACAATGGATGTCTATCGAAGGAAAGTCAAGAGTAGTTCTGTGTAGTTTGGGGATACAAGGTTGTTGAGTAAGAGAAAGAAGAGGAAGAGAAGAAGGCAGAAGAGAGAAGAGGTTGGCAGACTTAATGGGCTTTTAGGCCCATTAAGCTTTGAGGCTCACTTCCTTTTTAATGCTGGCTAACTTGGCTCTCTTTATATGGTGTGAGACCCTAACATTGATCTACACATCAACTACATGGGTTCAGCCTAGCCTCTGTTATAAGGCCTGACCGAATTTACTGTTGAATACAATGAACCCCCGAGTCCATCACTATGGGCTCTTAATGGGCCCAACATTTACACTAAATGTTCCTTGGGTCCATCCATCTTATTAAGGCCCAAGGATTGTGGGCAGATGCAAGATTAGCCCATTAGGTATAACCCTCAATGGTCTCACACTTAACCTCTCAGCCCTTAATGATCAAACACTGCCCGACAAGAGAAAACCTCTCCCTCGGCTGCAAGATACAGTGCTGCACTCTCTACTCACATGGATCCCGGTAATTAAAACCTTTTGCAAACATTTTGAAACCATAATATATACATGTATATTTCTATATAAATATATTTTGCAAAACCAAATTTCAAACACATTTGAAATCCACTGCCGACAGTTTAGGTTTCAATAAGAGAGAGTGTATTTTCCCGATCATTCACTTTGTTCGACAAAGGGGTTGATTCTGTCACTATGATCACCCACTCAGATGAATTCTCGGACTGTCCCAACATACCTAGGTTTTAACCCCCTCTAAGGATCTCACTAATTCACACATCAAAGATAGTCCAATCCAACACCTAGTGCAGTATCATAATCGAGTTTAGGGGTCAGGTGTAACATTCCAGTTTTGCCCATCTATCTCCAAGGTCCAGTGTAATATTGGAATTTTGGTCCGGTTCAGGGTTTCAAGAAAACCCACACTGCATGTACCTCAGGTCTCACCCTGGTGGCTAAGACAAGACACCCCAACCAATTTGGCAGCACATCAGTGTCAGCCTTGGCAAGATAAATCTCCCCAAATCTATCCAATAGCAGTGAAGATTCTAAACTAACACGAGTCTCATATGTGTCCAGTTTAAGGGTATTACACAGAAACACACCACAATAGCATGAATCAAATATGTACTTTATTTATTTATAATAAATGTCATAATGTACATCATGCTAATTGGAGCTAAGGGCATACACTGTCTAACAGTAGGCACAACAGAACCACAATCATTTGATGCATTGGTTTTTAAAGTCAACTATGTGGAAAGACAATTTTTTAGGCTAAAGATTGTGGCACGCAAGCCCAATCCTCCTTCAGAAACAAAAAAGGAAGGCAAAAAAGGAGAGACTGTGGCCACCTTTGTTAATGTTAAAAAAGATAAGGCTAAAGGAAAGGATGCTCCTAAGCCTATGACTCAACAAGAAATAAGAGAAAAGAAGTGTTCCTTTGAAAATGAAGATGTACAAGGGATTTTTGATGAACTTATAGCAGAAAATGCTATTAAATTGCTAGATTCAAAGCGACCAAGTGATGTCAACAAGACAAAGGACCCAAACTAATGTCCTTATCATTGGATGGTTAGTCATCCCATAAAAGATTGTTTTGTCTATAAGGACATTATCCAATCAATGGTAGACAAAGGGGAAATTGAATTAGTTGAACCTCCTGCAAAAGAAACTACTGTAACTACTAACAATATATCTCTTGTAGAAGAAAATGCTCCAATTATCTCTTCTTTATAGGAATTAATGGTGCAACGAAGTATGTTATGTTTTGATGACTCCTATAATTCAGAGAATGAAGAAAGTTGGTAGACAATTGTTAACAAAAAACAAAAGGGGTGGTTAAACCCTTAAGAATAGAAAAGTCTACCTCTCTAGGTATCACTTTTAGGAGACGTAAGGTCCCCAAGAAGAATAAGAAAGAAGGTCCAAAAAGAAGCCTCAAATAATTTTTTAGGATGAATACGAACAACCCCCAAGGTTACTTGTTACTCTAAAGGAATATATTCCAAAAGAAATACTTGATGAAGGCCTAGATGATGTGAATATGGCCTCAACAATGTCATGTCAGATAGGATCTTGTCAAGAACAAGATGTACCTACAACGCAAAATGAGGTGGACCAAATCACCTTACAATATAGCCGATGTCGTCTTCCTTCTACACAATAATTTTCTTCAAGTAAGAAGGCAATTGAAAAGGCTGATAACTCTACTACACAAGTAGAGATTGAAGAAAAGGAGGATATTGAGTATGTTACAGAAAATAGGACAAATAACTCATAATTAGAAATACCAATTCGAGTTCATCCTATACGAGAAGCTAGATTGCGTGTCAAGTATGTTTCTTGCTCACTTGAAGTGAATTCCAACTCAGTTAAGTGTTTATGATGCATTGTAGCTTTTTCCAGATTTAAGAAGGGCCATAGTTCAAGCATTATTAGATCCTAAACAGCTTAAAGATGAAGTGAATTAGGTGGAAGCACAACCAATTTTCCCTAAAATGTGTGCCTCATGTATGGCATGCATTTCCTTTGATGATGATGATTTGCAGCTTTGAACAGAGTATATCATAGCCATCCCTTATATGTGTCAGGCATAGTGTGTAATACGCCAATTAATCGAATACTCCTCGATTGTGGATATACATTAAATCTTTTGCCCTTGAAGACACCATTGGTTATGGGTATGGCACCTCGCCAAATATTCCCTTCATATCTAACTATTCAAGGATTTAATCAAGAAGGACAAAAGGCAATTGGCACTATTGCCTTAAAAGTGGAAACTGGGGAATTATATTCAGATGCCCTACTTCATGTTATTGATGTAGACACCTCCTACAATGTCCTAGGACACCCTTGGTTACTTACATCTGGAGTAATCCCATCAACACTCCATCAAAGTTTTAAATTCAACAAAGATGGAGAAATAAATAAGTTTATTTCTGACCCAAACCCATTTCAAGGGAAAGATGTGCATTATGTAGATGCCAAATTTTACAAGATTATTGATACTATCATTGACTTCTCCAAAGAAAGGAATTACAAGAGGTATAGTGAATAGGGAGCATAAACTTCCAATGCATAAGGATCCATCAAAGACCCTAAAAATCAAGATTGCTAATATCACATCTGATGAGAGGAGAATTTATCATATTTTTATCCTACTCTGTCTTTTATACTGAGTTAGCACCTAATTGGACTCATATTTTTGTTCAGGGCATGAAAGAAGGTATCAAGAGCAAAGAAAGAAAAATCGGATGATTTTTCACAGTTTCGACATCATTCAATGATCTGGGCCTAACTCGCGTTTCCGAACTCCGAATGGGCTGATTCAAGAACCACTGGAAAGGTAGGAGAAAAAGCCACAACTTTTGTATTTTGGACTTTCGCTGATTCGGCCTGCATCAAAGTCAAATCCGGGCCCAAAGTTGGGGAAATTTCATAGGAAGGCCCAATCCGCAGCTGAAACCCAACTCGCAGAAAAGCCTGGCTGAAGCCCAATTCGTAGAGGAGGTCTATTACGAATCCAATAACAAGAAAGTAAGAAGAATCCTTCCAGATCTAAATTTTTTATGTAATCTTAGAGAGATAAAGGGATTGAGTTCATTAGATAAAGAGATAAGATTAGAATTAGGATAGAACTTTCCATTCTTGTAAGATTAACTTCAAGAGGAAGTAGGAGACCACCCCCTCCCCTTCAATCTATATAAAGGAGGGGGCGGACCAGCTAGTGGATCAATTAATTTCGGATTTGAATCAAGAAGCAAGGAGCAATCAGTCAAGAAGGGCTCAAGAAAGGTTCAAAAATTCAAGAAATCTCAAGAAGGTGGCGGCAAGAGGAGGAGATCTCAGCACTATGGGCGAATTCAAGAGTTCTTTCTTTCCCTTTGTTTGCTTTAATTCTTCTATTATGAACTGATTTGTTCCTTGCTAAGGCTATGAAAAGCCTAACTATGTTAATGAATATATTTTTATCTTCTTGATTTATCCAAGATTGTGATTTCCATATAGTCTATGAATTATTGTGCTTAATGCAATTAAGAGTTTGGCCACCTCTTAATTGATGTGAGTTATGTGAATGAATTGAGAGAGGAATTCACATAATTGATAGAATAATTCATAGTGTGAATTGAATGGTATATAGAGATATATATACATGATTCATCTGAATTTAATGGTTTTCTTGGACTTAATGCACTTTTATCTTGAGAGCTCTACTCGAGAGATTGAAACGTTACCTAATGGGCATAGGTTTAGTATATCTCGAGAGAGAATATTAAATAAATTTGGGAAAATCTCAGCTTATGGGAATGGCAATTAGTCTTGGATAATCAGACCCATCAATATTCATTACATTGGTTAGGTGGACCTAAAGCCCTAGCGATCCCATCCATTGCAGATTCGATTAGTTATCACCTTTGTTTCTATTTTCTTTTTCTAGTTTTTAATTTCAGTAGTTCTCGCTCAAATCTGAATTTCAATTGTCCAGATAATTAGGGAAGACTGTGGTTCTAATACTTATTTTGTTAAATCCCCGTGGGAACGATATTTTATACTACTTTATAACTAGTGCACTTGCTAGGGTTATATTTTCATAGCTATCAAAATCTGAAGAGCCAAAATTGCCAATTGACTCTAAACCTAAAATTGTTTTTAGGTACACTCCTAAGAGTCAAAGAAGCCAGGGGCAGAAAGCCCTCACATCATTGCAGGTTTCTATGACAACATTAATGACAAGCTACACATGTCCATTGAGGAGGAGTGATCAATCAATCCCACAAACTCAATTAATAGTATTGAGTTCCCTTCAAAATAGGAAAGGGAAAAATAAGAGGATTGCCCTTCGCAAGTTCAAGCCCTTATCATCTATAGATATGAATAGCGACAACAATAATCCTATTTGGAGTGGTGTTGCATCAACTTCAGAGGTTTCAATACTCACATATCATGAAAAGGCTATTTTTATCCAAGAGGAAATAAAGCCTCGAGTCTCTGTGTTGAAACGACTTGGAGACTTAAAAGATGTTGAACATGAAAAGAAACGAGTTTCTATCTTCAACAGACTCGTATTACTATCCCAAGGGATTGGAAAAAATAGCACGAAAATTGCAAAAAAGAAGTTGCAACCTAACATTACCATTAAGAAGTTGGAGGAGGGTGAAGAATTCAAAGTGGAAGTAAACTACATCTTCACCAAAGAACCTCAATCTACAGATCCAGGAGGACAAGATGGAATCTTCAAAGGAAGAGGAAACTCAATCTATTAAAGTTCTTCCTGAATGTAAAAGTCTTGAAAAAATCAAGGAAGCTCAACCGGTGCCACAGAATCTTGAAGATGGAGGCCAAGCAACTATAGATCAACTTCAAGAAATCAACCTTGGAATTATAGAAGACCTCAGGCCCATTTTTTCAGTTCTCTACTCACTAAGAAAGAGTTGGCATCATATGAATCTTTACTTAAAGAATACAAGGATGGCTTTGCTTGGGGACATCAAGACATGCCAGGACTAGATCTAAGGGTAGTTTGTACATAGATTAACTATTTCGAATGATAAGTGTGGCATCCTATAAAACAAGCTTAATGCCACTTTAGACCGGAGCTTATTGTGTAAGTTGAATTAGAGGTTGATAAGTTAATTAGAGATGGTTTTATCAGAGAATTTAAATACCGTACATGACTTGCTAATATCGTGCCTGTTAAAAGGAAAAATGGACAAGTCCACATTTGCGTAGATTTTAGAGATCTTAATGATGCATGTCCAAAAGATGAATTTCCACTACCTATTACAGAATTTTCATGGACGACATTTTAGATTATAACCAAATTAAGATGGCTCCAGAAGATGAAGAGCTAACTACTTTTTGAACTCTAAAAGGGATATTTTGCTACACAGTTATGCCCTTTGGCTTGAAAAATGATGAAGCTATATACCAGTAAACCATGACAGTCATATTCAATGATATGTTTCACAACATTGTGGAATGTTATGTTGATGATCTATCTAGTGGTAAAGACTATAAAAAGAGAACATCATCTAGGTGATCTAAGAAGTGTTTTCAATAGACTCTAGAAACAACTTAAAGTGAACCCCTTAAAATGTGCATTTGGGGTAACTTTAGGAAAATTTCTCAGATTCATTGTGTGACATCGAGGAATTGAAATTAATCCTGCAAGAATTAAGGCAATCATAGAAATGCCTCCTCCTTGAAATCTACGAGAATTGTGGGGTTTACAAGGAAGATTAGCATATATAAGGAGGTTCATCTCCAATTTATCTGGGAGATGTCAGCCATTTTCAAGGCTAATGAGGAAAAATACACCCTTTGAATGGGTTGAAACATGCAAAAATGCTTTCCTAATGATGAGGGGAAGGAAAATGCCCTATACTATATGAGCGGAACCTTATTAGGAGCAGAACTCAATTACTCCCCCAATTGAAAAGGTGTGCTTAGCATTAGTGTTTTCTGTTCAAAAATTAAGACATTATTTGCTTGTACACCCAATTTCATTAATTTCAAAGGATTGTCCCTTAAAATATCTACTTTTTCGACCGATCTTAATAGGAAGACTAGTGAAATGGTCTCTCATCCTTTCAAAATTTGATATCAAATATACTCCTTCAAAAGCAATCAAAGGGCAAGTAATAGTTGGCTTTCTAGCAGCTCATCCCGTGCCTGATGATTTGGAGTTATCAAAAGATCTCCCAGACAAGAAGGTTTTGTATGTTGAGGTGGCAAAACCTTGGCAACTTTACTTTGATGGAGCTTCCTCAAAACAAGGGGTAGGGGTAGGAACTATATTTGTCACACCTTTAGGGGAGTTGGTTCTTTGTTAATTCTCCATAACATCATTATGCTCAAATAATATTGCTGAGTATGAGGCAATTATTGTTGGGTTGGAAATTGCACGGGAGATGAACATTGAACACTTATAAGTGTATGGAGATTCCTAACTGGTTGTTAACTAGTTAAATGAGTTGTATGGGATTAAGCACTTGAATTTAATCCCTTATTTCAGAAAAGCCAAAGAACTTGTGACTCAATTCACCAACCTCTCCATTGGTTATATACCATGATCAAAGAATGACAAAGTAGATGCATTGGCCAAGTTGGTTGCATCACTAATTTTGCCAAAACAAAAAGAATTGCAAATCACTATTGGTGAAATATGTATCCTTCCATCTATAAATGAAAGTGAGAAAGAAGTGGAATTTGTGAATTTCGTCACAATACAATTAGAACTTAGAAGGAGAAACTACAAACTAGAAGGCACCCATAATCAATTATTTGCAGTATAGGATTGTTCCAATAGACCCCAAAAGGAGTGCTAATGTATGACGCCAAGTTGTTCACTTCAGGTATATAAATGGCACTCAATATAGAAAATCCATAAATGGAATTCTCCTTAAGTGCTTGTCTGAAGTTGAAACTTTGCAAGCTCTCAGTACATATAGAAAATTACAATGTACATCAAGATGTCCCTAAAATGGTAGGACACTTGGAAGAGTTAGGCTATTACTAGCCCACTATTATATTGGATGTTATATGCATCCTAAGGAATTGTGTCACTTGTCAAAGGCAAAGGAACTCATTACAAGAAATTGCAAATGTGAGCATGGTCATAGTTTATCAAATTGAGGAAGATATAAATTGGAGGCAACCTATCATTGAATATTTACAACATGGAAGGTTGCCTACTAACCCAAAGAAAAGGGTTGACATACGATGGCGAGCCCCTCGTTTTACATATTTTGGTGATACCCTGTATAGAAGATCCTTTGAAGGAATCCTATAAAGGTGCTTATCCGATGAAAAGGCAAAAAGCACATTAAATGAAGTCCATTCTTGCACACGTGGAGCCCATCAAGCTGGGCCCAAATTGGCGGGGCAATTAAAGAGGTTGGGTTATTATTGGCCTACCATGGTTCGAGATGCAATAAAATTTGCATCCTCCTATAAAGTATGCCAATTACACGGAGATTTCATACATCAACCCTCTTCATCCTACCACTCTATCATGGTCATTTGAAACTTGGGGATTATATGTTATTGGTCATTTTAAACCACCATCTTCTAAGTTACATTCATATATTTTGGCTACCATGGATTATTTTTCCAAGTGGGCATAGGCAATTCCATTAAAAGAAGTTGGGGCAATTCTAGCATGCTAAATTTGCAACTTATAACCCCTCATAAAATGGACAAGCAGAATCTTTCAACAAAGTTCCTTGCAAAATACTTAAGAAGATGGTATCAAAGAATAAATGAGATTGGCATGAACGCCTCCCTAAAGCACTTTGGGCATATTGAACAACAATGTAGACAGCCATTAGATGCACACCCTATAGTTTGGTACTTGGGGCAGAAGTTGTTCTTCCTCTAGAAATTCAATTTCCCTTTTTAAGGATTGCAACACAACTCATACATCTGGAAGAAAATGTAAAGATAAGGCTTACTGAACTTGAGGCTCTTGGTGAGAAGAGACTCATATCTCAACAAAGACTTGAAGTTTACCAAGCCCAAGTTGCAAGTGCCTTTAATAAAAGGGTGAGATATCGGTCATTTGCAGTGGTAGATTTAGTGCTAACCATCAAAAGGACTATCATAATCACAAGGAAGAATTTAGGAAAATATGAACCCGAATGGGAGGGTCCATACACCATCACTAAAGTTTTCCAAAAGAGGGCATATGAGTTATCCAACTCTGAAGGCCGAATTAGATATTCTTGGATGAATGGAAACGTCCTTAAGCATTTTTATGCTTAATTTTCTACCACCATGTCTGCACATGGCTAAATTGCTTGGACAAACCACCATGCTTGCACATGGATAAACTACTTGGACAAACCACCATGTCTGCATGTGGCGAAACAGATTGGACAAACCACCATGTTTGCACGTGGCTAAACTACTTGGATGAACCACCATGTTTGCATGTGGTTAAACTGCTTAGACAAACCACCATGTCCGAATGTGGCTAAACTGCTTGGGCAAACCACCAATGGTATCAGTACATGGTAAAACTGCTAAAATGCTCCACTAATCTCTCTCATGTGGTTAAATTGTTGGAGTGGAACACGAACTACGTTGGCTTGATCCCAAATGGGTATGTAGGCAGCCTAATATTTAGGTCCGGCCACATCCTTATTAAACATACCTTTTTTTCTCTTTAATTCATTGTAGGTTCTATATGATAATATACACTTTGAGATCACTACAACCTTTGATCAGTTCTATATAATAATCTATGCATTTAATCATCCATATTCTTAATCATTAACCATTATTTCAATGGATTTTTTTCTTAATTAAAGAAAATAAAATTCCTTGATTTTGTGAGTCTTAATGATGATCTTCACTTGGAGATCATCAAAACCTTTAATTTTGATCATCTTCAAATATTTGTTAATCACAATTTGATTCTCGATGGGTTATATGTGACGATCTACACTTGGAGTTCATCAAAACTTGTACTTGATTTTAATAATTTGTTTAAAAAATGTTTTAAATCTTTCTAACCCTTGATAGGTTCTATGTCTATATTATCAAAATTTTCAATCTTTGATTGATTTTGATCTTTATTGGTTCTATATAATGATCTACAATTAGAGATCATCGGAACCTATAAGTGATTTTAATCATTTGTTACAATAATTCTTAAAGTCTTGATAGGTTCTATATGATGATCTGCACTTACAGATCATCAAAACCTGAACCTCAATTAATCTTTGAAATTCATTCATCTTGATAATTTTTAGCTTTGATGCTAATGTTCATTGGTTCTATGTGATGATCTACGCTTAGAGATCATCAGAACCTGTACTTGGTTTTAATCATTTATTTCAGAAATGTTTTAAAATCTTTGAGATTAATTTAATCCTTGATAGGTTCTATGTCTATATTATCAATACTTTCAATCTTTGATTGATTTTGATCTTTATAGTTCTATATGATCTACAATTAGAGATCACCAGAACCTATAAGTGATTTTTATCATTTGTTACAAGAATGCTTTAAATCTTGATAGGTTCTATATGATGATCTACACTTAGAGATTATCAAAACCTAGATTTCAATTAATCTTTGAGAATCATTCACCTTGATATTTTTTTTATTAATCTTTGATGCTAATTGTCACCGGTTCTATATGATTATCTACACCTGGAGACCATCAGAACCACTAATCCTAATCATCTATACCATGATAATTATATGGGTTTTTAATTCTCAATGAGATCATCAAAACCATTAAAGTCTTTCTGATCTTAAAGAATTTCTAATCTAATTTTCACTTTTATTTGTGATCTACACCTAGAGATCACTAAATGTCTTGAGCTAAAATAATTTTACCCTAATATTTTAGGGCGACCTTGAACATTCTCAAGGAGAATGGGAATGTTTATAAAACAACCCCAAAGTACATTGTTAAATATCAAATTAATTCTATTTCATTAGTGATAAAAAATCACGATTCTAAACATTAGATAAATAAATACAACTCCAGGATTAGGGGAATATAAGAACTGAATAAATTAAGTCTAAACATTAGATAAATAAATTAAGTCTCTTTCATCAGTGATAAAAATCACAATTTTGTTGTTGACAGTAGTTAAAAAAAAAAAGAAGTAGAATCATATTCAGCCTCATGTTGTTAATAGCGGTAAAAAAAAAGGGAGGGCAAAATCATATTCGGCCTTTCTTTTTGGAGCCTACACATGAAAGGGATTGACTCAACAAGGCTGAGTCTCTTTTTTTTTTTTTCTCTTTTGGTTGGAGTAATGAGCTAGGGAAGTTAGAAATCTGCTAGGCCTCTTTACCTCCTATATTTATCTAAATAGAAGTCCTAATCATAGTAGGACTTTTGTTTACCTAACTAATGGACAGTTGGTTGCCTTTTAACTTGTTGGGCCTTTCTTTTAAGCCCATAAAGACAAGTGTGGAGTATGGGATCACACTTTAAATAATGGTCAACACTTAATTATTTAAAAGCTTTTAAGTCCCGCTAACATATTACTAAGGCCCATTTACCTTAAAAGCTTGTAGGCCCATAACACATAACTTGGGCCAACTTCAATTTAAAACAAGGGACCATACTTTATGTATGGGCCCACATTCATAATTTTCTTAAGCCCATTTAATTATACTCTTTAAGCTTTATGTAAAAGCTTCTTGGGCCCATTAGAAAATAGGCCACACTTAAGTCATACGGGCCAATAATAATAATAATAAAAGAAAGCCTAACAATATATGTGTAGGCCCTTTTCTTTTACAATTTCTAGCCCATTGAAGGGGCTTTTATTTTCCACTTTAAGTCCTAATTAAGTCTAATTCACAAAAATCTGGCCTGATCAATTAAAAATGACTTGAACACTACAACCTCAAGCTATTTTTTTAACTCACAGTGCTTAAGGGGGCATTGTTAAGTCCTTAAATTTTCTGGAATGGGAGTAGGTTATTAAGATACTCCAATACATAGCTTAAAATAATAATAATAATGAAGAAAAAGGGATTCCTTATAAGCCCAGTCAGTCTTATTGATGGGCTGAAACATTTTAGTATAAAAAGGGGCACGCAGTCTAGTTTGGTGAGCAATAGGCCCCAAGTTAATTGGGTTTGTTTGTAATGCAATAAGCATTTAGTGGGCCTGCTGTAGAGCCCATTTAATGGAACAGCAGGTCCTAAAAGAATAAATCTATATTAATTAATTTCTTGTGATGTGTCCCAATTATTTATAAGGGGATGCCAATGTCCTATTCTAACGAGAGGACAATTTTCCCTCCTTTAACCACTTGAAGTGGGGGGGGGGGGGGGGGGACGACAGATGTCACCCTAGGGGAGAGAGTTACTTTCCCTCCTGTAACCACTTTAAGTGGTGGGGGGGACATGTGTCACCTTAGGAAGAAGGATTTATATAAAACCCTCTCCTACAAGGAGAAGAGGCTACTGCCTTTTTGCTGGCTATTTCTATTTAATTGATAGAATTTACAGCAACAAGAGACAAACCAAAGGAGAAAGAAGAGAAGATTGTGGTGTGGAAGAATAGAGAGAAGAGGAGAAAGAAGAAGGTAGGGATTGCAATATTCCTCCTCCACCTCTTCATTATGATACTCCTACAACTTCCTCTATTAGACTTATGTCTTTCCTTGTACTCCTTTCACACACTTTCCTTCTTTGTTCTTATTATTTCCCTTTTTTTCTCCTTGTCTCATTATAATCATATGTGAGGGAGACAATCATCTACACCCTTGTTCATTAAACTTGGCTGATTATGGTTCCTCACAAGCTATTAACCTATGTGTGAGGGGGAAAACCATCTACAACCATGTTCATGAAACTTGGTTGATTATGGTTTCTCACACCATGATAAATGCACATAATCACAATTTAAAGGCCATTTGCAGCCTTATTGATGAAATATGATTATTTATGATACATATTTACTTGTTATGTTTAAAAAGTTTGTTTATTTATTTGCTGGTATTTTTCTCAAACAAAGAAGGAATATATACTAGAATTTTCAAAGGAAAATTCTATAGAGAAATTATACTTAGTTTAGTCTATTCATTTTTACTTCTGAATTAGAATCAAAAGGTTTTCTCTGCCCCTAGCAGAGATGTAATTAAGGGACTATTTACGTCATTTCTTGAATGGGCTTACCCAAATAACAAAAAAAAAACAAACACAGTTATTAGTCTAATTGGGTGAATTATGTTATGTGATAAATTATACTAAAAAAATTTCCACTAACAGCAGTGTTTGGGTCTTTGTACCGGCTGCAGTGAGTAACACTATCTAGACTGAAAGAAAAAGCAGGCTTTTCCAAAGAGCAATGGGATTCCACTAAGTACATAGCAGTGGTTAGTTTAAAAGAGTTTATAATTCAGTCTCTTGTCCTGGTGTTTTATGGTTTAAATGATGCATGATGAAGTGTTCGAATTCAAGGCTTCTTATGATAAGACTTGAATGGCATTTTTCCTAGAAAACGCTTTTCACCTTGTACTGATCAAAACA
This sequence comes from Nelumbo lutea, assembly GCF_056320005.1. Taxonomy (NCBI): domain Eukaryota; kingdom Viridiplantae; phylum Streptophyta; class Magnoliopsida; order Proteales; family Nelumbonaceae; genus Nelumbo; species Nelumbo lutea. The sequence continues at coordinate 116,318,157 of NC_142684.1, forward strand.
GTCCCAAAGAGATGCCTTTAGCAGCTCTAATAGGCCGATTTGAACACTCAAATAACAATCTTAACAACCAAGAATGAAACTTTGCTTTGATACCATGTCATACAACCAGTTCGTACAAGAAAAGAGAACACTGTTCTGGAGTATAAAACCAAAACCATCAACTCCACCCCAAGAGCCAGCAATTATATATATGAAATATTAGATATTTACACAGATGTCCTTATAAGACTAAAGAAGAAAATAAATATTTACAAAAAAGCCCCCACAGGAAATAAACAAGAAGGAAAATACAATACAACAGGGAGTACAGAGTATGATACATCATTGGGACTCTTAACATGGGTAACATTCAGCTATTGGGAATAGGTCTTCGTGACACTATCCCACACTTGCTTTTTTTTTAGAGAGAAAGTAAGGTATAATTTGATTGATAAAACCAAAACAAGAATAACAAGTTGTTGTACAATGGGGATTACACAGTCGATGCCCATACATGAAGGGATGAGAGATCCATCGTATGGATGCCCAAATCTTATGGAATAAGGTGGGCGAATTTAAAAAAAATTCTCTCCCTTCAACTGGGAATCGCATTCCCTATTTAGAAAATCATATTTTCAATGATCAATCTTGAACCATGAACTGAACTAGATCTGAACAAAAGCAGTAGGAGAGGATTATACCTGATACAGAGAAATAATATCTCCCAACGAAGGTGTTCACACCCAATGAAGGATTCAAACACTGCTCCCACTGAAGATGGCATAGTGTAGGATGGAGCAGAATCAACAGTGTTTTCTCCAAGAACCTAATCCTTTGCAAAAGTAGCAGGATGGCACGTGAGCATAGCTTCCTATCAGTCCCTTCACAAGGAACTGATATCAAGATCGAATCTTGATTTCTCCCACTGAAAAGGAGGTCGAACTAGTAGGTGAGGCGGCAGAAGGAAGGAGGCGGCAAGAGAGAATTTTCGCAAGTATGCTGAATTCTCTCTTCTATGATTTCAGCTCTAAACACTTGCAGTAATCTGATGTTCTTGCGTTGTCTAAAGGCTGCCGCCCCTTCCTTCTTTTGTAACCTTAAAAGATCAGCTCCTAATCCCATTAGGAATTGTAGGAATATCTTACAACCTTCTCCTAATCTTATCTGCAGATTAGATCAACCTTCTCCTAATCTCATTAAGAGCTTTCCAGATCTGAATCACATTCAGATCTGGACTCTCTGAGTGGATAAGGCTAAGACCCTATCCTATCTGCTAATCCATTCCAGAATTTGCCCCGTATTTAACCACTTAAATTAGCCCAGTTTGAATGGGTTTTAGGCCCATTAAGGTTATGTGCTCACTTAGCCTTCCTAACTGCTGCCCAGTTGGGCTTCCTTGTATGGCGTGGGACCCAAGCATTGATCTACACATCAGCCACATGGGTTCAGCCCAGCCTTTGTTACAAGGCCTGGCCGAATACACTGTTATGGATAGTGCACCCCTTGAAACCTATGACATGGGCTCTATGGGCCCAACACTACCCTAAGTGGTCCCTGGGCCAAGCCACCTTGTAACACCCAGGGACTATGGGCAAATGCAAGATTAGCCCATCAGGTATTATCCTCAATGGTCATACACTTAACCTCTCAGCCCATAATGATCAAACACTACCTGACAATAGAGGACCTCTCCCTCGGCTGCAAGGAACAGAGTTGCACTCTCTGCTTATATGGATCCCGGGAATTAAAACATTCTTGCAAACATTTTGGAAACCGTAATATATATATACTTTGATATCTCATATAAAATATATTTTGCAAAACAAATCTCAATGATTGAAATCAGTTGCCGGTGGTCTTGGTTTCCATCAGTGAGAGTGCATCCCCGATCATTACCTTCGTCCGACAAAGGGGTTGATCCTGTCACTATAATCACCCACTCAGATGAATTCTCAGACTGCCCCAACATACCCAGGTTTTGACCCCCGCTATTGATCTCACTGATTGGTATATCAAAGACAACCCAATCCGACACCTAATGCAGTATCATAATTGAGTCTAGGGGTCGGGTGTAACTTTCCAGTTTTGCCCATTAATCTCCAAGGTCCATGGCAATACTGGAAATCTGGTCCGGTTCAAAGATTCAATTAATCCTACACTGCATGTGCCTTGGGTCTCACCCTGGTGGTTGAGACACGCCACCCCAACTGACTTGGTGGCACATCAGTGTCAGCCTTATCATGATAGGTCTCCCCAGACCGACCCACTATCTGTGAACATTCTAAACTAACACGAGTCTCATTAAGTGTCCAGTTTAAGGGTATTACACAGAAATATACCAAAGGAATATGAATCAAATATGTACTTTATTCATTTACAACAAACTCATAATGTACATCATTCTGATTGAAGCTAAGGGCATACAAAAACTGTCTAACAGCTCCCACTTGCATTTAGGTCCAATCTGGTACAAGCCGGAGTCCCATGCTTTCCATGTGTTTCTCAAACACTTTCTGTTATAGTGGCTTCGTCAATGGGTCTGTTACATTTTCCGCTGACGCTACCTTTTGAATCAGGATGTCCCCTCTACCAACAATCTCCCGTAGTACATGGTACTTCCTCTCGATGTGCTTTGACTTCCAGTGGGCTCATGGCTCTTTAGCTTGAGCAATGGCTCCATTTTTGTCACGCAACAACGTGATGGGTGATGTGTTGGATGGAACTGCTCCCAATTCGTGAACGAACTTCTTCATCCACACAGCTTCTTTGGCCGCCTCACTTGCGGCAATGTACTCGGCTTCGGTTGTGGAATCTGTAGTGGACCCCTATTTTCTGCTTTTCCAACAAACAACACACAATCCTATCATGAAAACATATTCAGATGTAGACTTTCTATCATCTGAATCCGACTGGAAATCGGCATCAGTATACCCTTGGATCTATAGTGAACTACCATCGAATACCAGACAAAACTCTTTTGTCCTTTGTAGGTACTTAAGTATGTTTTTCACAGAAGTCCAGTGCTCCTGCCCTGGGTTCACTTGGAATCTGCTTACCACACTCATTGCCTAAGCAATGTCAGGCTGAGTACACAGCATGGCATACATGATGCTCCCTACGGCAGAGGCATAGGGAACGTCCTTCATGCCCTCAATCTCCTCAGAGGTCTTGGGAGACATCTTCTTGGAGAGAGTAACTCCATGCCTGAAAGGAACATTTCCTTTCTTGGAGTTCTCCATGCTGTATCTTTTGACTATTTTGTCAATGTAAGTAGATTGGGATAGTCCTATTATCCGTTTCGATCTATATCTAGAGAGTCGAAGACCCAGTATATAGGAGGTTTCTCCAAGATTTTTCATGGAGGAATTCTGTGAAAGCCATACTTTCACTGTAGTTAACATTCCTACATCATTCCCAATGAGTAGAATGTCATCTACATACAAAACCAAGAAGGTAACCTTATCCCCACTGGATTTCTTGTAAACACAGGGCTCATCCAGATTCTGCTTGAAGTCAAACGATTTGACAACAGAGTCAAAATTGGGCCTTGAAGCCCATTTTTAATCCATAATATTAAACATTAATATAATCTAGGTGTATGGGCTGAATCAGGGTTGATTAGTTCAACCCATATAGCTTGATCTGCGAAATGGGTTTTTGCAGTTTTAACAATTTAAAATTGGGCCTTTACAGGTTGGGCCGAATTAAGCATTTAATTAATTATCAATCCTCAGGCCCATTTTGGGAAAAATTAGGGCTAACATTCAACCTAGATCGAGCCCTAGATTCGGTCCAATTTGAAACAATCTTGGTTCGAATGGGTCTAGGGTTTGATCTTTAATTAAATCTTTAATTCAAGAAAATAATCTGAAATTAAATACTGATAAAAGAAAATCAAGAATCAGTCAAATAGGGTTGTTCGCACAATCCATCCTGCATAATAGAGGTTAGATCACAGTTTGCAGTTTCATAAACTACAAATCGCAGATTGCATTTCTCCCATCTACGAAATCTCCTTCCTTGTGCCGCCATCTTCGATCCAAAATAAAATAAATAGAAAACCTAATTTCTATTAAAAATTACATCAGATCGAATACCTATACATTCAGTCTAAAAATAAAAAAATTATTTTACATACCAAATGTAATAAAATAATCCAGAAACTGCAAAATCGCAGGTTCCCTACGCAAATCAAGATTTCGATCTCCTTTTGTACGAACAACCCATAAATCAATAAAATCATAAAGAACAATTCTAAACAACAATCAGATTTATACACATGGTTCATCTGGATTCTGCCTGAAGTCAAACAATTTGACAGCAGAGTCAAAACGGATGTTCCAACTTCTAGAAGCTTGCTTAAGTCCATAAATGGATCTATTAAGTTTACATACCATGTTTTCCTGACCTGTAGCAATGAAGCCTTGCGGCTGCTGCATATAGATATCTTCAGTAAGATCTCCATTCAGGAATGCAGTTTTGACATCCATCTTCCAAATTTCATAATGGTATGCTGCTACAGCTACCAGGATCCTAATGGATTTAAGCATGGCCACAGGCGAAAAGGTTTTCTCATAATCAATGCCCTCTTTCTGAGTGTACCCTTTTGCCACAAGACGAGCTTTGAAGGTCTCAACCCTACCATCAGGGCCCTTCTTCCTCTTGTAAATCCATTTGCAACTAATTGCTTTTACCCCGGAGGGCGGATCTACCAGAGTCCAGACTCCATTAGTCTCCATTGAGTCCATCTCTGCTCTCATGGCCTCCACCCACTTCTGGAAATCTATGTCCAACATAACTTCCGCGTAAGTCACGGGATCCTCTTCACTAGTCAAGGTTTTCACCAGGTAACTATCCCGGTCATAACCATAATGAACCGGTGGCCTGGATACCCGAGTGGATCTTCTAGGTTGGTCACTACCTGGAACTTGTGGGACATCTCCCACTACTCCTGAGCACTCCTCATCAAGAACAACTTTCTGACGATGGGTGTCCAGGATATAGTCGGTTTCCAAGAATTGTGCATTTCGACTGGAGAACACTTTCTGCTCACTTGGGTCATAGAATAGGTAACCTACAGAGCCTTTTGGGTAGCCTACAAATAGGCAATGGCTGGTCTTGGATTAGGAAATAGGTAACCTGCAGATAAGGGCTTATCCTTATCTCTTAAAGAGAGTCTAGATCCAAATAAGGATTTGGATTAGGAAACTCCTAATGAGATTAGGAGCTCTCTTTAATCCTATAAAAGGAGGAGGAGGGCGAACCTCCAAACAACATCAACACAACAGATCTCAGATCACCGAAAGAGAAAAGACAACTACAGTAAGACTGCGCCATCTTCTGCTCTTGCACCCTCCTCTTGCTACCGCCATTGCCAGTTCGATCTCCACTATTTGAGGGATCAAGAAAGGTTCTTGATATCAGTCTTTGGAGAAAGACTGATCTGAAGTTGTTCTCACATAGCCTCCATTGAATTCTTGCTGAAGGATTCGGTTTTTGGGAAAAATGCTACTAATTCTACTCCACCCTACACTGTGTCATATTCAGTGGAATCAGTTTTGGAGTTTTCCTTGGGCGTGAACACCTTCATTGGGAGCTACTGTTACTCCATATCAGGTATATCCCTCTTGTACCTGCAGAGTTCGGCCTTCCATATGATGGATCTCTCATCTCTTCACTTAACCCATTTTAAGTGGGGTGACACTTGGCACACTAAGAAGAGAGGAGTGGAGAGTTACTTAACCACCTCTCTTACAAGGAGAAGGGGCTAATGTCATTTTGTTGGCTAATTTTATTCAATTGATAGAATTTATAGCAATAAGAGACAAACCAAAGGAGAAAGAAGAGAAGATTGTAGTGTGGAAGAAAAGGGAGAAGAGGAGAATGAAGAAGGTAGGGATTGCAATATTCCTCCTCCACCTCTTCATTATCATACTCCTACAACTTCCTCTATTAGACTTATGTCTTTCCTTATATTCCTTTCACACACATTCCTTCTTTATTGTTATAATTTCCTTTTTTCTTCTCTTTGTCTCATTTTAATCATATGTGAGGGAAACAACCATCTACAACCTTGTTCATGAAACTTGGTTGATTATGGTTTCTCACACCATTATAATGCACATAATCACAATTTAAAGGTCATTTTCAGTCTTATTGATGAAATATGATTATTTATGATACCTATTTACTTGTTATGTATAAAAAGTTTGTTTTTGTATTTGCTGGTGTTTTTCTCAAACAAAGAGGGAATATATACTAGAATTTTCAAAGGAAAATTCTGTAGAAAAATGATACTTAGTTTAGTCTATTCATTTGTACTTCTGAATCAGAATCAAAAGGTTTTCTCTACCCCTAACAGAGACCTAATTAAGGGACTATCTACGTGATTTCCTAAAAGGGCTTACCCAAATAACAAAAAAAAAACTAGTTATTAGTCTAATTGGCATGTCCAGTGGGACCCATTCTCCTTTTCATCTCTAGTGATAGAAGTTGAAATGAAAGAATAGGCTAAAACTAAAAAAAAATGGTGATGGTTCATACAGTATCCTTATATTTGTGTTGTGCCTATATAGGAAGAAATCATGGCACCAAAAGTAATTATTCACTACCTTGAACTAACGACTACAGAAAAGGAGAAAATGGGTGGCTTAAAGAAGCCTTCCTACAATGCAACATTCAATGTGGATGTTAATCCCCTTTCTGCTAACACCATGTCCTCGGTTCCTAAAATCGAGAAGAAGATTAAAAAGGAAAGAAAGAGAAAGGTCACCATGACCTCTTCTGCAAGAAATAACCTATGTGTACAGGTTATGCTCAACTCTGCCAAAAGGGCAGGTTTTAAGCCTCCAAAGGCAAAGGTAACCAAGAATGTTGCCTCATCAACCTTGAAGATCACAAAATCAAAGTTGGTGTCTCCAATGAAGGCTACCAAACCAAGGGCTGGAGTGATTGCCCCAACTCAAATCATGATTGGAACCATTCCAATGAATTTCCCAATTCCTACTGAAGCACCGGTCATGATGGTGACCATCTCTGAAGAAAACTTTATTTCCAACCTCTACCGAGGTTTCAAAGGAAAATAATGAAAATGCTTCTACTTCGTTGCAGTTGAAACCTCAAGTTATTAAACTCGGGTCATCAAGTGGAAACGACTCTACCCTTCATATAAAGAAAGTTGTTTTCAATCAAATTTCTTCCCTTACAAAAGAGGCATCAAGAGAATCTTCTAATATTATTCGCAGGTCTAAATGATCTTTGAAGACTAAGAAATCTCAAGCTGAAGTCTCTATGTCACTTGCTGGTTTTGCAGCAAAACAATCACAAAAATCAAAATCAGATATGGAAGCATAGAAATGGGCATTCATATCAGGATATATGTATGCTAAGCAAGCGGAGATCTTTTTCAAGCAAGGGGCATACACCATGCTCACCAAAGAACTTAAACACTATAGAGGACCCATCACAAGAGCGAAGGCTCAATTATTACAAATTTGGGAGGATACCTCAAGTGTAAGTTCAAACAATCAGTCTGAATCAATTGATGAGATGTCTATAGTTCAAAAAATCAACCTGATGTATGAAGAACCTGAATCATTATTCAAGACATAGAGTCAATGGAAGAAGTGTCTTCTCAGTTTCAAGAAAGTGTAATCATTGCAGGTGACCAAGAACCAATTTCTATGCCAGTTCTTGTAACAAGCACCTCAAACCTAGAAGAATAAATCCAAGATATGCAACGAAGGTTGGCTGAAAAGGATGTTGAATTTGCATCCCTAGTTGCACAATTGGAATCTCAAGCTAGCAATTCCACTAGGGAAACTTCACAGCAGTCATTTTTTATTCCTATCCCTACTTCTCAATTGGATTTATAAGGCATTGATTACAGAAGGAATTAAGGAGTTTCAGGCATCATTGACTCCACCAGTCCTCGAATACAGGAAACAATATCTTGTCCACTATCATACAATCCTATTTTCTTTAGGATATCAAAAGCCCAACTTTGAGAAATTTGATGGAATAAATGGGTCTCCCCATGAACATTTGGCCCATTTTTATTCTGCCTATGGTGAATTAGCAATTCCTAATACCTTATTAATAAGGCAATTTCTATAGTCTTTCAAAGGAGCATCTTTTACCTCGTACACGCAATTAGCACTAGGATCAATTATCACATGGGATGAGATATGCAACGTGCTTTCTTAGCATAGTTTGTGAGCTCCAAGAGGAAATTATCTATTACAGACTTAGCTGAAATGAAACAAAGGCCAAATGAAAGGGTAAATGAATTCATTACACATTAGAGAAACATTTTCAATGTGTTGAGAAATTAATGGAAACTTCAGTAGTACAACTGTGTTTTAAGAATCTCTTGCCAGAGATTGTTACCTTTGTAGGTGAAGGGATGAGAGATCCATCAAATGGATGGTCAAACCCTGTAGGAAGGTTGGGCGAAATTTCAAAAATTTCTTTACTCCCATCTGGGATTCCTATTCCCAATTTAGAAAACTACATTTTCAAGGTTCGTTCTTGTAACCAAACTAGACCAAATCTAAAACCAAAATTAAGGAGGGATATACCTGATATGGGATCCACGCAAAAAGCTCCTCCCAACGTAGGTGTTCACCCCAAAGAGTGTACCAAATCCTCCTTCCACTGAAAATGATACAGCTTAGGATGAGGCAGGATCAACAGGTAGTTCTTCACCAAGAACTTGTGGTTCTTCAGCAAGAATCAAATGGGGTAGTGAGCACAGCTTCAAAATTGTTTCTTCTACCAATAAACAATATCAAGATCAAATCTTGATCAGATCCAAGAACTGGAGATCGAACAGGGTAGGGTGGCAAGAGCAAGAAGAAAAAGAACTAAAGGCAAAATCAGTCTAACTAAGTTGTCTTCTCTCTGTGTTGTGTTTTGTGTCTTTTTCAGTTCCGCCCTGCTCTCTATTTACAACCTTAAAGAGACAACCTCCTAATCTGATTAGGAGTTTCCTGATCCAAATCTTTATTTGGATCTGAATTTTTTAAATGATAAGGATAATCCCTTATCTTATTTGTAGTTCAAAATCAGCTTATTTCTAATCAAATTAGGAGTTTCCTTATCCAAATCTTTATTTGTAACTGGACTCTTTAAGTCGATAAGAGTTATCCTCTTATCCTTATCTGCTGATCCAAACTCAGATCTACCCCTATTTAATTAATCCAATTAATCCAGTTCGAAATGGGCTTTTAGGCCCATTAAGCTTTCAGGCTCACTTCCTTTTTAATGTTGGCTAACTTGGCTCTCTTTGTATGGCATGGGACCCTAACATTGATCTACACATCAGCCACATGGGTTCAGCCTAACCTCTATTACAAGGCCTGACCGAATTCACTGTTGAATAAAGTGAACCCCTGAGTCCATCACTATGGGCTCTTAATGGGCCCAACATTTACACTAAATGGTCATTGGGTCCATCCATCTTATGAAGGCCCAAGGATTGTGGGCATATGCAAGATTAGCCAATCAGGTATAACCGTCAATGGTCTTACACTTAACCTCTCATCCCTTAATGATCAAACACTGTCCGACAAGAGAGGACCTCTCCCTCGGCTGCAAGGTATAGTGCTACACTCTCTACTCACATAGATCCGGGAATTAAAACCTTTTGCAAACATTTTGAAACCATAATATATACATGTATATCTCTATATAAATATATTTTGCAAAACCAAGTTTCAAACACATTTGAAATCCACTACCGGCAGTTTAGGTTTCCATCAAAGAGAGTGCATTTTCCCGATCATTCACTTTGTCCGACAAAGGGGTTGATACTATCACTATGATCACCCACACAGATGAATTCTTGGACTGTCCCAACATACCTAGGTTTTGACCCCCTCTAAGGATCTCACTGATTAGCACATCAAAGATAGTCCAATCCGACACTCAGTGTAGTATCATAATCGAGTTTAGGGGTCAGGTGTAACATTCCAGTTTTGCCCATCTGTCTTCAAGGTCTAGGGTAATATTGAAATTTTGGTCTGGTTCAGGGTTTCAAAAAAACTCACACTGCATGTACCTCAGATCTCATCGTGACAGTTGAGACAAGACACCCCAACCAACTTGGCGGCACATCAGCGTTAACCTTGGCAGGATAAATCTCCCCAGATCTATCCAACGGCTATGAAGATTCTAAACTAACACGAGTCTCGTATGTGTCTAGTTTAAGAGTATTACATAAAAATGCACCACAAGAACATGAATCAAATATGTACTTTATTTATTTACAATAAATGTCATAATGTACATCATGCTGATTGGAGCTAAGGGCATCACTGTCTACCAGTAGGCACAACAGAACCATAATCATTTGATGCATTGGTTTCTAAAGTTAGCAATGTGGAAAGACAAATTTCTAGGCAAAAGATTGTGGCACGCAAGCACAATCCTCCTTTAGAAACAAAAAAGGAAGGCAAAAAAGGAGAGGCCATGGCCACCTTTGTTAATGTTAAAAAATATAAGGCTAAAGGAAAGGATGTTCCTAAGCCTATGACTCAACAAAAAAGAAGAGAAAAGAAGTATTCCTTTGAAAATGAAGATGTACAAGGGATTTTTGATGACCTTATGGTAGCAAATGATATTAAATTGCCAGATTCAAAGCGACCAAGTGATGTCAATAAGACAAAGGACCCAAACTATTGTCCTTATCATAGGATGGTCAATCATCCAATAAAAGATTGTTTTGTCTATAAGGACATTATCCAATCAATGGTAGACAAAGGGGAAATTGAATTAGTTGAACCTCCTGCAAAAGAGACTATTGTAACTACTAACAATATATCTCTTGTAGAATAAAAGGCTCCAATTATCCCTTCTTTATAGGAATTAATGGCGCAACCAAGTATGTTATATTTTGATGACTCCTATAATTCAGAGAATGAAGAAAGTTGGCAGACAATTATTAACAAAAAACAAAAGGGGTGGTTAAACCCTTAAGAATAGAAAAGTCTACCTCTCCAGGTATCACTTTCAGGAGATGTAAGGTCCCCAAGAAGAATAAAAAAAGAAGGTCCAAAAAGAAGCCTCAAATGATTTTTTAGGATGAATACGAACAACCCCCAAGGTTACCTGTTACTCTAAAGGAATATATTCTAAAAGAAATACTTGATGAAGGCCTGGATGAAGTGAAGATAGTCTCAACAATGTCATGTCAGACAGCATCTTGTCAAGAATAAGATGTACCTACAACGCAAAATGAGGTGGACCAAATCACCTTACAATATAGCCGATATCGTCTTCCTTCTACACAAGAACTTTCTTCAAGTAAGAAGGCAATTGAAAAGGCTGATAACTCTACTACACAAGTAGAGATTGAAGAAAAATAGGATAGGGAGTTTGTTATAGAAAATAAGACAAATAACTCATAATTAGAAATACCAATTCGAGTTTGTCCTATACGAGAAGCTAGATTGCGTGCCAAGTATGATGTTCTTGTTCATTTGAAGTGAATTCTGACTCAGTTAAGTGTTTATGATGCATTGCAGTTTTTTCCAGATTTAAGAAGGGCCTTAGTTCAAGCATTATTAGATCCTAAACAGCTTAAAGATGAAGTGAATCAGGTGGAAGCACAACCAATTTTCCCTAAAATGTGTGCCTCATGTATGGCATGTATTTCCTTTAATGATGATGATTTGCAGCTTGGAACGGAGTATATCATAGCCATCCCTTATATGTGTCAGGCATAGTGTGTAATACACCAATTAATCGAATACTCCTCGATTGTGGATCTGCATTAAATCTTTTGCCCTTGAAGACACCATTGGTTATGGGTATGGCACCTTGCCAAATATTCCCTTCATATCTAACTATTCAAGGATTTAATCAAGAAGGACAAAAGGCAATTGGCACTATTACCTTAAAAGTAGAAACTGGGGAATTATATTCAGATGCCCTATTTCATGTTGTTGATGCAGACACCTCCTACAATGTCCTAGGACGCCCTTGGTTACTTACAAATGGAGTAAACCCATCAACACTCCATCAAAGTTTTAAATTCAACAAAGATGGAAAAATAAATAAGGTTATTTCTTACCCAAACTCATTCCAAGGGGAAGAAGTGCATTATGTAGATGCCAAATTTTACAAGACTATTGATCAATCGTTGACTTCTCCAAAGAAAGGAGTTGAATAGGGAGCATAAACTTCCAATGCATAAGGGTCCATCAAAGACCCTAAAAATCAAGATTGCCAGGATCACATCTAAAGAGCCAAAATTGCCGCTTGACTCTAAACCTAAAATTGTTTTTAGGTACACTCCTAAGAGTCAAAGAAGCCAGGAGCAGAAAGCCCTCACATCACTACAGGATTCTATGACAATATTAATGACAAGCTACACATGTCCATTGAGGAAGAGTGATCAATCAATCCCACAAACTCAATTAATAGTATCGACTTCCCTTCAAAATAAGAATGGGAAAAATAAGAGGATTGTCCTTTGCAAGTTCAAGCCCTTATCATTTATAGATATGAATAGCGACAACAAGAATCCTATTTGGAGTGATGTTGCATCAACTTCAGAGGTTTCAATACTCACATATCGGGAAAATGCTATTTTTATCCAAGAGGAAATAAAGCCTCAAGTCTCTGTGTTCAAATGACTTGGAGACTTAAAAGATGTTGAACATGAAAAGAAATGAGTTTCTGTCTTCAACAAACTCGTATTACCATCCCAAGGGATTGGCAAAAATAGCAGGAATATTGCAGAAAAGAAGTTGCAACCTAACAATACCATTAAGAAGTTGGAGGAGGGTGAAGAATTCAAAGTGGAAGTCAACTACATTTCCACCAAAGAACCTCAATCTACAGATCTAGGAGGACAAGATGGAATCTTCAAAGGAAGAGGAAACTCAATCTATTGAAGTCTTTCCTGAATGTGAAAGTCATGAAGAAATCAAGAAAGCTCAACCGGTGCCACGAAATCTTGAAGATGGAGGCCAAACAACTATAGATCAACTTCAAGAAATCAACATTAGAACTATTGAAGACCCCAAGCCCATTTTTTTCAGTGCTTTACTCACCAAAAAAGAGTTGGCATCATATGAATCTTTACTTAAAGAATAGAAGGATATCTTTGCTTGGGGATATCAAGACATGCCAGGACTAGATCTAAAGGTAGTTGTTCATAGATTAACTATTTCTAAGGATAACTGTAGCGTCCTATAAAACAAGCTTAATGCCACTTTAGACCGGAGCTTATTGTGCAGGTTGAATTAGTGGTTGATAAGTTAATTAGAGATGGTTTTATCAGAGAAGTTAAATACCGTACATGACTTGCTAATATCGTGCCTGTTAAAAGGAAAAATGGACAAGTCCGCATTTGCGTGGATTTTAGAGATCTTAATGATGCATGTCCAAAAGATGAACTTCCACTACTTATTACAAAATTTCTAGTGGATGCTACTACAAGATTTGAAGTGTTGTCCTTCATGGATGGCATTTTAGGTTATAACCAAATTAAGATGGCTCCAGAAGATGAAGAACTAACTATTTTTTGAACTCTAAAAGGGATATTTTGCTACACAGTTATGCCCTTTGGCTTGAAAAACGATGGAGCTACATACCAGCAAGCCATGACAGTCATATTCAATGATATGTTTCACAACATTGTGGAATGTTATGTTGATGATCTATCTAGTGGTAAAGACTAGAAAAAGAGAACATCATCTAGATGATCTAAGAAGTGTTTTTGATAGACTCTGGAAACAACAACTTAAAATGAACCCCTTAAAATGTGCATTTGGGGTAACTTCAGGAAAATTCCTCAGATTCATTGTGTGACATCGAGGAATTGAAATTAATCCTACAAGAATTAAGGCAATCATAGAAATGCCTTCTTGAAATCTACGAGAATTATGGAGTTTACAAGGAAGATTAGCATATATAAGGAGGTTCATCGCCAATTTATCTAGGAAATGTCAGCCATTTTCAAGGCTAATGAGGAAAAATACACCCTTTGAATGGGTTGAAACATGCAAAAATGCTTTCCTAATGATGAGGGGAAGGAAAATGCCCTATACTATATGAGCAGAACCTTAGTAGGAGCAAAACTCAATTACTCACCCAATTGAAAAGGTATGCTTAGCATTAGTGTTTTTTGTTCAAAAATTAAGACATTATTTGCTTGCACACCCGATTTCATTAATTTCAAAGGATTGTCCCTTAAAATATCTACTTTTTCGACTAGTCTTAATAGGAAGACTAGTGAAATGGTCTCTCGTCCTTTCAGAATTTGATATCAAATATACTCCTTCAAAAGCAATCAAAGGGCAAGCAATAGTTGTCTTTCTAGTAGCTCATCCCGTGCCTGATGACATGGAGTTATCAAAAGATCTCCTAGATGAAAAGGTTTTGTATGTTGAGGTGGCAAAACCTTGGCAACTTTACTTTGATGGAGCTTCCTCAAAATAAGGGGCAGGGGTAGGAACTATATTTGTCACACCTTTAGGGGAGTTGATTCTTTATTAATTCTCCGTTACATCATTATGCTCAAATAATATTGTTGAGTATGAGGCAATTATTGTTGGGTTGGAAATTGAATGGGAGATGAACATTGAACACATACAAGTGTGTGGAGATTCTTAATTGGTTGTTAACCAGTTAAATGAGTTGTGTGGGGTTAAGCACTTGAATTTAATCCCTTATTTCAAAAAAGCCAAAGAACTTGTGATTCAATTCACCAACATCTCCATTGGTTATATACCAAGATCAAAGAATGACAAAGTAGATGCATTGGCCAAGTTGGTTGCATCACTAATTTTGCCAAAACAAAAAGAATTGCAAATCACTATTGGTGAAATACATATCCTTCCATCTATAAATGAAAGAGATAAAGAAGTGGAATTTGTGAATTTCGTCACAATACAGTTAGAACTTAGAAGGAGAAACTACATTCTAGAAGGCACCCATAATCAATTATTTGCAGTATGGGGTGCTAGACAGTCTTGTATGCCCTTAGCTTCAATCGGATTTGATGTACTTTTGTTATTTAGCGGAAATAAATTAAAGTGCATGTTTGATTCATGTTGTTTGGTATAATTCTGTGTAAGACCCTAAAACTGGACACTTATAGAAACTTGTGTTAGTTTTAAATGTTCACAGCCATTGGATAAGTCTGGGAGATTTATCCTGCCAAGGCTGATACTGATGTGCCACCAAGTGTTGGGATGGCTTGTTTCGGCCATCAGGGTAAGACCCAAGGCACATGCAGTATAGGATTGCTTGAACCCGTGAACCGGACCAGATTTCTAATATTGCCCTAGACCTTGGAGACAGATGGGCAAAACTGGAAAGTTACACCTGACCCCTATACTCGATTATGACACATCACTAGGTGTCGGATTGGGCTATCTTTGATGTGTCAATCAGTGAGATCCTTAGTGGGGGTCAAAACTTGGACATGTTGGGGCAGTCTGGGAATTCATCTGAGTGAGTGGTCACAGTGACAAGATCAACCCCTTTGTCGGACAATGGTAATGATCGGGAATGCACTCTCACTGATGGAAACCAAACTGCCGGCAGTTGATTTCAATTGTTGGAATTTTGTTTTGCAAAATTAATATATATATATATATATATATATATATATATATATATATATGTGTGTGTATACGGTTTCAAAAGGTTTTAATTCCCGGGATCCATGTGAGTAGAGAGTGTGGCGTTGTTCCTTGTAGCTGAGAGAGAGGTCTTCTCTTGTCGGGCAGTGCTTGATCATTAAGGGCAGAGAGGTTAAGTGTAAGACCATTTAGGATAATACCTGATGGGATAATCTTGCACCTGCCCACAGTCCCTGGGTTTTTATAAGATGGCTTGGCCCAGGGAATATATGTGTATACGGTTTCAAAAGGTTTTAATTCCCGGGATCCATGTGAGTAGAGAGTGTGGCGCTGTTCCTTGCAGCCGAGAGAGAGGTCTTCTCTTGTCGGGCAGTGCTTGATCATTAAGGGTAGAGAGGTTAAGTGTAAGACCATTTAGGATAATACCTGATGGGATAATCTTGCACCTGCCCACAGTCCCTGGGTTTTTATAAGATGGCTTGGCCCAGGGACCACTTAATGTAAGTGTTGGGCCCATAGGGTCCATGTGATGGGCTCAAGGGGGTCACTAAGTCTTTCAGTGAATTCAGCTAGGCCTTGTAATAAAGGTTGGACCGAACACATGTGGCTAGTGTGTAGATCAATGCTTGGGTCCCACGCCATACAAAGAAGCCCAACTGGGCAGCAGATTGGAAACTGGTTAAACACTGAACATTTAATGGGCCAAAAGCCCATTTCGAACTGGGCTGATATGATCACCTGTTCATGGGGCGGATCTGAGATTAATGTTAGTAAAAGGATTGGGTCTTTAACCTTATTCACTCTAAGAGACCAAATTCAAATTAGATTTGAATCTGGTAACCTTCTGATAAGATCAGGAGTTAACTAACTTAATCTGCAGATAGGATTAAGATTAACCCCTATCAAAATACTGATTTGGATTGGGATAACTCCCAAAATATTGGGAGTTTTCTTAATCAAGAAGAAAGAGGAGGAAACCTTAGAAGAAATCTCAAATTTTGAACTAGGGGTTTGAATAAGCAAGAATCACAACCTGCGAATTGAGATTAGATCTCTCACAGACTCCAGAGAGAAGAGACAACTCTGCCCTCTTCGTCCCTGGACTTCTCCTCCTTCAGCCGCCGCCACTCCCTGTTGGAAGATTGGATCTTTGCAACAACAGGAAGTCAAGAAATTAGTTCTTGACAATAGTCTTGCAAGAAAGACAAAAGGATTCGGTGTTCAAGGTTTCCAGAGGGTTCTTGTGAAGAATCCAGTGTGTAGGACGCACCCTGCTGGTTCCGTTCCATCCACAACTGTGTCATCTTCAGCAAGAGCGGATCTTGGTTTCTTCTTTGGGCATGAACACCAACTTTGGGAGATATTGTTTCTCTGGATCAGGTATAATCTTTCCTATTTCCTTTGGTTCAAATCTGGTTTAATTATGGTTCAAGAAGAATCCTTGAATAATGTATTCTAAATTTAGCGAATATGATTCCCAGATTGGAAGAAGGTAGGAATTTTTTTTTAAATTCGCCCACCATTCCGCACCCTTCTTGGTGTCCATTAGATGGATCCTACCATTCTTTCAGTGGTATCAGAACCACAGGTTCGAATCTTGAACCAAAAGAAAATCGGATCTGACCCTGCGTAGATGGACAGAAGATGTTCTGCCAAGATCTACGCAGATTGCTTTCCTTTTTTTTTCAAGAAATGTTTTATTGTTAAGGGCGTTTGATCTGAAATTAATTTTGTTAAATCCAAAAATTTATTTAGAATTGTTCTTTATTTATTTTTTATTTAATGGATTGTTCAAACCTAGAGATCTCAGTGCAGTTTTGGCGCAGATGGTCTGCGCACCCTTTTTTATTTATTTTATTCAATTTGGTCTATAAATAATTTTTTTTATTTTATTTTTCTAGACTGGATGTATAGGATTTGATCAAGAATGTAATTAATTAATAGAAATAGGATTTCTGTTTTTTATTTATTTTCTTGATTAAAGAAAAAGGAAGAAGATGGCAGCGCTGGAGATTTGCAGATGGAGAAATCACCACCTGCGATTTACAGTTTATGAAACTATAACATTTGTGATTAACCTCTGTTTTGTAGGTGGTACGAATAGTCCATATTTGATTTGTGATTGTCTAAAATCAAAATTATTAATTTCAGATCTCTCATGAATTAATTCTTGAATTGAAAATCTGTTTTGGACCATTTCAAACTAGATTGGACCAAAACTGTTTGGACCGAATCTGAGATTCGAAAGGGGCTGTTTTTCAGTCCATTTTTCTCACACTTGTTATTCTAAATCTGATGTTCAATTACAGGGATTAATTCGGCCCACCTGTAAAGCCCAGTTTAAAAGGTTAAAACTGCAAAAGCCCATTACTGTGAGAAAAGCTGTATGGGCTGAACTGCTAACTGCAATTCAGCCCATACACCTAGTAGACATTAATTGTTAATGCTTTAAGTTTTAAATGGGCTATTCGATGGGCTTTACAATAGTTAATTGATTGGATCAATTCCTCCTTTACATGTGATGTTTGGATGTTTGATGTGCTGCGACCATGGGCCATAAGCACTTGGCCCATGTTGACTCGTTAGTGGCTCTTGCGCACACCATGGCTGAATGCACATCATTGCCATGGTGTCCCTTAAGGTCATTGGATGACCCCCTCTCTACTTGGTGGGCCCCACAACCCTGAAAAGGGGTGCATATGGAACCCCTAGCCGATTGAGGCTTACTAGAAATCTGACTTTATGAAAGTCAGTGGGAGCCACTTTGGTTTGACCTAAATTAGAACTAGGGCGTAATTTTGTTCCCTCCAGCAAATATGAGTGCGTGTGATAGGGAGATCCATCTGATGGACTCTCTAAAGACCTTCCATCATTAGCACAATGATGGGTCCATCAGTAATGAGGAAACGCACCATAAAATCTCAAAGGCATTCCGTCGTCTCCGTCACTGAGAAAGGAGGGAAAATCTCAGAAATGAATAAATGGGAATGGAACATAGATTAAAAGCCATATCTATGTAGGTAACATGAATCAAATTAAGGTTGTGGACTAACGTCTTCGCTATTTTATCAGAAAATGGCAAACGGTCAATTTGCAAAGCTTCTAGACGATAACAAGCTTAAGGGCCCAAACTATGCCGACTGGTACAAAAATCTTATGCTGGTCCTAACTTCTGAAAAGCTAGATAAGGTGGTGAAAAATCCTGCCCCGGAACGTCCAGGTGATAGGGCTTCTGAGGCCCGCAGGAGGGACTACCAAGATTGGAAGGATAAGAACTCCCTATCCCGTTGCTTTGTCATTGCCTCATTAGACAACTCAATACTGAGGCAGTTCGATCAGATCGAACTAGCCAAGGACATATTGGACAATCTAAGAACAATGTATGAAGAGCAAAACCGTTCTATTCGACAGAAGGTCCTGAAATTGTTCATGACCGCGTAGATGTCCAAGGGGCAGAAAGTTCATGACCATTGTCTTCGGATGATGGGTTACATTAACAAATTCGAAGCTCTTGGATCCGGGCTGGATCTAAGAAAAGTAACATCGAAACTTGTGTCATAGAAACTAATATGTTAATTACTTCTGTGTCCTGGTGTGTTGACTCTAGGGCTTCAACTCATGCATGTAACTCACTGTAGGGGTTCAAAATTAGCAGAAGATTGAGTGATGGCGAAGTGACACTATTCTTGGGAACGACTGCAAGTGTTGCAACTGCGGCGATAGGAACCATAGAATTTGTTTTTAGAGAATAAGTCCTTGTACTTAAAGATTGTCTTTATGTACAGAACTTGAGAAGAAATTTAGTTTCTGTTTCTAAACTGTGCTGATGGATATACTGTTTATTTTAGTAATATGATTATTGTTAAACGGAATAACAAATTCATCGCATGCGGGGAACTGGAGAATGGTCTCTATGTTCTACATCCTTCTCTAGAAACTAACCTAACTGAAACTACGTCGGTCAAAAATCCCAAGAAAAGGAATCGTGATACAGTTAATCCCACATACCTCTGGCATTACCGACTTGGCCATATCGGTGTTGACCGAATCTCAAGACTGGTAAAGGATGGTCCTTTGGATTTTCTAACTGTAGAAAATCTTCCCACTTGTGAGCCTTGCCTTCAAGGTAAGATGACTAAACGGCCATTTGACGATAAGCCTGAAAGATCTAACGGCACACTTGACCTAATACATACTGATGTATGTGGTCTCCTGAGTGTTAGGACACGGAATCAACACGTGTACTTCATAATCTTTACAGATGATTTTTCACGATATGGTTACGTGTACCTAATGAGACACAAGTCTGAATCTTTTGAAAAGTTCAAAGAGTTCGGACAGGAGGTCGAGAAATAGTTAGGGAGAGAAGTTAAGGCCCTTCGATCGGATCGAGGTGGCGAGTATCTCTCTGACGAATTCAGGGACTACTTAAAGGACAATGGGATAGTGTCACAACTAGCTCCTCCTGCTACACCTCAACTCAATGGTGTTTTAGAGAGGAGGAATAGGACCTTGTTGGACATGGTCCGGTCACTTCTCATACGCTCAGAATTACCCACATCCTTTTGGGGATATGCATTAGAGACTGCTATCTACGTGCTGAATCGGGTTCCAACCAAATCAGTTCCGAAAACTCCATATGAACTATGGACCGGAAGGAAGCCAAGTGTAAGACACTTGAAGATTTGGGGTTGTCCTGCACACGTTAAAAGAACAAGTGTGGACAAGTTGGAATCCAAAACCAGTCGTTGCCTATTTATAGGCTACCCAAAGGATTCAGTGGGTTATCTATTCTATGACCCAAGTGAGCAAAAAGTGTTCTGCAGTCGAAACGCCCAATTCTTAGAATCCGAATACATCATGGACACTCACCGTCAGGAAATAGTTCTTGATGAGGAGAGCTCAGGAGCAGTGGGAGATGTCCCACAAGTTCCAGGTAGTGACCAACCTAGAAGGTTCACCCGGGTATCCAAACCACCAGTCCGATATGGTTATGACCAAGATACCTACCTGGTGGAATCCTTGACTAGTGAAGAGGATCCCGTGACTTACACGGAAGCTATGTTAGACATAGATTCCCAGAAGTGGGTGGAGGCCATGAGAGCTGAGATGGACTCGATGGAGACCAATGGAGTCTGGACTCTAGTAGATCCTCCCTCCGGGGTAAAAGCAATTGGTTGCAAATGGATCTACAAGAGGAAGAAGGGCCTTAATGGTAGGATTGAGACCTACAAATCTCGCTTGGTGGCGAAAGGGTATACTCAGAAAGAAGGCATCAATTATGAGGAAACCTTTTTGCCCGTGGCCATGCTTAAATCCATTAGGATCCTACTAGCTGTAGCAGCATACCATAACTACGAGATTTGGCAAATGGATGTCAAAACCGCGTTCCTGAATGGAGATCTTAGTGAAGATATCTACATGCAGCAGTCGCAAGGCTTCATTGCTACTGGTCAAGAACACATGGTATGTAAACTCAATAGATCCATATATGGACTTAAGCAGGCTTCTAGGAGTTGGAACATCCGTTTTGATTCTACCGTCAAAACGTTTGACTTTGAGTAGAATCCGGATGAGCCCTGTGTTTACAGGAAGTCCAGTGGGGATAAGATTACCTTTTTGGTATTATACATGGACGATATCCTACTCATTGGGAATGATGTAGGAATGTTGACTTCGGTCAAGGTATGGCTGTCACAGTAGTTCTCCATGAAAGATCTTGGAGAAGCTTCATATATACTGGGTCTTCGACTCTATAGAGATAGATCGAAGCGGATAATTGGATTATCCCAGGCTGCTTACATTAACAAAATTGTCAAAAGGTACAGCATGGAAAACTCCAAGAAATGAAATGTTCCTTTCAGACATGGAGTAACTCTCTCCAAGAAGATGTCTCCCAAGACTTCTGAGGAGATTGAGGGCATGAGAGACGTTCCCTATGCCTCAGCCGTAGGGAGCATCATGTATGCAATGCTGTGCACTCGCCCAGACATAGCTCAGGCGGTGAGTGTGGTAAGCAGATTCTAGTCCAACCCAGGGCTGGAGCATTGGACTGCTATGAAGAACATACTTAAATACCTTCGAAGGACAAAAGCATTTTGCTGGTATTCGATGGTAGTTCACTACAAGTTTTGGGCTATACCGATACTGATTTCCAGTCGGATCCAGATGATAGAAAGTATACAGCTGGGTATGTTTTCACGATAGGATCGTGTGTTGTTTGCTGGAAAAGCAGCAAATAGGGGTCCACTGCAGACTCCACAACCGAGGCTGAGTACATTGCCGCAAGTGAAGCTGCCAAGGAAGCCGTGTGGATGAAGAAATTCATACACGAATTGGGAGTGATTCCATCCAGCACATCACCCATCCCGTTGTTGTGTGACAACAATGGAGCAATCACCCAGGCTAAAGAGCCTCGGGCCCACTCGAAGTCAAAGCACATCGAGAGGAAGTACCATGTACTGCGGGAGATCGTTGGTAGAGGGGACGTCCTGATTCAGAAGGTAGCATCAGCGGATAATGTGGTAGACCCATTGACTAAGCCACTGACACAGAAGGTGTTTGAGAAACACGTGGAAAGTATGGGACTCCGGCTTGTACTAGATTGGACCTAATTGCAAGTGGGAGTTGTTAGACAGTCTTGTATGCCCTTAGCTTCAATCGGATTTGATGTACTTTTGTTATTTAGTGGAAATAAATTAAAGTGCATGTTTGATTCATGTTGTTTGGTATAATTCTGTGTAAGACTCTAAAACTGGACACTTATAGAAATTTGTGTTAGTTTTAAATGTTCGCAGCCATTGGATAAGTCTGGGGAGATTTATCCTACCAAGGCTAATACTAATGTGCCACCAAGTGTTGGGATGGCTTGTTTCGGCCATCAGGGTAAGACCCAAGGCACATGCAGTATGGGATTGCTTGAACCCTTGAACTGAACTAGATTTCCAGTATTGCCCTAGACCTTGGAGACAGATGGGCAAAACTGGAAAGTTACACCTGACCCCTAGACTCGATTATGACACATCACTAGGTGTCAGATCAGACTGTCTTTGATGTGTCAATCAGTGAGATCCTTAGTGGGGGTCAAAACCTGGTAATGTTGGGATAGTCTGAGAATTCATCTGAGTGAGTGGTCATAGTGATAGAATCAGCCCCTTTGTCGGACAATGGTAATGATCGAGAATGCACTCTCTCTGATGGAAACCAAATTGCCGGCAGTTGATTTCAATAGTTGGAATTTTGTTTTGCAAAATTTATATATATATATGTGTGTGTATGTATGTATATGTACGGTTTCAAAAGATTTGCAAAAGGTTTTAATTCCCGGGATCCATGTGAGTAGAGAGTGCGGTGTTGTTCCTTGCAGTTGAGAGAGAGGTCTTCTCTTGTCGGGTAGTGCTTGATCATTAAGGGCTGAGAGGTTAAGTGTAAGACCATTTAGGATAATACCTGATGGGCTAACCTTGCACCTGCCCACAGTCCCTGGGTTTTTATAAGATGGCTTGGCCTAGGGACCACTTAATGTAAATGTTGGGCCCATAGGGTCCATGTGATAGGCTCAAGGGGGTCACTGAGTCTTTCAGTGAATTCGGCTGGGCCGAACCCATGTGGCTGGTGTGTAGATCAATGCTTGGGTCCCACGCCATACAAAGAAGCCCAACTGGGCAGCAGATTGGAAATTGGTTAAACACTGAACACTTAATGGGCCAAAAGCCCATTTCGAACTGGGCTGATATGATCACCTGTTCATGGGGCGAATCTGAGATTAATGTTAGTAAAAGGATTGGGTCTTTAACCTTATCCACTCTAAGAGACCAAATTCAAATTAGATTTGAATCTGGTAACCTCCTGATAAGATCAAGAGTTAACTAATTTAATTTGCAGATAGGATTAAGATTAACCCCTATCCAAATACTAATTTGGATTGGGATAACTCCCAGACTCCAAAGAGAAGAGACAGTTCTGCCCTCTTCGTCCCTGGACTTCTCCTCCTTCAGCCGCCGCCACTCCCTGTTGGAAGATTGGATCTTTGCAGCAATAGGAAGTCAATAAATTAGTTCTTGACAACAATCTTGCAAGAAAGACAAAAGGATTCAAGGTTCAAGTTTTCCAGAGGGTTCTTGTGAAGAATCCAGTGTGTAGGACGCACCCTGCTGGTTCCGTTCCATCCACAGCTGTGTCATCTTCAGCAGGAGCGGATCTTGGTTTCTTCTTTGGGCGTGAACACCAACTTTGGGAGATATTGTTTCTCCGGATCAGGTATAATCTTTCCTATTTCCTTTGGTTCAGATTTGGTTTAATTATGGTTCAAGAAGAATCCTTGAATAATGTATTCTAAATTTAGGGAATATGATTCCCAGATTCGAAGAAGATAGAAAAATTTTTTGAAATTCGCCCACCATTCCGCACCCTTCTTGGCGTCCATTAGATGGATCCTACCATTCTTTCATGGGGTTTTCCAATAGATCCCAAAAAGAGTGCTAATCTACGACGCCAAGCTGTTCACTTCAGTTATATAAATGGCACTCTATATAGAAAATCCATAAACGGAATTCTCCTTAAGTGCTTGTTTGAAGTTGAAACATTGCAAGCTCTCAGTACATGCAGAAGATTATAATGTACATCAAGATGTCCCTAAAATGGTAGGACACTTGGAAGAGTTAGGCTATTACTAGCCCACTATTATATTGGATGTTATCTGCATCCTAAGGAATTGTGTCACTTGTCAAAGGCAAAGGAACTCATTACAGGAAATTGCAAATGTGAGCATGGTCATAGTTTATCAAATTGAGGAATATACAAATTGGAGGCAACCTAACATTGAATATTTACAACATGGAAGGTTGCCTACTGACCCAAAGAAAAGGGTTGACATACGATGGCGAGCCCCTCATTTTACATATTTTGGTGATACCCTATATAGAAGATCCTTTGAAAGAATCCTATAAAGGTGCTTATCCGATGAGAGGCAAAAAACACATTATATGAAGTCCATTCTTGCACATGCGGAGCCCATCAAGCTGGGCCAAAATTAGCAGGGCAATTAAAGAGGTTGGGTTATTATTGGCCTACCATGGTTCGAGATGCAATAAAATTTGCATCCTCCTGTAAAGTATGCCAATTACACGGAGATTTCATACATCAACCCTCTTCATCCTACCATTCTATCATGGCCATTTGAAACTTGATGATTAGATGTGATTGATCCTTTTAAACCATCATCTTCTAAGTTACATTCATATATTTTGGCTGTAACGAATTATTTTTCCAAGTGGGTAGAGGCAATTCCATTAAAAGAAATTGGGCAATAGATGTTGCCAACTTCATTCAAATCCATATCATATACAGATCTAGAATTCCCTCCAAAATTATATTAGATAATGCCTCGTATTTTAAGTAGAAGGCCATGATAAAGTTCACTGAGAAATATAAATTCTAGCATGCTAAATCTGCAACTTATAACCCCTCATCAAATGGACAAGTAGAATCTTTCAACAAATTTCTTTGCAAAATACTTAAGATGGTATCAAAGAATAAAAGAGATTGGCATGAACGCCTCCCTAAAGCACTTTGGGCATATCGAACAACAATGTAGACAGCCGTTAGATTCACACCCTATAATTTGGTACTTGGGGCAGAAGTTGTTCTTCCTCTAGAAATTCAATTGCCCTCTTTAAGGATTGCAACACAACTCATACGTCTGGAAGAAAATGTAAAGATAAGTCTTACTGAACTTGAGGCTCTTGGTGAGAAGAGACACATAGCTCAACAAAGACTTGAAGTTTACCAAGCCCAAGTTGCAAGCACCTTTAATAAAAGGGTGAGATATCGGTCATTTGCGGTGGTAGATTTAGTGCTAACCGTCAAAAGGACTATCATAATCACAAGGAGGAACTCAGGAAAATATGAACCCGAATGGGAGGGTCCATACATCATCACTAAAGTTTTCCAAAAGAGGGCATATGAGTTATCCAACTCTGAAGGCCGAATTAGATATCCTTGTGTGAATGGAAACTTCCTTAAGCATTTTTATGCTTAATTTTCTACCACCATGTCTGCACATGTCTAAATTGCTTGGACAAACCACCATATCTGCATGTGGCTAAACTACTTAGACAAACCACCATGTTTGTATGTTGCTAAACAAATTGGACAAACCACCATGTCTACACGTGACTAAACTACTTGGATGAACCACCATGTTTGCATGTGGTTAAACTGCTTAGACAAACCACCATGTCCGCATGTGTCGAAACTGCTTGGACAAACCACCAATGGTATCAGTACGTGGTAAAATTGCTAAAATGCTCCACTAACCACTCTCATGTGGTTAAATTGTTGGAGCGGCACACGAACTATGTTGGCTTGATCCCAAATGGGTACGTAGGCAGCCTAATATTTAGGTCCAGCCACATCCTTATTAAACATACCTTTTTTTCTCTTTAATTCATTGTAGGTTCTCTATGATGATCTACACTTTGAGATCACTACAACCTTTGATCAGTTCAACATAATAATCTATGCATTTAGTCATCCATATTCTTAATCATTAACCATTATTTCAATGGATTTTTTTTCTTAATTAAAGAAAATAAAATTCCTTGATTTTGTGAGTCTTAATGATGATCTTCACTTGGAGATCATCAAAACCTTTAATTTTGATCATCTTCAAATCTTTGTTAATAACAATTTGATTCTTGATGGGCTATATGTGATGATCTACGCTTGGAGTTCATCAAAACTTGTACTTTATTTTAATAATTTGTTTCAAAAATGTTTTAAATCTTTCTAACCCTTGATAGGTTCTATGTCTATATTATCAAAACTTTCAATCCTTGATTGATTTTGATCTTTATTGGTTCTATATAATGATCTACAATTAGAGATCATCAGAACCTATAAGTGATTTTAATCATTTGTTACAATAACTCTTAAAAGTCTTGATAGGTTCTATATGATGATCTACATTAGAGATCATCAAAACCTGAACCTCAATTAATCTTTGAAATTCATTCATCTTGATAATTTTTAGTTTTGATGCTAATGTTCATTGGTTCTATGTGATGATCTACACTTGGAGATCATCAGAACCTGTACTTGGTTTTAATCATTTATTTCAGAAATGTTTTAAATCTTTGAGATTAATTTAATCCTTGATAGGTTCTATGTCTATATTATCAATACTTTCAATCTTTGACTGATTTTGATCTTTATCAGTTCTATATAATGATCTACAATTAGAGATCTTCAGAACCTATAAGTGATTTTTATCATTTGTTACAATAATGCTTTAAATCTTGATAAGTTCTATATGATGATCTGCACTTAAAGATCATCAGAACCTGGATTTCAATTAATCTTTGAGAATCATTCACCTTGATATTCTTTTATTAATCTTTGATGCTAATTGTCGCTGGTTCTATATGATGATCTACACCTGGAGACCATCAGAACCACTAATCCTAATCATCTATACCATGATAATTATGTGGGTTTTTAATTCTCATTGAGATCATCAAAACCATTAAAGTCTTCCTGATCTTAAAGAACTTTTAATCTGATTTTTTCTTTTGTTTGTGATCTACACCTAGAGATCACTAAATGTCTTGAGCTAAAATAATTTTACCCTAATATTTTAGGGCGACCTTGAACATTCTTAGGGAGAATGGGAATGTTTGTAAAACAACCCCAAAGTACAATGTTAAGATCAAATTAAGTCTCTTTCATCAGTGATAAAAAATCACAACTCTAAACATTAGATAAATAAATACAACTCCAGGATTAGGGGAATATAAGAACTGAATAAATTAAGTCTAAACATTAGATAAATAAATTAAGTCTCTTTCATCAGTGATAAAAATCACAATTTTGTTGTTAACAGTAGTTAAAAAAAAAAAAAAAGAAGCAGAATCATATTCAGCCTCTTGTTGTTAATAGTAGTCGAAAAAAGGGGGGGTGGGGGGGGGGGGAAATCATATTCAACCTTTCTTTTTGGAGCCTATACATGAAAGGGATTGACTCAATAAGGCTGAATCTCTCTTTTTTTCTCTTTTGGTTGGAGTAATGAGCTATGGACGTTAGAAATGTGCTAGGCCTCTTTAGCTCCTATATTTATCTAAATAGAAGTCCTAATCATACTAGGACTTTTGTTTACCTAACTAATGGACAGCTAGCTGCCTTTTAACTTGTTGGGCCTTTCTTTTAAGCCCATAAAGACAAGTGTGGAGTATGGGACCACACTTTAAATAATGGTCCACACTTAATTATTTAAAAGCTTTTAAGTCTTGTTAACATATTACTAAGGCCCATTTACATTAAAAGCTTGTAGGCCCATTAACACATAACTTGGGCCAACTTCAATTTAAAACAAGGGACCACACTTTATGTATGGGCCCACATTCATAATTTTCTTAAGCCCATTTAGTTATACTCTTTAAACTTTATGTAAAAGCTTCTTGGGCCCATTAGATAATGGGCCACACTTAAGTCATACAGGCCAATAATAATAATAATAATAATAATAATAATAAAAGAAAGCCTAACAATATATGTGTAGGCCCTTTTCTTTTACAATTTCTAGCCCATTGAAGGGACTTTTATTTTCCACTTTAAGTCCTAATTAAGTCATTCAAAAAATCTGGCCCGATCAATTAAAAATGGCTTGAGCACTACAACCTCAAGCTATTTTTTTTAGCTCACAATGCTCAAGAGGGCATTGTTAAGTCCTTAAGTTTGCTGGACTAGGAGTAGGTTATTAAGATACTCCCAGACATAGCTTAAAATAATAATAATAATGAAAAAAAAGGGCTTTCTTATAAGCCCAGTCAGTCTTATTGATGGGCTGAAACATTTTAGTATAGAAAGGGGCACGCAGTCTAGTTTGATGAACAATAGGCCCCAAGTTAATTGGGCTTGTTTGTAATGCAATAAGCATTTAATGGGCCTGCAGTAGAGCCCATTTAATGGAACAGCAGGCCCTAAAAGAATAAATCAGTATTAATTAATTTCTTGTGACGTGTCCCAATTATTTTTAAGGGGATGTCAATGTCCTATTCTAATGAGAGGACAATTTTCCCTCCTTCAACCACTTGAAGTGGGGGGGGGGGGGGGGGGACACATGTCACCCTAGAGGAGAGAGTTATTTTCCCTCCTCTAACCACTTTCAGTGGTGGGGGGGACACATGTCACCCTAGGAAGAAGGATTTATATAAACCCCTCTCCTACAAGGAGAAGAGGCTAATGCCTTTTTGATGGCTAATTCTATTTAATTGGTAGAATTTACAGCAAAAAGATACAAACCAAAGGAGAAAGAAGAGAAGATTGTGGTGTGGAAGAAAAGGGAGAAGAGGAGAAAGAAGAAGGTAGGGATTGCAGTATTCCTCCTCCACCTCTTCATTATGATACTCCTACAACTTCATCTATTAGACTTATGTCTTTCCTTATACTCCTTTCACACACTTTCCTTCTTTGTTCTTATTATTTCCTTTTTCTTCTCCTTGTCTCATTATAATCATATGTGAGGGAGACAACCATCTACATCCTTGTTTATTAAACTTGGCTGATTATGGTTCCTCACAAGCTATTAACCTATGTGTGAGGGGGAAAACCATCTACAACCTTGTCCATGAAACTTGGTTGATTATGGTTTTTCATACCATGATAAATGCACATAATCACAATTTAAAGGCCATTTGCAGCCTTATTGATGAAATATGATTATTTATGATATCGATTTACTTGTTATGTTTAAAAAGTTTGTTTATTTATTTGCTGGTGTTTTTCTCAAACAAAGAAAGAATATATACTAGAATTTTCAAAGGAAAATTCTGTAGAGAAATGATACTTAGTTTACTCTATCCATTTTTACTTTTGAATCAGAATCAAAACGTTTTCTCTGCCCCTAGCAGAGATGTAATTAAGGGACTATTTACGTCATTTCCTGAATGGGCTTACCCAAATAACAAAAAAAAAAACTCAGTTATTAGTCTAATTGGGTGAATTATGTTATGTGAGAAATTATACTAAAAAAATTTCCACTAACAGTAGTGTTTGGGTCTTTGTACCAGCTGTAGTGAGTAACACTATCTAGATTGAAAGAAAAAGCAGGCTTTTCCAAAGAGCAATGGAATTCCACTAAGTACATAGCAGTGGTTAGTTTAAAAGAGTTTATAATTATGTCTCTTGTCCTGGTGTTTTATGGTTTAAATGATGCATGATGAAGTGTGAGAATTTAGGGCTTCTTATGATAAGACTTAAATGGCATTTTTCCCAGAAAACGTTGTTCACCTTGTACTGATCAAAATAGTCCCAAAGAGATGCCTTTAACAGATCCAATAGGCCAATTTGAACACTCAAATAACAGTCTTAACAACCAAGAATGAAACTTTTCTTTGATACCATGTCATATAACCAGTTCGTACAAGAGAAGAGAACACTGTTCTGGGGTATAAAACCGAATCCATCAACTCCACCCCAAGAGCCAGCAATTATATATATGAAATATTAGATATTTACACAGAAGTCCTTATAGAACTAAAGAAGAAAATAAATATTTACATAAAAGCCCTTGCAAGAAATTAACAAGAAGGAAAATACAGTACAACAGGGAGTACAGAGTATGATACATCATTGGGACTCTTAACATGGGCAACATTCAGCTATTGGGAATAGGTCTTCGTGACACTATCCCATACTTCCTTTTTTTTAGAGAAAGTAAGGTATAATTTCATTGATAAAACCAAAACAAGAATAACAAGCTATTGTACAAAGGGGAATACACAGTCGATGCCCATACATTCCTACACCCCCACAACCTACTTTACAAAAAGATTATCAAATATGAAAAACGAACAAAAATTTCTTTCCCTACATAGTTTGTTCATAGCCATCTAGGAAAACAATTTCCCCAAGATTTTTTGAAAAACCGAGTCTACCAAGCTGCTTTTGTTTTTAAAAATCCTTGAGTTTATCTCCTGCCATACACACCAAAAAACTACTGCAAGAATAATGTTCCATGCTACCTTTCCCCTCTTATCATCTTTCCACTTTTTTATGAAGTCCACCATCGATTCTGTGTTATAGGTTTGCATGTCGAAAAATTTCCAAATCATTGACCATATCTCATGGGCAAAATGATTATGCAACATCAAGTGGTTAACTAATTCGACATGCTTGTCACATAACACACAATTATTGGACTCTAGAGGCATGTCCCTCCTGGTCAAGTTATCCCTAGTTAGAATTCTGTTATGGTAAGTGGTCCACACAAAGAAGGCTACCTTTGAAGGAACATTTTTACACTAAATGATGTTTAGTGGAATAGTCTACTCTAATCTGGAAATGTAATTAAAGATTTGACAGTAAAAGTTCCAAATTTCTCCCATTTCACATCCTTCTATCACTACTCAAACTTCAACAAGTAGAATTTCAACTTGACAAAAAAAAAAGACTTGAACTAACATTAGAATTATGTTTTTCTTTTTATTGAGTTTTACTTTATTTTACTCAGTGAAAGATTGGTTTTTAATCTGGTTTGATCGGTTATTGGTGCATCTGGTTTAAGGGAATGCTGAATGTGCTATGCTTTTGTGCTTTGTCAACACTCTTACATCATATCCTACTTTTTATTTTAATTGATTTGCCTTTTGTTACAAAAAAATATTGGGGTTTTTAGGCTGCACTCCACCTCAGAAATCCTAGCTCCACCATACAATTGAAGGTAGGTATCAGCTCGGAATTGATGCCAATTCACGGACTGGTATGAGTGTTATAGGTGGAGCTATTTATAATTTTGAATTGTTGGAGGCTTGCAGTTCAAATCAGATTTCTGAGGTGGAATGCAGTCTAAAAGTCAATATTTTACCACTCCCATAATGTTATATCCAGAAGTGGTGCTTTCTTTTGAATATCCTCCTTGCCTCCATTACACTGGTTGAGACACTTGAGCTATCTTCTGAAGGCCTTGCCTCTTTCTTGTAGCGTTGTCAGCACACAGGTATGTACCTGCATATAGAGTAGTTTGTCATTCACTCTTTTATGACATGAAACATTTGTTGCAACAAATGTTTAGGCTTGCATACCTTTTAACCAAATTATATTTATTCTCACCCTTCCAACCTCCCTTCAAGAAACCTCTCATTTCTTTTTTATTACATTTTCCACTCCAATTTGAATTGGGTATAACGATATTTGTAGTATCCATCCACAGGTAGTGCTGACTAATATGTAGTTGCATGGAATTTACCAACCAGCCTACTAATGTGTAATTCTCCTACATCCACCTCTCATAGGTAGTATCATCTACTGTAGGTTTTTTGTTGCTCCCAATGATGTAACCCGATTTCCCTCTACTACACACATGTATTTTCATAGACTAAGACCACACAAAATAATTAATTAGTTCCATCCAATTCTATAGTGGTCACTGCCCCTAATAGAGTCTCCACAAGCCCTCCATGTCCAAACCCGAAATCTATGGTATATTTGATTTCTCCTTCAATTTGCTCCATTAAGTAAACGAATGCAAACAGAAATTAAATTAGGGTTTTACTAAACTAGAATTGCTAACCCAAGCAAGAAGCTACTCTTCACCCCCCCCCCAAAAAAAAAACACTAGGGTTTCACAAGACCCAACAGGATGAGAGAACAAGAGAAAGTGCAACCGCTCCTACTAGAGTTTCCAAAACACTGTCCAACATAAATCAATTTTAAAGGAAATCAAAAAGCTTCCCTTTGATCTCCAAGTGATGGAGGCCCATCACAAGGCCCACCTCACCCCTAGGGGCGGCAGCTCCTAGGATAAGGTCAAGATAAAGCAAGACTCTTCCAAGATTATCAAGATAAAGCAAAACTCTTCCAAGATTATCAAGAAATCAAGATTAGAATTCCAACAAGACTCCAAGATTAGCAAGATAATCCACGATTCATGCATCCAGGGAGATCAAACGGTGGAGATCAAACCAAGAAGAGTTCGATCCTATCATATTAGATATTTGGATCTATCCTAGTTGTTATTTCCTAATTCTTTTACAATTTCCAAATGTATTATAAATATTGTTATTTTCCCAGAATTATTCATCAATTCATACTTCACATTTTCAGAATTTCTTCAAGTTCTCTTCTTTGAGTTTTCGCCACCTTTTCTCTCTTCTAGAGAAATCGATGTTATTCGCTAGGAGTTAGCGAACGCCCGATGCTTGCATAGCCAGCTCCGGTGTCCATTGCTTCCACACTGTGTCAGGTGGTATCAGAGCAGGGAGTTCACCCAATCAGATGGCCAACCAAGACGGTAGCAGTCGCAACCCACCCCGTGATGGTGATCAGGGGTTACAAGCTATTTGGAGAGCGATTGAAGAACAGCGCACGGCCACATGTAACACCGAACAGTGGTTGGCAGAGGTGACTGAGCAACTGCGAACCTTGTTACGGGAGGTTATTCCACAGAACAGGGAAAATCCACAGCAGATCGAAGGAGACGACCACGACAGACCACCCGTCGTTACTGCGTCCCGACGTCTAGTTCTTGAAGACAATAGTGATGATGATTTTGAATTTGGTGGTGCTCCAGTTCTTCCCGTCAACGACAGAAATGGTAGAAATTGGCACAATCAAGGTAATTTCAATCCCCGTAGGAATAATGATGAATTTAAACTCAAGGTAGATATTCCTACTTTTAGTGGAGATCTTGGCATAGAAGGACTTCTAGATTGGATCACAGAAGTCAACTAATTCTTTGATTACATGGAGATACCAGAGGAACGAAGGGTTAAACTGGTAGCTTTCCGATTAAAGGGAGGCACATCTGTTTGGTGGGAATGAATGAGAGAGACCCGAATCAGAGAAGGAAGGGGTCCTGTTCGAACCTGGAGGCACATGAAACAATTAATCAGGGGTAGATTTTTACCTTCGGACTATGAATAATATATGTTTGAATCTTACTAGCGGTGTGCATAGGGTTCACGTAGTGTTAATGAGTACACATCAGAATTTTTAAGATTAGCAGCAAAAAACCAGTTGTCTGAAAGTGATAACCAGTAGGCAGCCCATTATCTAAGCGGGTTAAGAACGTCCATCAGGGACAAAATTGGTGTACAAATGGTTCTTAGTGTGCAGGAAGCAAGGAACTTAGCTCTGAAAGTAGAATTAATGTTCTAAGATAAGGCGCGTAGTGTATTACCGCCGGTACAGCAGGAGAGACAACAGACCGGCAACTGCCGACAGGAACAAATCAATCCCAATAGTACAACCCTCTCACCCGGCAAGCACAAGTAACGCCGGTAAGGCTACTACAGGAGGACATACTCGAGGTAATCCTTCCAACCCTCCTAAACCCAGTAACCCTTATGCAAGGCTTGCTCCTATTAAATGTTTTAAATGTAATGAGGTTGGACATAGATCCAGTGACTGTGGAAGAGAAAGATATTGAGGAGGAGGTATACTGTGGACCTGATGGGGAGGATGAAGAGGGTCCATATGAACATGAGGAGTATACTTATGTGGTAAGAAAATTAATGTTGTCCCAGAAAAATAAAGATACTTCTCAAAGGCACAGATTATTTCGTACCAGATGTACTGTCAAGGGAAAATTATTTAATTTAATTATTGATAGTGGCAATCAAGAAAACATTATTTGCAGGGGTGTCATCAAACAATTACAGCTGATTCCCAAAAAACATCCCAACCCATACACAATTGGGTGGATCAAGAAAGGAGGCGACGTACGGGTGGAAGAACACTACAAGGTACTTCTTTCAATTGGTAAGTACCATGATGAAGTATATTGTGATATTGTTGATATGGATGCTTGCCATATTTTGTTAGGGAGGCCTTGGCAGTTTGATACAGAGGCAAGGCGCATGGGTAAGAAGAATACTTACCAACTTGAAAAAGAGGGTACAATGTTATACTTTGTTACCCATGGCTGAAAAAAATATTACAAGTGCTCCAAAGGCACATGAGAAGAATTTCCTTACCATCAGCCATCATCATGCTGGTTAAAGAATGTAAGGATACTCATGAAATCCATTTGTTAGTAGTAAAAGGAGAAGATGTTAATGATGAAAATAAAATCCCAGCAGAAGTGCAGGGACTACTGGATGAATTCAATGATGTAGTTCCATAGGAGTTACCAAATGAACTCCCTCCCTTGAGGGATATACAGCACCATATTGATTTTGTTCCAGGTGCCAGTCTACCTAACCTCTCACATTACAGGATGAGTCTTAAAGAGAATGAAATCTTACGGGAAAAGGTAGAAGAATTATTGAGAAAGGGACACATTCAAATCAGCATGAGTCCTTGCGCAATACCTGCCTTATTAACACCTAAGAAGGATGGCAGTTGGAGAATGTGTGTTGGCAGCAGGGCCATTAACAAGATCACCATTGGGTACAAATTTCCTATTCCTAGGCTGGACGACATGCTGGACCAGCTTAATGGAACTGTAGTTTTCTCAAAGATTAATCTTAGGAGTGGACATCATCAGATCAGGATCCGTCCCGGAGATGAATGGAAGACAGCCTTTAAGACTAGAGATGGTTTGTTCGAGTGATTAGTCATGCCCTTTGGACTAACCAATGCACCCAGCACATTCATGAGGTTGATGAACCAAGTATTGCACCCCTTCATTGGTAAATTTTTGTGGTAGTCTATTTTGATGATATTTTGATATACAGCAAATCTATCACTGAGCATGTGGGACATATTAGGGAGGTCCTGAAAGCATTGAGGGAAAATAAATTATATGCTAATTTGAAGAAATGCATCTTTATGAATGATAATTTATTATTCCTATGATTTATTATAAGCAAGGATAGTGTAAAAGTAGATGAAAAAAAAATAAAAGCCATTAGGGAGTGGCCGACCCCATCTACTATCATAGATGTCAGGCGTTTTCATGGGTTGGCAACCTTCTATAGGCGCTTTATTAAGAATTTTAGTAGTATCATGGCTCCCATTACTGAATGTTTGAAAAAGGGTAAATTTCAATGGGGAGAAGAATAAGAGCAAAGTTTTGCTCTCATAAAAGAAAAATTATGTATTGCTCCTATTCTTGCCTTGCCAGATTTTAATAAATTATTTGAAGTTGAATGTGATGCCAGTGGAGTTGGCATAGGGGCTGTATTGTCCCAAGAGAAGAGACCCATTGCTTTCTTCAGTGAAAAATTATGTGAAGCCAGGAGAAAGTGGTCTACTTATGATAAAGAGTTTTATGCTGTGATAAGAGCCCTGAAGACATGGGAACACTATTTAATTGCAAAAGAATTTGTTCTCTACACTGACCACCAGGCCCTAAAATATCTTAGTGGGCAAAAGCAATTAAGAAGTGAATTGCATGCTAGATGGTCTGCCTTCCTAGACAAGTTCCGATATAAAATTGTATATAAGACAAGATAGCAAAATAAAGTGGCTGATGCACTTAGCAGGCATGTAGCTCTCATCAAGACCCTCAGTGTTGAGATTGTGGGTTTTGAGTGCCTAAAAGACATATATGCCCAGGATGAAGACTTCCAACAGGTATGGGAGAAATGTGTGAATAAGCAGCCAGCAGAGGACTTCTTTATTTATGATGGGTTCCTTATGAAAGGGGAGCAACTATGTATCCCTTGCACCTCCCTTCGCGAAAAGATCACCAGGGATTTGCATGGGGGTGGATTAACAGGACACTTGGGAAGGGATAAGACAGTAGAAGCAGTTAAAGGGCGATATTACTGGCCGAAATTAAGAAGGGACGTTCTACCATAGTAAGCAGGTGCAATGTTTGTCAGACAGCTAAAGGACAAGCCCAAAACACATGTCTCTACATGCCCTTACCCGTTCCTACTACTATATGGGAAGACCTGTCCATGGATTTTGTGTTAGGCTTGCCAAAGACCCAGAGGAACATAGACTCCGTCTTCATGGTGGTTGATAGATTCTCAAAAATGGCTCACTTCCTCCCATGCAAGAAAATAGCAGATGCATCCGCTACAGCCAAATTGTTTTTCAGGGAGATTGTCCGCTTGCATGGGGTACCCAAGACCATCACATCAGATCATGACACACGGTTCCTCAGTCACTTTTGGATGACCCTGTGGAGGTTGTTTGATTCATCACTTAATTTTAGCAGTACAGGCCATCCGCAGACAAATGGACAGACAAAAGTGGTAAACCGGACCTTAGGGAACTTAATTCGCAGCATATGTCGGGAGAGGCCAAAACAGTGGGACTTTGTCATAGCCCAGGCCGAGTTCGCCTATAACAATGCAGTACACATTTCTACAGGCAGATCCCCATTCTCCATCGTATGCATGAAGGTCCCTAACCATGCACTGGATTTGGTGAACCTACCCAGAGTACCTGGCACCAGTATCTTAGCAGAACAGATGGCAGAACAAATCCACTCCGTCCAAGAGGCCGTGAAGCAAAAGCTAGAGCAATCCAATGCCAGGTACAATATGGCCGTAGATAAGCACCGCCGACCTCAAGTGTTTGATGTAGGTGATGAGGTTATGGTCTTTTTACGGAAGGAAAGAATTCCCTTAGGTACTTACAACAAGTTGAAGCCTCGGAAGTATGGTTCATACAAGATCATAAAGAAGCTTAATGATAATGCCTATGTAGTGGACCTACCAGATCATATGGGTATATCCAAGACCTTCAACGTTGCTGACCTTCACCGGTACCTGCCAGAGATAACACTTGCCAATCCTAGTTGAAGGGATGAGAGATCCATCGTATGGACGCCCAAATCTTGCAGAATAAAGGGGCGAATTTCAAAAATTTTTCTCTCCCTTTCAACTAGGAATCACAATCCCTATTTAGAAAATCATATTTTCAATGATCAATCTTAAACCATAAACTGAACCAAATCTAAACCAAAAGTAGTAGGAGAAGATTATACTTGATACGGAGAAGTAATATCTCCCAACGAAGGTGTTCACGCCCAAGGAAGGATCCAAAGACTACTCCCACTGAAGATGGCGTAGTGCATGATGGAGCAGAATCAGTAGTATTCTTCTCCAAGAATTCTGTCCTTTGCAAGAAACAGCAGGATGGCACGTGAGCACAATTTCCTATCTATTCTTTCTCAAAGAATTGATGTCAAGATCGAATCTTGACTTCTCCCACAACTGGAGATCGAACTGGTAAACAGGGCGGCAAGAATAAGGAGGCGACAAGAAATAAGTTTGCAGGGTTGCTTAATTCTTTCTTCTGTGTTTTTTAGCACTCAAGAGAATGTAAGTATCTCTCTCTTCTAAGCTGCCGCCCCATTCCTTATTTGTTCTAACCCCAAAGGATCAGCTCCTAATCCAATTAGGAGTTGCTGATCCAAATCTTATTTGGATCAAAACATCTCTTTAGGTGATAAGGATTAACCCCTATCTTATCTGCAGATTAGATTAGCTTTATCCTAATCTTATTAGGAGATTTCTAGATCTGAATCACATTCAGATCTGGACTCTCTGAGTGGATAGGATCAAGACCCTATCCTAACTGCTAATCCATATCAGAATTCGCCCCTTTAATTAACTAAATTAATAGCCCAGTTCGAAATGGGCTTTAGGCCCATAAAGCTTATGTGCTCACTTAACCTTCCTAACTACTGCCCAGTTGGGCTTCCTTGTATGGCGTGGGACCCAAGCATTGATCTACACATCAGCCACATGGGTTCAGCCCAGCCTTTGTTACAAGGCCTGGTCGAATACACTGTTAAAGACAGTGCACCCCCTGAAACCCATCAAATGGGCTCCATGGGCCCAACACTTACCCTAAGTGGTCCCTGGGCCAAGCCACCTTGTAACACCCAGGGACTGTGGGTAGATGCAAGATTAGCCCATCAGGTATTATCCTCAATGGTCTTACACTTAACCTCTCAGCCCTTAAGGATCATACACTGCCCGACAAGAGAGGACCTCTCCCTCGGCTGCAAGGAACAATGTTGCACTTTCTACTTAAATGGATCCCGGGAATTAAAACACTTTTGCAAACCTTTTAGAAACCATAATATATATACTTTTATATCTCATATAAAATATATTTTGCAAAACAAATCTCAACGACTGAAATCAGCTGCCAGTAGTCTTGGTTTCCATCAGTGAGAGTGCATCCCCGATCATTACCTTTGTCCGACAAAGGGGTTGATCCTATCACTATGATCACCCACTCATATGATTTCTCAAACTGTCCCAACATACCCAAGTTTTGACCCCCACTAAGGATCTCACTGATTGGTACATCAAATACAGTCCAATCCGACACCTAGTGCAGTATCATAATCGAGTCTAGGGGTCGGGTGTAACTTTCCAGTTTTGCCCATCAATCTCTAAGGTCCAGGGCAATACTAGAAATCTGGTCATATTCAAAGATTCAATTAATCCTACACTGTATGCACCTAGGGTCTCACCTTGGCAGCTGAGACAGGCCACCCCAACCGACTTGGTGGCACAACAGTGTCAGCCTTATCAGGATAGGTCTCCCCAAACTAACCCACTAGCTATGAACATTCTAAACTAACACGAGTCTCATTAAGTGTCCAATTTAAGGGTATTACACAGAAACATACAAAGGGAACATGAATCAAATATGTACTTTTATTCATTTACAATAAACTCATAAAGTACATCATTTTGATTGAAGCTAAGGGCATACAAAACTGTCTAACACTAGTCACGACTCGAGGTCGAGTTCTCTCCAAGGAGGGAGAATGATGGAGGCCCATCACAAGGCCCATCTCACCCCTAGGGGCGGCAGATCCTAGGATAAGGTCAAGATAAAGCAAGACTCTTCCAAGATTATCAAGATAAGCAAGACTCTTCCAAGATTATCAAGAAATAAAGATCAGAATTCCAACAAAACTCCAAAATTAGCAAGATAATCCATGATTCATGCATCCAAGGAGATCGGACGGTGGAGATCAAACCAAGAAGAGTTCGATCCTATCAGATTAGATATTTGGATCTATCCTAGTTGTTATTTCCTAGTTCTTTTATAATTTCCAAATGTATTATAAATACTGCTATTTTCCCAGAATTTCTTCAAGTTCTCTTCTTTGAGTTTTCACCACCTTTTCTCTCTCCTAGAGAAATCGGTGTTATTCGCTAGGAGTTAGCGAACGCCTAGTGCTTGCATAGCCAGCTCCGATGTCCATTGCTTCCACGCTGCGTCACCAAGTGCCAACTTTAAACTATCTCTAGAACCCATAGCAAAGTTTCTCCAATTAACAGAAAGAATTGTCAATAGACCCCTTTAGACAAAAAAAAATATCTATATAGTGTTTATAAAACAAGTGTTTTTAACTAAAAATATCTATATAGTGTCTATGAAATTTACCCCTTTAGACAGAAATTTAACAGAAGGAATTTACTCATTTGGACATAAATTTACCCCATTAGACATATATTATTAACTATATATAATCAGTTTGAAACAGAAAGAAGCGCTCCTGAGCTAATTATTAATCGAGACCCAAGCCACAGAATGAGAACTGGCATAACTGGTTTTGTTGGTTTAGTTCTGTTGGATACTTAGCTATACCCGACTAGTTGATAGCTCTAATGGTTACGAAGAACCTACTTGAGTTTTGAAAAAGCTGCAATTGTAGGTTGTATTAATTATTTGTAAGGCTGGAAGAGAGTATTGTTCTTGTGAGATGAGGATTGTATCTGTTGGTACATATTTAAAGGATTGGTTCACCATGCAAGGCAAGACAGTAACTTTCCTTTGCAAATGAAGGGGAAGAATTCGTTTGAGAGGGTAAATTATGGATATTCCATTTACACCACATATATTTATTTAATGCTTGCATTCCAAGGAATTTCTAGAAAACATCAGAATAATCATGCTTTATGTATGGGATATTGTAATTTGTAAGAGCAGATTCATCCTTCTAACTATGATTTTGAAATCTATTACTATATAAAAGAAAACAGATGCGCACTTTCATGAAAGGCTTCGATATATGAAAAAAAGAAAAGAAATGCATAGAGTGGGTTTCTTCTTTTTCTATCTGATATGAATACCATGTGCAATAAGCATGCCTTTCCCACTTGTAGTAATGAGGATAAGTAGAAAGGAACTAATGGCTTGGGGGGCAATTGTCAGTCATTGCTTGGTGTAATGGTAAAATCTAAGGCTGATTAGTGTGTGATGTGATTTTGAATCTTAGAATGGTCACTTTGTAGAGAAAATGCCAAAGGTAGGTTTGAACCTTAGAATGTGCTAACCGTGGATTGTTAGTACCAACATTTGAGTAATGGTCCTTTTTATAAGGAATGAGAGATCTTCTGGACTACTCAAACTTCAACAAGTAGAATTTCAACTTGACTCAAAAAAAAAAGACTTGAACTAACGTTAGAATTATGTTTTTCTTTTTAATAAGTTTGACTTTATTTTACTCAATGAAAAATTGGTTTTTTAGTTTCATCTGAATGTGCTATGCTTTTGTGCTTTGTCAACACTCTTACATCATATCCTGCTTTTTTATTTTAATTGATTTGCATTTTTGTTTCTTATGAGACTAAAAAGTACCCTATTTTTATCCTCAAATATTCACTCTTTTTCATTAATTTATCACTTAATTGGTCTCATTACTCTGGTATTTCGATTCAGGGCAAGCAAGAAGGCAATTGGAAGAAAACAAGGCAAATCGGATGATTTTGCACAGTTTCGACATCATTCAGTAATCTGGGCATAACTCTCAATTCTGGAGTCTGATTTGGATAATTCAAGAGGCATCAGAAAGATTAAAGAAAGGCCCAAAATTTTTATGTTTTGGGTTTTGACAGATTCGGTCCGCATTGAAGATGAAACCGGGTCCTAAGTCGGAGCAAGTTCACAGCAAAGCCCATTTCACAGTTGAAGTCCAATTCGCAGAAGAGCCTTGTAGCTGCCCAAGATATTAAGGCAGCCCAACTCGAATTCAAGAGCCTAGAGTTCCAATTTCGAATGTAACCTCCAAAAAGAGAGTCTTATTAGATTTAAACTTTGAATGTAATCCTATAAAGGTAAGAATATTGGATTAGATCACTAGATAAGAGATATGATAGGATGAGTTCAAAACAGATCAAGACTTGAAGTTAATCTCCTAGAAGGAGTTAGAGAGAGCCCTCTCCCTTAGCTATATAAAGAGGGGGGTGGACCAGCTCTAGGCATCAATCAAGCATCCAAGAAATCATCAAGCAACTCAAACTACCAAGAAGAGCAGTTCGGCCTATTGAGAAGCAGAGCATGGAGGAATCGAAATTCATGAGCAGCTAAGCTTTTCTTTTCTGGTTCAAGGGGGGAGGTTTGATTGTGTCATCGTGAGGTTCTGTATTTAATTCAAGCTCTTGCTTTTTAATTCAAGTATTCATTGGTTCTTGTGCATATTCTCATTGAATGTTAATGTTAATTAGTTTGACAAATTAATTAAT
Source organism: Nelumbo lutea (assembly GCF_056320005.1). Taxonomy (NCBI): domain Eukaryota; kingdom Viridiplantae; phylum Streptophyta; class Magnoliopsida; order Proteales; family Nelumbonaceae; genus Nelumbo; species Nelumbo lutea. The sequence continues at coordinate 116,360,122 of NC_142684.1, forward strand.
GTTGATTTTTCTACTGCTATCCATAGTTTGGTGATCCGTAATTGTCACGAATAATGGTACAAGTAGCAATTAGGTTAATATCTTTCTGGGTCAATTGTTCGTGACAGTCTTTGACCAATATATTGACATGTTTTAACCTAAAGGGAATCGATGGAACAGAATTCGATAATTGCAGTTATCTCAATTATTGTTATTTTGGTTTAACTCTTTTCACAAAGCTTAATGCTATCACTAATTGATATGGAACGTTATCGTACCCAGTTGATTAGTGATAAGTGTTGATCGAATGTTGAGTTTGGTCAGCTGAATTAGGAAAATGCAAGGTTTATTATGGCTATCCTAATAAATCTAAGGTTAAATGCTTGAATTGCAAGACTGTCGAAGTCTACCTATGATCGATGACCAATTGACTAACCTGAACCCTTGAATCAGAATTCGGTAAGACTGATTACATCTTGTTAGTTGAATTTGCTATTGCTTTCTTATTCTTTTAAATTTTAGTTATTTAATTCTCTCACTCAGTTATATTATTCATTCGGCTGAGAGATTATTGTTTAACTCCCTGTGGGATTCGACCTAGTACCACTATTACTACAAAAATTTTATTGTGGAACTAGCATTAATTTTAAGGACTTAGACAACCCGTCATTTACAAAAAAATATTTTACCACTTGCATGATGTTGAGAGTCATATCCACAAGTGGTGCTTTCTTTTGAATATCCTCCTTTCCTCCATCACCACTTCCTACACGCAAAGACACCGAGACTATGAATGCTCATTTTGATTGCCTTATACATTTTCAAACATGGGTTAGTCAACTTCTGCTGTCAGGTATCAATTAATGAGTATAATCTTATTACTAAAGAGGTAAACATCTTCATTAGCATTTCATTATATGATTCTTATAATGTTCTTATAATATTCTAAACTAGTCACCATTTTTTAAGGGAAATTGAGGGAAAATGAACCTCATAATAATTTATATATATATATATATATATATTGCTGATGTGTCATGGTGTAACCCGTTTGACCCCGACTATTGAACTATTGGCCATCAACCCAGAGGCAAAAATGGTTCAGCCTTTGGGTTGGTTTCTAAAATACATTGTTTATTGGTAAATGCATAAATAATAACAATAAATGCACAAATTAGTAAAATTAATGTTAATTGCTGATATTCCTATTAAATAAGAAGAATTAATTTATCATTAAATTTAAAGGTAACTAAATTGATCCAACCCACAATTATTGTTCATAAATAACTTATCAATTAATGAATTAATTAATTATCAATAAATTCCATATTAATCGGTAATTTCTAGAATTCTGTAAATTCCATATTTATCAATATTAAATTAATTATAGAATTTACAATTAATTTATTGACATTAACTTACTGGTAATTTATCAATAACCTCTATTAATTGCTAATGTTCTTGCTAAGTAACATTAAGGCCCCATTCACTTTTCGGTAAGTTACAAACACTTACCTAAGTGTATTTACCTATGTTCTTTTATTTCCCAACTAAGCAACTTTCCCATTGACCAACTTTCCCCCTCTCAAAATCCAAAAAAAGAACACCCCTTAATTATATTTTTCCTACATTTAAAGTTAATTAGATTGAGTTAACATGCAATTACTATTAATGAATAGAAAAAAATATAATTAATCAATAATTAACAATTAATTCTATTTATTTTGTCTTAACAAAAATTATATAACACTTCATTAAAATTAATTTTTTTCAATTTTTAATCATAATCTATTGACAAAATAATTTAATGATAATTTAAATGGGGAGGGGTTGAGTTAAATTGCACGAACTTTCCCAATGGTTATAGATGTGTATCCAAAATATAGAAGAAATAAATAACAAAAAAAAAAAGAATAGGGAAAGTGGCGGAGTGTTACCTTGTACTTGTAGTGGAATCAGGTCTATACCATATGGTTTATTATATCGGAACAACATAAGAATGTGGGAGTTATGCTTATATAAGGGAAAGAAAATTAAGACCATAGAAAGTGGCATCACCTTGTTGACACCTCCCATGCTTACGACTCCTTCTGGTCCACTATATCAATCTTTATCATCAACATCGAATCAATGACTGAGTTCCCATTGAAGTTATGGTTAGCCATTTTTATAATTTATACTACTACAAATGGGTAGAGTTTTGATGGTAATAGAGACACTTAGTTTGAAATTCAAATTTAACCTTCGTCAACCACCTGGGCACATCTCACCTCCGCCATTGAAGCCAGGTTTGGTCCTTTAACCTTATGTCAACCACCAAGCCTCCTTATTCAAACTCTACCAAACAACAATCGTCTCCGACTAACAATTTCCTAGCTTCCCCGTGATAGTGGGTAATAGTGACCAGCTCAAATGTTTCGGCCAATGCACCACAATGCCCTTGGTCATATAGAACTTTGCCTTCACTGTCGACCTTCTTTCCCATGGTTGGGGCAAATATGGTCTTAGGAGTTCAATGGTTAAAAACCCTGGGGCCTGATACTACATATCACAATGACCTAACCATGGCTTTCACTCTCCATGCAAAGCCCATTAAGTTGTTTGGTCTCTACTCATCCAATGAGCCAACCCAAATCTCCATTGGTCAATTCAAACACAGGTTGTTATAGCTCTCTTTTGATTGAAGCTCAGCCTCCCAATTCCTCATTTCCCTCTCTACAACTCGACCCATTCACCCCACTTGATCTCGTCAATCTCCTTTAGTGTTTCTCTTTTGTCTTCATAGCACCAATAGACCTTCCGCCTTGTCGTCCCATTGACCATCAAATAACCCTTCATCCTACGGCGGCTCTAGTGAATGTCAAACCTTACCGCTATCCCCATTTCTAGAAGGATGAGATTGAGAGACAGATATAAGAGATGCTATGATCGAACATTATCTGTCTTAGCAATAATGCCTTTTCTGCTCCAATGCTCCTTGTAAAAAAGGATGGCTCCTAGCATTTTTGCATGGGCTATCGAGCGCTCAACACAATTACAATTAAGGATAGGTTTCCAATTCCAATGGTGGGCGAGCTTCTGGACGAGCTTCATGGAGCAAAGTTCTTCTCCTAGTTGCAGATCTTAGTATGCAGTTTTGTTCTTCCACCTTGGCCTCATCCAGTTGGTAGGATCATCTGATTGTGTCATCAGTTTGGAACACCTTGGATCAAACAGCAACACATGTGTTGTGGGGTTGTGGAAATTAATGGAGAATAGTGGGAGAAGCAGGGAGAAGCAGCAGTGGTGGCAGTATGGCAGAATAGAGAAACCTACTTAATAAATCTTTTAAAAGGGATCAATTTCAACTTTCATGTTTCAGTAGATTACATGGAGTGGTTGAATTCAAAATTGAAATCATGTTATGTCTCATTGGAAAGAATTTCTATGTCACTTGTCCGATAGGAAACAAAAAGGGTGGTGTTGGTGAGGACAAAGGGTTTGTCGATGAAAACATGAAGAAGATGACCCATGTTATCCTCCACCAAATTCGTTTCTCATGGCTAGGCTAGATGGTCAAAACTTCTTTTTTATGACTAAATTTCTAAAATAATTAAATAAATGAAATGGGCATCTTGAAACATCCGTTAAATTGTTCACACATGTGCAACACTCATAATGTGTGATGCTGATATGTCGTGGTAAGTTTGGATGTGCATGAAGTTGTGTAGAACGGCATATGTAGGAGATCCGGATTCTTGTGGTGATAACCTAATAACTTTGTTTCACTAGATTTTAAAATAATAAATGACTTCATGCCTCTTCCCAGCTGATATGTTTACGAAAATGCCCTCTATTTGGATCATATTTATATCATTTTCTCTGTTGTTCTCTACTATAGATAGTAAACACCTTGCCAAATGGTACCTTAATAAAAGGTTTTTCTATTCTTTTATTGGTTGGATAAATATATAAGATTCCACTTGCCCCAAGATCAGGAACTAATTATTACCTTATTGGATCTATGTACAAATAGGGGAGTCAATATCCAATCCAATGAATATTTTAGATTGTCCAATTTAATGTCTGAATCGTGCAATCTGTTCAAATTTGTTTTGATTTAGATTGGTTTCAACCCAAAACTAATCTATTAACACCTATATTCTTATCTTATATCAATGGACCAGATATTGGCTTAATCCAACCCAATCCAATATAAATTTATTATGGATGGACCAAGTCCAATCCAATCTAATAAATATTTTGGACCGGATTGGTCCAATCCAATATGCCTTGTTGGTCCGTCTAATCCATCTAAATTGATTTTGGATTGGACCCTGAAAAACCAGTCCATTGACACCCTTATCTACAAATTAACATCTTGGTAGGTGTTTGGCATCATGTTGTTGCTTTAGAGATGTTTTCTAAGAAAATGGTGTTGTATGCATGAGGGTTCATTGCACCTTTTTCTCATAAAATGGCTCCTTTTTTTTTTTTTGTTTGACATTGATGCTACCACATAGGTTGTTTTCTGGGAAAATAGCACTAGTTTTGTTGGGTACCGATGTTGTATAATCGTTTTCAGCATTGGTCTACATTATTCAATGCCCAAGATGATACCACATTGATACCACGTCATTGCACCGCTAGCAGCAACAGGTCGTTTTCTAAGAAAACATTGAATTTAGTGTTTCTTTAGACCACATGGTGTATTACTGCTGTAGGGAAATAGCTTTATTACTACTTAAATTAGGACCCAAAAAAAGAAAAAATAAGCCCATAATACATTTCATCCATAAGTGTATGATAGAAAGGAAATTACCCAAAAAAAGAAAAAAGAAGCCCATAATACATCTCATCCATAAGTGTATGATAGAAAGGAAATTACCCAAAAATAGAAAAAAAAAGGAAAAGCTGAAAAGCACAAACCAAAACCAGTTTGTCACAATTTAGTTTATGAATGATCCAACTGGAACCTAGCTAATTAATACATGTTTGATTACATGAAAATCATGAATCCATCAATACTGCTGAGGATATAGACCAGCTGTGGACCAAGGTGCTTGATTCAATCCCCAAGATTGAGTGATTATGTGATGCCTAAAGCTGGTCTGCCCCCTCCTTTATATAGCTTAAAAGGGGAGGGGGTGGTCTCCTACTTCCTCTTGAAATTGATCTTTACAAGAATAGAAAGTCCTATCATAATTCTAATCTTATCTTTTTATCTAATGAACTCAATCCTCTTATCTCTCTAAGATTACATCAAGAATTTAGATTTGGAATGACTCTTCTTAGTTTCTTATTCTTGGATTCGTAATAGACCTCCTCTACGAATTGGGCTTCAGCCAGGCTTTTCTGCGAGTTGGGCTTCAGCTGCGGATTGGGCCTTCCTACAAAATTGCCCCGACTTTGGGCCCAGATTTGACTTCGATGCAGGCCGAATCAACAAAATCCCAAAATACGAAAGTTGTGGCTTTTTCTCTTATCTTTCTAGTGGATCTTGAATCAGCCCATTCAGAGTTCGGAGACGCGAGTTAGGCCCAGACCACTGAACGATGTCGAAACTGTGAAAAATCATCCGATTTATCTTTCTTCACTCCTGATGCCTTCTTTCATGCCCTGAACAGAAATATGAGTCCAATTAGATGATAATTTGGTATAAAAGACATAATAATTGGGGATAAAAAATATGATAAATTATACTCTCATCAGTGCTAACTTACTCCTATTTTTGCTCCCATCACTTGCCAGTAAATCTAGTTCTCCTCTTTAAATCCCATAACCTCTCAACCCAAGCCAGCTATTAAGCATGAGCACAATTGATGCCATAATGGGTTTATTATTTGGGTTTTCTTGAACAAATAAAAACCCAATATGGATGGATCTTATCTGAATGTGTTCCTTCATTCCAATCTCTCCATGCCTGCAATAATTCATATATGGTTACATTCATTTTAGTTGAATACCATATGTATTAGAAGTGTAAAACTGCCTCACAAATATAAAGTTGATGCTTGCCCTTGTTCTTGGTTTTTTGATGCAGGTCAGCCATACAAGTTAAATTGAGGGTTATTTGTTTAAAATATTAAAAATAAAAATAAAATAGAGTGCATTATTTTGATTCATCCTACCCTTTCATTTAATTTAGTGTACATTCTTGTTTTCCTAATGGTCTGTTTGGTTGCCGAGAAATGATGGGATGGGATGAGAAAGGATGCGATGAGAAGGGAAATTTTTTTTCTCAATCCTGTCACCTATGTTTGGTTATTGAGACCAGTTATCCTGCCAAATCTGTTTCCTAGTGTTTGATTGCTGAAAAAATATTACAGGATTGTTGGATCCATTCCAGTTTGACAAATTCATGTATTCCTCAATTCCACATCACAAGACTTGTTTTGGGGACGACGTGGAACAATAGTATTTGAACAATGAAACATTAAGGTTGATATTGAAATTCCAATTAGTAAATGGGTCCATGATATTCTAATTAATCTATCCTTTCAGCTGGTTATCTATTTAGGGCCTTTGTTTCAGCATCTTATACATAGTTATTCAGTATGTACCAATAGTGTTTATTCTTTGCTGAAATAATATGTTTCTTTTATTTTGTTGTTCTATGTAACTTGAATTATTGCAGGAGTTTGACTTTGGAAATGTGGGTGACATGAAATTGTTTCAGGGAATAATATGATTTTAACTTTCAAACTGGAGAAAACAACGATATTCTGTATTCAAAAAAGATGATGTCCCAAATTCAAGAGAGATATAGAAAAGGGAAAATGGAATCAAGATGTATTACTAAGTTGGAATCTATATGAAACTATTTGTATTCTATTATCTCTTTTCCTCACTTGTGTAATTAATATAGTTATTATCAAATGAGTTTCACACCCATAAAACGCAACACATTCCCACCTTTCTTTGTTGGATCATTCAGGAGTTGCATTTAAGTGAAAAAAACAAAATCCTGGTTCCTAGAGAAGAAAGTATACATATTTCCTGCTCTTCTCAATTTCATTTCAAGTTATTGGCACCTTAACCGAGCATTTTTATCAATATACTATAGCTAAAAACCAAAAAATTAATATCTCAAGATGCCTGTAACCATTAAAAGCTATCTTATAGTTCCACAAAGAAAACTAGAACAACCAGAAAATTAATATGGTAGAATAAATTATACCTAAACAAAGAATATGGTAAAAATTGGGTCGAACAAGCACAATAAGGTAAAGAATCAGATAAATATGTATTAGTGTTCAATATAAAAATAAGAAACAGAGCAATAATAAACATCAATAGCTCAACAGAAAATTAAGAAATAAAGTAATATAAACATCAGTAGCTCAACAGAAAAATAAGAAACAGGGTAATAATAAACATCATTAACAGAGTAAGAATCAACATAAAAAAAAACTGTTGTAACCTTTAGTAGCTTAACAAAAACCTGAGATGACTTGAAACAGAGCAATAATAAACATCAAACCAGAAGATCTGGAACAATGAGTTCCCAACAACAAATCAAAACTAAAGTAGAATCACAATTACCGCTAATCTAGAACAAATAAAAAATCAAAAATAAAAAATAACATCAATGAGTTCCCAACAACAAAAAATAGTAGATCCGTTTCCCAACATTAACACTAGAGAGTTCCCAACTACAAAAAATGGCAAATCTATTATAAACACAACAAAAAATGCCAGATATGATGAGTTCTAACATTAAAATGCGAGATCTGGTGCTGAGATTTGGAACGATGGTAAGATGGCGCCAGAGATATTTGGTGTTGAGATCTGAAGGGGGATTTTGCTCACCGAAAGAAGACGATGGTGAGATGAAGGGGGAACTCATAAAACGAAAGAAGATAAAAATGATACAAAAAAGAAAGAAAATATTAAATGGATGCCAGATCTAAGCTAACCTTTGAAAGAAATCGTCGGAGATGGTGCCAGAGAGATGACTGTTGGGCGGTTTGTAGGAAGAACATGACTGTCTTCGAGGTGCTCTTTATAAGGCTCCGTTTGGTTTGAGGGAAAGTTTGGATGAGATGGGAAAGGGTGGGAGGGGATGGGATGGGATGGGATGGGAAAGTGTAAAAATTTACACTTCCAATGTTTGGTTGTGGATGTGGGAAAATAATGGGAAAGTGTAAAAAGCATTGTGACGAAGAGGAAGTCGTGGGGTGCTTTGTTCATGAAGACAAATAGTATTTTGCCAGTGGAAAGCTCGTTGAACCCACTACTATCATCACTATTTGCACATCTCGATCGATCAAAAGCTCACTGAACCCAAATCTCTATAAGGACCGGGTGATATCCCCTCCTCCCCGAGTCTTCCTTTCACTCTCCTCCTCAAGATCCTGTAAGCTCCAAACCCAACAATCCCAACAAAGATCAAGTTTGCTCCTACCAGCAGAATGATCCCAATAGCATAACCCAACAACTGCAGTTTCTGTCACAGAAACTCTAGCATTCTTCCATAGTTGTCATCTTTTCATAACCCATCAGTTCCTTGTAAGGCAGTTCGATGTCGTTCCTCCTCAAAACCCAATGTTGCTCTGCTTCAAACCAGAGAAGTTGTCGTCATTGCTTTGCTTTGAACCAGAGAAGCCGCTACGAACAGGGAAGGTAGCCGAAGAAGAAAGAGAAGTTGTCGCCGCCAATAACAGTTCATCGTTGGTTCTCTGCTTCAAACAAGGAAGGTAGTAGTCTCTACTCTGATTCTCTGCTTCAAACCAGAGAAGTTGCCTCTGCTTCGAACCAAGAAGCCGCCGCTGCTTCCAACGGGGAAGGGGAGGCACCAGTTATTCGTCAATAGTGATTTCCCAAATTTTTCCACCAGGGTCACAAGTTTTGGTGTAACCCCAAATCCATGATTTTGGGATCTGACATCCCACACTTTTCTCACAAATGGCCATGTTTTCTTTTCCCAACATATCGATTTTTGGGAACCCGCATCCCACCTCTTTCTCTCTCAATCCCAACTTTTCTTTCAAAACAAACACATGGAAAATGGAATATTCTTTAAAGATGTTTCCCATCCCATCTTTTTTTTAGCCAAGTGGACCATAAAGAAAGTCATTTTTTTGGGTAAATTAATTGTTGAAACCTCACCTGAAGTTTATAACCATTGCTAAAACTTCACCTAGAGTTTGGTGATTGCAATTACCTCCCCCATACTTTTTGACATAGTTGCAAATAAATCCCTTTGTTGGAATCCACTAATAAGAGGCACAAAAATGTCCAAAATACCTATCCAATTACTACTAAGGCTGATCTCTACAGAAAAACAACAACCACAACAATAACAACAACAACAACAATAATAAAATAGAATTTAAAGTTGCAACTTTATTTTTGAACGTTTGATATAAAGGGCAAATTTGAAAAAAAATGAATTTCAGAAAAGAGATTGGAAGGATTTTGGGATAGAGCGTAATTCATAATTTGAAAAATAAACATCTTGGTGAAAAGTAAATGCATGGGTTTTTTTTTTCATGATTTTCATGCCTCTTTTTAGAGGACTACGTGATAAATTTTTGATGATGATAGTATATAATATATTTTTTTCAATTTTTTTATATTTCTACATCTATAAAAATTATTCTTATTTATCACATTTATTATGGTTCATTAATATAAAGATATGTCCAAATGAAATTCTTGCAATGGTAATGAGAATTAATAAAATTCTTATTATTCTTTATTTATCATTAATAAAATTCTTATTATTCTTATTTATTATGGTTCATTAATAAAATTAATAATTTTTATCAATTACCTTTGTTAGAATTTTATTTGAATTTTTGTTACCTTTGCAAGAATTAACTTCTATATGATAAATCCAACTTCAGCTCCTTCAACTTCAACCGTTGAAAACCTTACAATGAGATGCTATAAAAAATATCACTTACTCATATCTTGTCATCCAATGACGTGAGCTTTAAGTTAATGGAAATGAAAAATTAACCCACCATACGGTAGGAATAAAGAAGAGAAAACCATCTGCTAACTTAATGATCAAGAATTGAACCAATGAAAATAGATTAAAAATATTTAAAATACAAGAAAATAGTTTAAATAATAAATTGCTCATCCATTTGCAACTTGAAAATCTCTTCATGGTGGTTAATGTGGCATAACATTGGCTATGGAGAACATAAGATGTACTTTTAGTTTTTTTTTTAATTTAAATAAATGAAAAGGTAAATTTCTAAAACTTCTCATAAATTTTTTTATCATTGTTGACCCCCGTAAAGTTTGGTAAATGCAATCACCTCCCATGAACTTTTTGACACAATTTCAAGTAGACCCTCTGTTACAATCTTCTAACAAAAAGCACAAAAATGTCCAAAATACCCATGTAGTTATTTTTGACCAAAATGTTTATTTTCCAATTTTTTTCTTCATATCAGTCACTACCTCAATCCCTTCAATCTCTTTTTTGGAATTGATGTATTTTCCAAATGTCCTTCATATTGCTCAAAGGTAAAATTGCAACTTTAAACTCTCTTTTTTTATTGTTCATAACATTTATATGATTTTTTATGTATAAAACAACCTCAATAATAATTACATGGGCATTTTAGACATTTTCATGCCTCTTGTTAGAAGATTTTACAAAGGGAGTTTACTTGCAATTATGTCATGAAGTTTAGCGGAGGTGATTGCAATTACAAAACTTCAAGGGAGGTTTTAATGACTAAAAACTTCAAGGGATGTTTCAACAATTACCATGATTTGTTTTCCAATTATTGAAAGGGATTTTTTTGTATTTTCCCTATCAAGCATTAAATGGGAATGTTAAATAACATTATTGCCATTTACTTGTTTTACAATTATGAACAAAAAGAATGAAGTTTGTGTTAAAATACAAAAACCTTCCTTGAAGTTTCTAACAATCATAAAAACCTCCCCTATAGTTTCATTTTAACAAATGCCTCCCTTGAACTTTTAAGAAACTCAACAAAAACCTCCCTTCCGTCACTGTTCCAGATGGAAAACGTTAGATTGATGCACCGGTTTTCTCCAAATACCCATTCTACCCTTTTATAAATTATTTTACATACAAAATTAATTACTAAAATAACTCCACTTTAACTCAACAAAAACCTCCTTTAACGATCATCTCAATAATTTTGCATACAAAATTACTAAAATATGTATTTTTGTTGAGTTAAAATGGGATTATTTCAATAATTTTGTATGCAAAATAATTTATAAAAGGGTAGAATGGATATTTGGAAAAAAACTGGTGCATCGGCCTAACATTTTCCATCTGGGATAGTGGTGGAAGGGAGGCTTTTGTCGAGTTTCTAAAAAGTTCAGGGGAGGTTTTTGTATTTTACCCTTTTATGTAATAAGCATTAAATGAGAAAGAAAAGTCATTTCTTGACAGGAATTAAATGGGAAAACAAAATTACATATTCACCACTGCTCCTTCTATGATTCAAACATTAGAGATATGGTATTTTAGTCTAGTAAAATTTTCAGAAACCAACCACATAACTATTGTACTTTTGTAAATAGTACAGATTTTAACAAAAGGGGTCTACTTGTAACTATGTCATAAAGTTTAGGGGAGGTGATTGCAGTTATCAAACTTCAGGGGAGGTTTCAGCAATAACCAAAAACTTAAGAGGAGGTTTCATCAATTTACCCCTTTTTTGTATTACACAACAGTACAATACACATTGTAGGGGACTATTGATGGGGAGAAAGGAAGACTGATTTGAGGTCCACTGACCATACCATGGAGCCTACAGTTTTGCATATTCTAACATCCACTTCCATTTTGGAGGGGCAACGACTGGGCATCTCAACTATTGGGTCATTTGCAAAATATGTTTATTCTGATCAAAATACAATGGGATATTTATTTCAACCAATATTTCATGATTTCTTCTAATGTTTTGGGATTTCAATCATTTATTTCTCTTCTAAAACCAGAAGCGTTATTGAAATAATATAGATTAATAATATAAAGGGTTCGACTATGATATGGAAAAGATATTATATTTGAAAATTTTATGACTAGTCAATTGAAATCATAAACGTGGTAGCCAATTCAATCAGGTGTTATATATCAAAATTCATGGGTGGATTTTGATTGATCAAAACTCTTCCCATACCATATCTTTTCTGCATCATAGATTTTTCCTAATATAAAATATAATCCTAACATAAAAATGCTAAAATATTTGATTACAAATTAGAGTTGTAAAATAATCCCATATTTCTACACTTTTTTGGAAAACAAATCATTGACTAAAGGGTACAAAATGAATCAAATTTCTGGAATATGGTGCCGATATGGTCAATTTGGGGTCTAGAAAGAGAAAATGGAGTATACCAAATATGGCTTTAATCAAATAAGGTTTGTATGAATTCTTCGTTAACCATATCTAGTCCAATGCTGACCATGATCACTCAGCATCCGACATGGGATCAAACCCATATAAAGGCTCTATGTGACCTCACGTGTACTATGCTCTATTCACACTCATTATTCTCACCGTAATGTATAAAAGTCCAATAACCTATGGCCTGGTTTAGTCGTACAGTTCCAAAGAAAAAAAAAACTGAGGCATTTCATCATTTTGAGCATAAAATGAAAATGTAAAACTTATGAATTATAGCCATTTAGTAAAACATATTAAAGTTATCGAAATATTCTCGATAGGTACCTTGTACTTAGGGGTGGATGCGAATTGAGCTTTTCACGAGCTATTCGAGTTCGGGCTGGCTCAGTTCAGACCAAGCTTCGAACCGAATTCGAGCCTAAGTATCGAGCTCATTTATTAATTGAGTCGAGCTCAAATAGTATACAATTCGGTTCATTAGGCTGGCGAGCCTATTTGAGCCCTATATATATAATTTTTATATGTATATATAATATTCATATATAGTTATATAATTTATATTTAAGTTTATTGGTGTACACCCACTTATATTGTGGTCCCTATTGTATTTTATATTTTCTTACTTTGTCTAATGGGATGGGAGGGAAAGAAAAAATCCTCATAACATTCGATTGAATCATGAACTGCCGAACTAGTTTGAGAACTTGAGAAGTGAGAAGAGAAGATTGAGAACACGAAAAGTCACAATCTCACAGATGAGCAGAGAGCAAGTGCGACTGTGCAAGTGTGCAACATGTGAAGATGCCGCCACCGAAGAGGATTGATTACCTATTGTTTGCGACTCTACGATTCCAGGTCTCCTCCTCCTCCTCCTCCTCCTCCTCCTCCTCTTCCTCCTCCTCCTTCTTCTTCTTCTTCTTCTTCTTCTTCTTGCAAGTTGCATCCACACCATTAAAAAGGTATTTGAAATCTGTAATTTTTAGTTTAGGACCTTTAGGTTCAACCATTCATCTTACAGATTCATTTGTAATTCTTATGGGTTCTACAGGGATTTTGGTTCATTTTACAGATTCCTCTATAATTTTTAGTATTTAGTTCCCAGACTACAAACTAAAATATCCAATTCCCAAACTAAAATATCTAGTTCCCAGACTACAGACTAAAACATAGTATTCGAGCTCGGGTAGGCTTGGATTCGAGCTCGAGTAGGCTTAGTTCATTTCAAGCTCGAGCCGAACCAAGCTCGAATATAAGTGTTTTTTATTCGAGCCAAATTCAAACTGATATTTCTAGTTAGAATCAAGCTCAAGCCTGAATTCGAGCTTGATATTTTATTGTAGAGTTGAGCTCGAATAGTCAAATATTCGGCTTGACTCAGTTCGTATCCACCCCTACTTGTACTTTAAGTTGAGTGACAATTTAGTACCCAAACTTCCAAAATGCGACAATTTAGTACCTACCTTTAACCAGCCGTTAAGTATAATGGAAAAAGACATAAACGCTCTTCAAGTGTCATTTAATTTTCTTTATCAACCATCAGCAACAACTGTGTAAGAAATGCCCTTCTTGGTTTTTTCCTTCCAAGATTGATGAATGCTGAGATGCGTTTAACTCAAAGACTGATGACTCATCGTTGGCCTAAACTACTGTTCACCGCCACTGTTCATCCTCTTCAAGCTCTCAAACAGCGGCAGTGCATAGTTCTCACCACGGCCATTATCTTCCTTCCTTTTTTCTCCTCTCAATGGGAACAGTTGTCGTTTTGCCATTTTATACCCTCATGGTTCTGGCACCTAAAGCTGAGCTAGTAAGCTTTCTGTGATTCTTCTCTCTCTGATTTATCAACAAATCTCTAATTTATCCTTTAATATTTACAGAATGGACCAACATATTGTATTTCTTCTTGGAGTTGTATTCCAAATTCCTTTTTAACTTTTGCCTTAACCAAGCCAATGAATTCAAGCATCTCTCGGGAATTTGAGCTGTCGGTATTGATGAAAAAGTTAGCATGAACTTTGGAAACCTCTGCACTGCCGACTCTGAAGCCTTTCAATCCAGTCTTCTCAATAAGCTCCCCTGTTGAAACTCCCATGCCAGGAGGATTTTTGAACACCGATCCAGCAATTCGTTCCAGCACAGGCTGAGACCATCGCCTCCTGTAAATAAAACCATATCCCATTGGCATCTCTGAGGAGAACAATGAAGAATTCAAGAAGCAAAATTTGAAATCCTTGTTACTTTTTCAAATATGCTTGTTGACGCTCCTTTGTTGATGCTGAAGGCAACAGACGAAATGTTACAGCTACAATTGCTGTCAAATCTTGCATCGCTTGAAAGGGTGACATGCGGTACCCAAAGGCAAGATCACTTCTGTACAAAATTTGATGCCTCCCATCCACTGTAACAATCTCAATTGTATCAATGGCATCGACAGTCTCCTATATAATAAACATATAAAAGATCATAGACCCTCACTGGTGTGGTTTCTTGACAAACAATTCCAAGCAGGTCGGAGCAGGATTACCTGTCCATTGTCTCCAACGTTCATGTAAACAACTCCACCTACGGTCCCAGGAATCCCAGAAGCAAATTCAAGACCAGAAAATCCTTCATTAGTGCACTGCACGCCTAACCGATTGAACAGGTAACCACTTCCCATTCTGTAGACGCCGGGTTCGATCCTCTCTAGGAAGTCAATCCGGTTCAGAATAACACAACCTTCAAACCCAGAATCATCGAAAAAGACAATTGGAGCCATTACCGACGATAATAAAAGGGATGCAGTGCAGCGCTCACAACAATATCTGTCGTTTAGCGTATGGTCTGGATTGTTTGAGAGTTTGGGCTCTGTTTCAAGAAGATGATGAACAATGTGTTTTATTTTAAGGGTAATTTTATCATTTTCAAAAGTCTTAAATAACACATGAAGTAACGTGATATACATACGGTAGGTGTTAAATTATCACATTTTGAAAGTTGGAATATTAGATTGTCATGTTTTAAAGTTTGGATATTAAATTAGCATTCAACCTAAAGTATAAAGTATAGGGTATCCATCGGAAATTTTCCCTAAAGTTATTACACAGGACAAGTGATGAGAGGTAAGCAAACTGTAGCTGTTCGGAAGGATGAACTTGGGTTGTTTTGGGAGCTTTTTGTGCAGGCTCCACTCAATTTTTTTATTTGTCCTATATTGATTGTAAATACTCTTTTACCCCACGTCCTCCATGATAATCTGTAATGCATTACAAACATTCAAAAAACCCATTTTCCCTTGGAGTCCAGATCTGCTCGTCAGAGAGCTTCAAACCAATCTCACAACTTATTCCAGTTATACATTGGAAAATGGAAACATTTCCCATACTTTGTGTTATTGTTCATGGGGGGATGTTCTCAATACACTGTGGAATGGGCTGTGAGGTCGGTGCAAGGTTAAAAATATTGATATGTGGGCGTATCAAGCAAATCGATGCTGTTTTTTTTAGTTTTTTTTTTATTTTTTTCTGAAACCGGTTCAAGGGGCCGTTTAGGTCTTCTCTATCCCCTACCCCCGATACACCCACTATAGGGACGTATTGGAGGGTTCCCAAAATAATACGTATCGGCTGATACGTGTCGATACTTTGAATCTTGAATCAGTGTAATGTGGGCTCTGTGAGGAGCAAATCTCGATTTTTTCCCTTGATGGTTGTGTAGGTGGAGTGAAGCACTATTATTGGAGAACAAATTAGCTAAACTTGATAGTTGCTTTCCAAATTGTGGGACCAACCATTTTTCTCTATGACAGACACAAATGCAAGTGAGAGATAGAGTGGTTGTGGGCCATAGGCTGTTGTGGAGAAAAATGATTGGTCCTGCACCTACGCAAACACCACTATCAAGTTCAGCTATTCCTATCTCTTATTATTGATTAAATAACCCCCACGCAGCCATCAAGTGCAGCTAATCCAGGTTTACAATTAGCTTGTTAATATTCAAGGTCCGTTTGGTTTTGTGGTTGAATTTGGAATCACCTATTTCCCCTACGTGTCTGGTTATAGGAATTAGAATTAGATTTCATAAGATATGTACAACTCATAAAGAGAGTTAGCATCTAAGTAAAGAAAAATAAGGTTTGGAGGGTTTAAGTCACTTGTTTCTTATGGCTTTCTTTCTGTTCGTTGAAATGAGATTCTCATTCCTAGGAGTGGGAGGATAGAATAGCCATTTCCTCAAATGGGGGAATGTCATTCTACTAGAAACAGGAATCAAAATCACATTCCAATTTTGATCTCAGACTCCTATTCTGGTTAAAAAGATACCACAAAGAAAGTGGCTAGTGAAATTGAGACCCAAAGATCCTCCTCCTTCACTGTTCACTTGGTTCCATTTGATAGTGAAGTTGATACTCAGAGATGACAATGTGCATCAAGGGTTTGAACGGTTTCTATTCATTACTACAAACCTTTGATGTCCAATATAAAAACATATAAAAGCAGTAAAAAAGGGGTTTTTATTGTTGAGTCCATCCATAAACTTTAGTATTTTTTTTTTCTCATTAGGAAGAGCAAATAGAAGGAAGAGGTATTGGAATAAAAAATGTATCTCCTTGGAAAAAGCTGTCCATGATTTTCTAAGGAGAGAAAGAGGTTTTGGGAAAGGAAAGACTTAATGACCTAGCGTGTTTTGTTTTAATATATAGAAAAGCTTTATATACTATAGGTAAAGTAATAAAGTATGATAGAAATAATTTGAATGTAAAACCTTAATCTGTTTATAAATTGGGAAAATTTCAGTTTATTACCCCAATTTTAAAACGTGTCAATGCAGTCAAGGTTTTTAAAATCGATCCAGAGAATGAACCGGTTAGGGCACCATTTTTCGATTTGGCGGTTCGACCTGTGATGTCATAAATAAATAAAAAAATAAAAAATATTTATATATAATAAATAATACCATAGAAATTTAAATAAAATATAAAATATACATAGAAAATATAGGAAAAAGAACAACATATGAAAAAAATAAAAATAAAAAATTATAGAAAAAATACCAAAAAATATAGAAAATTTTCCAAAAAAGCTTGTTTAGACTACAAGTTGCCGCTGCAAGCCTGCAAGTGCTGGTGAGTCTTTTCGCCGTTGGACACTGCTACAAGTGCTGGTGAGAGTGAGTCTTTTCGTCGGGTACCGCTACAAGTGTTGGTGAGGGTGAATCTTTTCATCGCTGCAAGCTCACCGGTTGCTATCAGTCAGTGTGTGTCACCATCGGACGCCGGAGGTGCTGGCCGTCGTAGGTAGTTGGTCAGTAGAGTTGTGAGGGTTGAGAGGAGGGAACTCGGGAAGGGTTAGAAGTTCTAACCCTAAAGCTAAAGGGAGTAAGGGATTTGAATTGGGTTGGGGATATACTAGGTATTTTATTTTTTGTTTTTTTATTTAAAACATTGAAAATAAAAATACGAACCACGCGAACCACTACTCGGGTCAATCAGTTTAGCGGTCCAACCGCCTGGGTTAGTGGTTTTCTGACCTTTTCAACGTTTTTTAACAATTTCCAGTTTTTAGTAAAACCAGACACCGGGGGCTGACTTGTTACCGGTTTTTCCTATCCGACCATCTAGTCCGGTCCGGTTTTGAAAACCATGAATGCAGTACACAAACTTTTTAAAACTGTCAATTTAGTCTAAAATCATTAACAGACGTTAAATGGCATGTGAAATGACACAAATGCCCTTTAAATGCCATATAATTTTCTTGTCGCCATTCCTTTGTTTTCCGCAATTTGAATCAATTCCAATTTTCCCTAATTTTCTTGTTTAGTTTTATCCGTTTGTAATCAACCCCAGTTTTCTTGTATCTAAGTATCGACAGTCTATTTTTTTAGTTTGGATCAACGTTTTTGAACTGTCGTTGACCCAGATAGTCAGACCATTCGGCTTAGGAACCGTCTAGGCAACCGGTTCCATTTTACCTCAAACCCAACATCTAGTAAAAAACCGTTGAAAAAGTTAACAAATCGTTGATCCGGGCGGTCGAACTATCAACTCATTGACCCATTCAATGGTTTTTTACTATTTTTTTAATTCTTTTTTAATTTTACTGTTAGAACAGGCTATTTATTCGAACCGAACAATTAGACTATTGACCCGGAAACCGGTGGCACAACAGTTCCGTTTCCGGGTCATTTTTTAAAACGTTGGTTTGGATAATGCAAACGGAGTTTCAACGAAAACGGGATCAGCTTCAGCACCAGCTACCGATCATGCTAGTGACTTAGTGAGTATAAGCTTACTAAATTACCCGATACTTCTTAGCATAGCAGCTCATCAAAACCTGAATTTTCACACAACTTACAATCATTCTACTAGTAAACCAACGATTTTCCTTCACCTAATTGCGCTGACGGCCTGACGCAAAATAAACCATTGAAAAGAGGAAAATAAGGTGAAGTTTGTAATTCTAATAGAAAGAAGCTAAGAGGAGACAATGAATCGGGGACGCTCCACCCAGTTGGCAGTTGCCCTACTCGAACCCTCTCTCATTAGCAGGCAGTTGCCCTTCTTGTTGCCTTGTTTGTAGCATAAACAACAAACATCAAATGAAAATGTGCATTTTTTTTCTCTTTCATGGGGAAGAAGGTAGATGAGCTTTCAATAAGATTCCAATAGAGAGAGAGAGTGGAGTGCAGTAGAAACAAATTAAAGTAACGATAGGGTAGTTCAATGCCCCAAATTGCGACTGCAATAGAAAGTGAGAGAGAAATGTCGCATGGATTTATTTAGAGTTTTCAGAATGGAGCACAATATTCCTGTACATTGCGCCAAACACACCAAGAAATGTCTTATACAGTTTGGTACTTCCACAAAGAGCTTTTAATTTTGAACGTATTGAAACTTCCAAAACAAGGAGTCATGATCCATGCAAAAAAAGCAAATTGGACGGCCATCAGCTACCAATCGTGCTAGAGAGTATAAGCTTACTAGCTCTTCAATTTTCTTTTAATTCAGATTAGTGTCCTTGTTTTGGTTTAGTTTTTAGGTGGTGTTTGATAACAGTTTTTTCAGACGTAGTTAGAGGGGTTTGGAAGTATATATGAATTTGGGTCTGAAAATCATTTTCAGGTTTGAAATAATAAGACATGGATTAGGTGTTGAATGCCTTCAAATACGTTTCATACCTTACCAAAAGTCCAAAATACCCTTGAACTCCTACCTCTCTCATTCTGTCTCTCTCTAGATCTCTCTCCTTTCTTCTTATTTTTCTTGTCGTTGCAACTCCTCCAATGAACTGGCAGCGGCGAGTTCTAACATTCTCTCTCTCTCTCTCTCTTTCTCTTTCTCTCTCTCTCTCTCTCTCTCTCTCTCTCCCCTCTCTTCTTCTTCTCTCGCCATTGCAACCGAATAGTTTAATTTATGGGTAAAATAGTAAAATTATTGAATTTCAGATGTTGAAGATTTAATCCAACCAATGATTAAAGTATCGGTATCAGGTATCGTATCGAACAATTCGAATACAGATACGCTTTTGAAATGCATGGATACGGACGAAAAATATGAAAATGCATGAATACGTTAGGAAAATACATACAAATTCCATAAATACAATAGTATCATTAAATTTAAGATCAAGATAATTGCAAATAATATATAAATACATAGAAAACGTATATTTTAGTGATATATATGAAGAAATATATTATAATTAATATATCAAGATGCATAGATATCATATAATTTTATTTATAATGCATCAATCAAGAGTCTAAGGCACTAAACATATGCATATATTATATTTTAATTATTATATAAATTAATTTTCTTTTTTTTTTAATTTTTTAACTAACAAAAAGTCAACTAAACATTAAATTCTCAAATACAAATTAAAATATTAAATAATACTTTATAAAAATCTAATATTAACTTAAATTATATCAAATTTGTTAAAATATATAATATATATATCATTTAAATTTTTTTAATTTTTAATTACTAAAATAATTATTCCTTTATTAATATTTTATTTATAATATTTTTCTAATATGAAAAATAATTTTTTAAAATAAATATATATTAATGAATTTAATAAATTCAATTTAACTTTTCAAATTTCAGATTTTAGATTTAGACAATGTTTTTTTTAAAAGGATTATTTTAGAATTTCAAAATGTTATTATATGTAACATCATTAACTGACGGAATATTCACAACGGATAGTAACTTCTAACACTACCCCAAAGTTCATGGTACTAAATTGAAAATTTTCTTTATAAATAAAAAATTATAGAAAGATGGATCGTAGAAGCTTCTTGTAATCTTGTTTGTTGTTTAGAAACCTGGGGTATTGTGCACATGGTTTGTGAGATATAGACACGTACTATCAATTATCATATAAAAAAATCCCAATCCAATGGTTTGTTCACAGAGATTATTCTACGACAATGTTACGTGTTACTGGATCTTGTTCTCAGTCATCACGTGGCGTGACTCCACTAATCTCCTTAGTCCTCAAGTCCTGATTAATGTCAGACCGGCGTAAGTGCGTAGCAGGCTGATGGGATACCTCCGTCATTGCACGTAAAAGGGAGGCGATCCTCGTCAAATAAAGATTGCTCCAGTGCATGACGGGACCTGTCGATTATCGAATATCGACTCGGATGGGAAGATATCAAGAGAGAGAAGAAGGAAAGAAAGACAAAGGAGAACGAAGGAAGAGAAATGAAAGCTTTTTAAACAGAAGACGCTTTCCAGAGTCATTCCCAAAATTGTCACCTTTTTTCTTTTCGTCTGCCGTCCGGAGGCTGTGATCATCTCCCTTGTTTTTCGCGGCTTTTCCTCGAACAGGTTAGCGTTATCTCCCATTCATCTCTGGTGCTCTGATGGATTTCTATTTGTTCATTTTTTTTCCTCTTTCATGGGTGCACTGAATTTAACATTTGTTCTATACGCTCGAAACCCTAAAATTTGACAACATTCTACCAGAAAAATTAGTCAGGTTTACATGTTCGTTTTAATAATTACTATCTTTCCTTTTCCTGTTATCTGCGTTTGATGGATCCTTCTTAGGGTTTGTGTAGCTCGATGTTGAGTTTCAGAGTTTCAATCTTAACTTTAATTAATTAATTTATTATGATCGTTTTTATTTTGGACGCTCTTCAGGGTCTCAAGTTAAATTTGTTATAATATTTAAGGTTCTCAAATTTTCATCTTCCTGTTTTGGTTTGATTCCCCATGCGTTACTTTTTCTTCAAATCGTAAATTATTCGTCTTATGCTCTCTGCACGGTGTTTATTGGGTTGATCCATTTTAGGAGACATGTCCTACCTATTTGGATTTTCCTTTCAGTTTATGCAGACAAAGGTTCTGATTATATTTACAATGAGTTTCAGAGGTCTATCTAGTTTATTGTATCTTCCACGGCTTTGGAAGGTTTGGGTTGTTTATGGTTGGAATTTTTATCTTTTGAAAAAGAAAATTCTTTGTGAAGTATCAGTTTTACATGGATACGGACGTGGGAATTGGAATACAAATCATAGGCAGACAGGATTCTGGCTCGACAAGTGGGAAAAACATGGATTGACAGGCATGTCTACGGAATAGTAAAATATTATTGAAACGGTCCATGCTTTTCAATTGTTAACGTTGAGAGTTAGGGAATGAGATTTGAGTTGGATGTGGGATGATGGAGCGACTGCAGTCTGTGGAATTTCTGAAAGTTGTAGTGAATGATGAGATTTGAGTTGGAGAATGAGTGGTGACTCCTGATCTGGCGATCAAGGGAGTTAGGGTTCTAATATACTGAGACAAGGGAGGAGAGCGAGACTATCCTTGTGATGAGAGTGGCAATTATGGTGGCTCAGATGCCTTATGCTTGAATATTGTGATGATTCTGAGTGTTTTGAGTATGCCGAGTGGGGTCTGATCTTTGTTTTATTTTTGCTTCGGAAGCTTCTCAATTAATCCTTTTTATAGTTGATCTTCTCTTTTGCGCACCTTTAGGGTGTGCAAGAAAAGCAAGGACACGTTTAGCACGGGAATATCCTTGTCAGAAAGGTATCTCAGTTAGTTATGCCAGGCCAACTCAGGTAGTTGCGGGAAGGGCACAAGGAGACTTGTATTGGACAGAGTGTCTTTCCCTGATCCACTTGTGTTTCTATGATTCTCTCTGATGCTGGTCCTGCCATGTGCCATTGCCTGTAATACTATTTCACATATCATGTTGTGTTATGAGGTGGTGCTTTGCAGGGTTTCAGTAGCTTGGGTGGCTGTTACATGCATTCGTTTGCACTTGCCCGTTATTTTGGACATATTGCTCTTACAAGAGAAAAAGATGAATGTTAGGGTTTCAGTAGCTTGGGTGGTTGTTACATTCATTCATACTTGCCTATGATGTTGGGCATATCCATTATCATACAAGAGAAAAAGATAAATGTTACATAAGTAGCATTCATCATGGGTGTTAGATGATCATTTATATAAAACAAGGATAAATAGGTTAATGTTAAATAAATTGAATGGGGATTGCATCTTTTTCTGGGATCCTTAAATGGTGCCTTCATATCCTCTATCCCATTTGACTGTAGGTTGTGGATCCCATCACCTGATGGGATATATTCTCCATATTTTCTCCAAAGCTCAGTGGCATTCAAATAACAATCGAATTTCTTGTTAGAAAGATTTGATTCTCTATCTCTTCCTATCTTGGATTATTTATATGTGAAGTTACATGTGTAAAGATAAACCTGTCTGATATGATGCAAAGAAGAAGAAGATACAACTGCAAGTATTTTTCTCTCCACATGCATTCATCCCCTGCTTGAAAGGTGAGGAGTCAATCAACCACTTGTTCCTTCACTATTCAGTTGTAGTCTTGAAGAGGACCTGTGAAACTTTTACCTAAACTTGGTTGCGCTTCAATAGGATCCTCTTCATGGTGCACATGACTTCAGGAATTAGAGGCTACAGGTACTGGATGTGAGGCAAAAGGTGTTTTGGAGACCACCCACACTGTCACGTGGGTACCTTGGGAGCAAAGGAACTGAAGAGTTTTTGAAAATAGACCTCAGCTCTTGGGGTCATTCAAGACAGAGTCCTTTATATGTTGGCTTTAGTGGCCACTATTCAAAAAGAGTTTAGGAATTGGAGGCCACAGGTATTGGATGTGAGGCAAAATGTGTTTTGGAGAGTAACCACCCACAGTCACGTGGGTACCTTGGGAGAAAAGGAACTGAAGAGTTTTTGAAAATAATCCTCAACTCTTGGGGTCAATCAAGATAGAGTCCTTTATATGTCAG
Source organism: Nelumbo lutea (assembly GCF_056320005.1). Lineage (NCBI taxonomy): Eukaryota > Viridiplantae > Streptophyta > Magnoliopsida > Proteales > Nelumbonaceae > Nelumbo > Nelumbo lutea. The sequence goes on from NC_142684.1 coordinate 116,383,707, forward strand.
CTTTATTGGTCACTGTTCAAAAAGAGTTCCAAACCGTATCTCTGATGACATGCAGGACTGTTTTTGGTAGAAAATAGAAACTTATACAACAATCTCTTGGTGATTCTCCAATGATGACTGTCTCCACTGGGGAGAGTTATACAAGAGCAGTCATTTCCCCCAAACTTCACTTTGGTGGCAGTTCACTAGGCAATATTGGGCCTCCCAGTGTAAGGACTTCATTTCCCATAGGTAGAGCATATGGTATGGGCATTTTAATACCTCTATTGGTAATGCTGACCCCACTGATATAGCACATGTTGTGTTACTCTAGAGCTTTTTGATAGTCGTAATGTTATTCCTTTTGTAAGGGTGACACCATTGATATAGTAATGTTATTCCTTTCATGTACATCTCATTTTGTAATTTTTTTATTCACTTTGATGAAGTTTTTTGATCATTGACTCATTGTTTTTTAATAAGTAAGCTTTTTGATCGTTGTTGGTTAAAAATCTTACTTAGAACTATCCCTCAAGAATCTATGTGGTGGCGTTCTAGAAATAAGGTACCTCAAGGTGTGAGGCATATACCTTGTATTTTTAGGAACAAGCTTCAAGGTTAAGCCTTATGGTCTTCTGTTCAAGATTCACCTTAAGGAGTAATACTCACACGATGTAGTGGTCATGCTTTTAACTTGAAAGGAATGATCTTATGGAGCTTGATCCTGTTCATGACTTTCCTAGTTTATTTGGGAAGTGCATAATGCTAGGGTATAAATCTATGCATAATATTTTTGGAAGGTAGTCGATGGCATTGCGACACTCATTTTCCTTGGTTAAGCTGTGAAGCTTTTGAAAATCATGCTTCTTTTTGTTGGGTTGACTTAATACTTCCCAATATTATTTCCTTTCTATGCTTCATATTTAGGGTTTCTTGCCTATAAGGGAAACTTTTGGGGGTTAATATCCATTTAGAGCATCAATAGAGGGGAATTACTTGGGATGGGCAGCTTTTTAAAAATAATAGCAAAAAGGGGCATTACTCCTAGTTGTCTATATACGGTATGGATTACTGTAGCTATATACATTTATTATTCCAAAAATGTCCCTATAAATACAACCAATGTTTCTAACTTTTTGATGAATGATAATAAATTTATTAATTCAGAAGCAGATTTAGAGTGAGTTCATACAACATCCCAGGGAGAGGCGCGAGCTGCAGCCCCTCCTTGATTCTTACAAGTAAACTAGGAAAGAAAAGCAAGAATCACAACTGAGCCCAAAACAATTCTTCCCTATTTACCCCTTGCTTAGCTAACACATCTGAAAAAGTATTTGCTGATCTCCCCACCCACTGTACAGTGACCAACATATTCCTTGTCAACCAACTAAATTTCTTCATTTCATTCTTGTAACGCCACAGCCTCTTCAGGATTTTTCAACCAACCCACCACCACTTTGGAATCCCCCTCGATTGTTAGGTGTTGTACCCCCAGCTGGTTTGCAAATTGCACCCCTTGTACAATAGCTAAAAGTTCTGCCCTGATGGAGTCCCCAATTCCCAAGGGACCTGAGTAGAGCAACAAAATCTCTCCCTAATCATTTCTCAAAGCAACCCCCCATTCCGGATAATCCTAGATTTTTACCCATGCTACTTCCATCAAAGTTCAACTTCAGGGAGCCTTCGGATGGAGGAGATCAACTTGTAATTGATTTGTCCTTTAGAGATGAACACCTCGCTATTGTTGACCAATTTCTCCAAAGGTCATTAAAGGAGAATTGATGAAAGATTTCCAAGGTTTTTAGCCAAGGTATTGCCCTATTTAACACACAATCTTTCAATTCCTGATTGCTCATTTCCTTTTCTTGAAAAATTTTAATATTCCTTTCTTCCCAAAGAGTCCAAATCAAGGCAACACGAGCATATCTCCACATAATTCTCCCTATTGTTTTTTTTGATGAATAATAATAAGTTTATTGATTCAGAAGCAAATTAGAGTGAGTTCATACATCATCCCAGTGAGAGGTGCGAGCTGCAGCCCCTCCTTGAAACTTACAAGTAAACTAGGAAAGAAAAACAAGAATCACAACTGAGCCCAAAATAATTCTTCCCTATTTACCCCTTGCTTAGCTAACACATCTGACAAGGTTTTTGCTGATCTCCCCACCCACTGTACAGTGACCAACATATTCTTTGTCAACCGACTAAATTTCTTCATTTCATTCTTGTATCGCCACATAGCCTCTTCAGAATTTTTCAACCAACCCACCACCACTTTGGAATCCCCCTCGATTATTAGTTGTTGTACCCCCAGCTGGTTTGCAAATTGGACCCCTTGTACAGCAGCTAAAAGTTCTGCCCTGATGGAATTCCCAATTCCCAAAGGACCTGCGTAGAGCAACAAAATCTCTCCCTTCTCATTTCTCAAAGCACCCCCACTCCGGATAATCCTGGATTACCCATGCTGCTTCCATCAAAGTTCAACTTAATCGAGCCTTCGGGTGGAGGAGACCAACTTGTAATTGATTTGGCCTTTAAAGATGAACACCTTGCTACTGCTGACCAATTTCTCCAAATGTCATTAAAGGAGAATTGATGAAAGATTTCCAAGGTCTTCAGCCAATGTATTGCCCTGTTTAACACACAATCTTTCAAATCTTGGTTGTTCCTTTCCTTATCTTGAAAAATTCTGAGATTCCTCTCTTCCCAAATAGTCCAAGTCAAGGCAGCAGAAGCACATCTCCACATAATTCTCACTATTTTTGTAGGCCAATAAAAGGTAGAATGGTTGAAGAGCATGTGCACTTCTACTGGTAGACTCCAACTACCCCCAAACAACGAAAGTATCCAAGCCCAAAGGTCTGCAGAAAAGGGACAAGATACTAATAGATGGTAACGATCCTCACCGTGAGCTCTACAGAGGATACACCAATTAGGAGAAATACAGAGAAAAGGTCTTCTCTTTTGTAGGTTGTCTAAAGTGTTTACTTTCCCATGGAAAACTTCCCAACAAAAAGCCAAAATTTTTGGGGGGATTGGCCTACACCAAATTTCTTTTGACGGAAAGGGTTGGTGAGTAGAAAGTTGAGAGATGGACTTGAAAAAAGAAGCATAAGTGAAGGTTCCATTGGGTCTAGGAGTCCAAACCCTCTTATCTGGCTTGGAGGGATCCAAACAAACCTGATTAAGACACCCAAGCAAAAAAGAAAGAGACTCAATTTCAGCATCCCTAAGTCCTCTACGAAAACCAAAATCCCAAGTAGGATCTAAGGGTGTTCCCAAGGGTGGTGAAACAAATTTCGAGACCACCTCTTTTTTGTACAAAGAAAGAGAAAAAAGAGAGGGGAACAAATCCTTTAACGGTGAGTCTTCTACCGAAATATCCTCCCAAAAAAGGATAGAGCTGCCAGAACAAACTTCATACCTGATAAAATTGAGGAATTGAGGAAGGGTGTTGTGAATAGCCTTCCAAGGTGCTGCTAGGTTAGCTTGCCTCGATACACTAGCATCCCATCCATTCTCTGACCTCCCATGAATGCTTCCCACCACCTCATGCCACAATCTCTCTCTTTCCAAAGGCCATCTCCACAACCATTTCCCTAATAGAGCTTGATTCTTTCTAGTTATCCTCCCAATTCCCAAACCCCCCTCTTCTTTACTTCTGCACACAATTTCCCAATTAACCAAGTGGTCCTTTTTCTCTTGTCCCGGTTCCCATAAGAAATCTCTCATCAACTTCTCCAACTTCCTAGCTTCCCTAACTGGTATCCTAAAGACAGACAAATAATAGGTAGGTAAGTTAGCCAAGTTAGCTCTTATTAGGGTAATTCTGCCTCCTAAAGAGATATGGTTCCTCTTCCATGAGACTAATCTCTTCTCAAATTTTTCTAACATTGGGGTCCAAAATCTACTCTCCCTAGGATTTGCCCCTAAAGGAAGCCCTAAATACGACGTAGGCCAAGCAGAGGTGGAACACTCAAGACACTCCGCAATAGCCTCCACCTCCCCTACCTCCAAATTTATACCTGCTACGCAACTCTTTTCCATATTTATTCTCAAATTAGAGACACTTTCAAATCCTTTTATTAGCTCCTTTAGGTTTGCGACCTTGTCACTAAGACCTCCTTCACAAAAAATCATTAGGTCATCTGCAAACTGAAGGTGGGTGACGGGGACTTGGTGTCTCCCTATTCTCCAACCCCTAATGGCATCTTCGCTGTCAGCCTTAGTAATGATCCTACTAATCACATCAGCTACTAAGGTAAAAAGGAATGGTGAAAGTGGATCCCCTTGCCTGACACCCCTGCAAGCTGGAAAAAAATCCCTCACCGTACCATTTACCAGAATAGAGTAGTGGCAAGTACTAATACACCCAAAGATCCAACTACACCACTTGTCCCCAAATCCACCATTTCGCATAACCTCTAATAGAAACTCCCAGTCCACCAAATCATAGGCCTTTTCAAGATCCAATTTACAAATGAATCCTTTCCTACTAGACCTTTTCATTTCCTCCACACACTCATTCTCCCTATTGTTGTAGGCCAATAAAAGGTAGAATGGTTGAAGAGCATGTGAAATTCTGCTGGTAGACTCCAACTACTCCCAAACAACGAAAGTATCCAAGCCCAAAGGTCTGCAGAAAAGGGACAAGATATTAATGGGTGGTAACAATCCTCACCGTGAGCTCTATAGAGGATTCACTAATTAGGAGAAATACAGAGGAAAGGTCTTCTCTTTTGTAGGTTATCTAGAGTGTTTACTTTCCCATGGACTACTTCCCAACAAAACACCATAATTATTTGGGGAGCTGGCTTGCACCAAATTTCTTTTGACGGAAAGGGTTGGTGAGTAGAAAGTTGAGAGATGGACTTGAAGAAAGAAGCACAAGTGAAGGTTCCATTGGGTCTAGGAGTCCATACCCTCTTATCTAGCTTGGAGGGATCCAAACAAACATGATTAAGGCAACCAAGCAAAACAGAAAGAGATTCAATTTCATCCTCCCTAAGTCCTCTACGAAACCCAAAATTCTAAATAGGATCTAAGTGTGTTCCCAAAGGTGAGACAAATTTTGAGACCACCTCTTTTTTTGTACAAAGAAACAGAAAATAGCGAAGGGAACAAATCCTTTAAAGGTGTGTCTCCTACCTAAATATCCTCCCAAAAATGAACAGTGTTGCCAGAACAAACTTCATACCTGATAAAATTGAGGAATTGAGGAAGGGTGTTGTGAATGGCCTTCCAAGGTGCTGCTAGGTTAGCTTGCCTTGATACACCAGCATCCCATCCATTCTCTGACCTCCCATGAATGCTTCCCACCACCTCATGCCACAATCTCTCTCTTTCCAATGGCCATTGCCACAACCATTTCCCTAACAGAGCTTGATTTTTTCTAGTTACCCTCCCAAGTCCCAAACCCCCCTCTTCTTTACTTCTGCACACAATTTCCCAATTAACCAAGTGATCATTTTTTTTTCTTGTCCCGGCTCCCATGAGAAATCTCTCATAAGCTTTTCTCCAGTTTCCTAGCTTCCCTAACTGGTATCCTAAAAACATACAAAAAATAGGTAGGTAAGTTAGCCAAGGTAGCTCTTATTAGGGTAATTCTCCCTCCTAAAGAGACATAATTCCTCTTCCATGAGGCTAATCTCTTCTCAAACTTTTCTATCACTGGGGTCCAAAATCTACTCTCCCTAGGATTTGCCCCTAAAGGAAGTCCTAAATGACATAGGCCAAGCAGAGGTGGAACACTCAAGACACTCAGCAATAGCCTCGACCTCCCCTACCTCCAAATTTATACTCGCTATGCAGCTCTTTTCCAAATTTATTCTCAAATTAGAAATACTTTTAAATCCTTTGATTAGCTCCTTTAGGTTTGCTACCTTTTCGCCAAACCTCCTTCACAAAAGATCATTAGGTCATCTGCAAACTGAAGGTGGGTGACAGGGACTTGGTGTCTCCTTATTCTCCAACCCTTAATGGCATCTTCACCATCAGCCTTAGTAATGATCCTACTAATCACATCAGCTACTAAGGTAAAAAGGAAGGGTGAGAGTGGATCCCCTTGCCTAACACCCCTGCAAGCTGGAAAAAAGTCCCTCACTGTACCATTTACCAGAATAGAGTAGTGACAAGTACTGATACACTCAAAAATCCAACTACACCACTTGTCCCAAATCCACATTTTCGCATAACCTCTAATAGAAACTTCCAGTCCACCAAATCATAGGACTTTTCAAGATCCAATTTACAAATGAAACCTCTTTTTTTTTTTTTTTTTGATCAATAACATCAATTTCATTAAATTAAGAGAATAAAGGGAAATGAATACAGAGGGAGATAAAATAACTTAGCTCCCCAAAAAACATAAAACTCAGGGAAAGCAAAGAAAATTAAAAACTAGCCCAGAAAACAGCCTCCCTAGTCACTCCTTGCTTGGCCAACCCATCCACAAATGAGTTGGCACTCCTCTTCATCCAGCTGTACTAAATCTCTATGTCCCTACCCAGCCATAAGAACTGTGTTTTTTCATTGTTAAAGTTCCACAAACCACTTCTCTCTGTCTTCAACCAATTAACCACCACCTTCGAGTCACCTTCCAGAATCAAACAACTAATATTTAGATCTTTTGCTCTTCAAATTCCTTCAAGCGCTGTAAGGATCTTAGCTCTAAGAGAGTCACCTTCTCCAATAGGGCCAGAGAATAAAGTAGTAACAATCCCTTCCTCATTCCTGAAGACTCCTCCAATCCCAAAGGGCCCTGGATTCCTTACACTGCTGCCATCAAAATTCAGCTTTATAAAGCCCGAGGGGGGAGGGGACCAGAACGGACAAAGAGTCCTCTTGCATCTTGTAGTGGAAGCAATCTCTTTCCAGTTTCTTAGCAAGGCATCCATAGGACAATCTGAAAACGACTCCAAAGATTTTAGCTAGTGGACCGCTCTTATAAGGATTCGGTCTAACGAGTCTTCCAAAGTTTTTTTCCTTGTCAGAAAATATGCGTGAGTTTCTTTCTTCCCACAAAGACCAGCAAACCGCTGCCCTAATACACCTCCACATATTCTTCCCTCGCTTCTTAGGCCAATTGAAAAGAGATGGGGAAAACAAACCTTGGACAGTTTCCGGAGGATACCAAGAACACCCAAAACGGGAGAAAACCCACTCCCAAACAAATTTAGCAACCTTACAAGAGACCATGAGGTGGTAGCCCGATTCCCCATCAGCTTTACAAAGAGCACATCTATTAGGAAGTAAACAATAGTTGGGTCTCTTTCTTTGGAGTAAGTCTAAAGTGTTGATTCTTTCCAGGAAAATTTTCCAACAAAAAAACCCCACCCGAGGAGGAATAGGTCTGCTCCAAATTTCCTTAACTGGAAAGGACAACCCCAGGGGGGTAGGAGGCTGAGTTAAAGTTTCAAAGAAAGAAGCACAAGAAAAGGTACCAAAGCTAGAGAGGGTCCAAAATATGGTGTCTTCCTTAGCAGGGTTTAGGAAGACACCCTCAAGGGAGGCTAGCAGAGCTACTAGGCTATCCAAGTCCGTATCCCTAATTGCCCTACGCAGGCCAAGGTTCCAACCAAAGCCCGAAGTGGAAGCTGAAGGGACTAAGAAAGAAGAAATGGGTTCATTTTTCAAGTCTGAAAGAGCATACAAGGAAGGAAACTTGTCTTTTAGAGGAGAATCCCCGACCCAAAGATGTTCCCAGAAATTTATTCGGTTACCAGAGTTTAGACCATACCTGATCCAAGGGGAGAAAACTGGAAGCAGATTGTGGATGGATTTCCAAGGAGAAGCTGCTAAAGCCCTTGCCAAGATTCCAGGATCCCAACCATTGTCTTCCAACCAATGAATGCTAGCCACAATCTTAGTCCACAATTTATCCCTTTCCAAAGAGAACCTCCACAACCACTTCCCCAGAAGAGCCATGTTCCTTTTCTTGAAATTACCAATCCCTAGACCTCCTATTGTTTTACACCTAGAGACCACCTCCCAACTCACCCTATGATCTCTCTTCTCCTCTCTAGGCTCCCAGAGAAAGTTCCTTATTAATTTTTCCAAAAGTTTTGAAACCTTTCAGGGGATCTTAAACACTGACAGAAAGTAAACAGGAAGGTTAGCTAGGGTAGATTTAATGAGAGAGACTCTTCCACCTAAAGAAAGATAACTCCTCTTCTAGGCCGCTAGCCTCTTCTCAAACCTCTCCACTACCGGAGCCCAAAAGCTGACACTCTTAGGATTATCTCCTAAAGGGAGGCCCAAGTAAGTCATGGGCCAATCCGTAATAGCACAACCTAGCTCATCTGCGGATTCCCTTAGGTCTCTTTCGCTCACATTCACTCCCGCCACACAACTCTTGTCGAAGTTTACCTTGAGGTTAGAAATCTGCTCAAAAAGTTTTATTGTCAACTTTAGATTCCGGATCCAATTGAGGTTCCCTCCTTCACAGAAAAGGATAGTATCATCTGCAAACTGAAGAAGAGTTAAGGGAACCTCCTCCCTTCCTACTCTCCACCCTCTTATTAGATTCCTCGAGTCTGCTCTATGGATCAATCGCCCAAATACATCAACAATAAGGGTGAAAAGAAAAGGGGAAAGAGGATCTCCTTGTCTTATACCTCTCAATGCCGGAAAGAAGTCCACCACGTTCTCGTTCACCAGGATAGAATAATGGCAAGTCCTAACACAACCCCAGATCCACTTGCACCACCTGTCAACCAAAACTCCTCAACACCTCCATCAAGAATGACCAATCAACCAAGTCGAAAGCCTTCTCCAAATCCAATTTGCAGACCACTCCCTTCTTCTTTGACTTTCTAAAGCTCTCAAAGCTCTCATTTGCAATGAGGATCTGATTGGTGATCTGTCTTCCCTCCACAAAAGCACTTTGGTTGGGTGCAATAATAGAGGAAATGAATGAAACCTCTCTTACTAGACCTTTTCATTTCCTCCACACACTCATTCGCAATTAAGATCTGATCTGTTATTTGTCGCCCTTGAATTAAGATCTGATCTGTTATTTGTTGCCCTTGAATTAAGATATGATCTGTTACTAGACCAATGTTTCTAACTTTCTAATGCTTTTCTTTCACTTTTCACTTTTGAACTTGAACTTCAAAGTTTACTGTAGTTTTCATGGAATCGAACCTGGAGAACAAAGTTTTCTCTTACACTTACATCTCTGTAAGAACCATTCTATTTCTCCTCTTTTTAGCTGGTTTTATATGTTTTTGTGAACTTATTTTCTCTCTCTTAGGTTTTTATCTCCCTTCTCCTTAACCTTCATGTTAGTGCCCTATCTCCTGCTTCTTTTTACTGCCAAATAACCCCCAAACCAAGAAGAAGAAGAAGAAGACCTCTCTATTGAAGTTTCAAGAGTTGGAGTCTGTGTCAGTTTTTGATTCGAAATTTTTCCACTAGGATACCCGGGAAAATTAAATGGGTTGGGCACACTGGGTACTGGCTCCTCCAATGGATGAAAATTCTAAGGAGCACCAAGAACCTTGCTTAGCATGATTCCAGTTCCTTTGATCAAAGCAAGCAACACCCCACTACAATACACATAGGTGCTGCACCGAAACCCTGACATATGCATCTGGAGGAACCTGCTGCTGGCAGCACCAGCGATGATGGAGTTCCAAGGGTCTTCCTTCTATCGAATATAGACCATGGTGCAATCAAAGACGAAGATAGACCGCCCTAGACGGTGAAGCTACCACCGATGCGGGGAGCGTTCATGTGAACGACTTGAGAACCGCCGGTTAGACGCTCACCTTTTGGGGAGTTGTAGACGCCTTTGAAGGTGGAAGACTGATCTGCTAGCGGAACCCATGCTGAAAGATCTGCTGACATCATCTAGGATTCATTCCGGGCTAGGGATCTCGAGAAGTTTCCAATGTCCCCATCTGATCAGATGAGAGAGAGAGACCTCATATCTTAATGTTCCTATATGATATTTTTCACAAAAAGTAACCTTGAAATTGTAATTCTTAAAAAAGTGTTAGTTTTGTTGCTATTAGGGGCAAAAAGTTGCCCTTATCTACTAGAATCCCTCATTTATTCAAATCTCCACCCATTACCATTACTCAATGTTGGTCCTAGCCATCTGGGATCTTGGGAGGGGTTGATGGACCTAAGCTTTGACATTCTTAGCTCAACCTCAAATGGATATTTTCGTGCTTGTTGACATGAGATTTAGTCGAATTCCTACTTTGCCTATAAAGCAAAGATAGGACAAACTTCAAAGACTAAATGGCCTTGATTCCTTCTTCCATAACCTGAGCTCTCAGAGAAGAGATAAGAGGCCCTATGGAGAATGTGGTAAGAAATCCATAATAGAGTCCAACCACCACAGCGACCAAATTGATTATCTTCATACATAAGGAGAATAGATTACCTAGTGGAAAAGATTTCAAAATCATAAAAATCTCCCTTTTTCTGTTTTTATTGTATTTTGTCAATTACTTCAAATACAAAATGGCCTTCTATCTCTAACTCAATTTTAGTTTGCCATCTATTGTGCGTATCACTTTGCCTGCATTGTGGATCTAAAAATTCTGGAAATACTGATATGGAGGTTTCATGTGTTATGCTGAATTGGTGGTCCATTTCAGGATTGATATTTACAAGTTATGTTTTATCCTATTGATCTTGAATAGTTAAACTTGGCTTTGCACAAGTATGACAATTACTTGCCAATGCTGTTATTTTTTTAAGAGTTCAGTACATGAGTCTTACCCAGCTAACATGGAGTCCTATTTTTTATCATTATCTCTTCTCAAGAATTGACAATTAATTTTTCATAGTGTTGGAGGATTCCATGGAAGTCAAAATTGAATCACAAAATCCTATAATGAGCACCCAAAAAAATAAAATAAAAGGGAGGCTGATTTGCTGACTTGGGAAGAGCTATTCTTTTCTGGGCAGCTTTGTAATACGAAGTAAACTTTCAGGGAGGATTAAGAGATTTTACCCTCCCTCCTGTTGTATCCTCCTTTCTAAACTCTTTATTAATAAAAGTTTCTGTTATCTATCAAAAAAAAAAAAAAAATCTCAGTCAAGTAGGTCATCAAAGGCCCTGTACTGGGTCTGCTCTGATTGCCCTAATATTTGTGTGCTTGAGTATCTATATGGTGTTTTTGCTGGGAACCTTTGTTACAAATGATTTCATTGTTTTATTACAGTGAACCTTTGACTTGGAGAAAGCAGTGTTTTATACTTGAATTACTATTCATTTTTTCCTAGTTGAATGAATAATGGCATGATTAGTAACTTACGTTTAGCTCTCCTGTTATTCTTTTGATCACTACTTTTTGAACTGTGATTTGTGGCTTTCCTTCATTTTGTATTGGAATGTTGTTCCCTTTATACATCTCTTTCCACTTTATTGAATAGAGTTATTTTATTTCTTAACCAATAATGGGAAAACGATTAAGATAGTGTTTGATTACTGCTGAATTGGGTGCTGAAAGAAGAGCTTGGAAAGTATTTCAGACTTGTAACAGTTTAAATGCACAGGTATTATTGGTATATGATAAAAATTGTAAGGATAAATTAATCATTCCAATTCCTGTGCTGCCATCATTCTGCAAATAGGTAGTCTGCAAGTATTTCAGACTTGTAACAGTTTAAATGCACAGGTATTGAGCATTTTAAACTTTGGAATCTCTTCCTTGTACTGCTTTTAGTGCCTATTTCTGCAGTTATCAAAACCAACCAAGATTTTCGAAGTTTTAAGAAAGGTAAAGTTCATATGCTATATGCCATGGGATGCTTTAGATACTAATTTCTATTTTAATTGTAGGCATAATGATTAAGCTTTTCAAAGTGAAGGAAAAGCAAAGGGAGATGTCAGAAAATGCCAATGGAAGGGCACCTGTCAAGAAACAAAGTGCAGGGGAATTGCGTCTTCATAAAGGTTTCTCTTATAAATGTTTGATTGCCTTTTCATTTACAAGTTTTACGGTCCATATCAAATGTTTTAATTATTCTTAATACTATCATAAGTAGTTCATTCTTAATAATATCATAAGAAATAGGTGCCAGCAGGTCTATTGATATTGCAATATGCAATTCTCTTTTCATCTCTTTTTTTCTTCATCTTCTCCTCCTCTCAAAGCATAACCACTTTACAATTCTCTTTGTTTCTATTTTTATTAATTGCTTAAGGCAGAGGCCACCTTGGAGTATCTCTCTGCTGTCAAATTTAAAAACGAGTCCTTTCTAATATTGCACTTTGAGCAGTTCTATATTCCTAGTTTGTTAAGATATTTGAACCATTATCTAGTCTTGTCAACTATACATATGCCACCCACAGGTAGCAGACACCATGCCTTATGGGTCCTCAACTTATATGTGAGACAGTTGCTTCCATTCATATCCAATAGAAAGATATTAACTGGATGCTGACTATTGGTGTCATCCATGGTTACTCAGTTCATTACTGGATGCAATTTGGCTCCTTAGAGACCCAACTCGAGTCAGCTTCCGTGTTTCTGTAAATACATATACATTTAATCCTTTATAATAGGAGAATATCAATGTTACATAGATAGAGAGGATTGAGCAGACTTCCAAACCCAATTCATTACTAGATGCAATTTGGCTCCTTAGAGACCCAGCTTGAGTCGGCTATGAAGGGGCATGTGAAGACTGAAGAAACAAGAGGAGGAAAAGGAGTGCAGGAGCTCATTGAACAATTGGATGGTAATATTGTGGGAAAGGGGATAAAAGAATGAAAGAAGTGGTGAAGCTGTTAACAATAATCCAATAGGTGAAGGGGCGGGTAAAGAAAGAAGAGGAGGAGAAAGAATGTATGGCATGCTTCTTGTTTCAGAGTATACAACAGAAAAAGAAATTATTGGACAAGGCTTTTAATGGAGAAGGTTGTAACTGAGGATGATAGAGATCTAAGTGAATCAACTGAAGATGAGATTGTGATAGATGAAACCCATGAAATTAAAAAATAGGTTGATTTGGAAAAGGTTGTAAACATAGAAGTAGAAGTGTTTAAATCAATGGGACTACTACTAGTTGTAGGAGGAGAGGAACTTGTTTGGAAGAAGTTTAAGGAACTGGATGAGAATTATCCATTACCTCTGAGTGTGATTGGTGTTAGCCATGAAGAAAGTCTTTCAGGGCCTGAAGACATTAGTGTTGGACAGAAATCCGCTGGAATTTCTTTTTTTTTTTTCATATTTTTTTGAGAAGAGCGCAGCTAGGGATCGGAAACGATTAACAAGAAGACTAAGGATTTGTTGGAGCTTATGAAGGATAATTTTTCGGTTAGAAGATTTAAGAGTAAAAGAAAGGTAAAAGACTTAAAACCTCCCCTAAGGTTTAAGATAAATACTTATACCACCCCTATGGTTTCTGATTGGACTTAGACCTCCTCTCCCCTATCAACAAGATATATTGTCATATTTAACAGATTCAATAAAATAACATTTTTGCCTTCCTTTTTTCTTTAAATTTTTAAAGAAAGTCTTCAGGGCCTGAAGACATTAGTGTTGGACAGAATTCCGCAGGAATTTCATTTTTTTTTTTGAGAAGAGCGCAGTTAGGGATCGGAAACAATTAACAAGAAGACTAAGGATTTGTTGGAGCTTATGAAGGATAATTTTTCGGTTAGAAGATTTAAGAGTAAAAGAAAGGTAAAAGACTTAAAACCTTCCCTAAGGTATAAGATAAATGCTTATACCACCCCTATGGTTTCTGATTGGACTTAGACCTCCCCTCCCCTATCAACAAGAAATATTGTCATATTTAACAGATTCAATAAAATAACATTTTTGCCTTCCTTTGTTCTTTAAATTTTTAAAGAAAACCACCAAACTGTAATTAAAGAAAAATACAGGACAGAACAAAGAAAGATCAGGCTTACAAATCCAATGAGAAGATTATCTTTCTCGACTAGCACTTCCATGATGTTTTGAGAGATTAGAATCAAATACACATTTTTTAATTATAAACTTTGTTGTGGCCTCTGTTGCTTTAAGCCAAGCCTGTTAGTCTTGTTCAGAAATCAGAGCCTTCTGATTAAATCATGGCTTATTTCATGAAATAGCCTCTGTTATCATGCTATTTTCTTTGATTATTTTTACATCTTTACTACCATTATATCCTCCAACTATAGTTCTGATTCAAGTATTTATTTATTTTGGTTTTTTTAGGTTTTTTTATACCAAAATTAAGTTTAGGGACCTCTGACCTTTCCTTGCCCCATGTCTCACCAATCAGTCCATTTCCTGAGAAATAAACAAAAGAATTAATGTCAGAATTTGAAATTGAACTCAATGCATTCAAGCCGCTAGCACTCCTAATCTAAATATTAGAATTTGAAATTGAAGGATCCACTAACTATTTTGTTCAAGACAGAGTAGCACCACCGCTGGCGCATATGCGAGTCATGGAAGATGCAAGAGCAACTCGTGGATATACTACTTCTGATTTATGCTCCAGGGGGACGAAGAAAGAATATATAAATGGACAAAATTGGGTTTTGAAAAAAAATTAACTAGCACATAATGTGATGTACAAATGGATCTGGATGGAGTGTTAATGGAGGGGAAGTATTTGTTCAGTGACCTCACTCAATGAGGGAGGTGAGGTCTTAGTCCAATTTAAAAAAACAGGGGATGTTTCAGTATTTAGGAGAAACCTCAAGGGAGGTATTAAGTCTTTTACCCAAAAAAAAGCACCGAAGTGTTGTTTCAAATGTCTTTGCTATATTAAAAGGATGGCTATTTGGGATTGAACCAAATAAGAAGATGATGGAATACAGGAAAATCCAAAAGAATTAGAGAATTTGCTGCTTGTCTTGTTCTTGTTCTTTTCGGGATGTTGGATGGGAAGCACCTATTGTTTTTTCTTTCATGTTTTTTCTATCTGTTTAGTAGGCTGGTTTTGCTTGAGTTTCATTGTTGTAAAGATTGATTGTGGGGTGTGGTTGTGTTTTGTGATAATTTATTGTTTTTTTTTCATCTTTGCTTTTGGGAAGCTTGGTATTTGATTTTCTGGTTCATGTTTTGATGGACTCTAAGCTGGCAGAGCTTCTTCGAGGGAACTCCTTCCTCTAGAAACAGAGATAAGAGAGAGAAAGAAGAGGAAGAGAGAAGGAAAACAAGGTAGTTATGATTCTTCTCTCCATTATGTTCTAATCAATGGCCTTATATTAGGCTCTCACACTAATCAACTCTTCATGACTTTGAGCTCTGCATGTGGGTGGTTAGGACGTGGCCTACGGTTATAAACAAATCGCAGGGGAGGTTTGTAATGTTTGGCATGTGCTGCAGCTGCCCTTGCATGGGCTTCATGACCCGTGTGGGCCTTGGCTTTCCTGCACCGAATGGGCCCGGTGACCTGATGGTGGGTTATTCGCCTGGGATCCATCATCTCCCCCACCCTTAAGAACGACCTTGGCCTCAAGGTCCATATGGGGAAATTGTTCTTGCAAGTGACTGATGTCTTCCCAAGTGGCATCTTTTGGGGACAGGTTCGTCCATTGAACAAGGGCCTTCTCCACTACTTTGCGACTTGTCTTTATCCAACGGAAGTCAGTGATGACACTAGGCTCAACAATCATCTGCCCTTCACTAGTAAACTCTGGCAATAGTGGTTTTACTAAGGCTGCATCTGTCCGACATGGTTTGAGGAGTGAGACATGAAATACTAGGTGGAGTCAAGCAGTACTCGGCAGGTCTAATTTGTAAGCCACTGCTCCCACTCTCTCTGAAATGCGAAAGGGACCAAAGAAGCGGGGTAAAAACTTCTGCCACTCTTTTAGCCAGTGATGACTGTATGTAAAGTTGTAGTTTCAAGTAAAGTAGGTCCCCCACTTGGTATTCCGCCTCGCGATGTTTCTTATCATACTGCATCTTCATGTAATTTTAAGCCTTGAGTAAGTGATTCTTGAGTGATTGAAGTGCTTCATCTTTGGCTTCAAGCTGTCGTTCCACCTCTGCAACTGTTGAAGTGCCCTTCTCATAGGGTAGCACTGAGGGTGGATCTTTTCCATACAGGATCTTGAATGGGGTGGTCCTTGTAGTAACACGATAAGTGGTATTATACCAAAATTCAGCCCACAGGAGCCATTTCAGCCAGAGTCAGCTTTTCTCCTACAAAACATCTGAGATAAGTCTCTAGACAGATGCCTCCCACCCAAAGGACTTTAGGCCAATTAGCTTGGTTAATAGCCTGTACAAGATCATTGCTAAGGTGTTGTCATTGAGGTTGAAGGAGGTTTTGGCAGACATCATCGCACAAAATCAAGGAGCTTTTGTGAGTGGAAGACAAATCATTGATCAAATCTTAATTGCTAATGAGTGTGGAGAACTTTAAGAAGGCTAAAAAGAAGGGAGTGGTCTGTAAGTTGGACTTGGAAAAGGCTTATGACTTGGTGGACTGGGAATTCTTGAGGAAAGTTTTGATCAAATTTGGGTTTGGTGGTAGATGGTGCAATTGGATCATGGGCTGTGTCCGGAATTGTCATTATTCAATGCTAGTGAATGGGACAGTGGTAGAGTTCTTTCCAGCCAATAGGGGCATAAGACAAGGAGACCCTCTCTCTCCTTTCTTGTTCATACTAATTGCGGAGGTCTTGGGGAATTGATTCACAGAGCAGACTCGAGGGGTCTCATTAGAGGTTGGAGAGTCGGGAGGACGGAAACCCCCCCACTCACTTACAGTTTGCTGATGACACGATTCTATTCTATGAAGGTGGCAATGTGAGCTTTATTAGGAACTTGAAGCTGGTGGTGATACAACTGTTTGAGCAAATGTCTAACTTGAAGGTGAACTTTGGGAAAAGTTGTGTAGCAGGGGTGAATATGGAGGAGGGAGAGATCAGAGAGAGTGCAGAAGTGTTGGGGTGTGAAGTGTCAGGGTGGCCATTGAATTACTTAGGGTTACCATTAGGTGACAACCCTACGAGGGAGAGCTTTTGGAACCTAGTGGTGGAAAGGTTTGAAAAAAGATTGGTCTCTTGGAAGAAGAATTACCTCTCTTGGTGGAAGAGTTGCACTGATTAAGGCCACGCTTGCTAATTTACCCACCTACTTCCTGTTTGTGTTCAAAATCCCAGTGAAGGTATCTAACAGGTTGGAGAAGTTGATGAGAGACTTCTTGTGGGAGCCGGGAGAGGAGAAGAGGGATCATAGAGTCAGCTAGGAGGTAGTGTCCATGAGTAAAATTTGTGGTGGTTTGGGGCTCAGGAATGTTAGGAGAAGGAATATGGCTCTTCTAGGGAAGTGGTTGTGGAGGTTCCCCTTGGAGAAGGAGAAGCTATGGGCTAGAATAGTGGAAAGTATACATGGGCTGGAGCACAATGGTTGGGATGCTGGAATCAAAGCTAGGACCACAAGCTTTTCTCCTTGGAAAGCCATTCACAATCTGCTTCTAGTATTCTTCCCCAATATCAGGTATGATCTGAATTCCGGTAACTCTGTAAAATTCTGGGAACAAACTTGGGTGGGGAATGCCCCTCTAAAGGATCAACTTCCTTCTTTGTATGCTCTATCTGATCTTAAAAATGAGTCAGTTTCATCCTTCATTACCCCGTCCTCTTCCAGTTCTGGGCTTGGGTGGAATTTGGGTCTCAGAAGGGCCTTGAGGGATTCAGACTTTGCTAATATTTTGAGCCTCTTGAACTTCTTGCTAATGTTGTCTTAGACCCCACAAGGGCGGACTCTAGAATTTGGACCCCTACCCCCACTGGCTTCTTTTCTTGTGCTTCCTTTTTCAAAGTCCTAAGCCAGTTCACTAGTCCTGTAATCCCCCCTTTCCCTGTTGATGAGGTTTGGTGCAGAGCAATCCCTCCTAGGGTTGGTAGTTTTTGTTGGGAAGCCTATCTGGAAAGATTCAACACTAGTGATCTACTCCAAAAGAAGCGACCCAATACTTGCTTGTCACCCCATTGGTGTGTTCTATGTAAAGTGGATGGGGAGACTGGTTTTCACCTACTGGTGTCTTGTCATTTTGCGAGGTCAATTTGGGAATGGGCTTTTTCCCTCTTTGGGTATAGATGGAACCCTCCATTAGATCTGTAGGGCCTTTTTTTCCCTTCTGTCTTCAAGTGGCGTAGGAAAAGGGGAAGGACTATGTGGAGAGGTTTGAGGGCTGCAATATGTTGGACAATATGGGAAGAAAGAAACTTCAGGATATTCTCAGCGGCTGAGAGAGGGGTGGAAGAACTAAAGGCTATCATTCATTTTAGGGCTGTACAGTGGCTGAAATCTTTGGAACCATTCACAGGTTACACAATGGATGAAATGTTGAGGAAGTGGGGTGAAATAGCAAAGTGCACACAGACCAAGTCAGTAATGAGTGTGTCTTGGACACCTCCACCTGTTGGGTTCATGAAATTAAATTTTGATGGGAGTAGTAGGGGGAACCTTGGACAATCAGGGATTGGGGGTGTTTTTAGGGATAATAATGGGGTCATTTTTGCCTTGTTCTCAGGCCCAATTGGAGTGGGTGACTCCCTTAGAGCTGAGATCTTTGCAGTTATGGGAGTCTAGAAAGCCAAGGAGATGAACATCAGAAAACTCTTAATTGAAGGGATTCAGAGGTGGTGATAGGGTGGTTGAATGCTGATAGCAATGGTTTATGGAGGTACAATAATCAGAGGAGGAAATTTGAGCGGCTGGTGTGGGAGATGAAAGTTAAAATGTGCTGGGTCAAAAGATCAGCCAATTCTCTAGCTGATGGTTTAGCTAAACAATTGGTAGAAAGGGATTCAATGTTTTGGGCTAAGTTGTAATTTTTTGTCTCTACCTATTCTTTTGTTTTCTTGATTGTACTTGGAAGATAAGTGTGCTTGTCTTCCTTATGTAACCTCTTTGGTGAATTAATGAAATTGTTATTGATAAAAAAAAAAGTCTCTAGACAGTGGTTAACCACTTCCAATTGCCCATCAGTCTGCAGGTGGTAACTGGTGGAATGATAAGTGTAAGTACCCTGTGCTCGGAAGTATTCTTCCTAGAATCGGCTCACAAAAGTGGGGTCCCGATCCGTGATGATAGTTGTCAGTGTTCCATGGAGTTTTGCCACTTCACGAGTGTAGGCCTGAGCTACTTGAGATGCTGTGTATGGTGGGACAGCGCAACACAGTGTGCATTACTTGCTCAATCTATTCACAACAACCAGTATAACAGACTTTCCTCCCGACTTGAGCAACTCTGTAATAAAATCCATAGTTATCTTGTCCCATACTTGGTCTGGAATAGGTAGAGGCTGTAGCAATCCAGCTGAGGTTTAGGCCTGTTATTTCTGGGTTTGGCATACAGAGCAGCTTGCAACAAAATCCTGTACTGCCTTATTCATTCCCCACCAATAGAAGTGGGCTGCTATGTGCCTATAGGTTCTGATCATCCCAGAATGACCTTCTATCGACTCATGGAACAACTTCAAGAGGTTTGTGTGGAAAACAGATTTGGGCGCTATCACCAGTCGCCCTTTGTAAAATAAATCTGAACCCACCAGGGAGTACCCTGCTCTTTGGTTTGCCCCTGAGACCAACTGCTCTCGAATTAGTTTTAATTCCTCGTCTTGTTGAGCTTCTTCCTTGATGTGATCAAGAAAGGGATGGATAGGTCTATAAGCTGTCAAGGAGTTCATTTCTTCTCTTCTGGATAAAGCATCAACAACTGTATTGGAGGAACTAGGTTTGTATTTGATGGTGAAATCATAGCCCATTAACCTGCTGGCCCACTTTTGCTATTCAAGGAGTTCATTTCTTCTCTTCTGGATAAAGCATCAACAACTGTATTGGAGGAACTAGGTTTGTATTTGATGGTGAAATCATAGCCCATTAACCTGCTGGCCCACTTCTGCTATTCAAGGTTGAGGATCCTTTGTTCCATCAAATGTTTGAGACTCCTTTGATCAGTCTTTATTGTGAATTTTTGCCCTAACAAGTATGCTCTCCATTTGTGCACAGAGAGCACCAAGGCCATCAGCTCCTTGTCGTAAGTAGACTTTAATTGGGCCTGAATTGACAAGAACTTACTGAAATAATCAATAGGGTGTCCCTCTTGCATCATAACTGCACCAATTCCTCTGCCCAATGCGTCACACTCCACTACAAACGACTTGGCAAAGTTGGGTAATGCCAACGTAGGCGGTGTTGTAGTCGCCTTTTTTAAGGATTCAAATGCCACTTCTGCTTGTTCTGACCAAGAGAAGGCTTCCTTTAACAGATTTGTAAGAGGGATGACTAGAGATGCATAGCATTTTATGAATCTTTTGTAGTAACCGGTGAGGCCTAGGAAACCTCGCAAACTCTTAATGGTTTTGGGCCGATCCCACTAAGTCATCGCCATAAATTTCTCGAGATCGGTCATTACAGTTCCCCAAGAAATTATGTGCCCCAAATACTGAATCTGAGTTTGGCCGAATGTGCACTTGGAGGGCTCGGAAAATAATTGATTTCGCCGGAGTATCCCAAGGGTTAACTCCGGATGTTCTAAATGAGAAGCCCAATCGCTGCAATAGACCAAGATATCATCGAGGAACACCAAGATAAAGCGCCTGAGGTGGGGTTGGAAAATATCATTCATGAGGCTCTGAAAAGTGGAGGGTGCATTAGTCAACCCAAAAGGCATGACCAAAAATTCATAGTGGCCATCTATTAGACATTTATGCCCTTAGCTCCAATCAGATTGATGTATCTTTTGACATTTATTGTAAATGAATAAAGTACATAGTTGATTCATGTCATTGTGGTATATTTCTGTGTAATACCCTTAAACTGGACACTTATGAAACTCGTGTTAGTTTAGAATCTTTACAGTTGTTGGATAGATCTTGGGAGATTTATCCTACCAAGGCTAACACTGATGTGCTGCCAAATTGGTTGGGGTGGCTTGTCTTAGTTGCTAGGGTGAGACTTGAGGTACATGCAGTGTGGGTTTTCTTGAAACCCTGAACTTGACCAAATTCTAGTGTTGCCCTGGACCTTGGAGATAGATGGGCAAAACTGGGCTGTCTTTGATATGCCAATCAGTGAGATCCTTAGAGGGGGTCAAAACTTGGGTATGTTGGGACAGTTTGAGAATTCATCTGAGTGGGTGATTATAGTGATAGGATTAGCCCCTTTGTCCGACAAAGTGAATGATCAGGGAATGCACTCTCTCTGATGGAAACCTAAACTGTCGACAGTTGATTTCAAACGTTGTGTGTGTGTGTGTGTGTGTATTATGGTTTCAAAATGTTTGCAAAAGGTTTTAATTCCTGGGATCCATGTGAGTAGAGAGTGCAACAATGTTCCCTGCAGCCGAGGGAGAGGTCCTCTCTTGTCGGGCAATGTTTGATCATTATGGGCTGAGAGGTTAAGTGTAAGACCATTGAGGGTAATACCTGATGGGCTAATCTTGCATTTGCCCACAGTCATTGGGTTTTCATAAGGTGGTTGGACTCAGGGGTTCATTGTCCCCCACAATGAATTCGGCCAGGCCTTGTAACAAAGGCTAGGCTGAACCCATGTTGTTGATGTGTAGATCAATGTTTGGGTCCCACGCCATACAAAGAGGCCAACTGGGCAGCATGTTAAGGGTAAGTGAGCACATAAGCTTGATGGGCCTAAAGCTCAATTCGAACTGGGCTTAAATTAGTTAATTAAAAGGAGGCAAGATTTGATTTATAATTTGATTAGGATTAGCTGAAAGGATAAGACAAGTTTTATCCATTTAAGAGTCCATATCCAAATATCAGATTTGGATCAAGAAACTCTCTCCTAATTAGATTAGGAGGCTGATCCAAAGAAGACTATAAATAGGGGGTGAATTTCTCAGTTTTAACATACACAACCACCTGTAGAATTCTCTCCAATTCTTGCCATCCCTACCTAGTTCGTTCTCCTCTTGTGGAATAGATCAAGAAAGGTTCTTGATATTGTTTCTTGGGTGAAGAAACAAATTGAAATCATGCTCACCATCTTCTATTTGATTCTTGCTGAAGAATCCTGGTTCTTGTTGAAGAGCCATCCTACTGATCTTTCTTCATCACACACTGTGTCGTCTTCAGTGGGAGCGGGTTTTGGTCTTCTCCTTGGACATGAACACCTTCATTGGGAGTTACTGCTACTTCGTATCAGGTAGATCCCTCTCCTCCCTTTTGGTTTCAGATCTGATCCGGTTTTGGGTTCAAGATTGATCATTGAAAATGCAATTTTCTAAAATAGGGAATGCGATTCCCAGATGGGGGAGAGAAATTTTTGAAAATTTGCCCAACCTTCCTGTAGGGTTTGGCCATCCATATGATGGATCTCTCATCCCTTCACCATCATGGGTCCTGAAGGCCGTTTTGTGGATGTGTTCCGGGTGGACCCAGATTTATTGGTAGTTGGATCGTGGGTCCAATTTGGAGAAATAAACGGCATGCTTCAATTCATCAAATAACTCATCTATTAATGGGATTGGAAATCTATCCTTCACAGTGATGCTATTGGGGGCCTGATAGTCAGCATAAAATCACCATGTTCCATCCTTCTTGACGAGGACTGGAGAAGAATAGGGATTGTGGCTAGGTTGTATGAATTGATTGGACAACAAGTCAGCTACTATTTTGTCAATTTCAGCCCGCTGAACATGCAGCTATCTGTAAGGCCTAACATTGGTGGGTTGGGCTCCCAACTGAATAGGGATGTGGTGATCATGAGTACGTACGGGGGGTAGGCTGTTGGGTTTTCTGAAGACATGTTGATACGCTGCTAAGAGCTGTTGTAAAGTGGGATCCTCCGTCACAATATGAGTTTTGTGGTCACCATAGATTGTGGGTCCTACTCCCAATGAGCCCAAATAAACCAGGGTGGTTGCACTAGAGTGAAGACTATAATTGATAACATGTCAGGCCGAGCTTGTTGCTGGTTCAATTGGCCCATTTCCCTTCAAATGGCATGGCTTCCTATTCATCCAAAAATCCATAGTCAAGAGGGTTCAATCACATACTATTGGCCCAAGGAGTTTCAGCCATTGGATCCCCAAGACTAAGTCAGCCCCACTAAAATCCAAAGGGTATAAGTCCACACTGAACATATGGCCTTAAATTCTAAGGCCCACAGTCCTGCACAACCCATCACATGGAATTTGCTGCCCATCAGTTGCCTTAACAGCAAAGGGAGTAATCGCTTGGACCTCTACGCCCAATTGTCGAGCTAGGTCCGGAGTGATGAAGTTAAGGGAACTCCCACTGTCAATTAAGATGCACACTTTTCTACCCTTAAGTACAGCATACACTCTCATGGTCTCAGTGGAGTGAAGCCCAATCAAGGCGTGGAAATCTCTGGGTTTTCTTCAATGGAGTCTTCTGCCTGGTCAGAGACCATGGGTCTAGTGTCCACATCTTCACTCTCATCTTGGTTGTCAACAATTTGGAGGAACATTTGTTGGGCCTTGCACTTATGGCCCAGGGAGAATTTCTCCTCACAGTTATAGCACAATCCTTTTTCCCAACGGGCCTACATCTCAGCCCAGGTGAGTTTTCTCATAGTTGGGGCCGGCAGGAGTTGTTGTCAAACCGGTGTTAGCTCGGTTCTGGGTGTCAAGGGTTTGGGAGCCGGTCCAAGAATTCCCGACCGTAGTCGAGCTAGGCTCACAACGGTCAAAACAGTAGAGGGCTGCAGGGCTTTCACTTCCAACCTAATGTCTTCCCTCAAACCACCAATAAAACAACCAGTGAGTGCATGTTCTGGCCATCCATGCACTCTCCTGGCTAACTGCTCAAATTCAATTTGATACTCTCGAAAGGAGCCTGTCTGTTTCACTCTAGATAAAGCTTCGTCAAAATTTTCGAAGCTGGAAGGTCCAAATCTTATTTGCAGGGCTTCAATAAAATCTAACCAAGACAGTTGTGGGTGTGAACGGCGGTACCATTGGTACCAAAGGCTAGCCTCCCCATCAAGATGGATGGAGGCAATTTGTACTCTCTGGCCGACCGGAATCTCATGGAAATCAAAATACCGCTCTGCGCGGTAGATCTAGGGGGAAGGATCGTCACCTGAATACATGGGAAACACCAGTTTGGGGCTGAGAAGGTTGAAGGTGCCGTTCAGTTGAAGACCGCCGCTGCTCGATCCCTCTTGGTCTGCCTCCTTGCTCAGCTGAGTTGACATCCGTTCGAGCTGAGACACCACAGCAGAGAGGGCATCTTTGATACCCCTCGGTTCTCCCTCCATCCGATCTATTCTTTCTTCTTGTGATTGGTTGCGAGTGGTGGACATGGCGGATCAGGGGATCTAATACCAATTGATGGACTCTAAGCTGGCGGAGCTTCTTCGAGGGAGCTCCTTCCTCCAAAAACAGAGAGAAGAGAGATATGAAAGAGAAAGAAGAGGAAGAGAGAAGGAAAATAAGGTAGTTGTGATTCTTCTCTCCATTCTGTTCTAATTGATGGCCTTGTATAGGCTCTCACACTATCAGCTCTTCATGACTTCGAGCTCTTTATGTGGGTGGTTAGGTGGCCTACGGCTATAAACAAATCACGGGGGAGGTTTGTAATGTTTGGCATGTGCCACAGCTGCTCCTGCATGGGCTTCATGACCTGTGTGGGCCTAGCTTTCCTGCACCGAATGGGCCCGGTGACTTGATGGTGGGTTATTCGCCTGGGATCCATCATTTTTTGGTCAGTGTATAATTTGATGGTGCTTGGGTAGATTTGGAACTCTTGTTTCAGTCCCTGTCGGGTGTCTTTTGGTCATTTTCCTTGCACTTCTTTTTATTTTATTACCATAAAATGTCGACGTTACACGAGAGTTGTGTGTCCGGATAGCTTATTACAGTCATTCCTTAATATCTCATCTAGAAAGCCCTCCAACTTCAATAGTATTAGTTTCTTATCCCAGTTGTTTTCATGCATTTCAGTTCTTTCTACATGTTCAAAGTATTTTGCATTTCTAATTTCTGACATCAAATGTAATATTTTGGAATTCATTATGTATGTAATATGTTTAGCATTTCTCGTGTTATAGATATTGGTGAGCTGAATCTACCCAAAACAACAACCATATCATTCCCCAATGGAAAGGATGACCTGATGAATTTTGAGATCACAATTGGTCATTTTCCTTGCACTTCTTTTTATTTTATTACCATAAAATGTCGACGTTACACGAGAGTTGTGTGTCCGGATAGCTTATTACAGTCATTCCTTAATATCTCATCTAGAAAGCCCTCCAACTTCAGTAGTATTAGTTTCTTATCCCAGTTGTTTTCATGCATTTCAGTTCTTTCTACATGTTCAAAGTATTTTGCATTTCTAATTTCTGACATCAAATGTAATATTTTGGAATTCATTATGTATGTAATATGTTTAGCATTTCTCGTGTTATAGATATTGGTGAGCTGAATCTACCCAAAACAACAACCATATCATTCCCCAATGGAAAGGATGACCTGATGAATTTTGAGATCACTATTGGTCATTTTCCTTGCACTTCTTTTTATTTTATTACCATAAAATGTCGACGTTACACGAGAGTTGTGTGTCCGGATAGCTTATTACAGTCATTCCTTAATATCTCTTCTAGAAAGCCCTCCAACTTCAATAGTATTAGTTTCTTATCCCAGTTGTTTTCATGCATTTCAGTTCTTTCTACATGTTCAAAGTATTTTGCATTTCTAATTTCTGACATCAAATGTAATATTTTGGAATTCATTATGTATGTAATATGTTTAGCATTTCTCGTGTTATAGATATTGGTGAGCTGAATCTACCCAAAACAACAACCATATCATTCCCCAATGGAAAGGATGACCTGATGAATTTTGAGATCACTATTCGGCCTGATGACGGATATTATTTGTAAGCTTTTTTTTTTTTTTTTTTATCAGCCATATTATTTGTAAGTTTATTAATCTTTTGCAGATGCAATTTTCCGTTTTGGTTTTTTTGGACAACACTGTATTTATGTATGTATTTCTTTTAAGAAGTCAATTTAAGGTAGAGAGGTTGTTTTACTGTTTAAACGTTGTGGTTGCTTCCTATATTTGGAAATATTATAATTTAGATGATACTTGTATTTTCTGTCACAGGGGTGGAATATTTGTGTTCACCTTCCAAGTCTCTCCTGTGTACCCTCACGAGGCCCCAAAAGTCAAGTGCAAAACGAAGGTGGGCATGCACGGTCCTTTTGCTTTACAATCTTTGTTTTGTTCTAGTTTTGGTATGAGATCCTAAATGGCACCAAACATAAACATACAGGTCTATCATCCTAATATTGACTTGGAGGGAAACGTCTGTCTCAACATTCTTCGTGAAGATTGGAAACCAGTTCTGAATATAAACACTATAATCTATGGATTGAATCACCTTTTCACGGTAATATGTCATTATTTTGTTAGTAGCTCTTTGTGGTTTGTGATGGCTCTCTAATCTCTTTACTTTGCAATCTTGTTTATGTATATACTTAGCAACCCAATCATGAGGATCCCCTCAATCATGAAGCGGCCGCAGTCTTGAGGGATAACCCTAAGATGTTCGAATCCAATGTTAGAAGGGCAATAGCTGGTGGATATGTGGGTCAAACTTTCTTTCCTAGGTGCATGTGACAGATCCTGGTGACAAATCTCAACTGCAATAATATTTTCGACGCTTGAAGGTCCAAAAAGCTGTAAATTTGGTCGAAGAACATCCTTCGCTGTGGCCTTCTTTCAAGAAGGTTATTGATTTCTCAGAACCCCCCATCCCCCCCCATACAACCCAAATCCGCAGAAAAGGTGTTTGAATGCCGTTGTAACTTCTTTATATATTTGTGATAACTGGGAGAGACGATGTTTTCCTTTTTATTTTGATCATGAATATGGAGTGGACTTGGGCTTGAGACATAAGACATGTATGCCTCTTTATTGCAGCTCTTTGTTACAATTCTTCTGGATATTTCTGCAAGTTCTCTTTTGTTTTGTGGTGACGGGTTATTACCTTCGCAAATCGCAATGCAAAGATAATTCCGCATGCACCTTTCGCAGCCAAAAAAAGAGGGTTTCTTAGCTAGAGCACATTTTTTAATATAAAATTTTTATTCAATTTTCTGTTTCTACTAGCGTGTACAGCCGGATGATCCAGTATATCACTGTTTCTGTGAAGGGATCCGAAGGTAATTTATCCGTTCAAGGGGGTAGCTGGCTAGCTGAAATGCACTTTAATTTATTAAGTCCAACCATCGTCTGTCTGCCACACGACTGATAATGAAATAAGGGTGGCAATATGCAATTATGCATCTATGCGAGTCCGGGCCTCAGCGAAAAAAATACATGTGAACACGAGTCCGGATTTCCTGAAAGCAAACAATTAACAAGCGTGTGAACATGCTATAGGATTATTTCCCAGATTAGATTTGTATGTTAAATTCATATAGAGATCTCTTGATGTGCCGCTGAATGCCAGTGTGTATATATGCATTTTCTTCTTATTCTTGAAGGTTTAGAATGTAAAAATGATGGGCACACGGACCACTTATGCATGTGGTTAATGGTGAGGGCATGTTTCGTAAAAAATATGAGCGGCCATATTACTAGTACGTGCAACCCAATTTACTAAACAGTGAAGGAATTTTCTTATAAAGTCTGCAATCTGCGATCAACATATGGATCCGCAAAGGAGTGTGAGAGCCAAACTCCAACAGACTTGTAGTCACAATTGTAGAATTTCCCTCATTCAATGATAAAAGAGAGCCCCAACTCTAAAGCAAAAGTCAGAGCTGCATGAACTACTTTAGCTTCTAATTCTTATGGGGAAGCTTTAGGAACTTTAATAGATCTGCCATAGATAAAAAAATGTCCGAGTGATCACGGATCACCACACCTAATCCCCCATCTGACAACGTTAAATCACTATTGAACTTAATTTTTTACATAGGAGGGATAGCTTCTTTCAAAAGCGGGAGGATTCATTCAGCCTTGAGATGGTATGGACAAGGTTCAAAATTTCGTCACGTATCAGCCGATACGTATCATATCGGAGCCTTCCTGATACACCCCTACAGGGGATGTTTTGGGTCGGCAAGTGATTCAGAGGGTAGACCGGTCTTAAACCGGCCCCTCTGAACCAGTTTTGAAAAAAAAAAAAAAACTTAAAAACAGTACCGATACTCCCTACCAGCATATTGACTCGTATCAATATTTTGAACCTTGGGTATAGATGTTGAATTCAACTATGATAACGGAAAGACTGGTATTGGAAAAACTTGTAACAAAATTCATGGTCTATGGATGTTGGATTCAACTATAATACTGAAAAAAACATGGTAGTGGAAAAACTTGTAACAAAATTCTTTCTGGCTGCATGATTTTTTCCATAAATGTTTCATTGTAATGGTTATGTCACTTATCAAATAAAAAGGGCGAGTATGCAATATGCAGGTTTTTTTGTATCGTGCATCTTGATACTTTGAATCTTGTTCCCAACTACATTTTCCACCGGCTGAATGTCAATGAACTGTCATCCATGGTTCCTGCTGCCGTCCACTGTCGTATATTGGGAACTTGGATTTGCTTCTCATAGAGTGCTCCCCACAGTACATTGAAGTGCACATAGGGGTGCTTATTATATGGTTTAGACAGCCAACTGCACCAAGTCAATTCGAAATTGACAGTTTGGTCTGTTCTAGTCTTAAAATGGTTTGGTTTGATCTAAGAATTTCCTCAAATCATATTTTATTTTTATTTTGTTTAGCTTTTAAAATTTTAGAAACCAGATCAAATTGTAAACTGAATTAAACCATATTAAAAATATACTGTTAATTTATCTATATATGATATATACATTTAAATATATGTATGTATTAACATTTCATACATTGTTATTGTTTGTTTCAATTAACTTGTAATTTGATGCCTTGGGAGCTGTTTATGTTTGAAAAGTGTGAATGTAATTTATATATAATAGTAATAATTGGCACTTGTTAACATTTTAATTTGATATTTAAATTATATTTGTTATTTATGTAAGCATGTATGTTATTTGGGCTTTCTAATTGGGTTAAGCCCAATAAAATGGTCCAAACTTTATTAAAAACCAGACCAAACTGTAGCAGAACAGTTTGGTTTCTATGCTAAAATGATTTAATTTGGTTTAAAAATTTCTCAAACCATAATTTATCAATTTAGTCTGAAATCTTCTCAAAACTAAACCATGAACACCCTAGCTGCACACTGGGAACATCTCCGATTCTCCGGTATTTGTATGTTACCATACATTAAGACATGTTCTCCCAATGAATCCTATTCAAAAAATAAATATTATTATACTATAACATATTAAATACCTGGACCCCATTATTTTAGAAATGCATTTTGTAGGTAATGCGATTTATTGATTGGAGCATAGTTCCGTCCACGGCGTAATGCACGAATTTACAAAGTAGAAATTTTAAGAAAGTGCAGACAGAGATTTGATGCACATCTTATTGTTGATATGAACTCTACATTACTGTAGGCAGCACATGTAGGGCAAATAATCAAGGGGTGAGCCGTTCCTTAAATGATCCATTTATCGCATATTAAGCATTCGTAGGCTCTGAAAAAATGATCTGGTTTATGATTAATGGTTGCTTTGGACCAGGGTACAAATGCTTCAATGGAATATAAGTGAACTTTTCGTATCAGCTAAATTCGAAAATCCTACAATGATTGCATAACAGCACCAACAATGGTGGATCACACTGTCAAAGGGCTTCCGGTGCCATTTACGCGCTAATGGGTTCGGTGGCTTTCTTCAGCCATGCCATCTCGGTTTCATCCAATAATGGTTCCAAGACTTCCCTGCATCTGGCATGGTATGCGTTCACCCATTCTATCTCTTCAGGTGTTAGGAGTTTCAGATCAATCAACTTTTTCTGATATGGTGCCTGCGGATAAAAGAGACTCTCAGAAATTAAAAGATACTACATCAGACTGACAGATTTCCCCTTGTATAGTAAAATAAACACATAGTAAGTAGGGTCATCTAGATTTCATCATATGATTAATAAGCAATTCTAGTAATTTATCAAAACATTAACAATTCTAGTCAAGAGTATCTGATAGGTTAAACACAAGATTTTATTTACTAATCTTATACAACTTATCACATTGTTTCCAATGATGTGATGAGGCTTGTCAATGTGGAATTAGAGGTGCAAGTTTTGATTATTCAGATTAATGTCATCAAAGGGAGAGGTAACTCTGGCTACAGTTTAACACATTGTGAATACTCGGCTGATTTTTGACTTGCCTTGGTAGAATTGTTGGAGCCTATTTATCCTTGTTGATCCATCTTACCATATCAATAATACTCGTCTAATTCTTCACTTGCCTTTGTGGCATTGAGAGAGATGAGCTATACCTAGTGACAAGGATAAGAATTTACATAATAGCTTAGCTGTAGGGCCATATTGAGGCAATACCACCATCTGCACTTTTATCTTTAGAAAACCCCTTTATTTTTGTCCTCTTTCATGTTCAGACGTAAGTCTAGGTACGATATCATCTAAAGCCACTCTACACCAAGAAAAAAGCATGGGGTGCCTCCATGTACCATGTTAACTCTTGTTGACAGAAAAGACAACTTGGACCACACCAAAACAACTAGAGTTATTAAAATTTGCCAATGCCTAGTAACCAGTGTTCTGTGACTTGTAAAATCTTTCTACAACTAGAGTAATTGATGTTAAAAATTAATCTAACTTCATAGGAAATCCAGGAAGGGGTGGTCATTAAGGACACCAAAGTGGTTTCTGACAATGCCACAAAAGCAAAAGCCAAAAATTGGAGAAGTATTAATGATATGGCAAAATAGATCAACAAGGATAAAGAGAAGAGGCCACAACATTATTACCAAGGCAAGTCAAGAATTAGCCAAGTATTCATAACGAGTTAATGATTTGACGGCAAGCAAATAATTAACCTAATCTACATGACCACTATCCTAGTACAACCATGCTAAGGATTAAATATTTGTTGTTATACACTGAGGAGGCTGCTAAGGATGGCAAGCTTCTCACAAAGGTAAAATAGATCAACAAGGATAAAGAGAAGAGGCCCCAACATTATTACCAAGGCAAGTCAAGAATTAGCCAAGTATTCATAACGAGTTAATGATTTGATGGCAAGCAAATAATTAACCTAATCTACATGACCACTATCCTAGTACAACCATGCTAAGGATTAAATATTTGTTGTTATACACTGTTGGAATGTTAGAATGAAGTCTCTTTGTATGAGTGTTCGGCTGATAAGAGTTCTTATTAGCCCATACTTAAGTTTAAGTTATCCTGTAACTGGGCCTGTGTTAATGGGCCTAAGTCTGTTTAATGTTTTAAGTTAACTGGGTGTCCCATCACTAATCAGGGGCATTCCACTAATTACTTGTATCATTGTACTACATTCAAATATAAATAATAGCATGGTCGACTGGCTAGTACAGTTTGACATCCACAGCATATCAGTGGTGTTCTTCTCCTCTCTACTTCGAGTACAGCTCTCAAGCTCACATGGTATCAGAGCACTAGCTTCTCTTTGGTTTCAGCAGGCGCACCAGCTTCTACTCTCTTATCTTGCTGTTCTTTCCATCTTCTTCCTTCTTCTTTTCTGGGTTGCTGAAAAACTAGGGTTGTAAGAGAAAAAAGCAGATTCGAACCTAGGGTTTCCCTTTTTTGTAGGGCTCAAGGGAGGTAAGGCCCAGAAGTGGATGTCCTACTAGGTTCTTTTTTCAGCAAATAGTAGCTATTTGGCTACTAAGAGAGGTCTGTATAGGACAGACCTAGTTGAGGACTGATTTCAGCAGTCCTAGCCCTAGCCGAAAGGGGGATAGCTTCTCCACAACTGCAGCTTCGAAGCCCCAGTAAAACCAGCATAGCACAGTGGTAAACAGCTCCAAGTTCAGGTTGGTTATCAGTCTAGAACCTCTCTCCACTGCTGTACCCGAACTGCTTCAGCTCAAGTGAAGATTACCTAGGGAGCTGCCTGCTCCAGATTGTCCAGCACTGTACCCGAACTACTCTAAGACCGAAGTCAGCATGTCCTCACTATCCGGAGAAGTTTCCTCCAGAGATAACAGACCTGCCGCAAGGTTCTCTAACCTGGAAAACCCTAATCTGCACAGTTTACAGATTACAAACGTGTTGCTGGATGAATATAACTTCAGAGAGTGGTCCATCTCAGCAAGGCTGTTCATTACTTCTCATGATCTCACCGGCTATCTGGATGGAGACAAGAAAGAACCTGAAGTTGGCAGTCCTGGGCATGTCGTGTGGCGCAAGGAGAATGCCACAGTCATGTCTTGGTTGCTGGCCTCCATGACTCCTCGGGTGGCTAGAACTGTTCATCATTTCCCCACTGCCGCGAAGATTTGGGAGAAAGTATCCAAGACCTACGGCCAGAAAAAGAACAATGCTAGAATCTACAGATTGAACCAAGACATTGCAGCTCTAAGGCAAGGAGACATGTCTGTGGCAACATATTTTGCAACCCTGGAAAGCCTTTGGGAAGAGCTTGATCATCACTTGATATTGGATTGGGAAAATTCCAGGGACAAAGAGAGACATGATAAGCAAATTGAAGAGAGCAGAGCCTTCAAGTTTCTGACTGGCCTAAACCCAGTATATGAGGGTATAAGGTCACAAATTTTAGGGAGAGATGAATTACCGGAGCTTCACCATGTCTATTACCTGGTGAGGAATGAAGAAGTCAGGAGAAGGGAGATGCAAGTTGACTCCCAGACACAGTCAACTGGACTATCTGGAGAACATTCAGCCCTAGTCTCCACTAAGGGAAATAGATATCCAGACAAGAAATCCCTCAAATGTACCCATTGTGGTGGTGAGAAACACACAAAGGAGAAATGTTGGGTCTTGTATCCTCATCTGAAGCCAGCTGCTTTGAGAAAAGACAAAAGGCAACATAAGGGTCACATAGCAAGTGGGAATCTTGCCACCAACAACAATAGTGACAACTCACAGAGTACTCCGACAGTGTCCTCTTCCTCCACAAGGCAGGCTGCCGACTCCTCTGGACCAAGTACTTTGGGCTTCACAGCTAGTGAGGTAGAGGTTCTCAGCCGGGCAACTTCAATTCCAAGGAAGTATCTTGGAGGCCCTAGATCCTTTACTTCAAACTGTGTGGCAAGAAAACTCTTCAACCTCTGGATTTCATCCTTCCAGTCACTAGTGACAATTATATCATCAACATATACTATCAAAGCAACAATTTTACCTTCTCCTCTTTTCACAAATAGTGTGTGATCAGATTGACATTGCTTGTATCCTTTCTGCTGAACCGCAACATGGAATCTGCTGAACCAGGCTCTTGGCGATTGTTTCAGCCCGTATAAAGACTTCTTCAACTTGCACACCTTCTGTTCATTGTCTTGAGCCTGAAAACCAGGGGGTTGTATCATGTAAACTTCCTCTTCAAGGTCACCATTCAAGAATGCGTTCTTGATATCAAGCTGATGTAGGTCCCAGTCAAGGTTAGCAGAAAGAGAGAATAGAATTCTAATGGAGTTTATCTTGGCAACAGGAGCAAAAGTCTCTGCATAATCAACTCCATACACTTGTATAAACCCCTTTGCCACTAAACGAGCTTTATACCTCTCCACCGTGCCATCAGCCTTATGTTTGACGGTGAACACCCATTTACATCCAATTGGATCCTTTCCCTTAGGAAGATCTGCAAGTTCCCATGTGCCATTTTTATGAAGAGCATTAATTTCTTCTTTCATGGCCTCTATCCATTTAGGTACTGAAAGAGCTTCTACTACATTCTTAGGGATAGGGACACTATCAATGGAAGTAAGAAATGCATGAAAAGATGGTGAAATGTTTTCATAGGAAACAAAGTTGGAAATGGGGTGTTTAGTGGTGCACGATTTAACACCTTTCCTATGAGCAATAGGACGGTCAAGGTCATTAGCAATAGAGGTATCAATTGTAATGGGGTTAGGGACATCATTTGGAACCAAGGTACCTGAGTGAGTATGATCCACCCCCGAGGAGTTTCATGGCACTGGAGGTACAACTTCTACATTCTCCACAACTCTTGAATTTGGTTGGCCTTTGTGACGACGGAAGAAGACACGAAAAGGCGGAGGATCAGGAAGAGGAGGGAGCTGAACTAGTTTCTTCTCATTCCTACACTCCCCCTGAGGAGAAACAGGGAAAAAAGGCTCATTCTCAAAGAAAGAGACATCCATGGAAACATAAAATTTCCGAGAAACAGGATCAAAACAACAATATCCCTTCTGAGTGAAGGAGTACCCCAAGAATATGCAAGGAATAGCACGAGAATCCAATTTCCCACGAGTGGGAGATAGATTTTGGACAAAGCACCGACAACCAAATACGCGAGGAGGAATGGGAAGAAGGGGGCCTTAAGGAAGAGAAACTGATGTGGGGCTTTGCACTCTAACCAACGAGAGGGCATACGGTTAATGAGGTAGGTAGAACAAAGAACAGCCTCAGGCCAAAAACGTTTGGGGACATTCATATGGAGTAGTAAACCCCGAGCCACTTCAAGGAAATGTCGGTTCTTTCGTTCAGCAACACCATTTTGTTGTGGTGTTCGGGCACAAGAGCTACGGTGAAGTGAGCCACGCGAAGCAAAGAATTCCGTGAGATCACTATGAAAATACTCTATCGCATTATCTGACTGAAAAATTTGGATTTCAGTTTGAAATTGAGTGAAGACCATCTATTGAAAATCTTGGATAATTTTTGGGACATCCTCAGATGGTAAAGTAACTGGGTCCCACACATCAGAATGAACAATGTGAAAATGAAATTCAGATTTACTATTTTTTTGGAAGAAAATGAGTTCTACAATGTTTACTCAATTGACACATTTGACAAGAAAAATCTGAAACGAACACTGACTTAAACAGATCTGGAAACACCACTTTCAAAGACTCAAAAGATAAATGACCAAGGCGACAATGCCATAAATAAACTTGACTCTTACAGGATTGACTCTTAGACTCTATAACATAAAGACCAACCTTATTCTCCAGCATGTAAAGTCCATCAACCATACGTCCTCTACCAACAGTTTAAGGAATTAGTAACACTACTAACAGAGAACAAATTAATGGGAAATTTTGGAACATGTAAAACATCAGAGAGGTAAGGCCAAGGGGAAGAGAGACGGTTCTTTGACCAACTATGGAAGCATATGATCCATCAGCTAGTCTCACCTTGTCTCTTCTAGAAAGAAGGTGATAGGTTTGAAAGTAAGAGGACGTACCAGTCACGTGTTTTGACGCTCTAGTAGAATAAATGATCCATGGAGAGTTAAGGGTATGAGAAGCAACATGGAAAGTTGTGGTAGAGTCAACTGATGTAGACGCAAATGAGATTGAGGGAGGAGCATCCATCTGACGAATTGCTCTACCATAGAGCTCTAAATGGTCACGGAAGGAATTCATAATATCCTCCCTTGGGTCAGATCCAGATGAATGTGTCTGAGTCACAGTATGGATGGGGGGATGATTCTCTCGAGTAGCCATGTTGGCCATAGTGTGTTTCTTTGTACCTTGCTGTCTTGACCTTTTATTCATATCTGAACTTTGCTTCTTATTCAGATCTTGAGCCCATTTCGGCTTACCATGAAGATCCCAACATGTATCTCGGGTGTGTCGGGGCTTCTGGCAATGAGTACACCACAATTTATCTTTATCATCCATTTTTTTTTGAAGATCTCATTTCCTGGAAGAATTTCCTCCACTAGTAGTAACACTCCCTGTCGCGGCCAACACAACTGCATCTCCAGCAGAACTGTTAATCAAATTCCTTCTGCTTTCTTTAGATTGTACAAGAGCATAAACTTCCCGAATTGATGGAAGATCCTTAGAACCGAGGATCTGAACCCTGATAGACTCATATGTAGGGTTCAAACCATGTAAGAAAGCAAACACTCTCTGCTGGGAGACGAGTTTTTTGTACAGCTTTGCATCTTCATCACACTTCCATTCCACACTCTGATAATGATCCAACTCCTTCCAGACAAAAGTCAAGTCAAAGTAATATACAGATAGACACCTCTCCCCCTGTTTACAAGTAGACGATTCTGCCTATAGTTGGTAGATTTTTGCATAGTGTCGCAGTTCCAAATATTTTGATTTTGCTTGTTCACAGATCTCATTTTCCGTTTCAGCCCACATGAAATTCCTCCTTATTTGAGGTTGCAAAGAGACTAAAAGCCAAGACATAACCATGCCGTTTTCCTGATTCCATCTATCATATTCAGCACTTCTAGAATGTGGTTCTTTTATTCTCCCATTAATATAACCTATCTTCCCACTTGCAGTGATGTACAGCTTGATCCCTCTTGACCATTCTAAATAATGTAAACCATCAAGAGGGACAACAGCCATGGGAAAGGATAGGTCCACACCCCCACTCATTCCATTCAGCGTTGAGAAAACACTGGATGTAGCAGAATCTTCACCACTCATGATTTCAGATTCAAAAAACAACACCCAAAAGAGGAACACAGCCTTAAAAAGTTGTTACAAAAGGTACCAGCCACTTCCAAACCTTCAGTCCAAAAAAGCTGCTGTTGCAGCACATAAACAAGGTACCGGCCACTTCCAGACCTTCAGTCCACCAAAAAGCTGCTGTTGCAGCACATAAATAAGGTCCTTACGACCTACAGTTTCACAGGGATCGAACAACCCCACAAAAATGGAAAAGAAAGAGGTGCAGCTCACCTCACATCCAATCGGCAGACCTAGTACAGGTCCAGTGCAGGCACACGACCAGAAAAGAGAAGAGAGTAAAAAAAAAGTTACTTCAGTCGAACATTAGGACAGCCGAACAGCATATGAGAACAAAGTAAAAAAAAAAGGTTACTTCAGTCGAGCATCAGGACAGCCAAACAGCAGATGATAACTTCTGAAAGGCTGTCACCCTCGAAACAAAGTTTTCTACATGCTGGAAATCTGGAGCGAAGAAGAGGAAAAGACAGACTGCTTGACTTCACCCTTCAGACCTAGACGTCCTGCTCTAATACCATGTTGTACAGGAAGAAGAGAGAAAGGGAGAGAGGAGATGAGAGACGAGAGGACTGAGAGCCCAAAAAGATACTGCAGGCGGCGCAGTATGTTACATTTATACTAGGGCAACAACAACTAAACATAAAGAAAAGGAAAAGTACAATAGTACCCCTGCGGTACTATACATATATAAAATAACATCTGTTAACAGATACTATCAGCATCAAGTTCAGAGAATGTTTCTGGGGCATAATGGATAATTGCTGCATTTGGACCAACAGATGAAATAATTGGGAAACTTAACCCTTGGAAATGCTGCAGTAAAACCATATGCAAATGAAATCAGAGAAAGACAGAAATATGTGGTGACACTGGAACAGGATTTGGTGGTAATTAGTTCTAAATGAACAAAAAAATACATTGAACACATATACATACATACAGAGGAAGAAGGATACAGAGCTAGCCCCTACTGAATCTAAGCAAGCCCAGGCTGGGTTAGTGAATTGTGGGGATTACCTCAAGGAGGGGCAAATGATATGTAGGTAATGAGTTAGTGAATTGTGTGCTCGATAGATTTGCTGGCCTATACTGAGGGGGTGCAAACTTGTTTGTACTGTATAAATCACATATAGCCAGGATACAATTGAAGGAAGTCTGGGATCTTTGAAAAGAACACCAAAAGAAAAGAGTCATTTTCTAATCTAATAAAAAATAATATAAAATTACAATGAAGGTCCAACCAAAGAAACAGATATCTGATATATATACAAAAGCATAAAATTTCAATTACTGAAGATTTACTCTTGCTTGTCCAATATAGATCATCAAACAATAAATAAAATCATTACCTGTTTTGATGCACGGAAGCCCTCTAACTTATCACCTGCAGTTACCTCTGTTAGCTTCATGGTTTCCCTGTCTCATAAATAATAAAATGTGTCAGTCAGCAGCAGTGTTGCATTCTGAAGTTCTTATCTCTTAGGGGGAGAGAGATGCAAATGGAAACATACCAAATTCCTTGTCAGATTTCAATAATGTTACATTTCATTCAAAGAGTTAGCAGAATCACAATGGAAAGTGGACAAAGCCCAGGGAACAAATTTCAGAACACTATACTTGCTTAATGATGAAGCAAAAAACTGGAAAACAGGACATAGTTGATGGAAGCCTAAGCTAATACTTTGGGTCCCAAAAGGGTTTCCTACATTACTAACACCTTATAGGTTGTGCAGTACCCTTGATGTGTATTCTCTGGAAATGAGAATCTCTATTGCTATCTCTTGATTTATTTAGTTATTAGCTGATTTGATCAGTTTGACTAGTCAACAGTCCAACAAAATCTGTTTTTAGTTCTTGTCTTTGGTTAAAAGATTCCTGTCTTAATTCTTAGGCAAAAATAGCAAAGATTTAGAACTAGAAAATCCTAATCAGGAATTGATTATTTCAGTCCTAGTTTCCTTTTCCTTTCTTGCTCTTCCTTTAGTCTAGACTCCAGAGTGAAAAGGTCTCATCGTCCCCATTATGAGAGTAGATTGAATGGCTGCAACAAAGAACTTCTGAATTTTCTTTTATTGATTGGGAAATAGGAGAAAGCATGTAGGTGCAGAACCAACACTAGATGTTGGGTTTGGGACAGATATGGAAAATTCTGTCAGGTCTTTCTTCTACCAGTTGAATGGGTAAAGGATCGTTGGGTTCCCTCAAAGAGATTTGGAAACCACCAGTCCCATCAGAGGTAGCTTCTATGGTCTGGTCAGTCTCTTCAGAAAAATGCCTCATGAAGGACAAGCTTATTAGTAGAGGTAATGATAACATTTGAGCATGGCTGTGTACTTTGCCACCAGGAACTAGGAATAATAGATCACATATTCCTTAACTGCCCTCTCAACTCTCTGCTTTTTGCGCATTTTTGGTGAATCTAAAGTGGTGCAGACCAAGAACTATAATGGAATTGCTGCAAGAGTGGAAAGAAAATGGTCTAAACATGAGAGATAAAAAACTGTGAAGCACTGAAGCACCATTCCTCCATCCATCTTTCGGATAATTTGGAGAGGATCTTGTCAAAGGATTTTGGTGCTCAGAATGGCCCTTGCTACAGTCCACTCCTGGATAGAAGCACACAACATATTCAAAGGAGTTCCCCATCATAGCTTGTTTGAACAATTTTTTATCAGCATCATAGTTTTTTTCTTTTTTTTTTTTTTTTTTTTTTTTGGGGGGGGGGGGATAGAGAGCAATTTGTTGTATAATGCCTTATTTTACATGACCTACATGCGTACTGTTCCTATTTAAAAAAAAAAAGGAAGCTTCATGACTCTACATGATAGAACAAAGCTTGATGCTGCTGTGCAAGACCTTCATGGACTCTCCCTCACAAGATCATCCACAATGAAGTTGGCCAATCTAGGAGCCCAATGGAACAAAGGGGTTCACTCAGGATGCCAATGATCTTAACCCCCTTTCACTATAAGTAGTCCCCAAGGGCCACTGCATCTACTCCCCTTCACTAAGAAGCATTCAATATGATATCTTATAGATACTAATAGCCTAAGCCCATGTATCAGTGAAAGCATCTCAGATGTTCCTGAAGAACTTTTCCTTTTAGAAAGAAAATAGATCCTCTCTCAAGAATACCTCAACACATGTGGTACAATCCTGTTAAGAGTAAATACTCATGCAACTCTATTTATACCTAAAAAAAGAAAGTAGAAAATCTTCTGTTCACCCTCTTGTATTTCTCTTGATTCTAGTAACCACTTAAAATTATAGTTCTTACTGCTCTAGATTAGTTCTCTGTGTCTAGTTGTCTTAAATTTTTTGGTTTACCATAAAATTCTGTGTTGGGTTACTGCCCAACTCAGGGACCACTTTGAGGGGGTTCATCTCCTACAGAAACAAAGGGAAAGAGGAATAAGAATTTGGAAAAATCTCTTGGCATATCACTCTCTTCTGCCGCTAACATTACTTATAGCATCTTTTCATTACACTCATTACCCACCACTCCTCCCATAACTGATCCTGATTTCGCATGTGCAGATCCTAACCGATTATGCTGATGTGTTCTTCTGCCTTCGGATGTATACAAAACGAACTGGGCATGGGACATTCTTCGCATCTTCCACTGCTATTTCCCAGGTGGCATTGTCCAGAGCCCAGTCCAGGCGATTAAAACTTCTTGCACAAATTTCTTACCTCGCTTCACCCAACAGTAGTCTAGCACCTTCTGGTAAGCTACCTTGCCTATTCATGCTGTTACTCAAAATGGGCCGTAGTAGCGGAGGGAAAGCTTCTGGTTTGCTCTTTTTGCCACAGCAGTAGGGCTGTAATTTCAAATAAGATGACTGACCCATTTGGAATTAAACCTCTCTATGCCTCTTATCATAGTGGAGCTTCATTTGTGACTGAGCCCGGCGTAGATGTCCTTTAATATTTTTATAACTTCATCCTGTTCTGTTAAGTGGGCGTCCACCTCTCCAACTGCTGAGGGCTCTCTTTCGTAGGGTAGAATAGAAGGGGGATCCCTTCCATATAATGCTTGGAAGGAAGTCATGCCGAAAGAGGTGTGGAAGGAAGTATCATACCAAAGCTCCACCCATGGGAGCCACTTAGTCCACTGTTTAGGTCTGTCACCACTGAAACAACAAAGATAAGCCTCTAAGGACCTCTTCACCACCTCCGTTTAGCCGTCAGTCTGGGGATAGTAGCTAGTGGAGTAATGCAGTTCAGTGCCATGGGCATTGAAATAGTCCTTCCAAAATTGGCTCATGAAAGTGGGGTCTCAATCTGTTACAATGGGCAACGGTGTGCCATGAAGCTTGGCAACATCCTGAATGAAGATCCATGCCACTTGCGATGCTGTGTAGGGGTGGGAAAGAGCAAAAAAATGGGCATACTTAGTGAGCCAATCAACAACCACCAGAATAATTGGCTTACCATAGGAAGTGGGGAGCCTGGTGATGAAATCCATGGTAATCTCCTCCCAAACCTTGTCTGGTATGGGGAGAGGTTTCAAGAGTTCCTGTAGGAGCCGGGCTGTTGTATTTATTTTGCTGATAGACATGACATGCTGCTACATAGTCCCACACTTGTTTCTTCATGCCTAGCCAGAAATAATGGCTGGAGAGGCGTTTTTATGTGCATAGGATACCCGAATGCCTAGCAGTGGCTATGTTGTGGAATAAATTGAGGAGCTCCTGGCGGTATTCAAAAGTGGGTGCAACCACCAGTCGGCCTTTGTAGAAGAGGTCTCCTTGCTGAACGTAGTATCCTGGGACTGAAGAGGGGTCTTGGGCCTAGAGCTCTCTTATATGGCCCAAGGTGGGGTCCTACTAAGCCTCCCACTTATGATTGTCCAAATAAGGGATAAGTGGACCTAGATATTACGGTGTAATGGAACTTAGGTGCTTGTGAGAGAGCATTAGAAGCTCGATTCGTGGCTCCCGATTTATATTCAATATGATAGTCAAAGTCCATAAATTTGTAGGCCCATTTCTGTTGCTCAAGCGTCAGAAATGGCTGGTCCAGGAGGTATCTTAGGCTCTGTTAGTCTATCTGAATGATGAACCAATGACCAAGAGATAAGCCTGCCACTTGAGGACCGTTAATACCACCACCGTTAACTCCTTCTCATAAGTGGACTTTGTTTGGGCCTTAGGGGAAAGGCCCTTACTGTAGAAGGCTATAGGTTGGTTGTCTTCGATCAAAATAGCCCCTAGACCAGTCCTTGAAGCGTCAACTCAACAATGAAGGTCTTGGTGAAGTTGGGTAGTGTTAGAGTGGGGGTGTGGATATTGCGGCCTTGAGGGCCTCAAAGGCCTGTTTTGCTGAATCATCCCATTTCAATGCCTCCTTTTTAAGTAGCCGGGTCAAGGGGGCGGCCAATTGTCCGTAGCCTTTAATAAAGCGGTGATAATAACCAGTTAACCCCAAGAAGCCTCTTAAGGCTTTTTTACTGAGTTGGACCTAGCCCACATCATCATGACTGAGGTTTTATCTGGGTCAGCCATGACCCTTCCCCTTTCAATTATATGGCCTAGAACCACTTCGAGGGGGTTCACCTCGTACAAAACTAAAGGGAAAAGAGGAAGAAGAAGAATTTGGAAAAATATCTCAACATGTTTCTCTTTTTTGCCACTTAAATTACTTATAGCATCTCTAGATTACAAACGTTACCCACTACTCCAATAACTGATTCTAATTCCTCCTCCTTATCCCCCCTCCTCTTAAGTAGGCCTACACCTCCTTGTGTTCGGGAGGCTTATGCCTCACAACTCTAGGTAGTGGAACACCTCACATCACGCCTTTGCGTTTTAAAACATTGGTTCCTAGATCTCTTTAGGATGTTCTTCTCTCTTCGGAATGGAAGAGGGCAATGAATGAGGAATTTCATGCTCTTCAATCTAATCATATACTTGGGACCTCACTTCTTTGCCTCCAAGGAAGAAAGCAGTCGGTTGTCGGTGGGTTTACACTATTAAGCACCTTGCCAATGGTAGTGTGGAGAGATATAAAGCACACTTAGTAGCCAAAGGGTATACACAGACCTATGGCATTGATTATACTAATACTTTTTCACCTGTTAGCTAAAATGGGTTCAATCCAGGTGCTTATTTCCTTGGATGCACACTTTGATTGGTCATAGTTTCAATTGGATATTTAAAATGCATTTCTTCACGATGAGTTAGAGGAGGAGGTGTATATGGAGCAACCTCCATGGTATGTTGCTCAGAGGGGAGGAATGTAAGGTGTGTCGGTTGAAGAAAGAAATTTATGGGTTGAAGCAATCTCCTTGGGCCTGGTTTGAGAGATTTAGTAGTGTAGTACTACAGTTTGGGATAACACAATGTAGGGTTGATCATTTAGTGTTCAGTAGAGATACCACCTTTGGGAAAATTGTGTTGGCAGTCTATGTTGATGACATTATTATCATAGGAAGTGATGAGCATGGAATTAAAAAGCTTAAACAATTCTTACAAAGCTAGTTCCAGACCAAGGACTTGGGGCATTTGAAATATTTTCTAGGTATAGAAGTAGCAAGGTCAAAGTGGGGAATCTCTCTCTCACAAAGAAAGTATGTGCTTGATTTGTTGGAAGAAACTGGTCTTCTAGAGGCAAAGCCAATTGATACCCCCTTTATAGATTCGAATGTGAAGATGCCTGATAGTAAGGGGGAGCCCCTAGCTGATCCTGGATGGTACAGGAGAGTAGTTGGAAAATTGATTTATTTAACTATCATAAGACCAAACATTTCCTTCAGTGTTGGATTATTGAGCCAATTCATGCAGAACCCAAGGACAATCCATTGGGAAGGTATTGTTAGAGTTTTATGCTATTTGAAGGGTGCTCCAGGTAAAGGGTTGTTGTATAAGAAAGGGAGAGAACTTTCCTTGGAAGGGTAAATAGATGCTGATTAGGTAGGGTCAGTTACTGACAGGAAATAAACAACTGGTTACTACACGTTTTTGGCAAGAAATTTGATTACTTGGAATAGCAAGAAGCAGAATGTGGTGGCTAGGAGTAGTGTTGGGGCCAAGTACAGAGCCATGGCCCACACTACATGTGAGTTGGTGTGGTTGAACAAACTGTTACAGGAGATGGGAATATCAATCACAACCCCCATGAAGCTACTTTGTGACAACCAGGTAGCCATTCATATCTCCTCCAATCCAGTGTATCATGAGAGGACCAAACACATAGAGGTGAATTGTCACTTTGTTAGAGAAAAGGTGGTTAATGGAGAAATCATTACCCCATATGTGAAGTCTAAAGATCAACTAGCTGACATGTTTACTAAAGGCTTGAGTGGTACTCAGATGAAATACATTTGTAACAAGTTGGAGTTGTATGATATATATGCTCCAACTCGAGGGGGAGTGTTAAAACACAGTTTTTGTCCTAGGGTTTTTTTAGTCTTTTCCCTTCTTTTAAATCAGTTTTTTTGTCTCTGCTCTTAAGTCTCTGTATATAGCAGTAATATTGTATTTTTACTTTTCATTATAAATTAAGCATACAGGGGTGACAGTTCTCTCTCTCATTAGAGACTGGTTAGCCCTATTCTGTTCGACTTCTTCTTCTCCTCTTCTTCGTCTTCATCACTTCTTCTAGACTCATACCAGAAGTTTTCTTTTATTTATTTAACTAAATACAGGCCTGATAACATATGAGAATAGCTAGCCTGTGTATCAGGTTTACAAGAGAATAAAGCCACGTCAGCAAGAAGTTAGACCAAGTGGGAATGTCGTTAAAACAATGAAACAGACCTCTCTTTCCTCATACCTCAGGAGGTTTGTTCCCTTTAGACGAACCCTGAGTTAGGCAGCACCTAACAATAACCAAAGTAGGCATGGTTGAACTATCCTATCATAACTTCTATATTATTTGCTTGTGCTCTAGAAAAGTTTGAATCTATGTGAAAAGCAATATCCATTTGATCATCCAAAAAGGGCCACTACCCAATGTTGGTCCCAGCTAGCTAGGGTCTTGAGAGGGGTAAACTGGAAACAATCCTAATCTTTTGGCATTTTTTTTGCACAGAGTGACCACTATCAGACTTGGATCCACATCCTCATGCTTGCTACAACTTCCATATCCTTTTCCTTTTCCATAATCACTGGTGAAATTTATAACATGGGAATAAAATAAAACTATAAAGTACCTTGCATGGAAGGAAAT
The DNA here is from genome assembly GCF_056320005.1 of Nelumbo lutea. Taxonomy (NCBI): domain Eukaryota; kingdom Viridiplantae; phylum Streptophyta; class Magnoliopsida; order Proteales; family Nelumbonaceae; genus Nelumbo; species Nelumbo lutea. The sequence goes on from NC_142684.1 coordinate 116,428,311, forward strand.
GCACAAAAGACAAAGGCACTTTCAGGGGTCAGGGGAGAGACCGGCTTTGTGTATAGACCACACCTGCCTGATTCGAGATATAATTCCATTACAGCTGAGATGGTGATATTTCTCCAGGGGCTAGGATTTATATAATCCCTGGGTTTTGAATGCTTCAAGATGGAGAGTGGTTATCAGGTGATTGGGGACTAGATGGGAGGTCATAGACCCTTGGAGTCTGAGACACTATATTACAGAAGCAACAGATTCAATACTTCAAGTGAATATTTTGTTCAGATGGATCCCTAAACTGCTACTTGTATGCAGATGGTCTTGCCAGGGCAAAGCTGAGAAGGAATAACCATTCTGGAGATCCTTTCTGCCAAGATAATCAATAAATTTGTTTCTCTGCTTGCTTCTTGATATTTTTCTTCATTTTTTTATCAGCAAAGGAGAATTTTATTTGAAATTAGAGTTAAAAAGTGTTACAACTTTGTGTATGCCTGTATGGGGTTAGAGCTCCCACAATATTACATATTTCTGTCCCTCTTTACATTGCAGCCCAAAACAGTTGGTACCTCAATGCCCCTTGTTTAGCAAGATAATCAGCTAGCCCATTTGCACTCCTTCTAACCCATTTAAATTCAGCCTCTACCTCCCTTGCGATCTCTTCCACTTCCCTTATCACTTGTTTGAAAGTCCACGGAGTAGTTTTATTGTTTTTAGCGCAAGAGATGATCACCTTGGAGTCCCCTTCAACCTCAACATGCCTCATTCCTAGTTGCTTACCTATCTTCAATCCTTGTATCAATGCCATTAACTCAGCTTTTAGAGAATTGCCCATGCCGATAGGTCCAGAGAACAATGCTACTATTCTCCTTTCAGAATTTCTGATTACTCCCCCGATACCTGACAGTCCCGGATTTCCAAAGGAGCTTCCATCAAAATTCAGTTTAATCCTGTTACCATCTGGAGGTTTCCATTCCATCCATACTCTCTCTTTCACTCTTGAAGATTGTGATACTTCTGTCCAAGATCTTATAATGTCTATGACTGAGAACTCTTGAAAGATATGTAAGGATCTTATCCAATGAGCTACTTCAACTTTAATTGTGTCGATTACCTCCTCCCTTGTTCTACTCTTATCCAAAAATATTCTGTTATTCCTTTCTTCCCATATTACCCAATAAATAGCTGCCTTTGTAGCTTTCCACATAACCTTCACTCTTTTCTTTGATTGCCTCAAAAAGTCTCGGTTGAAAAGTCCTGCCACATCTTGAGGGGAACCCACCTGCAACCAAAGAGAAAACAAAAAGAATCCCAAATGTGATGCACAAAGGAACAAGATAATAATAGATGTGTCAAGGTCTCACCACTTTCCTTACAAAGGGAGCACATCGAGGAGAAAGGCAAGCAAAAGGCCTTCTTCTCTCCAGCATATCACTAGTACTAACCTTGCCAAGGAAAATTTCCCAACAGAAAGGCTTGAATTTTTGGGGGAATAGGCTTACTCCAAATTTGTTTTACAGGGAAGTCCCCTACCGGGTTGCTAGGTGTTGCAAGAATACTAAAGGAGGAACAAGAGAAGAGGCCATTCTAGAATCTTCCAAGGATGGGTCCAAATGAACTTGTTCTAACAGATCCAACAATTTGACTAAAGAGGCACATTCATTTTTCCTGAGGCCCCTCCTGAATCCCAGATTCCAATTGACCCCATTTGGGCCAGGATTACCCAAAATGCTCACTGTTTCCCCTTTGAAATTTGAGTCAGGGAAGAGATCTTTGAGTGGACTATCTCCCACCCAAAGATGTTCCCAGAAACGAACTTTATTACCCCATTTGGGCCAGGAATTAAGGAATGTTGGATAAATTTCAAAAATTGCTTTCCGAGGAGAAGATGAGGAGACATGAGGGGCAGCTTTTGCATCCCAACCATTTCCAACCAAATCATGAATACTCACAATGACTTTGTGCCACAGCCTATCTCTCTCAAACGGGAATCTCCACAGCCATTTTCCTAGTAGAGCTAAGTTCCTAAGTGAAATATTTCCTATTCCCAAACCCCCTTTATCCTTGGGCATTCTAACTTGATTCCAATTTATCAGGTGAGCCTTCCTCTCCTCCCTTGGGTCCCAAAGGAAATCTCTCATGTATTTTTCTAACCTCCTTGCTACTCTACAGGGTACTCTAAAGGTTGAGAGGAAGTAAATAGAGAGGTTTGCCAACGTGGCTCTAATCAATGTTATCCTTCCCCCAAGAGAGATATAATTCCTCCTCCATTGAGCTAGCTTCCTAGCAAATTTTTCAACAACAGGCTTCCAAAAACCTTCTGACCTAGGGTTACCACATAAAGGTAGACCCAAATAGCTAATTGGCCACCTTCTAATTTCACATCCCAAAATCTCTACAAATCTATGAAGTTCCCTTTCCTCCTAATTGACCCCTACAATGCCTGTTTTGGTCCAATGTATCCTTAAACCTGTCACCCCACAAAGTTATCCAATAGCAACTTAAGGTTAACCACTCCTTCCTCGTTACCTCCCTCACAAAAGAAGATTGTCTCATCTGCAAATTGAAGGTGGGAAACAACTAACAACTAGGTAGAAATCTGCTGAATTAAAAAATATGAAAGAAAAGAAGTTTCTTGAAGAGAGAAGAGAAAAGGAGAAGAAGAGAAGAAGAGAAGTTGGAAAGAAAAGAGAGCAATGATCTGGCTGCCCCCTTCACTTATTATTTATACTAAAAATAATAGAACAGTAAAAGACAACTATGCCCTTATAGGGCGGCAAACATAAAACAACGTATATAACACTCAAAAAAATAATAAAATTAGGACTCACATAACTATTGTGGTCCCCACCTCCTATCTAACAACTAACATAAAACATCTACTCAGAAAAATATCATAAAACTAATTAATCTTCAACACTCCCCCTCAAGTTGGGAGTAAATGTCACACATTCCTAACTTGCGTAGGTCATGTTCAAGCTTGTTCTTTGCCACCCCTTCAATGAGAACATCAGCCAGTTGCAACTCTGAAGAGACATAAGGCAAACAAACTTCTCCGGTTGTTATCCTTTCTCTTATAAAGTGTCTATCAACTTCAATGTGTTTTGTCCTATCTTACTGAATTGGATTGTGGGCAATATTGATTGCAGCCTGATTGTCACAGTATAACATCATAGGTTCCTCTGCTTTCACCCCAATCTCACTCAAAAGAGATCCAACCCAAAGAAGTTCTGAGACACCATGAGACATGAATTTATACTCAGCCTCTGCACTTGACCTTGCCACAACCGTTTGGTTCTTACTCTTCCAGGAGATCAAGTTTCCACCTACAAGGGTACACACTCCTGATGTAGACCTCCTATTATCTAAGCATCATTCCCAGTCTGCATCTGTATAGGATTCTAGCTTCAACTTCTCATGATTTGTGAAAAGAATGCCTCTGCCAGGGTGCTTTTTTAGAGATGCAAGTATTCTCTCAATAGCTTCCCAGTGCTGAACCCGAGGTGCATGCATGTACTGACTCACAACACTAAGAACATAAAAGATATCTGGTCATGTCATACACAAATACAATAGTCTGCCCACCATTCTTTGATATCTCCCCACATCCTTTACTAACTCACCATCCACACTAGACCTGTTCATGGGCCGGGCCGGGCTTTCATTTGTCATTAAGGGAAATATGCTAGGCCCGAGCCTGGCCCAACCAATGGGCCTATAACTTAGGCCCGAGCCCAGCCTGATAAAAAGCCCAAAGCCCGAGCCCGAGCCTGAAGCCCAACCTAATTAAAAAAAAAACAATTTTCCCTATTCAAATTAGAATTAAAAATTCAAATAGTTTTTTTTTCCTATTTAAATGAACAATGGGCCTACAAGATGGTATTTTTCCCCTTTCTTTTATATTTTAAAACACAGTTTTACATTCTTAAATAAAAAAATTTATTCAAATGGACATAGTCACATTACTCACTTTAAGTCTAATATTAGGTCGGGCCGGGCTATTTTGACAAAACCCGAGCCCGGCTCAAATTTATTGTGGGTCGGGCTTTTTGGCCCGAATTTAAGCCCGCAGGCCTATAACCACGTTCAAGCGCGTCCGGGAGCCGAGCCGGGCCGGGCCGGGCCTGCCCGTCGGGCCACCCTACCCATGAACAGGTCTAATCCACACCATTAATTCTATGATTTGGATCAATAGGAGTGTCTGCTGGTTTGGTCACCAGCTTCCCAAACTCCCACAGTAGGTCAAGTACATACTTTCTCTGTGAAATGAAGATCCCATGCTTGGATCTTACAACTTCAATCCCCAAGAAGTATTTGAGCTCACCAAGATCTTTGATCTCAAATTCTTGCTACAATGATTTTTTGAGATCATCAATCTCCTCCAGATCATTTCTCGCCACCACTATATCATCCACATACACAATCAGAATTGACACCAAAGCATCTCTCCTCTTCACAAAGAGGGTGTGATCAGACTGTGTCTGTGTGTATCCAAAACGGATGAGTGCCCCTCTGAACCTATCAAACCGAGTGACTATTTCAGTCCACACAGAGATTTTCTAAGTCTACACACCTTTCCCTTACCAACATCTTCATAAAAACCTGTTGGAATGCCCATACATACCTCCTCCTGTAAATCATCATTGAGGAAAGCATTTTTGACATCAAGCTAGAACAAGGGCCATGAATAGGTGGCTACTAGAGATAAAAGGATACGAACTGAACTCATCTTAGCTATTGGTGCAAGGGTTTCCAAATAATCAACACCATAGGTCCGAATATACCCTTTTACTACCAACCTTGTCGTGTACCTCTCTATCTTGCCATCGGCCTTATACTTCACGACCAACTGTCTCCTTGTCTAGAGGGAGATCAACTATTTCCCAAGTTTGGTTTTTGACCAAAGCATCCATCTCATCTTGCATGGTTGTTTTCCACTCAGGTTTGGAGAGAGCCTCAGTAACATTCATGGGTATAGACACAGAATCCAGGAAAGAAAGAAAAGCACGGTAGGAGAGTGATAAGGCACTGTAGGAAAGTCGGTGTGAAATGCAGTGGATTGTACACTTTCTCTTCCCCTTACGAAGTGCAATGTGAAGATCAAGGTTAGTGGGATCAGCTGCAACAATGGTGTTAGGGACAAAGACATTATCATCAGAAAACATAATAGACTCAGGCTCAAGAGGAATACCTGGAACTGTATCTACCGAATCTGGAGTTTCAGAAGGACTGACAGAGAGTGGTGTGGGTTGAGGATGTGTGGAGTCAACCATAATCTGTCGGCACTGATATTTCTGTGAGGTTGCCCGTAGTGGCTTAGGTAATGAAACTGGAGGTGCAGGTGCTAGCTGAATTGATGTTGATGCTGGCTGAACTGATGGAGGCACCAAAGAAACAGGAAGAGAAACAGATTGTGAGTTCTCCTCCCCAAAACTCTCCCCCTGAGGAGAACAACTCGACAAAAAGGTAGATTCAAAGAAGGTAACATCCATAGTGGCAAATCTGCTCCTCGACACTGGGTCATAACAGCAATACCCCTTTTGGTTCTGAGCATACCCAAGAAAAACACATTTCTTGGCCTTAGGATCTAATTTTTGCCGATGAGGGCCAAGAATGTGAACAAAAGAAACACAACCAAAAAGCCTTAGAGGTATATGAAATATCTCCCCATCTGTAAAAAAAAAAAAGACTAAATGGCACCTTAAACCCCAAAGTCCGTGAAGGAACACAGTTAATCAAATGCACAGCTGTAAGAATTGCATTTCCCCATAACTACACAGGAACTAAAGCACACACCATAAGACTCCTTGCCACCTCCACAATGTGTTTGTTTTTCCTCTCAGCAACTCCATTCTGTTGTGGTGTATATGAACAGCTACTCTGATGAACTACACCATGTTCTAAGAGATACGTGGTCAGGTCCTTCTCAAAGTAGTCTCTGGCATTATCTGATCTAAAAGACTTAGTTCTCACTCCAAATTGTGTGAGAACCATCTGGTGGAACTGTCGTACCAAGTTAGGAACCTCATTGCGTGATCTGATCAAATATATCCAAGAATATCGTGTATAACCATCCACAAACAAGAGAAAGTGACGGAATTCTCCCATGGAAGAGAAAGATAAAGTGACACAAAAGTACTTCTTTTATTACTTGGTTTAAAACACTATCTACAATGCTTTCCTAACTGACAACTCTCACACTCCAAAGTAGATAATTCACAGACTCAAACAACTTTGGGAAAAGACATTTCAACAAATTAAAAGAAAGATGTCCCAAGCGATTGTGCCAAAGCATAATCTAGTTCACTGACTCTGACCCACTACTACTGTTGTTGCTGCTAGCATGATGGCCCTGATGCCTCGGAATCTCATCAAGAAGATAGACTCTATTCACCTCACGACCACTCCCAATCATCTTCTTTGACTCCAATTCCTGCAAAACACAATTACCAAGAAGAAAGGTCATGGAACAATTCAAATTTTTTGTCAAAGAACAAACAGACAGTAAGTTGGTATGAAGTCTAGGGACATGTAAAACAGAAGATAGAGTTATATCATTGGTCACTCTAACTGTCCCCTTCCTAGCAATGGGCATATGTGAACCATTTGCTGTAGATACTTTCTCTACCAGAGCACAACTGATAGGAACTGAAAATGGTAGGGGCATTAATCATATGCTCAGATGCTCTTGAGTCTATAATCCAGGGAGGCCCCTCCTTACCTTGAGTGGATGCAGGATTTGCAGTTGCACATGAACTACCTATATGTGCAAAGGAAGTGGCGTAGTCGGCTCCTACATTTTGTTGCCCATCTGGAAGGCTAGAGCTAAGTGAATCTTTCTTACTCATAAGGTGTCCAAACCTCTCCAATTAAGTTCTCACTGTTGCTACTGTAATGGATTCCCAACCAGTTTGGGAAAGAGGGGTTGAAGAGTCTCCTATAGTGGCTACATTTGCATTTCCCTTCTTGTTTCTTATCCAAGCAGGCATAAGATTTGGATGAAGCTTCCAACAAGTGTCCTTGGTATGCTTAGGCTTCTTGCAAAAATCACACACCAAGTCCTTATCTTCCATTCTAGTCTCACTACTCCCCTTGTCTCTATTCAGCTTAGGTTTTGTCGTACCAACCATAGCCGACTGATCAATCCTAGGCTATCTCAGCATTACATTCCTCCTACTCTCCTCTCCAGAGACAAAGGCATAAGCCTAAAAGAGTGTCACACTCTCCCTAGAAAGAATATGCTGCCTAGCAATGTCAAATTTAGGATTCACCCTGCCAATAGCTCAAAAACCCTATTCCTCTCTACTAGTATGTGATAAGTTACTGCATCATTTACACTTTCCCATACCACAGTTTCCAAGTGATCTATTTCCTGCCATAGAGTTTTCAACGTGTACACAAGAGGTTTTTCTTCCTGTTTCATACTTTTATCACCTGATTTTTTAACTGATAGGCTCTAGTTTCATTTTGCTTTTGAGAATAGGTTTCAGTCACTCCATCCCAAATCTCCTTAGCAGTATTAGCCCATAGGAAATTTTTTGCAATATGAGGTAACATAGAATTACACAGTCAGGACATTACCATGTAATTCTCCTACACCCATCGGGAAGAGTCTGTATCAGTTTCTTCTCCTCCCTAGTGAGATACCCTAATTTTCCACGGGCACCAATAGCCATCTTAGCTGATTGTGCCCACTCCAAATAATTTGTACCATCAAGTTTTGCTGTGTAATGATCCCAGACTCAAAAATATCACTACTACCTCCTACACCCAACCCCACAATACTGGTAGATTTCATCTCGATGTTCCAACTCTCCATCTTACTTCAAACAATTCAATAGTAAGAAAAAATAGATTGGAGACCTTAAAAAAACAATTTAATATCACACAACAGAAACCAACCCTTCCGAAAGAAGAAAACCCTAGATGGAGGGAAATCTCTCTCCTCCCCATGCCTCCAACAGAGAGAAAAGTGAATCGATCACTCCGGGAGGCCTAGAAAATTTCAGAAACCAAACCGCCCTCTTCAGAAAATCAAAAGAAAACTAACAATACCTGGGCACCCAAGATCAAATAAAAAACAAAGAGTCCAACTTTTCTGAGACTCTTCCCCGTACTCCAGTTCTTCCTGATTTTGATGTCGAACAGTAGATCACCTTCCCAATGACTAGATCTCACCAAAAAATCTAAGAACTGGGCAATCTATAGCAGATCGATCAGCCCTTTACTACTTCATGCACTCGGCTGATTTAAGGCTGCATGAGAATGCTTCAAGAAACCCTAACCTGGCTCTAATACCAAGTAGAAATCTGCTGAATTAAAAAATATGAAAGAAAAGTAGTTTCTTGAAGAAAGGAGAAGAAGAGAAGAAGAGAAGTTGGAAAGAAAAGAGAGCAATGATTTGGCCACCCCCTTCACTTATTATTTATACTAAAAATAATAGAACAGTAAAAGACAACTATGCCCTATAAGGTGGCAAACATAAAACAGCATATATAACACTAAAAAAATAATAAAATTTGGACTCACATAACTATTATGGTCCCTACCTCCTATCTAACAACTAGCATAAAACATCTACTCAGAAGAACATCATAAAACTGATTAATCTTCAACAAACCTCTTGACTTCTACCTACCCTCCACCCTCTAAACAAGCCTTAAAATCATCATTTTTAAACCTTCATATGGTTTTGTGTTTTTCCTCGTTGAGATGTGCAGTCAGTGGCAACCTCTATTGGGTGGTTTGGCCAACCCTTTTTTATTACATTTATTCTTTTTTTATAAGTAAAAGCAAAATTTTATTAAAGCAAAAAACTTGATACACCCAAGAAAGCAGGTCCTAAGATAACCCCACTAACAACCAGATTCCCACCCAACTGAAATAAAACTATAAGAAAACTCCAAAGAAACATATTTGCACAAAGACAAAGAAGAAAAACGGCAACATTTATTCTCTTTTGATCATGTATCTCATTTTTTATGAGTCTAAAATAAATTCATAACCTAGAATTTAGCACTATGAAGAAGAAATCTTAAACTTCAGTTAGTACACAATTCTTATAATATATAATGATTTTGTTGGTATATTATAGCTAGTCAAAGAATAAATAAACTTACGAATGTTTCCTCTTATTTGTTCCCTCTGGATCCAAGAAGCAACCAGCAACCCCATAAATCTCTTGCATCTGCAAATTGGAAGAAACTTCATGTCTAAGAGTTCCAAAGAAAATAATGCAACAAATGCATATAGAAAAATAGCATCCAAACCAACATATTAATTAGTTTTCTTCTGTGAGTAATGAATAATCTCACATGGTTTGTGATTTCAATATAGATAGACATTTTTCCTTGTAGAGATAGAGAAATTCTGGAGATATTTCGTTAATTTTGCTAAGATATTTGAAAATTCTAAAAATAGGAAAATTCTCTAGAAACATGGAATTAGTTAATAAACCTTCAAGGAATCATCGGAAGAAGTCTAATTGCACAATGCACATTAGGCTCAAGAAACCATTAGCAAAGAATTGTATAAATCAAATAGGACAAAGCTAAGAGACAAGGTATCTTTCTGTCTCCCTTTTAGTCTTTTAGCCATTTTCTCTTCATTAAATATGTCATTTACTTGTCATTTTGACTTTTTCCTTTTTTGTTACTATATGTTTTATTAGATTGAAAATCCTCTTTTGTAGTTTTATGGATTTTTATTTTTCTTTTGAATTATAATGACTTAGTGAATCATATCAAAATAGTAAGCCAATTATCCAATCACCAATCTCCCATTGCTTCTTTTAGGAAAAGATTTAAAAATGATGATTTTAATGAAATATTGAAAATTTTTTAATAATATTCTAAATTTTAAACCTTAAATATATAGCTTACCAATGAAATTTGAAGTATTGTCGACATATTGGCAAAATATCAGAAATATTAGGAAAAAGATTCCGAGAAAACTTTGTATCACCCCCTAGAAAAATAGGGATATTTTGGGAAAATTTTGCCAAATATTGCTGATATTGCAAGCCATGATCTCAAATTATATAAGATGCACAAACATCAAATACTAGTAGGGGCAATCATGGGTCGAGCCCAGGCTGGGCTTAAAACCTATGATAAACCCAAGCCCGGGCCTGGTCTGACCTGGACCCCAGGCCTGAAATATAAGCCTAGGCCTAGGCTGGGTTGGACTTGGCTTTGGGTCTCTAGCATTAAACGATGTGGCCACCCAACTCTCACAATTGTCTACTTCTTATATAGATAAATGCAAAGCCTTGATTCTCATAATTAGTCAATATGGGACCTTGAATGTAAAATGAAGGCTTTGCATTCATCTATATAAGAATAGACTACAAAAGAGAATGAACAATGCACTCTTACGTGAGTTGACTTGTCGACATCTGTCAACTTTAATATATATATATAATACATGTTAAAATGCTTATATAAAATACTTAATATAAAATAAAATAAAACATATATCTATATATATCATATAATATATATTGTGGGCTAGGCTGTGCTGGAAATGATCACCCATACCAAATAGTCAGCAACCTAGTGAAATTGTAAAACGACCTGGAAAAATTGTTTAACATATTTACTTTATTATATTTTTGAAGATAAATAAAAAAAATTATTAAAACAGGAAAAACAGGATACAATCACCCGAATGAAATGAAAAACCCAAAGTACAACCATCTAAAGCTTAACACCTTTGTATGCCAAACCCCCAAAAATCCAATCACCCCGACAACCTAACCCCAAAACAAGCAAAAAGCACCAACATGACACAACAAAGAAACATGGACAAGAATACCATACAGCACCCAAAACAAAACAGAACCCCCACCCAAGACCCATAGCTACAAACCAGACCCACAATGGATTCCAAACTACTTGTTAGTTTTCTGACTACAATCTTCCTGGTTTCTTCTGGCTGTGCTTTTGTTTTTCCTTACTTTCTTGTTAGGTCCAAGGCCAAACAAACCTCCTTTTATTCTTGTGAAAACCTTTGAAACTGGTATCTGTTGTTGACTTCTCTTAATCTTCTGAGTTTTTAATCTTCTTACTGTAATTAATCCTCCACTGTCTACTTCCAACTTCCCCTCAGAACTTTTACCCCTATCCGGAACAATCTGCCCCTCCAAAACGTCTTCCTTTTCCTTTATGGGATTCTCCCTGCCTCCATCAAACTTTTCCAATCCTTGGTTTGTTAAGTTACTTGATTTTCCAACTTTATAAATTTGTTTTTCCCATTCCTTTCCTCCGCAGACCTGAAGGCTTCCTTCACAAACTCCTCCCCTCCTATGAAAAATAAACCTAGAATTTTGTTAACTTCCAATTCCTTGTTTACAACTTTTTCAATGTCCCACATAACCTCCACCTGATCGTCTCATCTATCAATGGATCATCCTCACTTTCCTCCCCTGTGTCCATATTCAGCCCCCTTTCTCCATTTTCTTCTAAAGGAAAAGTTAAAACACAAAGGCATGTTCATAGCCATGCATACAAGGAAACAATAAATAAATGATCCTCGTAAGAATGACATTTGAACAGGCATAACATATATATTAAGAACCATAAAGTAATAATTTTTGGACAAAAACTTCCTATATCAGCTTCCATGGGGAGGGAGGGAGGGAGAGAGAGAAAACTAATTGAGGGTGATTCATGAAACATGCAATAGAATAAAAGTTATTTTTTTAGGAGCCTTGGTTGTAATCTGCCATTTCAGGCTCATTTTAATAAAATTTTACCTTACCTTTTATAAAAAAAATAATTTTTTTTATTTCCTTCTTTTTTAGAAAGTGTAACTTGTATTTATATTAATGCATGGCAAAAAGAATTCTACAGTATAAAAGAGAGACTGTACATTGATGTAAAATAATATGATATGACAACCTCCATCCATAAAAAATCATAGGTCAAAGAACTGTTTTTATACAAAAAGCCCATTTCACCCCAGACCTAGCTAAGCCATCCAGTCATCCACCAAGTTGAAGTCAGTTGGTAACTACAGCTGAAGATACATTTAATGTGTCCCTAATCTCAAGTGAGTACTAAGACTCCAGCATTTGAAGGATCAGTGCTTCCAATTGAGCAAAATAAAGGTTGTAGGGATACTACAACTACAATGCCCTAAGGACCTGGTGGGGTTACCTTGGGAGGTCCCATCAAACTGATGCCTGGATTCTCCCAATACCCGTAGAGGTAAAGGTACCCTAACAAGAGGCTTTGCGCAAAAGGAGCAGAGTGCTTCAGTACAAACATTTTACTTCTGCCTTGAAATATCAAAATGCAATACAAGTGACTGCAATTAAGACAAATTACTTTTTGCTCGTATAAAAGAAAAGTTGCAAACTTAGGAGCCCAGAATACCAGGCCGAATAGCTCTACCTGCTTATCCAACCAGACAAGATACTGAACAACTGCTGCACCATCCCGAATATGTGCCTTTCTTAATCTCCAACTCAACAGTGTTCTAAAAGTACAGAAAAGCAGTCCATAAACATAAGTTTATTATGTTGGATATAATATTAATCAAGTAAATAATAAGAAGATGAATTGAAGTATATATATATATATATATATAATGAATAAATAAATTTTTATCAGATGGGAAGAATCAAAGTTCAATTTTTCAGAATGAGAGAAAGAGAGAGGGAGGGAGGGAGGGAGGGATGGAGAGAGAGAGAGAGAGAGACCTGCTAGTTTGCAAAACTATGCATGTAATAATGGTAACCCAGTTAGTCATCATTGAAAATCTAATTCAAACATAACAATGGATGTTCTTTTCTGTCATCCTCATTGTGTAACTTATAAGACCATGAGGAAGTATTAACATCTTCCCTTAATTGAGTATTGAGATAACCTTAGCAGATAACTGTGAGATGAAAAAAGGATGATAAAGCTGCAACTGTACAAAACATCTTCCCTTAGTTAAGATGTTCTTGTCTGAAAGTGTGACAACTTTGTACGAAGCATATCAAAGAAACTACAGGTCCAACAAGAAACTATAGTTTCTGGAAAATTAGCACATTTTCTGCAAATCCAACAAGACCACAACTGTAATCTAAACATGTTGACTGTTTGATAAAGTATATCACTTTAGGAACAAGCATCTGATGTTAGAAAGGTAGCATATTAAGGTATAATAAATGCCACTTAACCACAAGCTTCAAATAAATGAAAGTGGACATTGAATCAATTTAGATTCATGTCTCTCAAGTATTACTTCATCATGCAAGTGCTTTTATGTTTATTCCTTCTTGTTCTTTTGTCCATATATAGCAGGCATAGCTTTCAAGGCTCCAAGGCGAGGCTAGGCAACAGGGGGGTGGCGCCTTGTCGCCTAGGCGGGTGCGTAGGCATCGCCTAGGCAATGGATTTTTTTTATGTAGAAAACATAGAGCCTAGGGTAGTTCCCTAGGTACTATAACCATATTTCCTTAAGAATTATTCATAATGTTCATAAGAAAAAGTTCAAGTTGAAGTATAGAAAATCAATATATTCATGAGAATAAAAAGAAGAAGGAAAAGAAAATTCAAAAAATATAGGGGTTGAACCCTTATTTTTGTTATAGGAAAATAAGAAAAGAAAATGTGTTGATTAGAAAATGTGTAATAGTAGTAGTAGTAGTAGTAGTAGTAGTAGAAAATGTGTTGATTAGACAAAATTTTAAGTTCTTCCTTACTTATTGGTTCAGGTTTTAAAGTCTTTGGGGGTTCAATACAGCATTTAGCAATGTTTATATTGATTAAACCCTAACAAATAAGAAAATAATAAAAAAATAGTATATAAACACATAAAATGAATATTTTAGTTTAATAGTGCCTATATTATAATTATAATGTCAAAAAATAAAGAATAAAAAGTATTTTACAATACATAGTACAAAACTGTTTGGCGATTAGGCAAGGCGAGCCTCAAAGGGCGCCTTGTTGCCTAGGCGTCGCCTTAACAACTATGCTAACAAGGCAGCTGACTTACTGGCCTCCTTAACTTGCACTTATTTTTTCCTAAAAAAGAATGGTCTATTGTGAAAAACAATTTTATTCCCTGCATATTCACATCATAGTAATATCCAAAAGACAAGGAAAAGCTCATAGCACAACACTATTGTATTGTTAGACCCTTGTAGCTTATTTAGGATAGTTGAGAAACTTCTAGTATAACTCAAAATGTAATCTTTATTTGCAGTAAATATATCTATCTACCTTGATAGCTTTTGCAAGGGCCAATGGTGATTGTTGCAGGAGAACCTAATCAGAATTCAGCTTTTAATAGAGTGCATAACAGCATGTCTTAGACAGTTGTATGCCCTTAGCTCCAATCAGATTGATGTACTTATGACATTTATTGTAAATGAATAAGTGCATATTTGATTCATGTTCTTGTGGTGTGTTTTTGTGTAATACCCTTAAACTGGACATTTAATGAGACTCATGTTAGTTTAGAATGTTCATAGCCATTGGATAAGTCTGGGGAGATTTATCCTGCTAAGGCTAACACTGGTGTGCTGCCAAGTGTTGGGTTGGCCTATCTCAGCTACCAGGGTGAGACCCAAAGCACATGCAGTGTAGGTTTACTTGAAACCCTAAACCGAACCAGATTTCCAGTATTGCCCTGGACCTTGGAAATTAGTGGGCAAAATTGGAAAGTTACACTTGACCCCTAGACTCGATTATGATACTACACTATGTGTCAGATTGGGCTATCTTTGATATGCCAATCAGTGAGATCCTTAGAGGGGGTCCAAACTTGGGTATGTTGGGACAGTCCGAGAATTCATTTGAGCGGGTGATCATAGTGACAGGATCAGCCCCTTTGTCGGACAAAGGTAATGATCGGGGATGCACTCTCTCTGATGGCAACCAATTCTGTCGGCAGTCGATTTCAATCGTTGAAATTTGTTTTGCAAAATATTTATATACAGATATAAATAAATATATATATATACGGTTTCAAATTGTTTGCAAAAGGTTTTAATTCCCGGGATCCATGTGAGTAGAGAGTGCAGCACTGTTCCTTGCAGCCGAGGGAGAGGTCCTCTCTTGTCGAATAGTGTTTGATCATTATGGGCTGAGAGGTTAAGTGTAAGACCATTGAGGGTAATACTTGATGGGCTAATCTTGCATCTGCCCACAGTCCCTGGGTGTTACAAGGTGGCTTGGCCCAGAGACCACTTAGTGTAAGTGTTGGACCCATGGAGTCCATGAGATGGGCTCAAGGGGTTCGCTGGGCTTTCTAGTGAATTCGGCTAGGCCTTGTAACAAAGGCTGGACCGAACCCTTGTGACTTATGTGTAGATCAATGCTTGGGTCCCACGCCATACAAGGAAGCCCAATTGGGCAGCAGTTTGGAAGGGTAAGTGAGCACATATACTTATTGGGCCTAAAGCCCATTTCAAACTGGGCTTATTTGATAAGTTAAATAAAAGGGTGAATCTGAGATTAGATTAGCAAATAAGATAGGGTCTTACCCTATCCACTTAGAGAGTCTAAATCTGAGTACAGATTCAGATCTGAAAACCTCCTGATAAGATTAGGAGATGGTTGATCTAATCTGCATATAAGATAAGGGTCTATCCTTATCTCTTAAAGGGAATTCAGATCCAAATATAATTTGGATCAGCAACTCCTAATAGGATTAGGAGATGATTCCTTTAAGGTTATAAAAGGCAAAGGGGGCAACAACTTTTAGAAGTTCATCACATTCAATTCAGAGAGAGAACACAGCACTCAGTGAGACTGAGTTGTTTTCTCCTTGCCGCTACCATTACTGCCAGTTCAATTTCCTCTCTAGTAGGAACGATCAAGATTGGATCTTGATACCAGCCTTTGGGGAAAGGCTGATCTGAAGTTGTGCTCATAGCCTCTAGCGAATTCTTGTGAAGGATTTGATTCGTTGGACAAACATTGTTGATTCTGCTCCATCCTACACTGCGCCATTTTCAGTGGGAGCAGTTTTTTATTCCTTCCTTGGGCGTGAACACCTCCATTGGGAGATATTGTTTTTCCGTATCAGGTATATCCCCCTTCTACTTCTGGTTTCAGATCTGGTTTGGTTTATGGTTCAAGATTGATCCTTGAAAATGTAGATTTTCTAAAACAGGGAATGTGATTCCTAGATGAGGGGAGAGGAAATTTTTGAAATTTCGCCTAACCTACCTGCAGGGTTCGGCCATCCATATGATGGATCTCTAATCCCTTCAGCACGAACTAGGATCAACCCATATGAAGTTATGTTTTGTCTCTTCTGCTTCATTTTCAGCATTCCTTATCAAACCAGCTTCAGAAGTAACTCCTGAATCTTTCAAAAATTCATCTTGATCCCCCTTGATTGCAAGGCAGCTTAGCTAACCTGATGCAAGCAAGACTACATCTGATTTCACAGCATCATAGTCATGGACTTCAATTCCATTCTCCTCCATGTAATAGTGTACCTACACACCAAGAAATATATATATATATATTTTTTTTAATCAGCACCAAGAAAGCATTTTATTAAATTAATAGAAAAAATCCGGTACAAACTTTTTTGGATAGCCTCAGCTACCCCGTTAAGCTTAAATAAGACTATCAAAAACAGAAACACTATGAACTTTAAACATTACAAGTTACAACTGAGCCAAAAAGCTCTGCACCCTGTTAACCCCTTGCTTTGCTAGCTGATCTAACAAGCTATAAGCTGACCTTGGAACCCACTGGATAGGCAGCTGCATACTTCTTGACAATCTTCTAATCTTTTTTATCTCATTCTTGAAATACCATGGAGCCTTCTCAATTTGTTTCATCCAGCTAAGGACTACTTTTGAATCTCCTTCAATTGTTAACTTTCTCACTCCTAGTTCCAAAGATTTTTGCACCCCAAACACTACTGCACTCAGTTCAGCTGTTGTAGAATCCCAAGAGGACCTGAGTGTAATCCCAATATTATTCCACTTTCATTTCTTATTACCCCTCTCATACCAGAGGGACCCGGATTGCCAAAGCTGCTTCCATCAAAGTTTAATTTAAGGAATCCATTCTCAGGTAGCTCCCAAGACTTTATTAGTTTCTTCTTTGAAGAAAAGGAAGAAGCTGTTATTATCCCCCAATTTCTGATAACATCATGGAAATTAAAGTCTGAGAACAGACTCAAAGACTTAACACAGTGTGCTACCTTTACCATAATCCCTTCTACTGCAACTTCTTTGCTTCTTTTCTTTTCCTCAAAAATTCTAAGCTTTCTTTCCTCCCATAATTTCCAGATCACTGCTGCCCTCAAGCACCTCCACAATACTCTCCCCCTCCTTTACGGCCATCTGAAGGTAGAAGGATCAAACAATCTGTCCTAACTCTTCGGTGTTCCACCTGCAAACAAAGAGTGAGAAAAACCAGTCCTAAATACAACAAGCAAAAGGACAGTACATAAGAATATGATAAGCAGGTTCACCATTAGATTCACACAAATAGCACCAGTTTGGGGCAAGCACCAGCCTGGTCTCTTTCTCTTAACAAATCACAAGTATTAATAGCACCATGGAACACCTCCCAGCAAAAAGCACCTACCTTTGGAGGGATAGGACTACACCAAATCTTGTTAACTGGGAAGGGCAAAGGAGAATGAGCAGAAGAGTACACACCAAGAAAGAATTGTTGGGTACTGGCTGGTAAAGGTGGGCCAGTTCAATGATAATACTAGGGGCGTAATTCAGCACATCCAGGTTTTGATAAAAGGGGCATACCCCTAATTATTAGCCAAACAGCACATGTTTTAAAAGAAAAAAATAACCACGTGTATATATGGTGATCACCACAACCAAGGGTATGTTTTCTCTTTTTACTAGGGCCCCATCCTGATTATCAAATATGAGATGTGCACAATCAGTCCACTAACATATAGTGATTATTGATTATTGTAGGACAATGTAAGTGCAATCTTGGATGAATGAGGAAAAATGCATATGGCCCTTGGGTCTCACACACTATAAGAGATGTGAAATTTTTGGTATCCAATCCAAACACCTCATTTAGATTAGTCCAACCTGCTAATTCTATAGCAGATTATTTGGCTAGAGGAGAAAAATGGAGAAGATTTGTTTTGGCATGACTCGGAGAGAAGACAAAATTAATCTTTGCTGGCTTTTCTCTATTTCTTCAACTGAGTGTTATTTGAATTGACCTAGCTACTGATAGAGAAGCTAAAATGTCAAAATTGGAATTTTCTAGACCTTTTATGTATTTTAGCCAATAGGGGTCTTTTGGTCATTTACATGTATCCTTAGCATTTTGCTTAGTTGTACTGGGTAAGGAGGCAAAATTATTTTTTGGAGAGATGTTGGTGTGAAGGCAGAGCCTTGATGGAGAGGTTCCCCTTGTATATTCTTGCAGAAAACAGAGATTCTAGAGTGGTTGGCTTATATGATTATCAAATAGGGAATAGTGTCTTGGTGCCCAACATTGAGAAGGAACTTGAATGATTGGAAAATAGAGGAGCTGGCATCACTGTTCAGGCTACTCGGTAGGGCCTGCTCGAATCCAAATCGAGAGGACACATGAAGTTGGAGAAGGGAAAACTCAGGAAACTTCTCTGTCAAATCATTTCACAAGCAGCTAACCAGTAACCATAATACTTTCTCTCGCAAGGAAGTTGGCTGTCCCACATTCTTTCCAAAGCTGCATTTCTGATGTGGTCTGTGGTGCTAGACAGATGTCTCACTAGAGACAATTTGATCAGAAGAGGTGTAAGCATACAATCAGATACTTGTGTAATCTGTGGGAGAGACAGAATCGACCATTTATTTTTGCAGTGTGCAATGGTGAGACATATATATATTATCAAAAAAAAATGGTTAGACAGATATATACTCACTTCTGGAAGGGGAGGGGACTAAGTGGGTACGTTATGGAGTACAGTTCCCACAGCAATTTCTTGGTGCATTTGGGAGGAGAGAAATCAGAGAGTGTTCCAGAACAAATTTGCTAAGCTGATGAACTTCTCGAGAAAATTATGGGAACCTTTACCAGTCAAAGAAGTTTGGTTTCATCCTATCCCCTCCAAAAGTGGGTGCATTCTGTTGGAAGGTTTTCCATGGTGCAATTAATACTTGTGACTTATTACAGAGGAAGAGACCTGTTTTGTGCATATCCCCAAATTGGTGTATTTTGTGTTAATCTAATGGTTGGGGGCAATTTTGCTCCATTACAATCTGGAAGCCAGTCATTGAAAGAACAGAGAGGAGGCTGGATGGCTGGAAAGCAAGATATTTATCCATGGGGTGAAAGGTTACCCTTATAAAAAGTGGCTTATCAAGTTTGCCTACTTATTATTTATCTTTGTCGAGGGTTTCACCAAAAATTGCAGAGAGAATGGAAAATATCCAAAGGGATTTCTTATGGGAAGGAGTGGGGGAGGGAAGAGGTACAAAGCTCCATCTAGTTAAATGGGATAGGTGTGTAGACCCAAAGAGGGAGGGGGTTTTTGGTTTAGGAAGGTGAAATTATTTAATAAAGCCTTGCTTGGGAAATGGTTATGGAGATTTGGGATGAAAGGAGAAAATTTCCCTATGGAGGGAGGGTGTGGTTATGGGGAGACGAGATTTGGGTGGGAACCAAGGGATGTGTGCTCCTCAAATGGGGTGAGTTGTGGAAAGGAATAATGAAGTTTAATCAAGAATTCAGAATTCTAACAAGCTTTGCAGTTGGGGATGGAGCTAAAATAAGATTATGGGATGATGATTGGAGTGGAGTGGGAAGATTGTGTGAGGTATGCCCAAGTATTCAGGTTGCCGGAACCGGGGGTTAATATTCTAAGCTGTTATGAAAGAATTGGGGAGCAGATAGTTTGGTGCCCAAGTTTCAAAAGGCCACTCCTTGAAAGGGAAATAAAGGTGTGTTTTATGGAAATTTACGGTTAAATCATGTTATTCAGCTTTATGCAGGAACCAAATGGATTTTGAAGTAATTGGTGGGGTCTGGGGTAACACAATACCCTCTAGAGTGGGAGTTTTGCTTGGCTGGTGGCTATGGGCAGTGTGTTGACAGTGGATCACTTGAAGTCAAGAGGGTTCAGCATGGCCAGCATGTGTGTTATGTGTAAGGAGGAAGATGAATCTGTCAGCCAGTGTGTAGACTCTCTCTCTTCCCCTCTAAAAAGGGCAGCCCAGTGCACAAGGTTCTCGCCAATGCGGGGTCTGGGGAGGAACAGATGTATGCAGCCTTACCCCTGAACATACAAGGAGGCTGTTTCCAAGATTTTGACCCTGGTCACCCAGGTTGCAATGGAGCAACCGAACCATTGCACCAAGGCCAACAGTTTCTGAATAACAAATACTTGTTTCCTCATTAAAGAAAAAAAACAGAAGAAGAATTACTGCACAATGCAAAGTTTCACTTCCATATTAAAATTGTATTGTATGCAACAAAAATAGTATTTCAAGAAATTAACCTCATCAGACATCTTTCTCTTGTCCACATAAAAGAAAGCCAAATTGGATGTTACTATAGCAAATGCATGAACAAGAAGGCAATAGGCAACATCATTCCCTCGAACATTATAAAGCCAAGCTACCTGTATATTAACAGTAATAACAGAAATATGTCCATTAGCAATAAAGAAAGATAGATGATACAGAAGCATTTTGAATTCAAATTCAACATCAAAAGTAAACGAAGTTTGAGTGCAGAACCTTGGAAAGGGATGATAAAAACTTACTTCATCAAGTGCTGTAATGATGACCACAAGCTTTCTCCTGGGTAAGCTTTCTTCTCAAATCCTTCAACTTTTCAGCAACGCCACCTGCAAACTCCAATGGATGTACAATTACAGGTTTGATTTCTGGCTGAGGCCTGTTCTTCCAAACTTCATCTACTAAATTCGTGGATGTCTGAACCAGTTTCCATTGCTTTCCTGTGAAAGCTTGCTCCCATCTTTGTGCAGTTTCTATTGACACACACCAAGGATCAACCCCAATAGCAGCATCTTTTGGCAGATTCTAGTAAATCATCATACCCAAGGACAACATTTAAATTTTATTACTGACAATTAATGAAAATACAAAAAAAAAATGCAGAATTAGAATCCATGCTACACAGACAACTGTATAGGAGTGCAGTATCATGTAGGATACTTCAAAGCGTATCATGTTGGATACCTGGTCCAATACTTGTCAAGTTGTTGCCTAGGCAGGTGACAAGACACCCTTAGGGTGCATATCCTGAATGCCATGTCTTTAGATAAAAAAGGCGCCTGTCTAGGCAGGCAGGCAACTTATTAGCATGTGTTTAATGCATAATACCACACCAATGTTTTAAAAGGAATGGGAGGCATACGCCCTGAGGTGCACACCAAGGCATTAACAAAAAAAAAGGGTGCACATCAAAGGCACTAATACCTCTGAGGTGTATGCCTAAAACACCTTTTGCATGAGCCATACTAGAGGTGAAAAGGAAATCTGGGAGCTCCCACCTTTGGCTGGGGGGCTTCACCTTTCTAATGCAGTCCAATTTAGTTTTTTTGTGCTAAGGGGGTCCTGTCAAAGTGGAAACAATCTAGCAAAAAAAGAAACAAGAAAACCAAGATGAGATCTGCCTCCTCTTCTCAAGGAGGCGTAAAACTATGCCTCACACCTCCAGGTAGTGGAATGCCTTGCATCACATCCACATTTTAAAACATTGTCCTACACTATATATACTTATGTTCTGTTTTAGCTTTACTTAAAACATACAAGATTTGGTGGAGAGAAAGAAAAAGGATAAAATAGGTTTCTTTTCTTCTGAAGTTACTCTCTCTCACATGAAATAGAAAGGGTCTACACCCCTTTTTAATACATGGTAAATAATAAATGCTAATTATATTAATACTATGTTTGAAACACGAAAAAGATTTAAATTTCTATTTCTTTTAAATACAATGATTTACTATGTATTGGGATGAAATTCAATGTTATGTAATAAAAAGGTTTGTTATTCTTTTTCAATTCATGTTGTTTGGTATATAAAACTAAGTAATTAACATAGAATTTAGTTTTCTATTTTTCATATTCTGCTGCCTACCTGTATCAGGTCCATTCATCCCAAGAACCCAGATGGTTGGCACCAGCATTGGATAAGGGCACCTTTAGGAGACACCTAAGCACCTAGGAGACTAGGCGCTCCACTATCACCTAGAATTGTCTACATGCCTTGACAATGCCTTGTCCAGCCATGATCTTATAATATATCTAGGGTGGGTTATAATAATAGTCAAAATATCATTTTTCAAGATCTTTGCAATATCAGTGAATTGACTAAGTTTCTTCAAAATCTCCCTATTTTGCTAGGGATGATACAAAATTCTCCAAGAATATTTTTTCCTAATATCTCTGGTATTTTGCCAATGCATTTGCAAAACTTCATTGATAGACAATACATTTAAGATTTAAAATTTTAGAAATACCATTAGAAACCGTCTAATATTTCATTAAAATCATCATAATGTTTAATGTTTTGCCCTAAAAGAACAAATAGGTATTTGTAATTGCATGATTGATTTATTATTCTAATATGATTCACTAAGTCACTATAATTCAGAAGAAAATGAAAAAGGCACACAACTACAAAAGTGGATTCTCAATCTGATCAAAACATAACAAAAAGGATAAAAGTCAAAATGACAAGTAATGACATATGTAAAGAGGAGAATATGGTTAAAAGACTAAAAGGGAGATTAAGAGAAAGATACCTATTTAAGTCTCTTAATCTTCTGTTATTTGATTCATGTAGTTGCTTATTATGGTTTTTTGAACCTTAAATGTGCGATTATACTTTTTCTAACAATTCTTTGAAGGTTTGTTAACTAGTTCATGTTTTAAAAAGAAACTCCTGATTATTTAGATTTTCTAAATATCTTGGTGAAAAACTGAAAATAGCAAAATGTCTCCGAAAGTTCTCCATCTATGTATGGTGAAATGTCAATCAACACCAACCTGCCTACTGTTAAATTTCATTTTTCTTTTTTGATAATTTACTTTTAAACTTCATTTTCCTTTCATATGCTATCAAGATGGGAGTTTTTTTCTTTTTTTCTTTTTTTTTTTTTTTGGAAATTGCAAAAAGAAGAAAAGACAATATATGTATCTCATACCTAAAAAGTTCACTAGTTTTGAAGTTGAATTTAAATATATAAAACTCTAAATACATGGTTTAATGAAAGTTCTGAAGCAAAATTTATAAAGCAAGATGTAGCATGAAATATTAATTTCTCAGAAAAGACTATTCCTCTTTTTGAATGTTTGAAAAATGTCTTCAGATTCCTCAGATATCAGAGGTAGTATCTTCTTATGAATGCTACAAGAGCAACAAGAAAAAGACTGAGACATTGTAAGATTGCTTACACAACTATCAAATATGAAGTATCTAAATAACAAAATGAACAGAATGGGGTTCAATTGTATGTGTTATAGATCAACATCAAGGCCCTAACAATTTGGAAAGTTGTTATTAAGCATTTACATAGAAAAATAATGTAAACAGTGTATACAATTAGACAAGTCCCCTCTACAGGACCAATTTTCAGAACTTCCAATAACATGGTCATTCACATCAGCTATCCAAATCTCCAAAGATGGGTCTTCTCCAATAAAAACGAAGACATTATTTATCTAGCCAATATAGATACATCTAGTCAATATAGATACTTAACCCAATAAAAACTTGGAACAATATAGATACATCTAGCCGGCACCTAATAACTTACAACCCAAGACATTATTTATCTAATTACTACTACTAGCAATTCTTATACTTCCTTTTAAAACCAAACTAACTGTACTTCTAAAATGAACTGAACCAAAAATTCATTTCAGTGGTCATAGGTTGGATGAGATCACAATCTGAAAGCCCTAGGACTCTATGATCATCTAAATCTGTGCCAGATGGATTAGCAAGGGATAGACTATACAGAGAGCAAATGTATTGGGGGGATGGACTGCCATTATTATGATCAATGTTTTAAAACACGGAGGCATGACACAAGGCATTCCACTACCTAGAGGCATGAGGTGTAGTTCAGAACGCAAGAGGCGTAAGCCTCCCGAACACAAGGAGGCATAAGCCTCCTTAAGAGGAGGGGGGTTAAGAGGAGGATGAAAAGGAAGGGGGGATCTCATTTTTTTCTTTATTTGTAGTAAAAATATTTTATATTAAGAAGAATAAAGATGCATAACATTAGTTGAAAGGGGGGTCTTTTCTTCCCTTCCCTTTCCTTTCCTTTCTTTTCCTTTCCTTTCCTTTCCTTTCCTTTCCTTTTCTCTTTTTTTTCTTCTCTTTCTTTTTCTTTCCCTTCCCTTTCTTTTCCTTTCCTTTCCTTTCCTTTCCTTTTTTTTTCTTTTTTCTTTTTTTTCTGTCTTTTTATGTCAGATGTGCATGAGGCGCATGAGGCGTACGCCTCTAGCACGCCTCATGAAAAAAGCACAAGAGGTGTACACCTCTTGCACCTGAGGCATACGCCTCAGAGGTGTCAACGCCTCTGGCATACACCTCAGGGCGTTTTGGGAGCACCTCACCTGGAGGCGCGCCTCCCACGCTTTTTAAAACACTGGTTATGATGTGATGCAGATAGATACAGGGATTTTGGTGGCTGTTTTTTATTATTGTATGCTCTTCCCATTTTATAAGCAGGAAGTTTTCTTGTACTCTTTGCTTCAATTTTCATATAATTAATGAAATGTATTTTTAATCAGACACCTATTATCCTACACAAGGTGTGTTTTGTAAAGAGACTGGGCCGAATGGGTCCTAGTATCTTCTCTTGTAATATCTTTTCTTTTATTGTTGGCTAATGGACCTATTATTTCTTTTTGTTTAATCTCTTTATGTTACTGCCTAGTTGGCTGCCCACTTAAGGGCATACTTGTCATTACTCTAACTTTAATTCTTAATAAAAAAAGGATAAGAGGAGAAAGGGAAGATAATTCGATTCTTCTTCTTCTTCCTTCTCTTTTCACCATCTTCTTCTCTTGTGTTGCTGCTCTTACTTCTCTTCTTCCTTTTTCTTCTAATCTTCAAATTTACACCTAATATTTGATGACTAATTTACATCTTGGTATCAGAGCAGGTCTATTTCTTCCTTTTTTTTCTTTCTTCTTCTTTTGCCATACACCCTTAGATTAAGAGAGTGTATGGAGAGATAGATTCTCTATAGTTCAAAGGATCTCTAGCCTAGTTGGTAGAGGGTTTGGAGAGTTTAAATCTGGCTGGATATTGCCAAGAAGCGGAGCTGTTCTGTTGCTGCCCAAAATCCCAGCCAATTAGAGATTTTCAAAGGTACAAGTAAAGGTGAAGCTTTGGGTGTGGCGCTCTGTGCTTGGGAGGTGTCTTGTGACTCCTAAAGGAGGGCGGTTCAGGTAAAGGCTGCATCTTCTCTCTTCCTCCCCAACAGCTAGACGGAGTAAAACCCTAGTTTTCAAGCATTTGGGTTCTGGTTTGACTTCAAGTAAGTTTATATAGACAAAATTTCTGGTTCTTTGATTTTCGTTTGATTATGGAACCATACGGAAGTGAGTTCAAGCAAGTGTCGATTTCTGGCCTTGGCTCGGTAGATTCCATTTTGATTGGTGTAACCACAATCAAGCTAGATGGGACAAATTATCTTGCTTGGGCACAGTCTATAAGAATTTATGTCTGTAGTAGAGGAAAACTCAGGTATCTCACAGGTAGTAAAGTGAAACCCAAAGAGACAGACCTTGAATTTGAGAAATGGATGCAAGAGAACTATACTGTCATAGGATGGTTGGTCAATTCTATGCAACCTCATATAAGTCAGCATTATCTCTGGATGTCTTCAGCTAAGGAGATATGGGACAGTTTTATTGAGACCTATTCATAGAAGTTGAATGTAGCCAGAGTCTATAAGTTGAAAAGTGATGTGAAGAACCTAAGACAGGGGGAGAAGAGTGTAGCAATCTACTACTCTATACTGAAATCCCTATGGCAAGAAATTGATGTTATGGAGACAGTTGTATGGGAGAGTAAGAATGATGTTGAAATGTAAAGGAAGTTGGTGGAGAGAAATAGGGTGTTTGAATTTCTCACTGGACACAACCCTGAGTTTGACATCATTAGGCAAAATATCATGGCCAGAGATATGAGGTTACTCTTTCCCAAGCATATGCTATGATAAGCAGTGAGGAGAGTAGGCGGCAGGTTCAGTTGCAGGATCCACCTACAGAACACTTTATACATGCTGGAATAAAGCCAAAGGGTCCTACTGAGAAAAAGGAGCAGATATGTGAATATTGCAAGAAATCGAGGCATACAAAGGGCACTTGCCGGAAGCTTCATCCTGAGATTCTTCGTGATAGGTTTAAGAATAACAACAGCTCTAAGAAGGGCAGTCAGGTAGGAAAGCCTAAGGCAGCTAATGTTGCTACAGTACCTGAAGGAGGAAATAAGGAGAGTGAAGAGAAATCAACCACTGAGCAATTGGCAGCAATGAAGGCGGATTTTGAAAAGTATGGGAGGCTACTAAATCACTTGGAAGCTATTGTTTCTTCATCTCAATCTTCAAGCAACAACACATCATCTTCATCAGCATTTGCTCACTCGGGTATTCGTGCTTCTGCAAATCATGCTTCAGCTTCAGGTAATCATAAAATCCCTTGGATTATTGATTTCGGTGCATCAGACCATATGACCAGCCTATCTAATCTCTTCTACTCATACCACCTTCTCTTTGGCAAAGAGAAAATATCCCTGGTTAATGGGTCTCTTGCTCCCATCTCTGGTAAAGGAGATATAAAGACCTCTGACATCCTTTATTTATCCTCTATCCTTCATGTCCCTAAACTTAATACAAACCTTTTATCTATTAGCAGCTTAACTAAATCCATGAATTGCAGCATAACCTTTTTTCCAACTCATTGTGTTTTTCAGGACCTGCAATCTCAGAGGATGATTGGGAGTGGCCATGAGGCAAACGAAATATACTTGTTAGACACACCAGATCGAGCTTTGGGACCACCTCATGGAGTTACCTTAGAGTAAGTTTTGTCAGAGTATGTTAACAAAGTCTCGTTATGTCACTTTCGGTTTGGTCATTTGTCATTTTCTGTTTTGAGTCATTTGTTTCCAAATATTTTTAAGGGAGTGTCTTTATCGAGTCTTCATTGTGAGTCGTGTGAACTGGAAAAGCATTGTGGACATTCTTATTCAGTAAGCAATAAAAGATCTCTATCTCTTTTTCATATTGTTCACTCTGACGTGTGGGGGCCATATCATTTGCCAACTATGGGGGCTTACAGGAACTTTATCCTTTTTATTGATGACTACTCTCGTTACACTTGGATTTATCTCATGAAATCCGGGGAAGAAGTACCAGCTATTGTGCAAAAATTTCATGAACTCATCATCACCCAGTTTAACACGTATCAAAATATTCCGTTCTGATTATGTTAAGGAGTATTTTGAAAGAACCCTCTCCACCTATCTTGAAACTTTTGGGGTTATTCATCAAAGTTCTTGTTCCTACACTCCACAACAAAACGGGGTGGCAGAAAGGAAGAACAGACATGTGGTTGAAGTTGCCAGATCCCTCTTGTTTGCATCCCATCTTCCCAGATGAGGATATTTTTTCTCTTCCTCTCCGTGTTTTTGGGTGCACTTGCTATGTGCATATTCACAATCATCAAATGCACAAGTTTGAACCTAAGGCTCATAAATGTGTTTTTCTAGGATATGCTTCCACACAAAAGGGATATTGTTGTTTTGATCCAGTTTGTGGCACCCGTTTTGTATCCTGGGATGTCACCTTTGCTGAGTTGACTCCTTTCTGTATCATTTCTTCTGAGGGGGAGAAATATGAAGAGCCCTTTGCTATGTCTCCAGCTATTCCTCTTCCCATTCCTCTTGAGTCCTATCATGAGGTGTCTACTTCTCCCACTAGACCTACCTCCGATATTCCTATTCCTCCTCCTCCTCCACTTCATTCTCCTATAATTCCTCCTCCTCCTGTTCTCCAAAGATGGTACCAAAGGCAGAGATTCAGACATGGGCAAGTTGTTTCCACTTTTACAGAAGAGTCTCTTGCTCCTCTCATCATTACTGAGGTAACAGGTCAGCCTTCTTCTGACCCATCTATAGCTTTCCCAAACCTTGACCTTCCTATTGCTCTCCGCAAGGGCAAGCGGAAGTGTACAGCCCATTATATCTCCAAACACCTGTCTTACAGCCTTCTCTCTCCTTCCTACTACTCTTTTCTTGCATTTATTTCTTCCCATGTGATACCCGGGTCCGTACCGGAAGCCTTATCTCAACCTGAATGGAGGGATGGTATAATGGCTGAACTGGATGCTTTGCATAAGAGCCATACCTGGGATATTGTTGACTTGCCTGAAGGGAATGAATCAGTGGGTTGTAAATGGGTGTTTACCATTAAATATCACTCTGATGGCTCTATTGAGAGGTTTAAGGCTAGGTTGGTTGCTAAGGGCTACACTCAAATGTATGGCATTGACTATCTTGAAACATTTGCTCATATCGCTAAAATGACCTCAATCAGGGTTTTGTTATCTCTAGCCGCTACTTTTGACTGGCCCCTACACCAATTTGATGTTAAAAATGCCTTCTTGAATGGAGACCTGCGTGAAGAGGTCTATATGTCTTTGCCTCCAAGGGTGTATGGGAAGGAAATACAAGACAAGGTGTGTAAACTGCAGGAATCTATTTATGGTCTCAAACAGTCTCTTCAGTCTTGGTTTGAGAGGTTTAGGGCTTCTCTTGTCTCTTTTGGCTACACACAAACTCAATCTAATTATACCCTATTCTTGAAGAGAAATGGCTCTCTGGTGACCTTCTTGATAGTTTATGTTGATGATATTGTGGTCACGGGTAATGACACTCAAGAGGTCAGTAAACTAAAAAGGTTTCTCAACTCTGAATTTGAGATCAAGGATTTGGGAGATCTTCGGTATTTTTTGGTCACTGAAGTTGCTAGATCTAAGGATGGTATCTTCATTTCTCAGCGTAAATATGTCCTTGACCTCCTTGCTGAGACTGGTAAACTTGGAGCTAAACCAATCTCCACTCCTATTGATCCTAATCAAAAGCTTTCTGCTACAGATGCTGAACTTTTATCTGATAAGGGGGTGTTTCAGAGACTGCTTGGGAAGTTGTTATATCTTTGCATGACTCAGCCAGATATTTCCTATGCAGTAAGTGTTATTAGTCAATTTATGCATTCTCCCAGAGATACTCATTTAGTTGTTGCAGAAAGGGTTCTGTGTTACTTGAAAGGTACTCCAAGAAAAGATATTCTATTCGCTAAACATGGACACATGAAGCTAGAAGCTTTCACTGATGCCGATTGGGCAGGATGTATTGATGATAGGAGATCCACCTCAGGTTATTGTGCTCTGGTCGCTGGGAACATTGTGTCATGGAGGAGTAAGAAACAGTCTGTAGTTGCTAGATCCTCAGCTGAAGCAGAATACAGGGCAATGGTACATGGTGTGTCAGAATTATTGTGGCTACGATCCCTTCTAGAAGAATGGGGGGTTGACTACGAGAAGCCAATGATGCTCTACTGTAACAACCAAGCAGCTATCAACATTGCACATAATCCTATTCAACATGACAGAACTAAGCACATTGAGGTTGATAAACATTTTATAAGGGAAAGAGTTTCCTCAAGAGAAGTTTGTTTGCCATTCATCACATCAGGCGAGCAATTGGCTGATATCTTGACCAAGGGAGTTCCAAGAGGGAAAATGACACACTATATAAGCAAGTTGGGCATGAATGACATCTATGCTCAGCTTGAGGGGGAGTGTAAAGAGACTGAGCCGAATGGGTCCTACTATCTTCTCTTGTAATATCTTTTCTTTTATTGTTGGCTAATGGGCCTCTCTTAATGGGCCTATTATTTCTTTTTGTTTAATCTCTTTATGTTATTGCCTAGCTGGCCGCCCACTTAAGGGCATACTTGTCATTACTCTAACTTTAATTCTTAATAAAAAAAGGATTAGAGGAGAAAGGGAAGATAATTCGATTCTTCTTCTTCTTCCTTCTCTTTTCACCATTTTCTTCTCTTGTATTGCTACTCTTACTTCTCTTCCTCTTTTTTCTTCTAATCTTCAAATTTACACCTAATATTTGATGACTGGTTTACATCTTGTTTAAACAGACAACTGTCATATTGGGACTTACAGATGTATGTGGGCCTAGTTTTCTTAATCCATTAGGATCAAGCCCTTATTTTCTAACCATCAATGATCAGAGACTATTAGATTCATGAGAGAACCCACATCAACATTCACCGACAATAGAGGTACTCAAATTTCTAAGCAACCCACATTCCTCCACTTAATAAGATGATATTTTTTGTTCAGATGCCCTCCTTCCGGTAGGAAGTTCCTCTTAAAATTCTCAAATGTTTCCACCAAAGTTGCTGTCTCCTTAAAGAGTAAGACAGAAAATAAACAAGAAGATTATATCATGTGCCTTTGATGAATGAAATAATGCCAACAGGCAATATCTCTTCCCACAATCAGACTCTTACCAAGTAAAAACTGATAACGCCTTTGAATTACAACCTAAAGGAGTAATCAAATATTTAAATAACCAGTTCATTTTCCACAATAGCCACTTCTAAATGCCAAACTAGCATACTGGCATATTTTCTCAATTCCTCCCTACCTTTGCAATCATTCGCAATTTCCTATGAGGGAATTCTTACCAAATTTATGTTGAACCCAAAAACAATTTCATTACACAACAGAGTACTCTTTAAATGAACAGTGA
This sequence comes from Nelumbo lutea, assembly GCF_056320005.1. Classification (NCBI taxonomy): domain Eukaryota; kingdom Viridiplantae; phylum Streptophyta; class Magnoliopsida; order Proteales; family Nelumbonaceae; genus Nelumbo; species Nelumbo lutea. The sequence continues at coordinate 116,459,057 of NC_142684.1, forward strand.
CCCCTCTGTTTGCCTCAAGGAAGAGAATGTTGCCATAAAAAAGGCCATTATCTAGTGTTGGTCTCAGTTATCTGGGGTCTTGGAGGGGTGGAATGGATATGGGCATAACCTATTGCATTTTTGCACAAGGTATCCACTCTTAAACTCAAACATGTTTCTCACACTTGACAGCCCGAGGTTTTTTTCCAGTAACAGATCAATTGATTTTATTAATTATGCAAAAAGAATAGTGCATTTACAAGTGCCAAATGCCAAGCACTCCTAGCTTGGTCTGGCTGTAACCAGAAAAACTACCCTCTATGCCAAGCACTCCTAGCTTGGTCCGGCATTTACAAGTGCCAAATGCCAAGCACTCCTAGCTTCCTCAGCCCTTGATTTTTGCACAAGAGAATGCTGCAATCTTGCTTCTAATATGGTATACCTCAATCCTTTTCCTTATAGTTTGAAAACCTTTCACAAGTTTTGGACTAAATGTGTCTACTAAACGGTTACCACAAAAGAAAATACCAAAACAGAAACAAAAAACGAGGAAAAAACGGTTATGCTTTAAAAGCTCAACTCTCCCGGATCCCTTTTCTTCTTGCATATTAGAACTTGAGTTAAGGAGAATGCACTGAGCTATAGGCCTCCATCATTTCACTCCAGAAGTTCATTTAATCCAGATTCTGTCTGGTATGATTATGAAGACTACGACTCATATTAGAAGCAAACAATTAAGGGAGAAGCCCCTGGGCATATACACAAGGGGTTTAAATATATTGGCTGCTGAAAGAGACGCCTATAAAGCCTAAAACATTACGAGTTTTAGATATTGATCATTCAAATGGAAAATTTTCTACTATAGCACGTAAAGGGTTTTAAATATGAATTATTTTGCAGTTAAATATTTATAAATGCAGAGCATGTTTTTGATATAGCCAGAGAAACATTGTATGAACGTATCAAAATAAAGGGAGACAAAAAGAATATTGGTGTTGAAGGGCATAAAATATTGTCGGACACTATTAATTGCTCTGAAAAAGGCGTTAGTACTTTTGTTCGAATGGAACAAAAATTAGTAATAAAGCTAGACAAACTCACCAGCGCTGCCAGTAAATCCAGAAACAAATTCTCGCATTTTGTCCCGCGCAGACACATATTCACTCTGCCACAGATGTCCATCAACAGAAGAAGCATAAATATTAAAAACTTACCAAATTGGAACACAGACAAGAAAAAAAAAAAAAAAAAACTAAGTGGATTCATTGAGATCAAGGTTCGGACTTTTATTAAAACAAAAACTGAACAGCAAATCGATTGCCATTGAGGTATCAAAAAAACAAAAAAAAAAAATAGTCGACATAAGTTCCTTATGTCAGATATTTGGATTATTATGGTTCCATTGCATTTGTTTCTCCGCAATTTCCCTGCCCTTTCTTTTATTTGATTTTATGTAAACGGCAAGAGACAAACACAAGCACGCCCTATTAAATTGGATACCATGAAGTAAAGGGGAGAGGGTGGAGAAAACCTGGTGATAGTCTTCAGAGGGAACGATTAAGGCATCGAGAGGGGGAGAATGAGAAGCCATTAGAGGCCTCAAAGCGTCAAGAGGATCTCCTCCCATCGTCTTTCTCTCTCTCTCTGACTTCTTTTCCCGGCGAATTTCCAGCATGGGCGACCTGTATTATGCTGATGCGGTAATGCCCCTATCAAACACAGACGAAAACGAGAGCGTCCCTCGCGGGTGAGACACCCGTAGACAAGTAACTTATATATATATATATATATATATATATATATATATATATATATATATATAAACTAACAAAGAAAAGATCAAACAATGTGGGCCCGTTAATGGTGATTATCATTACACATTTACACCCAGTTCCGTAATTAGCTGGAACAATGATAATGGAGTATGAATTGCTTCTACGCTTCTTGACAGACTATTTACGATCAGGATCAAATATAAGGAAGTTTGTTTTGTTCAGAAATATCTTAGATCTGCTCAGAGGAGCTTTTGGAATTTGGATAAGCTATGTTGCGAGTTCACCACTCACCAGCCGAAGCTCGTGTCATGCTGCAGATTGAAGCAACTTCATAAATCTTGGGGTCTTGGACAAGGCCTTATTTCATATTTTAAACATTGGAACATGTTTATCAAAGAAATGTGCTGACTAATAGTGTATACCTTCAAGAGGCTTTGCAACCTGTGTGGTGGCAATTGGCAAAAATGCCTTCACTCTAAGCTGATTGCTATTGTCAGAATTCATCTCTTGTGCTGGTATTCTCCCCAAATTGCTTTTATTCAATTCTTCTTGAACTCATAGATAAAAAATGGTCCAACTAGGAACCTCCTGACTGGTCTATGGCAATATCAGATGAACCACCCAGCACGAACTTCTTGCTAGCCATTAACCTTTTTCCTTGTCCTCTGTACAGAGTTTTGGTCTATGGACTATGGTTATCCTGAAATTTGAGCACTCCCTGCATACAAGTTTAGCCATTGGTTGGGTTGTTTATTTGGTTCGACAATTGTAGGATAAGGGCTTAGAGTCCCTTTGTAGTGATCTGAGTAGGTTGAAAATACAATCAATTATTTTTGCAAAACCATGCAAATGCAATTTATAATGTAGCAAAGAGAGACCCTGTTTTAATAAATCAAAAACGAGATACTCAGCAATGAAAAACGAAAAATGGAAATACAAAGGAGCAAGGCCATTGTTCTGTAAAGGAAGAACTAGAAGGAAGAACCACGGTACGAATACCACCCATTGCCATGAAGAACCCCTCTCTGTAGCATTTCATAGCCGCTGATCAAATTGTATTTACAGTTCAGCATTGTCTTCAAATGGGGTAAATGTCTTAATTATTCAAGAGCAATGTACACAAACGAACACATCCAACAACTTCATTATTATTAAAAATGTAATGAAACAGGGAAAAAGTCCTTCAACCATATACAACTTTCTCAACAAACAATGGCACACAAAAGTAAAAAAAAAAAAAAGTAAAGTATCAAATCAATGGCAGTATATGTTCACAGTCTAGACTCTTCAAAACATGAAATTCCATAAAAATCACAATATGAATTTTTTAATCAACAAGAAAAGAGACAAGGGTGTGGTCAACACAAATCATGCTCGGCCAAGCCTCTTGACAAATGCTGCCATGTATTTGCCCTGATGTTCTGCAAGCGCCAGCTCTGTCTCACTTGGCTCCCTTGTGCCATCTCCTGCAAAAACTCCAGCACCATATGGAGAACCTCCCCTAATGGAGTCCATTTTGAACATCCCGGCTCCAAAAGTATATCCAATGGGAACAAAGAGCATCCCATGGTGAGCTAACTGGGTGATTGCTGTCCAACTGCAACAAAAAAATGGAAAAACATAGAAAGGAGACAAGGTCATTGAATAGATCACAATTCCAAGCTAAATTAGAAATTATTATGCATCTCTAATTGCAGCTATAGCTAAAGACTGGAACAGGCCTAGGATCAGCACAGAACTTCACAACACAAAAATGCTCTTTGAATCATCACTTGTAATTTGCAAAATCTATTGGAAGATGAAAAAAATGAGGGAAAATGATATTTACAACTTATTGAAGGCTGAGTTTAAAAGATAAAAAGATATGACTTTGGGTGGGGGTGGGGATATTTTGTCTGTGGCATCTTGTTCTCAACTTCTCAGTTAATACTAAATAGCTAGTGAAGGGATGCAATAAATCAGATATTAAATTTCCCTTCCACTTGAATTACCATCTTCCTTCTTCATAAGTAACTAAACAATTTCATCTTTTATGAAAATGAGAGATCCTCAATATTTTTATTTTACAACATGAGAATGGAAGCAAGAGTTTTCTCATAAATAAATAGCATTTAAGCATATTTTGTATGACTTTATTCATATTTCTATAAAGAAAGAAGACAGATACTCGGTACCTACACTGGACAGCCTGTTCAGGAAAAAAAAGAGGGATAGTATGATATCTTTTTAGCTATATATATCCTTTCACTCAACAAAAAAAAAAAAAAAAACTATTGATTCCTGAATTAAGATTTTTGTATTCCACTAAAAAGACCATGAATGATATTTGTATTGTTCCTTTGAACTACTTTGTGCTCAAAAAATTCTCATGTTCCTTTCCTGTGAAAGTAAGCAACATATTATATAAAGCAAACAAGGGAAAGACCCATTGAACTCTTCTTCCCTTCAGAGAAAAGTATCTAGTTGACCGTATAGAAATAATTTTCAGAATACCATGGGGAGATACTATACCCACAGCAAAACTTTCAAAAAAGGACCACAAGACCATTTTTTACAATGAAGCAACAATTTCTTACGCGAGGAACTGATAGCTGTTTATTTTTGTATATGATACACATATTAGGTATGAGCAGTTCTTCCAATATCAAATGGTTGAATGCTAGGATCTTATCCATGCATACTTCCAACACGAAAAACGCAATATTGGTTGGAAAGCAAGTCTCCATGTGAAGTTCACCGAGCAGGAGCCTCTATACAGCCCCTCTCACCAACTGATAAAGCACAGGTATGTCATCGGGGACAAACTCTTTGATCAGACCAACAAACCCTTCTAGCATTCCTATGATGAAGGAAAGACAAACTCAAGTCTAGCAGAAAAAATACAGCCAATGAATGTATTTCCAAATCCCCCAATGTTTTTGCAGAAGCTTGGGAATCCATACCACATTATCAGCCAGGAAGAGAAACATATGGTTTTCTTAAGAAAGCACATTACAGAAATATGCTTGTACAGGTTTCCCTACCTTTCTTTCAAATCAAACATAGCCTTAAAGATGCAGTAAATATGGTCACTTGGTACCCCTCCAAATAGGAGGCATGGGATCAAACCCACAGAACAGCAGGCTCTCCATAGGTATGGCCAGTTGCCTCACGTGCACCCGGCCACAGATCTAAGGGTGCAAGACAGGGAAAAAGACCCAAATGGTTTGGTTGTGTGCAAAGAAGACCGTCTACAGAACCGGTAATAACAAGTGATATGTTACAAATTGAAGGGGCTAATACAACTAGGGGCAGACCAAAAAGGACATGGTTGAAATAGTGAAAAATGATTTAGGAGCCAATAAATTTACAATGGATATGGCACTGAACAGAACAGAATGGTAGAATAGGATTCATGTAGCTGACCCCATATAGTTGGGAAAAGGCTTTGATGATGATGATATAAGATAAGGGTGCAAGACAAAAGAAAATTAGAGGTGATTTGGTATTGTTCCTTTGCCCCACAGATCTGAAAATATTCTTTGATAATTGGAGGTCATATGTTACAAAAATAGAGCAAGATTGATGTAGACTAGTATCTTTGTTGTTTTTAGCTTTTAGATTCAGATCTAGGTATTTTACTAACAGTAACAAGTCTAGGAGAACCATTAGTTGTTTCCTATTATTAGCAGGATTTTGACACTAAAATGTTTACCAGTTGTAAAACATTCCTTCAACATTCCCATTTGCAGTAGGAATAAGTTGTTTGGTATAAACATCTGCTTAAAAGACAAATTCTTGTGTATGTTTCCTTTGATCACCAGATATCTAGATACAAAGTATTTTTCTGGGAAAAAATTTGTTTTTCCAATTACCACTCAGGATCTGTTTGTTTCCAGTGCAATTCTAAATGGGATAATTTTGCACCAAGTCCAGCTCTGCATCCATTTGTTTATAACCATGTTTAACAGTCCTACGAGATACAGAATTTGTACTTTTTGTCTCATTTCCACTCACTGGAAGTACAAATGTTGCATCCCAAAAACTGATGCAAAGTTTGCACCACTTCCCTCCCACCTCAGTCCAAATAATCTTGCTTCCTACCTTACTACCAAACAAATAATCCTCCTTTTACCTCCATTCCCTTTCATATGAGGTGGGGACTACATCATTTTACTTTTACAAACAAACAAGACAAAGTCAACTCTGAACCTAGCCTATTTGCACTCCCATGAATTTATACCAGTGCAAACAAACTGAGCCTCAGGAACACAATCCATAACCTTGCAAATCCTCCTGGCTTTCACCTTGCACTAGGATGGATAAAAGATATTGTTCAATATATAACTCAAGCATTATTAATAACCCAAATATATAAATTAAAATATCAGATCGAGATAATTCATGTAAAAAGAAAAACAAAATACCAAATTAAAAATGACAAAAATTGATAAATTGATAATCGACTTTCTTTTTTGATAATCAATGTTGACTCAGTAATGAGAAATAATCATCATTACAGCAATAAATAAAACAAATAAGAGTTAAACAATTTGAAAACTCTAAATAAAACAACTCTAACAAAAGGTTATAAAAGAAGAATTTGATGGTACTACATGTTTATTCACCACTTAATTAAAGGATAGTCAACCATCATGTCTGAATGTTTTAAATATTCCAGTCCAAAGTGCAAGGCACATAATAAAAAACAATTCAAAGAAGAAAGAAATACCAAACCAATGCATTTACAAGCAAAGCATGCTAAGATAGGTCAGATAGCCCATGGAGATAAAGAAGAATTTTTCCCTGTTAGTATACATGGTTGAGAAACAAAGGAAATCAATCTTAACACTGGACGGGGATTAACATATACACCAAAGAATGAAGGAAGCTTAGGCCTCTGCAAGCTTGAAGCCTGGAGCTGCAGCTATGCCGCACACTTCTGCTATTTTACCAAGCAACAAGTGTCTTCCTAGATAAGAATTTCCGGAACTTAAAAGCCTCAGCTGAAGACTCTTGATCTTTGGAAAACAATATATGATCAGCAACAAAGATCACGAATTCCATTTATAAATAAACAAACAAGTACAACAAGAGGTTGTGGATTTACAATTCATTGGGATTTCGTTAACATAGCCCCTTGTTTAGCCAAAAATCAGCCAAACTATTAGCCAATCTTTGGACCCATTTGATTCCTAGATGCATATCTCTTGAAAACCATCTAAAGCATCTGGCTTCATTTTTATGGCTCTAAACGGCTTTACTACGCTTCATTAGCTAACTGATAAACACTATCGAGTGACCTTCAGTAATCAATCTTTCAGCTCCCATTTCCTTAGCTTTTGGCACCCAAACATACTGTCATACATTCTGCCCTGACTGAATCTCCTTCACCTATTGGACCTGAATACAATGTAAATAAATCCCATTCTCATCCCTTGTTACTTCTGGATGGTCCTGGATTACCCAAATTACTTCCATCAAATTTAGCTCCAACCACCCCCTAATTTGTGGTGTCCAATCCCTCTTTACTCTGGTTTTTCAGATGATGACCCTGCAACCGCCTCCCAATTTCTGAAGAAATCATCCATTGTGAAGTCTAAAAACAAGTCCATCATCTTCACCCAATTTGCCTGGAATGATTTCAATTATTGCCTCCTTACTTATTTCTTTCCCCTCAAAGTTTCTTGCATTCCTTTCCTTCCATAAAGTCCAAACCACAGCAGCTCTTGTGTATCTCCACATAATTCTGCCTCTTCCCACACCTGAGCATGGTCACATCAAACAACCTATCCAAGCTAAAAATCTTTGGAAGAACAATATGAAGGCCAACTCCATGCTAATTGCCTCATTCAAGATCATGTTTAGTGGGATAGATGTGTGAAGTCTAGTAAGTTTCTGCAAAGATAGTGAAAGGTTACTTGTACCAGTTGGTTCACCATAATATGAAAACAACAATGGAAATGGTTGCTACCTTTTTTGATCAACAGGAAGGGGAGGAAACATTTAAATTGGTTCATGCCACAATAATCTATATGGAAGAGTAGTTATGTTGAAAATGAAGAATAGAAGACTATTATTCCAATTCTGCACAAGGAAAAAAGTACATACAGAATGAACTTTTTTATGAAATTCATCTCTATACTAGTTCTATCCAAATTTGTTTCTTTTCTTTATGTGGCTTGCTGGGATTTAGGTTGCCCATGCCGCCAGTCAAGATGATGAGCCAAAGCAAGAGGTGGAACGGGAAGAGCAAGCCCCTGAACTTTAGGTGGATCCTAGAGATCTCAATTGTGTAGCTGGTGGTCTTGCCAATGCTGGGTGGATAAGGATTTTTTGTATGGAATAACATTATGCCTTTGTAAATCTGGGGAAGATTTTGTTTTTGGATTTTGGTGGTGAAGATTGGGGGCTTTCCTCTTGTCCAGATATGGAAACAGTATTACCATGAAATGGCCAAAAACATTACTGTTGACTTAGAGCTTGGTACCAATACAGACATAGAAATATTGTTGAAGCACTTGAACAACTTTTCTTGTTGGAGATGCAAACAATACTCTGATTTTATTCAATCTTTTGCCACCCTGACAGGAGTCTTCTAAAAGCCTAGTACACAAGAATAAGGTTTCAATCTTACTTACTTGAGAATGCTAAAATGTCAAGTTTAAAACAAAATAATAATTGGTGGCCTAGGAAATCAACTCTTATTAGAGAAATTATTAAATAAAATTGAGTCCTTAAAACCTCAATCCTACAATTGAGTGGTAAATACTCCTACACCAAAAGGTACGTGTCCCCTCAATTCAACATGGAATACTATTAGAACTCTTCCAATTGCTCCTTGAATTTTTTTTTTTTTTGATCAATAACAATTTCATTAATTCAACATAGGAATAATTACAAAAAGGAAGACAAACTTTCTTATCTTCCAATTACAACTTGAGCCCCCAAGAAAAGAAAAGAAAAAGGAAAGGAGGAAACAATAAAATTACAACTTTGCCCAAAGCATTGATTCCCTTTCCACCCCTTGTTTAGCTAATCCATCAACAAAAGAATTAGCTGATCTTTTAACCCAACTCATCTTAAATTCCATCTCTTGCACCAGCCACTTAAATTTCCTCCTCTCATTGCTATAATTCCATAAGCCATTGTTGTCTTTATTCAGCCACCCCTATCACCACCTCCAAGTCCCCTTCAATTATGAGTTTTCTGATATTCATCTCCTTAGCTTTTTGGACTCCTTCCATAACTGCAAAGATCTCAGCTCTAAGGGAGTCACCCACTCCAATTGGGCCTGAGAACAAGGAAGAAATAATCCCATTCTCGTCTCTAAAAACACCCCCAATCCCTGATTCTCCAGGATTCCCCCTACTGCTCCCATCAAAATTTAGTTTTAAGAATCCAGCAGGTGGGGTGGGGGTGGGGGGGTCCAAGACACACTCATTACTGATTTGATCTGGGTACAGTTTGCAATCTCACCCCACTTCCTCAGCATGTCATCGGTTGTGTAATCTGTGAATAGCTCTAGGGATTTCAGCCACCGTATAGTCCTTATATAAATTATAGCCCTCAGTTCTTCAGCCCCTCTCTCAACTTCTGAGAAGATCCTGGAATTTCTTTCTTAATGATCATCATACTACAGCCCTCAGTCCTCTCCACATAGTTCTTCCCCTTTTCATACGCCACCTGAAAAAAGAAGGGGAGAAAAGACTTTGCAAGTCTGATGGAGGGTTCCAACTACACCCAAAGAGGGAAAAAGCCCACTCCCAAATTGATTTTGCAAATTAGCAAGACACTAGTAAGTGAAAACCAGTCTCCCCATCAACTTTGCAAAGAACACACCAGTGAGGTGACAAGAAAGTATTGGGTCTCTTCTTTTGAAGCAGATCACTAGTGTTGAATCTTTCCAGATAGTCTTCCCAACAAAAACTACCAACCCTAGGAGGAATTGGTCTGCACCAAACCTCATTAACAAGGATGCTCCTTGAAGTAATTTGGTTATAGAACTATATACTTATGTGAAGTTTAATGGGAAACTCCCCTTGATTAGATCCCTTTTGATGAGAACAAGGAAAAATCCTTCCACTTGACCTTAAATAGATCCACTTATCTCCTCGGAGTCAAATTGCCATATTTGGCACCCTACTCCTTGGCCTTTTTTCAGTAAATTCCTTTTTATTTTTTGCATTACAAGATCAAGAGTTTAATTAATGATTAATAAAATGATTGTATATGCTCGACTCTCCAAAAGGGAGAGAGGGAAACAGCAAATGCTAGCACAAAGAATCTAGTACATATAGTAATAAGCTACCTGAAATTTTTGCCCCAAAATGGAGGTTGTTCCCACTCCACTAGAAAGCCGTTGCTGGCCTCTTCTTGGTTAAAAGTTAATAGTTATCTATTGCTCCACCAAGTGTATTCTTTTTCATGTGAAGAAAAAAAAAAGCAGCTTGCAGCAAACTCACCACATCTTGCACTAAATAAAAAAAAAAAACATTACAATTTATTTTCCCCTTGCTTGTATCATTTGTATGATGGAGAAGGACACTTCACTAGCCTTCTCCTTCATTGTATAGGCCTAGGCAGGATTCTAGATCCCTTGTCAATGGTAGGTTTGCATGTCAGGTCTAATTGCTGCTTGTATTGGAAGGCTTTTTTTTCTTGTTTTGCAACCCGCATCAAATAGAACATGCTGAGCACAAGCTTCTTCATGTAAAGCTGCTCAATTTAGATCAGGAAAATTGTACAGATTTTATGAAACCATGTTCTATGGCGCGAATCCGTAGTCAATCCTATTTCCAATAGGAGCAGTTGACAATTGAATCTGAAGGCTAGTGTCCATGTTTTTGTCTAGGTAAAATGAAGATGAACAAAAGAACTTTTGCATGTAATGCGTACATGCAGATATACAAATTGAGATTTCAAGGAGGTAAACTCTATTTCTTCTTAGTTCCCATGTGATGGCCTCTACTTTTTCTTTGTATTTTTTTTATTGGTAACTGCAAATGGCCTCAAGTAAATTCAAAGGAGTCTCTTAATGAAAACTCGAGGGGAAGGCCTCACCTTCCCTAGGGAGTGTGGCACCACCTGGAAAAAAGTAAGGCCTTTCTCAACAAGGACGACAGGATATTTCAGGTCATTATTGGACTCATCTGCAATGTAGACAACTAAGGCAGAGGCGGTTGCTCTTTGATTCAGGTCCAGATTGCCAAGTGATATAGATTCTCTTCTGCCAATGCTATTCAATGAAGGAGTAAAAGGTTAGGTCCAGATCAACTGGATCTTAAGAACAAACTCAATTGAACATGGCTTAGCTAAATTAGGTGTGGAAAGGCCTTTATTGAGTACAAAAAGCAAAATGGATAATTAGCTTTTGGTCAAGGATTGGGTCATATAGTCCTCTCTTTGGCATTCATTATATATTTTCCACTGCACTCTCTTTTAATCTTAATGTAACATAACTTCACATCTCATTGCTTTGTCATACAAGTCTCCCTCACCCAGCAAAAGATAGTATCACATTCCTTTTTCTAACCCTTTTTCAGAGCAAGCAGGTTACAGAACAATATTAAAAGCTGATGATGGATTTCTAGTCTAGGTGAATGATAACAGAATTTTCCAAATCAACAGGAGTATTACCTTACCTTACACGAAACTTGCATCTAATCCAATGATGGTTTTATTAAATATTTCCCAATTTAATATCATCCGGTCTTGATAGATATACATCAGTGCTAAGTCACTTATTTTTAACTTCAATTGATTTCTCAAAGAACTGGTTCTTATAATCAGGAAATACTGCATATATGTGAAAAAAACAACAACAACAAGAACGGAGACCAAAGAAAGACATGATGAGCCTAAGTAGTTGCATGTGTTCTCTGTAATATATTAGAATAAAAAATGATTAGCTCTCTTTCTCAGCCAATAGAACAACCAAGATTAACAAGACTGGAGTTGGAAGTTAGAAGTAGCCTTACGCAGTAGTTTCTTGTCCTCCTCCTTGTGTACCAGTGCTCACAAAGAAACCAGCTGGCTTGCCTGCAAGCTTCTGTTCCTTCCACAAATGCCCTGTAGAATCGAAAAAAGCCTTCATTTGCGCAGCCATGCATCCATACCTTGTAGGAAATCCAAACAGAATCCCATCAGCCATCGGCAACTCCTGTGCAGATATCACTGGAATATCCTCATCTTTAGGAGGGACCTTCATCTGCTCTAGAACCTCTTCTGGCAATGTTTCCTGGACACGAAACAAGACCCCTTCGACACCTTCAATCCCATCCACCCCTTTCTTCATCCGTTTTGCCAACCCCTCAACATGCCCATACATTGAATAGAAAACAATGAATATCTTCAATTTCTGTACAGGCTGAGGTGCCGTATCTTCAACTGAAGCACTGGCATCAGTAGTCGGGCTCTTGTCCTCGACGGGAAATGGCGCATCTCTCGCCGTTTGTGGAGGATCATCGGAAGCAACTAGTGGCAACCGCTTTTTACTTGGCACACAGCCTCCTCCTTTTCCCATAAAAAATCCAATCCAGTAACTCAAAATTCAAGAAATCACCACAAGAAATGTTCGATTAGAAAATCTTGAGCTAACTCGTCTCCTTCCGAAGATCTAACTATTTCCACCCATAAGATCCGCTTTCGTTTTAAAGATCCAATTCGTCTTTCTTCGGCCTGAAAAATAAAAATTCGCTTCTTGGGAATGTCTTAAGCTTCTGCGGCAGCGTATGAAAAGAACCGAAGTGATTTGACTTGAAATCCGAAGCGTAACTCGATTTTACAGGCCTACGAGTTTCTGACCGGTCGCATATCTAAAAACTATTAATCCAAACGGTTTTTATATGCTTTTGTTCTCATTGCCGCCCAGCTGGATTTTGGATTTCTGTAGCTGGAGAAGGATCAGTTCAGTCCCCAGTCCCCAGTCCCCACTCCGTCCATTTACAATAAAGAAATCCTATCATACGCCTGGTGTGTACGATACCAATACCTTACTTAGGGGTGGTGACACTTTACTCCCCTGAACTTTTGGATTCAGCACTTTACCCCATATAAGGGCAACTTTTGCGTCTTAATATCAATAAAACTAATATTTTTAAATAAATTTAAAAAATAGATTAACTTTTTAAAAATAACATCAATTAAAGGCAAAATCACTATTTATTTTCTTCTTCTTGCAATATGTTCACCAGCGTCACCTCCAGTAACATTGTCGGAGGTGGGCGGAGGCAGAGGTGGCAGCAGTGAAAATTGTCCAAAAGTGACCATGCAAAGTATCCCTTCACCTTCACACCCTCCCTGCATTCCAAAAAAAACCAACATTCTTCACTTCCGTCTTTTACATTAATGTTTTCCCGGTACCCATCAATCTATTGTAGTTTCAATTTCAATGCAAGGATGAAATGGAAGGGGAAAAGAAAACACACAGAAAAGAACGAAAGAATATTATCCCAACTCACTGGATGGCTCTCTGAAGGAAATAGAATAGCGACGATGATAATCTATTCTCAAGTCATCTATCAAGGCTTCCTCCAACGTTAATGTAGTGTTGTCTACCTTTGAAACTCCTAACAAACAAATTTGATGATGCGCGAGCAGAAAGCTCCTAGCTGGAGAACTGCCTGGACGTACTCGCATGGAAAGCTGGATCAATCTGTAAAACAGTGCTCAGAGGGACCGGGGTGGAAGACCCGGTGAGGTCACTCTGATGCTTAAATTAGTACTTTATGTGTTTGCGAGCTAAGTACAAATGTTAGAGAGCTTGAATGTGAGTAATTGTGCATACCTTTGCGTTGAGGATCGGTGCCCTTATATAGTTGAGTAGTCGTGAACCTTACGAAAAGGCTCTGGGATCCCCGGGTTGCATAGATAAGACCCGTTCCGTTTCCCAAGGAGAGCAATGCGCCAGTTGATAAGGTTTATCACTTTCCTTCGATTCAGACGGGGTGAGGATGAGCCCTGTTACTAGACGTCGTGGTACCGAGAGATATGAAGTCCGTTGGGGAAGCTTCTGGAGTCGCTTACATGGCGCTTTGGTTCTTTGGTCCCGAACTAGCACCTCGGTTCTTTGGCTCCGAACTGGCACTTTGGTCCTTTGGCCCGGAACTGAATTAGGTGTTGAGGTGCCTTTATGCTGAGGTGCTCAAGATCCCGAGCTCCTGAGTTGCTGGCGAGGCTCGCTTGCTGAGTTGTCACCCTACTGGCTGATCGCATCCATGTGTACCTCGATCACTAAGTCAGGCCAAATTGCCCCCCACTCCCCGTGCCAGGGATTGCAACCTTGGTGTGGGGAGTTTACGGTCAGCGCAAGCAGGTTGGCCCAATTTCTTCTTGGCTCACCTCCCGATTTTATGGTTAGACCGATGTAACCCATGTAGCTCAATGGAAAAACCAGGTCACATATCGGGGACGTGCAGACGCGACACAGTTTATAAACTCCGCAGATGCCAAAAATCGTGCTCAACTGAAATCTTTCCTCGAAGAGAGTGCGGGCAGTTTTCATGAGAGTCGTAGGATCACATCGATTGGAGCCGTCAGTTCCCAGATATTGTGGCTATAAATAGCGGGGACCCAGGTCCCCTTTCCTTTGTCTTTCAAAGTGCATCCGAGAGTTGAGATCACGCATCCGTTCTTCAGCTCGCGTCTTGTATATGGGGCAGTTCGCTTCCTCTTTCGCTTTTGGTAGTTCATTTGTTTCCTTTTTATTCGTTATGTATGGCCTTAGTTTAGATAACCTTCTAGATGGAAGCAGTGAGTCCGCTGGGGCCGAGGTGGGTACCTCAGTATAGACTGCGGAGCCTCATCCTGCCAAGGTGGGCACTTCGACACAGGATGAGGACTCCAATCCGTCCAAGGTATACTCACATCGGCGAGAGCGGGAAGCTTTTGGCAAATCGGCCTCCTCCTCACACCGAGGTCGCTTGCTAGACAATTTCAGCCTGTCTACAATGACAACGAACAGGCTCCTCTCCTTAGTTGATTGCTATAGACTCCCTAATGACCTCATTTATAGTATCCCCTTAGGCAATTTTCCTTGGGATCATGGTCATGACGAGATTGTGGTCTTCGAGGAACAACTCATAGCTGGCCTTCATTTTCCACTCCACCCTTTCATAATCGAGATCGTTAAATTTTTTTACATCGCCATAGACAAGCTCCACCCGAACTCCATTCGCAATATTGTAGGTATCATCTCCCTTTTTCACGACTATAACCGACCTCTTGATCTCGACATTTTTTCCTCAATCCTTTCCATCAAGAAAAATTTTGCATGTATTCTACCTGAGCACAAGCATAGTTACTACATGTCTCCTCTCCCCGGGTACAAGTTGTTACATGAGCTCCCCAACAAAGTCCTGGCTTGGAAGAGGCGTTACTTCGTAGTCCATAATGCGGAATGGTGACCTTTTGCAACCCACTGGAGACCCGCCATCCAGGACCCCGACGTTAGGCTAGATAAAAAAGCGTGGGAGGAAGTCTAGGCTTGGGTGAAGCTAGGCTTGAAGTTCGAGAACTTCGTGAACGAAGAGAAGCTCTCATAGGTCGGCCTAAGCCCTCCCAGTAGGTCGCTAACTGTTGTGTTTTTTTTCTTATTTTGTTTTACTTTTGTGTTGCATCTAACTCTGTTCGTTGCTTTCTTGCAATCACCATGGTCGACTTCTCTGCCGATGAGATCTTCAAAGGCATGTAGAAGGGAAAGAAGAAGAAGAGGGCCTCTAAGAAGGCCCGCACTCAAGAGGAGGTTCCCACTTCGGGTGTTGGTGTCACCACCTCCAAACCCCCAACCAACACCGAATAGCCCCCGGTAATCGACCTGGTCGAGGAGGACTAGGGTAGAGCTCCCCCACGCCAATTGCCCGAAGAAACTACACGTTCCGAGGCCCAGCAAGCTCAGGAGGCCCATCGGGCAGCGACATCCCAGCTCGGAGCGTCTTGAGCGCGAAACTTGGTCTCCTCAAGAGCAAAGATGTGATCTTCCGTAAAGAGGTTACTCGGTGGGCCAAACTATTTTTCTCAATACTTATGTCTCGTTTCTTCTCTTTTCAGGTGAACTCTTCGATCCATGCCATGGTCTACCAGTCCGAGATGAACTTGAAGCGGGCTCTTGAGACCAAGGAGTCATCTCGCAAGGCTCACTCTGACCTAAACTTGGCTCGCAGCGAGAACAACAAATTATTGAGGGATGCACAAGCTCAGAAAGAATTGCTGACTGTTCTGATGGAAGAGAAGGAGGAGATGAAGAAGAGCGAGGCGACCCTTAAGAGAGAAGTCTAGAACCTTGAGGAGCTGGTGAAGGAGCGGACTAACATCCTACTTCGTTCGATGGAGGAGGCAAAGATCAAGGCCATCAAGGAGTACAAGTCTTCGGCGGAACAACACGAACTGCTCTTTGAGACCGAAATGGCGGACTATCGCAAAGGCTTCAAGCTCAGCAGGTGGTTGACTTGACGTAAGTTTCCTCACCTCGACCTCAGCGCTATCACAACATCAAAGATCATCGAGGAGATGGCCCTCGAGGAAGCTAAGGACTCTGACTCTTAGGAGGAGGAGAGGGACGACCTCCTCGACGAAGAGATTGTGGAAGGGGAAGAGGGAGGTGACACTGCCGACGACCACATGGAGACCAATCAGCCTACCGACGCTGCTACTGGGGACGAAGGGCCCCGTATTGATTGATACCTCTTGCCTCTTTTCTTAGACCCCCCGTATATAGTGTATGTCCCGGGCCTCTGAGTTCGGTTGTAGTTGTTTTTTTTTTGCCATGTACTTGGAACTTTTTGTTAATGAAGCATAGTGATTCAAAGAACCTTTTGTGTGCAAAAAAAATTTCTAAGTGTTGGTTATCCAAAAATTTTTTCTAAGTGTTGGTTATCTCGAAGTGCCAAGCTAACAAGCTGGACTCCAAGTAGGAATAACCCGGTATTGTTGTATGCCGAGGTGGATGGACACTGTAGGGTATATACCCAACCTGTCTATGCACGGGCTACTCTCTTGCCCAAGCCGAAGAGGTGACTAGGACTTGTCGCGCCTATGCCGAGGAGGCGACTAGGACTTATCTGCCCATGCCAAAGAGGCGACTGGAACTTGTCTGCCTATGCCGAAGAGGCGACTAGGACTTATTATAGTGCCGAAATCTTCTGTCAGCTTGGCACCATGGCCTTTAGGCTTCTGGGAGTGACTCATTGTCCTCTCTCCAGCTCGTCGTCTTTTTGACTAGTTCAGTGGTCCCATGGACTTAGGGGAATTTTACCTTGGAGTTGTGGACTCATAAGTAGTACCTTCTTAGGTTGTTGATGTTTCATGCTCGAGGTACCAACTTCCCTTCCAAAGTCTCGAGCTCATACGTGCCTTCCCCAAACACCCGTCTTGTATGGTACGGACCTTCCCAGTTCGGTCTGAGCTTAGCTATGCCGGGCTCAGGTACCATAACTTTCCAGAGAACTAGGTCGCCGACATGAAACTATCACTTCTTGACCCGGGTGTTATAGTACCAAACTATTCTCTGCTGGTATGTCACAGTCTGGATGTAGGCCAGGTCTCGCACCTCCTCTACCAGGTCCAGGTTGGTAAGGAGCTCGTCGTCGTTTGCTTCCTTATCATAGGCCTCAAGTCGCAATGTGGGTACATCGATCTTTGCCAGGACCACCACCTTTGTACCATACGTGAGGTTGAAGGGGGTCTCACCCATTTGGTAGGCCCAAAGGACATTGGACAGCTCATCCACCCACAATCCCTTTACTCGGGCTAGGCGAACTTTCAATCCGTGAAGTATCGCCCTATTAGTTACTTCTGCTTGTCCATTCATTTGAGGGTGTGCCATCGAGGAGAAGTTTTGTTGAATCCCCATCTTGGCACACCAGTTTTGGAACTTAATATCTTCGAACTACTTCCCATTGTTGGATATTAGCACCCGGGGTAGTCCAAAGCGGCATACTATGCTCCTCTAGAAGAAATTCTATATGTTACGAGATGTGATGGTTACCAGGGGCTCGGCTTCCACCCACTTCGTAAAGTAATCTACTACCACTACCAGGAACCTCCTTTGCTCGGTTGCTAAAGAGAAAGGACCGAGGATCTCGATTCTCCACTACGCAAAGGGCCACGGGCTGGTAAGGTACTTCAGATCGGTAGCAGGTTGATGGTGAATATTGGTGTGCCTCGAACATCTGTCACACTTCTTGATGAGCTCAAGTGCATCTGCCTTCATTGTGGGCCAATAGTAGCCTTGCCTTAACACTTTTTGTGCGAGGGCGCATGCCTCTGACATCTTTCACACTTCTTGACGAGCTCAAGTGTGTCTGCCTTCATTGTGGGCCAATAATAGCCTTGTCTTAATACTTTCTGTGCGAGGGCTCTGCCCCCCAAGTGTTTACCGCACAAGCCTTTGTGGGTGCCACGAAGTACGAGCTTAGCTTCTGAGGGTCGCAGGTAGTGCAGGTAAGGGAGCGTGAAGGATCTCCTATACTACCATCCGTCTATGAGGACAAACTTGGCCGATTGATGCTCTACCCTCTGAGTTGCATTGCGTTCTGCAGGTAAGGTTTTGTGGAGCAAGTAATGGGCAAGTGGGTCAATCCAGCTCGGTTCCACTTGCAACACGGGAGCAACTTCTTCTGCCCCCCCCCCCCCCCCGAGAATGCTGGGCCGAGGTAGGTCCTCTATGTACACAATTTGCATAGTGTTGTTTCTCGTGCTCGCTAGGCGTGATAAGGCATCGGCCTCAACGTTCTTGGACCTCGGAATTTGCCTAATGAAACAGGAGTTGAAGCTATGCAGGATCTCTTTGACTTTGGCCAGGTA
Organism: Nelumbo lutea; assembly: GCF_056320005.1. Lineage (NCBI taxonomy): Eukaryota > Viridiplantae > Streptophyta > Magnoliopsida > Proteales > Nelumbonaceae > Nelumbo > Nelumbo lutea. Next base: position 116,477,593 of record NC_142684.1, read on the forward strand.
AGCTGCCATAGTTAGGTCGTGGGCTTCATACTTGCCAATGACTTGGTTGACCACCAGTTGTGAATCGCTGCATACGATAAGGTGCTTTGCTCTCATTTCCTTTGCTAAGTTCAACCCAGCAATTAGCGCTTCATACTCGGCATTATTGTTCAACACCTCAAATTCGAACCGGAGAGCATACTCTAGCTTCACCTCGCTTGGGCCGTAAAGTAGCAGTCCTATAATGCTCCCTCGCTAATTGGACAAGCCATCAATGTGGAGGATCCAGGGTTCCTCGTCCCAGGTCGTTACTACTTTGACCGGGTTCGGTGCCGCACTGGTTGACGCCTCCGACGTGTGAATGGGCTCAGTCAATTCAGGGGTTGGTGCGCCGAATGTGCACGCTGCTACGAAGTCTGCGAAGACTTGTGCTTTGATTGCTGGTCGTGGCTTGAACCGGATGTCGTATTCGCTCAGCTCGATGGACCACTTCGTTAATATTCCAGACACCTCGGGCTTAAGCAAAATCTACCTCAGGGGTCTGTTGGTGAGAATAACGATAGTGTGGGTCTGGAAGTATGGGCATAGTTTGCATTCTGCAAAACTTTACTAACATAGTAGATGGGTCGTTGGACTCGATCTACTTCTTTGATCAGTACCGAACTAACTAATTCGTCACTCGCGGAGAGGTATAGTTTTAACTCGTCCCCTTCTTCAAGTCGAGTTAAAACTGGTGGGGTACTTAGGTACCTTTTCAACTCATCAAAGGCAAGCTGGCACTCTTCGGTCCCTTCGAAATTCTTGCTCTTTTTTATTGCTTTAAAAAGGGGAGGCATCGACATGCCGATTTAGACATGAACCGGCTTAGGGCTGCTACTCGGCCAGTCAACCTCTGGACTTCTTTTATTTTCCAAGGTGGTCTCATTTCTAGGATTGCCTTTATTTTTTTTTGGGTTGGCTTCGATGCCACATCAGTTGACTATGTAGCCTACGAATTTACCCAAAGTGACTCCGAAGACACACTTTATTCAGATTTAATTTCATATTATATCTTCTCAAATTTTGAAAAACATCATTTAAATCAATTAACAAAGAGTTCAAAGACTGGGTCTTCATGACCATGTCATCAACATAACATTCTTTATTGCCGATCAACGGCTCAAAAACTTTATTTACAAGGTGCTGGAATGTTGCCCCAGTGTTTTTCAATCCAAAGGGCATAACCTTATAACAGTATAGCTCGAGCTCAGTTACAAATACTGTCTTGTCCTGGTCAGCAGGATCCATCCTAATCTGGTTGTAACCAGAATAGGCATCCAGAAAACTCAACAACTCATGCCCAAAGGTCGCGTCCACTAGGTGGTTAATTTCTGAATCAGGGTCGGGGACGGGGAGTATGATCCCTGCCCCGTTGCCATTCCTACACACCTTATAGTTTTACATATTTACTTAACCTACCTTATAGTTTTCATTTTACTAAAACATCTCATATATTTTACAACTTATTTACTTAATCAACCTCTCATTAAGGAGTGTTTGTTTTGCCATTAGACCCATGATTTTTTTTTACAAAAATACCCATAACCGTTTTTTGTATAGAAAACAAAATTGACCAAATATCATGGTTTTTAAAAACGAACCGGTGACCAAATCGGTCAGGGGTTCGGTTACCGGTTCAAATAGTTTGACCGTTCGACCCAAACGACCGTCCCGTTCTGAAAAAAATAAAAAAATAAAAAATAGGAAAATAGTCAAAACTGTTCGCATGGTTAACCGACTGGTTCTACGGTTTGCTGACCCAAATCAACAGTTTTGGGGGAAAAAGCGAGTTTGGGGGAAAATAGAACCGGCCAGGTGACTGGTTCTCGATTTATCCGGTTTGACCATCCGGACCGGTCCGGTTTTGAAAACCATGCCAAATATAGCCAATAGAGTGGTTGCTCATGTCTTATTAAGGGAAAAATGGTCTTTTTATTTTTATTTTCTTTTGATTAAATTTATTTAAATGAACATTAGGGTCAACACTGTCATTTTCCACTGTCATTTTCCACTGTCATCTAATGGATGATCGATTAAATCCATTGTAAATTATAAGTGGTATTTTAATAAAATGCTAACTATAAGGTAGATTTTAGTAAATCCATGAAACTATAAGAGATATTTTAGTAAATGACCATTTCTATTATTTAACTTTCGCTTAATAAATCCCATGCATCGCACAAGTCCCCACTAGTGAAAATGAAATTGCGCCAGAAGAACTTGTCAATTTGTTATCCGTCACAAGAAAAGGATTCAATTTTATTGCACCCCAGTGATAAAGTCTATCGGGCTATCATCCATTTGTAACCATACCCCAAATGATTAAGTTGTCTTTATGTTTCATCAATATCCCATACATACAATTAAATACAAAATGTGGTGTGACCTTATCAAATTAAATCAACCATAATTGATGTGCCCAAATCATTTTTGGTTCAAAAGTAAAATTACATAGGAGAAAATAAAATAGATGATTTTGGTTGAGAAATTTGGATTTTGACATCAGCTTGGGTTCAAGTAAAGGTCTTAGGGCTGGTCTTGTATTGGTCATTAAACCAATCAAACCTGTCTAATTTATACCCCTGATTTATTAGAAAGAGTTAAAATGAATTCCAAATGATTTGAGAGGAAATGAGACATTTAATGGGAGAGGAGAGAAGTTACAAACATTGACTATTGGAGAGAGAGAGAGTTTTAAGAGTGGTTTTATCGAAACAACAATGATGAGTTTTATTAGAGAAAATTAAGACATAAGAGGGTTTATGGCTTATTATATTTTAATAATTTATTTTAAACAATAAATAACCTTGTGCGAGAAATGAGAGGAAGAGGTTTGTATGAGCATTGAGGTGAGAGGACTCTTAATCTCCTTTATTCTATACTAGTAATTAAGCATGCATTGCACGTGAGAATTTTTTCTTCATATTAATTACTTGAATTTTAGATATATCACGATTAAGATAGAAAATGAAAATTAACAAAAATAACAATATGATTAAAAATAAACTTAAATGCTTGTAGTAAATGTGCACATGAAACTTTTAAATTACAATAAAAATTATAATTATTATATTTTGTATTCCATTTATGTCATAAATAAATAATTTTTATTTAATATGATGAATATAAAACATTAGAAATGTTCCCAAATGTTTTTGACAAAATTCTATACTTTCTCATTTTTTTTTGTATTATATCTTTTTTTAAATATTTATTATTCAATTATGACATCATGAGTTTCTTTGAAAAGTTAGATCATTGACCCACCATCAGGATAAGAAAATAGCTTTGCTTTCAGATCAATTTGAAATTATATATTTTGTCTATATTATATAAATAATTTTTACTTATCGTGCTTGATTTTAGTTTGACATAATTACTATATAATTTTTTTATTTATTCTTTTCATTATTTGTACTTTTTTATCTTTTAAAGATTTATTATTTAACTATTATATCATCAATTAGTCAATTTGACCTAAACCATTAATCCACCACCCAAAAAGAAAAATAGTTTGACTTCTACGTTGACATTAAATTTTGTATTATATTTCCATCATTGATAAAATTATTTCTTATCTATAATACTTATTTTTGTTTAATATAATGAATGTATAATATTAGAGATGTACCCAATATTTTATTTTTTATAGATATGTGTCCAAATCTTTATCTATTTTTTTTAACTTTTGTGATTCTTTGTATTTTCTATTTTAACAAAAAATTATTATTTGACTATTACATCATTTAAATACCCGGGTTGATTTTAAATTTGGCATTCCATTTTCATTATTAATAAAAATACTTCTTACATTTTATATTTATTTTTGTTTAGTATAATGAATATATACAATATTAGAGATATGCCCAATTATTTTTTTATATTATATATTTTATATATTTTACTTTTTTATTATTTAATTATGGCATTATTTATTAACCCATTTGACCCTAAATGGTTGAATTGCTTACCCACCACTAGGAGAGAAGAAAATGGTTTTGTTTTCAAATTACTTATAAAAATATTTATTTTTATATTATTAAAATTTATGTTGTGGGTTTAATTAGTAGAATTTAATGATGAGAAAAATATATCTTAAATATAGGATTTAAGGAGAGAATATACATTTGATATGAGATTTAATGAGAGATAATAGGAAAATTGTTTTATTTCCATCATCAATAAAAACATTTCTTATTTATTATACTTATTATTGTTCAATATGTGGAATATGTGCTGTTAAAAATGTTCCTAGTTTTTTTTTAATTTTTATATTTTTTTGCATTTTATCCAGTTTTGAATTGTATTAATTATTTAATTGTGGTAACATGGATTGGCCCATTTGACCCACAATGGTTTAATTTCTTACCACCACCTAATGAAAACACTACCTTTTTCCAGGTAGATTTAAAAAATATAAGTTTTTATGTTATTGTAATTATTAATTTATTATGTATGGATTTAATTAATAGAATTTAATGATGAGAAGAAACAAAAATGCCTTAAATATATGATTCAATGACGGTGAATGCAAGTTAATACCTTAAATGTTTGATTTACTGAGAGGAAACTGAATGCATTAATTTCATTGAATATCTTAAAATTACCTCTTTTCAACTCATTTAATATTAAAACTGATTATCCTATTTGCCCTCATTTTTTATCAATAAATTTAAACATAAAGGGGTAAACTTTGTTCTCAAAAAATTCCAAAAGCTATTTGTGCTTTTTAGAGTTTTATAGATTTGCAATCTCCTCTTATTTCTCACATATGTCATCATTTTTTACTTTAATTATTAAAATATAAGAAGTTATAATAAAACACTATTAGGTCATAATTTTCTCTGAAATTGGATTGCCTCAACTTCTCGCACCAACCCTCTAGGTGGCATTGGCCTCGAAAACCGAAGCGATGCTAAGCGGGACGATCCCAATTCATCACTCCTGGCCAGGCTTGACGCTCCCAAACCGACGCTCCAACATGCATTGAGTTGTGACCTTTACCAATGGACAAAGATGTGGCATAGCATTGGAAGAACCACTAGGCATGACAAATTCTCTCTCTACTTCCTTCGCTTGAGGCCGAGACCAAGATCAAGACCGCCCAACCGACATTCACCTTGGCCTCGGCCTCGAAAATGGGGGGCAAATGAAATATCCAATATTCACCACGCCACCAATTCAAGACATGTGGCACACCTCTGAGGGCAATCTTGTCATCTCATGGACCCTAGGGGCATCCTCATCCTTTCACAGTTGGATTAATGTGGAGCCTTAATGAGAGGCATTACGACCTCGGCTGAGCTTCTCCTAGTGCATTTATGAAGGGGTTACGCTTGGCCATGTGGTCTATGCCTTAATTGCCTCCCACTTAAAGACGCCCAATGTGTGGAGCCATTACCAAGCATCCACCATGCTCACACTAGGGAGGCTTCAACCATAAATTGAGACTCAAAGCCAAATGTAACTCTCTTATGCAATCTTAACAACCTTACAGCTCTTGCACTCCCTACACCTTGGCTTTCTTGAGTCCTCGGCTAACTTGACCATCAAAGTCCTCACCCCTAGGACCACACCTTGGGGCTTTTGACCTTGTTGCCATCTCTAATAGCATCAAAATCCATCACTATTACTCTCTTCAATAACATTGTTTTCTCTCTCCAATTGTCAATGCTTAAATTTCTTCCTTAGCCTACTAATTCATCCTTTCCTCTTAAAATTTCCAACCCCTTTTGTCTCTCTCTAATAAAGTAGAGTACAAATTAGATGGACTGGATCAAGTTAAGAGCAAAACAAAGAAGGAAAGTGGTATGAGACCTATTGTGATAGACTCCTAGACTCCCATACACTCCTCTCTCTATTATATGTATATAAGGCCCCGTGTGATGCACGAGAAAAAGATGTTAGGATTTATTGGGCTTAAAACTTATTGCTTTATGGGGCTACACAACCCAAGGGTAGGGATGGGATTAATAGGAATACCCAATTGGGGAAGGGGAGAGGGAGTGAAGTCCACACCCTACCTCGACTTCAGTTATTTATTTATTTATATTATATTATATATATAATATGATTTATGTATATCAAAATATATTTAAAATATTGTTTGCATTTTAATTTTCCCTTTATTTTAAATAAATACCTTTTTGAAAACAAACTTTTAATTAAAAAATTCAGGGATTCAGGTCCCTGATGGGGAACCCATCTTTGTTAGGGACTAGGGATGCAAGCTAAATTTTTTCTTGATGGGGATTAGGGTTAGAGATGGGGCTTAATTTAAAATTTAGGGTCAAGTTATGGAGTATGACCCCCACCCCGAACCTGCCCATTGCAATTCCTACTTGAGGGGTCATCCCCCAAATCCATAGCACCCTCTAAACCCATAAGTATTGTTCCAAAAATTATGGTAATAATAGTGTAGTATCCAATACTTATGAAAATTATATAAATTTTCCATTTTTTATTTGAATAGTTTGAAGTCTTATAATTTAACTTCACTATATTAAATTACCAAAATTAGTAAATTTTAGTAATTAAGTTATCAAAATGGAAAAATCACTAATTACTGCTCAAAATTAATAGTAAATATCAAAATTACTAAAAATATAAAAAAGTTTATATTTTATTTAAATTAATTTTCTAGTGAAAAGTTTTAATTATTATCATATAGTATGATTAAATATTAATAAATTTCCCAAAATTACTAAAAATATCAATAACTACTTATTACTAAAAATTTACTGATAATATCAAAATTACTAAAAATGTAAAAATTAAATTTCCAATGAAAAATTACTTATAATTTTTAATAATTAAATTTGTCTTTATTAATATTTTAATTAATTATTAATTTTCATTAATTATTGATTTCAATAAATAATTTTCAAAATTTTCTAAAATTAAATAACCAAAATCAGTAATTTCAACAAGTAAATTTTAGTAATTAAACTTACTAATTTACAAAAATCTATGGTTTAGGTGTTGATATTTACTAAATAATATTCAATAATATTAATAATTATTGAAAATGTCAAAAATATTTCACAAATTAATTTAACTACCCAAATTAATTTCACATATTAATTTAACCATGTTTTAGGAGAAATTTTAGGTGGAAGAGATAGTTTAGGAGAAATTTTAAGAGGGGGTTGGCTAAGTGATTAGGAATATGAGAGAGAGAGAGAGAGAGAGTCTGGTGAAGAAGAGAGGGCTACTAGGTGATTACATGGAAAGGCTAGGAAGGCATGAGGGAGAAAGGAGAGAGCGCTAAGGAGAAACGAGAGAAGGGACAATGGGAGAAGGAGAGGGCCATTGATGTGGCCTATGTTGCTATATAATATAGTAAATATATTATAATGTGCCTATTATAGAATTATTTGTAGAAACATGTTAGTGGATGATACATATAATTTTATCATCACCTTCATCAACGTCCAAGCCTTAACGCAACTATATGGGAATGGCTACATGCCTATAACTACATGAATCCAATTTTACCATTCCATTTTGTTTAATGACATATCCATTGTCAAATCATTATACTTGAATCATTTCTCACTAATGCCTTTCTTCATCTAACCTTAGCTCTTCTGGTCCCTTCAAATTGCAATAAAACACTTATTCTTACAATGCTATCACTAATACATATAATTACATAAAGTTTATAATCAATAAATTTAAAAGATTCTTTAATCTTTATCTTATGTATAAGTGATAAGACATTTTAAATGGTAATCTACTAAAGCACCGCTTATAGGTAGTTACAAAAAAAACACCCTTATAGTGTTGCAACCAATTTATTTAATCGACCTGAAGTGCAAAATGACAATGTTAACCTTAACATCCCCTCGAACAGATTTAATCTACCATAAAAAATGAAAACGCTATTCTTATCCCTAGTAAAATGCGGGCAACAACTTATTTGATAAAATTTGATGTCTGTTTGAAGAAAGAAGACATCACATACCATTGCTGACAAAGAACTCTAGATGCCACTGTTCTTCTTATTTATTGTAATAAAGCTAAACATTTTTTTTTTGATAGATTTGAAAATCAAACCCTGTTTCTTTCTACAAGCTATATATGAAGTTCTAAGGGTACTTGTCGAATAAAAAAACATAGGTTAATGACAAACCCATTCTTGAACCTGTCTATGTATTCCTATCAATTTTCCAAACCATCCACATTAAACCCGTCCAGACCCGTCCCACCCATTAATCCCCTTGACCAAAGGTTTTTCTACTAAAAAAGTTTTCTTAATGCTTATAGTGCGACTTGAACCCAACTCAATTTATAATAACACCAAAGTTCTTAATATTATTTTAAGCCACTAAGCAATCTTGCCTTTTATGTTACTTGATGAAATAAAATAGATTTTATTAACTTTTGTGTTCATCAAAACAATTCCAACTAAAAATTAAAAGAAATAATATTTAAAATTAGCATTTTATAACTAAATGAAATAAACAATCTATCAAAACCAAATTGATATCAAATGATAATTTTAATCCCAAGAAATTTATACAAATAAAATATTAATGATAAAATAATTTTCTTAGTACTTAAAATTTATAAACTTGTGCATGATATATAATATAATAGGTTTATATTTATGCATCCCAGGTATCAGGTATCGGATGCCCTAAAGTCAAAACCCAAACCCGTCCCAAACCCTATAGAATTTTTATCTAAAATCCCAAACCCATCCCAAATCCTATAGGGTTCTGATAAACGGGTCCTATTAGAGTCGAAACGGATGAAATACCTGAAAATTTCTACGAAATTACCATCCCTAGTGGTTAGTGGCCTTGGAGGGATTCAAAGATAATGGGGCCAAAGCCAAATCATTCGAACTAGTTTCTTGACCATCTTCAGTTGGAAGTGCTTTTGATAGGTAGGTAATATTCAATTGGAAGTTGATTAGTGAGATCCCAACCTCGCCAAAAAGAGACTTTTTTTATTTGAAAAATCATCTACGATGGGTTAGCTGTCGACCACAATCTGTATAAATGATGAATCCTGTGGAGTATGTGGACTGTGGTCTGTGGAGGGAAATCGGATCGGGTACGAATGTAAATGTGAAAACTTAAGGGGGTGTTCGACAATATCATTGGTTTTCTTTTTGAAAACTGCCACATCGGAGGGCCTGAAATTCTATGATCCTTGAAGGATTCTTGGTCATCTTTGTAGGGTCTACCTCAAAGATGGGAGAAGATAGTGAAGACTGATGACATGACTGATAACCTCCCCACTCGTCTTAGAATCATCATTAATGGGCCTTAAAAGCCCCCACCATAAAGCCTTTTTTTGCTCTCCACCAAGTGAGTTTCTCATTGTTAACGACTTAACGCGGATAGTGGCTTTAGCCAATCAAAGCATGTTTTGTTTTGATTATTATTATTATTTTTTGAGTAAAAAACACTATAACCCCTACATCATGGGAGGTGTTTCACACTTTCACTTAACAACTTAAATTTCATTTTGTGCCAAATTTCCCCTTGAACTATCACAAGTTAAGCAAATAAATACCTGTCAAGAAAATAGATGGAAACTGCCCGCGTATAGATAGGGGTGTTAATGGATCAGTTTTGAGTTGGATTCATCTAAGTTGATTTTGATTTGGATGGATTAGATGGACCAATAAGATATATTAAATTGGACCAGTCCAATTCAAAGTATTTATTGGATTGAATTGGACCTGGTCCATCCATAATGGATTTATATTGAATTGGGTCGGATTGAACCAATATCTGGTCCATTGATAGAAGATAAGAATAGATGTGTCAATGGACCAAGTTTGGGTTGCTACTTGAGACTAGTCTAAATTAAAACCAATTTGATCAATAGATTAAACCTTCCAAACATTGAATTGAACTGATCCAAATTCCAAAATAGTCTAAAATATTCATTAGATTGGATTGGACCTCGACTCAAATTGGACTGGATTGGATTGGAATTGACAACCCTACATCTACACATCGCGTCATGTGTTAGACATTTTTAAATATTCAAATTACCCTTTTAAATGATTTTGCCCTTACCAACTTCATTTGGTGTTCCTTGTCACTAAACCAGTTCAATGAAATTAAACATGGAATAGACAAGGGTAAAAACCTTCAAAAGGGGGTAATTCGGAAATATAAAAAATATCTAATAGACAAAGTGACGCACATGGGACTATGGGAGCATTTCCATTCAATTTTCTAATGGAATGCCAACAGGTATGTTTATTTGCTTAACTTTTGATAGTTAACGGAGCATGTATGATACAAATGAAACAATAGAAGTAAGCTACACTAATTACTTCAGATTGGCTCGCTAGGAAGTGAGCTATACTATTTTACTTCTCTTCCAACAAACTCAAAAAACAACTTCCTTGAAACACTGCTCTGCCAAATTCATAACCGGACAAAATTCATATGGAGGGTGGAAAAATGATGAATCCTGTGCGTTCAATCAAACACCTAATCAATAAATCACAATCAGATTTCACAAAAACCACTTGTTTATGTAGCTTTTTTGCCAATCTCAAGCCAAGCAATATTGCCTTAGCTTTTGAAAACACAGACGACTTTGGCTGTAAACCAGCAGTCTTTCGGATCAGGTGGTAGGCAGAGCATTGTAAGCATGTTCTATGAATACTAAAAAATTTTTTGACATCTGTTTCTTAAAATACTTTCAGCCTTAAAAAAATTAAAAACAACTTTTGACAGTTGTCAGAATATTAATTAAGTGTTCATTAAACGTGTTTACTATATTATACCTACTAAATCAGGTCTCGATTAGCACATGTAGCAGCAATGAATTCAGCTTTTTCATCAAAACAAACAACACTAGCACCAGCATACCAATTATTTATGAATGCACCATCCACCAACATATTAACAAAACATGTGTGTAGCTCCGTGACAGTAATATCCGCTGTTGAGTGTTGAACTTTGCTTGATAAAGAAGACAAGGCTTGTTGAGTGCCTCCAGATTCAACACTTAGGCCCCGTTTAGTTTGTGGGAATAAGGGTCTGGAATTGGAATTAAAATGGGCTATTCCAATTTCAACTGTTTGATTGGGAAAAATTGGAATCTCATTTCCATTCCTGTTAGACTGGTATACCCCTATCTGAGGGAATGGCCATACCCTGCCCCTCCCTTGGGAATGAATCTCATTCTTGCTCGCTCACTCCAACTTTCATTCCCCTTTCTATCTGAACCAAATAGACTACGAGAATGGACCATTCCCATTCTGATTCCAAAAGATTTCAATTTCAATTTCAATTTTTATTCGGATTGCAAACCAAAAAGGCCCTTAAAAAGTTAATTTATTCACATTGCCAATGGAAAAGATTGGGTCAAGAACCTTACCAAATAGACTATGAGAATTGACCATTCCCATTCTGATTCCAAAAGATTTCAATTTCAATTTCAATTTTTATTCGGATTGCAAACCAAAAAGGCCCTTAAAAAGTTAATTTATTCACATTGCCAATGGAAAAGATTGGGTCAAGAACCTTACCAAATAGACTATGAGAATTGACCATTCCCATTCTGATTCCAAAAGATTTCAATTTCAATTTCAATTTTTATTCCGACTGCAAACCAAAAAGACCCTTAAAGAATTAATTTATTCACATTGCCAATGGAAAAGATTGGGTCAAGAACCTTACCTAGATGCACAAAGTCATTCTTATTATTCAGAAATACAAACATAGCATGTTTTTGTCAAATTTAGATAATGAAACATCATTGAGCCGCAGCAAAAGCAAGCTACAAATTGATATATTTGAATCATTTCTAAATCTGAAACCCATTTGAGAACCAAGCCAGACGGGGTTGCATAAGAGAATAAAGTGCATGATCAATGGATTCAGCATGCATGCACAAACAAGACACAGAGAGTCGTTGCTCATTCTACACTCAACCATCTTCATCATAACTGGGAGACTGTCATTAATGACATACCATCCTTGACACGAATGGTCTGACCATTTAGTCCAGAAATTGTCTATACAATTGGTTCTGTTTCACCCTTAACCCGTTTTTTTTTTTTAATTGTTGACTTATTCAGTGACCAGCTGACCTAAGTGATCAAACCGTCAACCCATTAAGCCTGAATAATAGTTTTGGCCATTTCTTATTTTAATTATTTTTATGTTTTAAATTAGAATGGACCATCTATTCAAACCAAACATTTGAACCACTGATCCGAAAGCCAATGGCCAAAGCAGTTCGGGTTTGAGATCGGTTTTTAAAACATTAATTAATAGTCTGCCACATGGAAAACTTAATTCAAGGAATAGCACTCCTACTCCAAAATAAATTTCCAAATTATAGAATCATCTAAGCTTGCTGACCCTCCCCTTAAAGGTGAGAGTCTATTAGATTCAGACTCTTCCATCTTCACTTTATGAGATAAACAATATGCCGATCTAACTGAAAAAGGACTCGCTCTTCTCAAAAAGCCAGATTAGTTTGTCATTCATTTATCACTACGAACTTACATATTTGCTATTTCTTCTACTAAGTGTCTTATCCATGAGTCAATGGATTTAACAGCTCATACACTTTCTCCATCCGACAATCCAAAGGTTTATAAAAAGGAATTCTAAAGTTTGGCACCGTTGGAATCTGATGAGGGTGGATTTGGCCCTCCAATGATGTTGTGACACATGGCACCTCAGAACAACTAGGTGACACTTGGAACCACTCAGGCAACAACTTGCCAAGTTAATGGTGTCCAACCTGGTGGCCTGACCCAGGCGTGACTTGGCGACCTGGCGACCTACGAGACGTGTTCGCCGACAAATTCGGCATGCATACCCCATGATCCTTTGAAGTTGGCCCTCATTCCGGAAGATGGTCAATGTGCATGGAAGTTACCTCCGAGGATCTCGGACCAGTTAGACACAACCTCCCAGATATCTCGGGGGCGGTACGTGAGCAAGGCCTATATAAAGGCACCAACCCCAATGACAGCGGGGGGAGGGGGGGGGAACTAAGCAAATTCTAGCTCTCATACTGTGTGATTTTTAGCTCGTAGTCTACTATGAGAGTACTAACTTAAGCATCGGAGCGACCTCACCGGGTTAGCCACCACGGGTCCTCTAACATTTGGTTCCTTGCAGGTCTCTAAAGAGCAACGAATCTCATCAATTCAGCTCATCACCAGGCAGATCGGCACCTGGTCAGCCTGGCACCTCACAGGCAACTTGGCACCTAGTAAGCCCAGCACCTCACAGGCAGTTTGGCAACTCATAGGCAGCTCGACACCTAGGCAGCTCAGCACCTCATAGGCAGCTAGGCAGCCAAAGTTCTCCACTTCGGCCTGAATCATCGACCACTTGGAAGCAAACCAAATGACGAGGTACTTATCCAAAAAATCGATACTTAACCAAAAATCGATTCATCAGAATCCAATGGTCCATCCAAATATCAATTAAGGTACCATTATCCATTTTCCAAATCACTCCCTTGTCAAGGATTTTTTTGCTAAAATGAAACACCGATTGATGTTCTCCGAGCAAAGGTGGATGGGTAGAATATAAGGTGTCCAGATGAATTAGACGAATTGAGTTGGATTCAATGATTTGAGGACATAGAAGGTCAGAGGCCCTGAGGTGGTTCTCTATGGAGGATCTGTGAACACTCAAATCAGTAAGTGAGATTGGGTGATCGATTAAATCAAGTTAACTAGGACGAGCTAACAACTGAGCTATAGAGATCAGGAACCTAGAGAGTAAGAAAGCAGAAAACAAGAAAGCTAGAGTGAAAATGTAGAAAAAGAAGGTAATTTGGATGGTATGCCCTTAAATATCTATTGGGAAGTGTCATTATGCTCCTCCCTTAAGGGACACTATTGTATCTTAGGCTGTATTTGTTTGAGGTGTAAATTAAAATTAGGTAAACTTTACATCTTGGTCCGTTTCGTAGAGGTATTAACGTATATTGTAAATTGGTGTAAAAGTCCATTCATGTCAGTATTTCCCTTGAAAATCAATGAAAAGTTTACATTGATTTTATGCATGTAAAATTTACCTTCTTCTCCATCCAAGGGTTACCTCTACCTTCTTCTCCTCTTTGTCCTACAATGATCTCCTCTCTTCCATGATCCAATTCATGATGACCCACCTCATGTCTACCTTCCCTTACCTCAAGATGCTGAAAGTGGGGGTTTTATTGAGTCTGCACTTATTTCTAACAGCGAAAAGCTGGTGGTGGTCGCCAGTGAAGTCATTTGGTTTATTTCTGCTACTTGGATACTGCTTCTAAAATGCACAAATAAATGAAAATAAACCTACGATGTAAAAGGAATTTGAACAAAAGCAAAAGGGAAACTGAAATTACTCAAAACAAGAAAAAGTTCTCTTCATTCATTTACACCTACATGGGTATCTCTGAGTTTTTCTTTCCTCCTCTTCTTCTGTAAGCCATTACCATTTGGGGCAGCCCATCTTCGGGAGCTGTGATTTGTGACCATAAATTGAACCCATAGTTGGTTACCAAAAGTCTTTAAATCCAACTGGTTCAATGGCTGGGAGAGTTTTAGAGCAGAGGAGTGGGAAGGCTTTCACTTATACACTGTGACTACCAAACAACATTAGCATTAAATTCAAAAAACACCCTAGTTTCATTTTCCATTGATCACTGAACCTAAATCTCATTTTTCAATGGTGTAAAAGTGAATTTACACCTAAAACAAACACAACCTCAAGCTCATGCTTGATTGACGTTTTAGGAGTGTGTTTTGCACTCTCAACATAAGAGCAAACCTGAGAGGAGTTCAGACAACGTGCCTCACACCAACCCCATATCACGTTTCAGTCGGGCATCGGGAACATCGAACATCTCCCCATGAATAAAAATCTATAATTATGGAGATATTCCCAATGCACTGCTGAAATGTGTTATAAACTCAGCATGAGATGCCCTCTGTGAGGAGGAGCAAATTTGGTCTCACCCAAGAGGTGTGAGCCATTGGACTTCACTTAGCATTTGCCATGTGTCATCACTAGTCTGAGGTTCAGAGCAAGCACCTGCATGTGAATGAGTTTTGTTTTTTTGGTGAATAAACTGATGAGATTTCATTAAAACACAAAGAAAACATCAAAGGACAGGCACTTACACATCACAGACTCCACTGCTAACAGAAAATAAAAAAAAGAAAAGAGGAAGAAAAACAAAAAAACATAAGCACACCACACTACTAATCCGACTACAAAAGGCTAAGTCTAGATTTACCACATCAGAGAGACATAAAGGACTTGCAAAGTTGGATTTAAAACTCTCAAAAAAAATCACATTTGGCTACCACATGAGCTACTTGATTTGCTTCCCTTGGACAAAACTGGATCTTATAGTACCTTCTAGATGTGATGTTTTGAATATCCTTGCAACAAAAGAAGATATCCGGGTCTTTATAACCTTCAGTGTTATTTATCATTTTAACAAGATAATCACAATCTAATTCAATATAGAGGTATGACAAATTCATCCTATCTGCAAAAAGATTGCTTCTAGAAGGGCTTGAGCTTCTGATTTGAGAGGCAAGGAAGCTTTAATTGGGCCAAAACCCATACCCCAACAGCATCCCAAATAGTCTCTAATTATGAAGCCAAAAGAAGCCTGTCCAAATGCATCAAAAAAATCACCATCTACATTGATTTTCATATGGCCCTGATTTGGTGGTAACCAAAAAGAGTTCTTCTTGATCTGGCTAGTCTTGGAAGAGCCTTCTGATCTCTGTTGCCAAAGATGATATCTCTCCACTATTGACCTGCAAATGAAGGAGATAACTACAAGAGGATTTGAATTTTCATTTTCAAAGTAACAAGCATTCATGTCTTTCCAAATGCCTCATAACACTAGGGCAATATCTGCTAATTTGTCCAGATGAGTCTTTCCTAGTTGAAGGAATACATTCATTAACCAATCTTTGAAAACTGGAAAGTTTTGGCCATTGTTTGGATTAACGCCACAGCTCGATCCAAACCAAATGCATCCTGATTTATCACACAAGAGCAAAGCATATAGAATTGATTCAGAATCTTTTTCACATCTTTTACAAGTACTAGAGTTTCCTAATCCTCTTTTAGCAACGTTTTCTTTGACTGCTAATCCATTAACACAACATCTCCAAAGGAAATGCTTGATTTTCAGTTCAATTGGGAGACTCCAAACAAGATTCCAAAATCTTTTATTTTGCATTAAATCCTCATTATTTTTTAAACCCTAGCCAGATTAATTTATTGTTTAACTAGGAAGTAAGTTGACCTAATTGAGAATTTTCCATTTTTACACCCTAGCTAGATTAATTTATCATCCCATGGGTTTGAAGGAATCTCCATTTCTATGATTTTTTGGGCAAAGGCAGGAGGAATATAGGAATTTATCATTTCAATGTTCCAACTTCTATTATCTTGATTAATTAGATCTACTACTCGAAGGTTCTCACTATTTTTTTTTTGCCTCGACCCCATTAATTTGAATCCATTTATGTTTGGAATCCACGGATCATCCCAAATTTTAATACTGGTGCCACTATCCACTTTCTAGCAAATTCTCTTTTCCAAAATTTTTCTTCCTTCCAATATACACCTCCACCCCATGAAGGCTGGCTTTTGAGCTTTGCATGGGTAAAATGGTGCTCAGGGTAATATTTTGCTTTTAGCGCAATTGCCTATAAGCTTGTAGTATCAGAACAAAGCCTCCATGCTAGTTTGGAAAGTAGAGCAAGGTTAAAAGCTATAGGATCTCTAAAGCCTAACCCCCCATCTGATTTGTTTTTACAGATTTGTTTCCAATTTACCCATCTTATCTTTCTCTTATCCTCTTTATCTCCCCACCAGAAAGACTTTGGCTTTTTGTCAATGAGTTAGAAATGCTCTTAGGAAGTAGGAAGAAAGACATGTAGTAGGTTGGGATTGCAGTTAAAACTGACTTTACAAGGACCTCTTTTTTCTGCTTGAGATAGCAAAGATCCCCTCCAACCTTTAGCTTTATTTGATACCCTCTCAGAAATATATTAAAAAATTTGGTTCTTTTTTCCTACCAACAAGATGATGAAATCCCAAATAGGTAGATGGTTTATCTACTTTTTTAATTTTTAGCACATTTGAAATCATCTTTTTCAGTTTGGGGTGCATGTTATTGCTATAGAAAGCTTATGATTATTGATAATTCACCTATTGCCCAGAGGCTCTTTCAAAAAGGGAGATGGCTTCCACCAGAGCACTAGCTTCCTTAAAATTTGCTTTAAAGAAAAAATAACTATCATCTGCAAAAAAACAAATGAGATACTATTGGAGCTAATTTGTAGATTTTGATTATAGAGAAGTCTTTTTGGGTCACTTTTTGTTTAATAATGGATGAGAAGACTTTTGAGCACAAGAGAAAGAGGTAAGGGGACAAAGGGTCTCCTTGTCTTAAGCCCCTTTGAGGGTAAATTCTCTTTGAATGGGAGCCATTTACTAAGAGTTGGTAAGTAGCTGTGGATACACAATTCATGATCCAAGAAATGAACTTATCCCCAAAGCCCATTTTCTCCATGGTCAGGAATTCCCATTCCACTCTATCATAGGCTTTGCTCATATCTAGCTTAATTGCCATGAAGCCCGTTTTTCCTTTTGTATGAGTTATATAATGCATTACTTCATGAGCAATTAAGATGTTTTCAGAAATGGCTCTCCTAGGGATAAATGCACTTTGATTTTCCAAGATAATATTGTTTAGAATTGGTTTCATTCTGTTTACTAAAATTTTTGCAATTATCTTGTAAACAGTATTATAGAGACTAATTGGCCTGAAATGGACTGCATTTTCTGGACTTTTGATTTTAGGGATTAGAGCTATAAAAGTTGAGTTGAGGCTTCTATTCGTCTCTCTTATGTTAAAGAACCTTCTTACATCCCTTACCACATCCTCCTTCACTAACTCCCAAAAGGATTGAAAAAAGAGGTTTGGGAAACCATATGGCCCCAGAGCTTTCCTAGGGGCCATTTGGAACAAGGCTTCTTTAATCTCTTCTTTTGATACATCATTTTCAAGGCTTTCATTGATTTACTCATTTATTACTAGATAGATTCCTTGCATAGCTATCTCAATATCTGTGGAACAAGAAGATGTATAAATTTTTTGGAAATGATTTTTCATTATATTTTTTATATTTTCTTTTCCCTCTATCCGTTATCTATTTTCAATTTTCAGCTTTAAAATCCTATTTTTTTCTCTCCTTCTGATTGATTATGAAAAAACCTTGTATTCCTATCCCTGAAACTAATCCTGTCTATCCTATCTTTTTGAGCCCACATGATTTCTTCCCTTCTTATCCATTCATCTAATTGCTTTTCAATTTGATTAATCTTTTCTTGATCATAATTTAACCCCTTCTTTCCCTCTCCTTAGTGAGCTCCCCTATGAGACTTTCAATCCACCATTGAACTTTCCCAAATTCTTTTTCGTTCAAAGTCCTCAGAAATCTACTTAAACCTTCACATTTTTTTGGAAAAATGAACTCAACTTGATTATTTTGCTTTTTAGGCCAAACTTCCTTAATAACCTCTACACAGTTTTTATGGGTAAGTCACATTCCCAAATTCTTTATTGTTATTCATGATCCTAATACACCACGGGATGAGATGTGAGGTGTGGTCAGTGGGGAGCAAATCCAATTCATGATGAATGTAAGCGTGCCACGTTATCGCCTTCCACATCAGCTGAGCTCAGTGCTCATCCCAATCCACTGTATTGGCCATGTATCGTTGATGGATGTGGAGCTTTAAATGCAGTTTGGCTTGATGTGTCAAGAACGTACTTTCAAGAGAGGAACGAAGAACATTCCATCATTCTCACCTCTCACGGCGATGGCTCAGTTAAAGATGAGCACCCATTGTTAATATCTGATTCAAATGTGAGCTTACCTATCATCTCATCTCTACCGAGGAATTGAAGGAGCCCGAGAAGAAATTCGCAGCTTAGGCTACGTTTCTTTACGAATTATCTCATCTCTACCGAGGAATTGAAGTAATCTTTTGCACTCTCTTTCTTATTGATGTAAACAAGATTTGTCGTTCGTACACTTTGAAGACCACCTCGAAGAATCTATTGGAAAAGAAACTACAATAGTGAAATCTAGTCTCAGTTATTTTCCTCGGATGAACTCTAAACCTGCAAATCCAATCAATGATCTAAGACACTGATGACTTCTTGCTACATCGGTGGCTTCTACATCAATTTCCTCTTGTTTTCTGGAAGGTAAGGGATTTCATAGTTGATTCCTTTGATTTTATTTGGAAGAAATCAAGATAATAAATATTAGAAGCTCCAACAAGTGAACGATTGAACGTTCTTATTCAACAATTGAGCTCTGCTTCTGAAGAGAGAAAATGCAAAAGAAAGGAGAATAAGTCCCATAGTTGCAACTGACAGGATTGAGTGGGTTTCTTTGAATTTCATTCAACAGTCAACACCAATTATAATGATTCATTTAGATTGCAACTGGAGTTGCTAATCAATTTCAATCTGTCACAGAAGACTGCTGAAATTCACGATGGTTCTTCCATTGTTGAAGTTGTAACTTGTGAGTTGGTTATATTCAGGAAGAGCATTATCTTCTTCCATTGTTGAAGTTATATTCACTAGGGCAAACATTAGCTTCTTCCTCAAACCTTCTATTCAGGAAGAACATCCACCGCCAGAGAGAATCCCATACCTCTATAGTTTTCAAATCACAAATCAGTCTACTAAATCAATCTTTTGCAATTCGTGAAAGAGGCTTCTACTAAGTCTATCAGTAAGTCTTCTTATTCCCCTGTAATAAACATATCAGTCCATCACTAAGTCCACTCTTGCGGTCCATCTTCCAAATCTTAAAACTTCAAAGACTAAAGAATCAACTAAGCAAACCAAGAAAGAAAATTAATTAAAAAAAGAACTCACACATAATGAACGGTGCAGATCTCCAACCGCCGGTCTTGGATCTGCTAACCCGATGACCTTTATAATCCACCGTCCCTTCTACCATATCTCCTCCTCCTCCGACCAGCAGAGATTCACTTGTTGAAGCATCAGACACCTTCATTCTTCCCAGCCCCCTCCCTGGCCTCCTCCTCTCTCTCTCTCTCCCTTCTATGCAATCAACAAAGAGAATTTAGGAGAGATACAAGGGTAGTGTTGGCAATAGTTTAAAAAATGGGCCTCTTACCCAAGAAAGTTGGTGAGACGAAAGAACATGGGTAAGTAAGTTAGAGTGCCTCATTTACCTAGGTAAATTTCAACAAAAAGAACATGGGCAAATATATAACCTTACTTGGGTAAATTTTACATAGAAAACACTTACCTAGGTATGTGAATTTACCTAGATAAGTAAGATAGTGGTAAACGAATGAGGCCTAAATGTGATTTTTTTATGTAATATATGAAGACAAGTTGTTTATCACTCGCAATTAAAACAATTTGTTAAGACTCGGTTTGGAAGGAGTACAAATACAAATATGTAGAGTGCAAAACCTTGTACTTTGTATTATTTTATATGTATTTGCACTGTACATATTTGCATTTGTACACTTTTCAAACTTAGCTTAAGGTCCGAATTGAGGGAGGTAGGTGCTTCTTTATAGGCAGGTGGGCATCAATTGTCAAGCATTCCGGTCTCCCTTGCTCTCAAACAACTCCCACCATCGCCAACAGATTCTTGTGGCAACTCGGTGTGCCTTGTAGGATAACCGAAACAAGCACTTGAAACCAATTTCTTCAAGTAGATTCAGATTTAGCTCCATCATTGCTTCAATCATTTTTTATATTTTCCCCCCTCATGTATGATATCTCTAGAGAGGTACAAATCTTTTTTTCTTTTGGCTCTTCACTCTTTTGCAAACTTGGTGACCAGATCAGCATATCTGGGTGCACCTCAAGGGGTCTTCCTGGTGGGATGAACGAAGGGCAAATTCGATCTGTCTCTGAAACATCATTGTCTCATCAGTTGGGTTTTATTTTGAAATTTGAGGAATAGTAAAGGGTAAAATCAATATTTTGTTTCTTTCCATTAGCACTTGATGGCGATATCAATTTTCAGAAACAGTAAGGGAAAATTTATATGAAGGGAAAACCTAGAAAGTTTATAAAATAAATCAAATTATGAAAAGATTGGAAGGGTTTGTGGTAGTGATTGATATGAAGGGAAAACCTGGAAAGTAAACATTTTAGTCAAAGTACATGGTTATTTTGGATATTTTCATGACTCTTGTTAGAAGAGTTCAAATCAGCCCCCATAAGATTACCCCCCACAACATCCCACAACACATCCCCACCATGTATTGGGAACATGATGATGACACCATCGTTTCTAGTATTATCGTGGGGAGATGTTCCCAATATACGGCGGGGGTATGCTGTGAGATGTTGTGGGGTGCAATCTTGTGGGGGGGCTGATTTGATCTCTTGTTAGAGGACTATAAGAGAAAGGTTCTACTTGGAACTATGTTAAAGTTCAGGGGAGGTGATTGCAATTACCAAACTTCAGGGGAGGTTTTCAGCAATGGTCAAAAACTTTAGAGGATGCTAAAGTTTACAGCTCGATGGCTTATTCTTGGAACCGAACTAGTATCAACGATTTTTGGAAAGCCGGTAACCAAAACCAAACCAAAGCCAATTGGTTAACCGATTGACCGGTTCGCTTAACCATTGGTTCGATTCATCATTTTTTTAGTTTTTTAATATTTATAATATATATTATAAAAAAAATATAAATATATAATAAAAAATCAGAAATATATCTAAAAATAGTGTATTTTAAATAATATATTATATATTATAAATATATATTTATATATAATGCATATTTATTAATTTATAATATAGAATATATATAATATGTATAATATACATAAATATGCCTAAAATATATAGAATTATATGTATACCGGTCAGTTGGGTTAACTACATGTTTTCTATATTGATTAACCGAAACCAGACTAGTACCTTCGACTTTTTAAAAATACCGAACCAAAATCAAACACACTAGTTCAGTTATCCAAATTTTCGATTTAGTTTCAATTAACTTTTTCTGTTTTTCTTTCTCACTCTTAGTGAGATGTGTGGTGTTAGATGTTGGTAAAGGGTTGGAACACATGTTTTGTTGATAGAAGATCCCAAGTTGTCACTTTCCACCCACACGATCAAGTGTCAACAACGTTCCAATTGACCATTATAGCTATACATGGAGAACTTCTCCCATGGATGATAAAGGAGATGTTCTCAAATCTCAATGTGAGGTTGAAGTTAGGGGTGATCATTTCATCTCGGCTCAAAAATTTTGGGCTTGGACCTAGGTTTTGTATTTAGGCCTAGCTTGGGCCCGGGCCCATATCAGGCCCGCAAATTTTAGGGCTAGGCTTGGGCTTAATACTTCATGCCTGGGCTGGCCCACATATATTTAAACTTACACATTTTGTATATAATGTAGACATATGTATACAAGTAATTTTACATTATATTATGTATTATATATATAAATATTATAGCATGACATGTACAGCTTAGGGCTTGTTTTGGCATGTCTTTTTGAGAAGATCTTCTTGTAGCTCTGACAGTCAAAAGACACATTGAGCTTTTGACATAAGATTTGGGCAGCCTGAAGATATCTTGGCAGATGCATGTCTTTTCGTGCCTCTGCCCGCATCTTTCCGTGTGAGATTAAAACGCAAGACGCGAGAAGCTTCAAATGAAGCTTCCCAAAATGGGCTTCTCATGTCTTTTTGGCGCACTGTCTTTTGGCGGCTAGATCTTGCATGGTCCAAATGGGAATAGACCAAAAATTGGTCTTCCCAGCTTGTAAACAACCGAAAGACCGCATGGAAAAATGCACCAAATGGGCCTTTATATTATATATAATATTTTATATTATATAATGTATAAAATAAGTTTATATGCATGCTATGCCATTTAATATAAAATATTATAGATATGTAATGTTTTATATATATGAAAGACATTGGCCCAAAATCAGGCCTGGGCATAAGCTATAGCCCTTAACATAAGTGCAAAGCTCAGCCCAACTCGACCCATGATCACCCCTGGCTGTAGTGGAAAGTTGGAATTGGATTGGTAGTGTTCTTTTGGCAGTAGATTCCTAGTGCGCCTCACACCGACCTCACAGCCACATCCCACCCTATATTAGAAACAATTTCCCATGAATAATAAACACCAGGAGATGTTCCCAATTGTGTGGCCAAGATAGACTTCAAAATTAGTGTGATGTACACTCTGTGAGGAGCAGGGAACAGGACCTGCTCCTGGGTGCCTCACAGGCACATCCACCGTGCATTGGGAACATCTCCTATGAATAATAACTTATAAATATGAGAGATGTTCCAATGTATGGTAGAATGTGCATGTGAGGTCGGTATGAAGCGCCCTGTGTGAGGAGCGGATACGACAGTTCCGGAATCGAAGCATAAATCCTAATAAAAGAAGAAGGGTTTTTTACTGTTCAGTCCACCCTTAGAAATCTTAGCCTCTCGGTCTAGGTTGTCATGATCCAAAACCCAAATTAGAGGCTTGGGCTAGCATTCACCATGAAAGTACGTTTTGGTTGCATGCCCTTTTGAATGTGAACAAGACACAATACAACCTTTGCGTGTGAGTGCGTGCCCTACGGACCTAAGGGCACTCAGTAATACGACAATGGGATTCCAAACTGTACTACATTCTGTAAAATCATTGAATTCAAGCCGAACAGTGAGAATTCCTTCCCCAACCAACTGTTAAGGGAACCGTTCCAATTCAATGTGTGGGCTTTATAATATCTTCAAATTGATTTTAACCTAAGCCTGGTCTATTAACACATGTATTCTTGTCTTTTATCAATGGGCTGGTAATTGGCTCAATCCGACCCAATCTAATATAGATCCATTACAAATGGGTCGGGTCCAATATAATTCAATAAATATTTTAGAGCATTAAGTTTGGACTAGTCCAATTCAATGTCTTATTGATTCGTTCAATTTGTCTAAATTGATTTTGATTTTGATTTGGATGAGATCTGTTGCCGCACGAATTAGCCAGTGGCAATGAGGTAAATTCGCTCTCTAAGTTTCGAAGGTAGGCTGAGGTGAGGTGTTCTTTCTAAGTATAGTAGAAGCTGAGGACTGTAGGCTACATCTCGGTGGCGAGGTTCCTGGAGATCCAAGGTATTGCAAAACAAGAAGTGTTAGAGGCCTCGAGTGGAGACCCGAGGCGAAGGCTCCGACGCTCAAGTTAGTACAAGGTGTAAGGTAGGAGGAGGTGTAGACAAGGTCTCGGTGGTAGTCCTCAAATACACCGAGTCCCCGAGGATAAATGCTAAGAAAGCAAGGTAGGTGTGGAAAGTAAACGAGAGATCTGTGTTAGAAACCTAAGTTCGGGATCCCCCATTAAGGGAGAGTTACCTCTTATTTATACTTGAGCGGGCTGGAGGTAGGTGAAGATGAATGCACCAGATGAGGGTTGTACAAGGTCAAGTAGCAGTGCAGGTACGTCTAACCGCCTTGCAGTTGGCTCTGTAGGAAGGCAATAGGGCTTCCCCTCTATTGTGGATGGCGCTGTCATGCATTAGTGGGATGGGCCTCCCAGCCCGTAATGGGCTGGGCCTAGCTAGCCCACATCATTTGCCCCCTTCACCCCGGATGATTCAACCATCGAATATGCGCTAAAGTTCGACTTCCCAACATCCAAGAATGAAGCCGAGTATGAGGCCCTCCTCACCGAACTGCAACTGGCCAAGGACCTCGGCTCATCATATATTGAAGCCTTCAGCGACTCTCAAAATGGTGGTCAACCAGGTGAATGGCGAGTATGAAGCCAGAGAACAAAACATGTCCAAGTACCTTGCCAAAGTCCAAGAACTAGCCCACTATTTTTGGCACTTTACCCTGCATCAAGTCCCACGAGTTGAAAACATGAGGGCCGATGCCCTGTCGAAGCTGGAAAGCACCTCAGGCACGGTCCTTGGTTGTACTGTTCACGTGGAGAAGCTATCTTGGCCGACCATTGAAGAAGCTCAAGTACTACCGATAGTGACCGAGACATCATGGATGGACCCCGTCATCAACTTCCTCCTTACAAAATAGCTGCCCGATGATAGGAACGAGACTAGATGGCTCTGACGTCAGGCAGCCCACTATACATTGCTTGAAGGAAAGTTGTATAGAAGATCCTTCACCCTGCCCTACCTCCGTTGCCTTCGCCCTGACGAAAGGGAGTACGTACTCAGGGAAATTCATGAAGGCATCTACGAAAACCACCTCGGTGGTAGGGCCCTCACCCAAAAGACTTTGAGACAGTGGTATTTTTGGCCAACACTTCACAAAGACACAACCGAACTTTTGTGAAGATGTGATCAATGCTAGAGGCACGCCAACACATGCTATCAGCTTGCGGCAACTCTCTCAGCCCTTGGCCCTTCGTTAAGTGGGGAATGGACTTCCTTGACCCTTTCCCACAAGCGACTGGGGGCAGGAAGTACCTCGTCGTCGCTGTGGACTACTTCACGAAGTGGATCAAAGTTGAGCCCTTAGCCACTATCACAGCTCGAGTAATCCAGAACTTCTTCTGGAAAAACATCTGTCACTTCAACCTCCCCCACATTCTAGTTACCGACAATAGGAAGCAGTTCGATGACACCAAATTCCGAGAATGGTGTGCCTCCCTCAGCATCAAACAACAATACACCTCGGTGGGCTACCCCCATACAAACAGCCTAGCCGAGATCACCAACAAAACCATCCTACACGGACTAAAAACAAGGCTAGACTGAGCTACAGGACTATGGGCCAATGAACTGAACATCGTACTCTAGGCATACCGAACCACACTTTAGACGACCACGGGAGAAACTCCCTTCGGCCTGACCTACGGTACCAAAGCCGTAATACCAGTAGGGACCGGCCAACCGACGCTTCGAGTCGAGGCCTACAATGAAGCAGAAAACAACGAAGCCCTTAGAGCCAACCTGGATCTTCTGGAGGAAGCCCTTGAGCAGGCGAAGATCAGGGTAACTGCCTACCTGCAATGCATGGCCTATTACTACAACTCAAAAGTAAAGGAGAGATGCTTCCGAGAGGGAGACCTCATCCTTAGAAAAGTCATGGTCCTCGAACCCAGAGTAGGAAAGTTGGGTCCCAACTGGGAAAGCCCCTACAGGATCAAGCGAGTCCTCAGCCCCGACACTTTCCACATGGAACATTTGGATGGAAGACACGTCCCCCGGACAAGGAACTTGGAGAACATCCGAGTGTATTTTCAATGAATGTAGTTGCCTATGGGTAAGTGATGAATGAATGAAGCAAAAAGTTCCTCTTGCCTCAAATGATTGAATGAATTTGTCCTAAGTCCCAAAAGACCCGTACCCTAGGATGAGCCCCTTGGCACGCTAGGGCGAAAGATGCCTCTACACACCTTGTCACCTCGGAGTGTTGTGACCCCCTCGGTTACCCATATTTAGCGCAACAAAAATAATGAGATTGAGCCCTCAACTTTTCCGATGGGAGGCCTCGGCCTCCCCTGAGGAAACACTTGGTAAGAAAACAGGCCTGGTGAACTGCACCTCGATGGTGCTACTCCACCTCAGCTCTTAGATCCCCAAGTACCTCATCCAATGACCTCGGTCACAGTGCCAGGTCCCTTCAGCCTTGCCTAAGTTGACACTTAAGGAATTCGGGAGCCGGATGAGCCCCACTTCGGACGTGTGGCCTCACCTCGGCTCCCAATACCCCAATTACTTGAAACAAGCATGCAAATAAACATACACTATGAGTGAACCATGTGTGCTTTGTGTGTTATGGTACCGATTGTTCGAAGGGGCAAGGACCTCTCGAAGAAGAAGAAAACGGAAAAAAGAATAAAGAATAAAGAAGAGAAAGAAGAAAGATAACATACACAAAGCACAGTGAATACAAAAAATGGCTTCATTCATCATTTAATTTTTTGTATTGCCTTTACAAAAAGTTTGTTAAGTCCTCGTAGGCCAAGCATATATACATTTAAAAAAAACAACTAAAAAAAACAAAACAAAAACAAAAATGCAACAATATAGTAATCAGAAAAAAAGGGGAGGGGGAATCTATGCCTAAGCCTCGCCATTAGTAGGAGGAGGAATGGAGTCATCGGCAGGTTGGGCTTTGTTTGGAGCGTCGGGGATCACCTGTAGCCCCTCGATGTCAAAATCCGACATCACAGTCAGACAACCTTCTTTGTGTCTTCGATGCCGTTGAGGTAGGAGGACGAAGCGTACTCCGCCAGCACGTCCAGGTAATTGGAGGACTTCTTGTACACCTCCACCACCTCGGCTGCTACTTTCTTTGACTGCTCTACCGACGCCATGGCCTCATCAGCCTTCTTCTCTGCCTCGACAGCCTTCTCCAGTTGAATCTTGAGGCGCTCCTGAACTGATTGCTCACCTAGGAATGCCCTTCGAAACTTCTGGTACTTGTCCTCGGTGGTGGCAGCTGCCTTCTAGAACTTCTCCCATTCCTTTTGGAGTTTCTCCTTGGTGGACTTCTTCTCCTTCTCCACCTTGTCAATGAGAGACATGGCCGGCCTTGTTCGGTCCCCCAAATTGAGAAAATGCAGACAAGTTTGCAACAAAACCAATTAGCAAATGAAAAGGTAGGGAGAGAAGGAAATACAAAACCAAAGAGCATCTTACCTTGGCCAAGTGGTATAGGCCCTCATCGTAGATGGCCTTGGGGTCACTCTACAATAAGCGGTAGCAATCCCTTGGCAGGATGGCCCCGCTCACCAGCTCCTGGCAGACCCCCTCATCCTGGATGGAGTTCCCTTCTCGGAGCTGCCACTGCGGGTGGAATATCTTCCCATCCCCTTTGGCTCTCTCGGAGAGCCCCTGTATAGATGGAGGAGCTGATGAAAGCCCAGATGGGAGCTCCCCCGACGTGGACCTCCGCACCACCTTCTCGGTTTGTTGCTTTGTGTTGGCCACCTTCCGTGGGGGCTCCTCCCTTGGCGTATCTACGGCAGCCCTCTTCCGACCCACCCGTGACCTCCTAGGGTGCCATCATCGGTTGTTCCCCTTAGGAGGGGCCTGCAGATTTCCCCCCTTAGTCGGGACAGGGGGCAACTTCATCGCCGATCCGCTTCGGTGTCTGTCGTCTGGCTTTCTTCCTGGCTTGCTTTGCCCGGGCCTTCTAGAGCATACGTTGCTTGGTGTCCATGGGCGCTTCTGTGGAAAAGCAAAAGAAAACAATCAGTATACTAAAGCAAAAACGTGGAAGACGTGCTAAGTAACCACAAAATCTCTCCTACCGAGGGGGGCAGGACTAATCCCAGCGAAGACTAGGGGAACCTCCTCTTCCACCAACGGCTTCACTGGAATGCCCCCATCACTAGTAGATGAGCTACAACTGTAGCCTCTTCGTCTCGAAGCAGTGAGGGACATCTCTCGACGATTACGCATGCCTTCCCCTAGTCAGACCTGAACCGCCAGCCCTCGGAAAAGGAGACGTAGAAGAATTTGTCCTTCCACCCATGGATGGACGAGGGGTTATGCACCGGCTTCCCCCTCTGAGGGTCAAAGTAATACATGCTGGCCTCGGAAGTGTGCTTCCTTGGTGCGAACATGGCACTGATAGTGATACCGTACCACTCCAGCAACTCAGAGATTAAAGAAGGGTGGGGAAACCTAAGGCTAGACTTGAAAAAATGCTGGTAGACACAAATTTCCCCCTCCTCGGGGGTCCACGGCCGATCGCCCACATTGGGGACCCTCAGGTCATAAGACCGAAGTATGTGGAACCTCCTTGTCAGGTATTTGACTGGCCCACGTCCAAGGGGTTGTCAAACTCTAAATGCGGAACACCATCATCAGCCGCCCTTTGGGCAACACTCCCTCCCACCGATCTGACAATGACTTGCACAACATCCTCCTTGGAGAGAGGAGACCCTTCAGGCTCCCTCGGTGACGCCGACATGGCGCTTTCATGGGGAGAGTTATTACCCCGGTGGCAGCACTCAGCACCCCCTGAGGCAAACCTTTCCCTCAATAGGACACCTCCCACCAAAGGGGGGCTGCAGCTAAGGAACCTAGGGAAGATAGAGGAGATGGGGTTTCGGGGGAGCTCCCTCCCGAGGTGTTTAGGAGTTCATGGCATTCGGGTCGGAGTCTGAGAATGACATAGTTGATTACCTAAGGAGGTGAAAACGAGATGTCCTGAAGGACGGAGAAGCTAGGAAAGTCCTAAAGGATTGAGAGCTGGGGAGCTGAGTTCACTTGATAGCAAGGGTGTTTAAGTTCAAATGAAGGGGAAAGTCCCCACGAGGGCCCCTATTTAAAGGAGAATGGACGGCCTAGATCTCACTGAATATGACGGCTGTGGCACCTCCGCTTCCACCATCCAACTACAATGCGCCACCCAATGCCCATCCTCGGAAGGTGAAATGATGCCCAAGCAACGGTTCAGATCACCACGGATCTAATGGTCACGGGAACCCTCCACTTTTGCAAACTAGTTCTACCGCACCATTTAGCACATGCCCTCGGAAGATGAAACGATGACGGGTGGACCGCGAGGCTCGCCCGCCGTGGCCTGCTGGGCAAACTACTGGCCTGCTCATCGCGAACTACCGAGTGGACCACTCAACCCAGCAAATGCGCGCATACCGGAGTGACCATCTTCTGCACGGTCCCTGACGCGACCTGACCATGCGTGATACGAGACATCTCCACTAAGCCGAGGCATCCGCACCACATGCGCCTCCAAACTGACACATAGTGAAAGCGACGCCACTACAGGACACCCCTCGGTTGACGAATCCGAAGGCATAGTGATTGCTACTCCCGACAACCGAAGTTGAGACCTTACCTCAACTATTACCTTCATTACCAGCCGAAGCCAAGGCCTCACCTCGGCCTTGGGAGTGGGGGGTAAATGATGTGGGCTAGCCAGGCCCAAACCACTAATGTCTCACTACACCAGCCACAGTAGCGAGGAAGCCCTGCTGCCTTCGTACAGAGCCAACCGCAGGGCAGTTAGACATACCCACCAGGGCCTACCGCCTGACCTCGTACGACCCTCATCTGGTGCGTTCATCTTCACCTACCTTTAGCCTGCTCAAGTATAAATAAGAGGTAACTCTCCCTTAACGGGGGGGGGGGGGGGTTCAGAACTTAGGATTCTGACATAGCTCTCTCATTTACTTTCTGCACCTACCTTGCTTTCTTAGCATTTATTCTTGGGGACCTAGTGCATCCGAGGACTACCACTGAGACTTCATCTGCACCTCCTCCTACCTTACACCTTGTACTAACTTGAGCGTCGGAGCCTCCTCCTCGGGTCTCCACCCTAGGCCTCTGACACTTTTTGTTTTGCAGTGCCTTGGATCTCTAGGAACCTCGCCACCGAGGCGACGACCTACAGTCCTTGGCTTCTATTGTACTTAGAAAGAACACCTCGCCTCAGCATACAGTCTTTGGCCTCGGCTTACCACTTCTTCCAAGACCTCGAAGCCTTTGACCTACTTTCGGAACTTGGAGAATAAATTTACCTTGTTGCCCCCGACTAATTCGTGCGACAAGAAGATCCAACCCAAAATTGGTCTATATATGCTAAATCAGGAACCATTCTCTTGAAATCACAAGTTAAGGACTAACAAAACATCTAAGAATGATTTAGAATTGGTCTTATATCGATCAACAGATTTAAAAGCCAAAATGACGGCCAGTGCATTAGAAAAAAAATTGTCTCCAGCCCATTGCTTTTAAAAACATCATCATCATCATCATCCAATCCTTGTCCTAACTCCTAAATATATGAGCTTGAATCCAGTCGGTCAATTCACAAGGAGCGTGTATCCTCGAATAGGAGGTGTGCACATCGCTCAATGGGTCTTAACACAAAGTTAACAGGACTGCAAGGTTATCAGTTAAGTTGCTAGTTGAACCGGCCACTAAAAGACAAAAAACAAGAAAAACCCCATTTGGAGCTTTAAAATAATGATTTTCTCTCAAACTCTCTTCCCACCCGCACTCATCCAAACCCTAACCAATGCCCTAAGGCCTCAGACCACCAGCAACCAACAACTGATGTCCGATGACAAGGGATCTATTGACGATCGACGATAATCCCCTCTTCTTCTTCTTCTTCTTCCTCCTCCTCCTCCTCCTTTCTCTTCTCTTATTCTTCTCCTTCCCTGTGAACTCAGTGCTTCTTCTTATTTTGTTCGTTTTGAATGGTTCCCAAACCGGCGATACCGTAATCTCCAAATGGATCGAAGGTGAGTCTGTACATCCCAATCAATAGCAAAAGAGTATAGGAGAGTTTGTGCCTCCATATTATCCTCCCACCACCGGAAGGCGAGATATTGAAATTGCAATGAAATACTACTAGCCCAAACATGCTTCTAATAAAACTCGTGGAGAATCAATTCAATATGAGAGGAGATGTGAGTGGAAATGAAAGGTGTTCATCTGGTAATTACTAATTACCCTGTGATTTTGTTAAGCGATGGCTTTGTTTTGGATCTTGTTGAAAGTGTGGTTTATTCCCCAACACCAACACCCCTGTCAAAGGAAAGAGATCAATCTAAAGGGAACTCTTTGATTTGTTTTCTCTTTTTCCGACCGACTGGACCGGATTCACCTGCTTAACATTAACGAGAGTGACTTCTTCAAAGAGGGCGACGTATACACATTCTATTGGCGGGTACATGCTCTCCATGAATCAACAAGTTCACTGCACTCGAGCTCCAAATATATATGGGGTCAGTTACATCAATCCATGGTTCTAACTTCTAAGCATTAAGACTTTGTATACGTATATAAAAATAAATATTACTGTTTAAACCAAATAATCAGTTCTAACTTTTAGCATTTAGCATTTTAACCACTCTAAAAAACATATTGTATGACACATGCTGACACATTACAACATTTTGAACCCTAAATAGAGAACCCAATATAAATCTCAAAGCCTCTAATCATGCTTTCTATTTTCTTTTTCTTTTAAGGCGATCTGAATCAGATTTAGTTATTACACTATTTTCACAGCCACTTGTAGCTGTAAGGATAGATCTAAATTGGATCGAGAAATATAAATTCAATCCTCACAAAACTCTACTCACACGTGTTAACAGACTTTTGTAGCCATGCATCATGGGAATTGGGAAACATTTCCACTATGAAATGAAAAAGTTATGATATCTAAAAAATAATTGACTAATAAATTGAAATCTTAAAAGTAGTAACAAATACTGTGTTATTTATCAAAATTTATAGGTAGATTTTGTTTGATTAAAACTTTTTTCAATACCATATTTTTCCTGCATCAGATTTTCCCTTTTATTTATTAGGAGATATTCACATGGGATGTCTTATTAGCAGTTAGCAGAGTCACAATTTGTAAATGATTTAGGGGGATAAATGGTAATATGGTATGTTAGATTAATTATGATTTTACCGTACGCTCCAATTGTTGATAGCTTAAACGACTCACCTTCATTGTGGCGTAAATCATGCCGTAATTTAAGGGTTATTGAAATGCGGAATTAAAGTAAAAAAAAATAGCGCATCCTTGCGCATATTAGGATTTTATCTTTAAAAAATAAACTGTTTCACAAAAGGAGAAAAGGTTAACAGGATGTCAAAGGGAGCCCAGATTTGCTCTTTAAAGCAAGTTACTCTGGGCTCACACAAATCTCACAGCCCATGAGATAGGAGATGTTATCAATGCACGGCTGCAACATTAGTGTTAAAAGCACTCTCTAAGGCTGCGTTTGGAAATGATACAAATAGAGTGTAAATCTGGGTTCAGAATAAATTTGCACTTTAGTTTACTTTTGCTTGTTTTTGACAATATTACATTTATATATTGACAAATGACCAATCAATGCATATTTACATTGATAATAAGATGTACAAGTACATCAATAAAAAATAAGTAAATTTGTATTAAAATGGGTTTAAAAAAAAACATATTTTTATTGAAATTCATATTTGCATCCATTACAGCTAAAAGTCTGTTTGGTAAGAAGGTAAATTTGTCAGTACATAACTAACTCAACTTTACAATTTATATGAACCATTTTACACTCTACACATTTGCCTTCACACTTATTTGCATTATTCCAAATGCAGCCTTAAGAGCAAATCTGGATTCATGGTAAGGGAGATATTCCTCATGTGTGACTGTACTGTTGTAGTGTCTAGTGCTTCAGTGTGTTGTTGAGACCAAATCTCTTCCCAACAAAAACCCTCCAAACATATCAGACATGCTGGGTCCAGTCTTATGGTGAGATGTGTGGATACAGATCATAGGCCCGGCGTGACTCATGATCACCCCTTAATAAGGTAAATCATGAACACCCTACTATGTTTGTAAAATTTCAGATAAACAAAAAAATCCAAATAGTCTACATTATCTTTTTTAACACTAGCCCGTGCATGCTCTTTCTAGCTCTTCTGCTCACTCCAAGTCTAGGGTTGTTGGTTAATAAGTTAGTAGGGAAACTGAAGGAGGTAAACACGGAAAGATGCTGTTTATGTGGCATGTACAGCACAGGCAAAGTTAAGATCGGCTTCAAAACTCACAAAACTGTGTGAGCGAGTTTGGTTTCAGCCAGAGCAAAGCCGGTTCAAACACCCTTTACTGCCTTACATTAAGAATATCTCCATGCTTGTATACTTTATTTTATGAGGAGATATTCCCAATGCAAGTGTGAAAATGGCTGTTAGAACGGTGTGGGCATAGTTTTCCCCTGACAGAAGCCGATCTCTATGTGAGCACCGTTTGCATATCCTTTTATACCATGCATTGAAAATATTTTCGTGCTTATATGCTATTTTTTTTCACTGGCAGATATTTCAAAGCTGCAAGTGACTGTACAAACTGTGTGAATACATTCTTATGAGCATTGAAACTAATTTAATCAGAAGAAGAGACCCATAGGAAATCTATTTTGATCGGTAGAGGAGCACTCATCCCCGGCAAGTCCATCTCTCCATGCATGCAGTTGTTTGATTTCTACGGTGTATGTATAATGGATCACTACTTATCAGTCCTGTGAAATTCCTTTTAACCCAAGACACTAGGACAACTCAGCTTTGTTCTCAGTCCCGAGCCTAGCCACAGCCACGAAACAGAGATGGTGGAAGCAAGAGCTCAGAGTCGTGGATTCAGGCTTAGTGAATCATCAATCTATTTAGGCCTCACTTGCTTTTTGGGCTAGTGAAATATTTTTCGAAAAATATTTATCTAACTTATTAGTTAAGTCTATTTATACATGTTTTTTTATTTTTCAGATAAATAAAAAATGACTATTTTAATCATAAAATATAATTATTAAAAAGGATAATTTTATCTCATCCAATTATTGACAAACTACCCCTGTTAGAAAAATAGCTTACTTCACCTTTGAAATAGATACCCATAAAAAATAAAATTTCTATAAATCCACATAAATCATAAAAAAAAACATAAATATTTTGATCGATGAGGACCAAAATGCCCTGACCAACTTTCTCCTCAAAGTCAAAAATAAAGGCCCTTAACAATAAATTAAAAAGTATTTTATTTATTCAATTCCATAAAGGCACCAACTACCTACTGCCTATACTTTACCGGATGGTAGCACAAAGGCACAGATAGAACCAAATTTAATTTGATTAATGATGAAAAATGGCATTTGTTCAGAATAGTTCAGAGGGATAAAAAAATCTGGATACGTACTTTTGATCATGTGAAGAGAAAGATGGAAAATGGGAAACCGGGGTCGGGGTGTGTCGGTATAAACATGACACCCTTAATTTACAAATTAAATCCTAATTAGTCTTCCTGCTCAAGTAAAGCTGATAATTACTTTCTATAAACAACTCCTCGAGGCATGTGAGGGGGAACCCCAACCTAACCCTATTCCATGCGCATCTTTCTACCTCCCTTTTCTTATCATTTCTTCATTAAACTAAGTATCCAATCTGACTTGTTAACCCACTGGAATCTCTCTCATTCATATTCATGTATTCTCTCTGATCCTTATCCTTGAAACCTTACCGCTCTTTACTTTAGTATTTTTTTTTCAAACGCTAGAGGAAACTAGGAAGAAAGAAGATGATGTCAGTTAACACTTAAATAAATGCATTAAGCGTCATCCTGACATTCTGACACTCCCACAGCCCTGCTCTACGTGTTAAATTCAGTGAATCATCGTCATCATTCCCTGCTTAGAAATTTTACCTTTCAACTTCTTTAGCAATGGGTCCATATAATGTTTGTGATCTGGGTTGCTTCCACGTGTTTCCTAACAATTACTTCATTGTTGAGAAGAGGGCAAGCCGTCTGGGCAGATTAGCTTGAAGCCTTTTTGTCTTTCCTCTCAACATCAATTGCAGGAAAAATAGAGAAAAATTAATTGACCCCATTATCATATTTGCTCAAAACATGGTGACAACTGCCAAATTTAGCAGAGATTGCTAAAAATAGGGTAAAGAGATAAGGCTTGGCCTTGGAGTGTCCAAATTGCAGGTCTCATGAGAGAAGATAAGAAGATAAGAGAAGTTAGCACTATGGTTTTTAAAATCGAATCGGTCATGGTCTGATTAATGGTTTAAACGGTCCAATCGTTCAACTCGAATGACTGATTCATTCTGACAAAAAAAAAAGAATAAATAAAAATTGAAAAATGGTCAAACCATTCAAACGGTTCAAATGATTAACCGACCAGTTCAGCAGTTTATTAACCATAATCAATAAGTTTTGGGGAAAAAGTAAATTTGAAGAAAAACAGAACCAATCAAATGACCGATTCTTGATTTTTCCAGTCCGATCCGATTTTGAAAATCATGATTAACATCATAGAGTGAAGAATGAAGAGAGAGCTAGGGTTCTCCAAACAGCATTACCCACAGATAGCACAATTTCACATTTCCTCTAAATTTAGAGAAGTTATGTGCATATCTTTAATTAAACTGTAAACTCAGCAACTATGACAAGAGTTCCCTCTTTCTCTGTGTTTCTATTAGGTTTATATATTATTGCTCTGGGCGACTTTTATCTGCCCGTCCTGTTCTGAGTCTTGCCATTACGGATGTCGTTACAAAAGCTGGAGTCATCTAACGCTGCTGGACTCTTACAAATATAGAATAGTTAAGCCAAGTGATGGCCATAGTAAGTTTCACATGTTATAAGCGGGCACTCCATATTACTGGTTGACAGGTATGCAACGTCTAGAATCTAGACCTAATGGGCAAGCGACACGTGGAGGGTGAAGGACAGTGGTCCCCTGCGTCGCTTTTGAGGTGGTGCCGCGTGTAAAGTTTTAGTTTTGGACTGGCATGCGATGATATGAACGTGCTCTTTCGTCTTTCCCGTGGTGTCGAAGGCTCCTAACTGTCTTCAATTAATTAATGGAGCCACATCCGACTTGGCCGCTCATGAGTTTCTGCTTCGGCATCCATTATGCTAAATTTGGCTCATGCCTTTGTCATTTTGTTATTGAATTGTTTCAGGTTGTTAGGTGAGTTATTTTAAAAAGGTTTTTATGTCTAATATGGCTTTGAAGCATAAGATGCACCTGGTCATACTTGATGTTAAATTTGTTTAATTAATTATAGTACGGGATATAAGGAGTGAATAATAGATCACTTAGGGCCCGTTTGGTAAATATATTTGAGAAAATTTTCTTGTAGCTCAATAGATACATTGAGCTTTTGACATAAGACTTGGGCAGTTCAAAGACCAATTTGGCAGATGTCGTCTTTTTATGCATTGTTTTGGGCCTTTTCTCACGAGATTAAAACGTGAAAGACGCGAGAAGCTTCATTTGAAGCTTCCCGAAATCAGCCCAAAATGGGCTTCGCTTGTCTTTTCGATGCCGCATCTTTTGGCAACTAGATCTTTCGCGTTCTAAACGGGAATAGACCGATTTTTTGTCTTCCCAACTTGTAAACAACAGAAAGACAGTGCAAAAAAGATGTGCCAAACAGCACCTTAATCAAATAGGCTTTGAGAGTCGTGCATTAGGCAGCATTTGGAAATGATGCAAAAGGAGTGTAAATCTCGATTCATAGTAAATTTGCACTCTAGTTCACTTTTGCTTATGTTTGACAACATCACATTTATGCATTGACAAATGACAATGCATATTTACATTGATAATAAGTTGTAAAAGTATATCAATAAAAAAGAAGTAAATTTGCATTCAAGTGGGCTTTTGATAAAAAAAAAATATTTTATTGGAATTCATGTTTGCATCCATTACAGCTAAAAGTCTGTTTGGTAAGAAGTTAAATTTGTCGATGCAAAACTAATCCAATTTTACAATTTATATGAATCGTTTTATAATCTACATATTTGCAGTTACACTTATTTGCATCTTTTTACAGCCTTAAGCTCGATTCAGAAAGAGTACAAATACAAATATGTAAAGTGCAAAACCTTATATTTTATATTATTTTTTATGTATTTGTACATTGCATATTTATATTTGTACTCCTTCCAAACTTAACTTTAGGAACATCTCCCATGAATAAAAATACACAAATATGGGAGATATTCTTGATGTCTTGCTACAACGTATCGTGAGGTAGGTATGAGGACAAGATCGGAACTCATCTCAAGCAAGATTCTAAATATATCAAAGATATCAGCCAATACGTATCGTATCATATTGGTGACCCCCTAATACACCCTTACACCGGATGTCGCGGTTTGACATAGTAGGGGGGTAGACGTTATATTTGAAAAAAAAAAAAAAAAAAAAAGCACAGCTTGATAGATGTCAATGTGCCCCAATCAATGTATCAACGTATATGGATATTTAAAACCTTGTGTTCAACTTGAAAAAAAAATAAAAAACTTGAAATGTTACATAGGGTGCCTAAATAGTTTTTTAAACTAAATTTGATAATATTTATTTAAAAATAAATACTTATTAAATAAGTGTTTATAAGCATTTGACGAAAAAATACTTATTTTAAAAAAGGGTGGTACAAGTATTTTCAAAGTGATGTAATGGTCTAAGAATAAACGTTTGAATAATCACTTAAAAACAAGCCCAAAATTTGAGCTTCTCAATTTAATGCTTATTCTGAAAATAAGCATTTATTTTGAACTAATTTCTCAGTGTGGCCTCGGTTCAAAATAAGTACTTATTCAGAATAACTGATTATTTTAAACGGTCCGAAACTTAGCCTTATCGAGCATCACAATGTCATTTTACAAATTAAAAAACTGTTGATTTATTGAACGTGCTTCCGCCATAAAAATGGAATAGGAATCATTATCCGCTTCGTTAATCGTCCCAATTAAGTGGGGTGTGTCGTAAGCCGTATGAACTGTGACGTCACCTGTCACCCTAATCATGATATTGATATTACGAAGCCCACATCAACGGTTCCCATTGTACATTTGTACTTGAACCCAACCTATGGCCCACAAGAAAGGGCTCCACGCCTCCACCAGGAACTAGGGTTTAATAGATAGACGCTAAGAAAGAGAAGAAATGCATGCATTTATGATCAAATAGAGTGGAAATTGGAAACAACCAAACAGCGCAAAGAAAGAGAAGAGAGAGAGAGTACCAACCACGCCATTGGTGATTGGACAACCAAACATGTCCAATTCCACTTTAGACTTTAAAGTTTAAACCACTCCCGGAGGCCATCCGTACGACGTGATTTAGTACTTCAAGGTGGTAAACCTTGGGATCCCAACTTTTCCATCTTTTTTTTTTTTTTTCTGCCGAATCTACCCACGCCGATCACCCCTTCCTTTTTGGCCCTTTTCCTTGAAAAGAAGCAAGAGTATGCTTTACACTTTACAGGCCATCCAAACCCTACTCGAGGTCAAAGTAGGAAGAAAACAATATATATTCTAAATTTCCAATCGCTTATTATAACAAATATTGTATTTTATTGGCATAATTATCATTGGTAGTTGAAAGCTTGTGTGTCCATACTGCCTACCACCCCATCCTGGTCCACAATTGCCCACAGTTAAGTTACTTGTAGCAATTCACTATGTTCACGCAAAGGGTTACAAAATGACCAGAATATCCCCTTGTGACCTTAGTTAAAGTACGTCAGCATTTCGAAAATGACCCAAATGTCCTCCAATCCCTTTGGGCCGATCCGAAGATTTGGTCGGGCCAACGTGACCGCCCGGGAGCCCAGATCGATGGTAAGTCGTACAATAGCAGGGTCCCATGAACGTGCAATCCCGAGTAGGGCAGTACAGGTAGAAGGTTAATTACACGAAGACCAAGGGCAATTTCGTAACTATCGCCCTATAAATAATATCCTACGATATCTACTACTCCGTCACCACCCGCTGAGAAAGGGGAAGGAAGATTAGCCATTGAAGGACTTAATAGAGCTTGGCGGGTAAGCAAGAGAAGCGAAGATCAAACAACTTAACCAGACGAGAAGGGGAGAGAAGTGGGCAGAGGATGAGAACCAACTTGATGAATCATCAAGTAGAGGATCAAATGTTACTCATTTCTCAACTGTATCCTAGCTTATGCACTCGTCAGCTGGTTCCGGGAGAAGGTCTGTAACTAGTTGTTTGAACAATTCACGTTGATTTTCTTGATGTTGATCGTGTATTTGCATGATGATCCTCTGTTTGTTTTTTGTGTAGGAGAGACGAAACCTCGTCGAAGGCGAAAGAAGAACAAAGGAGAAATCACCAATGTTGGAACTAGGAAGAGGAAGCTGAGCGCCGAACAAGTCGACCTCCTGGAGCTGAATTTCGGTAGTGAACATAAGTTGGTGTCTGAGAGAAAAGATCGGCTTGCTTCGGAGCTTGGGTTAGATCCTAGGCAGGTTGCGGTGTGGTTTCAAAACAGGAGAGCCAGATGGAAGAACAAGAAGCTAGAGGAAGAGTACTCCAAGTTGAAGACAGCACACGAAAGCGTAGTCGTAGAGAAATGCCGACTGGAAACCGAGGTCCATCTCCTTCTCTACCTACTCCTCCTCCTTACTTTCCTCAATATCTGTGGTAAAATATGCAGTTTACGTGTCTGTGTTTCTCTGATCTTAAGCTTTGTGCTCAAAACATCTTTATCACTTAACTAGCTGTTCCACTTTTGTGGGTTGGAGCCTAGCTTGGAGATGTGTTCTGTCTCTTTGTGCTTGCAGCTAGCTAGCTTGTAAACTACTGGTATTTTCAGCTTACTTATTGCATTGTTTCTTATGTGTTCCTTTCTTTTCGTTTACCCATTTGTGTGGCTTCACATAATTAACATATTTCTATTGTTTTCCCATTTTCTCAACTCTGGAAGCACTCTTAAGTAATGCTAGTCGATTGCCAATTTGTTTCTATCCAAAGATTAATTGAGGCTACCCATCATCAGCCATTGATGAATCCGAGCTTCAATTATTGTTTTGGTTGGAGGGTGGTGAAGACTGAAGAGCATATATGTTGATCATCCTCTTGACTGAGAAGCTTCAGTACCTTGCACATGATATCCCACCTGGAGTATTGGGTGTTTGACTGTTTGGGTCCTTGGCTCCATCCAGTTTAAGTGGAGTGGCTTTGCACGGAGGAACGACAAATACTAATTAGCCAACAAAAGTGACATGTCCTAGAGACATCAAATCCATATGAGACCTCACAAAGTTGCTCAAGGTGGTAGGGTTTGAAATCATATATATGATCAGGAGTTACATTCTCTAGCTGGTCTGTGTAGGGGACAGCATGCATTGCAACTCATGCTTATCTAAAACTCTGAAGAATAGTTTACCTGTTAAAAACTTATAAAGAGATGTTGATGTATAAAATTGATATTTTAGCACTCTGCAGAACACATGCATGTGGACGGCTACAACTGGTGGCCCCACCCCCACCTTGAAGATTCTCAGTTTTCATGATTAATCCTGAAGTTTAAATCTAGATGGGATTAATTAACAGTTAAAACCAAGCATTAATACTGTAAGTTAGTGCAATGGTTCTGGTTCATATGGTAACAATCTAGCAGCAGCTAGATTTACTTTAGGATGATGGGATGCATTAACTCAGTAGAAGTTTTGGATTCTTGGAATTAAAAATGGGGTCAGACTTTCAAGAGACAACACCCCCCCCCCCCCCCATTCCTTTTTTTTTATTACTTGCAATGTGTAGTTCTCTAAGCAGTATATATTGTGTTACAGGTGCTAAAGCTCAAAGATCAGCTCTCCGAGGCAGAGAAGGGGATAAAAAGGCTCTTAGAGCGCTCTGATGGAGTGTCAAGCGGTAGCCCGAGTTCCTCTTTTTCTATAGACACTGACCAACCATTTTTAGGAGAATTCGGAGACCAAGGATTTGAAAATCTCTTCTATATGCCAGAAAATTATGTCCAAGGCATGGAGTGGGTTAACCTGTATTTGTAGTTATATGATTTATTTGTGTAAATATGTGTAATAACCCTCCATCTCCAATGTAAATTATCTGGGTAGGTTTTATCTAATTATCTCTTCTGTATTGGTTGTTGTTCTGGACCAGATGAAATTCTTGACAAAGATAGATATTTTGTCTTTTTCTCTAGTCATGGTTTGACTAGAAAGGCGCTCGCGTTGCTTGTGGCTATATCTTCCTTTCTTACCACGCAAGAGTAAGAAAGCCCATTTCTTGATTTCAAAGGTTAGAAAATGACTTTTCTGACGATGTTGGTTAATGGGTTTATAGTAGATCTGTCTTACTTTCTTGTCCATTGCGTCCATGTATTCTTTTTGGTTGTGTGGTCCTATACCAAGAATAAACCATCACCCTATACGCACTTTTGCAGCCAGAACTCGCACCTGACTTTTCTATTTAGTTCTACTTTCCTTACAATAGGTGAAAGAGTTTTCAATTGAGTTGTAGAACAGAATTACTCAATGTAATGTCCTTATGTCCACATGATTTGTCTTCATTCAATAACCTGCCTACCCATCCAAAAGTAGAAGGAAAAAGCTGGAAGTGTGAATTATGAATCACTCTTCACGTTTAAGAAACATGTCTATTAATTTGCCCGGATCTGATAGAATTTAGAAATGTCTAGCATGGTACAGGTTGCCTACTTAATTGATTAGAGACTTAGAGACTTAGTGTGAGATCTATCATTTTAGTCCTTGTTTATTTTTCAGGAAGTGGGGGCAGATATGTTGGTAGATCCTATGGAAAAAAAACAAACTCGTATCGCTAATATGTAATGCTTAAAAAATGTCCCTTTTTTATGGATAAAACAGTGATTGCACAAATTTACATCGATAAGTGCACTTGCCTGAATAAGTGCAATTACTCGGGTAAATGACTTACCAAGAAACAAACGAGGCTTTAAGTGAAAGTTGAAACCAGAACCTGAGGGGAATTGTCCGACACTAAAAGCCAACCATGAAGTTCCACTGTTCTAGTGCAGCGTAATGTTAACACTAATCCTGAAATCAATCCAATAATGCAACTACTAGTCCTGCATTCAGCGTAACTACAACGTTTCATTACATGGTAACAAAGGTTGAAAGGAATCCAGTTAGAAGATTGCTATCGCCTCTTATATCCAGTATAGACTAGCTATCATACACTTCCTAGAAAGAGCTTTACCCAAAATGTGGTTATCATCCGGAGATTTCCATAAGCTAAGCTGTAAGTTTTAACCTTTGGCTTGATTTTAGATTGGACTCGGAAAGAAACTGCCCACTGGATGAACAGATTGCTGGTCCATGAATAAGCCACATATCATACTGGATTAATAATAGAGAAGCTGAGAAGGTTTCCCCAATACAACACATTGAAAGATCAATTTTCCACAAGCACAAACATGCTGGCAATTGGGTAGGGACTCGGAAAAAAGAGCTGCCATCCATCTCGGAACTTAATGCTAAGAAAATGGCTTCAGAGCAAAGCTGTGATCCATCTGGTTTCTTCTCCTGTTAAGAAAATGATTGGCACCTTAGGAATTTAACAGAAAATAAAATGCTGCAAAGATGACAAAAATGGCCCCCAAAACATTGGAAAGTAATGAAAAACAAAAAACAAAAAAAAGAGGACCATCAGCCTTCTAGTATTGGCTTACAAAACAAGAATATCCTTACAGTATATTTTCCCATCCTAGAGTTTGTGGAGCTGGGACACCAAACTAACAACCAGAAGCCATGGTAAACCTTCGACAGCTGTCGGCTTATGGAAAGACTGACGAAACCACTCTGTTGTTCCAAATGAGGAATCAAAAAAGCCACCTTATTACCTTTCCTTCAAAGAACCATCATTGGATCTTTTCAATTCTAATGGTGGTAGAAACATTGACGAAGATGACAACTGCTTCTGCCGCATTGAAAATGAGGACTGCCGCATTGAAATTGAAGACCAGCAATTGAAGGCACTTCTCAGCTGCCTCTTTTCATTGTCATCATATTCATCGTAATTGGGGTCAGGTCGCACGGCAGATACCTTAAGGGCCTCGGGGAGTATGCAGTTGCAAAGAGAACCTACATATGAAAGAGTTTAAATATATAAAGAAAAAAAGAATACAACATATTGATACATGCATCTTATCCAAACATGATAGCAAACAAGGTGGTATATATCATGAACAACCATAAAAACAATCTAGCAACAGCATACAAGGAAGCGTGGAAGCATAAAGGCAATGGGGGACAACTATTTGGGCTCCATTACTGACGAAGACAACAAATCATCCAATGCATTAACATTTTCTTTTTTTCCCTCTAGGGTTTTACCATGCGTTTGGAGGATTTTGATATATAAATTGGCAAAAAACTAGTCAGCATATTTACTTAAATCTCCTAGGCTCCGCATTTTAATTTACCAACAAACTACTTTCACAGTCCTCTTGGCATACCAGATTTATTTTACTCAAATTGTCCATAAACTCTCATTTTGGCTAATATTATTATATTTACATAATTCAAGATTTACTTATGCCCATGTTCATGTGCTATGATTTCTGTAGATTGATGTAAGGAACACCCATGGAACTGAGAACACCATATTCAGATACAGACAATGATGCAGCAAACCCAACTATGATTCCCTTATCAAGATCCAAGAAATAAATAAACATAGCAGTATCCTATCTAATAAGCTAGTAATATGCTTTTACTTTTAGCCTTTTAACTTACATTTTTCAATACATATATCTTGTCACACCCAATGAAATTTCTAAAATTTATAAAATTCCTCACATAAATTTTGTTGAATATCTAACCATTTATTTACTGAACAAATATTAGGTTGTTCCTCAGTGGTTAAGAGAATACAGTATGAAAATATGTGAAAATATTCAAACTAATACTGTAAGATATGCAGTATCTAGTGCTGATGTTGTTGTATTGTTGTGTTGACATGGGTTCAACCTGGGTACCATAGGTTTGGACAAACCTGAATACATGGAATCCACACCATAAACCATCACATTAGTAATGAACAGATAAAATTCTTATCACCAATTGCATTTCAAGACAACAGGAATGAAAAATATTTCAATTACATCTAGAATAAATTTTCCATATAAAATGTATTCATTATATGGGTGTTGACAA
Source organism: Nelumbo lutea (assembly GCF_056320005.1). NCBI lineage: Eukaryota > Viridiplantae > Streptophyta > Magnoliopsida > Proteales > Nelumbonaceae > Nelumbo > Nelumbo lutea. The sequence continues at coordinate 116,522,093 of NC_142684.1, forward strand.
ATGTATAAATAAAGTTGACTTAGGAGATCATGAATGAACTGATTTCTATTTGTATTAGTTCATTACCAATTCCATATTGGCTGATAAAACTTACCAACTCAAATGCTCAGGGGTTATAGTAAATTATATTGTTAGAGGTTACTTGAAATCCAGAGTGATATCTTGTAGAGATTGACTAAAGGTCTGCCAATGCCTAAGCAGATAGTCTATCTAATTTTCCTTTTTCTTATTGTGATTTTTCTTTTTTTAATTAGATGCAGGAGCTGTTGCATGTGAAGTCTGTTTCCTCCCTTCTCATCATTAATGAAGTTTGATTTATTGATTGAAAAGTCACTCAATGGCACTGAAACATCCACTTTCTTCCTGTTATAAGCCCTGTTTTTGACATGAGGTTCAAAAATCTTAGAACCAACCAATTCCCCTTCCAGATCAAACATTGTAAACCATATAGCCATACATCTGATTAGGCAAATGTCAAATTGTCATCCTTTGACAGTTGACTACCACCAAGTTATTGCATTCCTCAACATCCAGGCCTAAAGTTCAACTCAAATTTTGGACAAATCCAATCTTGAACACATTAATCACCCTTAGACCTTAATAGGTGCCTGTTAGGGAGGGCTTTTTGTAGAATGGCTTTTGTCTTTGCAAATAGCAAGGCAGGCCTCACAAGGAGGAGGTGGTGAGGTGTCCCATTTTTAGAAGACCTTTACTAGATTGGGAAGTTGAAGAATGTATGAGTCTGCTGGCCTGGTTGCAAGAGGTGGAGATTAATCTTGGCAGTCCAGATTTGAGGTGGTGGAAGGAGTGTAGAAATGGGAAGTTTATGGTGAAATCTATTGTAGAGCTCTGGAAAGAAATCAGGTTGAAAGAGCATCTTTTGGAGATTTTGGGACAACCCAATTCCTCCAAGAGTGGAAACTTTTGGATGGTTGGTGGCATTGGACAGCATTCTTACTCAGGACCAGTTAAAGAGAAGAGGTATTGTTTGATGAGAAAATGTATTCTTTGTGAAGCGGTCTGAAAATATTGTGCATTTTTGTTGGTTGATTGTGGCTTCACAAGTTTTGTTTGGGGCTTCTTTTTTTAGCTGTTTAAAATGGAGACCTAATCACCTCAGGTTCCTAAAGACATCTTTGATCAATAGCTGTCTATCAGGGGAAGTAGGAAAACAAGTATTATCTGGAGTTCTGTAACTTCTGCATTGTGCTGGGAAGCATGTAAAAAGGAACAAATGACTTTTTGATGGGAAATAGAAATCCAAGGAGAAAATGTGCACGATTATTGGTTCAAAGTTGCTAGATGTGAAAGAACTAGTGCCACCTAAGGCTAGAGCTTTCAGTTGCGAGGTCTTTATTAATAAACATACTTGTAAGAACCTTCAATGGAGAATACCCTTCGAGTATACTTCACCCTATGTTTGCATCTTTTGTAAAGTACTTTCCACTTCCTAATCTCTTGTAATTTTGTGCATGCTATTTGGAAGTTTTTTTATGTGGAGAACTGGAGATGCAGAAAAGCTCCATTTTTGTGGTTTCTATGGAAGAAAGAAATGCAAGAGATGACATTGAAAATATATTTATTTAAGGTTGCACATTGGACCAAATCTATGGAAGTGTTTAAGCTATTTACGACTGATGACATTATTAAAAACTGGAACCAGGTAGCTGATTCATCATCAGTTAGAGTGTCTCCAACAATAACTTGGAGCTGACTACCTCTAGGACTTACAAAGATGAATTTTGATGGCTGCAGCATAGGAAATCCAATTCTTTCTGGTGTTGGGGGAGTCCTTCAAAACTTGGAAGGAGATATAGTAACTTTATACTCTGGTCCTAATGGGATTGCTCAATCAACCAGGGCAGAGTGGTGCTCCATGAACTCCCTGACCTGAACTGGGTCCAAACACGTTGTTCCCATGAATATTGACTTCCTAAATTTGAATCCCGGGCATTGTCGTGGCTCAACTTCAAAGACACCACTACTTGGGTAGTCGTGGGCTCCAAAGGCATATTCTACACCATGAACTGAAATACAAGTTTAAGTCATTAAAAAATCTACTTTTTCTAATGGATAGATATTGAATTTTAAAGCCAGAAAATAGAGAAATTGCAAGCTACTGGAATCCTTCAAGAGGGTCTCCTGCATTCCAAGAACTGTAAGTATACATTTAGGTCACTGGTCACATGATTAAGGAAAAAAAAAAAAAAAAACTAATAAACAAGATCAGTATTACCTTCCACACCAGAATGAAAGACACCAAGGCCTGCCCAGTAGACATAGCCATTCATGGGTGTCAAGTCATAAACATTAAGATAGACAGGGGTACCGCCTGTATTATAGCTTGATGACTTCACTTTTGGGAACAAGCTGAAACAGGCTGATTTGCCTCGTTTGTGACAAGGCATGTTGGAGTTACAGCCCTTCTTTGTTCCCAATTTCATGTTTCTTTAAAAGGTGAAACCAGGAATTGGTAAATCCCTAGTTACAATCTGCATGCATTTAAGGGCAAAAATTTAGAAACATTAGTCATATTACATCAAGACCACAACAAGAAAAACCATACAGCATAATGGAGGCAAAAATATAAAGGAGTCCAATATCAACTGAACTACATATTCATCTTATTTTTTTTAAAATGAACTGAGGCACAAAATGAAATTTCACAAATGCCAAGAATCCATGCAAGTCACAAAGTAAAGGAAACTTCTGCATTCCCCACCTGTTGTTATGTAATAATTTAACCTTAATATGAAAGGTCACAGTCAGCAAGCGTCAAAAGTAGGATTCGTGGAGTAGACAGTATAATTGTTTGCTTCAGAAAAGCAATAAATTGTGATGCTGTAATTTCATGCATATCAATTATACAATACATCTACTCACAAAAAAACAAATAAATACAGATTGAATATAGAAATATAATTGATTACTTGGAAAATATCTCCAACCTTAGGTCAAGTTTCACTTTTTCCATTTTGTAAATATAGCATTGTTTAGATGGTTAGCTTTTCTTCCTGACATCTCAAACAATCTTGCTTCCATTCCATTGCAAAGACATCTGAAAGGTGTCTTTCTGAGTTCAGTGTCTTAAAAGCACAAGGGCTTTTTTGCACTTTAGGCACAAGGCAAGGCCTTATTGAAACGAGGTGCAAATTAAAAAAAAAAAAAAAACTGCATGAAAAATGCAAAAAATAAAAAAATAAAAAAATGGCCCTATACTTATCAAACACTACTGGATGAGAGCCCCCTACACTTCATTCTCTCTTATATGCTTAATTTTCAGACAAACATAGATTATCCTTCAACATCATCAAGCATCATTTTCTTCTTGACAAATTCCTATTGATTACTTTTTAAACTCAGATCTGGAGTTTATTTTTATGTAAGCATCATTAACAAAATCACGTATTCCCATATTATGTGGCAAGAGGGAAGAACACCTAGAGCCAACAGCTCCCAAATATACTATGTGAAAAAAGCACCCAATTGTCTATCTTGAAACTGTAGTTCCCCATTAAATGGAATTTCTCCCCACCTCATCGAAAAAGGTTGTCCATAAGGGAATTAGTTGATTATGGAACCAAATTGAGCAAGCTGTTGATCCATGCAGTCAAAAATCTATTATACCCTACAACTTACAAAGTTCCAAAAGGATACCTGGGCCATCAGAAGACATACACATAAGTACATAACCCCCCCGGAAGCTTCAATGGTTGAAGTTAAAGCTTCAAGGTTAAAAAGATGGAGAAGGGTTCTGAAAATTTCATTGCTTGATGAATAAGGACAATACTTTTCACTGTATTATATTCATAAGAGGGAGTTAATTTTGGAATATGGTTGGAGTCTTGGGGGAGTTTAATCCTAGATTGGAATTGAATCTCATCTTCATCATTCTAACCACTGAACCATTGCCGCCTAGCAGCCCATGGCTCAATTTAAGAAATTTCTAGATCTATCAAGAACTAAACGTCAATTCACACCGAGTAAAAAAAAAAAAACCCTCTAGTTCGAGAGGAGGTGAAAAGAAAGAAGCCCTTCCCAAACGACAATTTCGAATGTTGCATTTTGCGAGGAAGTTATAGACCTTGGGAAACATAGAATATCCTGCATCCTAGCAACACCGGAAGCATGAACAAAACAAATGCAATAAATCCAGTAAACTGGGTTTTCCAGCATTTCATAGAGAACATGAAAGAAAAGGCAAGAACAAACCAACATTGGTTAAGAATAGAAACCAAAAGAACAGAAAGAATGAAATGGGCAAACAAGAAATATATTTGAGAACAAATTGCACCGGATAGGAGCAAAACTGATAAATTTACTTAGTTCTCCGTGGAATTCTATACAGGAGATATTAGGAAAAGAAATAAAGGAATCATGCTTCAAGACAACAGATCGAACAGAACAGAGACACGAAGAGAAATTAATAAGCAAAAAACCACTAATCCTACGCAAACGCAAGGACATAAAAAAGTAAAATTAGTAAAAAAAAAAAAATCAGAAAGGAAACAAGAATAAAATGTAGAATTGGAGCAATGCCACAACACCCAAGAAGAAAAATTAAGAAAACCAACGAGAACCCATTAAAGCAAATAAAAGCAAGAGAAGCCCACCTTCCCATCTGGAGAACGTTCCCATCAGAACGGCAGAAAGCAAGAAAACCACCTTCAACAAACATGCTAACCATCTTTCACGGCCGATAACCCACCTGAAAGTGGTGTAGCTATGCTTGAAACCCACACATTTCTGACAATAACCGGAAACCAAAATCCAGAAACCACCAACGCCTTGCAGCCCAAAAAAGAGGAAAACAAAAAACCTCCGAGAAATTTGAAGTAAAGCTCGAGAAGCTCGCTCGCGCTCTCTCTCCCTCTGGCTATTATTATCCAAAAAAAAAAATATTTTGATTTTATTTTTTTAAAAAATCACGAACGTTGAAATATTTCAAAATTCACAGAGCTATCTTTTTTAAACATAAAATAGTTTAAATTTACGTATTGTTATTAATATTTTTTTGTTTCGAAAATCTCACCATAAATATTTTAAGTTTTTAACGATGCACGTATCCTTCCCTGTTCCCTCTCCCTCTCCCGTAGATCTGATTTTACTCATTCTCTCTCTCTTTCTCTCTCATTTGTTTCTTGATCGGTCCGAGATCGGGGAAGAAGTGAGGAATACCCCCATTGACTTCCCTCAATGACATGCAAATCCCTGTTTGGGCATTTAATGAACCAAAATACCCCCATCCAATTAAAAAACAATACATGGTTGATGATATAGCAACATTCAAATAACAGACTGGTGAATTCGGATTAGGTCCCAACAGCCTTGACAGCCGTGGATGGGGAACATCTTTTTTTTCTTCCAAGGCGAGATGTTTGGGCATAGTTGTGATGGCTGTTCAAAGTCCGGATATGCTTCTCACATAGTCCGTATTTGTATTTATTATTTATGAAAGATGTTCTCAATATAAGATAAGATGAGATGTAATTTGAGGGACGCTCGACCGTTCTGGTAGATTTATTTATCGGAGATAAATATCCTTCAGTTTTCAAATAAGTTTTTCTCATTTTCTACCTTTTTTGTTTTTTTTTCTTATTTTCGTCGAAGCATTTTTAACAGTGAGAAACGATGAAGAAGATGTCCTCTCTAATGCCTCCTCCAGAAGGCGACACTGATGCGTCAGTAACACGAACCGAGTGGTTTGTGAGCCTACACAGATTTTCTTTTCTTCTCTTTTTTATATATTTTTTCATTTCAATCATGGCTATTTATAGGGTGGGTGCTTTGTATCTTGTCCTCGACAGTTGATTACGGTTCAGTCCTTGTTTTGCACTTTAGCTCTGATATCTGGAGGTGTCTTTCTTCAAGAGTAGAAAGAACGAGGCATAACCCAGATCAGATAAGCGAGAGACAGAGGGTTACTGTTGTTCAGTTTCCAATAGCAAGCTCTCTTCATTTTTTGAGGTTTGTAACAAAAAGGGGTTGAGTTGAGATTGTCCTTCAAGTCTCCCAGTAGAGACGAGGAGGAAAGGGAAATCTTTTATTATTTCTCCGAGAAGTAAACGTTTTATTTTCTCATACCGGAAGAGAATCGCAGCGTTATATGCAGCAAGGGACGAATCTTATACTCCAGTAGAATTCAAAAGGGGGAGATCTCCGGCGGATTTCAGTTCCGAGAGCAGAGTTGGGGGGGGACACGCATGTGGGTGGAGCAGAGTTCTAAGAGCAAAGTTGGGCAAGAGGGAGCTAACGCACGAGTCCCTCTAATCCGCGTGTGGGTGGACATGCGGCGCGCTCACAGCGCTGTGGGACGTTTTTGGGGGGGCCAAAGTTGTGGGGGGCGGATGCGAACCCCACTGAACTCATCTATAACTCCAATTTGACATATAATATATAGTACCTTTTTTTGCCGAAAAAAGAAAGGGAGAAGCAGGTTCCAATTTGACTGTTCCACCCTTGTTTTTTTTTTCGTTATATCTTTTAAAGGGTACATTAGCGAATAGTTCATCCCCCAACGTAGCTACGACCGGTAGAAGACCTTACCAACCTAGCAACTGGTTGGCAATTTGTTGGGACTAGATCCAATCTCCGACCCATCTTTTCATTCGCCTAAAGAAGCGGGCTGTCATCATCACCGAGATGAGAGAGAGAGAAAGGGAGACCGGAGAGATTCTCTTCAACGAGGGGAGTGGGTCCCAAATATAATTTGATGTCAATGTTCTCTCTTTCTTTCAAAGTACCATTTTGAATTAACAGTGGGTTCAATAAATAATAGTTCGAGAACGATCATCTCAAGAATTTTTTTGGTAATTTTCTGTATTTTTCATGATTTTCTAGTATTTTTTATATTTCCTGATTTTTTTTGCAATTTTTTGCATTTTTTACAATTTTTTTTGTTATTATTTGCATTTATCTACAGCTTGTTTGCATTTTTAGGCATATGAATTGATCTGATTCATTTTTGTCTTGTGAGAGATGATTCTCTCAAAAATGTTTTTTTTTGATATACGGGTTAGCCTAACCCTTTTTTATCACGTGCTAGTCTTATGAGAGATGATTTTCTCAAAAAAAAAAAATTTGGAAATACGGGTCGACTTGACCCAGTTCTTTCATATGGCATCCTTGAGAGATTATTCTCTCAAAAAATGTTATTTTCGGATATACGGATTGCCCCTGACCCATTTCTACCATGTGGCAGTCTTGAGAGATGTTCCTCTAAAAAATGTTATTTTGGGTATGCGGGTTGACCCGACCCATTTTTGAGACATGACAACCTTGAGAGAGAGAGAGATGTTCCTCTTAAAAATTATTATTTTGGATATACGGGCCAATCCGACCCGTTTCTAACACGTGACAACCTTGAGAGAGAGAGAGATGTTCCTCTTAAAATTTATTATTTCGGATATACAGGCCATTCCAACACATTTTTGTATTTATAGGTGAGAATAGGTGGATTAGTATGGGTGAGGGTGATTAAGGGTCAAAATGGATGGATCAAGTGGGTTAATATGGGTGGATCATGGTGGGTTAATGACCCTTTAACAGGAATTGGCAATGGTTCATAGTAGGTTGGTGGGTCAATATGGATGAATTGGTATTCAACCCTCACCCAACCCAACCCACTTATTTGCCACCCCTACACAGGAGTGCTTTGATTGATCAAAGCTCTTATGGTACCATATCTTTCCAGTATCATAGATTTTTTCCAAAAAAAAAATACCAACTTAATTATAATATGGCCTTATGAGAAATGCAAGTATGGATAACAAATGGAATTGAAAACCATGGACCTGTTACCCCTAAACCTTGTAAGGCTTGGGTTGGTGTCTTGTGTATTTAATTTTCTATAAGCTCAGTACCAGATCTCCCGTCTAAACCTAATCAATTAACAAATCCTAAATGAGCTGTACCTTTGAGATAGTCTCCACCTTTGAAGAACCACCATTATGCTGCAAAATGCAATGACTCAATGACAAATGCATTGCAGCAAAATCATCAAAGGATGATTAACAACGGGTGCATCCCTTGCAGCAACAGACATGGGCCAATGATATCTTTTGTTCCCATCTTGTTAAACGTCAAAATAAATCTTACTTAACACACGAAGGTATATCCGGCTAAGGTACCCGAAAGATATGATAAATGTGTTAATCAATCAACCAATATCATAAATGTGTTAATCAATTAGATAGATTCAAAAATCATGGGTGGATTTTGATTGATTAAGAAGTCTTTAATGTGATTTTGTGATTGATCGAGATCTGAATCCATCATACAACCAATATAAGTGAATGCACACTGTAGTAAAAGGCTAAATTCAAATAAATGAGGCTTCACAACGTTTCATTGTGCAATGCAGACAGTTAGGGAAAACGGATAGATTTACTTCCTTTGCTTCTTCTATAAAGCTTTATATTCACACTATATTTGTTAATACCTACCCAACGGATCCAGAGTTGGTCTAAATTCTTGACAGATCCTAAATCTATGGACCTGATTATAACTTGATTTAATATTTGTGAACTATTTCTTACTAATTGAGCAAAGAGGGAATTCAGATTCTTATAGTTTGAATCTTCCCTCCAACAGCACATATTGGCATCTTGATATTATAGATATGCAGTACTAAAGTCAAGATCCTGGGAAAAAGTGGTCAACAAAGGTTGTTTAACAAATGGGTAAATGGTGCTTTTGTAATTTAACTTAATTCGAAGACCTAAGAAGTAAGACGCATCTAACTCCATGGTTAGAATCGAATCGGGATTTATTCTTTACATAATGTGTTTCGAGTTACATCAGCGCCCAGAATGCCGCACAGCACATCTCGACTTTGTATTAGCAACTTCTCCAAATGATAGTACCGGAGATTATGAAACTTCATCGGGGGATGTTCGCAATACAAGGTGGTGATGAGGTGTGGGGCATTGTGGGGCGCCTCCATGTAGAGTGCTGATGTGAATTCATGTGTTTCACACCAATTTGTTTTAGTCATGCATTGAAAACATCTTGTATGAAATGAATGTGGATTTGTTATTCTCACAGTAAATTCACAGAATATTGTTAGTTGTGTGTTGTGAATATATTTCCATATATCACCATATACAAATATAAGAGATATTCCGAATGTGCAGATATAAATGTTATGAAATTGGTGTTAGACATGGTCACTGAGGACTTGAGGAGAAAATTCTGATTCCTCCCTCTACTTGATTTTATCATTTATTGATAAATGTTTTAGGTGCAAGGCTGCAAATTTGATTTCAGAAGAGAGGTTGATGTGAGTCGCACTCTGTGTGGAGCAAACTCGATTTCAGAAGAGGAGAGGTGAATTTGATCAATTTGAAACTTTGAATTTCATGCCAAACTTGATCTTACACCGCACGTACTGAGAGATTATATTGGTAGAGGATTGGAACGTGTTTTTGGCAGGTGATCCGAACTCACGCCACGCATGCAATTGATCCAGATTCTCAATCTAATAATCTACATGCAATTGATCCAGATTTTCAATCTATTGACCGAAATGTCCTCAGTCCTTACGTAACAACGTGGATGTGTTCTCGATAGGATAAAAAAAAAAAAAAAAAAAAAAGACAAAAAGACGATGGTGCTGTGTGGTAAGATTGTTCCTTGTCGTCTTATGTGATGTGGTCATTCATCGTATGAAGAATATAATATGTATTTTACAAATTTGCCCTGACAAGTTTTTAGGATTAACAAAAATATCACTGCGAATGCGAAGTGCCAAATGAAGAAACGTGACGGGCTGTAAAGCAGGGTTTCATTTCATAAGATAAGTTATTGTCTTTTTGTTAGTTAGGGAACATAACATTTGGTCAATATCTGTTTGATCAAGTAAGCATCTGCCATTGATCTCATCCCACTACAATCCAAATCCAATTATTGATACTTGAGACTTGAGAGGCCCCGCCTTTCTCTTGTTTGTATGCCCATGCCCAACCAATAACTAAACACCATGCAGAGAGAGAGAATATAAATAGCTGGCGTCTTTAGGTTGCCCCACGTGGCATGTTTCAAACATGGGGGACCCACAAGTTCAAGGTATATAGATTTGAAAAGGCTAGACCCTGATATTACTGAAAAGTGAAAACAGATGGAAGACAAAATGAGAAGTTAAGTAGTTCCTACTTTTCTTACGAATGAAAGATGCCCAAATCAGACGGTTAGAACTTAAAGTCATCTGACTAAACTCATTTCCAAAATAATAGATTTTTTCGTTTAGTTGGGATCATTTCAATGGCCGTTCCCCATATTCCGTTTCCGTATGGAGAGACTCAGAGACTTGCTATTCAGCGCCTGTTATTCTGGTTCTGGCTATCAGAGTGGGCCAAGGTTGACCATTTGTTTGATTCTTCATCAGTGTCCGCATTCACTAGTTGACGTTGTGCCATTGTGCTATTCAACATTCTCCAACTCTCAACTCTCGATTGGATGCCGGAGATGTTTTTGTCGAGTGCTGATTGCTGAAAGCTCAAATCTTGAAATTATTCCATACTTCGAAAAGTGTAGAGTCTCAGTAGTGTTACTCCCAACAAAGGTGAGCAACAAAAATCGATGCGGTTGGTTCAGATTTGGTGTTTTTAAGAAACCGAACCTACTGATTCGATTTTGGTTAATCAAAATAAAAAACTGGTGATTAATCGAATCAATCGGTATATATATTTTATGTATATTATATACATTTTATTTTTTATATATTATAAATTAATAAATATGTATTATATATATATATATATATATGATAGTGCGCAATCCGGGCACTCCTAACTGGCTGCTGACTGGCTCATTGTTGGTGACGAACGACACCTGAGAAGATGGAAAAGAAGGATTCCCGGGGGATATACCCAATGAGAATACTCCGATGCTTAAGTCAGAACGCTGGGAAAGGAAAAAGAAGAGTGCGAAAGCTAAGAGTGTAGGTCGCGCTTTTTCGTTGTGCTCGATATATTAGCTCGCGAGCAAATATAGATTCAGTCTTCAAGTACGAGGGTGCAGAAATATTCAAAAGTCTCATAGTCCTCTTTCCCTTCTGCCTCAAGGGCTTTTATAGGGGCATTCTTGTCAGATCGGACGTAACCGCCATTGGGCCCCTGCCACAGCCGTTACCTGCCAAGGCTGCACAGGTGGCTGTTGCAACGTACTCCTTGCTCGGATGGGTGACACGTCTCCAAAGGGCAGGCACGCCTCTGCCAGTTGAGAGACGTGTGGGTGCAAACTGTCAAAAGGACAGGGGCTGCGCCGTCGGTCAAGGGACATGGCGCAGTCTGATTGGTACGGTCTGTTAGATAGAAGCTTCTTGAGAAACACTCGTGCTGCTCACTTGCGAGCTACTTTGTAGTGAGCTTAGGAATACTTCAGGGTTACCCTTATTAGAATTGGTCTCTGGAATGACTTATCTGCTTAGGGGCTCGAGCGACTTGGTTTCCTTAGCTTGCGAGCTAAAGTAGCCTCGGAATATCCCCTTCGGGGTAGCTCGGGGAACCCGGAGCTCATGTTGTAGCGAGCTCCTTCTTTAGCGAGTTGCTTTATAGGCTCGTTACTTTGCCATTACTAGGCTATGATGCTGAGTTGTTTGCTCGTGCTGAAGAAGGTCCACGTGTCATCGTTTCGTAGATCGGGCCAAATCGTCCTCCATCAATATATTATTTAAAATATAATATTTTTATATATATTTTTAGTTTTGCATTATATATTTATATATATTTATAATATATTATAAATATAAAAAACTAAAAAACTAACAAATCGAACCAATGGTTAAACAAACCGATCAATTAGTTATCTGATCGGCTTAGGTTACCGATTTTTTAAAAGCCAGTAACCCTAGTTAGATTTAAAAAATAGGCCCAAAACCTACCAAACCATGAGCACCCCTAACCCCCACCTAGTTATTGTGGAAGATCATTAGCTTGGGAATTGTTGGTGTCAACTAGACTTGTTCATGGGTCAGGCTCAAGCTTGACTTTTGTCAAAGTTCTAATGGGCCTGGCCTAAAGCCCAAGCCTGAGGTAGTGTAAAATTGAGCCTGAAGCCCGGCCTGTGAAGAGGTCTAGCATCAACCTCTAGACAATTATTATAAGCTAAGGGGTTGGTTGGAAATTCTTTTTGGAAGATCTTTTAAGCCTTTTAAAGATTGTTAAACCAAAAAAATGTTTTTTTTTTTTTTTTATATTTAACAACAAAAGATGAGAAGCCAAAAAGACTTGCATCTCAGAAATCTCATGGAACCTTTCATTTAACAGCTTGATAGACGAGGAACATATGGTCTTGATCTTTAAAGATCATTTAACAGCTTGATAGACGAGGAACATATGGTCTTGATCTTTAAAGACAAGACCACAAAAGCTCGGTGTATTTTTTGACCACCTAAACTTTCGAAAGATATTCCTAAAAAGACTTACCAAATAATACCTAAATTTAGATGGAGCTACAACAAGGATGGAAATGGATTGGATTGGATTCAAATCAGTATATATCTCAATTCGATTCGACACTGTTCACGACAAATCCGATTGGATCTGAATTCAAATCCAATTGGAAAGTCGGATCTTTGGATCTGATTTGTTTTCTTTAAAAATTAATAAATTATTAAAAGAAAAATAAAAATACCAATTTAAATAAAAAAAACAAAAAATACAAGTATTTTTTAATAATTTTCATCACATATATACATGTTTTTTATAAAAAAAATAAATAATATAATAAATTACAAAAAAACAATATAAATAATATATTCATAAATAAATAAATAACATATATATATATATATATATATTATATTCATATAAATAAATATATAACATATATCGGATCAGATCTTCTCGAACCAGATAAGGATGATCTAATTCAGATCCGAATAGGGATAATCCAAATTCGAACAAATAAGATCGGATCTCAGATCGTGATCCATTTGCATCCTTAAAATCACAGGCCTTTTTTCCATGTTTAATCCACATCAGAATTCATTTATTAATTCACCAAATGTATTTATCCTATCTCCTATAAACAGCATTCCCCATGAATCGGAATCTTTTGTTCTTGAAATTAACCCAAACTGTACGATAGCATTATAAATTCTGAGGTGAACTGAACTTAAATTACACGTTTCTTTTATATGGTTGGTCTTTGAAAATTCCACCAGTTGAAGCCGAAGCTCGTGCTTTGCCGGAGGTGGAGGGCCTTAAATTTACCCTTGAGTCAGGTATTTAGTCGCTTATTGTTAGAGGGAGAGATGCTAATTAAGAACGATCACATTATAAATTCAGAGTTACTATGACCATGACTTTTGAACCGCAGTTGATTTGGATGATCGGATCGTTTTAAACCATTTAATCTGTTTAACATTTTTTTTTCTGTTTTTAAATTTTAATTATTTTTTATTTTTTATTTTATTTTGTCAGTATAAATCGTTCATTCAAATCAGACAATCAAACCATTGACCTAGAAACTGATGAAACCAATGACAAAAACGGTTTTGATTCCGAATCGTTTTTTAAAACATTGACCCGGACCAATAATATCTATCCCTCGGTGCTCCGTGGATTTTGTTCCCAAGTGAGCACGTGTTAGGATACAAAATTGATCAGTTTGTCCTGCACTTGCAGATGATTGTATCCAAAGAGACAGTTCACTGAGTATTAATCAATGAATATGCCTTATCAGGCTTCGGGAATAAAACAAAAGATTGTACAAAAATCGTTCAACTCGAAATTAGCCACGTGTTCATTTCACTCCTACATCAAACCCTATAATTCACCTTGTATTGGCGCTTCTCCTAAGTTATATGAACCATCCAAAGTCTCAATAATTTAAATTAAAAATATTGATCGAATTTGCCCCGTGACTGAAGGGCAGCGGTTGGGGGAACATGTGAGGCCCCTTTTGTACCCTTAAAACTATACTAGCATACGACACGCAATGCATGGGATTCAATTGAAAATTTATAATATACTATTATAAATAAATAAATAAATAAAGCATAGGGAGGTATTTTAGGATGTATTTTATTAAATATGGGGTTATAGAGATGAGAGATTCTATTTTAGCTTTTTTTTTTCTACATTTTATTACATTTCATTAAAATGGAAATCAAGAGAGATTTTGGGAGAGTCTACCGGATTTTGACTATTAGGGTGTCCATGGATCGGTTTTGAGTTGTATTCTGTTCAAATCAAAATCAATTTGGACAGATTGGATAGAACAATAAGACATTGAATTAGAGCAGTTTAAATTTAATGGCCCAAAATATTTATTGGATTGAATTGGACCTTGTCCATCTGTAATGGATTTACATTGGATTGGGTCAGATTGAACCAAGATAAGGATACAAGTGTCAATGGACTAGGTTCGAGTTGGAATTTATCTAAATTAAAACTAATTCGAACAGATTGGATGGTCCAAACATTGAATTAGACAAATCCAAAATGGTCCAGAATATTCGTTGAATTGGACTGGACCTAATACATCTATAATGGACTCATATTGGACCGGGTTAGGTTGGGACCGGATCAGATTCGACCAAATCCAGTCCAATTGACCCCCTTAATTGTGACTAATGACAATGAACATAATAGGGCTCACATAATTTAATTTTTTAGCAGTGCTTTTGCAATTTGCATGTTACTTACTTGCTTTTGTTTGTTTCATCTTTTTATTTGGCTTTGTTGTAGTGTTCAGCCACTCTCTTTATTTTAAGGATTTACTTCTTTTTTGCAGTTAAAATGCCCTTATAAAGTATGAAACACTAAGTTTTTAATTGTAAAAATGAGATAAATTCTTAAATAAGGAATGCCAAATGCAGCCTTAGACTTTGGCCTTATAAGCTACTCGTATTGAAGATTAAAGGGTTCAACCGGACGGTTTGCCCAGTAAAACAATCAAAAAAGGAACCGTTCGCTACTTGGTTCACCAGGTTCAACCACCTGTTCAAAATATTGCTTTGTAGGAAAATTCCATGCCCTCACCTATATGTCTCAATTTGAAATGGATCCTCTGAGCCATGGATGCAGAGGATAATGTGTCTCTTACTAAATAAATTTTTAAAGGTATCACAAATAAACCTGTTCATGGAATGATGGCCCAGGTTTATAAATGTTGATGGGCCAAGCCCAAAACCCAGCCTATGAACAGGTCTAATCATGAGTAAGAAACCCAATTTGAGGAATTTATACTGCATTATTATTTACTACCTTAAGTTTGGGCCTTGAACCAGCCCATTCAATTTTTAATAAATTCTCAACCCGACCCCACCCAAGTTGCATACCCATGTCAACATGTTGAATGGATTATTGGATTACTGATTGTCGGCTTTATGCATAAAGGCTCAGTTTGAAAGGAGTAAAAATAGGTAGAGTGCAACCTTGCATTTTGTATTATTCTGTATGCATTACTGTATATATTTGTATTTGTATTCTCTTTCCAAATTGAGTTAAGAAAGGTGAAAATTTGGATTTTAAGCCAAATATAGAGGCCTTGTTAACACATATGGGTCACTACTGTATTTCCAAATACCAATCTTGTATTCCCATTCTATTCCAACACCGATCCTGGGATAAAACCGCTAATTTGGTTAGTGACCCACTGATCCAAGCGGTCAAATCATCAACCTGTCAATTCGGACAACGATTTTTGGCCTTTTATTTTATTTTTTCTTTAAATCAGAACAGGCCATCCATTCAATCAGACGGTCAGACCATTCAACCCAGGAATCAGTTCTCAAAATGGTTTTATATCCAGTCCAGTTTTTAAAACCTTGTCAAGAAGTATCTGTTTAGACGAGACTCTTCTTGCCGGAGAATAGGGATGCAAGTCGAATACTCAATTTGAAATTTTACACTGCACCATATCTGCGGTTTTGGGCTGGGCCTATTGAAATTTTAATAAAATCCTAATCCAAACCCGCCCAAAGTTGCACCCCTAGACACTTAGCCAGGGGGCCATTATAATCATACAGCAGTACAGCACCCCTTTGGGAGGGCTTTCTTGCGGATGCCAATTGGACTGAATTTGGTCTAATTCGATTCGGTCCAATATAAATCCATTACAAGTGGATGAGGTCCAATTCAATCTGATGAATATTCTGGATTATTTTAGATCAATCCAATTCAATGTTTGAAATGTCCAATTTATTCAAATTAATTTTAATTTAGATTGATTCCCACCCAAACCTGATATATTGACACGTGTATTGTATTTGGGTTACATGAGCTCAGAAACGTAGAACGGTATGAAGCCATATTTGGTAAAAGTCTGAAAAAACTCAAAATATACATGAACCGAAAAATCATTTTCCAAAGAAACTATGTTAGATAGCTTCTCCCAGAGTCCCAGGTGGTTCAGGCAACATAGCTCAACTGCTCAACGTAGAAGCCCATCATCTAAACGGGGCCAAAATGACGGGTAGGGATGCTTAATTGGTTTCAGACACGTTGGATGTCACATCGCCATGCCTCAAGCATTGTCATTGTTGCATGTAAGACTGAAAATTGCGCTGCCTCATTTGAAGAATCTTTTATTACATCAAACTTGGGGTTTGTCTCATTATAACTTTAACAAAATTCCCAATCCAACCCGACCCAAGAATCGTGATCCTGTTCAAGAGGAAAAAAGAAATCTCAAACAAGATTTAAAACTGCAATTGATGATTGTAGTATATTACATTTTCTTTTCTGTCTTTCTAGTTATTATAATCATAGTTTTCAAAACGGATTGGACCAGAAAACTAGTTAGGTGATTGGTTCCGTTTTACTCCAAAATCGTTATTTTATCAAAAATCGCTGATTTAATAAAAAAACTATTGATTCAGGCAGTTGAAACGTTTGAACTGTTCAATGATTTTTGCCATTTTTACTTTTTAATTTTTTTGTTAGAATAAGTCGTCCGTTCAGTTCAAACGGTCAGAACATTCGACTCAAAAACCAGACCCCTAACCGATTCTTTGTCCAATTCAATTTTATAAACCTTGATTATAATTCATAAGAGAGTAATCGCCCTAATTTCGGTGTCAATTAAGCAAGTACCTCTCATAAGCATTGGTTATAGGATACAAAATTAAATGATTTTGTTAACTGTTATGATACAAAAATAAGGTTGTAAACAGGCCGAGTCTGCCCAATGGACTTTAGGGCCCACATCAAAGGGCCTATTTTTCAGGTCCACTTATTAAATGAATTAGGCTTGGGCTAAGGACTTGTAGGGCTATCTGTTAGATACTCTCCTACGTACAACTCTAGATGGAGTCATGG
This sequence comes from Nelumbo lutea, assembly GCF_056320005.1. Classification (NCBI taxonomy): domain Eukaryota; kingdom Viridiplantae; phylum Streptophyta; class Magnoliopsida; order Proteales; family Nelumbonaceae; genus Nelumbo; species Nelumbo lutea. The sequence continues at coordinate 116,539,360 of NC_142684.1, forward strand.
AGCTGGCCCTTCCGCCCGCCCTGCCCTTTTCAATAGCTTTAACATATATATGAATTTATACATTTTTTTTGGTAGAGAAATAAGAAGGTGCAATTAGAGATCACTGATCATCTACAATAAGCAAATTAGACTACAATAGAGCCAAAATAAAAACTAAAATAAAAGTAAATCAGAAGTTGCAGTCTTTTCATTTGTACTCCTATGCATTAAAATTAGGGCTAAGTTTAGAAGGAGTATAAATACAAATATGTATTGTATAAATATATACAAAATAATATAAAATACAAGGTTTTGCACTCTATAAATTTGTGTTTGTATTCCTTCCAAACTGAGCCTAGACTACAAATAATAGAGCCAAAAGAATAAAGCAAAACAGTTCATAACCCACTGTATTAAGGACTCTGAGCAATTTATGGTTTGTAAATGAAAATACTAAGGCTGCATTTACAGTGCTGTGGTGAATTTTATATTTTTCAGAAAATCCGTGCTCTCGTGAAATATGATCTGCCGATTTGCCATATTTTGAAAAGCATTGCAGAGTCATACTTTCGATTTTTGAAAACCCAAAGAATAATTTAGGGCAAGGCTTAAACCAGAAGAAAAGTGTTCCATCTTTATGACTGATCTAGATTCCAATCGAAGGCACAACAAACATTATTTTGATTTTCATCTTTCGGTCCCCCTTAAATTACGCGACGTTTAATAAAGTGAATTCGCTTCCTCCATCTCACCGATCAATTGGAGCCCCTGTCTTTGAAATTCGCATATTTCACTAAACGTTCCATCCATTTCCGTTGTTTTGTTTGAAGGAAAAATAAGGAAAGCAAGAAAAAGATAAAAAACCAAAAACATAACCTTAACGTCCCTCTTCATGTTGACAAAACATGGTGGGAATTGCAGCAATTGGCATTTGACATATTCAGGGTACATCTGCTAAGTATATCCCACCAATATTGATGAGTTGGGTTTGTGACATTACCTCCCAACAGCTCTTGCTAGGAAAGATATGTGGCACCTACTCATCAATCTAAGTCGATGCAAGTCACATGAGTTGCTTTTGATCCTGATTTGGATTAACAAAACAAACAGCCCAAAAGGTGCAACCCCTCTTTTCAACCCGCTACAAACAATAAATATATGGTGATATCAAGGTTTTTAAAATCGGATTGGATAGGAAATTATTTTATGACCGGTTCTCGAGTTGAATGGTTTGATCATTCAGTTCGAAATGACAGTTTTTTCTAATAAAAAAATAAAATACAAAAAAGGTCAAAACCATTGTCTGATAATTCAACCACCCAAGTTAACGATTCACTGACTAAATCAGCTATTTTTTACAACAAACAATTTTAGGATGAAATGAAATCGATCAAATGACTAATTCTTGATTTTTCCAGTCTAACCATCCAATCCGATCCGGTTTTAACTACGTTGGGTGAGACAGTTTTGCCCTAGCAAAAGTGTAACTGTGATAGATATTCTATCTCCGGCTTCACAATGCAGGAAAACATGCATCATCAATTTGGAAGCTGAAATGATGGCTAAAAAGCAACACACCATCCTACTCTCCTCTCACATGGTGGGTTCCAGCTCAAACGGCATGTATTCCCCTCCATTTGTTCAGAGGGGATGAATGTGTGCAAAACCACTTGCCGCCCCATGTAATGTAATGGCAATGGTCTTTGTTGTCGGCAGCTCTATCCCTTTAATTTCAATGAACTACCAAAGCCGAGGGGTTTGATCAGGACTCATGACAGAGGTGATATGGTCAACCGGCAAAGAATTTAGAATTCTTTTCCATCTTAATTGAATCTTGTAATTTATGCGAACCAAAAACCAAAACAATTTCTTAGGGTTGTGGAAAAGTTTTATTCAATGCATTCATATAAAATTTAGGGGGTGGGAATTTGTGTTCTCTTATTGTGTTCGAGGTAAGAATAATTTGAATACATGGTTTGACATGAACATGATACCATTAATTAATTAATTGTGTCAAATTCTTAAATATAAACATAACCTATTATTTAGTACACCGTGACCTCTGCAATCTGAATTAATATGACTGATCTATTAAATTATTTACTAAATGACACGTATAATCCGAATTAATATGATATCAATGCGTTTAATCTGTTTAAATTGAATAATAAATAGATTTAAATAATAAAATAAACATTTAATAATTCATTACTTAAATAAATTCATAAAAATCATTCAAGGTCATATTTATCTGCCATAATAGTATTTCATCCAAATATACATACATATAATCTAATATTTGAATCTTTGGGTCATTAATGAGTCATTTACAAATTAAGTGGGTCAACATGAAATTAACACATTTATTAATCGTGTTAAATAGATTGACACAATTTTAACATGAATGCAATTAAGATAAACCTAAACTTACTAACTTTGTAACGTATTCACATATCATATCAAATAATACTATACCTAATTGAACCACCATGGCAAATTCAAATAATTATTGATGATTGCAAGAAGACTAGAGCTGTGAATGGATCAGGTTTGGTTCAAGACAGGTATATCAGTCCCAATTATTAATTCTATATGATAGACTCTGATTATATCATTCCCAATTTGAAACTTCATTTTCCTATAGTACAACCTTAATAGAAGCGATAGTTTATATGTTCATAAAACAAATGTTTTTAACCAAAATTATCTGTGCTGGGATCTGCTCACAACACAGCCATCCCAATACGCTTCCAACCTTAATAGAAGTGAACCTGTTAGGACCCGAATCCCCAAAAGAGATAGGTTTCTTTTTCGAGACCCGAATCTCCGAAATATTTGAAGTACGTTTTTTTGGAAAATATATTTACTTAAAATAAAAAGATTCTTTTAAATATAAATAATATTTTAATTTTTTTTCTATATATAGTAAAAGTTTTTTTAAATGTATTTTGCCATATATAGTATATGACTATATGTATATATTTAATATATATTCTGGCTGAAATATAAATAATATTTTAGTATATGTATATGTGTATCTTATATATATATATATATATATATATATTAATAGGGAATGGGTGCTCTCTACATCCAGAAAATAGAATCTACTCGTGCGAGTAGATCCCACGTGAGAGTAATTATTACCGTATTTAATAATTTAGTTATTATAATAATTAATTATTATGATTTAATAATGACTGATTATTACAGTAATTTAATAAATATATAATTAGTGATTATAATTAATAATTATTGTTATTATAAATATTATTAATAACTAGATATTTACTTTAGTTTTACTTTAAATTAAAATTATAAATATTGTTATTAAAAAATAATGTTAATAAATTTAGTAACCCGATTTTAATAATTACTGATTATTATAGTAATTTAATAAATATATAATTAGTGATTATAATTAATAATTATAATTAATGTTATTATAAATATTGTTAATAAATAGATATCTAATTTAATTTTACTTTAAATTAAAATTATAAATACTGTTATTAATAAATACTATTAATAAATTTAGTAATTATTGTTATATTAAAAATGTTATTAAAAGTATTGTTATTGATTATTTAATAAAATACTATAATTACTGACTATTACTGATAAATATTGTTAATTTAATTTAATTATGGTAATTATTAATTTAATGAATATTGTTAATAAATCCTATTCATAAATTTAATAATTATTGTTATATTAAAAATAAATAAGTAATATTATTAAAACAATCATCATTAATGGTTATTTAATTAAATAGTATAATTACTTACTATTATTGATAAATGTTATTAATAACATTCTGACAACTGAAGGTTTGACCATCTAGTTTGAACAGATGGTCCGTTCTAACAACAAAATTACAAGCAAAAATTTATAGAATCGTTCTGGCCACTGGTTTTTGGGTCGACGGTTCAATCATCCGGTTCGAACGAACGACCCATTCTGACAACAAAAATTATAGGCAAAAAATTGAGTGTGTGAGGTCCATTGAGCAATATCGTACATGTTATGTCATTCGAGCGTGTAACTCATACGACCCAAAAATGAAACCGTTCTAGCCACTGGTTTTTGGGTCGGTGGTTCGACCATCTGGTTCAAATGGACAACCCGTTCTAACAACAAAAATTAAAAAGTAAAAAAAAGGCCAAAACCCTTTGAATGAGTCAACGGGTTGACAGTTTTACCACTCGGGTCAATGGGTCGTTGACCAATTCAACGTTTTTGGCCAGGGACCGGGACTAGGGTAAAATGAAAACCCTTTGAATGAGTCAACGGGTTGACGGTTTTACCACTCGGGTCAATGGGTTGTTGACCAATTCAGTGTTTTTGGCTAGGGACCGGGACTAGGGTAAAATGGAACTGGTTGCCTAGACGGATCCCAATTAAAAAAATAAAAAATAGATGGCCCATTCAGACAATAAAAATTATAGGCAAAAAATTGAGTGTGTGAGGTCCATTAAGCAGTACCATACATGTTATGTCATTCGAGCATGTGACCCATACGACCTGAAAATGGAACTGTTTTGACCACTGGTTTTTTGGTCGATAGTTTGAGTATTCGGTTCAAACGGATGGCCTATTCTGATAACAAAAAATAAAAAAATGACCAAAAACCATTAGATGGATCAACGGTTCGATTGCCTAGGTCAATGGGTCGTTGATTGATTCAACGATTTCTGACCAGGGACCAAGATTAGGATAAAACAAAACTGGTTTCCTAGATGGTTCCCAATTAAAAAAATAAAAAATGGCCAAAACCTTTGAACGGGTCAACGGGTCGATGGTTTGATTGCTCAGGTCAATAGATCGTTAACTGATTCAACGGTTTTTTGCCAAGAACTGGCTCGACGTATCGATAATTTAATCGCTCAGATCAATAGATCATTAACCAATTCAACAATTTTTGACCAGAAACTGAATCAAAAGTTCAACGGTTCCATTCCAACCCCGACATTAAACGTTGGCTGAAAAACTTACTATTACAGTATTACTTTTGGTTTTTGCTAATAGTCTTAAGAGGGTGGTGCGCACTCGGACTCATCAATGTCTCAAGGATTAGGGTCTCTTTAAATTTCCCTTTCCATGTTGGATTTAGGATATATTGTCAACTTTGATGTCATATACACTGCAGAGTGGTTGTTAAACAAACATGTAATGTTTTTAATGTGATTAATTAATTTAAATTAGAAGAAGGTACCCTCTAATTTAGGGATAATGACATTTAAAGGCCTCAACTTTTACATGAAAAAAAAAGGTATCTTATACTTTTTAGAGATCAGTATTGAAGCCCAAGCCCGTTAACCGTTAAGCGATGTTGCAGCGACCATTAAATTTACAATTTAAATAGTTGAGGGAAAAAATTGCAAAATGACAAAAAATGGACATGGTTAATGTGTAAATTGCTTTATTGCTTCAACATCTTATTCATTCAATTCTTAAAAAGAAAATGACAAAGAAAGGGTAAAGAATTAAGGCTTCAGAGACTTGATAAAAAAGAAAAAAAGAAGACAAAATAGCATGCAAATCACAGTTTTTGGATTTTTAAATCTTTCAAAGTCGCACATGATATATAGAATGTCAATGGCTGAACTTAATATTGATTTAAAAGTATAGGATACCTCTTTGTGCCAAGTGAAAGTTGAAGCACTTAAATGTTACCATGCATGCATGTGACATTAAAAAATGGTTTTCATATATACAATACAAGTATATAAGAAATAATATAAAATACAGGGCTTTATACTCTGCATATTTGTATTTATACTCCTTAAGTTATGTTTGATTGTTGAATTTTATTCGCACTAGTACAAATGCATAGGAGTGCAAATGAAGAAAATGCAAATTCTAGTTTAATTTTGTTTTGTGTTTTATTTTATTCTGCTTCATGTATTAGATTACTCTATTTGTACTGCAATCAAATAAAATAAGCTAAAATTTAAAATGAAGATCATAATTTACATTCATAGCATTTGCACTGCCATATTTTTGCACCATTGCAAATTTATTTGTATTGCAACCAAAAACAGCCTTAGGTTCAATTTGGAAGGAGTACAACTACAAATATGTAGTATAAATCTTATATATTGTATATATTTGTATTGTACATATTTGTAATTATACTCTTTCCAAAATGAGCCTTAAATTATTGTGTTATCCTTTTAACATACATTCTTCAAAGCTTGTTGATGCAAATGGAGAGGAAAACAATATTTTCATCATAAAATGGGAGTAGAATAACCAAAATATTTTGTAGGTGTTTGGCATTGGTGCTAGGAACATCGCACCATTTTCTAAAAGCGGTGCTGGGCATGTGGAGTTGTAAGCACTTAGTGAGGTTGCTCGATCCAAGGTAATTCTTGAACCGAGGTCGCAGTTAGATCATCTTGCCAAATAGGTGGAGCCAAGGTGGAAGGACAAGGTTGCTCTCCAAGATCTGAAACCAATAAGATAGTTAGAGGCCTGAGGAGTTATCCCCGGGTAGATAGCCCGACACTCAAGTTAGTCGAGGAAAGGTGGTCGGTCGGGCCAAGTAGTTAGAGAACGGTGCTGGTCCAAGCAGAGTAACGGTATGGAAGTCAAAAGTCAGATCCCTTACCTTGAGCTGGAGGTATCTTTTTATAGCCGAAGATCCGTGTCCAGGTCAGATGAGGCTTCTAGGGTTGTTGGGATGAGACCAACCGCCGAGGTCTCTAGGATAAGACCTAATCCCTAGCGGAGTCCTCATTTGTATGACATTCCCCCTATCTGGGTCACTCTTATCCATACGATGCAGTACTGACGTGGTTGAAGAGATAAGGTAGGTCGCGGAGGTGACGCGACACTGACGTGGCCGAGGAGATAAGGTGGGCCGTGGAGGTGACGCGATGCTGACGTGGCCAAGGAGATAAGGTGGCCACGTAGGCGACATGTGGCATTCGGGGCCAGCTCAACTATAACCCGAACACCACTCCCCCAGTTTCGAAGTCGAAGAGTGTAGTACTCAGCCGCGGTGTGGCGTGGAAGAGTTCTTCAACTCTCGGCTGAGGAACTTGAAGTTGAAGTTTGGACAAGAATGCTTCCTGGACCGAGTGACTCGAGGCTAGACTGGTTTTCAGGGTAAACCGACTGGTTCAACACAGATCCTGTCACCGGAATGGGTTGTTAGAAGCGTCGTTTCATTCCCCGAGGCTTCAAGCGTACAAAGGACGGTGACGTCGATTAGCCCTCCCGAGCTGTCAGGGCGGCGTTTGATCATCGTTGTTGATCTCGCCTTGATCTAGATCGTTGGGGGTCCTATAAATAGGGAGAGAAGAGCATTTCCCCTTTGTCATTTGTGAAGGAAGGCACTTGTAGAGCTTGGTGAGAAGTAGTCTTCGGTGCTCGGTGTTGCTTCAGTTCCATTGCCTTTACCTTCGAAATTAGGTAAGATGTCTTCCTCGTCTTCCCGTTCTTCATTTTCTTCTTCTTCCTCTTCCTCCGCTTCCACTACTTCTTCCTATTCTAAGTCTGAGCCGAGGTCTCTCATCGAGGTTGCTGCGCTCAATGTTTGCGAGGATGAGGGCCAGGGGTCTGAGGCCGAGGACTTCGATGGAGTGGAGTCTGAGAGGGTTGCCGAGGCTAAGGAGGCTGAGTTGGGGGCCATCGACTGTGGACATTGAGCTTCTTGCGTGGGCTGATCTCCAATTTGGGACCATGCCGTGTTGTTTGACTCCCGGGAATATGGCTCGGATCCAAGTTTTGTATTGCATCTCAATGGAATACGAGCTTATGTGTCCAAGGACTGGTGAGAGGCCCATAGATGCTCGGCCGAGTGAGCTCTGTGTGTATGAGAAGAGCATGGAATCTGGGCTGAGGTTCCTATTGTATGAGGGGTTGGTCGAGGTGTTCATGTGGTACTGGGTACTGCCAGTGCAGCTGATGTTGAACTCCTTTAGATTCTTGATTGGCCTCCTGTCCTATTGCTTTATCCATGACATAGAGATTACCCTAAGGACAGTCTCTTATTTCCTCTAACTAAAGCACCATCGGTAGGGATATTACTACTTCTCGGCCCTACAACATATCAAGGTGCTGGTTGGGACCTCGTCATTGGTGAAGCACTGGAAGGAGAAGTTCTTTGTGCGCTGCCCTAGAGGCTTGCCTCTACCGGCCAAGCTCCAGAAGCTGAGGACAAAGGTAAAGTAGCCTGAGCTGAACTGCCTCACCAAGGGAGAGAGGGCGGCAATAGGAATGATCGAGGACGTTGATGATATGATGCATTACACGTCCTTCTTGATGTTGATCCGCACCGGGCTGATGAGCGAGGAGGCCAGTCTATTTGTTGTTCTCGATTTGCTGATCTCTTCTTTTCTAAGCTTTTGATTATTGATTAGATGTTTGTTTTGGTGCAAGTGGTGAGATGGCGAGTTATGAGGATATCCTCCACCACATGAGGGCTGGGCAAGAAAGGCATAGCCGAGGTGCTCAAGGGGTCCAACCTCGATCTGAGATGGTGTAGCTGAGGTCTATTAGACGGACTCCTCGACAGCAGAAGAGGGCTAGGAAAGTTGAGGAAGAGGTCGTAATGGTCAACCCAGAGGAGGGCACTCAAGCTGTCTACCCCCTTCCTGCGAGAGAACATGTCGGAGGGCAATAGTCTGCCCATCTGTGTGCTACAGTGGAACGTCTGAACTAGGACAGATTGGAGACAAAGGGCATTGCTGAGCAAATTCTCTGTGGTCTTCTGACGCCAACTATGAGGCAAGAGGTGGTGGAGTCCATAAGCGGCATCTTGGAGTGCGTGCTTGTACTTCAAGCCGCATCAATAAGTCCTTGCTCATGTTGGTTTTTCTTTGCTTTGGCCAATTAATGTGGTTGCACTGACACTTTGTTCCTTCTTGCAAAATGCTTGCTCTGCGATCACGGTGGTCGACCGTCTTCATTCAGTGTGGCATCTCTACGAGTCTAGCCACACCGAGCTCAAACACATGAGAGCTCAAGTGGCCGAGCTCAAGGCTGTGGGTGTGCGGACGGTCATGCTAGAAGTTGAGGTTGCCAAGCTGAAGCGCAACATTGAGGAGTGGGTTGATACTTGTCCATAGGTTGAAGGGCCACGTCTCTGAGTTGAAGAAGGCATGGGAGAAGCTAAGGAAGGAGGCAAACGAGAGGGCAGCCCAAGTAAGGGAGGAGGCGGTTGCTCAGTTTAGGGATTTCGAGGAGTATCGACATGAGATGGATGACTTTGTTGCACACTCCTTTGAGATAGGGTTCAATCTCTTCCAAGACAAGATTTTGCGCCAGTTCCCCAACATTGATGAGGCCGCGCAGGGCTTGGGTCCTTACAATCCTGAAAACCCTCTTGCCAAGGACAGCACGACCGCCGTTGACGTGCCCAAGGAGACTAAGGAGGCTGAGGACTGAGGTGCTTGTCTACTGCTGCTGTTGCTTCTCTAATGCTACTTTTGTCTTGTTTTGTTCCTGTTGTTGTCATTCCATTCTCTCTCTTTTTGATGATGTAAGTGGCTCGGATGCTGAGCCATTATCTATGTATAAATTGACTATTAATGGAAAAAACACATTTTGGTTCTGATATTGTCATGTGTTTTGCCTATTTCTTTTGCCTTGCTGAACTAAGTTGTAGGCCTCGGTCTTGTCTTGGCCGAGATCTAGTGTAGCCGAGATGTTCAGTCTTCGGCTTTCTTGCCCAAAATGCTTTCCGAGCCCTCATCTCTTTGGGGTATGCTCAGTTGCACTTGGTCTTGGGGAGCTTTCTACTCTTCACGAACTAGTTGTTCCTTAGCTAGCTCTGATCTAATGATTCATCAAATGGGTGTGCGTAGTACTGTGACCACTCTCTAGCCTTTAGAGGCGGGAGCGCTCTTCCCTGCTTTGGGTTCTAACCATCAACAGTCGAGTCAGCTCACTTGGTTGGCTATGCACTGCCAAGCTATGCATTTTAGGCTGTGGTTGTTCAAGGGTCAGCTGAGTCAGTGCGTGGGCGTTCCAACCGCTGAGAGTTCGGTTGGGTGACGTGCGATGCATGGCATGTGTTGTGCGGTATGTGTCATGTTGTTTGAGGCCGTGCAGTGCATGTGTGCGGTGTGTGCCATGCAAGGTGTGTGTGTGTGTGTGTGTGTGTGTGTGTGTGTTGTGCCACGCAAGATGTCTATGCTGGACAACAAAAGTGCAAAAACCCTGTCTTTATGATGTTGAACTATTGATAGTACATTCTCAGGTTCCCGGTATTCCAACTCCTCGATACAGGCTTCCTGTCGAGGTTTTCTAGTTTGTAGGTACCAGGTCCGAGGACTCTAGTGACTCTATATGGCCCTTCCTAGTTCGGTCTGAGCTTTCCTTCTCTTAGTGCGGGCACTATGACTTTGCGAAAAATGAGGTCATCGGTCTTGAACTCCCTTCTTCGGACTTTGGAGTCATAGTACTTAGTCATTCTTTGTTGTTGTGTTGCCATCTTGAGGTATGCTCGGTCACATGCTTCTTCTACCAAGTCGATCTCTGCACGAAGATCCTCGTTGTTCTACTCCTCGTCATAGAACTCAGTTCAAAGAGTTGGTGAGCCTATTTCCACAGGGATCATGGCTTCAGCCCTGTAGGCTAGGCTAAAGGGCATCTCTCCGATTGCTGTCCTCGGTGTAGTCCTGTACTCCTCGAGGATGTTGGGAAATTCATCAGCCCATCTTCCCTTGGCCTAGTCAAGTCTAGTTTTCAGGCCGTACAATAGGGTTCAGTTGGTCACTTCAGTCTGTCCATTGATCTGAGGTTAGTGTACGACCATCGTCCAGTGGTCGATCTTCAAGTTGGTGTAGAAGGCTTCGAACTTTCGATCAGTGAACTATGTGCTATTGATGGTGATGAGAACCCGAGGTATGCCGAATCGGCAGACAATACCTTGCCCAAAGAAATTCCCAGGATTCTATGTGGTAATGCGTGCCAAGGCTTCGACTTCCACCCACTTGGTGAAGTAGTCCACTGCAAGGGAACTACTAGTAGGTGATGGATATTGGAATGCCTCTAACAACGATCACACTTTCTGATGAGCTAGCGAGATCCTGCTTCATGGTTGGCCAGAAGTAACATTGTCGGAGTGCCTTTTGAGACAGAGTTCAGGCACTAGGTGGTCTCCGCAGACACTTTCATGTATCTCCTTGAGGACATAGTCAGCCTCAGAAGGGGGGAGACACTTCAGGTAGTGGAGAGTATGTGACTGGCGGTAGAGTTGTCCTTGGATAAGGCAATATCTAGCTGACTCGTGCACAAGCCTCTTGGCTTCTGCTCTGCCTTCTGGTAGTGTTCCGTCTTGTAAGTACAAAGTACTACATTATTGGGTCTATCCAGGATGGACTTTGCTGACCTAGGAGGATGAGGAGTGCCATAGGTGTAATGCTAGGCTGGGCCAGAGTTTTGATCCGGACTGTTACGTTGAGGTCAGTTCGCGATGAGCTAGCTAGCTTTGAGAGTGTGTTGGCTCGTATATTCTTGGCTCAGGGGATCTGCTGGATAACAAAGTGCTCAAATTATTGGGTGAACTCTTGCACCTTCTGTAGGTAGCTCGCCATGGTCGAGGTCCGTGTCTCGAACTGGTCGTGGATTTGGTTGACCACCAGTTGAGAGTCACTAAAGGCTTTAATTCTTTGGGCACTGAGGTTTACGACAAGCCGGAGTTCAGCGATTAGGGCCTCGTACTCAGCTTCATTGTTGGAGGCCTTGAACTCAAACCTAAGGGTGTGCTCTAAAACCATGTTGTCAAGGCCGAAGAGGATGAGGTCATCCCCATTGCCCTGTTTGTTGGATGAACTGTCCACGCGGAGAATCCATATCTGGGGTACCAGGGTCGGATCTAGTGTTGTGAAGGTGCATTCCACGAGGAAATCGGCCAAGGCTTGGGCCTTGATGGAAGGCCAAGGTGTGTAGTCGATGTCGAACTCGCTTTGCTCCACACTTCACTTGACTAGGCGGCCAGATGCTTCCGGTCTTTGTAGGATTTGCTTGACAGGTTAGTCGGTAAGCACCCAGACGCTGTGAGCTTGGAAATATGTCCTAAGCTTTCTTGTCGACGTGACTAGGGCCAGGGCTACCTTCTCTAAGTTTGTGTACCGAGTCTCTACACCGTTGAGAAACTTGGTGGTGTAGTAGATCGGCCTTTGTACCCGGTCTTCCTCCTTGACTAGTACCAAGCTAACCACCTCGTCTCCGGCTGAGAGGTAGAGCAACAACTCATCCCCAGGGCTCATCTTTGTGAGGAGAGGTGGTGAGCTTAGATACCTCTTTAGCTCCTGAAAGGACCGTTCACAATCCTCGGTCCACTGGAAGTCATTCACCTTTTTTAGGGCCTTGAAGAAAGGCAGGCATTGATTCACGGACTTTGACACGAACCTGCTAAGGGTGGCCACTTGTCTTGTGAGGCACTACACTTCTTTATAGGTCTGGGGCAACTGCATGTTGAGGAGGGCTTGGATCTTCTCCGAATTAGCTTTAATTCCTCGCACATGACCATGAACCCCAGGAATTTGTCAAAACTGACCTCGAAGACACATTTAGTCGGGTTCAGCTTCATTCTATACTTCTTGAGGGTGTTGAATACTTCTTTTAGATTGGCATGGTGGTGCTCGACCTTCTTGCTCTTCACCAGCATGTCGTCGATGCATACTTCAACGTTGTAACTGGGCTGATCCTTGAACACCTTATTCGCCAGCTGCTGATAGGTAGCGTCAGCGTTCTTGAGGCTGAACGACATTACTGTATAGTAGTATAGTTCGCAGTCAATGATGAAGGCAATTTTCTTCTGATCGTTGGGATGCATCTGGATCTGATTGTAGCTTGAGAATGCACATGAAACTTAGGAGTTCATGCCTTGCCGTTGCGTCAACGAGCTAGTCAATCCTCGACAGGGGGAAGCTGTCCTTGGGACAGGCCTTGTTCAGGTCAGTGAAGTCAATATAGATTCTCCACTTCCCACTGGCTTTCTTCACCATCATCATGTTGGCCAATCAATCCGGGTACTTTACTTCTCTAATAAAGCCGGCGTTAAGTAGCTTTTGGACCTCCTCGTTGATTATCTGCCACCGCTCTGCAACAAAGATCCTATTCTTTTGCTTGATAGGTTGGTAGTGTGGGTCGACGTTCAAGTGGTGGGTGATGACCTTGGGGTTGATCCCCAGCATGTCCACCGCCGACCAAGCAAAGATGTTGGCATGGTCCCTTAGCAGTTGTATGAGGTCTTCTCGAAGATGATCATCCAGGAGAGATCTGACCTGGATAGTTTTCTCGGGGTCTTCTTCAGAGAGAGGCACATGGATGAAGTCTTTGGCAGGCTAGCAGCGCTGCATCTTTAGTTCATCCCGTAGATCTATTCTTTTTGTTGGTAGGGTTTTTGCGGCTTGGCGCTTTCCTCAGCAAGACGTCAAGTAACAATGTCACGCCGCCCTCTGGTCCCCACATGCCACTCCCACCTCATATGGGGTCGGGAGTTTCATGGTGAGGTGGAAGGTGGAGACAGAGACCCGCAAAGCATTCAAGGTCGACATCCAAGGATGGCATTGTAGGACGAGAGACAACGGACAACAATGAAGTCCATCATTTCCATGTAGGTTATTTCACCATCTCCGATCAACAAAGGCAAGGTGATCTTCCCCTTAGGCATGAGTAACTCCATGGAGAAACCCGTCAAGGGAGTGTTTATTCGTGTGAGGCGATCCTTATCGATGCTGAGCTGTTCAAAGGCCTCTTCGAATAAGATATCAATTGAGCCGGTGTCTACTAGAATATGCCAAACTTTGTAGTTGGCTATCTCAGTCGTGATCACCAAGGTGTCATTGTGCAGGGTCTGGACCTCCTGAGATCATCGTCGGTGAAGGTGATCAGATCCTCTCACCTTTTCTTTTGTTCTTTGTTGTCGATCTCAAGCAACCGCACATACTTCTTTCAGCTCGAGCTGCTCTCCCCTCCAGAGGCCATCCCTCTTGATATCATAGTAATGACTCTAGCTAAGGGAGCTCAGCTTGGGGGTCTGGGGTACGGTTCCTCCTTTGGCTTGTCTTCTTTTATGTCAATGAAGCCCCCAAGGTAGATGTGCCAAATCAGGTCCTTGAGGTGGTGCTTCAAGTCATGACAATTGTCAGTAGGGGTGGTAACCAGCCAAGCTTTTCACGAGCTGCTCGAGCTCGGCTCGTGAGGCTCGTGACTCGACTCGGATATATATATATATATATATTTGATATTTAATATATATAATAAAAATATAGAAAACAATACATATGAAATAAAAATATTATAATTATTAATTATTATAATTTTTTTATAATTTTTTTTATCAAAATTGAGCTCGAGCTTATGAATTTTTTACTTGAGCTGAGCTCGAGCTCAAGGTTCTGGCTCATACTGAGCTCGAGCCTTGTAGAACAGTCTCGAGCTGAGCTCGAGCTTGGTAGTATTCAGCTCGGCTCGACTCAACATGAATCCACCCCTAGTTGTTAGTATCATGGTCGTGGTCTCGGTGGAACTCGTCATACTTGTCCCAATTCCTATTGTTGCTCTGAGTCTTCATCTTCTCAGGCCACCTGGCATACTTGTCATGAATTTGCATCAGTACAGACTGCGGTGTAGTCAACGATGTGAAATTCCTGTAGGTTGGAGGCAGGGTCCTTGGCCTCCGGTCTTGTCGGTGGTCCTATCTCTTGTTGTCTTGGTCCGCCTTTTCTGTCTTACGGTCACCTGGGTCTTTCCTCTTCCTGTCGTGTTGTTCTTCCTCGCCCCTTGGTTGCACTTGTGCTTCTTCAACGCTGATGTATTTTTGGGAGTGGGCCATCAACGCGACCACAGTCTGAGGAGGATTCTTTGAGATCGAAAAGTTGAATGGAGAGGGGCAGAGTCCTTGCATGAAGGCTGTGACGGCCACCAATTGGTTCGGTGCTTGGATGTGTAAGGCCTCTGAGTTGAACCTTGCTAGGTATTCTCTGAGGGACTCCCCTTTCCTCTACCACACTTGGAAGAGACTTGTCGAAGTTTTCTAGTGTTTCTTGCTGGCCGTGAATTGTGCCAGGAACTAGCATTCCAACTACTTCCAAGAGGAGATGAAGCATGGGGGAAGGGAGGTGTACCAAGTTAGGGCCATGTCCTTAAGAGTTGCTATGAAAGCTTTGCACATCAGGCCTTCGAATGGGCCGTGTAGCATCATTTGAGCCTTGAAGGCTTCAAGGTGGTCATTGGGATCTGTGGATCCATTGTACCTCTCGAATTGTGGGGCTCGCCAGTCGACTGGAGGGAGCTTGTCCACGATGTCCCAGGTGAATGGCGGCTCCTTGGCGGGCTGGTTGCTTGGTTTTGTGGGTCAGACCACTGGAGGGGCTGCACTTCTTTGAGCCTGGTTGTGCTCCAAATAGGTCAGGCGCTGTCGGAGTTCTCGAATCTTTACGTCCCTATTGTCTGTAACCGCAACAAGCGTGGCTCTTTCCTTCTTGGGCGCTGCCGCTTGCCGAGCCTTTCCTTTGTTGGAATCTAGTCTGGTTGATGAGTTATGCTACGGTTGTTGCGTTCACGGGACCGAGTTGAGGAGCTTGATCTTTTTGAAGTTTGTGGCTTCTCTAGATCAAGTCACACCCTATCCTTGTCCAACTAGTGTGTTTTGGGGTCCTCAGGGCGAGGATCGGCTGTAGTATGGTTTGAGGAGGCTGTGCTGTAGACTCTAGCGACTGCATCATCACCAAGATCTAGTCGACCTTTTCTTGCATTGCTTGAAATTGGGTGGGGTTGACTACGACTTACTACTGAGGTTGCTGAGTTTCGCAGCGTGGCAAACTGCGATGAGATGGGATCCCCAAGATGAGGATTGACATGTTGAACGTTCAAACACGTTTCTTGGCATCTTTCTTAATTGTGTAGAAAGAAGGTTTGAAATAGATTTTTGTGCGATTCTCATAAACAACAACAATCTGATGCTGCTCGATCTGAGGTAGTTCTTTAACCGAGGTCCTAGTAAGATGATCCTACCAACTAGGCAGAGCCGAGGTGGAAGGACGAGGCTGTGCCCCAAGATTTGAAACTAAGAAGACAATTAGAGGCTCGAGGAGTTATCCCCTAGTAGATACTCTGACACTCAAGTTAGTCGAGGAAAGGTGGTCAGTTGGGCTGAGCAATTATAGAAAGGTGTGAATCCGAGCAGAGTAACGGTATGGAAGTCAAAAGTTGGATCCCTTACCTTGAGCAGGAGGTTAACCACTGAGGTCTTTGAGATAAGACATAATCCCCAACAGAGTCCTCATCTATACGATGTTCTCCTGTCTGGGTTGCACTTATCCACATGACATGGTACTAACATGACTGAAGAGATAAAGGTGGATTGTAGAGGTGACACGGTACTGATGTGGCTGGGGAGATAAGGTGGGTCATGGAGGTGATGCAACGCTGACGTGGTTGAGGAGTGATGAAGGAAGATTTGGCCCGACCTCTTTATTATGAGACACGTGGCAGAAGCGACAGCTCGGCAAAAGGGGGCCAAGCCTAGGCGGGAACAAGGGCACACTTCGCCGAACTAACCCCCCTTGTAACAGCTCGGGATACACTTCACCGAACTGACCCACCTTGTAACAGCTCGGGATACACTTTACCGAACTGACCCACCTTGTAACAGCTCGGGATAGACTCGCCGAACTACCTTGTAACAGCTCGGGATACACTTCACCGAACTGACCCACCTTGTAACAGCTCGGGATAGACTTCGCCGAACTGACCCACCTTGTAACAGCTCGGGATAGACTTCGCCGAACTGCCACCTTGTAACAGCTCGGGATAGACTTCGCCGAACTACCTTGTAACAGCTCGGGATACACTTCACCGAACTGACCCACCTTGTAACAGCTCGGGACAGACTTCGCCGAACTACCTTGTAAAAGCTCGGGATACACTTCGCCGAACTGACCCACCTTGTAACAGTTCGGGATACCTCCGAGCTTAAGACCGCCTCGCTCAGCACTTCGCATCATCTTCTAGGCACCAAAGCCAAACAAGTCGTACCATGCCTGACACCAGGGAAGTCCGTGCCCGATGACGCCACGCCTGACTGACTTGGGATCTGACATTTGGCAGCAGCACTCTAAACGGCCACCTGCCACCGCCACTGACGCCGCCATCTCCAGTTAGACGGTTAGGCAGTGACGGTTCTGTCTCAACAGAAGGGACGACGGCCGAGTTGACAAGCGCAAGGGTAATCATACCCGATCTGACAAGGGCCTCGGGACGAGTACACGAAGTGACTATAAGAGCCCCCTGCCCCCCGACAACGGAGGTATGCAAACTTTGCGCTATCTGGTATTACCTTGCTTTTGAAGGATTCTAACTTGAGCTTCGGAGCCTCTACACCGGGTTCCCCCCGGAGCTTTCCCACCTCTTCCATTTCAAGTTCCCTGCTACCCCGTTCAGAAGCAAGGCAGCGGACAGCTAAGACCAGCCGGATCGCGCTCCATCAATTGGCGCCGTCTGTGGGAAAACGCTTCAAAAAGCCTCCCTCCAAACTTCGATACCCCCTTTTCTCTTCAAAAAACCCAACACTCATGGCCTCCTCCAGCAACACCGGACGTGGCACGGAGACAAACGCCACCGGGGAGCAACTTTAGGTCCCCGTAGTATGCGTTGGATAGTTCACCATCCCCCTTTCGGCGGATGGGATCCCCATCCTGAACACGCCACAAGCAGTGGCACCCGTAAACCCTCCTACCACAAACGTCCCCTTTCCTCTCCCCATTGAGACAACCTTCACTGAACCAACTGCTGTCCCCCTGGCAGCTATCGAAGACCGATTGGAGGACCTGATGCAGTGCATGCGGGCAATGCAAGCCCAAATGCAACAGTTCCAGCAACACCAGCTTCACCAGCACCAAGTGCTGCACAACATCTCCTAGTATCACTATCAACAGCAGTTCCCCCAACTACCACTGAACCAACCATTACTTCCACCTCGCCACCCCGCTCCGAGGCCGGTTAAGGCCTCCCCGCAGGATGGGCGCCCCCGCCAGGCAAAGGCCTCCCGGCCCCAGAACCACCCCAACAGCCAGGCCTCGTCCCCAGGCCGAAGAGAGAAAAATGTCATCCCCGCCTCGCAACCCGCAGGCGGGTCGGGAACCTCGCCCGCGAGGTCGGCACCCCGGCGCTCCCAGCCCGAGCTCCCGCTCACCGAAAATCAATTCAGCGCCCTGGCGGCAGACCGCCAGCACTCCGGGCCCATCGAGCTGGGTAACACGGAGGCCAGCAGCGCCAACACAAGGCCCGCTCAATGACGAAGGCGCCGGCGAAGTCGCCAGACCGCCACTCGCGCCTTGTCGGAATTCAGAGGCAAAGCCACGAGCTTGGACGTGGTAGGAGCTACCCCGGCTCTCTCCGTTCCTTCCCCCCTCGCATCGGAACTCCTGGCGGTCCCCTTACCCAGAGACTTCAAGCTCCCACCTCTAGACAAGTACGACGGGTCCTTCGACCCCAACGACCACATTGACGCCTTTCAGTCGCAAATGCACCTCGCCAGGGCTAGCGAATTGTGCATGTGCGTGGCCTTTACCACCACCCTTAGGGGGGTAGCCCGCACTTGGTACAGGAACCTGACCCTCGGGTCGATAAAGTGCTGGGCCCATTTCGTGCAAGTCTTCACCACACACTTCGTCACCAGCCGACGGTGCCCCAGAACAGAGGAAAGCATCTTCGGAGTGGTCCAAAGAGAAGGAGAATCTATTCGGGGCTACATCAAGCGGTTCAACGAAGCATGCTTGCAAATACCGCGGTTGGACCCCACAGTGCAGCTCGCGGCGGCCAAAAGAGGGGTGACGCACAAAGAGTTCAAGTGGCACATGGTGGCCAACCAGCCCGCGACCGTGGCCGAATTCCTCAAACTCGCGGATAAGTTCCTGAGGACAGAGGAAGAAATCAACCAACGAACCGAAGGCGGGAACGAGAAAAGGAAGAGAGAAGGCGAGCTCTCCAACCCGGTGAATAGAAAAAACCCGACCCGGGAGCCGAAGCCGAACCAGTCCTTCCGGGCCCCCTAACAGTTCGGACGGACTACACGCCGTTAAACACGAGGCGGATAGAGATCTTAATGATGATCAAAGACGCTCCGTACGTTAAGTGGCCACCTCGCCTAAAAGGAAATCCGAACGAGAGAAACAAGAATTTGTATTGTAGTTTCCATAGAGACCATGGTCATAGCACCGAACAGTGTAATAACCTTCGAGACGAGATAGAGGGACTCATCCATCGCGGATACTTGAGAAAATTTGTACAGCACAACAATAACAATAAAGCAAATTGGCAAGGGGAGCACGAAAAGGATGCCCCCGAGTCTAGCAACAGACCTGCCGAACCGTTGCAGAAGCAACCTCCGGAAGAGAGGCCAGTTCGGGGAACCATCCATGTAATAGTGGGAGGTTCGGTGGTAGCGGGGTGTACCTCGGCAGCAGCCCGGACTTCAGTTCGCGAAGCGGCACTCGAAGAACGGAACCCCCCAAAGAGACCAAAGACCAAAGAACCAATCTTTTTCACGGAGGACGACGCGCGAGGAGTCCACTACCCCCATGATGACGCTCTTGTCCTTAAGCTAAGGATCAACAACTTCGAGGTCAGGCGCGTACTCGTAGATTCGGGCAGCTCAGCGGACATCCTCTTCAAATCAGCATTTGACCAGCTGCAGTTAAAGAGGAGTGAGTTGAAGCCCGCGAACACTCCCCTGGTAGGTTTCAGCGGAGAGGAAGTCAGGCCCCTCGGAAAAGTAACTGTCCCTGTGGAAGTCTGCACATGGCCTTGTGCGGTCAGACTCAACCATGATTTCCTGGTGGTCGCGACCCCCTCCCCATACAATGCCATAATAGGGCGGCCGATCACGCATATCCTACGGGCGGCGGTCTCCACCTACTATTTGGCCATGAAGTTCCCTACGGAGTTCGGTATAGGGGTAGCGCGGGGCGACCAGCTCGAGTCCCGCAAGTGCTACGTTGCCGCCTTGAAGGGCAAAACCAAGGCGGCCGACGACCTCGAACTGGAGCGGCCGGCGGAGCAAGGTGAGGAGCGAGCTTCGCCCACGGAGGAAACAGTCGCAATCCCGACTTCAGCTACGGACCCAGCTCGCACACTAAGGATCGGAGCTTCCATCGAAGATCCCCTATGAGCCGAACTGGTGAGTTTTTTACTTCAAAATTTAGATATTTTTGCCTGGTCCACGGCCGACATGCCCGACATTAGCCCCGGACTGATAACTCACAAGCTTAATACTGACCCTATAGTCAGACCCGTTAGACAAAAGAAACGCAACTTAGCCCCAGAACGCTGGAGAGCGGTCGACGAGGAGGTTGAGAAGCTCCTCGCAACAAACTTCATAAGGGAAGTCCACTACCCAAGCTGGGTGGCCAACCCGGTGTTGGTAAAAAAGGCAAGCGGTAAGTGGCGCATGTGCGTCGACTATACCGACCTGAACCGAGCTTGTCCGAAAGATTGCTTCCCCCTCCCCAGAATTGACCGCCTAGTGGACGCGACCTCAGGAAACGAGTTGCTAAGCTTCCTGGATGCCTACTCGGGCTACAACCAAGTTAGGATGGACCCATCCGATGAGGAAAAAACCAGCTTCATTACCGAGTTCGGCCTGTATTGCTACAAAGTCATGCCCTTCGGACTAAAAAACGCCAGGGCAACTTTCCAAAGACTTGTAAATAAGCTATTTCGGCCCCTGATTGGCACGAAGATAGAGTGTTATGTAGACGACATGATCGTCAAGACTCAGTTTTCACAAGAGTTAATACAAGACTTAGATTCTGTTTTCCAAATTCTACGTCAGTTTAGTATGAAGTTGAATCCCAACAAGTGTGTCTTCGGCGTTACCTCGGGCAAGTTCCTAGGCTACATTGTCAATCGGCGCAGTATTGAGGCCAACTCGGACAAAGTAAAAGCCATTCTAGATATGAAACCACCTCGGAAAGTAAAAGAGGTTCAGAGGCTGAACGGCCGCATAGCCGCTCTAAGCCGCTTCTTGTCCAAGTCAGCAGACCGCTGCCTACCCTTCTTCAAGGCAGTCAAAGGCAAAGGGTTCGAGTGGACCCAGGACTGCCAGTTCGCGTTCGACGAACTAAAAGGTTACCTCGCTAGTGTGCCAACCTTAGCCCGGCCCGAGGTGGGCGAGGTCTTACAATTGTACCTCTCGGCGAGCGATGAGGCAGTCAGTTCGGTACTAATAAAGGAAACAGACCGAGTCCAACGACCCATATATTATGTTAGTAAGATTTTGCAGGGAGCAGAGGCAAGGTACCCGGAGATAGAAAAACTAGCATACGCCCTAGTAATAGCAGCTCGGAAACTCCGCCCGTACTTCCAGGCTCACACAGTTATCGTCCTAACTGACAAACCTCTCAGACAAGTTTTACTCAAACCCGAAGTCTCCGGTCGACTGACGAAATGGGCCATCAAACTCAGCGAGTACGATCTCCAATACAAACCGAGAACCGCTATCAAGGCCCAAGCTTTGGCAGATTTTATCGCCGAGTGCACTTCTAGCCACGAAGCCCCACAGGTCAAGCCCGAGGTCCCCATTTGCGGCGAACCCGGAGCTCCTGAGCCCATAGAGTTCGAACCCCGTGAAGTAGCACCCAGTGTGGCATCTCTCCTGATCAGGAAAAGAGCGAATTGGGATGAGGAGCCCTGGATCCTTCACGTGGATGGTTCCTCGAACCGGCAGGGCAGCGGAGCTGGAATAGTCTTGTGGCGCCCGAGTAGAACAAAAGTAGAGTACGCACTACGCTTTGAGTTCGCAGCATCCAACAACGAGGCAGAGTACGAAGCACTGATCGCCGGGCTGGACCTAGCGCAAAAGGTTAAGGCAAAACACTTGGTCATCTGCAGCGATTCTCAGCTCGTGGTAAACCAAGTTACCGGCGAATACGAAGCACACAATCTCTCCATGATCGCATATTTGGCCAAAGTAAAAGAAGCCCTGCTCAACTTCCAGTCACACATCATCGGGCAAATCCCGAGGTTCGAAAACACTAAGGCCGACGCCCTGTCCTGGTTAGCCAGCACGAGTCACAACAATATGAGAACTGTGTACATAGAGGACTTACCTCGGCCTAGTATTCTCGGGGGGACAGAGGAGGTCGCTCCCATCTTAGAAGCAGAGCCGAGCTGGATCGATCCACTTGCGAGCTTCCTGATAGACGGAACCCTCCCTGCAGAACGCAATGCGGCCAAGAGGGTGCAGCGCCAGGTGGCCAAATATGTCATAATAGACGAACGGTTATACCGACGGTCGTACACGCTCCCCTATTTGCGGTGCCTGCGACCTACCGAAGCCGAGTTTGTACTCCACGACACTCATGAAGGCCTGTGCGGCGGACACTTGGGGGGCAGAGCACTCGCCCAAAAGGCACTTCGACAAGGATACTACTGGCCAACGATGAAGGCAGAAGCTGTCGAGCTCGTCAGAAAATGCGACAAGTGTCAAAAGCATGCTAACATCCACCACCAACCTGCCTCCGACCTCAAATACCTCACCAGCCCGTGGCCCTTTGCACAATGGGGCATCGACCTCCTAGGGCCATTCCCACCAACAACAGGCAGAAGAAAATTCTTAGTTCTTGCAGTAGATTATTTTACGAAGTGGATAGAAGCCGAACCTCTGGCAACTGTTACGGCCCGAAACATACAGAACTTCTTTTGGAAGAACATAGTATGTCAGTTCGGATTACCTCGGGTTCTAATCTCCGACAACGACAAACAGTTCGAGGATATCAAGTTCCAAGAGTGGTGCCAGGACATGGAGATTCGACAAAACTTCACGTCAGTCGCGCACCCATAGTAAAACGGCCAGACGGAAGTGATGAACAAAGCCATCCTGTGCGGACTGAAGGCACGTCTGGATCGTGCTAAGGGATTGTGGGCCGAAGAGCTACCAAGTGTCTTATGGGCTCACCGAACGACCGAAAAAGCAGCTGATGAACCTACAATTTATCTATATTTTATGAGGTCTTTGCATGAAATTTTATGCTGGTTTTATTAATCTTTGCCTTAATTTAGCTTGATTGCAAGAAAGATTTCAGGGGGATCCAAATCAACAAAAAGAAGGCAAAAGCAAGAAAAGAAAACCCAAAATTTATCAAGTTCAGCCCGGCCCAGCCATGAGAGCAAGAGAATTTCATTCGGCCCAAGAAGAGCAAGTGAAACTCTTTGGAAAATCCAAGGGAAGAAGCCTAGCAAGAAGGAAATTTCGGCCCAGCCCATTTTTAGCCCAAATAACAGCCTAGAGTGTAGCCCACTTGAGCTCAAAAGCAAGCTAAGTTGTAGCCCAAATAGCAGCCCAAAGGGAACTAGGGGCGGCAACTTCTAGGAGTTTCTTGAAGAGAAGGAGGGAGCACTCTAGAAGGTTCATGAGGGGTGTAGTACACCCCATTCTAGAGGCTTCAAGAAGGGGCAAGAGCCCCCTTGAAAAACTATATAAGGAGGCCTCTAGGAGGGGAGAAAAGGGTTCAATTGCTTGAGAGGAAGGCTCTCCCACTCTTAGAGGTTCGGCCACCTTGAGAGAAGAGAAGAGAAGAAGGCTAGGTGCAAGGAAGAAGAAGAAGAAGGGCTGAAGGAAGTTCAAGACAAGCAAGCTAGAAGAAGAAGGTGAGTTCGAATTGAGGGTTTGTGATTCAAAGATCTTTTGTAATAAATCATTTGTAGTTTCATTCTCTTTTGATTTGAATTCAGTTTCTTAGTTATATGTTCTTTCTTCTTTCTCCTTGTTTCCATTCTTCCTTGATGTATTTCAGCTTGTAAAATTTCAGTTCAGCAATCTAATTCTTTTTGATTCATTCAAATGGTCATGCATTATACTTGAAGTTTCTTGAATAAGGGTGTGATTGTAGAGTAATTCGGCCAACTAACCTTCAAAACTCAGATCTGAATTCTCAGATCTGAGATTGCAAGATCTGAATTGCTTGAAAGAAAATTCAGATCTGCAATTTTCAGATTGGGCGAATTAATCTACAGCTTGGAATTCCTAGAGTGCTTGAGAGAGACTCTAGGAATTCAGATCTACTATTCAAGAACTGAATTGAGTGCAAGGTTAGAGATAACTTGCACAATTCAGTTGGTGATCAATTCAGATTTGAATTGATGCCTTAGAAGTGTTTGTAGAAATGCATGCATGGGGATTAGATTCTTGCTAGAGATAGAAGAACCGTCACTCATGCATAGGATGAACATGCGCTTGAGAGAGGCTGTTCATGACCTTGGGGTTTCACCAAACCAAGGCTCAATCATGATTTATTCGAATGAACCAAATTGATAGATTGCTGAATTCTGAGATTGACATTTACTGCTTACTCTTCTAACCTGAATTGAAGGCAATTGGGCCAATGATTTAGATAAATTTTAATTTAGGATTTCTTAGCTTTCATTAGAGTTTTGATTTATTTGTTGATCAGATAAGAAGTGCTCAATTTAGTATTGGTAATTGTTTCCTAAATCCTCGTGGGAACGATACTTCACTCACTACTTTATTACTTGAACGGCTAGTGCACTTGCTAGTGTCACAATGAGCCACACATCAGCAGCCACGGGAGAAACCCCCTTCAACCTCACCTACGGCACTGAAGCGGTGATCCCGGCGGAAATCGAAATACCAACGTTGCGATTAGAAACATACGACGATCGGACGAACGGAGACGAGTTACGCACCATCCTCGACCTACTGGACGAGGTAAGGGACCTCGCGCACATCCGAACAGCGGCATACCAGCAGTAGGTAGCTCGCTACTACAATAACAGAGTAAAGCAACGAAGCTTCCGAGTTGGCGACCTGGTCCTCCGTAAGATTATGGTGCCCGAACCCGGCGTCGGCAAGCTTGGACCTAATTGGGAAGGGCCCTATAAAGTAAAAACAGCGCTCGGGGGCGCATACGAACTCGAAACCTTGGAAGGCAAACGAGTACCCCGAACGTGGAACATCGTGAACTTGAGGCGATACTACTTATAAACCACCTAGCGAAGTGGACGAAATCAGGCCGTGCCACAAGGCAAGCCGAGGAACTTCAGCACATTATCAGCTCGGCAAAAATCAGTTCGCGGTATAAAAGGCCACGGAAATTTAAAAACCCGGCAAAGAAACAGCTCGGGGAAGATGAGAAAGGGGAAAAAGACTCCACTGCAAGAAATAGTACACTGGCAAAAAAAAAATTACATGCCCGGAGCCACTTCTTTGCCATCGGAAGGCACTTCAACAACACCCGAAGGCCCTGCCTCTCCTTCAGAGTCCGGCTCGCCATCAGTAGCATTGGCCATCTCCTGAGTTATGCGCGAAGTGGTTATGGCACTTACATCGAGGTCGGGGTATGTATTCCGGATCATCCACCGGCTCAACTTGAACCCCCTCCTGTAAGAATCCACCATCAGATCGTCAAAACGCGGGGAGGCAATGTAGTCTTCAACTGCCTTCTTCTTGGCGTCTTCAATGCCTTGGGAAAAAATCTGTGTTCTCTCCCTAATGTCCTCCTGAAGATACTCGACGTGATGCTGCAAATCCAACTTCAAGTCTGCCATATGTTTGACAACTATCCCCATGGCCTCGGCGTCACGCTGAGACCTCGCCTGTCTGGCCGTCGCGACGCGAGCAGCCTTTTCAGCAGCATAAGCAGCCGCCTCAGCAACCCGGGTATTTGCCTCTGCAGCACGGAAGGCTTCTTCAGCAGCATGAGCGGCAGCCTCAGCAGCTCGCGCCTGTCGCGAGCTCCTCTCGACTTGGGCCGCCAAGGCATGAATCGAAGAATTCACCTACCAAAAGAAACAAATGAGCAAAATGACAGCAGAAGCAACAGAATAAAAAAGGAAGAATCTAACTTACCACCATGGCATGCGTTACGGCACGACAAGCGACCTGATTCAAGGGAAGATCGGTCCACGCCGCGACCTCCTCTGGGAAAGTAGCGTCCCTACTCTTCTGAAGAGCGTAGTTCGGCGTCAACACGCTCCTAAACTCCCCTTGAGCTCCCGAGCTTGAGGGCCCAGCCCGCAAATGAGCAGACCCAGAGTGAGCAAGAGCACTTGAGTACGCAGGAGCGCTCGTATGAGTGGTTTCAGCGTAAGGCGCCCCGGCAGTCTCGTGCACCGGTGGAGTCACTTTGGGCTCCCTGGGCAAATCCTCTGTCGTATGGTCTGGGGCTTGGGGCTCCTCATCCAGGGGCAGCTCGTTACGAGTTCGCTTGGCGACCCGCTTCCTCCTCTTCATACCTTGGAACAAACGCCCGCCGTGAGTTCTCTCCGCATCCATCACACCTACAGAAACGAGTTTGACATCAAAAAAAAAAAAAAAACATAGCCAGAAACCTACCCGAACTCAGGCCGGTTGCAAAAAGCTTAGCCTCCGTTAAGTAGTGGTGGCACTTTAAGCCTTGCCGTGCCCACTGCCGGAGACCCTTCACCGTCTCTTTATCAAGAGTTATGCCCAAGTCGGGAGCGGCCTCACCCCACCCGGTCTGGAAGGGCCATCATTGTGCACTTCGCACGCCGAAGTAGTCCCGCTTCCACGCCGGGACCTTGTTAGGAAGATTGTGCAGAAGCTTAAAACCCTGGCGAGGAGTAAGGTAATACGCCCGTCTTCCCCCAGGAAGAGGACCCGCCTGTCTCTTGAGCATCAAGATAGAAGAGAATATCTCTAAGTCCAAGGGGAAGTTCTGCTCGCAAAAAAGGGATATTGTCCCCACCAGGTTCCGAATAGAGTTCGGATGAAGCTGGCCAATGGTGACACCGAAGTGGTTTATGACTTCGACGAGGAGGGGATGGAAAGGAAGTCGCAACCCTGCAGCGAGCTGCTCTCGAAAAATCACGATCTCGTCGGGACCGTGTTCCCAAGGAAAGCTACCCGAAGGAATGAAATATGTGTACCCCCCAGGAAGATTGTAGGACAGAAGTATGGATTGAAGCCCCTCAGGCGTCATGGTCGAAGGACCAAACCTGTCTAGCATCCGACCTCGGCGGGAGGTAGATGCCAAACTGCCCGAAGCGACTCGGCCCACGAGTTCATAGTCTTCAGGCTCTACCTCAGGATCACTGAGGCAGTCTGGGGACACAGCTCGGTTGGTGGAACCTACGTCGGCCCTACTCGAAGAATCGTCTGAGCTATCAAAGCTAGACATTGGGGGAAAGATAGATTCAAGAAAGTACTCACCGGAAAGTTTGAAGAACAAGCCAAAGAACCGTGAAGACTGTGTAACCAGCCTTGACGCGAGCTGGAAAAGACTTGGACGCGAGTTGAAAGGTTGGACGCGAACTCAGTAGACAAACCGCAGAAGTGACAAAACAACCGGGGTCCCCACTATTTATAGCTACAGTAACCAAGAATCGACCGTGCAGACTGAAGACGATCCGACGGCCCACGTTCTTACCGACTGCACAACCCTTAAAGTCGAGACGTGATTGGCGCACGTCTTTCCAGAAAAAGCGAAACGTCAGCACGTCTTTTTTAAACCGACGTCACTTCGACACGCGTCTTTTCGAAACCGACGTCTCCTTGATAGTCGACGGCGCACGTACAGCAGTGGCATGCCTTTTTGAAATGACCCGCTGTCACGTCCCAGCGGCACGAGTGGGTTTGAAATTTAAAAACGCACGGTCACAACCACCAGCGTTCTTGAGTAAGCACGTTTCCAGCCTTCTCGAAAACTGAAAAAACCCTAGCAAAAGCGTGTCATACAGTGGAGGTTTGAAGGACGGGACAAATCTACGACCACCTCGTGAAAACTCCCCGCACCATGGCAAGGCCCTCGGCGCAAGGAGTGGGGGGCAATTGATGAAGGAAGATTTGGCCCGACCTCTTTATTATGAGACACGTGGCAGAAGCGACAGCTCGGCAAAAGGGGGCCAAGCCTAGGCGGGAACAAGGGCACACTTCGCCGAACTAACCCCCCTTGTAACAGCTCGTGATACACTTCACCGAACTGACCCACCTTGTAACAGCTCGGGATACACTTCACCGAACTGACCCACCTTGTAACAGCTCGGGATAGACTCGTTGAACTACCTTGTAACAGCTCGGGATACACTTCACCGAACTGACCCACCTTGTAACAGCTCGGGATAGACTCGTTGAACTACCTTGTAACAGCTCGGGATACACTTCACCGAACTGACCCACCTTGTAACAGCTCGGGATACACTTCACCGAACTGACCCACCTTGTAACAGCTCGGGATAGACTTTGCCGAACTGACCCACCTTGTAACAGCTCGGAATAGACTTCGCCGAACTGCCACCTTGTAATAGCTCGGGATAGACTTCGCCGAACTACCTTGTAACAGCTCGGGATACACTTCACCAAACTGACCCACCTTGTAACAACTCGGGATAGACTCGCTGAACTACCTTGTAACAGCTCGGGATACACTTCACCGAACTGACCCACCTTGTAACAGCTCGGGATACACTTCACCGAACTGACCCACCTTGTAACAGCTCGGGACAGACTTCGCCGAACTACCTTGTAAAAGCTCGGGATACACTTCGCCGAACTGACCAACCTTGTAACAGTTCGGGATACCTCCGAGCTTAAGACCGCCTTGCTCAGCACTTCGCATAATCTTCTAGGCGCCAAAGCCAAACAAGTCGTACCATGCCTGACACCAAGGAAGTCCGTGCCCGAGGATGCCACGTCTGACTGACTTGGGATCTGACATTTGGCAGCAGCACTCTAAACGGCCACCTGCCACCGCCACTGACGCCGCCATCTCCAGTTAGACGGTTAGGCAGTGACGGTTCTGTCTCAACAGAAGGGACGACGGTCGAGTTGACAAGCGCAAGGGTAATCATACCCGATCTGACAAGGGCCTCGGGACGAGTACACGAAGTGACTATAAGAGCCCCCTACCCCCCGACAACGGAGGTATGCAAACTTTGCGCTATCTGGTATTACCTTGCTTTTGAAGGATTCTAACTTGAGCTTCGAAGCCTCTACACCGGGTTCCCCCCGGAGCTTTCCCACCTCTTCTGTTTTAGGTTCCCTGCTACCCCGTTCAGAAGCAAGGCAGCGGACAGCGCTCCATCAAGGAGGTAAGGTGGCTATGTAGGCAACATGTGGTGTCTGGGGCCAGATCAACTATAACCCAAACACTTAGAACCGGTGTTGCCACATAGGTATTTTATGAGAAAATAACACTTGTTTTGCTTGGTACTAGTGTTAATAGCAACGTTTTCAACACTGATCTATATCATCCAACGTCCAGGATGAAGCCACATTGATACCACATCATTGTACCGCTGATAACAATACGTAGTTTTCTCACAAAATATTGAACTTGCTCCAAACGATATGTTCCCGATTTCTAATGCATGGTCTAAAGCAAAAATTTTTTTTGAAAAACGATACCAAACAAAAAAAACGTTACTTAAAATACCAAACAAGAGAACGTTATTTAAAACACGACTTTCTCTTACACCGTTTTCTCGTAAAACGGCATCAATGCCAAACACCCACTTTACCATTACAAGACGGGCTCCCATTATTGACAAAAAAATATTTTAATTATGAAAGCTAGTATGAGATAATCTTTGGCCATGATATGTAAAATCATTCTCCTGGCGCTGAAGCAAAAGCCAATATCTTCCACGGGCCATAAAGTACGCGTAAAATCGTCGTGATTAAGATGGGATCGCGTGGATGTGGGACCGCGTAAGTCGAAGCGTCGGACATCATCCTTCATGTCCACGCCATGTGAACGATATTTGATTAGTTGTCCATGGACACATACACTGCCCCTTTTTATCCGTTGTAAATCAGATATCACATGTGGACCTTTTTGTCCGCCACGTGTCAAGTTAGAAACCCTAGCGCGATTGAGACGAGAAGGAGTCCGTCCTATTGTGTGAGAGAGGCAGGTCACACACCAGATGTAACGTGGAGACGGCCCAACACGTAGCCAGCAGCGAGAAAAAGGAGAGAGAGAGATAACAGGGAACAGAGAACAGAGAACACAGAAGAACTCGGAGTGTCGGACTGACTCGGAAAAGGATTCTCTCTCTCCAGGAAGAAGTCCGCAGGCCGCAGCTGTTTGTGTTCTGGTTGGAGTTGAGTTGAGTCCTGGATGTAGAGTATATTCTGAGAGCCGTACGGACTAACTACAAATCTGAATTTAATTAGGGAGAATGACCAATCAGTCCAGATTAGAATTTTATAGCCGCAAGCAGGGGAATGCATCCTGACCGTGAATTAATGTCAAATTCACGGGTAAGATGTGATTTATAGGGAAGAGGACTACCGGAATTCAGAATTCTGCATCGTGGACTGCTGAGTTGCCGTTCCGATTCAGTAGCCGTTGGATCTCAACACCAAATAAATCCTAAGAAGGGTTCGATTGGTGGCGGCTGCTCATCACTATATACAACCCTGGTCTCCTCTCCCTCTCACTCCTACCTGGACTTCCACCTCACTTCCTCGCTTCCCTGTTTACGCCATGAAAACAGGTCAGTCCTCTCTCTCTCTCTCTCTCTCTCTCTCTCTCACCTAATTTGTTTTATCTTTCTAACTTTCTTTACATATGTAGATATTTACTCCTTTAATCGTCTGATGTGTTCTTGCTGCTGAATCTGGTTCTCGATCTCTCTGCAACATTTTTTTTAGAAAGGCTGGATTTGGTTGTTTATTTAGCTCTAACAATTTCTTCTCTTTTCGTTATCTTTTGACGTTGGGCCCGGGGGAGGGGGCGTTGTAACTGGTTGCTTCTTTTAGATTATTAGGAATTGACCTTCCTGCTCTTCTCCAGTCTCCATAGCTTACTAGGTATTCGGTTTGTTTGCTTTATATTTCCTTTTTCTTTTCAAAAAAATGCCTTTGCAGTTTAAAGAAAGAAACGTGGCTGTTCGTTGGATTTTAACTTCTGAACTAATTTGTTCTGGGTCGTATCTATTTTCTGAAACTGGACCTGATTTTTCGTTCTGTTATTGGTTTATGTTTGGTAGTTGGAAAACGCTCTGTGGTGAATTCATGATTTGTAAATCCAGCAGACAGTTAATCCTTGATGGATAGCCATTGCATTGAAATGGACCGATATTAGTCATCTTTGCCGAGAACGTTCCTTGCATGAGCTGGGAACGATCTATTCAGTTTCATCTTTCTTGTTCTTCGTTGAGATCTAGGAAGACCTATGTATAATCCGTTCACCTCTTTCTGCAGTTCTTCTCAGCTTGCGCTTGGGTGGTCTTTTTGTGTTTCATACTCATATCCATGCTTTCTTTTTTGTCCCGAGTCCCCATTTATTTTCCGAAAATCCAGTAATTCTGTTAAGTTTTCTTTTAAAAGGAAAATTACTTAAATATCCCTTATAATTTTTAAAACTAGCTGAAAGCCTGAAACTTTCCCATGCTTTTAAGAGTAGGGACATCCCCTTTAACATGTTCACTTTGTACAGTCCTCCTGTAGCTCTGATAGATATCCTTCGCATGGGCTAACAGAATGCTAGTATTGTATTTCAAAATTTTTCATAAATCCAAAAATACCATGCCGTTACAAATTTAGATTTTGTTGATACCGTTCATATGTATGATTGGTGAAATGGAACGCTGGAATGAGGCTGGAGAGATGGGCCTAGTGAAAACTGCCTCTGGGCTTTGGAAGATGCTTACAAATCCCTGTAGAGCCTCTTACCTTGGAAACTCAACACTGGTCCTAGTGATCCTGGTCTTCAGAGTGGTGGACTTGATACCTTGGGGAATTCCAGACATAAATGGTTACAATGATATGGGATTCCTATGAAAATTCCAAATGTTTGACAAATATTGAATAAGTGGTTGACACAAATATCATCTTTATATTATAAATTCATTGTTATCAATCCCTACCAAAGAAGAAAGAAGGAAAGGAAAATAAATCTATCTAACAAAAACACCAGTTGACAATTTAATAATACATGATATGGCTTCCAGAAATCCTTTTTTTTTTTTTTTTTGGTAAGATTCCAGCAATTTTGTTTGAAGTTCATCTCATGATTGGAATTTCCTGCTTTCCTATAACATTTCCTTGAAATCTTACCATTGTGATTTCTTGTGATAATATTCTACTTTGCTTGCTGGTAAATAGAATAGTTCTTGACTCTACAAAAGTTTTTCCTGCCCTGAGCAATAAAATAAATATTCCCATAAAGTTGTCCATTAACAATGTAATATTGATGACTAATTTATTCTTAACTGAAAGCACCCTGTCTCATACTTCCTTATGGTCATTTCAGATGCTTCATGAAATTGTTGATAATATAGAAGATCTTGTGTAATATTTTTAGTATTGGTGGAAATCTGAGTATATATTCTACAGAGCAAAATGGGTTCCGGGGAAGACAGCACACCTGCTAAGCCTTCCAAACCAACTACATCAGCTCAGGTTCTCTCTCTTTCTCTCGTTATTTTTTGATAGTAATTATCATGAAACATAAACATATAATTGTATAAATGCATTTTTTTAAGGTACATATACTATACTTTTATGTATAATTACATTTAATTAGGAAAATTTTCCTAATCAGGCAATTATGGATACTTGCTAGACGATCCACCTATTTCTGCCAGATTGAGGAATTCTGTGTCTGATCCAGACTAGCCATTTGATAGTAGACTGTAGACCTATGGAATCTGGGTTGGGCATATGTTTTCTGTCCCAGTTCAGATCTGCCCACCTTGTATTGGAGGATCTCCAAGTTCAGTCATCCAAGGTTTCAATATTTTATCTAAGGGCTTATTTTGGCCACATTGCAAGGGGACTTAAATGAGTTTTTCCCCATGAAGAGAAGACAGTAAGAGGAACATGTGGGGCTGATCAAACCAGCATGCTGCATTCTTGATTCCTGGATTGTTTTATATGCCTTCACTGAATGGCCTAACCAATAGAGTAGTTCTCACCTGAGATTGTAATATCTTTTTTTTTTTTTCTTTTAATGAAATTTGTCTTTCATATACCATAAAAAGAATAGTCCTCATTAGTCTTAAACCCAATCCAATATTTGATCCGGGTATTTGGATTTGGATGTTAAAACCTGCATTGCTTAATAATCAGATCAGATGTGGATTTGACCCCATTTGATCCAATTAAAATCTAAGTCTGATTAAAATTATATATATAGTTATATAAATTTTACAACTAATAAATTCAGTATTTCATATTTATATAAAATTATTATGTATTTATACGTTAAAAGTGATTAATTTTTCAGGACTTTTTAAAATTTTTCTTTATTTTAATGATGATAAATTGGATTGTGGATTAAATTCTAAGCCAGTTCAAGTCTGAGTCTGATATTTTTTTTTTTTACCAGTAACAATGATGCTTTATTAAATGATAAAAATTGTGAAACTTTAAGTACAAGAAAGGGGAGGTAAAATATCTTAACTCCCCCACAACAGAGAACAAAAAAGAAAGCTAAAAATTTACCCAAAACATAGTTTCCTTAAACACCCCTTGCTTGGCTAACCCATCAGCCATTGAGTTAGCGCTTCTCTTCACCCAACTGTACTTCACCTCAATATCCCTACTCAGCCATTTAAATTTTTCTTTTCATTTCTGTAGCTCCACAAACCATTGCTGTCTTCCTTCAGCCACCTAATCACCACCTCCGAGTCCCCTTCAATGACCAACCATCGAATGTTTAATTCTCTTGTTCTTTGGATTCCTTCTAGAACTGCTAGAATCTCAGCCTTAAGAGGGTCACCCTCTCCAATTGGGCCTTAGAATATGGCATTAATAATCCCAGCCTCATTCCTGAAATTTCCCTCAATCCCAGAAGGCCCAGGATTCCATAAGATACTACCATCAAAATTCAGTTTTATGAATCCTGAGGGAGGGGGGGGGGGCAAGAAGGTCTAGAGGTCCTCTTACATTGGGCCAAGGTAGCTATTTCTTTCCACTTTCTCAAAATGTCAGCCATGGAATAATGTGAAAATAGCTCCAAAGATTTCAGCCAGTGAACTACCCTTAAGTCTGAGTCTGATATTACAGATTTTGGGTCAGATTTGTATATGAAGTTCACTAATTGGATTGGATTTGGATGTGACTGGGTCTGATCTGAATTCAACCCAGTTATAGCCTTAGTTCTCATGTTGTTATATTGTTATTATTGTACTACTACTACTACTACTATCATCATCATGTTATAATAATAATAATAATAATAATAATAATAATAATAATAATAATAATAATAATAATATTTATTATTATTATTATTATTATTATTATTATTATTATCATCATCATCATCATCATCATCATCATCATCATCATCATCATCGCCGTCATCATCATGATTAAAAATTGTCCTTTTAAATGGTTTCAGTAAAAATGCGCATATATAGACATCAATTTTTTTCTTGTTTCATTATTCTCTTTTTGCATTACAGGAGACACCAACAACGCCTTCATATCCTGATTGGTCAATATTATTATTATTATTATTATCATCATCATCATCATCATCATCATCATCATCGCCGTCATCATCATGATTAAAAATTGTCCTTTTAAATGGTTTCAGTAAAAATGCGCATATATAGACATCAATTTTTTTCTTGTTTCATTATTCTCTTTTTGTATTACAGGAGACACCAACAACGCCTTCATATCCTGATTGGTCAACCCCCTTACAGGTCTATGATAAAATTATTTATGGCTTTACTTTGTTGTTCATATATCTTCATGGATTTTGTTCAACTATTTGTTTGAATTATATTAGTAACTTACTCCTTAGCTCCTTGGAACAGGCATACTATGGTGCTGGAGCCACTGCACCCCCTCCATTTTTTACCTCAAGTGTTGCTTCGTCACCTGCTCCCCATCCATATCTGTGGGGAAGCCAGGTGATTATCTCTATTCTCTAAAATTCTAAGCTTGTATTGGGGATCTGCCCTTATTGTAGGACTCTTTAACTATGTCAAATGATAAACTCTTGTTCTATTTTCTCATGGTTTTCAGCATTTAATGCCACCATATGGAACTCCACTTCCGTATCCCACCTTATATCCTCATGGAGGACTTTATGCCCATCCTAGCATGGCTGCAGTAAGTACAATCCTTCACATTATTGCATATTTTTCATTTTCTTGGTTGGTTTTGATTCAAAACCAAAATTCTTCTATGTTATTTCTTCATAGGATGGTCTGAAGATTATTTTGTTTGTTCATTATTTTTACACTGTTGTTTTTTTGGCAAGAAAGATAAAGAGTGTCATTGTACCTATAAGAAGATGTTACCAAATTCTTCACAAGTATCATGAACTCTATTTCTTTTTCTAATTTTATTTATTTTTATACTTTATAGGCTCAAGGTGCAGCAGTAACAACTACAGAAGCAGAAGGAAAAGCCTCTGATGGAAAGGATCGGTCTTCAGCTAAGAAATCCAAAAGGAGTTCAGGAAAAGAAAGTAGAAAATCTGCTTCAGGATCTGCAAATGATGGTGCCTCACAGAGGTTATTAAGCCTAAAACTTCATAAAAAAAAAAAATCAATGACAAAGCAAAATTTTAATGAATTAGAAAAAGTATAAAGAAAATTTTCCTGAAGCCCAGACCTTTCATTAGAAAAAGGATAAAGAAAGAGTTGGATGTATGGAGCAACTACCTATCCTGAAATTAGGGCTGTAAATGAATTAGGTTTGGACTGGTTTGGTTTATCCAGGTTTGATTGGATTGTTCAAATCATAGATTTGATTTTACTTTCATACCTGATAGGGTCTAAGGGTTGTATGATTGAATTTGAATTTGATAACAAGTAAACAACAAATGTGTTGACTTACTAGGTATCCAAGAGAACAAGGTGTTCCTTGGTGATTTGTAAGGCATAAATTTCTCTATATATTGGCTGATCTTGACCATCCCATGAGGGAGTTGGCCTACCCAATAGCTTCTATTCCACAATTTCCTTATGCATGTTTTTTTCCCATTAGGCATTTGTGGGTTTCTAATTTTCTGTCGCTCAGCCAAAGTGGCCTTTATGACATGGACTGCACCCCTGGCAAGGTGCCTTAAGGAACAAGCTTATCAGCAGAACATTGGCTGTGTTCTGCAATATGGAGCTCAAATTAGCTGAGCATCTCTTTGTGCACTGCCCAATCAACTTTAAACTTTTGGGCACACTTCCTCCTTCCCCCAACATCAGTTGGGTGTTCCTAAAGACAGCTATGGAGATTCTTACTGGTTGGCATATAGGAGGTCTTAATAGGAAGGGGAAAAAAATCCATTCCTATGGCAACTTTATGGTGGATAGTGTGGAGGAAAGAGAAAAGGTGAATATTTGAAAATCTGGAATCACAGAAGGATGAAATGTTAAGGGTGGAAGTTGTAATAACTCTTTTTTCTTAAGTAGATCAAGGTACCGCTGTTTACAACTATCAGTCTCCTACCATATATGGATGACTGCTTTTGTTTATACATTTTCTGGTCAATATTTCATTTACTATACCTTTTCTCAAAAAAAAAAAAACTAATTGTCCTTATCATTAAATTTCTGGCATTAACATTTCTGTAAATATTGCTCATATACAGTGATGAAAGTGGAAGTGAGGGTTCATCCAGTGCAAGTGATGAGAATACCAACCAACAAGTATGTCCTTGCCTTCTGTTTTCTATTTATATGACTCTAATATTTGATTCCAATGTCAAAGAAATTGCTGAAGATAAGTTGCCTGGGTCAAGTAGTCTAAATAGGGAGCTAATCTTTGGTTTGATTAACTTGGAAACTTTTCTTAACTGACCCCATTGGAAAATGGCATACCAGCTCATATATGTTCAAAGAACCGTTATTCATTTTCTATTCATTTGTGGCAAACTTTACACTTTTGCTAATTTTAGCTTATGCCATATATATATTTTTTTGTCTTCAGGATGGCAAGAAGAGAAGCTTTGACCAGATGCTTGCAGATGGTATGCTCATTTGAAGTAATTACATTCTCTGTGTGCTTAATTAGTCATATTAGCTCTAATGATTCATACAATTCCTTCAGGAGCAAGTGCACAGAACAACAGCAGTGCTCAATATAGTGGTGCAACTGTTGAAACAACTTTTGGTACAAGGGGCCAACCACTTGCAAAGCTTCCAGTTTCAGTCCCTGGGAGGCCGGTTGTAAATATGCCTGCTGCCAATTTGAATATAGGAATGGACCTTTGGAATTCGTCCCCTGCTGGAACTGTACCATTGAAGACCAGACCAAATGCTTCTGGTGTCTCAGCTTCTGTTGCACAAACACCAGTTGTTGGACGTGAAGGGGTTATGCTTGATCACCTTTCAATTCAAGTAAGAACTGTTAATAGCAGTTTGCCAGATTGCTTTCCATGTAATGTTCCTTATATTCCCCCATCCCCATTCTAATACAAAGACAGTACAATCTTCTGTGGACTTACCTTTGACCTTTTTTTTTGGAACAAAGTAGCCCACTCTCAGGTCTGGCATTTTACTATTACACAAGTGTTGGCCCCTTGTTTTTATTATGTAATGGTAGAATGAGTATTATCTTCCTAAAAGTCATGGTGTCTGATCATTCAGCTTTAGCATACAGGATTTTTACATTGGAAATTAATCTTATTTAGCTTCTTAATTTCAAGATTATTTAATGGTTTTACTTAATTTCAACATCTTTGCTGACTTGGAACTGTTCCCTTGACAGGATGAACGTGAACTAAAAAGACAGAGAAGAAAACAGTCTAATCGGGAGTCAGCAAGGAGGTCAAGATTACGGAAGCAGGTATACTGAGTGCTTTGTACAGATTTTTGTACAGTTTTGGCTGGTTTGGGACAACCCAAACCCAACCTGAAGAACTGAATTTTCAATCTTAACTGTAGTAGCTTGAAGGCGAATGAAAGGCTCCCGGATAATGATTTTGTTAGGTTGAGTTTAGTTGCCTTGTGTTGAGTAAAAAGAATTTTTTTTATCAATAAAAAAAAGAAATCTCCTTTTCCATGCACATTTCTGTTTCTGTCGCTAGTGAGATTTGAACTTACCTCTTTTATTCAACAAAATACTTCCACCAGGCCCAACCTTTTTTATGTTATTGGAAATGAATATCAAGACATTAAACTATATAAAGAACATAATAAGCCCAAAAAAAGAAATGTAAAAGAAAGAAAGAAAGAACAAACTAAGCCCAGATCCTTTAAGTGAAATTTTGCATCTCTTTGGTCAACAAAAGGGGCTAGCATTAGTCTTTTGATTTAAATTCTTGATGACCATTTCATTGCTTTATGGGGCATGGGAAATCTATAAGGTTTTTTTTATTGTTAACTCTTAACTTTATTATTTATAGAAAAAAGAATGTGTGTAAGAATACAAGGAAGTGTTTTCCCCAAAGCAAGGACCCCTGGTAGCCCTTGCTACCAACCCAGATACACCTTTTGTGCAAGCGTTCTAGTTGCCTTGGTCTCCAGTTAATGACCCCCTAACACATATTGGTTCTGTGTACCCCTTGCTTAGCTAGCATGTGTCCGATATTGTTTCCCTCCCTTGGAATTCACTAAACCTGAAGTCCTGAACTCTGAACTCTCTTACCAGTTTTCTAATGTCCCTAAATAGATTTCTGCATTTCCATGGGGCTGGACTGCTATTGCCTAAGTCATTTACTGTTTATGATGGAATCTCATTCTCCTATGAAAT
This sequence comes from Nelumbo lutea, assembly GCF_056320005.1. Lineage (NCBI taxonomy): Eukaryota > Viridiplantae > Streptophyta > Magnoliopsida > Proteales > Nelumbonaceae > Nelumbo > Nelumbo lutea. The sequence continues at coordinate 116,577,938 of NC_142684.1, forward strand.
TTGTGACATGAAGAAAGCCAGCCTTGATCGATACTGTAAAGCCATCAATTAGCCTTCAATGCCTCCCCTTGACCTTTGAGCCTTCCTTGTCTCTTCTTCAATGCAGTGTTTTATGGTCATTTTGTGTATGGTTTACCACCTATAAAGCTAATCCTCCGTATGCTTTACTCATAAAGCTAATCCTTATCTCTATTTATGTCTTTAATCCGAAGGTCAACTTTTCCTACTTTCTTTTTATAATTTGGGTTATTTTCATACTTTCCTTCCATACTTTTAGTCCTCTGTGGTTAGAGGTGAGCATTCAGTTTATTTGGTTAAAAACCAAATCAAATTAACTGAAATTCTAAAGAGGGAAAACTGAACCAAAACTTCGATGGGAGCTCTAGAGGCAATCCAGGACTGTCAGGAATTGGGGGAGTATTCAGAGGTGGAGACGGTGAAATTGTTGCCATGTATTCAGGGTCTATAGGTGTAGGTGACTCTTTGAGGGCAGACTTTGCTTCAAGGTGTGAGATTTGCCAAACAGATGGGGCTGAACCGAATAGAGATAGAAGGTGACTCTAAAATGCTCATTGATTAGTTGAAGTCAGGAAGCTTCGGAGCTTGGATTTATAGACATACTATAAGGGAGATCACCAACATAACTAAGGAGATTGGGGCTTCTTTCAAATGGACTAGAAGATCAGCTGATTGAATAGCTGATACTTTAGCTAACCAGGGGTATTGAGGGAAAGGCTATTCTGGGCAGAATTGTAAAAAAGGTCTTTTGGGGTCAGCACCTATTCTGGGGCTGACAGTTGTACTTCATACATCCTAATTTGCTTAGTGAAGTTACCGTTTCCAATAAAAAAAACTGAGCCAAAACCAAATTAAGGAAATATTGAAATAACTGAACCAAATTTCTTATTTGGTTATTCCGGTTAAAACTGAATTTCATTATACATACACACATATATGCATGTGTATGGAATTCGATTTTTCAGTTAACTGAATTTTCAAATCTAAGAACCAAAAATGATTACTGAAATACCCTAAAACTGAAAAAAAAACTGAAACCAAAATTTTCAGTTTGGTTTTTCAGTTCTGACTGAAATATCACCTCTATCTGTGGTATCATTACTCAAAGTTATGCCCTCTGACAATAACACAGCAGAGTATCTCTAGTATGTAGGTAGTTAATCATGGTTATATTGTCAAACAGCAACAAGAGCTGGTAAACAATGAATTTATGCAACTTTTTGTTTTCTCCACTCTACAGACCAAGTGAGACCCATGAAAAGACATATACATCTTTATCTTGTAGTGTGTCTTTTCATGGTCCTTATCCATGACTGTAGGGCAATGTTTCCGAGAGTTGCATAAAAAACACTTACCATCATTCCTTCAAAAACAAGGATGGCACTTGATAATAGGTTTACAGAGTAATCATGTAGTTTGATGTACAGCTTCTGGTTGAGCACTGCACAGATCCTTGTTGTGCAGATTTGGCTATTGCTTTTTGTCTTTTATATTACTTTACCTTTTCCTCAAAAAAGAAAAATAATAATCTGTACTGTTATCATGTGTTTCAAACTTGCTGGTTTAGGCAATGCAGTATCTGACAAGTTTCATATATCCATGGAACTGGTTTATATTGTCTTAGTCAATGCTTATACATCAGTATCCACTAGCAACCTCTTCCATAGGCATTGTACTATTGAATTCAGCTGTTATCACCCAATATTAGCCATACCCTATGTCAAATAAACTGTTTAGAGCTTATAAGCAAGTAGGCTCTTTCAAATTTGAGAACATGTTGGGAGATCCAAGCTTCAAATCTTCAGTTTTGTTAGATATTTGTTCAAGTTTAATGGAGAGATGTTATCTACTGAAGTTTCACAAATAACCTCATGTTCTTTCTAATATTTTTAATATCTTTCCAATTACCTCAGATTTTTCAAACATCTAAGTGAAACTTACAAAACTTATCTGAAAATTCCCTTTTTTGCACATGATGAGATGCTTAACAAAATTAAAACGTTGAACCATGATCCCGATTATTATGGAGTTGGGCTGCACCCAAAACATAGTTCTGCTTAAATACAAAATCTCTCTCATGAAAGAGCTGAATCTTTGACTGATTTTTTCCATCCAATTATGAAGCCGTGAACATTTGTCAAATGTTTTAATAAAAAAGTCTTTCCTTGCCATGAAATATTCTACAATTCCTCTCATTTCACATACACCAGCATACCAAATAAGAAACTTTTGCTCCCATAGATCCAGTCCTTTCATTCTTATATTAAAGCCTAAGCCTGAATCACACCATTGGCTAATTTAGTAAGAGGCCATGAACATATTGCATAGAAACTCTTGAGTAAAGCTGGTGTATGTTGTTTAGATCTGTGTTTCTTTCTTTTCCAAGCTTCTATCTGTTGAGAAAATCCATTCAGAAAACTGGTTATTCCTTTTTTGAATTAATGAAATTTCTGATTACCAGTATATGGGAATATAGAAATTCGACGAAGAAGCCAAGATGGTTGTCAAGGAATTTACAAATTAGGGTTCAGTGGATTAATAGGTTGGTATGGCTAATACACTAGCTAAGCAGGGGGTCACTAGAAACCAAGTGTTTTGGGCTGAATTGTAATGATTCGTAATTTGGGGGAGATAGCAGGGGCTATGCTCCAATGGATTGGTTTATCTCTTTTGTAATTCCTCAATCATATCTTTTTGTAAATATTAAATTAATGAAATGTTTCTGTTGCAGATCCAAAAAACAGAAGATTACCATCCCCCCCTCCCCCCAAAATAATAATAATAATAATAATAATAAAACAAAAACAAAAATCCATTTGGTAAAGAAAGATAGCATGCATGATAATATTGATAGTTATTGTCCCTCTTTAGAAGTTCTTTTTATCTTATTTTGATCAAACCGATTCCTTTCCTTTATTGTCACCAGGCAGAATGTGAAGAGCTGCAATCAAAGGTGCAAACATTGACTTCTGAGAATCACACACTCAGGACTGAGCTCCAGAGGCTTGCTGAAGAATGTGCAAAGCTTACATCAGAAAATAAGTCTTTAACGGTTCACTACTATATCCTTATATATATATATATATATATATATATATATATATATATTCTTGATTTCATTATTATTGTTTATTCCCATCTATATTTCCTCTTGGTTTGTCCTTTTGTTTGTCAATTAACTAGTTGATACAAATATGAAATTCTATTTGTTGACCCAACTCACTAAGGATTTGAGAAGTGGTATCTCGATCCAAGGATACACATGGTATTCTGGTATATATAGGTCTGCAGAGGAGGGTAGGTAGAGATGCTTTTTAGTGCTAAAGAACTCATTTAGGAGCTCTGTTAAGCCTTCTTTTGACCCTGCCTTAGTGAGATGATTGGGGGAGATGGTCCTGTTCCAAAGAACTGGTGCAACCTGTTCAAGGAGAGTAGGGTGTCTTTCAAAACCTCTTTTTCTTTAGTGATTTGTACAAGTATATGAAGTGTTGGACACACTTCGAAATAAAGTATGTCAGCACATGCTGAACGTGGGGTTTGATGCATTTGGATGTATCTTAATTTACTTCTAAAGTATACATGAGAGCATGTCTTATGCAGTTTATCATGTGTGAGACACTAAATTAGGGCACTTATTCTTCCGTTAACTTTAATGACATGCAAAATGCACAATCACAAGCATATATGCCTAGGGACTTACAGATATTTGTGCAAGCATCTGAGAAGAGAGGAATAGGAGGATATTCTTATTCTTATTCTTATTATTAACTGTCACCTTCAAAAGTAAGGTGACCCCTCATATCATGAACAACTTGCAAACATGCCCAAAACAAAGTCTCCCTATTAACTCCTTGCTTTGCTGATGCATCAGCCAAACCATTTGCTGACCTCCTAGTCCATTTAAACTGTGCTTCAAGCTCCCTTGTTAGGTTCATTATTTCCCATTTTCCCTTACAGGTTGCCTAAGAGACCAAATGCCCAAGCGGTTTGTTTGCATCCATCCTATGACCAACAGCTGTTGAAAACCCAGCTGTTAGCCAATCTGAGTCCTTGAAGTAGCACCATCACTTCTGTTCTAAGTGAGTCATCCATCCCAATTGGAGCAGAGAAAAGGGCCAAGACTCTTCCTTCCACATCTCTAAAAACATCCCCAACTCCAGAGGCGCTGGGGTTACCTACAGAACTACCACCAAAATTCAGTTTCATCCTATGCTTATTATATATATACTTTGATTGGTAACCAGATCAAGCGAACAGACTTGGTCATTGTCACAATGACCCACTGGATCTTGATGAGCAATGATTGATGGTTTTGGCTCAACAAGCAGATGTGATTCATATCTTTGAATCACGAGAAAAAGTCATCTTAGAAGTGAGAGCAAAGCTGCTCAAATGATATGATTGGAAGACTGGAGTCATACGCCAGTGAAGATCCTAGGGATGGGGTTGAGATTGATGCAATAGAGGAGATTGTTGAGGGATCAAGCTGTGTACTAGTTGTGGATTTTGATGGTGGATCTGGTTGTGCAAAGAGTGTTGAACCACTTGATATCTGCTCTGGTAGTGGTTTAATTCCTGAAATTAGGAAGGATGGACAGTTAAAGGTTTTCACAACAAAGAGAAATACCTTTTTTTGCCATCATCCCATGACGAATTTGAGTTTTTTTTTATCCTTGTGTGGGTGGATTGTTCTATTTGAAGGCAGGTTTGCCTGGTCCCACCTTAGAGCCAAAGGGCCTACGTATTTTATTCTGTAAGAGAAAATTTGGATAATGAGGATGAGGCAGAGAGCTTGTAAGAGTCATTACCAGGTCTTCATTGCTTGCTGGTCCAACACTAGGGGATTTTTCAGGTTCCCAGTACCTAATTTTGGAGGCACAGCTATGGAGAAGTTAAATGGTGGACAAAGAGATTTTCTAATCTTTTTTTATTTTCATGCATATTCAGTATTTTTTGGATAAAGGGGTTCTTTTCTCATTTTCCACTTATTGGACATAAGGTCCAGGCTTTAGGAGCCAGTAGGTTAATCATTTTTGTCATTTTCTAAATTTCATATTCTTTGAGTTGTAGGTTTCAAGATACGGTGTTTTTCCCCTTCTGGCTGTGGTGACATTTCTGTACTAATGCTGAATGGTTTACTGCCCTGTTTTACTTATAAATTGTTATGGACTTACGGCTTGAAATTAGAGCACCCTCTACTTTTGATGAATGTAGCACTCCCAATTTAGAATTGTGAAAGAGAAGAATACCCCTATAAAGTTATTGTTTTGCTCTATTTGATAGTATATTTTTGTTTGTTATTCAACATCATCACCATCCAAGCCTTATCCCTACTATATGGGGTGGGCTACATGAATCCTGCTTCACCAGTCCATTCTTTTTAATGACCATATCCATTGTTAAATTGTTGGTGCTTAAATCATTTCTTACTACTATCCATGGCCTTTTTGGTCTCTACGCCTTGCCCTTCAACTTGTAACAAATCACTTCTTGCGGATGCTGTTGATGGTCTTTTATGCACATGACCAAATCATTTTAGTCTACTTTCTCTCATTTTTTCACCTCTTGGAGCTACTCCTAAGTTCCTAAGAATGACTTCATTTCTGTTTCCTTTTAATCTAAGTGGTACTTGCCTATCACATAAAACTCCATATGCACCCCATCCATTTCTTCTATCCTATTCTAATTCTATGGGTGTCACCCTCAATCTCTCCCTTGTTATGAATTATCAAACCAAGGTACCGAAAAAGGTCACATTGAGTTATCTATTGGTCTCCAATCCCAAGTATACCCTGATTTGCATTTCCATTGTCATTGAATTTACATGCCATATATATTCTGTTTTAGTCCTATTTTAAACCCTCTTGTTGTCATTTGTCCACAAGCTTAATTCTACATTTAATTATTTGTTAGTTTCATCAATTAAAACAATGTTATCAGCAAACAACATGCAGAAATGAAGTCATTTCTGGAAATCTTCTTATCACACACTGATGTCTCTCTCCCAAATGTTCCAACATTGGTTCATTGCACTATCACACACTTTCCTTAACATACGTCCTAATCATTACATCTACATTAGAGTGTGCAGAAATTCCTATGCCTCAATTTTTTTTTTTTCTAAAAGTTATAAATTAAGATTTTCTTTTTCAAGGAAATCTTATCATCTTTTCTAATCAAATAATGGAGTCTTTTTTGGATAAAGAAATAAGGGAGTCTTGAGCAATAAAAAGAAAAGCCTGCAAGTGAATTTTTATGTTGAGCTTAAGAAAGGAAAATGCAGAGCAACCTTTTAGCAATTTGATGTTTGCAATTCTTTGCTTTTTATAAGGAAATGCTAATAAATCACCTGCATAAGGTTGTGTAGTTAAATTGATCTGGGCTGGTTCAGTTGATAGACCACTGCATGGATTTATTACTACTAGTTCTTCTGCTGCCGCTGCTGCTTCTGAAGCTGATAGGACTAATTTGCTGAAACAGGAAGAGCTGACTCAGTTATATGGACCAGAGGCCATTGCTGATCTTGAAGACAACAATGCTAGCACAGTTCTCCAATCCACTAATGGTGATGTAAGCGGTCATCAACAAGATACTTCAAGGGAAAATGATTCAGCTTGTAGTCAGAAGAATGGAACTATTCTTAACTCTAACGGGAAGCTTGATTCTGGTTCCAGTTGATGACAGGACCTTTTTGTTTGTTTGCAGAACCAATCCGGAGCCTTAACCTTTCCAGTTTTAATTGTGTCACAATATAGTTACGTGTCTCACTGTGTACATTGTTGTACAATAATAGAAATAAGAAATTTAGGCGTTGCTTATCCAATTGATTAGCGACTAGAGAAGTCTTTAGGAGAGTTTATTTTCTTCACTTCAATTGTCTGTTTAATGTTATTACTGTCTTTTCTTTGGCAAATGTATATTGCTTGATGCTTTGTATTGCACATGGTGTGTTAAATCAATAAGGCAGCAGGGTCGAGCGATCATTTATTCATTAACAATTTATTAAGAAAAAAAAAATCAAAAGCTGAGTGATGCTTTCAAGTTCTACATTTACCACATGGATCCACCTCTTATTCGTAAGGTCCTCCAGTTTTCCCCTTGGCCACAAGTCCCTAAGCCCAAGGACAAATTTCTCATCATTGTATATATTTTTAAATTTTAATGCTGAGTTTTCATTATTATATTTAGCCGTGAATTTATGGAAGCCGGACCTAAGAAGATTGGTCTTCCAAGGTTCTCTCACAGGTTGAGTAAGAATCTAATCGAATAATCTCATAATCATGATTGCTTACTCATCGAATGTTCCTCTTCGCTCTTGATGTAAATAATGTTGTAAGACACGGACTGGACATAGAACCGGAATGCTCACTTGGTCATGGTTTACTTTTATCAGTTGAGTACACAATTAGTCGTCAAACTGTGAAAACCATCATTGAACCAGGACCTACCGACCTAGGAACTAGAAAGGTCATTGGATCACCGTGTGGTTCATCCGTTCAGTTTAATCCGAGTCCTACTTACTCCTAGGGATGGCAATTGGGTGGGTTTGAGTTGGGATTCAATCCAACCTGCCTAATTCATCAGCCCGTAAATGGTCTATTCAAATAAAATTAAATAAGTTGGATTCAAACTAAATCCACCTATACCCAACCCAATCAATCTGAAGCAATTCAACCCAAGCTTCAGCCCTTCCAAATGAATGGGCCATAACTCTTTGGTTAGTGATGAAGGGGAATTTCAACCGACCTTGTGACAGGAAGATACGTGGACGTGACTCGATATAAGCGACAATTTGACGTGATCAAATCGGCACGTGGACATGACTCAACACGGGTGACGGCTCAGCATAAACCAGCTCACTACAAAGCAATCTCAGGTACGCTAGTACCCCGAACTAAAGTCATTTCGGGCTAAGATCGTATCAGTACCAGATCGAGCCCGGACAGATGAACCACCTCGATCAGGACTACTTCGGGGCAAGCGTACCTCAGCAGGAGATCGCATCGAGATCACCTCGGTCCAAGGGCACTTCAGCATTCATGTCAGGATGGACCTAAGGAGCACGAGCTCGAGAAGCTCGCTACCAATCAGCTCGCCATCAAACACCCGGTACCCTATAGGCAGCTCGCCTACCGTTCAGACCTCCGTATGGCAACCTCGAGGAGCACACCTCTGTACTTTGTATCCCACAAGACCGTACTTTGTAACAGTTACATTAGTTCACCAATTCCCCTGTTCTGACGGGAAGGGACAGTCTTACCGTTTGATGGCATTTTACCCACCTAACACGCAAGCAAGTCCCATCACAGCAGGGATCTAGTAACCGTTCCACCAACCCGCATGGACTCCAATATATAAAGACACCGAGCCCCCAAGGGCGAAGGTACGTTCTATTATTATTGTTGTGTGTGTAATCTTCGCTCTCTAGCTCTTTCACTACTATCACCTTCAAGCTCTCTACTACCACTGTTCTGACTTAGCCATTGGAGTGTCCCCGTCGGGTGAGCCACCCTGGGATCTCTGACTTTATCTCTTTCAGGAACCCCAGTTTTCGTCGTTGCTAACAACTAGATCATATCCAGCAGGGAGCAGTCGGATTACGCCACATCAATTGGTGCAGTCTATGGGAAATCATTACCAAAAGCCTTTTTATCTCCATTCCAAAAACCTCAAACTCAAAATCAAACACATGGCTTCTTCCATCAACGCCAGACAACACAGAGAAGAAAATGTCTCCGGGGGCAACCTCAATTCCCAACTGTCTGTATAGGCCAGTTCACCATACCGCTCCCCACGGGTGGGATCCCAGTACCTACTATACCTCAACCAACTGAGCCTGTGAACGCCCCACTTCCCCCTGTAGTGGGTGTGACCCCTATTGAACCATCTATAGCTCCCCTTGGAGTAGGACAAAACCAACTAAGCAACCTGGTATACTACGTATGGGCCATTCAATCCCAAATGCAGTAGGTCCAGCAGTTCTAGCAGCACCAACAACAAGTTCTGCACCACATGTACCAGTAGCAGTTCCCACCACTGCAGTAGAACCAGCAACCAACCCCACCTCAATGTCCGATCACCCTGAGCAAGTCTCGCCGCCAAAACAACCATCCTTGCCAGGGAAAGACCTCCTAGGTCTCGTCTCGCGGAAGGAGAGAAAGACAAGTTCCTCCCATCTCCCAGCAAGTAAGCAGGTCGAGAGATACTCGACCCACCAGAACCAGTCCACCTCAGCCTTTACGACCTGAAGGCACTCTTGTAGGAAACCGGTTCGAGGTCCTAGTTGAGGACTCCAGACAAGACATTTCAGTCCGTAGTAGCCGGTAGTCCGAGTCACTTCCAACCAAAGCACCATCTGACAGTGCAGAGGTCAGCAGCGCCGCTGCGGAGCCAGTCAAGCAGCAACAAAGGATACGTGCTAGGGCACATCGGTCAGTAAATCTAGGCCAGCTCGCGAGACTTGGCCAACCTGAGCAGCCTAAAGGAAAAATGGAGGTAAGCTCGAGAATCACAAAAACCGCTCCCCTCCTCTCTGTACCCTCTCCACTGTCCCCCGAGCTCTTGGCCTCCTCGATGCCGACGAACATCAGGGTTCCCCCTGGATAAGTATGATGGGTCTTTCGACCCAAACGTCCACATAGACTCTTTCCAGTCCCAGATGCACCTCGCTAGGGCTGACAAAGCCTGCATGTGCGTTGCTTTCTCCACAACCTTCAAATGGGTAGCTCACACTTGGTATAGAAACATTGCACCTGGGACTGTTAAAAGTTGGGTGCAACTTGTACAATTGTTCACCTCGCACTTCATCACCAGTAAGAAGTGTCTGAGGTCACAAGAAAGCCTTCTCAGTATAGTCTAGAGGGAAGGAGAGTCAATTTGGAGCTACATCAAATGCTTCAACGACACTTGCCTACTAATCCCAGACTTAGCCCCGGATGTAAGACTCACGACAGCAAAAAAGGGGATCACCCATAGAGAATTCAAGTGGCATGTGGTGGCAAATAAATCCAAAGACATCACAAAATACCTTAAGCTCGCCAATCAGTTCATCGGGACCGAGGAGGAGATGAACCAATGGGCTGAAGCCCTAGTAGAGAAAAGAAAGAGGGAAGACCACGACTCGAACAATGGTGGTGACAAGAGAAAGAAAAGCAAGTCCCCCACCAGGGGAGCGAACAGGTCAGATTTTCTCCCCCGAGTTCCCCTGGTTGAAAGAACAAGCTTCACACCCCTCAACGCGAAGCGAGGAAAAATTCTCATGGCGATCAAGGATGCTTCTTTTGTGAAGTGGCCACCCCAGTTGAGGAGTGACCTGACCCTTAGAAATAAAAATGTATATTGTCACTTCCACATAGAACACGGTCATAGCACTGAAAACTATAAAAACCTCTGCGACGGGTACCTGAGAAAATTTGTATGAAGGAATAATAAAGGCCAGACAGATCAGCGAGGGGAGCAAAAGAAAGACGCTCCCGAGCCCAGCAACAGGCCAAGTGAACAGAGGCAACTTCTTGAAGAAAGACTAGTTCGCGGGGTAATCAATACGATCACTGGCGAGTCAGTTGTCACGGGTTGTTCCACAACAGCAAGAAAGACTTCAGTCTGCGAACTAGAACGCGAAGAGCATAACCCTCCAAAGCGGCCACGGCCTGAGGACCCTATATTCTTTACCGAGGACAATGCGTGCAGGATTCAGTACACCCACAACAACGCATTGATCATAAGAATGAAGATCAACGACTTCGAAGTCAAGCGCATCCTAGTAGATTCAGGGAGTTCGGATAATATCCTATTCAAAGGCACCTTCGACAAGCTACAACTCCGGGAAAGTGACCTCCAGCCCACAAGTACTCCTCTAGTGGGCCTTAGGGAGAAGAAGTCAGGCCCCTTGGGCGAATTTCTTTATCGGTGGAGGTTGGCACATGGCCCAACATCGCGGGGTTTGAACATGCCTTCCTAGTGGTTGTGACGCCTTCCCCATACAATGCCATTGTGGGACAGCCCGTCACTCATGCGCTTCGTGCGGTGGTATCTACCTACTACCTGGCCATGAAGTTCCCCACGGACTTCGGGGTAGGGGTTGCTTGGGGCGACCAGCTCGAGTCTCGAAAGTGTTAAGTTGCCGCTCTCAAAGGGAAAGCCAAGCTAGCAGACAACCTCGAGTTAGAGCGACCTGTGGAGTACTTTGTGGAGCGAGCCACGCCAACCGAAGGGACGATCCACATCCTTACCTCAATAGAAGATCCAGCCAAAACCCTCCAGATCGGAGCAGCAATCGAGGAACCTCTCCGCTCTCGACTGGTAAGTTTTTTACTTAAGCATTTAGATGTGTTTGTTTGGTCCGCAACCGAGATGCCCAGTATAGATGCTATGGTAATAACTCACAGGTTGAACACTGATCCTTTAGTTAGGCCAGTTAGACAGAAAAAATGCAACCTCGCCCTAGCACGCTGGAGGATAGTTGATGAGGAGGTCGGGAAACTCATCGCAGCCGATTTCATTAGGGAGGTCCACTATCCGAGTTGGGTGGCTAACCTTGTTCTGGTAAAAAAGGCCAATGGTAAATGGCGCATGTGCGTTGATTACACTGACCTGAACCGAGCTTGCCCGGAGGATTGTTTCCCTCTCCCTAAGATCGACTATCTAGTGGACGCGACCTCAGAGCACGAGTTGCTGAGTTTTCTGGACGCATACTCGGGCTATAACCATATCAAGACAGACCTCAACGACGAGGAAAAAATAACATTCATAACCGAGCTAGGACTGTATTGTTACAAGGTCATGCCCTTCGGGTTGAAAAATGCCGGGGCAACCATTCAAAGACTTGTCATGTCAACAAACTTTTTGAGCCATTGATCGGAAATAAGGTTGAATGCTATGTAGACGACATGGTCATCAAAACCCAATTCTCAGACTGTTTAATAAGTGACTTGCAATGTGTTTTTGAAATTCTGTGCAAGTATGGTATGAAGTTGAACCCTAGCAAGTGTGTCTTTGGTGTCACCTCAGGTAAATTCCTGGGTTAGATAGTTAACCGACGTGGCATCGAAGAAAACCCCGAAAAGATCAAGGCCATCCTAGACATGAAGCCACCTCGCAAGTTGAAAGAGGTTCAAAGGTTGAATGGCCACATGGCTGCTTTAAGCCGCTTCATGTCCAAGTCAGTAGATTGCTGCTTGCCCTTTTTTAAGGCAATCAAGAAAAGTAAAGACTTTGAGTGGACTGAAGAGTGCCAGCTCGCCTTCGACGAACTAAAGAAATACCTAGTTAGCATCCTGGTTCTGACCAGACCCAAGGAGGGTGATGTTTTAAAGTTGTACATCTCCGCAAGTGATGAGGTGATCAGCTTAGTACTGATAAAAGAAGTAGATCAGGTCCAACGACCTATCTACTATGTGAGTAACATTTTGTAAAATGTAGAAACCAGGTACCCAGAGATCGAGAAGTTGGCGTATGCACTGGTCACAACAGCTTAGAAGCTTCGCCCGTATTTCCAAGCCCACACTGTCGTAGTCCTCACAAACAAACCTCTGAGGCAAGTCTTATTCAAGCCCGAGGTATTAGGCAGACTGATGAAGTGGGCCATCGAACTCAGCGAGTATGACCTCCAGTACAAGCCTCAAATGGTGATTAAGGCCCAAGCCTTAGCCGACTTTGTAGCAGAATGTACCTTCAGCACCGTAGCTCCCGAACTGACTGAGCTCGAACACAAAGAGGAGGCTTTGACCAGTGCGGCACATACCCCGATTAGAGAAAGGCCAACTTGGGACGAGGAACCCTGGATCCTCCATGTAGATGGATCACCCAATCAACATGGAAGCGGAGCCGACGCTGTTCTATGCAGACCAAGCGGCATGAAAGTGGAGTATGCACTTCGGTTTGAGTTTGTGACATCCAATAAGGAAGCAGAGTATGAAGCACTGCTAGCCAGGCTCGCACTGGCGAAAGAAGTACAAGCAAAACACTTCATCATCTATAGTGATTCCCAACTCGTGGTCAACCAGGTCACCGACAATTACAAAGCTCATGACCCCACCATGGCCGCTTATTTAGCCAAGGTCAAGGAAGTTCTATGCAGCTTCTAATCATACTTCATCAAGCAGATTTCAAGGCCCGAGAATGCTGAGGCCGATGCCCTGTCCCAGTTAGCCAACACGAGTAGCAACACCATGAGGACCGTACACATAGAGAACCTGCCTTGGCCCAACATTCTCGGGGGGGCAGAAGAGGTCACTCCTGTTGCACAAACTGAGCCGAGCTAGATTGACCCACTCGCGAGCTACCTGCTTCACGGAACCTGACCTACATATCGCAACGCAGCCAGAAGGTTAGAATGACAGGCAGCCAAGTACGTCATGATAGACGGATAAGTGTATCGAAGATCCTACACGCTCCCCTACTTGCACTGTTTGCGACCTTCAGAGGCTGAGCTTGTCCTCTACAACGCTCATGAAGGCCTGTGCGGCGGACACTTGGGGGCAGAGCTCTCGCCCAGAAAGTGCTACGGCAAGGATACTACTAGCCCACGATGAAGGCAGACGCACTCGAACTCATAAAGAAATGCGACAAATGTCAGAGGTACGTCAACATCCATCACCAACCTGCTGCCAACTTGAAATACCTCACTACCCCATGGCCCTTCACACAATAGGGATTTGACATTCTTGGACCATTCCCGCCAGGGATAGAGGAAATTCTTAGTAGTAGCAGTGGATTACTTTACGAAGTGGGTAGAAGCAGAACCCCTAGCAACGATCACGACTCGAATTGTACAGAACTTCTTTTGGAAGAGCATAGTATGCCGCTTTGGACTGCCTCGAGTACTCATTTCTGACAATGGTAAGCAGTTCGAAGATATCAAGTTCTAGAACTGGTGCACCAAGATGGGGATACAACAGAACTTCACTTTGGTAGCACACCCCCAGGCAAATAGGTAGACAGAAGTCACGAACAGAGCCATACTCCATGGACCGAAAGCTCACTTATCCCAAGCTAAGGAACTATGGGCAGAAGAGTTGCCTAGCGTACTATGGGCTTACCGAACTAATGTCAAGACCGCCACAGTAGAAACCCCCTTCAACCTCACCTATGGTATGGAAGCGGTAATCCTAGTCGAGATCGAGGTACCTACATTCCGCCTGGAAGCCTAAGACGAAGAAGGAAATGGTAACGAGCTCCGCACCAACCTCGACCTGGTAGAAGAGGTACGGGATCTCGCATATATCCGAACCGCAGTCTACCAGCAAAGAGTAGCTCAGTATTATAATGCATGAGTCAAGAAGCGACACTTCTGTGTTGGGGACCTAGTCCTCCGGAAAGTTATAGTACCTGAGCCCGGTGTAGGTAAGCTCAGACCAAACTGGGAAGGTCCCTACCGAGTAAAGCGGATACTCGGGGAAGGTACATATGAGCTCGAAACACTAGAAGAAAAGCAAGTACCTTGGGCATGGAACATCAGCAACCTAAAGTGATACTACCTCTGATTACGAACTGAAAAGGCACCAACCTCAGAAACAAGTAGGCAACCTCTAGCTCTCAGATTGTGATTTCTAGGTCGCAATCTACTATGAGAGTACTAATTTAGCCATCAGAGTGTCCCCATCGGGTGAGCCACCCCGGGTCCTCTGACATTTAGTTCCTTGCAGGTCTCTAAAGAGCAACGAAGCTCATCAATCCAGCTTGGCACCTCACAGGCAGAGACCTCGGTGCTACAAGAAGACCCAGTTGCCACTTCGGTGTGGGCGAAGTTCAAGAGTGGACTACGAGTCCCTCCCAAAGCCTAAAGGCCACAACAAGACCCAGTTGCCACTTTGGCTCGGGCGAAGTTTAGGAGTGGACTACGAGTCCCTCCCAAAGCCTAAGGGCCACAAGCTCCCAAGACCTGAGGGCCAAAAAAATGCCAAACTGATAGGGACCTAGGCGCTACATAAGACCTAGTTACCTCGTTGGCATAAGCAGGTTACTTCGAGTACCTAAGGTAAAGATAGCTCAGGCATAAACCATACGATGTCTATACCACCTCGGCAACAATCGCAGTTCGGGACTGTCAGGGAACCAACACTTAAACAACCCGCATGTGAACATCTCGGGATGAAAAATGGAAAAATTTCACCTCGGTTACACTTACTCGTTACCAAGCTCAGTAACTCAATAGTTCGGGGTAACCTGCGCAGTTTAGAGTAACACAATTTATACTTTCGGTTATCCTTACTCATTGCCAGCTCGGTAGCTCGATAGCTCGAGTAACCTACACATTAAATTGCCCAGTTTAGGGCTCACTCATAGAATTATTTTGCACTCAGGATTACTCAAAAACAATATATTTCATTAGTAAAAGAGTTCAAGTATAGGAATTTTACTAAAACCCGAGATCAATAGCCCCGGGGAGTACATCCACAATTCAAAAAGAGAAAAGAGAAAAGACAAGTTGTCACGCAGAGGGGTCCACCACTTCGACTTCATTATCACTCTCCTCCCCTAGGGAGTCAAGCTCCTCATCCGCTGCCTTGACCACCCCGGAGTCTAAGCCTATCATCGTGATCCCGCCAAGGTCGAGATCAGGAAACTTCTGTCGGATCAGGTACTAGCACAACTTGAACCTAGAGCGATAGGAACTCGAACCATATTCAACCTACAGGGCCTCAAACTCTGAGGACTCAAAGCCCTCGATGGCCTTTTTCCTTTCCTCTGCGATGGTGGTCTCAAAGATTTTGGTGCGCTCTTTGACCATGGCCTCGAGGTTCGCAACCTCTCGCTGAAGCCGCACCTTCTCCTCATCTAGCACGAAGATCTGCCCTTCCTGAGACAAGATCATATGCTTTTGGGCCTCAGCCCCCTTTCTGGCTCTAAGTACCTCACCCCGGGTCAGGTCCAGCTCGCGATGGAGCTTCTGCACCTCCGCCTTGGTGTCATGAGTTTCCTTTATACGGACCGCCGATTGATAGGCCAGTGCGTGACCAGCAAAGTTAGCCTACCCAAAGAAAACTGAGGCCATTCAAAAGAAGAAAAGAGAAGAAGAAAGAAAAGAGAAGAAAAAAGTAGAGTGCTTACCACCATACAGTGGCTGGCGACTAGTTCCAAAAGTCGGCCCGGAGAGTACTCCACCCACCTCGCAACTTCATTTTGAAAGACAGCATCCCGACTATTGCGCATGGCGAGCACATGGTCCATAATGCTCTCTTAAGAGCTCGGAATACTCTTTGGTGCAGTATCTGCCTCCACGAGTGCGGACAAACTCTCCGGCTCTTGGGGGCGAGCTCCCTCACGATGGTCCTTGTCTATAACCGCCTCGGAAGTAGCAGGTTGGACCTCTTTTTGGGGAGGCCCAGTGGAGACCGGATCCACAATTAAGACCTTAGATGAATGACCGGCTTCCTGGTGCGGTCTCTTCGCAGCCCTCTTCCTCCCCTTCTAGGAGCTCCTTAAGAGACTTTCTGCATTGACTGGCATGGTAACTGCAAAAAATGAAAAATAAGATTAGCCACGGACTAACTAGAACCTTAAAAAAGCAAAAAACCCAAGGTGACCTATCAGGACTCAAGCTGGCCTGCACGAGCTTATCTTCAGCAAGGTAGTTCGTGCAGATGAGGCTGAGCTCCGCCCAAGACTTGAGTGTCTCCCTTGTCTTCAGGTCTAGTCTAACACTAGAATCCTGTATCACCGGCCTCCAATGGGTCAGGAAAGGCCACCCCTCGGGGTTATGAACCACAAAGTAATCTCGTTCCAGGCCGGGATCCTATTGGGAAGTTCGTGCAAAAGCTTATAACCCAAGCGAGGAGACAGGTAATAGGTTCTCCTATGCTCGAGAAGAGCGTGAGAAGAGTTTTTCTTAATTAACAAAACAGAAGAAAAGATCTCGAGGTTGAGGGGAAGACAATACTCGTAAAAATGTGAAATGGTCCCTACTACGTTTCGGATGGAGTTCGGGTGTAACTGGTCTATGGTAATATCGAAAGACTTTAGGACCTCTACTATTAAGGGGTGTAAAGGAATACAAAGACCAGTTACGAGCTGCTCTTCAAAAATCATGATCTCGTTGTGATCGTGTTCCCAAGGGAAGTTACCTAAGGGGAGATTATAGGAGAACTCTCTCGGGAGGTTGTACCGGCATACTAAGGCCTGAAGCCAATCCAAGGTCATTGTTGAAGGGCCGAAGTTGTCCAACACCCGACCTTGATGAGAAGTGGATGCCAGACTACCCGAGGCCTCTTGCACCTACCACGGTGCTTGTACCTCGGGAAGGCCACGAACTGCCTTTGAGCCCGAAGTAGTCTCATCTGGGCTACTGACTTGGGCCGAGGTACCCTCCTCAGCCTAAAAAGAAAAGCGAAGGGAGACTCACCAAAGAGGGACGACCGAACTAGAAGAAGGTAGCGAACTAGAAAACTCAAGCCAAAGAAGCTAAGGGCGACCTCAAATCGAAGACCAGTAAGCTTGTGACGAAGGAAATGAGTCTTGGGTCTACCTATTTATAGCCACTGTATCGAAGAAACAACAGTCAAGATCCAAGCAATCTGACGACTCCTAAGAAAATTGACTGCACGACTCCGCAGAGCCTATAGATCCAAGCAATCTGACGACTCCGCAGAGCCTATAGATCGCATGACGTCCGCACATGAACCACACGCGACCCATCTGACAGAGCAGCCAGACTTCGAGCCAAATCCACTTGGCACATCGTGAACTCCTCAAACTAGGTCAAGACCCCTAGCTCGAGGAGTGGGGGACAATTGATGAAGGGGAATTTGGCCTGACCTTGTGACAGGGAGACATGTGGACGTGACTCGACATAAGCGACAACTCGACGTGATCAGATTGGCACGTGGACATGACTCAACACGGGTGACGTCTCAGCATAAACTAGCTCGCTACAAAGCAACCTCAGGTGCGCTAGTACCCTGAACTAAAGTCATTTCGGGCTAAGATCGTCCCGGTACCAGATCGAGCCCAAACAGATGAACCACATCGATCAGGACTACTTTGGGGCAAGCATACCTCAACACGAGATCACATCGGGATCACCTCGGTCCAAGGGCACTTCGGCATTCATGTCAGGACAGGCCTAAGGAGCACAAGCTCAAGAAGCTTGCTATCAATCAACTCGCCATCAAACAGCCTGGCACCCTACAGGCAGCTCGCTTACCATTCAGACTTCCGCATGGCAACCTCGAGGAGCACACCTCCGTACTCTGTATCCCACAGGACCGTACTTTGTAATGGTTACATTAGTTCACCAACTCCCCTGTTCTGACGAGAAGGGACAGTCTTACTGTTTGATGGCATTTTACCCACCTAACACGCAATCAAGTCCCATCACAGCAGGGATCCAGTAGTCATTCCACCAACCCACATGGACTCTAATATATAAAGCATGTGCCCCCCAGGGGCAAAGGTACGTACTATTATTATTATTGTGTGTGTAATCTTCACACTCTAGTGAAGGGATAGGAAATCGATCACATGGACGCCCAAAGATTGCGGAATAAGGGGGCAATTTTCAAAAATTTTTCTCTCCCTTCAACTGGGAATCGAATTCCCAATTTAGAAAATCATATTTTCAAAGATCATTCTTGAACCAAAAACTGAACCAGATCTGAACCAAAAGGATGAGGGAGGGATAATACCTGATACAGAGAAATAGTATCTCCCAATGGAGGTGTTCACGCCCAAGGAAAGATCCAAAATATGCTCCCACTGAATATGGCGCAGTGCGGGGTGGAGTAGAATCAGCAATGTTCTTCCAAAAGAACTTGACCCTTCGCAAGAATTAACTGGATGGCTTGTGAATAAAGCTCCAACCAATTTTTTCTCCGAAAGATTGGTATCAAGATCAAATCTTGATTTCTCCCAAGAACTGGAGATCGAACTGCTGGAGGCGGCGATTGCAGGAAAGAGGCGGCAAGAGAGTATTTGTAGGGTGCAGAATTCTATCTTCTAGTAATCTCAGCTTTGAAGACAAGGATCTGTGGATTGCATTGCATGTCTAAAGGTTGCCGCCCCCTCCTCCTTTTATAATCTCAAAGGGATCAGCTCCTAATCCCATTAGGAGTTGCTAACCCAAATCATATTTGGATTAGAAGTCCCTTTAAGTGATAAAGGATAACCCTTATCTTATCTACAGATTAGATCAGCCATCTCCTAATCTAATTAAGAGGTTTCCAGATCCAAATCTTATTTAGATCTTGGACTCTCTACGTGGATAGGGTCTGGGCACAATCCCTTCAGCTGATCCATCTCAGAATTCGCCCCTTAAGTGACTAATCAAATTAGCCCAGTTCGAAATGGGCTTAAGGCCCATTTAAGGTTATATATTCATTTAGCCTTCCAAACCGCTGCCCAGTTGGGTCTCCTTGTATGGCGTGGGACCTAAACATTGATCTACACATCAGCCACATGGGTTCGGCCCAACCTTTGTTACAAAGCCTGGCCGAATACACTGTTATGGACAGTGCACCCCCTGAAAACCATCTCATGGTCTCTATGGGCCCAACACTTACCCTAAGTGGTCCCAGGGCCAAGCCACCTTGTAACACCCAGGGACTGTGGGCAGATGCAAGATTAGCCCATCAGGTATTATCCTCAATGGTCTTACACTTAACCTCTCAGCCCATAATGATCATACACTGTCCGACAATAGAGGACCTCTCCCTCGGCTGCAAGGAACAGTGTTGCACTCTCTCTTGTATGGATCCCAGGAATTAAAACCTTTTGTAAATCGTTTATAACCATAATATATATACTTTTATATCTCATATAAAATATATTTTGCAAAACAAATATCAACGTTTGAAATTGGCTGTCAACAGTCTTGGTTTCCATCAGTGAGAGTGCATCCCTGATCATTACCTTTGTCCGACAAAGGGGTTGATCTTATCACTATGATCACCCACTCAGACGAATTCTCAAACTGTCCCAACATACCTAGGTTTTGACCCCCACTAAGGATCTCACTGATTGGTACATCATAGATAGCCCAATCCGACACCTAGTGTAGTATCATAATCGAGTCAAGGGGTCGGGTGTAACTCTCCAGTTTTTCCCATCAATCTCCAAGGTCCAGGGCAATGCTGGAAATCTGGTCCAGTTCAAAAATTCAATTAATCATACAATGTATGTGCTTAGGGTCTCACCCCGGCAGCTGAGACAAGCGACCCCAACCAACTTGGTGGCACCACAGTGTCAGCCTTGTCAGGATAGGTCTCCCCAAACCGATCCACTGGCTGTGAACATTCTAAACAAACACGAGTCTCATTAAGTGTCCAGTTTAAGGGTATTACACAGAAACATAGCAGGGGAACATGAATCAAATATGCACTTTTATTCATTTACAATAAATTCATAAAGTACTTCATTTTGATTGAAGCTAAGGGCATACAAAACTGTCTAACAGCTCCCATTTACACTTAGGTCCAATCAGGTAGTAGCCGGAGTCTCATGCTTTCCACGTGTTTCTCAAACACTTTCTGTGATAGTGACTTCGTCAATGGGTCTACCACATTCTCCGCTGATGCTACCTCTTAACATCATCCTCACGTAGGTCCAGCGTTGTCATACAACAATGGAATGGGTGATGTGCTGAATTCCAAATTCATGAATGAATACCTTCATTCATAAGGCAGCCTCACTTACGGCAATGCATTCGGCTTGGGTTGTGGACTATTAATTTGCTACTTAGGACCCCTGTTTGCTGACATTCAGAAAATAGCACACGATCCTATCGTGAAAATATATCCAGATGTAGACTTTCTATCATCTGGATCCTACTGGAAATCGACATCTGTATACCCTTGGATCGGTAGTGAGCTACCATCAAATACTAGAAAAAACTCTTTTGTCCTTTAAAGGTACTTAAGTATGTTTTTCACAGTAGTCCAATGCTCCTGCCCTGGGTTGGCCTGAAATCTGCTTACTACACTCACTGCCTGAACAATGTCAGGACGAGTGCACAGCATGGCATACATGATGCTCCCTATGACAGAGGCATAGGGAACGTCTTTCATGCTATCAATCTTCTCAGAAGTCTTGGGAGACATCTTCTTGAAGAGAGTGACTTTATGCCTGAAAGGAACATTTCCTTTCTTGGAGTTTTCCATGTTGTATCTTTTGACTATTTTGTCAATGTAGGCAGATTGGTATAATCCTATTATCCGCTTCGATCTATATCTATAAGGTCGAGGACCTAGTATATAAGAGGCTTCTCCAAGATTTTTCATGGAGAATTGCTGTGAAAGCCATACTTTCACCGTAGTCAACATTCCTACATCATTCCCAATGAGTAGAATGTCATTTACATACAGAACCAAGAAGGTAACCTTATCTCCACTGTACTTCCTATAAACACAGGGTTCATTCGGATTCTGCTCGAAGTTAAACGATTTGACAGCAGAGTCAAAACGAATGTTCCAACTTCTAGAAACTTGCTTAAGTTCATAGATGGATCTATTAAGTTTACATACCATGTTTTCCTGACCTGTAGCAATGAAGCCTTGCGGCTGCTGCATATAGATATCTTTAGTAAGATCTCCATTAAGGAATACAGTTTTGACATCCATCTGCCAAATCTCATAATCATGGTATGCTGCTACAGCTAGTAGGATCCTAATGGATTTAAGCATGGCTACAGGCAAAAAGGTTTCCTCATAATCAATGCCCTCTTTCTGAATGTACCCTTTCGCCACCAAACGAGCTTTGAAGGTCTCAACCCTTCCATCGGGGCCCTTCTTCCTCTTGTAAATCCATTTGCAACCGATTGCTTTTACCCCGGAGGGTGGATCTACTAGAGTCCAGACTCCATTGGTCTCCATTGAGTCCATCTCTACTCTCATGGCCTCCACCCACTTCTGGGAATCTATGTCCAACATAGCTTCTGCGTAAGTCACAGGATCCTCCTCACTAGTCAAGGTTTCTACTAGGTAACTATCCTGGTCATAACCATAATGGACCGATGGCCTGGATACCCGAGTGGATCTCCTAAGTTGGTCACTACTTGGAACTTGTGGGACATCTCCCACTAGTCCTGAGCTCTCCCCATCAAGAACAACTTCCTGACGATGGGTGTCTAGGATGTAATCGGTTTCCAAGAATTGTGCATTTCAACTGCAGAACACTTTCTGCTCACTTGGGTCATAGAATAGGTAACCTACAGAGCCTTTTGGGTAGCCTACAAATAGGCAACGACTGGTTTTGGATTTCAACTTATCTGCACTCGTTCTTTTAACGTGTGCTGGACAACCCCAAATCTTCAAGTGTCTGACACTTGGTTTCTTTCCGGTTCAAAGTTCATATAGAGTGTTCAGAACCGATTTAGTTGGAACCCGATTCAGCACGTAAATCACAGTCTCTAATGCGTAACCCCAAAAGGATGTGGGTAACTCTGAGTGTATGAGAAGTGACCGGACCATATCCAATAAGGTCCTATTACTCCTCTCTGAAACACCGTTAAGTTGTGGTGTAGCAGGAGGAGCTAATTGTGATACTATCCCATTGTCCTTCAAGTAGTCCCTGAATTCGTCAGAGAGATACTCGCCACTTCGATCTGACTGAAGGGCCTTAATTTCTCTCCCTAACTGTTTCTCAACCTCTTGTCTAAACTCTTTGAACTTTTCAAATGATTCAGACTTGTGTCTCATTAGGTACACGTAACCATATCGTGAGAAATCATCTGTGAAGGTGATGAAATACACGTGTTGATTCCGTGTCCTAACACTCAGGGGACCACATACATCAGTATGTATTATGTCAAGTGTTCTTGTACATCTTTCAAGCTTACCGTTAAATGGTCATTTCGTCATCTTGCCTTGTATGCAAGACTCACAGGTGGGAAGATCTTCTACAGTTAGAAAATCCAAAGGACCATCCTTTACCAACCTTGTGATTCGGTCAACACCGATGTGGCCAAGTCGGTAATGCCACTGACACGTGGGATTAACTGTATCACGGGCTCTCTTCTCAGCTGACGTAGTTTTTGTTATGTTAGTTTCTAGAGAAGGATGTAGAACATAGAGACCGTTCTCCAGTTCCCTGTATGCAATGAATCTGTTATTTCTTTTAATACTAATCGTATTAGTAAAGAAGACAGAATAACCATCTGCACACAGTTTTGAAACAAAAATCAAATTTCTTCTTAAATTTTGTACATAAAGACAATCTTGCAGTACAATAGTTCCTTCTCTAAAAAATAACTCCATGGTTCCTATGGCTGCGGCTGCAACAGTTGCAGTAGTCCCCAATAGAGAGTGACTTCTCCTTCACTCAGCCTTCTGCTTACCCTGAACCCCTGGAGTGAGTTACACGCATGAGTTGAAGCCCCAGAGTCAATACACCATGACGCAGAAGCTACCAATAAATTGGTTTCTATAACACAAGTTTCGAAATTACCTTTCTTGGATTCCAGGTAGGCAGGACAGTTCCTTTTCTAGTGGCCGGTCTTCTTGCAAAAGTGACAGGCATCCGATGCTTTGTCTTTCTTCTGCTTCTTACCCTTAATGGCTTTCTTCTGAGGCTTCTTTGCCTTCCTCTTTCTCTTGCCTGTCTTGCTAGCTTCAACAAGCATAGCTACAGACTCATCCTTTCTAATCAGTTCTTCGGCTCTTTGCAACATATTGCTAAGCTCTTTGCAAGCTGACATTCAACTTGTTCATGTTATAGTTCATGATGAACGGATTAAAGGAATGAGGCAAAGAATTAAGGATAGCATTTATCTGGGTCGCAAGGTCCAGCCCGGATCCAAGAGCCTCCAGTTCGTTGATGTATCCTATCATCCGAAGACAATGGTCGTGAACTTGTTGGCCCTTGGACATTTGTGCGGTCATGAACTGTTTCAAAACCTTTTGATGAGTAGAACAATTCTATTCTTCATACATCGTCCTGAGACTGTCCAACATGTCATTGGCAAGTTCGATCTGATCAAATTGCCTCTGTATTGGGTTGTCCAAGGAGGCAATGATGTAACACCAGGCAAGGGAGTTTTTCTCCTCCCATTCCTGATAGTCTCTCCTTCAGGCCTCAGAAGCCCTATCACCTGGATGCTCCAGGGAAGGATTCTTTGCCACTTTGTCCAGCATTTCAGAAGCTAGGACCAGCATAAGGTTCCTGTACCAGTTGGCATAGTTTGGGTCCTTAAGCTTGTTGTCGTCAAGAAGCTTTGCAAAAGGTTCGTTTGCCATTTTCTGATAAAAGAACAAACATCAGTCCACAACATAATTTGATTCATGTTCATTTCATAGATATGGATTTTAATCTATGATCCATTTCCATTTATTCATCTCTGAGATTTTCCTTCTTTCTCAGTGACAGAGACTACGGGTTGTCCCTGGAAATGTGGGAAATCACATAGGGTGCATGGAGCCAACTATTTCAACTACATAACCCCACCACCTTTCTGTGAATGATCATATCCACTCATCATATGAGTTTTCCCTTTGGCCTCTATCAAACAAGGTTCATAGTCGTTTTCAGGTAAACCTTTCTGTCCAGTAAGTGCTTACCCATCATATTCGTGAACGCCAAGGTACCGTGAGAGAGTTCCCATTTTCTGGTGAAACCCCTCCCACATCGGTCTATGACGCCCCTATCATCTTATGAAACACTCAGACAAACCCAACAGCAAATGGATAGCCCATTTTCTGGTGTGTTTCCTCATTACTGAAGGACCCATCCTCATGCTAATGATGGAAGGCCTTTAGAGAGTTCATCATTATGAGTCTCCCTATCACTTGCACTCATATTAGCTGGAGGGAACAAATAATTACGCCCTAGTTTGATTTAGGTCAAACCAAAGTGGCTTCCACTAACTTTCATAAAGCCAGATTTCGGTGGGCCTTAAATCGGCTAGGGTTCCGCATGTAACCTCTTGATGAGGTGTGGGGTCCACCACTGAGGGAGGTCATCCAATGACCAAAAGGGACACCATGGCAATGATGTGCATTCATCTATGGTGTGCGCAAGAGCCACTATCGAATGAACATGGGCCAAGCACTTATGGCCCATGTACGCAGCACATCACACATCCAAACATCTCATGTGGAGATAAATTGATCCAATCAATTAATTATCTATAAGGTCCATTGGAAGCCCGTTAAAAATCTATAATATTAACCATTAATATTATCTAGGTATATGGGCTGAATTAGGGTTACCCAGTTCGGCCCATATAGCTTTATCCTTTGAAGTGGGCTTTTAGCCGTTTTAACTATTTAAAACTAGGCCTTTACAGGTTGGGCCAAATTAACCATTTAATTTAATATCAATCCTCAAGCCCATTAGTGAGAAAATTAGGGCTGACTTTCAGCCTTGATTAGACCCTAGATTTGGTCCAAACAGTTTGAACCAATCTTGGTTCGAATGCGTCTAGGGTTTGATCTTTAATTAATTTTTTAATTCAAGAAAATAATCTGAAATTAAATAACTAATAAAAGAAAATCAAGAATCAGTTAAATAGGGCTACTCGCACAATCCATCTTGCAAAACAGAGGTTAGATCACAATTTATAGTTTCATAAACTGCAAATCGCAGATAGCGAATGTCCCATCTATGAAATCTCCTTCTCTGCGAAATCTCCCTTTCTATGTCGCCATCCTCGATCCAAAAATAAAAATAAATAGAAATCTTATTTCTATTAATAATTACATCAGATCGAATGCCTATACATTGAGTCTAAAAATAAAAAAAAAATTATTTACAGACCAAATGTAATAAATAAATAAAAAAATTGCAAATCTTGTAGTTCTCCCTGCGCAAACCAAGAATTCGATCTTCTCTTGTATGAACAGCCCATAAATCAAGAAAATCATAAAGAACTATTCTAAACAATAATCAGATTTATATAAAATTAATTTCAGATTATTTGCCCATCAATTTTGGGAACAAATTTCCCAAAACCCATATCTGCGTAAATTGGGTAGAACGCCTTCTCCCTATTTGCGCAGGTTCAAATCTGAAACAGAATAGTTCAAAATTTGAACCTGGTTCTGATACCACTGAAGGGATAGGAAATCCATCACATGGACGCCCAAAGATTGCAGAATAAGGGGTCGAATTTCAAAAATTTTTCTCTCCCTTCAACTGGGAATCAAATTCCCTATTTAGAAAATCATTTTTTCAATGATCATTCTTGAACCACAAACTGAACCGGATCTGAACCAAAAGGATGAAGGAGGGATAATACCTGATACAGAGAAATAGTATCTCCTAGTGGAGGTGTTCACGCCCAAGGAAGGGTCCAAAATATGCTCCCACTGAAGATGACGCAGTGCAGGGTGGAGCATAATCAGTAGTGTTCTTCCAAAAGAACTTGACCCATCGCAAGAATCAACTGGATGACTTGTGAATACTGCTCCAACCAATCTTTTCTCCAAAAGATTGGTATCAAGATCAAATCTTGATTTCTCCCAAGAACTGAAGATCGAATTGTTGGAGGCTGCAAGAGAGTATTTGTAGGGTGCAGAATTCTATCTTCTAGTAATCTCAGCTCTGAAGACAATGATCTATGGATTGCATTGCATGTCTAAAGGCTGCCGCCCCCTCCTCCTTTTATAATCTCAAAGGGATCAGCTCCTAATCCCATTAGGAGTTGCTAACCCAAATCGTATTTGGATTAGAAGTCCCTTTAAGTGATAAGGGATAACCCTTATCTTATCTGCAGATTAGATCAACCATCTCCTAATCTAATTAGGAGGTTTCCATATCCAAATCTTATTTAGATCTTAGACTCTCTAAGTGGATAGAGTCTGGGCCCAATCCCATCAACTAATCCATCTCAAAATTCGCCCCTTAAGTGACTAATCAAATTAGCCTAGTTCGAAATGGGCTTAAGGCCCATTTAAGGTTATGTATTCATTTAGCATTCCAAACTACTGCCTAGTTGGGCTTTCTTGTATGGCGTAGGACCCAAACATTGATCTACACATCAGCCACATGGGTTCGGCCCAACCTTTGTTACAAGGCCTGGCCGAATACACTGTTATGGACAGTGCACCCTCTGAAAACCATCTCATGGTCTCTATGGGCCCAACACTTACCCTAAGTGGTCATTGGGCCAAGCCACCTTGTAACACCCAGAGACTGTGGGTAGATGCAAGGTTAGCCCATCAGGTATTATCCTCAATGGTCTTACACTTAACATCTCAGCCCATAATGATCATACACTGCCCGACAAGAGAGGACCCCTCCCTCGGTTGCAAGGAACAGTGTTGCACTCTCTCTTGTATGGATCCCGGGAATTAAAACCTTTTGCAAATCGTTTAGAAACTATAATATATATACTTTTATATCTCATATAAAATATATTTTGTAAAACAAATCTCAACGTTTGAAATCGGTTGCCAACAGTCTTGGTTTTCATCAGTGAGAGTGCAACCCTGATCATTACCATTGTTCAACAAAGGGGCTGATCCTGTCACTATGATCACCCACTCAGATGAATTCTCAAACTGTCCCAACATACCTACGTTTTGACCCCCGCTAAGGATCTCACTGATTGATACATCAAAGACAGCCCAATCCGACACCTAGTGCAGTATCATAATCGAGTCTAGGGGTCGGGTGTAACTTTTCAGTTTTGCCCATCAATTTCCAAGGTCCAGGGCAATACTGGAAATCTGGTTCAGTTCAAAGATTCAATTAATCCTACACTGTATGTGCCTAGGGTCTCACCCCGGCAGCTGAGACAAGCGACCCCAACCAACTTGGTGGCACCACAGTATCAGCCTTGTCAGGATAGGTCTCCCCAGACCGACCCTCTGGCTGTGAACATTCTAAACTAACACAAGTCTCATTAAGTGTCCAGTTTAAGGGTATTACACAGAAACATAGCAGGGGAACATGAATCAAATATGCACTTTTATTCATTTGCAATAAATTCATAAAGCACATCATTTTGATTGAAGCTAAAGGCATAAAAAACTGTCTAACATCTGGCTTTCTCACTGCTATCACCTTCAAGCTCTCTACTACCACTATTCTAACTTAGCCATCGGAGTATCCCCACCAGGTGAGCCACCTCGGATCTCTAACTCTTATCTCTTTCAGGAACCCCAGTTCTCATCATTGCTTGCAGCCAGATCATATCCAGCAGGGAACAGCCGGATTATGCCACATCAGTTAGCAAAGGAGTGTGATATTCAAAGAATTGTACAGCATTTCCACCAGTTATATAAATCTCCACATTCAACCCTGGATAACACCTTGTTTCTGCGCATTTAAGAAATTACTGATGAGATAAAGGAGAGCCTGACCCGGCCTCTCTCAGTTGAAGAAGTAACAGTTTCTTTCTTTCAAATCGGTCGTCACAAATCTCCTGGTCCCGATGGATACCCAGGTATTTTCTTTTAGAAATTCTGGGATGTCTTAGGGCCAGAGGTTATTAGTGCTGTGCAGCAATGCTTTGCTTCCTCTCAGGTACCTAGTTTTGTTAATTCTACTCACATTGTCTTGATCCCAAAACTAATGCCCCATCTTCTATGAATGATTTCAGACCTATTAGTTTAACTAACACTATCTATAAGGCTATAGCTAAGTGCATAGTGAGCAGGCTGAAACCATGCATGCATCTTTTTATTGATAATTATTACTAAAAAGCCTTTATTCATAGTCGATCTATCTCTGACAGTGTTATGATTTCACATGAAGGTCTTTCATTTTTTGAAGACAGAGGAAATCTTCTCATTGCTATATGGCCATTAAGATTGACATGAACAAGGCCTTTGACAGGTTAGAGTGGCTTTCTTTGTTAAAAATTTTGGGGAAATTTGGTCTCCCGAATCAGCTTCATGACCTCATCTACAATTGCATCTCTTCAGTACAGTATTCGATCTTAATAAATGGTTGTAAAAAGGGTAAAATCATTCCAGAGAGGGGCCTCAGACAGGGAGATCCCTTATCTCCCTACCTCTTCATCCTGGCAATGAAATTCTTGTCATCTGAAATCTCCAGAGCTGTGGAGGCAGGAGAAATCCAAGGAATTAAAATTCGAAGAAATGCTCCTATGATATCACATCTGTTCTTCGCTGATGATATTGTGATTTTCTGCAAAGCATATGCAGCCAACATTTTGAAGGTAAAACAAATTCTGGACAAATTTTGTGATATGTCCGAGCAAGCCATTAATAACCGGAAGTCAAATATTACTTTTAGTAGAAATGCTCCAGCTCATTCCGAAGGATCATATCAAGAATTCTGCATATCCCAGAGATGCAAGGAGAAGGTAAATATTTGGGAGCTCCAACATTAATTCTTAGAAGTAAATCAAGCAGGGAAAGAAGTATTAGTGAAGGCTATAGTTACAGCAATTCCAACTTATGTGATGTCTCATTTCAAGCTTCCCAAGGTTCTTTGTAAGAAAATGGATGCTAAATCTGAAGGCTTTTTGTGGGGAGAAAAAAATGAAGAGAACAAAATTAGATGGGTGAGTTGGAACAAAATGTGTGTAACAAAAGGCAGCAAGGGCCTTGGCTTTAGGCATTTGCATATCTTTAATGATACTCTACTTGCAAAAAAATACATGGAGGCTTATTACAGAAGAGGACTCCCTTTGGGCCCGTCTGGTGAAGGCCATTTGTTTCCCCCACTCTTCTCCATTGAATGCAGTGGGTAGGGCGAGTGCCTCATGAGGATGGAGGAGCATGTTACGGGGCTTAGAGCTACTAAAACACGACATTATTTAGCAGGTTGGTAATGGCACGAGTATAAGAATCTGGGAGGACCCATGTTTCCCAGGGAGCCTAGATTTCAAAGTTCAGTCTACATTCCCAAGTAATTGTAATTTACAGTTTGAAAGTGAACTAATAATCCAATCCTCAAAAGCTGGAACATTGATCTTATGAGGACTATCTTCACCAATGAGCAAATCAGTTCAATTTTATTAATCCCTCTCTCTTGAAATGAAATTGAGGATAAAATTACTTGGGCTCTTCACAAAGATGGCTATTACACTGTTAAATCGGGTTATCATAGAGCTTGGACATTGGAACAGGAGGATCAACAAGAGGTACAATCCACTGTTTTCAAAACTGACTGGACCGAACAGACGGACCGGAAAAATCGGGAACCGGTCACCTGACTGGTTCTGTTTTCCTCCAAAACCATTGATTTTGGTCAGCAAACCGTTGAACCGTTCGAACGGTTTTGACCGTTTTCTAATTTTTTAAATTTTTTTATTTATTTTTAAATAGGCCAGTCATTCAGGTCAAATGGTCAGACCGTTCAAACCAATAATCAGACCCCTGACCAGTTCGGTCACCGATTCGTTTTTAAAAACCATGGTACAGTCTATGATGCTTAATAGAATGTTGTGAAAATGTATTTGGAGCTTAAATACTATCCCAAAAGTCAAAAACTTCTTATGGAGAGTCTGTGTCAATGGTATCATAGTTAATGAGAATTTGTTGAAGAGGTATTGCCATAGACCCAGCATGCCATAGATGTCAATATCCCTATGAATCTATACCACATGTTTTATTACATTGTCACCTAGCTCCGACAGTTTGGTTTGCGAGCCCTCTAGGTATCCGAACAGACCTTTTGAATGTTGTTTCTATTTCTGACTGGATCAAAAGTTGGTTTGAAGGGCCCCTGAAAATCAGAAAGCTAGTAGATAACACAATGCTCTCAAAGCAGCGATTTGCTGGCAACTCTGGCTGGCCCGTAATGAATTGCTTTCTAACAATGTCTCAGGAGCCTAGACACGTTCTTTCAAGGAGCATTGCATTATTGGAGAAACCCAAGAGCTAAAAATTAATCATTCTTTACCTCCAATAGAGTCAAGACAAACACTCAGTACCTGGACACCTCCTCGTCATGGCAGTATTAAAATTAATTGTGATGCTTCCTTTATTCCTTCTTCAAATAATGCAAGCCTTGGGGTAGTAATCAGAGATGCCAATGGTTCCCTCTTAAAAGTGGTGGAACAGAAGACAAGTGTCTTTCAGTTGAAGATGCAAAGAGCAGAGCTACGAGGCTTGGAATTATTGGGGTTAAACGTTGGGGTGCTACCAGTGTTGTGGTGGAGTTAGATGCTGCGGGGGTTGTTCAGCAAATCAACAATTGGAATCAGAATGTGAGGTCCGCTAATAGAGTCATTATTAACTTCTTGATGAAGAACCCAGACTTGATGCGTGCATCACTCACATTACCAGGTCGGCAAACAGGTAGCAGATATCGTTGCAAAGAAAGGTTTGCAAAACTCTTTCTACTTTTTCTGTAACTGACCTTCATGGCTTTTAAGTGCATCGGAGTCTGATATACATTTTGAGTTTCATCCTCATTGAGGATTGATGAAAGGGAATTTGGCCCGACCTTGTAGTAGGAAGACGCGTGGGTGTGACTTGGCATAAGATACAACTTAACATGATCAGATCGACACGTGGGCATGACTCGACAAGTGACAGCTCAGCATGATCAATTCGCTACAAAGCGACCTCGGGTACCCCGATACCCCAAACTGAAACTATCCCGAACTAAGATCACCTCGGTATCAAGCACGACCAGGGTAAACGAAAAGCAAATCCGCTACAGGACAAACCCGGACAGATAGACCACCTCGAGACAAGCCTATCTCGATGCAAGATCATCAATACTAAAGCGCTTCGACATTCAGAGCAGGCCGAGTCTGAAGGACACGAGCTCAGATAGCTCTCCCTTGGGTAACTCACCACCAGGTAGCCCAACACTTCACAGGCAGCTCGTTACTAAATCAGACTGACCCCTGCGTGGCAACCCCGAGGAATTCACCACCGTACTTCGCATTTTACAGGATTATGACTTGTAACGACTATATTAGCTCACCCACTCCCCAGTTCAAACGGGAGCAAGCAACCTTACCGGCTGGTGGCATTTTACCCACCTAACACGCAAACGGATCCCATCACAACGAGGATTTAGGAATTACTCCACCAACCCACGAGGACTCCAGTATATAAAGATTTCACCCCCGGGGGCGAAGGTATATTTTTAATGTGTGTGTATGCTTAATCTTTGCTCTCTAACTCACTGATATCATCTTCAAGCTCTCTACTACTACCTCTGAGTATTAACTTATCCATCAGAGTGTCCCCACTGGGTAAGCCACCCCAAGATCTCTGACTCTTCTCTTGCAGGTTACCTAGTCCCTATCGTTGCTGACAAGCAGATCGTTTCCAGCAGGAAACAACCGGATTACGCCACATCAAGGATCATTCGTAATACAATCTCCTCTTCTTTATCAAAAAAAAAAAATGTTTACTGTAAGGGCAAAGGGAACAGCTGAACAGAACACAAATCATGAAATTGAAAGATTTTTATTGCATTTTATGTGGCTATATAACATTGGGTAGCCATCCCCTATCCCCTTAAAACACCCCCCAACCTTGGTGGCAGCGAAATTTTGATCCCGGGTCTGTGGGACAACGAGTCAGAAGTACCGACTGAGCCACCATCAATTTAGGGCTTTAAGCAAATTAGTTTTTGGCCTATGACCATGCAAATTGCAAACTCGGGAGCTACGTTGTTGAGGGTGGAGGGCCTGTCCCAGATGGCCAGATCAGCGTGAACAGAATCCACCGACTTTTACCAGTTGAGCCACCTGGCCCCTTTTTGCAGTGTTCAAGTGGTTCCATCTACTGCCGATGAGGCGATGACCCAGCACCAGCAGCTGAGATGGTCAGTGGACCTCTCGTGCACGCTGCTTTATATGTGATACTGAAAAAAATGTTGGTTGTACATATTTAGAGCATGGTTTTTAAAAACGAACCGGTGACCAAATCGGTCAGGGATCCGGTTACCGGTTCAAACGGTCTAACCGTTTGACCCAAACAGCCAGCCCATTCTGACAAAAAATTTAAAAAATTGCAAAATGGTCAAAACCGTTCAAATGGTTCAAACGGTTCGAACGGTTAACCAGTTGGTTCAGCGGTTTAATAACCAAAATCAACGGTTTTTGAAGGAAAATGCAGTTTACTGACCGGTTCCCGATTTTTCTGGTCTGACCATCCGGTCCGGTCCAGTTTTGAAAACAGTGATTTAGAGTCCATATCCTGAACATTTGAGAAATTACTTATATATATACCCTAAACTTTTTAAAACGACTTATATGTACCTTGTTGAGCTGTTCCACATAAAATGAAAAAGACAAGTATCATTGACTGTTGATTACAGTTATTGTAAATAAATCTGATTTTTGGGAGTAGTCCAAATTATAGGTGGTGTAAAAAATCTGGTTTCTGCCAAATTCCACTGCCAACATAGAATGCAGTAACCCATTGAAAAATCTGATTTCAGTTTGTTCTTTTTTTGGTAAGTTACTTATCTAGGTAAATGTACTTACCCGGGTAAGTATTTCCTAGGAAAGATTTACCTAGGTAAGTGCATTTACCCATATTCTTTTATTTCCACCATTTTAGCCATAAAATTTTATTATCAAAATGGGCATTTTTGTCCCATTAAAGTGCTAGTGACTTTTCTCCCAAATGGAAAAGTTATTTACCCACCTAGGAGATGGGTACCCGGGAAAATAAACTTTCCCTTGTCCCAACATAAATCTGAAAAATGAACATGTATTTCTTGGACTTTCCCCCTCTCAAAATCCGCAAAAAGAACACCCCCTTAAAACTGAAATCCGGTTTTCTAGCATTTCAAATGTACCTTGCATACACAATGAAGGAAGAAGCATGATTTTAGTGACGTGTTTCAGTGGCATTTCAAAGGTCCCATTGGGAGCAATGCGACTTTTATCAATCACATAAGGCTCAGACAAGAAACCCAGTGATTTTCGGTCCTCTTCAGGTTTCCATGCACAAAAAATACACAGGCCTAGAAGCGAAATCCACAACTTCTCGGAAGGACCTTTCTTGTGTATTGTAGCAATGATGGGCATCTTCATTCCTTGAAATCAGAGCCTTTTTTCTCATTTCTCCAATAGAAAATGATATTGGGTGTACAGTGTACTTTATTTGTTTTTTGTTCTTGTTTCTTTATGCTCTGTTGAGAAAATATGGAATAAGTATACTCGACTTTTGTTGTTTATGTTCTGCTACATGAATGTTGATAGGTAATTGTTTTGGGAGTTGTGGCAAGATTTATTTGGATAATGGAACTTGAAGTTGAGAATGATTTAAGGAGAAATTGTTTTGTTTGAGAAATTTTACTCGAGGGAAGAAAATCAAAGCTTGCAGACAAGATTTCAGGACTAGTTTTGTTTGAGATCAGCTGGGTAGCAGAGGCAGCAAAAGAATATTAAATTTTGACTTTCGATGAGGGAGGACTTCGAGTTTCAATTCCATGAGATAAAGAAAAGCAAATTCAGGCCTCCTGGATTCCAATTACCCCTGTAAGACTCGTTCCTACAGAGAAGGGAACAAGGTAAAATGATTAAATGGGTTAGAGGCAATGGGTGATCCACTTGAGCTCCTCCAAGGGACTCCATCAAATGATGCAGCTAAATGTCATGATTTTGTGCTTTCTGTAGATCAGAACAAAGCACTTAACAATTGGGAAGCGGCTTTGGCTGGGAATACCAGAGGCTTTACTAACATGGCTGGCACTCAAAACAGGCTTACATAGCTTTGCAGGTTGGAATGTGACAAAGATTCTTTTTCCCCATCGAGAATTCCAATATTGGACAAGGATCATCCAACTCTACTAGCTTGTTGCTTGTGAAACCAAGACTTCGGCTCCATGGTTGACTTAAAATGATGATTCGTCTATTTTAAGAAGGGTCAATTTGATCAAAAAAATTGCTCAATGTCCCGCTCACTGTTTTTGCAATATGTTTTAAATCCTATGTTTTGTAAATTCATCCAACTTTATTATTATTATTTTTTTTGTAAAAAAGGTCCTTCCGAGAAATTATCAAAAATAGTTTCACTGAAAAGTCCATTTTCTCACGTGACCTTTTTTGGGCTTTCCAAGTTTTTCACCAAATATGGCTTCATCGCTTTCCATGTGGAGGTTACCTTGTAACCCTAGAAGCGTCTGCAAGGAAGCCCTCCCAAATTGGCACTATATAGCGGCATTCAGGTAAGGTGATATACCCTCAAGAGTCAAGATTGGCCAAGATTTTTAGGGCTATTATATTTGTGTAAGGTCTAATGTTATCACAGTGAAAATATATGCAAAAGGTTGGTTAGTTAAAATGTTTTTCTTTTTTGGGGGGGTGGAGGAGTGATGCAAGGGGCTGTGCATTGGGAACATCTCACCATGAATTTAACATAGGAGATATTCTCAATGCACGGTGCTATGTGTGCAGAGCCACTGAGTTTTTGCTTGCAGGAGATGCAAGCTCAAATATGAGTAACAAATGTTATAACAAAAGAAAAGGCAACCCAATGCACGAAGCTCCCACCATTGTGGGGTCTAGGAAGGAATAGATGTACAGGGAGGCTGTTTCCATGATTTGAACCCTGGTCACCCAAATCACAATAGAGCAACCCAACCATTGTGTCAAGGCCCACCCTCACAAATGTAATAACAAAGAAAGTAAAATTTTCTATAGTGGTCAAAGTTAGGTGGACATAGAAACATCCAATTCATGTAACTCACAAAATGTGAAATTGAACTGACCTACTTGTGTGCTTCTAGAGTACAGGAAAATCCCATGAATTGTGGCAAGTAGAGGACCATGTATGCAGGACAAAGAACAAGATGCATCACTCAGAAGTCCGAAGAACAAAAACAGAAGCTATCACTCTGAACCATCTGGGAAGGATTTCAGTGCATCTTGATTGCCATTAACATAGTAATCCACAATTGCCTTCATCCTTAGAAACTTATCTGGGTGATAATTCACATGAATGATTACTGGCTTTAATTTGCTAAGTTTAGCATCTTTCCTCACGGTCTTAAAGAGGACTTTGCTGTTCATAAAGAGATAAAAATCCATCGTTCTCCTAGAAGCATGAAGCCCATTGTAACCAGGATGTGAAGGGAAAAACAGCTCCTCATTGAAGACGGCCTGGTCCCATGCATTCGGCTGCCGAGAAAGCCGATCGGCAACACGATCTAAAAGCTCAATTGAAGGAATTGTGGGTCTTATATAAAAGAAACCAGAGTTGTAAACCCACAATCGCATGGTATGTGCATATCGAGCCCAACCCATGGCAGGTTCATCAAAGACATCATTATATCCGTAAGCAGTCATGTTATTGTGGCCATCAGTCATAGACTCCACATCTGAATCCCGATAAAGATGATCAAATGGGTTCTGCAAATATATGATATCAACATCCGAAAGAAGAACACTGTAACCTAGCTGCAAGAACTCTCTCAAGATCCGGAACTTCAAGCCTGAGACAGCATGGTTACCTCCTGTCCTCGCAATGGAATCAATACCTTCATCGGGGTCTCTCTTGTACACAGGGACATCATTTGAATTGCAAAAATTTTCAATCTCATCATCCAAAGCAACCACCAAATAATTGGGTATGCCCACTTTCTTGATGCTAGTGAACCAGAGCTCCAGCATCCCCTTCACATTTGAATTTGCAAGTGCAACTATAAGCTCTTTCCGAACAGCTACTTTCTCAAGCATTTTTGCTAACCTGGGGTTCACAGAGTTGTCAGGAACAACGGTTGGATTGGTTCTTAAGCCTTTAACAGTGCCAAAAGGCCCAGCTTTATGTTGTTCTCCCAAAACAAGAAATTGCTTCTGAGCCTGATCCTTCCCCTGTTCAGCCAGCCGAAGCTTTTCAGTTAGCTCCCTGACCTGCTTCTTCAATTCCACATTCTTTTCTGACACTGATACAAGCTCCGACTTCAACATGTTAATCCGTTCAGGTGATTCGCATGGGGATGAGCCAACCTAACAACAAGGGGCAAATGATCATAGAAACCATGGTTTGGCAAAACTGCCTACAAAATCCAATTTCACATCACAAAAACAGCAGGAAACATGAATGCCAAGCGGCATAAAAAGCAATTTAAACTTAATTGTTAGAATTTCTCATAGGTAGTAGTAGCAATTTTCTTTCTAAATTTCACATGCCACATGTTATAAGAGCTAATTTCTACGCAATTCTCAGTTTCAAGTCCCAATGAATCAACACTAAGGTTTGTGTTCAAAAACCGAAGTCTAGCGTTTTTCCATTTTTCAGCAGGAGTGGCAGAGGAATTCCAAAATTTAGGATCTAAACCATCCAAACAAACGAGAATATACTCCCAACGTACATCAATTCATAGGGAGATTCTTCTAGACAGAGATATATAGATACGAATCATCAACAACTAATGTATCAAGTATGTGCTTTGTGTTCAAGATGAATCAACAACTCTAATCAAAACGCAAAGTCAAAAATTAAAAATTAAAAATTAAAAAAAAAAAAAAGCAGGAATTGAACTCAACGAAACCAATAAATCCTCAGTTTACGATCGAACAATGTTGCACAGGAAAATAAATCTTAAGCATTGAAACATCACCAGAAAAACATAGAAAGAGAATAAACATGAATGAATCAAGAAGTTCGTCTGTAGGGTAGAAAAAATGGTACCTGGAGACTGGTCCTTGGAAGTCGACGACCTTGAGCTGGCGGATCGGAAACGAAGAATCCATGAGGAAACAAGAAGGCGAAGGCGCAACCAAGAAGAATTCCGACCGCAATGGCAAAGACGATTCTCGATCCACGAAGGGACTGTCCGTTGTTTCTCATCAACGACCCGTCTCTACGCCCCAACATGCTTTCGTAATTGTGGTTCCAGAGAGAAGAGAAGAAGCATAAGAAGAAACTCTCTTCCTTTTTTATACCATACGCAGAGAAAACTAAAAAGGGAAAAACAAAAGTCAACTGCAATTTCGAAACCCTAGAAAATGTTTGGAGACTCGAGAGACACCCACCTACCCCCTCCCTCTATTTGTCTCTCTCTCTCCCCTATAGATGAGAACTGTGAGAAGTCGTCGCTGTGGCCTGTGGGGAGAGAAGATTACAGCTTACAGTGGAAGGAAGCACACGTCGAGAAAAAGCAGAGATGTGAATCCAATTGAGTAAAGTGCGTACTGGAGCAGGCACTGCAACCGTCAGATGAGAATGTAGGAAGTCATGGACGGGTATGATTTCTTTCAAAAAGCACGTGAATTGAGAGTGTGATCAGAGAGTTGAAGTGGAGTGGGCCCCATGGGCCTTGGCCTTTTTCTTTTATATATATATATAAATCCTTGCTATTAGCATTGGGAACCGAAAATCACAGCTCTCGTCTGTTGATATTGATCTGCTCTGCTCCTTGTTGTAGAGAATCGCTTTTAGTTTTAATAGAGAGCAGTGATGATCCATTCATCCAATAGCATTTTAAATGAGGGCATTCGGTAATAATATTCAATAAAGAATGAGCTGGGCTGAGTTTCAACCTCAGTTCTCAAAGAAGGCCTCCATCACAAATTCAGAGAGAGAGAGAGAGTTTACTCACTGAATCATTTGTTCTTTTCGCTAAGCCAAATCCGAACACAAGCTACTTATTATTATTATGGTGAGCTGTGCGTGGTAAGTAGAGTGGACAGATTACTGTATACAAATAAACAAACATCTACTCTGGTCTCTGGTCGAAAGTCAAATGTGGGTAAGATGGCTAATAAAGCTTAAAGTTTTTCCTTTTGTTTTATTTATTAGAGTTCTGTCCAAGTGGACTACTTAGCTTTTATTCAGTCTTCCATCTTCCTGTGTTTAGTTGGTTTTCCAATTAGCTGTATTGGACAGCCATTACATTAGACAGCATTTTCCTGAACCTGTTCAATCAGGACATGGCAATGAAACCCGAATCAACACCCAACTTACTCCATCAGAAGAAAAGAGTTTCGACTTAGGATCACTTACCAACATGATAGAAATGTTTAGTGTGAGATCATGTTAGAACGTATTATGCTGGGAGGGCAGTGCATTTAGAAAATTAGACCGACCGGATTTTAACCACCACCTCCTACTAGTTTGTAAGCCAAATGGAATGGAAGTATGGAACGCAACCGTATATTGTTCATCTTAATTCCAAATCCAAGCATCTTGCGGTTTTGCTTTCAGGAGATCCGGGCTCCATTTTAAAATTTTAACTAATCACCACTCACTACCTATATTTTAATAAATTAATGAAGTATGACCGCTACTCAAAAAAGAGGATATATTTTCCCAATCCCAAAGAAGCTACATCTGAGTCGGGATCCCAAAAAAGGGACGAGAACATGCCCTCCCGCTGCCGTTGATGCCTCCTGCCACAATGGCACCCAACAGACTAAGGAGAGGAGAAGGTTATGCCACAGAGCCGAGAACACCAGGCACCAGGCCCACCCAACCTTCGGCTTGTAACAAAACCTCAATGATTCTACCGAAGACCCATTCAATTAACAACTATAGAGTTTTTTTTCAGTCCTATAGAATATAGATTATTCAGTTGGGATTGTTTTTGGCCTTTTCGTTTTATCTATACAAGATCACGAACAGGGTAATCATACTAAGCAATGGTACATCCTGGTATGATCATATAAATAGCCCATGACAGTGTCTACTGATTGTCCTTTGAGCTGAAATATTGTTAGATGAAACATTTGCAAATTGCAATGGAGAATTGGGGAGTATTGCGATTAGCCCAACAATAAGAGGAACTACTGGTTCAATTTTTGCCTGGTAAGTAATAACCTTAAATTTGGATTTTCCTTTAAAGGAGAGACTTTACAATTAAAAAATAAAAAACAAATGAGTGAATCACAGAGGACCTTACAACTGAACCTGTACAACCGCATGAAAGCAAGACACAACCTAAACTTTACATAACAAGCAATGATTGACAAATTAGAGAATACAACATAATATCTTATATGAGCCCAGGGAACCTTCACATCCACATATTAATGTATCAAAGTGGCTTCTTGAACCTAGGTAGGAAGGAAACTATGTCACCTGTCAATAAAAAGGGGCATCAGTCATCATGATCTGAATGTGGACCTTCGATTTGTCTTCTGGGGCCTACATCCATGCCCTCACTTTCTGGCCTCATGGTATCAACGTCCGTCCTCATATGGTTCACTGATACAAACAACATCAATTGTAAGCCACCCACGTAGTTTTTGGTCCCAGAACCCAGCAGCTATCACAATCTACAATGATCCATACCTACTGCAAGGAACTTCATCAGCAATGTTCTCGCAAACTCGATTTCTGCATGGTGTGTGCTAACGAATTTGACCTACAAGTTCAACAACCTATCAGGCATCTTTGAGTTTGCAATTGGACGGCTTTATGCATGACCCACATCTACTTAGATTAGGATTCTGGTCAAAACTGTGAGCTAATATCCATCAATTCTAAGTTTAGATCTATTTGCACAGACACCATTGTTATAGTGCAAAATGAAAATTGTGGAAATCTTCAGGCATAAACCATGGAAAGCAACTATATGCTATTCAATTTGCCACATAAAGTATATCTTCTAGGTAAATTATTCGGCAATGGTAACTAAACACCCTTTCCAGCATTAAATGACACAGGACCAGATTAGAAAACAAAGGTATGAAAAGGTTACAGTTAAATTCTACCAGCAAGTTCTCTCCGGAGCCCATTGGATGTGGAGCCTTCCCCTGGTATATATTTCAGTAATCCACAGTGGACAATTACATTTGCTTATTTGTTAGGCACCTTTACACATATCTGAGTCACAGGTTATGACAAGCACCACCCTAGGACCTTGCCCATTTTAGTGTTGGTACAAATGTACAAAATGGTTTTAAACCAGGCACAAAACAGATGGTATCATCAACTGAAGAACAAAGCATCTCCCAAGTGCAAATCTAGGTGTGGAAAATTACCAAGAATACTACAATACTAGAATAGTGTAAGTTACCAAGAATACTAGAATAGAGCAAGTTTCATATCAATCACAATGTTATCCCATCAGCACCCTCTCTGATGAGTCTATTTTCCCTTATTTGCTCTATATATGCCCATAAATCAGTAATATGGGCACTTATACTTAAAAATACAGCAATTTATGAGATCGGGAGAACAATCTCCTTTTTGAAGAAAACCAGTTTCGGTCGCTCGAGTTCCAGGAAACAAGTCTGCAGAGGGGATAAGGAAGAAGAAAAAAGAAAATAGATTTGGGTGGTGACCAAATACGAGAACGGAAGAAAGATTAAGATCCTAGGAGGCAAGGAAGACAAAAGGACGGTGATAAGCTCAACAGCAGGAGATTTGCAGAGAACTGACATAGAAGAAAAGATTGTGGATGCAGAGAGAAATAATGAAGCAGAAGCCCAGAAAATCGAAAAAGATAGTTCCAACAGGCTGAAAGAAAGGGATTCCAACTCTAACTCGAAGACAGAAAGCAATAAGGAAGAAACCTCTCGAGTAGAGGCAACCAAGCTTTAAGCTCTTCAGAGAATATAGTAGAGGCAACGGAAGGAAGGAAAGAAAGAATATTTGTGCGATCTGATCCAAGCAACCTGGTGTCTTCGCACAGACTTGAGGAGGTGAGTCAGTCTGGCTCGTCAAGCATTCTGGCACTGGAAACTCCAAACAACGGGGAAGGAGAAGAAGGAAAAAGAATAGAAGAGATAGGAGAGAAAATAACAGAAAAGGGAAGACTTCAAGAGGAGGGAGGGGTGGAGTACGAAGCAGGGTTTACAATAGAAAAAGAAGGCCTATAGACACTACTCAAAGTTCAGAAGAAGAGAAACAAGGGGAAGAAGGAGAAGGTTCAGAGATCGGGGATAGGGACAGAGACAGAGAGCAGAACAGACACAAAAAGAGCAAGAAAGTCAAGGAAATAGTTCAAAATGGGAAAGTAAATATTAATAAACTGGAGAGGGAGGTGGAGGTTGGAAAGTCTCTAGGCCTAGTTTTTTGGGGAGGGGAAGGTTTTGCAAAAATAGCATTTGAGAAGTTTGAAAAGAAGAAAAGAGAAGAGAAAAAGAAGAGGGAAGAATACTTAGAAAAAGTAAAGGGGTGGGACGAGGAAGGAAGAGAAGAGGAGGGGCTGGATGAGATTGAGTGAATTGGGGGGAGGGAGAAGACAGGGAATGGGGGAGGAAAATGAGGATTCTTAGTTGAACAGTAAGGAGTATGAAGAATGGAAGGAGGAGGAAGTTAGTGAAAAACATGTTTCAAAGTATCAAACCAGAGGTGGTTCTTCTCCAAGAAATTATTTCTTGTAATTTCTGTTTTCAAGTTGGTTTGTCAACTAGACAAACAGCATTTTGAGATATACTGCTTTTTTCAGTTTAACGAAACTTCTGTTCATCCTTCAAAAAAGATACTGGATACATCATGCTGAATGTGTGGAGAGGTAGAGGAAACGTCTCACCATTTATTCCTCCATTATGGTTTCTGGCTTTGTGAACATACTTTTTAAATCATTAAGGCCTTGTTCTTTTTCCAGGAACATTTTTTTGATAAATAATTTACCTATGTTCTTTTGTCAGAAAATTTACCTGGGTAAGTGAGACAATTTTCCTTACCCATATTCTTTTGCATCAACCACTTTCTCAATCCTCAGGTAAGTTGGTTGTTTTTCCTCTTTTACCACTTTTACCCTTGGCCAAAATCAACAGTTTTGAGTTTTGTGGGTTGGCAGGGGCATTTTACTCCCACAACAATTTGGGTAGCTGTTTCCCTCCATGGAAAAGTGATTTATCCACCTGGGAGAAGGGAAACACTTACCCAGAGAAGTGGCCCAAAATTTTACCAGAGAGCCCTACAGTTCTTCTGGGGAAGTTGATCAACACCCCCCTTCCTCCTCGTTCCTGGCAAAAGAATGAGGCTGAAGAATTCAGGGAAACAAACTTTTCAAACCACAACTTTTTTTATAGATAGTACAGTTAACATCTTATGATTTTAATTACCTTTCAGATTTCCTTGAGTCTTAATATATAGTCTCTTGTATGCATAGGCTATTGTATCTACAACTACACTTTCATTTTATTGGTATAAAATGCATTGTACTTTACCATTTCCAAAAAGGTGCAAATCTTATTGCCAATTCATTTGAAAAAGAAAAAGATGATTAAAAATCTTACAATTTCACCATATGCAAGGTCCACCATATGGTCAACTCTAGCTTGATGCCTCAAGAGGAATGGACGTAGATGGTTCATATACAAATGTCTTGCCCCCTGATGAACAACATGAAGTAATTTTGAAATGAAGCTAGATACCAAAAACAGAAAAAAGAAAAAGAAAGAAACCCTGCTCACTGCAAGCAATATTAGTAGCATTGTAGAGCTTAGTGTAAACCATCTTAATCCTGTTTCACCATTCCACTTTATCAAGAACCATATTATTCTATAAAGAATATTTTCATTATTCTAATTAGCCACTTTTTCTATCATGCTTATGCTATTGGGCTTGGAAATTTTCAGCATACTGGCATTTCGTTCTCTCTCTCTCTCTCTCTACACTAAAGGTGAAATGCTTGGGACAACCTAAACATGAAACTTCTCAGTACAGTGGACCTTGTTCTGACAGCCTGCCAAAAGGAATTTTCTCAAT
Organism: Nelumbo lutea; assembly: GCF_056320005.1. Classification (NCBI taxonomy): domain Eukaryota; kingdom Viridiplantae; phylum Streptophyta; class Magnoliopsida; order Proteales; family Nelumbonaceae; genus Nelumbo; species Nelumbo lutea. The sequence goes on from NC_142684.1 coordinate 116,621,380, forward strand.
CAAGAATAAAAGTTGACCACTTAAGCAAAATCCCATCCTATATATATATATTTGAGTAAAGAGATAAGATTCATTAATAGAGAATTAATGCAATTACAGGCTTCCCATGGAGAGGCACGAACTGCGTCCTCTCCTAACAGCAGGAAGAAGGACAAAAGAAAACAGATAACAGAAAACAGGAAACAGGAAACAGGAAACAGATTCAATCTACAATTGAGCCCAATATAAACTTTCCCTGTTTACCCCTTACTTTGCAAGTCCATCAGCCATAGAGCTTGCAGATCTCCCCACCCATTGTATTCTCACTGTCAAGCTCCTTGTCAGGCAGTTGAATTTTTTAATTTCATTCTTAAAACACCACACTATAGAGTCCAGGTTTTGTAGCCATCCCACTACCACCTTGGAGTTCCCTTCTATTATCAGATAATCCACACCTATCTGCACAGCTAGCTGTACTCCTTGGATAGTAGCTGCAAGTTCCACCCTAATGGAGTTTCCAGCTCCTATGGGCCCCGAGCAGATAAGAACCACATTCCCAGCCTCATTCCTCACTACCCCTGACGGACCTGGATTACCAAGACTACTTCCATCGAAGTTCAGCTTCAAAAAATTCTCAGGAGGGGGGTCCCAAGTCAGACTCACTTTAGTCTCTCTAGATGAACAATTAGCCACTGCTAACCAATTCCTCCAAATATCACTAAATGAGAAATGATGAAATAAGTCCAGTGATTTTAGCCATAAGATCACCCTATTTAGAACACAGTCCTTCATCTCTTCTAAGTTTCTCTCCTCTTGGAAAGTTCTAGTATTCCTTTCTTCCCACACGGACCAAAGCAGCGCTGCTCTTGCACACCTCCACATAATTCCTCCTCTTCTGTGCTGCCAAGGGAGGAAAGCAAGATAAAAAATCAAGCTTGCATCCGCTGGCCTAACCAACCTGCACCCAAGCAATGAGAAGAACCACTCCCATAACTCTGCAGTAAATGAACAGGAAATTAGTAGTTGCTTACAGCCCTCACCATATGACTTGCAAAGGATACACCAAGAAGGTGAAAGACAAAAATAAGGTCTTCTCTTTTGTAGAATGTCTAAGGTGTTTATTTTCCCATAATGCACTTCCCGACAAAAAGAATAACCTTAGGGGGAACAGGCCTACACCAGATTTCCTTAAAAGGGAAAGGCCGAGTGGGGTTAGATTGAGTAATGGATTTAAAGAAAGAAGCACAACAGAAGGATCCATTTGGCTTGGGTGTCCAGATCTGTTTGTCAGGTTCAGAAGGGTCCAAACACACTGTATCAAGTAGGCTTAGCAGATTTGTTTGGGACACAATTTCCTCTTCCCTTAGGCCTCTACGAAACCCAAAATCCCAACTCGGTTTTTGTACCTTGAGACAGAGAACAAAGAAGGGAAGAGGTCCTTCATTGGAGCCTCACCGACCCAGGTATCCTCCCAAAAAAGAACAGAGTTACCATTACAAACATCATACATGACAAAATTGAGAAACTGAGGAAGGATGCCATGAATAGCTTTCCAAGGAGTTGCCAAGGTTGCCTGTCGTGATACTCTAGCATCCCACCCATTATCAGAGAGACCATGAATACTACCCACCACCTCATGTCAGAGCCTCTCTCTCTCCACTGGCCACCTCCACAGCCACTTCCCCAACAATGCTTTATTCTTTTTAATCAAATTCCCTAACCCCAATCCCCCCTCCTCTTTTTTTTTTTGATAATTGAAAATATTTTATTAATCAGTAATAGACAATAGTACGAAGTCCCCAAGGAAAGGCACGAGTTGCAACCTCTCCGGGCTAGTTAAGTACAGATTTCCAAATTAATAACAACTTACAAAGAATCACAAAAAAGATCTTCCCTAGAAACCCCCTGTTTGGCTAAAGCATCAGCCAAAGAATTAGCAGAGCTACTAACCCATTTTACCTCAACTCTCATATTGCTGGATAACCACGTTACTTTTTTTATGTGATCTTTGTAGCCCCAAATGGTGGTATCCAAGTTTAGGAGCCACCTTGTTACCACCTGAGAGTCCCCTTCAACTAGGAGATGCTCCACCGCAAGCTGGTTGGCGATCTGAATTCCTTGTACTGCAGCAAGGATTTCTGCCCTTGTGGAATCCCCCACTCCCACCAGTCCTGAGAATAGGGAAATTATGTTGCTGTCCTTATTTCTCAGGATACCCCGTATACCTGAAGACCCAGGGTTGCCTTGGCTGCTTCCATCAAAGTTCAGTTTGATGACACCTTCCAAAGGCGGAACCCATTCTGACAGAATTCTATCCTTCTTTGTTGAAGTGTTAGCTATTACTAGCCAATTCCTCCACAAGTCATCAAAGGAGAAGTCATCAAAGATATCCATAGTTTTCAGCCAATGGATTGCTCTTGTTAGGATACAATCCTTCGTTTCATCTAACCCTCTTTCCTTCTCTAAGAAAATTCTTGCATTCCTTCCTTCCCAAAGAGTCCACAGAGTGGCTGCCCTGACACATTTCCACATGACCTTACCGCTTCTAGTGTGCCAAACAAAGACAGATGGGTTGAATAACAAGCTTAAATCAGAAGGCATAGACCACCTACCTCCAAATAAACAAAGGCTCCACCTCCATATAGCTGTAGCAAAGGAACAGGAGATCAGCAAATGGAAACAATCCTCATTCTCGGCCTTGCACAAGGAACACCAATTTGGGGAAAGACAGAGAGGGTCTCTTTTTCTATAAGTTTCCTTAAGTATTGATTTTCCCATAGAAGACTTCCCAGCAGAATACAGCAATTTTTGGGGGAATGGGTCGCGCCCAAACTTCTTTGACAGGGAATCCTTGGGAAATGGGGTTAGAACTGAGGGATTTTAGAAAAGAAGAGCAAGTAAAAGAACCTTTTGGAAGAGGAGACCAAACCCTTTGATCAGAAGAAGTGGGGTCCAAGCAAACGGATTCTAGTAAATGAATTAGCTCAATAACACAACTCGGCTCACCATCCCTTAACCCTCTACGAAACCCAAAGTCCCAGTTTAAAGATAAGGGGTTTAACGGGCTTGGGAGAAAAGTTGCAATTGGCTCATGTTTGTGAAAGGAAAGGGAATAGAACGAGGGGAAACAATCTTTGAGGGGTTGAGTACCCACCCAAATATCCTCCCAGAACAAAATAGCATTACCAGAACAAGCATCATACCTAATGAATATGAGGAAGCAAGGGAGAATACAATGTATAGCCTTCCAAGGTGTAGTAAGGGTAGCTCGGCGAGATATCCCAGAATCCCAACCATTTCCTACACAACCATGAATGCTTGCCACCACCTCATGCCATAATCTCTCTCTCTCTCTCGAGGCCATCTCCATAGCCACTTTCCTAGAAGGGCTACATTCTTTAGCATTATGTTCCATATCCCTAAACCCCCTTCTTCCTTTGGTTTGTTAACTATCTCCCATCTGATCAAGTGATCCTTTTTCACCTCTCCTGGTTCCCATAGAAAGTCCCTCATTCTCTTCTCCAATTTCTTGGCCTCCCTTGGAGGAATCTTGAACACTGAAAGGAAGAAGGTTGGAAGGTTGGCAAGTGTAGCCTTAATTAAAGTCAGCCTACCCCTTATTGAAATGTAATTCTTTTTCCAAACCGCCAAGCACTTATCAAATTTCTCCACAATAAGGACCTAGAAACTACTTTCTTTAGGGTTGGCTCCTAAGGGTAGCCCTAAGTATGTCAAAGACCAAGAAGAAATATTGCAACCTAAGCATTCTGCAATGGACTCAATCTCCTTATTCTCCAAGTTTACTCCAACACAACTTTTATCAAAATTTACCTTCAAGTTGGAGACCCTCTCAAAAGTACTTATTAAAATCTTAAGGTTCCCCATTTTTCTCAACGCATTCCCTTCACAACAATATCATCAGCAAATCGAAGGTGAGTTACTAGAATGCCTCTGCTCCCTATTCTCCATCCCTATATTTGGCCCTCCTCATCTGCTTTGGAGATCATCCTACTAAAGACATCAGCAACAAGTGTAAAGAGGAAAGGGGAGAGTGGATCCCCTCGTCTTAAGCCTCTATTGGCTGGAAAAAAGTCCTTAAACCACCCCATTCACCAACACTGAATAACAACAAGAGTTTAGGCATCCTCTTATCCAATTACACCATTTATCCCCAAATCCACATCTTCTTGACACCTCCAGTAGGAAACTCCAATCCGTTAAGTCATAGGCTTTCTCCAAGTCCAGTTTGCAAACAAATCCTTTCCTGCCCGATCTCCTTATCTCTTCCACACTCTCATTTGCAATAAGGATCTGATCTGTAATTTGTCTATCCTGTATAAAGGCTCCTTGTGCTTGGCTAACGAGAGAGGGGAGAACTGCTTTGATCCTCCTAGAGAGCACTTTTGCCAGAATCTTATAGATGCTTGTCACCAGGCTAATTGGCCGAAAATCTTTGGGGTGTCTGGCATCATTCTTTTTGGGAATTAAGGCTATAAAGGCGGCATTGATCTCAGGACTCACAAAATGTTTATCCTCAAATTCTCTAAATACTCCAATTAAGTCTTCTTTGACTATGTCCCAACAGTCCTGATAAAATGCCATTGTAAATCCGTCAGGACCCGGTGCGTTAGCCCTATCCATAGAAAAAACAGCTTGTTTAATTTCCTCTTCCTCAATCATTCTTTCCAGCCATCCCTTATCTGTTTGGTTCAAAGTTGGTCAATTCTCCTCCCCTACTACTAACCGATTCTCTAAGGGTCTTCGAAAGATGGATTTGAAGTGATCCACAATCCTACTGGCAATCTCCTCTTGAGAGGTTATCTCCACACCATCCACCTCAAGCTTTAGTATCAAATTTTTCCTCCTTCTCCCATTAGCCAAAGCATGAAAGAATTTGGTATTCCCATTCCCTTCCTTGATCCACTTATGTCTGGATTTTTGTCTCCAAGAGATCTCCTCCCTCAACAAAGTCTCCTCTAACTCCTTTTTCAGTTTCCTCCTCATTTCTCTGTCTTGCTCATCCATCATCCCTTGGGATTCTTTTGCATCTAACTCCTCAATCTGAACCAATAATCTAGCTTTTACCTCTTCCACTCTTCCAAATTGATCCTTATTCCATTCTTTTATTTTGCCTCTCAACCTTTTTAATTTTTTGTGGAATCTAACCCCATCCCATTTCACTTCTCTCATCTCTTCACTCCACCATTCCTTAACCTTAGGCAAGAAGTTCGGGTGAGTCAACCACATATTTTCAAACCTGAATGGTCTAGGTCCATTACCAAGAGGTTCTTGTCCTACTTCTATAGGGTAGTGATCAAAGGTTATCCTAGGTAGGGCCTTAGCCACCAAACCTCTCCAGTGGCTCTCCCAACCCTCATTAAATAGGAATCTATCAAGCTTTGAGCAGATTGGGTTTTCTTGGAAGTTGGACCAAGTGTAGGTAGCCTGTAGTAAAGGAAGCTCTCCTAACTCACAAAAATTTATGAAGTCCTTGAACTTCCTCATACTAGTTGTAATGGCCTGCCTAGGATTATTTGACTCATTTATGAATCTTATTGCATTAAAATCCCCCCAAACACCAAGGTCCTTCCCACAAACCTTGAATTCCATGAAGCTCCTCCCATAACTCATTCCTCTCTCTGTGATTATTTGGACCATACACATTTGTTAGCACCCAAATAAATCCATCTTCCACCATTCTGAATTTTAGGGATATAATGAAGTTTCCTATTAGCTCCTCTACTGGTTCTACGAAGTCCTCCCCCCGAGGCTCCCCAGGACGGAGCTGAACACCATCTTACCCCTCTTATTTTCCAGATCTCCCTGACCCACCTTCTATCCAATTCAGCTAATTTTGTCTCCTACAACATCACAACATCAGGTCTTTCTCTCTTAAGTAGCTCCTTAATCGATCTCCTTTTTCTAATACTACCCAAACCCCTTACGTTCCAGCTTATTATCTTCATTACCTTTCAAGAATTTAGCCCTCCAATATAGTGTTCCTTCATTTAGAACCCTTCTTTCTTTCCCATCTGCCACTGAACTCGATATCCCCTTCAATGTCCATTATTAGTCTCACTACTTCATACTTTTTCTTCTTTTTTCTACCCTTATTTCCCACTGACTTCCTATTCTACCCTTTATTTCCCAATTCTTGTCCCAATCTATTGGTTCTTGCCTCTAATTCAGGGTTTTCTAGAGCCACCTCTATCATTTCCTCCTTCTGTTTATATTCCTCCAACGGCACAAATCTACTCCCAAATCCATTCTAATTCCTCTTGTTTCCTTTCTAACAACCCAACTCCCTTCTCTGATTGGACTCCATCATTATCAATCGCCACTTCCCTGCTACCAGTTGGTTGGTCTAGTTGGGATTCCAGGACATCTGTTACAGGCAGAGAACCCAAGTTAGTATCTAAAACCAAATGGACAGGCTTACCTGGAATTAGCATAGATGGTTGCATGTGGACTGGCTGTTGGGTATCAATTCTTGGAGTCAAGACTAGGACCTTCCCTTTATCCGAACTCAACCGTGGAAGTGGACTAGGTACAACCAATACTTCCTCACCCTCTACAGTCATAGAAACTTCACTTCTCTTTCCCTCTGCGTGAATCCTTAGGTAAGGCTCCAAGTTTGATTCCTGTCTCTCTGGTCTGATGTCCTGACTAGGCTGCACATATGGAATGGACCCGTTTATTGGTCAGGATGCTCCCTACTTTACCTCTTTAAGTGTTCCGAACTCCACCTATCTTTTGTATAGCATACCCAGTTTGGGAAAAATCTATTTGCCGCTACTAAGGCTCACTCTTCTTTGCGTTTTGATATTACCAGAATCTTGCGAATTCGTCTCCTCCTCTAGGAATAACAGTTCAGTGTTTAGGCTACCCTCTTCCAGTATATCTCTTGGTTTTTAGAGGTCGATACTTCCCAAGCTAATGGTTTCTTCCAAATCGGAATCGGAATCAGAAAGTTCTTCATCGTCTGTCACTCTTTCCGAATCAGAGTCGAAAACCTCACTACTCTTCACACTCCTGTGTTTACGGCGTTCATGTTCCTTATGCGACATCTTCTTCGAGGGTCTCCACTGTAACGAGCTGGAGACCTTCGCTGAACTGTTCAAACAAGAGAAAGGGCTTGAGGAAGACGATGGTATACGGATTTTACTGTCTACCTGAGGAGCCAACCTTGTCACGTGCTCCTTTAAGTTGTCGCGCGCCCCCCTCACTCTTGGGTCGTTTAAGCATAGCCCACTTAACTTTTCGGGCTGTTGTAAGGCTTAAGTGTTCCTTGTAACTGATGTTAGTGGGACAGTTTCAGCTACTAGTCCTTTCTTTCTTTCTTTTTTCTTATTGTTCTTATCCTAGGATATGTCGCCAGGGGCATACTTGTAATTTTGTCTTTTTTATAAAGATTATAGAAGACTGGCGGCTGCCAGTACTGAGTTTGCTTTTCTTTCTATCATCCTTACCTCTCTCTCTCCCTCTCTCTCTCTCTCTCAATCACCACAAGCAACAACATGGTATCAGAGCGGAATTTCTAGGCTGGAGAAGAAGACCTACGATTCTAGCATCAACCTTTGTAAAGAGGATTGGATGCGACTACTTTTCTATCAACAAAAAAAAACCCTAGCAGCGGCTGGTCTCAGTTCTCTCTGGTGGCTGCACTTACAGAAACCCTAGCGGCGGCTTGTGTTTTCAATCTTCTCTGGCAGTTGTGCTTGCAGAAACCCTAGTAAGTCTTGCGGTTGTACTTCTGCTGAAACCCTAGTGGCCCCAAGCGACAGTTACTGAAAAACCCTAGTTGCGTCTAGCCGTGGGATGGTGTTGGTCTGCTGAAACCCTAATCGAAGGAGGGTGTTGATGGTGCAATGAAACCCTAGCAGGTCCTAATCTAGTGCTGGACAGGTGTGGTTTTGTTTCAGTTTATCTCAGTATTATTTATCCAATGGTGCATAGGGCTTATGCCTTGATTATATGATTACTAGTTTGAATAATTGGATAGTTAGAGTGGGGGAACCACATTCAGACTGACAGTGGTGGTGCTGAACCGATGACCGAACTATTTATTGTTCTGTTTGGACGTTGTAGTGACTGATCTCTTATTCTCAGCAGTAGTTCTTGTGCTCTCAGCAATATTCAATAGTTTGTTGCTCGCATTCTAGGAGTAAACCCTGAGTTGCCACATTCCAGTTGTGGCGGCCGTGCTGTTAGGTGGCATTTGGACCGATTGGTTGTAATATTCAATGGCAAGTCATGAACTGACCTCACCGGGGAACACCCCAACCCGCAACACAGCAGGTATGGGAGGTGAAACCATGGTTTTTTCCATGCCAATTACCCCCTTGAACGGCCTGAACTACCTGGAGTGGGCTAAGAGTGTAAAACTCTATGTAACGGCAAGGGGTAAGGCCAGTTACATCAATGGAAGGGTGAAAGAACCCAAGGGTGAGACGGCTGAACATGATAGGTGGGACCAAGAAAACAGTATGGTGATGTCTTGGCTCCTCGCAACCATGGAACCTGATGTGAAAAAGAATTTTATGTGGGCAGACACCGCCAGTGAGATCTAGGAACAGGCCAGAATTACCTATTCTGAGCGAAGGCAATATGCCAAGATTTACCAACTACAAACTGAGTCCTCAACATGTAAACAGGGAAATTGTAGCTTGTCCTCGTATTATTCAGCTCTTACCTCCATATGGAAGGAGTTTGACCATTATCAGGCCATAGAGTGGAAGCACGATGATGATGCTAAGGCCTACAGGAAGCTGATCTCTCAGCAATAAGTGTTTGCTTTCTTGTTAGGGCTGAACCCTGTATATGAACCATTAAGGGTGCAGATCCTAGGAAGCAAAGAATTGCCTATAGTACACGAAGTATACTCTCTTGTCCAACAGGGAAGAAAAGTGATCTAAGAAGGCAGATGATAAAGATAAACTCTTTTGTACCCACTGTAGAAGGTCACGACATACACGTGACACCTGTTGGGACATCCACGAAAAACCCAAGTAGGCAGCAAAGAATCAAGAACAGGGTAAAGGTCACTTGAAAAGAACGAGTGCAGCACATGTGGCAACCCAAGACACTCAGGTTGCCAGTAGTACCCGGGACCCTCCTAATAAGCCTGACCCCAAGGAGGATAATCTTATGGTAGGGCATTGTGGCAATTGGACAACTCAGTCACTAGTACTCCCTCTACCTCTTTTGCATCTACTTCAGGTAATGTGGCTTCTGCATTCCATGTCACTCCCATAGATTCCCCTTGGATTATTGACTCAAGGGCCTCAAATCACATGACCGGTAAGCCTAACCTATTTCATTCTTATAGCCTTTTGTCAGGAAGGGATAGAGTGAGACTTGCAGATGGTTCCTTTTCTTCCATTGCAGGTCAAGGATCAATATCCCTTCCCCATGGCCTTAACCTGAATTGTGTATTGCATGTCCCTCATCCTCAGAGTCACATAGTCAGTCAAATAAGAGTCAAATTTTGTTGTGGCACGGTCGTTTAGGTCATGTTTCTTTCGAAGTAATAAAATGTTTGTTCCCACTTTTATTTAAGTCATGTTAAGTGTCAGAGTTCATGTGTCAAACATGTCAGTTGAATAAACAATGTAGAACAACCTTTCATTCAAGCAATAAAAGATCAAACGTTCCTTTTCATGTTGTGTATTCTGATGTATGGGGGCCTACAAATGTAATCTTTGAGGGTGGATATAAGTATTTTATTACATTGATTGATGATCACTCTCGCTATACATGGGTAATCCCTATGCGTAGCAGAGACGAGGTTCCAAAGATAGTGAAAGACTTCCAGAGGATGGTGTTTACACAGTTCCATGTTGAAATACAGATCTTCCAATCCGATAATGCGAAGGAATACTTCCATGGGGAGTTAAATGAGTTCTTCGCCTCCCATGGGTCTATCCATAGAAGCCCATGCGCTAGAACACCACAGCAAAATGGGGTTGCAGAAAGAAAAAACAGACACCTCCTTGAGGTAACCGGCGGGATGATGTTACACATGAATGTCCCAAAAAGGTTTTGGGTGGATGCTATACTTACATGTATGTCATCAACCGCATGCCCTCCAGAGTATTGAATTATATGGCCCCTCATCAATTATTGTACCCTCAGTCACCTTTATTTTCCATCCCCATGAGAGTCTTTGGTTGTCGGGCCTTTGTCCATGATTTGTCTCCATCCAGAGGTAAGTTAGACCATCGGTCCATTCCTTGTGACTTCCTGGAGTACCCATCCTCTCAAAAGGGGTATCGGTGTTTTGACCCAGTTAGTCGTAAATATTTTGTGTCTATGGATGTGTCCTTTGAGTCCGAGCCGTTCTTCCCTCATCCTCAGAGGGAGAGCCGTAGTGTGGAAGAGGAGAAGCAAGTTCAGGCGTCTCTTCCTTCTATTCCAGACCTCACTCCCTTCTGTATCTTCCAACGTACTCGTCGGAGAGATCAGCAGTGTGATAGAAATGTAGAGCAACCAAACACTGAGCAACTGACATCATCAGAATCCCAAGAGGTAAGTCCAACCCCTAACCCTACTCCCACTGTGGACGACCTAGACATCCCTATTGCTCAACGAAAGGGAGTCAGGTCTTGCACTACCACACACCCCATTACCCACTTTGTTTCCTATGACCACATCTCTCCCTTGTACCAAGCCTTCCTATCGGCAGTTGACTGCATCCCTGTTCCCAAAAATGTTGCAGAAGCCTTAAAATACCCTGAATGGATAGATGCCATGAAGGAGGAGATTGATGCCCTTCACAAATGGGTGTTCACAGTTAAGCACAAGGTAGATGGAATAGTTGAAAGGTACAAAGCAAGACTAGTAGCCAAAGGGTACACACAGGTATATGGAGTTGACTATGATGAGACTTTTGCTCCGATGGCTAAGATGAACTCGATTAGGGTTCTCCTATCCTTAGCTGCTAATTTTGACTGGAAATTGCATCAACTGGACATAAAGAATGCCTTCCTGAATGGTGACTTGGAAGAAGAGGTATACATGGTTCAACCTCTTGGATTCTCTGCCAAGGGAAGTGAAAACAAGGTGTGCAAGCTACGAAAGTCTCTCTACGGCTTAAAATAGTCTCCCAAAGCCTGGTTCAATAAGTTTCACATGGCAATTCAAGAGATGGGGTTCCAACAATGCCAGTCTGATCATACACTTTTTGTAAAGAGATGTCAGGAGCAGGTTGCCGTATTGATAGTGTATGTAGATGATATCATCATTACAGGGAGTTGGAGTTCAGAGATACAGAAATTGAAACAATTCCTTGCATCCAAATTTGAAGTGAAAGATCTAGGACTCCTAAAGTATTTCCTTGGGATCGAAGTTGCCTGTTCAAAAAGGGGTATCTTTGTCTCTCAAAGGAAATACACCCTTGATCTATTACAGGATATAGGTAAATTAGGTGCAAGGCCGGCAGACACTCCTATGGATGCGGACCACAAGCTAGATGACTGTATTGGTGAACCTCTGAAAGATGTAAAGCAGTTTCAAAGGTTAGTGGGAAAGCTGATTTATCTATCCATGACTCGTCCAGATATTACCTATTCAGTTGGAGTTTTGAGCCAGTTTATGCACTCTCCTAAGAAGCCACACATGGAGGCAACAGAGAGAGTCCTTAGATACCTGAAGAAACATCCAGGAACATGCCTACTATTCAGTAAACACAATCACCTGAAGGTGGAGGTCTTTACAGATGCTGATTAGGCAGGAGTCGTGGATGATAGAAAGTCCACTAGTGGGTAGTGCACATTTGTGGGAGGAAATCTGGTGACCTGGAAGAGCAAGAAGCTAAGTGTGGTAGTAAGATCAAGTGCAGAAGCTGAGTATAAAGCTATGGCACATGGGGGTAGCTGAAGTCCTTTGGGTAAAGAACCTCCTATGTGAGCTTGGAGTTGTTGTTCATAATCCTATGTCTCTTTACTGTGACAACAAGGCTGCAATAAACATCGCCAGCAACCCGGTCCTACATGAGAGGACTAAGCATATTGAGGTGGATAAGCACTTCATAAGAGAGAAACTGGAAAAAAGGGAAATTTGTATCCCTTATGTCAACTCCAAGGAACAACTTGCTGATGTCTTCACAAAAGGACTTCCGTGTTCGTGGCACAATGAGCTATGTGACAAGCTGGGCATGATAGACATCTTCAGCCCAACTTGAAGGGGAGTGTTGTAAGGCTTAAGTGTTCCTTGTAACTGGTGTTAGTGGGACAGTTTCAGATACTAGTCCTTTCTTTCTTTCTTTTTCTTATTGTTCTTATCCTAGGAAATGCTGCCAGGGGCATACTTGTAATTTTGTCTTTTTTTATAAAGATTAATATAAATAGAAGACTGGCGACTGCCAGTACTGAATTTGCTTTTCTTTCTATCATCTCTCTCTCTCTCTCTCTCTCTCTCTCTCTCTCTCTCTCTCTCTCTCTCTCTCTCTCTCTCAACCACCACAAGCAACAACACAGACCTATTGGGCCCAGAATTACAAATTAGAGATGGGCCTGCTGGTTGGACCCCCGTGCATATTCCTGAGGTTACCAATACCTCTGCCCGACCCAATGAATCATCTCCCTCCTCTTGTATTGCACTCAGACCATTCCTCTCCACTGGAGTAAATTGCTTAGGTCCACAAGCAACTGCTTGAGCAAAAGAAACTTTGGTTTTCCCATTGTTGACCTGTGTAACACGTCTAACACTTCTAATGGTTTCCTGATCTGAGTCTTTTGGCCTGCCTAAAGGATGTGCTTCCATTCTGGTGAAAACTCCTTGTTTCTTTTTTACAGCCACTTTCAAACTGCCACGTAGTTGTAGCTCCTCCACCACTTCGTCTTCCTCCTGCCTTGCTTCTCTCCACAGGGTAGCTTTAATGGAAGACAATAACCACACTGGGAAGAACAAACCCTCCACAACTACATTCACCTTCCTCGGTATATCTTCTGGTTTTACACCACCTAGTAGAATGGCTGCACTTTGCAGGTCTCCCCAAAAAACACCATCAAGGCGAGCTCCACACAACAAAGCAATTTAGTTTGTTGTTTTTTTATTCCAGAGATGGAATGGCAACCCAAGCACTCAAGCAATTACATTATCTTCCACTGAGAACACTTTTGAATTTGATGAAAATGACCATTTAAAAACCGAGAAGGTTCCCAGATCATCTTGGATACTTAGGGCTCTAACATTTACCTAGTTTTCAAGATGGTCCAGCATTGCCTTAGTAGGATCGAACGGGGTCACAATAAAGGTGCTTCTTAGCTCCATCTTGCTCTTCAACATTTCTGCAACTTTCCACCAATCTATCACCACCCCTCCAGCTTCAACCACTAGCATTCTATCCCATTTTCCTTTTGTTCCCTCTACTACCAATGAAGGGTTCCTCCTACTATTTGCCATAGACACAAACTTTTTCTTTGTTTCCTCTTTTTTACACAAAAACTAGCTTCTAATTTCTGTTTGTTGTCCCCTTTCATCAACTTTCATATTCTCTTTATTCTCCATTCTTCTTCTACATAGAAAATTTGTTAGTGTCCCAACAATCCCTCTCCACCCTTGATCATTCTTCCCTTGAGGAAGACAAATCATTTGTTTCCTTCCTTTAGAGAAATATTCAGTTAAAGAAATAAATGCACCTTTTGCATTCCTCTTGTTCTCTAGCATACAATCTCCCATTTTATCACGTGATACTTCTTACCTTCTCCCGGCTCCTAGAGGAAATCTCTCATCACCTTCTCTAGCTTCTTAGCTTCCCTAGGTGGTATCCTAAACATAGATAGGAAATAGGTTGGTAGGTTAGCTAATGTGGCTCTTATCAACGTGATTCTTCCCCCAAAGAAATATAGTTTTCCCTCCAAGAAGTCGCTTTCTTTTGAAGCCTCGCCACCACTGGACACCAAAAACTACTTTCCCTAGGGTTTGCCCCTAACGGAAGCCCCAAGTAGGTCATATGCCATGACAAAATATAAACCCCTAAGCTTCTTGCTATAGCTTCCACCTGACTGTCCTCCAAGTTAACCTCGGCTACACAACACTTCCCAAAGTTGACACTCAAATTTGACACCCTCTCAAAATTCCTAACCAAACCCTTGAGATTTCTCACCTTCTCAATATCGTCCCCTTCACAGAAAATCAAAATATCATCTGCAAATTGGAGATGGGTGACCGAAATACCATCCCTACCCATCCTCCACCCTTTAATCATTTCTTCCCTGTCAGCCTTTGAGATCATTCTATTAAGCACCTCTGCTATTAGAGTAAAGAGGAAGGGTAATAGAGGGTCCCCTTGTCTGATACATCTACAAGCTAGGAAAAAGTCTTTCACCACTTCATTAACCAGGACAAAGTAATGGCATGAACTCACACACCCAAAAATCCAACTGCACCATTTATTCCAGAAGCCACAATTTCTCATTGCTTGTACCAAGAATTGACAATCCGCCAAGTCATAGGCCTTCTCTAGATCCAACTTACAAACAAAGCCTATTCTTTTGGATCTCCACATATCCTCCACACATTCACTAGCAACTAGGACCTGATCTATTACTTGTCTTCCTTGAACAAATGCCCCTTAGGCTTGGCTTATTAGGGATGGGAGAACTACTTTCAGCCTCAAAGACAACACCTTAGCCAATATTTCGTAAGTGCTAGTTACCAAACTAATTGACCCATAATCCTTAGGGTGGATAGCATTTGGTTTCTTGGGGACTAAGGCCAAAAAAGTGGCATTGACTCCTAGGCTTACTATATGAGTCTTAGTGAATTCCTTAACAGCGTCACATAAATCCTCTTTCAAAACGTCCCAACAATCTTGGTAGAAAGCCATAGTAAAACTATCCAAACCTTGCGCCTTAGATCTATCCATTGCCCTCCTGATCTCCTCTTCTTCAATGTTCCTTTCTAACCACCTTGCTTTTTCTCCATCTAACCTCGGCCATTCCAATCCTTCTATAGGCACCCTCTCATTCAATGTCCTTCTAAAGATAGCTTTAAAATGGTCTACAAAGGTTCCAGCTATCTCCTCCTAATTGGTAATTACCTGCCCTTCTACCTCTAATCTATCCACCAAGTTCTTCCTCCTACCATTTGCCAACTCATGAAAGAATCTAGTATTCCCATCTCCCTCCTAAATCCACTTATGCCTTGACTTCTGCCTCCATCAGATCTCTTCTCTGAATAGAACCTCTTCTAGATCCTTTTTTGATTGCCTTCTTGATTCTTTATCCTACTCACTCAACAATCCTTGGGCTTCCCTCTCATCCATCTCTTCAATTTGTGTGAATAAATTCAGCTTTTGTTCCTCTACCCTACCAAATTGATATTTATTCCACTCCTTCAACTTGACTCTCAATCTCTTCGGCTTTTGATGGAATTTGACTCCTTTCCACTTTATTCCCCTTAACTCCTCATTCCAGCAACCCTTCACTATATTTCCAAATTTCGGATGAGTTAACCACATATTCTCAAATCTAAATGGTTTTGGTCCACTAATTAGGGATTCCAACCCAATCTTGATGGGGCAGTGGTCTGATGTAACCCTAGGCAAGGCTCTAGAAACCAGATTTCCCCAATAGTTTTCCCATTCTAGATTGAATAAAAACCTATCCAGCTTTGAACAGAGAGGATTATCTTGAAAATTGGACTATGTGAATCTAGCTTGCATTAACAGAATTTCTTTTAGCTCACAATCTTCTATAAATCCATTAAATTTCCTCATGCTTGTTGTGATTGACAATACAAGATTACTAGATTTCTCTGAATATCTTGTGACATTAAAATCCCCTCCTAAACACCAAGGTCCATCCCATAAACCTTGAATTGCGAACAATTCCTCCCAAAATTCATTCCTTTCTCTGTAGGTATTAGAGCCGTACACATTAGTAAGCACCCAACAAAATCCATCCTCCACATTCTTGAATTTAATGGAGACAGAGGATCTACCTACTAACTCCTCCACCGCTTCCACCACCTCATTCTTCCAAATGGTGACAATTCTTTCAAAAGCTCCCCAAGATGGAGCTGAGGACCAACTAACACCCCTAGTCCTCCAAAAGCTTCTCATCCACCTTCCGTCTAGCTCAGAGAGCTTCGTCTCTTGCACCATAACAATATCAGGCTTCTCTCTTGTTAATAAATCCTTTATTACCCTCCTTTTCCTCGCACTTCCCAATCCTCTCACATTCCAACTGATAATTCTCAGGGATAAACTTGCAAAATAGTCCCTCCTGAACTCGACTCCTTACCTAGAGTTCTTCCTCCTCTCTCCCCTTCTGCTAAACTCAAGATCAGCCTCGATGTCAAATATTAGCCTTTGCACCTCAGTTCTTTTCTTCTTGTACTTTTTCTTCTCTTTTCCCTCCTCAGGTTTCCTATGGTAAGTTTTAATTATGTCATTCCCCACCCCTAGGTCAACCTCTTGATAACTTCTTCATGTTTTAGGATTCAATTTTGTCCCCTCAACATCATCTATTTCACCACTCTCTCCTTCCTCACTTGGCAAACCCTTTTGCTGATGATTCTCTTCCAAGTAACCTTCCTTCATTCTAATTGCCTCAACTTCCATACAAATCGGCTTCCAAATTCTCTCCACCTCCTCCCCCAGACCCTCACAAGGAACTGACTCTTCCTTCTCCCTAAGTTCATGATTTCCACCAGCACCTTCACCACTTCCTTTAGATACCAAATCTGCTCCTTCCAGGTGGAATAATAGATCTGCAACAGGCTGAACACACAGATCAGTAGCAAAAACCGAATGGACACCCATACCTGATTACTGAGTAGAAGAAATTGGAGCAAACAAGGCTTGTGGCTAAGACATTACTGGTGGTGCCCCGTCCATCCCTTTAGTTGGCAATTACAGTGAAGTGGTTAAGGTTAATATTTCATCTTTGTCCATTCTTACCACCAGACAAACCTATTCCTTCTCCTTCCTTCCTAGCCTATCTTTACAGATCATCAGAGAGTCCTGTGACCTTGTACTAATTCCGTTTATGGTCTAAGAGGTTGGAGTTGCTCCATCATGGAAAGGGGGGTTGATAAGCCTGGCTTCCGAAGCTGAACTTCCAATCCTCCTCACCTCCGCATCTTCCCCTTGAGAGCTTCCTTCTAGAAAAAGAATCTATGTGTTAAAACTTCCTTCCTGGAGCATGTCTAGGTTTTCTTGCAAGTCAAGACTTCCCAAACTCTCTGTTTCAGTCGCGTCTTCAGCACCACTATCTTCTTCATCTAAGTAGTCATTGTTTTCAACAAGGTCTAGATCCCGCCGTTTTATGCTTTTGGGGTTCCGCCTATCCAGGGATAAATGGTTTACCTTCTTGGTTGGAATCCATTGCAGTGACAAAGTGGCCGAACCTGCAACTTGCGCGCGAATATGAGAGGAGGAGCTAAAAGGAGAAGAAAATAGATGGATTTTACCATCTATTGGAGGCTCCCCCTTCCCAAACATGTGTAACTTAAGTGAGTCACGTGCCCTCTTTAGGTGAGACTTGATTTGGGCCGACTTAAGTTGAGGACACGGCCCACCCTTGGTTTCTTTAACAGGCCCAACAATTTTTTGAGGCCCACGCGTGCTTACTTGCATTGGCACATGAAGCTTTACCACTTCACACTCGGTGCCTGGGACACCCGGCTCAAGTTCACCCTTTTTTTAGTTCGAACTGGTCTGAAACCTTTAATCTTCCTTCATAACTTGAATTTAAAACCTCCTTCTTGCCGCCTTTAACCATCTGAGCATAAGATTTACTGCACTCCCTTCTGATAGCTTGCACTCCACGTAGTTGACCACCCATCTACCCCTTCTCTTTTAAAGTCTCCAGTTTGTGCTTACCCAAATCGGTGAAATATAGATCAACCTTTGAAATTACCAATCTCCTTGTTCCACGTAGGGACTCTTCTTCTACCTTCTCATCCCCTTCCTTGCGAGCCTCCCTCCACAGTGTAGCTTCTATGGAGGCGGCCAGCCAAACTGAGTAGAAGCAACCTTCCACGTTTCTCTCCACTTTTCTGGGTATGTCTTCTGGTTTCACTCCGTTCAATAGAAGAGCTGCTGATAGAAGGTCCCCCCAAAAGGCTCTGGCAAGATTACCACCACATAACAGTGCAATGGATGCAGCCACTTCCTGTTTCCACAAATGAAAGGGAAGACCAAGAACTCGTACCACCACCCCGTCCTCAGTGAAGAACTCTTTAGAGTTAGATGAAGGGTTCCAATTAGAGATTGTAATCACACCATATTCAGATAGTAAACTGATAGCTGAGAGCTCTAACTTATCTTCAGTCAGATCAAGCACCGCTTTACTGTTCTCAAAAGGTGTTAGAATAAACATCCCTTTTAACTTCAGCTGTAATACAAGCAGGTCTGCAACTCTCCTCCAATTGCTAACCGGATTTTTAACTTTAACCACATATTTATCTTCCCACTCTTCTCTCCTGGAATAGCCAACCAGCCTGTTCTGTCCAAAGGCTAGTAGCTCTTGGACCTGGTCTTCATCTTCAGTTGAAAGTTTGATGGTTTTACCATTCTCCTTCAGTAGATCCAAACGCAAGGTTTCCAGGTGGGGGTTAAACTCTTCCAGTATTCCATTGATTTTCTTCCATCCAAGTCCCTGTCTACCTTCAGGAAAGCAGACTAGTTGCCTCCTTCCTTTCCCGAAATATTCAGAAAGAGCTAAGTAACCACCTTTACTGTTTCTTCTGCATTCTACAACATACCTCTTCCCTTCTTGAGTTCTCAATTCCTTCCAATTTCCTTGTTTACCTTTGAGGCATGCTTCATTCGCATACTCCCTGAACTATTTAATCACTTCCATACCTTGCAACAGCACCGTGGCCTTCTTCCCTTCCCTAATCTTCAAGCTTGCCCCTCCTTTGTTTTTCAGCTCTTCAAGCAGAAACTCCTTCAACCTTCAGCTTTCTCCTCCATCGTCCTGCAGCCACAAGCCCATCCATAGTCGAATCTTCTTTCCTTTTCTAGATGTTCCTTAACCCTAATCCATCAAACTTCTTGCTTCTGCTTGGATATCTCAGATTCCTTCTAAGGTGGCATTCCTCATATCAACAGCAGTGTTAGGGAAGTGTTTGATGAAGAACATAACAAACCCATCCTTTATAGTTTTAGCATTCACTTTTTTTCCTTAGCGAAAATATCTATGCCTAAAAAAGTAAAAATCCTTTGAACCTATGGAAGACCAACCACAGCTCGCTGGTAATACACACTCTCATATATATATATATATATATATATATATATATATATATATATATATATATATGAGAGAGAGGGAGGGAGATTACAGGTAAAATTGATAACTTAAACTTAGACTCTTCCAAGGATGAACGCAGTGCTTGGTTAAATTTCCTATCACAAATATCTGTCAACTAATAATTCATGAAAAAGAAACTGGTAAACAGTGACTTCATGCAAGTATAAAGAAACATTCATGAAAAACATATTACTCTGTGCTTACATCAGTAGATGGCAGTTGGAGCCAAACAAGAAATGCAAACTTCATGTGGTAGTACAATGGAACCCTGAAAATCAAAAAACACAGTCCAAGGGATTTAAAATATCATAAATTATAGAGACTTAACAAATTTTAACGGCAATGCCTTGTCAAACAGAAAGAAAAGTTGGATAGTGGATACACATTCATCCAAATATGCAATATCAAGTACTTTGCCCAAAAATAAGCCATGTGATTGCAAAATAAAAATTCAAAAAAAAAAGTCTAATCCAGAATTTTGCATGCATTGAACCATATATTATAAAAAGATTCTTAACCAAATATTTTTTGTCAAACAAGAATAGCAGAACATTTGAAAAAGGAATCAGAATGAACAGTTATAAATTGCTCTTATAAAAGTTACACATTAATTTTAAACCAATTTTTAATGTAAATTCCATATCCAATAACATGTCCAACTGTTTGTCCTTGCATATAATAAGCCCATGCAATTTCATAAGTGGGCCTCTAAAACATAGTTAATCAGTCTATCAACCTTTCTTTTATCAGCAAGAACCAGTCTATCAACTTTGTCATCCATATGTAGTCTATTAGCGCATATTTCTGACCTGATATCATACTGCTCTTCAGTTGGAGAGAAAAGACCTCAAAGGGGGCTTTTCCCCATAATCAAACAACCAGCTTTCTATCCTTGTTGCAAAATCAATAGATATAGTTTATGAATCAAGTGAAAGTGCTTCCATCACCAAATAGTGATGTCAATGGTTTTCATCAATCCTTACTCTCTTACTTAAAACTCCTAGAAAACTTTTGTCCAGTCGCAAATTTTGAAAAGTAGGTATTCAAATATCAAATCTCTTAAGAAGGCTAGATCAAGACATAATTTCTTCTAATCCAATCATTTGATTAGTTTGAAGTTTGGATATTTTGAAGCTTAAAGGAGTGTATAAGAGACCCTCCAAACCTCAAACTAACCGTACTAAAGGAAGAATTTTATCAAGAGAGGTTACTGTTGCTAGTCTTTTTGGACTGTTAACAGTATCAGTCAAATGTTCACCAATGGGGCCCACATCTAGGGTTGAACAAACAGTGCTTGTGATTTAAGTTTCAATTAATTGGGTCAATTGTTAATGAGTTGCAGTAGCTCTTTTAGTTAGGGAAAATTGGGATCTAATTTGTCCTTTTATTCCTAGTTTCTTAAATATAAAGATATTTTGAGGAGTCTAATTCATAAAGTTTTATGTCATTCAGTATATGTCCAATAAATAGTTTGAATAGAACACTTGTGGGGTAACAGAAAATAGTAAGAATTTGCTACATAAATATTCTAAATAGTGAACAATTAAAAAAAAATCAAGGAGAGGAAAAAGTACTAAGAAAGAGGGGTTTGAGAGAGCCAGAAATTTTGCAATATTTTTTTTAATCTAGAGGGAAGTGAAGATAGGAAAATGCATGTATAGGTCAAAACGTGTGAGAGAACTTGAGTCATGCAAACTAACAGATGGGGAAGATGGTAGTTCTGGATTATAGAGGCAATAATGAGCCAAGCCTTTCCAATGTCCATGTTTAGCACTTCAGCTCTTGGATGCTGGCTCCAGGAGTTTAGGGGAATCTTCTTTGGTGATTTGATAAGAACTTTACAATCTACCCAATAAAGTCTTAACCCAAACTATTTGATGACTTAAAAAGAAATTTACCAGAAACCTTTCAGTCATCTCATCCCAGCAACCCCCTCCAAAATAGGAAATAAAAAATCAAATAAAAAAGAACCACTCTTCATCCTCTAGTCGTAGAAGAGATCAAATTGCAGTTGTATAGTCTGTATTAGGATCTAGGGCCCAGCTGGGATTGGTGGGATATTCTTCAGGGATGATAGAAGCATTCTTTGGCCTTTCTGTGGAATGATTGAGGATGCTAACCCCTGTAAGCAGAAGTAACATCTACCCTAGGTGTTTGTTTAGGCAATCAGCTTCAACCCTCATCCTTATCCATAATCCATTGGAGAAGATAAGGCTGAAACTTGGGCCGGGTTGGCCCTAACCCAACCCCAAAAAATTGGGTTGGGTTGGGTCAGGTTGATGTTCGGGTTAGGGTTAGGGTTGAAATTCATGAACCCGACTTTACTTCGGGTTGGGTTAGGGTTAACCCCTTAGCCAACCTGGCCCAACCCGAACCCGACTCTATAGTACATGCCAATATAAATATATGTTATATGTAATATATAACATACATTGATTTGTTTAGATGCATGATATTTGTATAGCCCCACCACATAGTATCATGTATTTCTTTTAAGATAATCACTTCACTTAATCCTAATCAGAAAGACTAAAACCTTAATGATATTATTTTATGTTTTTTTGAAAATTTTATTCTTCATCTCCTCTATGTTGTTTGCTGCCCAAGAAAGATCTATAGTAAGCCATAACTCATAATAAACTATAGTTATTTCTAACACTTGTTTTTCTGAATTGTGTACCAAAAAACAAAACAAAAAAAAATGTCAACAAACAAATATTAATGAAACATGAGATTAATATATGTAGTGATAGTTGAGTTAAGATCTAAAATCAAGAAATTTATGAGGTTTTAAGGGATGGGAAGAAGGTTGGGTTGGGCCCAACCCAACCCGAAGTTGACTTTGGGTTGGGTTGAAGGAATTTAGTTAGGGTTAGGGTTAGGGTTGGTTGGTCGGGTTGAAGGTTGGGTTGGGTTAGGGTTAGGATTGGGGTTTAGAATTTAGGGTTGGGCTAGGGTTGGCCTCAACCCAACCTAACCCGGCCCGACTTGCAGCCCTAGAAGAAGACCCAAAGAATGCAATCAATATGTGTAACAATCTGGAAATGGGCCTTGGCAATTGGCTCATTATATCAATGAAATTAGAGAAATTTCAGCATCTAGGAATGTTAAAAAACGATGGATTCTGAGGGAACTGAAATTTATTGCAAACATGCTGACTAAATTGGGGATTAGGAGGTCTTTTTGCATGGTAAGAAATATCTTTGCCTGAGTGGTTTTTTCTGTGAAGGCTCAAGGACATCTATCCATATGTTTGCACAGCATTTTACATAATCTAATGTACTACTTTCTTTTCTTTTGACAGATGATACAAATTGATTGTCTTCTAAAAAAGTTTAAAGAAAAATGTCTTTACTGTTGTTGTATTTTATATCTGTACCCAAGGGTACTTGATCTTTTTCATTCTTTTTTTTCAACACAGTGAAACTGGGGGAGAGTTACAAATAATATCCTTTTCTTGTCTTTCTTCCTTTTCTCTTTCTCCTCTTCTCTCTTAAACAACCCTAATCAAAACAATTATCTCTATCACAAAGACATGTTCCTCCTGGAAGAGGACTTACAAGAGGCCACTCTAGTGAAAGTATACATGACTAGAGTAACCTTTCCAATCGATGGCACATGCCTCTTTGTACTCTTTTCAGGATAAACTTCCAGGCTTCCAGCCACCCCTAGTGTTCAGCACTGACTTGTTCTTTCTAACCAAATTCTGAAACAGAAACTTGTAGAGAAACAATAATGGACTCAATGCCAAGAAAGAGAAAAAAGTATATATTGTTTTCTTCTAGGAAGAAGAGAAGAAAGAAAGAAGAAGAGAGAAGAAGGAAGAGAAGAGGAAGAGGAGAAGAGAAACCGGCTGTTTGAGAGCCAAAACCTTCAGCTGGCAGCACCCAGCTTTCTATTTATATTAATGAGATAAAAAATAAATAAAAGAGGAAAAATTACAAGCTTGCCCCTGGCAGCACACCCTAATAAAAAACAATAATGAAAAACAGCAAACAAATTGACAGCACCCTTAAGACTAACAGCATAAAATACTATAACTGCAGAAACAACTAACAAATCATTCTAACAACAATCCCCCTCAAGTTAGGCTGAATATATCAATCATGCCCAACTTATCACATAGCTCATTATGTCGCAAGTATGGAGTCCCCTTGTGAAAATATCAGCCATCTTTTTATAATTTCTCACGTATGAAGTGCATGTCCACTTCAATGTGTTTTGTCCTGTCATGTAGGACAAGATTAGTAGCAATGTTTATGGCTGCCTTATTATTGCAGTAGAGAGACATGGGGCTATTAACCGGGAACCCAAGCTCTCCTAGCAAATTCTTCAACCAAAGTGCTTCAGCCACCCCATGTGCCATAGCCTTATACTCAAGCTCAAGCTTAAACACTAGATCTTGCAACAACATTTCGTTTTTTACTCCTCCATGCCACTAGATTTCCTCCCACAAAAGTGCAGTACCCACTTGTAGATTTCCTATCATCTACAACACCTACCCAATCGGCATCTATATAAACTTCCACTTTCAGATGGTTGTGCTTATGAAATAGCAAGCCAGTTCTTGGATACTTCTTTAGGTACCTAAGAATTCTTTCTGCAGCCTCCATATGTGGTGTCTTAGGGGAATGCATAAACTGACTTGGAACACCAACCGGATAAGCTATGTCCGGGCATGTCATGGACAAGTAAAGTAATCTTCCCACTAGTCTTTGAAACTATTTCACATCTTTTAGAGGTTCACCATCACAATCACCCAATTTATGATCAACATCCATAGGGGTGTTTGCTAGTTTTGCACCTAGCTTGTTTGTGTCTTGTAGCAAATCTAGGATGTACTTCCTCCAAAAGGTGAAGATACCCATTTTTGAACGAGCAACCTCAATCCCAATAAAGTACTTTAGAGGGCCCAGATCCTTCACCTCAAACTGGGAAGCCAAAAACTCCTTCAACCTTTGTATTTCTGAGTTACAATTCCTTGTGATAATGATATCATCCGCATACACTACAACTTGTTCCTGACACCTCTTAACAAAGAGAGTGTGATCAAACTAACATTGTTTGAACCCTACCTACTAAACTACCAATACGAAACCTGTTGAACCATGCTCTGGGAGATTGATTTAGGCCATGGAGGGACTTTCTCAACTTGCACACCTTATTCTCACTTCCTTTGGCATAGAAGCCTGGTGGCTGAACCATATAAGCCTCATCCTCCATATCACCATCTAAGAAGGCATTTTTTACATCAAGTTGATGCAATTTCTAGTCAAGTTTTGCAATCGATGATGCAAAAAAACCAAAAGTTTCATCATTATCAATACCATAAACCTGAGTGTACCCTTTTTCTACCAGCTTTGCTTTGTATCTTTCTATCGTTCCATCAACCTTGTGTTTCACTGTAAACACCCACTTACACCCACAGAGTCTTCCCCTTTAGGAAGATCTGAAGGAATGAGAGATCCATCGTATGGACGCCCAAATCTTGCAGAATAAAGGGGGCGAATTTCAAAAATTTTTCTCTCCCTTCAACTGGGAATTGCATTCCCTATTTAGAAAATCATATTTTCAATGATCATTCTTGAACCATAAACTGAACCAAATCTGAACCAAAAGGAGTAGGAGAGGATTATACCTGATACAAAGAAATAGTATCCCCCAACGAAGGTGTTCACGCCCAAGGATCCAAAGACCGCTCCCATTGAAGATGGTGCAGTGTAGGATGGAGCAGAATCAGCAATGTTCTTCTCCAAGAACTCTGTCCTTCGCAAGAAACAGCAGGATGGCACGTGAGCACAGCTTCCTATCAATTCTTCCTCCAAGAACTGATGTCAAGATCGAATCTTGACTTCTCCCACAAATGGAGATCGAACTAGCAAACAGGGGTGGCAAGAACAGGGAGGCGGCAAGAAAGAATTCTGCAAGGTTGCTTAATTCTTCCTTCATTGATTTCAGCACTCAAGAGGATCTGAATGTCTTGTAAAGGCTTCCGCCCCCTCCTTCTTTTATTAACCTAAAAGATCAGCTCCTAATCCAATTAGGAGCTGCTTATCCAAATCATATTTGGATCAGCCTTCTCTTTAGGTGATAAGGATAAACCCTTATCTTATCTGAAGATTAGATCAGCTTTCTCCTAATCTCATTAGAAGGTTTCTAGATCTGAGTCACATTCAAATCTGGACTCTCTGAGTGGATAGGGTTAAGACCCTATCCTATCTGCTAATCCATCTCAGAATTCACCCCATAATTAACAAATTAAATAGCCCAGTTCGAAATGGGCTTTAGGCCCATTAAGGTTATGTGCTCACTTAACATTCCTAACTGTTGCCCAGTTGAGCTTCCTTGTATGGCGTGGGACCCAAATATTGATCTACACATCAGCCACATGGGTTTGGTCCAGCCTTTGTTACAAGGCCTAGCCGAATACACTGTTATGGACAGTGCACCCCCTAAAACCCATCAAATGGGCTCTATGGGCCCAACACTTACTCTAAGTGGTCCCTGGGCCAAGCCACCTTGTAACACCCAGGGACTGTGGGCAGATGCAAGATTAGCCCATCAGGTATTACCCTCAATGGTCTTACACATAACCTCTCAACCCATAATGATCATACACTGGCCGACAAGAGAGGACCTCACCCTCGGCTACAAGGAACAGTATTGCACTCTCTACTTATATGGATCCCGGGAATTAAAACCTTCTTGCAAACATTTTAGAAACCATAATATATATACTTTTATATCTCATATAAAATATATTTTTCAAAACAAATCTCAACGATTGAAATCGGCTGTCGGCAGTCTTGATTTCCATTAGTGAGAGTGCATCCCCGATCATTACCTTTGTCCTACAAAGGGGCTAATCCTGTCACTATGATCACCCATCAAATGAATTCTCAAACCGTCCCAACATACCCAGGTTTTGACCCCCGCTAAGGATCTCACTGATTGGTACATCAAAGACAACCCAATCCGACACTTAGTGCAGTATCATAATCGAGTCTAGGGGTCAGGTGTAACTTTTCGATTTTACCCATCAATCTCCAAGGTCCAGGGTATTACTGAAAATCTAGTCCAGTTCATAGATTCAATTAATTCTACACTGTATGTGCCTAGGGTCTCACCTTGGCAACTGAGACAGGCCACCCCAACCGACTTGGTGGCACCACAGTGTCAGCCTTATCAGGATAGGTCTCCCCAGACCGACCCACTGGCTGTGAACATTGTAAACTAACACGAGTCTCATTAAGTGTCCAATTTAAGGGTATTACATAGAAACATACCAAGGGAACATGAATCAAATATGCACTTTTATTCATTTACAATAAACTCATAAAGTACATCATTCTGATTGAAGCTAAGGGCATACAAAACTGTCTAACAATATCCACTAACTCCCAAGTGTGATTCTTATGGAGGGCATTAGTCTCCTTCATAGCATATGTTCATTCAAGATAAATTAGAGCCTCTGCCACATTTTTGGGTATGGGAATACTATCAACAGCAAATAAGAATGCATGGTGAGAGGGGAAAATATGGTCATAAGATACATAGTGGGTAATAGGGTGTTTGGTAGTACACGATATGACTCCCTTTCTGTGAGTAATCGAGATGTCAATATCATCCACAACTAAAATGGGAACAGAGGAATCAATAGGGACAAGGATGTCTGGCTCATTTGGACTTACCTCCTGGGAGTCTAATGGCGTCGGTTGTCAGTATCTGGTAGCTCTACATCTCTAGAACATTGTTAGTCTCTACGGCGTGTGCGCAGGAAGACACGAAATGGAGTTGGATCCAGAATATAGAGAAGAGAGACTTGGAAACCTACTTTTCCTCCCCTGTACTACTCTCCCCCTAAGGAGAAGCATGGTAGAAAAGCTCAAACTTGAAGGAAACATCCATAGAGACAAAGCACTTATGACCAATAGGATCAAAACACTAGTACCCCTTTTGAGAAGAGGGATACCCAAGGAAGATACAAGGACTAGACCGAGGGTCCAACTTACCACGAAAAGGACACAAGTCATGAACAAAGGCACAACAACCAAACACCTTCATAGGGATGGAAAACAGAGGAGACTGAGGAAACAACTGATGGGAGGACTTGTAGTTCTTGAATGTGTCACCCCTACAAGCATGTTATTGATGACATATGCAGCAGCAAATACAACATCTACCCAGAAACGCTACAGCACATTCATATGTAACATCATCCCCTCTACTTCAAGAAGGTGTCTATTCTTTCTTTCAGAAACACCATTTTGTTGTGGTGTTCTTGCACATGAACTCCTGTGAAGGGATCCATGGCAAGCAAAAATTCATTAAGCTCACCATGTAAATATTCTTTCGCGTTATCTGATTGAAATATCTGAATCTCAACATGAAATTGTGTAAACACCATCCTCTGAAAGTCCCTTATAATCTTTGGGACTTCATCTCTAGTACGCATAGGAAATATCCATGTATAACGAGAAAAGTCATCAATCAATGTGATAACGTATTTATATCCACCCTCTGAAGTTATAGTAGTAGGGCCCCAGACATTAGAATGCACAATATGAAAAGGGAAATTTGCTCTTCTATTACTTGAATGAAAAGTTGTTCTATGTTGTTTAGTCAATTAACACATTTGACACTAAAAATCTGACAGCACACATGACTTAAATAAAAACAGAAACAAACACTTTAATATTTCAAAGGACACATGACCTAGACGATTATGCCACAAAAAAAAACTTGAATCTTATTGGACTGACCCAACTGACAATGTGACTCTGAAGATGACCCAACTGAAGATGACACCGAGAAACCAGCCTTGTCAAGAGTATAGAGAACATCTATCTACTAAGTTTCCTATACCAATCGTTCTAGAAATTAGATCTTGAAAAATACATGAACCAGGAAAAATGGCTACACTACAATTTAAAGAATTTGTGATACTACTAATAGAAAGTAAATTGATAGGAAGTTTAGGTACATGTAACACATTATTAAGGTTGAGGCCATGGAGAAAAGATATTAATCTCTGGCCTGCAATGGATGAGAATGATCCATCTGCAAGCCTCACCTTACCTCTTCCACACAACAGGCTATAAGACTAGAAAAGATTTGGCTTATCGGTCATGTGGTTCGAGGCCCCTGAATCAATAATCCAAGGGGAATCAGTGGTAGTGGAAACATGGAAGGCAGAGGCCGCATTACTTGATGAAGATGTAAATGAAGTCGGAGTACTAGTAAATGAGTTGTCCATCTGACGTACAGCCCTACCATACAGTTCCAAATGGTTACGGGATAGTTCATGAAATCCTCCTTTGGGTCAGAACTTGTGGACTGTTCCTATGTGGCACCAGGAATACTAGTAGAGTAAGAAATTTGAGTTACCATATTTGCTACATTGTACTTCTTCTGACCCTGCACCTTACCTTGCTCTTCCTTTTTCACAGCACACTTTGGTTTTCCAAAGAGCTCCCAGCATGTGTCACGAGTATGTTTTGAACATTGGCAGTGAGTGCACCATAGCTTGTCCTTGTCACATCAGCTTTCTTGGGATCACTTTTCTTTCTTACATTAGTACCACAAGTTGCAGCTAATGCAACAGACCCAAAAAAATCAGTCTTCAATCACCATTAGGCCACACAAGCCACACACTAAAAGAGAACAGCACATACCCGTCACAAGGAAGCATACAACCCCTTATACAGCACCTGTACGAAGGTGAACATAACAAGAACGCAGCCTTCACAGCATCGGTTGTCACCAACTAGGGTTTCCTTGGTGTTACGACCAAGGAAGAACCCAGAGAAACCACAGTCTGAGAATTCTAACCAGTCTGATTGGGCTTTTGCACCTCACAGTTCAAGAAATCAAAAAAATGACGAGAAGAGATGTAGTTCAGAGAGAGAAGAGTCCTCCTAGGAAGAAGAGAAGAAAGGAAGAAGAAGGAAGAGAAGAGAGATCGGCTGTTTGGGAGCCAAAACCTTCAGCTGGCGGCACCCAGCTTTCTATTTATATTAATGAGATAAAAAATTAAAAAGAAAAATTGCACGCTTGCCCCTGGTGGCACACCTTAATAAAAAACGGTAAACAACTGACAGTTAACAACATAAAATACTATAACAGCAGAAACAACTAACAAATCATTCTAACAACACATATCAACCAGCCAAGCCTAGTTCCCATTATCTTGCCGTACAACATGGATTTGTTCCTGGCATATAGGGTATGATTCATACAACATATGCATGGGATAATAAAAATGCATACATATAACATATTGGGGGAAAAAACAGTCCAAACAGTGTGGTCCTAGTAAAATTTAAAGAAAATTGTTGTACAATATATAGGTTAGAAAATGTAGCACATCTTTCCGGACACAAGAAGAAAAAATGTTATCATAAAGTGAATAACTGCAATTATCTAACCAATCAAATGAAATATGAGAACCATATTTGCAAAAATATTTCCTCAAAGAGTTAGTGGACTATGCTCTGACAAAAATTCTCTATTACTCTAAGAAGGTATCTTCAAACGTACTAAATTCCCATTTTAAAAAGTCAGTCATTAATACAAGGAAAATGGGATGATGAACTGTACCAGGAGACAATTTTATCTGTAAAAACTTCCACAAGGCTGAAAGATCCATATGCTGCAAATACTCAATATGGTCAATATAATATTATGCCATCACAAGATGCTTAGTTAAACCAAACAGTATCAAAATATCAATAACACTGTAAAGATAATGTTTAGTTAGACCACAGAAACATTTAGCTCAAATAATGAAAACATATAAAAAAGAAAACAATGACAGGAATCTCCTTTGGTTAGCAAAATAATTTATTGGAGAAGATAATGTATTGTACTGAACAAGAGAATAGGATAGATACAGCCAAAATTGAGCCTACACTACAGTGAGAAGCAGTAACTGGGTCAATTACATGAGCTCTCGCTAAAGCAAAAACATCAAAGATCCACTCACACCCATGCCCCTATAGAAAGAAGCCACTAGTTGAGACTGCTTCAATAATTCTTGTTTGTGTTGTTCAGCCGAACTGAGAAAAGAGGAATGTTTGTTCTGTAGCTACAGTAGTTCGAACCAGGAGAAAAGAAGAAGAAGATTAAGAGAACAGTCAAACATGATAGAATAAACCCTATCAGTCGACCCTTAATATGGATTAGCCTCTAATTAGTAGTACAAAGACTAAACTGCCCCCATTTAAGTATGGAACAGGAAGTCACTATTAAGACTGTCACATAAGCACATAACTTAACAAAAATAAAATGACTAATCTACCCTTATTCGGCTAGCTCTAACACTCCCCCTCAAGCTGGAGAATATATGTCATATAATCCCAGCTTGTTACATATATAGTTAACTCTCCCTAAGCTTAAGCCTTCCGTAGACAAATCTGCCCATTGATCACCTGAGCCCACATGTCCTGTGCTTATCTCTCCAGTAAGGACCTTCTCCCTCACAAAGTGGCAATCAATCTCTATGTGCTTTATTCTCTCATGAAAAACTGGATTGGATGATATGTGGAGTGCAGCTTGATTGTCACAGTACAATTTCATAGGTCTATCCATGGAGAATCCGACTTCTTGTAGGAGATTCCTCATCCATACTAATTCACATGTAGTGTGTGCCATGGCTCTGTATTCGGCTTCGGCACTGCTCCTTGCCACAACCATCTGCTTCTTACTCTTCCATGTCACAAGATTTCCTCCAAGAAATGTGCAGTTACCTGTAGTAGATCTTCTATCAGACACAGAGTCTGTCCAATCTGCATCTGTATACCTAATTACTTCAAGTTTTCCTCCTGATTGTACAATAACCCACCGCCTGGAGCTCCCTTCAGGTACCTTACAATTCTAAGAACTGCTTCCCAGTGAGGTATCTGAGGGTTCTGCATAAATTGGCTTACCACACTGACTGCAAAGGAGATGTTTGGTTTCGTGATAGTCAAATAGTTTAGCTTCTCCACTAGTCGTCTATACCTTCCAGGATCATCAAATTCCCCTGTATCACTGCTCAACTTAGCATTTGGTTCCATGGGAGTTTCAGTTGGTTTTGCACCTAATAGTCCTATTTCATCCAGCAGATCAAGAACATATTTTCTTTGGCACAGGTTTATACATTGTCTTGATCTAACAACTTCTATACCCAATAAAAACTTCAATTTCACAAGGTCTTTTGTTTGAAAATGATTTTGCAAAAAGACATTTAGTTTATCGATCCCTAATTTGTCACTACCAGTTATGACAATATCATCCACATAGACCACTAATAAAATCTTTTCGGCTTCTGAATCATAGCTGAACACCAAGTGGTCAACCTGGCATTGTTTCATTCCAAAATTCTTCACCACTTCACTAAACTTCCCAAATCAAGCACGAGGCAATTGTTTCAACCCATAAATTTCATTTTTCAGTCTACACACCTTACCATCCTCCCCCTGAGCAACAAACCCAGGTGGTTGCTCCATATATACCTCCTCCATAAAGTCACCATGAAGGAAGGCATTTTTAATGTCAAGTTGAAACAAGGGCCAATCATACATAACTGCCAGGGAAATTAAGACACGAACAGAGCCAATCTTAGCCACTGGAGAGAAGGTCTCCATATAGTCCACTCCATACAACTGTGAATAACCTTTAGCAACAAATCTGATCTTCAGACGCTCCACACTACCATCTGGCTAGTATTTAACAGTATACACCCATTTACAACCCACAACATGCTTACCAGGTGGAAGAGTAGTGAGCTCTCATGTGTGAGTATGCTGAAGAGTAGAAAGTTCCTCCTCCATTGCCTACCGCCACCCAGGTGAGCTAAGAGCCTCTCGGACATTCTTAGGTATAGAAATAGATGACTGGCGATGTGAAGCATAAAGGCGAGATACTGAAACAAAATTGGAAATGGGATGAAGGGTACAACTACGTTTACCTTTTCGTAAAACAATGGGAAGATCAAGTTCTGAAGGTTTAGGAACAGGAACAGCAACAGGATCCGTAGACAAGGTAGAAGCTGGAGGAGGAGCCGATGTCTATCGATGAATATACACGTGTCGGATCGGTGGTCGTTCAGTAGGGAGTTGCACTGGAGGAGGTGAAGGGTCAACACCAACTGGAACACCTGAAACGGGATCATTGACTAGAAGAGGAAGAGGAAGCAAAGGTGGAGACACGGATACTTCAGGTCCCGAGAAGAAGGGGACAGACTCAAAAAAGGTGACATCAAGACAGACATAGCACTTTCGAGTAATGGGATTGTAACACTTGTACCCTTTTTGAGTCCGAGAGTAGCCAAGAAAGGCACACCTAATAGAGCGTGCATCCAGCTTGTCTATTCCAGGACTCGGATTGTGAACAAAGCACACACAACCAAAGATATGAGGTGTTAATGGAAAGGGGGACAAGGTGGGGAATAAGATAGAGAAGGGAGACCGACTATGAAGAATGAAGGAGGGCATCCGATTAATAAGGAAATACACGGTAAGTACAACATCACTCCAAAATTGTTTGGGAACACTCATATGATGAAGAATAAACCGAGCAGTTTCAAGGAGATAACGATTATTTTGTTCAACCACCCCATTTTGTTGAGGAGTGGATGCACATGAAGTTTGATGAATAATGCCATGTTGTTCTAAATACTATTGAAAGGAAGTAAGAAAGTATTCACGACCGTTATCTGAACGAAGAACTTTGATTGAAATACCAAATTGTGTACGTATTTCAGCATGGGATTTTTGAAAAATGAAAAATAATTCATTCCTTTCTTTCATTAAATAAATCCATGTCATCATTGAACAATCATCAATAAAAGTGACAAAATACTTGTAACCATTATAAGACTATTTTAATCGGACCCCAAACATCTAAATGGACCAAAGCAAAAGGACTCAACATATGACTTTCAACTCTAGGACTGAAGGGAACACGACGATGTTTCCCATACTGACACGACTCACACTGTAAAGACAACAAATGACTCAAAGACGGGACCAGTATCTTGAGTGCCTTGAGAGATGGATGTCCTAATCGACAATGCCACTGTAGAGGAGTGAGTGAAGTTTGAAGTGCAACTGACGATCCACCACCGTCAAGGTAATACAATCCACCAGCCTCATGCCCCCCACCAATCTTCTTCCCCATCTTGAGATCCTGAAAAACACAAAAGGAATGAAAAAATATAATAGATCAATTAAGAGTCTTGGTTATTTTACTAACAGACATAAGATTGAATGGAAACTTAGGGACATATAAAACAGATGATAAAGAGAAGTTGTGTCAACATTACCAACACCACAGATGGGAGAAGAGGAACTGTTGGCAAGGGTAACAGTTTGAGATGTGGAAGTTTCAGAGAGGAAAGAGAACACACCTGGAGTCCCGGTCATGTGATCAAAGGCTCCAAAATCAATAATCCAATGAGAGGGTTTGGATGATAGACAAACTATACCTGAGTGGGCAAGGGTGACAGTAGTATGTTGTGAAGTAGTCTAGAGGAACCGCTCATACTCATCACACGGTACACTCACCATCTCCTTCTCGGAAACAGATGTAGATGTAAAAGGAGTTATATCTGCCTGTTGGTTATCACTGACATCAACCCCACCAGCTACTACATGATTGGCCCATGTAGGAGGGCCATGGAGATCATAATAGAAATTCACCGAATATCCGTCCCTACCACAATGGGTACACTTCCTTGTAGAGTTACTTTTTCCTATACCACGGCCTCCCCCTGAGTCACGACCACCACCACGACCTCCTCGGGAGGCATGTCCTCCCCCTTTAGTACCACATCCACCTCCTCTGACTATCACAAATGTTGATTTGTTAGACTGTGTGGGATTCTCTGTAGGCCCCAAAGAAATCCTATGAAGTCATGCAAACACTTCCTCAAGTGTAGGAAGAGTAGAGCCCCTTAATATTTGGGCCCTAACTGGTTCATATTTTGATTTCCACCCCACTAAGAACCTAGTGACATCTGGCTGTTCCCTCTGTTGTTGCTGAACCTTAACATCTGGAGTGAGGGGATGATAGACATTGAGTTCATTTCTGAGGTTCTTCATACTGGCATAGTACACTTCTAGGGTTTTATTCCCTTGTTGCAGATCGAAATACTCTTGATAGAGCTGATATACCCTTGTAGTATTATCATGCCCAGAATAAAGCTTCTTGGCATGTTCCCATATGTCCTTAGTTGTATCTAAGAACATAAAGTTGGCACTTATTTTGGGTTCCATACTATTCCATAACCATGTCATGATTTGAGCATCTTCCTATTCCCAGTCATCAAACCCTGAAGAGTCAGCAGGTGGTTTATCTTCCTTCACATGCTTCACTTTCCTCTTTGCCTTGAGAAATACTTCCACTAACTTGGCCCATGGTACATAGTTCTCACCATTAAGTTTGATGGAGGTCATTTGGACATTTAAAAAATCGGAGGAAATCATGACACTCGATTTCTGGTCACCACTCACATCTCCCATTGAAGTCATTCCAGTTTACAAAGTCAGTTCTGCCCGTCACACAAAAAAAAAACAGTTCCAACCACTGCACTACAGTTCGTTAGCTACCACACAAGCACACTTGCAATCACCAAGTATTGGCCTTAGCATACATTCGGCCACTTCAACCACCACTGTACTGCTAACATGCAGATTTAAAACCACAAAGAATCCCTCTTGAAACTGCTTATTAGAGGGTTCAGACCACCACCACTGCACCTACTCAACCACCACAGATGCCACACCCATGGTGACAGCACTCTACATGAAAAAAAAAAAAAGAAACTTTCTTTCTGGTCACTCGACTGTTGTTCTCTTTCCCTGTCACCAGAAGTCCAACCTCTGAACCCTAGAAGTTGCCGCAGGTATCTGGGTTGTGCCGCAGTCTTCTACCCCAGATTTCTTGCACCAGAAAAAAAACCAAAAGAAAAGAACAGAGAAATATATGTTGAGGAAGATGTAATCGACTGCTGTCAACCTGGCTCTGATACCATGTTTGTGCTGTTCAGCCGAACTGAGAAAAGAGGAATGTTTGTTCTGTAGCTACAGTAGTTCGAAGCAGGAGAAAAGAAGAAGAAGAAGAAGATGAAGATGATGAAGAGAAGTAGATAACAGTCGAACATGATTGAATAAACCTATCAGTCGACCTTTAATATGGATTAGCCTCTAATTAGTGGTACAAAGACTAAACTGCCCCCACTTAAGTATGGGACAGGAAGTCACTACTAAGACTGCCACATAAGCACATAACTTAACAGAAATAAAATGACTAATCTACCCTTATTCGGCTAACTCTAACAATTCTTATGAACTTATGTTCTTGTACAGCCTTGTTGAAAATCCTGTAATTCCTCTCCATCCATATAGTCCAAAAAATGGCCACTGTTTAACAATCATCACCATTATCATCTAAGACATGTCCCAACTATATAGAGTTGGCTACATGAATACTGTGTTGCACTTCCGTTCTGTTTGGTGCCATATCCATCATTAAAGTACGGGAACTTAAATCTTTTTTTTTAAGAAAAATAAATTTTATTAAAAGAAAAAAGATACAAGGCAGAGGTGACAATCAGGCACTTAAATCATTTATTATTACTTCCACCCAATTCCTTTTCAGTCTGCCTCTAGCTCTTCTAGCCCCTTCAACTTGTAACAGATCACTTTTTCAGTCATGTAACAGGTGCTGGAGATGGTCTTCTATGCATGTGACCAAACTATCTCCATCTACTTTCTCTCATTTTATCACCTATTGGAGCTACTCCTAGGTTCCTTCATATGACTTTGTTTCTTTTTATTTATGCATTTCATGACTTCATTTCCAACCCTGTCATTCCTAGTTTTACTATTCATCCATCTGATTATTTGCATTTCTGCCACCCACTTATTGGACATGTTTCTTAACCTCCCAACACTTTCCTCCATACAACATAGCTGGATTTGCAACTGTTTTATGGAAGTTCCCTTTTAGCCAAAGTGGTATTCGCTTATCACATAAGACTCCAGATGCACCCCTCCATATAGTCCACAAAATGTTTGTTGTTGAGCAATGTTATCATATAAAGTTTATACCAATCCACAGTTCATAGAACCTTATTAGGGTCCAGCATTCTGTTCAGTGACATCAGCCAATGAAGTAACCATATAATATATAAATCAGGGATAACCCAGACTCCTGACTGAAGGAAAAAAAATGTTCAATCCCGATGAATCCAATTATGTACAGAAACCATGTTATATGTATGCTCTATATAAACACGTGTTAGGCAAACTAGAGATCAACAAGGGAAAACAACCCCCTCATGCATGAAGAAGGATCCTATGTAGGTGTGCCAACTGTGCCCCCATGCCACCACCTAAGTTTTCCCTGGTAACAACCTAACACCTTGCACGGTTGCACCCACACAAACACCTGGCAGTGGCATGTATACCACACCCAAAGCCTAGTCAAGGCAATTCAGCAGGACTAATAGTTTTGTCATCCTCAATTAAATAGTCAACCATCAATGCCTATGCAACAACAGTTAGCTAACACAAGTAGTTGACAAATTAAAATAAAAATGATAAAAGCAGAAATATGTGCTGATAAAGACCATGATGTGAAGGCATTATGATGTAGAAAAGCTGTCTACTCAATAAATTGCAAAATACAATAGCAAGGGCAAAGAGAATGATAGCTAGACATTAAATGGCTAAGACTAGGCTAGAGAAATCCTGCATATAGGCACAATTTGAAGTGTTCATAGAACTAAGACAGCAGGTATTATTATAAACCTTGATGTCCCCTACCTAACAGCATCACCTTAACAATTTACTGAATACAAGAAGCAAGAGAGAATTCGAGAAAGAAAATTACAAATTCTAAAATTAAGTTCCACCCATTTTACTGACCTGCCCAGTATAACAGCCACTTTTGTCGCTCATTCTGATCTTTCGTCTCAATAGCCTTGAATGTAGAGTATACAGGTAAAACAACACCTACAGTACAGCTGCACAAGCAAACAATTAATAATACTTCATTACATATCTGTATTATATTTATTAAAATGAAATAGTGTACGGTCAATGCCTGAGTGCGAGAAATGGAATTGCACAGTAACTGCCCTTTATAATTTCCGTTAAAAAGCCCATTATTTATGATTGTGCCACGAGAAACCGCCCTTCTACAATTGCCATTAAAAACCGCCCTTTACAATATATCTTAATGTAGTGCAGGGTAGTTGTCAAGTCAGAGATGATACATACATCTGACATTGTGCCAGATTGGGTGAGGACAAGACAGAGAAATGCTGGCAAATCGCCAGCTGGAGGTTAGGGTTCAGTGGGGAAGAGTGAATGTGCCAGTTGGTGATTTGTCGGCATGTGAATGTGATAGGTAGCACATCTGAGATTTTTGAAACCACCTGCACTGCGGAGTCACCACGTCGCTGTTTATTTTATACGGGGGATGAGATTCGGAAAGGTCCGCTTTTTCTTTTCTATTTTTTTCTTTAATGACAGTTCTGTCCTTTCTTTTTCTCGTAATTGCAGCACATGAAGGTCCTTTCCTTTTCTATTTTTTGTTTAACTTTAACAATTTTTTATTAATTCAGTTTTTTTCGGGTTGGTTTTGTAAATGCATGTTGCCCATGCTCAGCACAGGTTTGCTGCTATTTGAACATTACAACAAAATGTTAATATATGCATATATTATTTCAGAAAAGGCAAGTAGGGAGCCTATAAGTTTTTGATGCATCATGTTGAAAATACATCCTTTCTTAGTCCAAGTTCAATGAGCCCTTTTTTACAAGTTTCAATCAGCCCAAATTAACATTCATCAATCAGGTTTATGCACAAAATATGAGACTTTAATCATTGTTGTTGTGCCACTACATGCCAAAAGTGATAAATAAATGAAAAAAAATATATATATGAAAGCAAAAATACACAATTTGGCCTTTAAGGTAAGTGTAAATCTAGAAGCTCACCAAGCTGTTCGGATAACAACATTAGAACCAAATGGGCAAAGGAGCAACCGCAACCCAACCTGCATTGTATGGAAACCTTGGTCAACGTTGAAAATAAGTTGACAGGAGAAAGCAGATCATAAGTTTGTTTCTACAAAAATAAATAATCAAAAAAATAAAGCAGCAACTTTTGACTATACAAAGACTCCTTGTGGACACCCAATTTTGCTAACTCATCAGCCACTGAATTTAACTCCCTAGGGATCCAATTAATTTTTACATTCATTAGACCCATAATGTCTATAGCATCAGCTAAATATTGTGCCAGCCTCCATGGATCACCATCCTTCTCGCCTAAATATTTTACAGTATTTGCAGAATCACCTTCAATGGTTAAGAGAGATATGCCCAGGTTTTTTGCTATTCAGAGCCGAGCCCAGTTAAAACAGCCATAACCTCAGTCCCTATAGAATCAGCAATGCCAATTGGACCACTGTACACCCAACAAATGCTACCATCTCTCCTTCAGATTACCCCTCCTATCCCAGCCGCACCTGGATTTCTGGCTGCACTTCCATCAAAGTTTAATCTCATCTCCACCTCCTCCCTTGTAGAAGGATCTTAAGTGAGATTCCATTGAGATTCCATGGGGAAGAACAAAGAAGCTCAACCACATTTCTATGCAAATCACTCACTGAGATTCCATTGGATTCCACGGAATTTATCGCCAATTGTTGCACAAGTATGATATATGAGATATCAATGTTCAAATCTACTAAAGATCTGGCCTTGTTCTCAAAAATGTGCTGTATTTCTTTCTTCCCAAACACCACACATCACTGCATGATGGTAGTACTCCAGTAAATTTTCCCTTTCCTACCAAGACCTATTTCATGCCACTGCCAAATAAATTCCAAAATGTGTTCAGGAGCAGCCCAACCGTATCCAACCAGATTAAGGAAATAGTGCCAAATTCTCCACATCTCCGAACAATGGAGGAGATGCTTTGTGGACTCACCCTCGTGGAGACAAAATACAAACATGTGGGGAGATATGCAATCTGCCACTATTTTTCTTCTGAATCAAGTCACAAGTTTTTATTTTCCCCAAACAAGCCTCCCAGACAGATGAAGGTAGTGCAAATTTGAATAGATTCACACATTCAATTATAATATCAGACCCAAATCCTTAAACTTGCTTACATTTGCAATGATGACACATGACAATGTCATGTTATCTATACACTCCTTTATGTATTAAAGATCATAATAATAAGTTAGAAATATGTTTATTGTACTTCCTAGGTAAGCTATCACCAAAACCCTGTTGGAGAGCCTAGTCACCTTTGAAAACCAATGGTAATATACTAGTATTAGAAACTCCATGTGGTAGAAGTTAGTAGAATCCTTAGCTGCATGCAGGATTGCCAAATTAAAGCCTAAGAGAACCCACAAAATTAAGTAGTGAAGTGGCTTCTTTTAAATAGATATCAAAATTTTCTTTTTCCAAAGATCTCA
This sequence comes from Nelumbo lutea, assembly GCF_056320005.1. NCBI lineage: Eukaryota > Viridiplantae > Streptophyta > Magnoliopsida > Proteales > Nelumbonaceae > Nelumbo > Nelumbo lutea. Next base: position 116,661,108 of record NC_142684.1, read on the forward strand.
CATGACTGAAAGCAAAGGGTTTAAAGCAGCTGAGCTTAGTCCAACTTGGCTTGGGCTCATGAACTAATAGTTGAGCTCAGGATGACATTTGCTCATTTTTGCCATACCAAGACTATGCTCAGCCAGGCTCATTTATTTAAGTCAATATTTTGAAATTAGGCCCATGTGAAGCCCCAATATAGAGACAATGGTGTAGGCTTACATTTTTTTTAAATGTAAACATAAGAGATGTGGGGTGGGTGATATTGTCATATATACATAACTCATTGACCTTGAAAGTATACCTCTATTTGCATATTCATAGACCTTAAAATATGCCTGTTGTCCCCAATAATTTAACTCCAGTTATTACTTACATCTTGAAATTTGGATCCAACAAAATCCTGCTGAATACCAGCCCATCTAATGATATGCCTTTCAACCCGCCACATCACAGCTTCTATAATGCCTTACATCAAAATCCTGTCAAAAAACACCTACTCTTTTCAAGCCATATGTTCCAGCATAAGGTAAAAGCCTAAGACCAAAGATATGCACCCCTTTTGCTGAGTCTTTTAGAAGACCAATGGCCATTAGATGATGGAGGTCTTTAGGCAGCATCCACTGCATTCCAAATAATTGTAAAAAATGAGACCAGACTCTGTAGGAAAAAAGGCAATGGATCAATAGGTGTCCTACCAATTCTTCTTCCCATTCACATAGGCAAGAAAGATTGTCTAGCACTTTTCTCTCATCATGAAACAATATAATGGAATAGAATGGATATAATGGCAACTGTAAAATCTTTGGCTGACAAGCAAGAGAATGGTTTGAGTCTGAGAACAGCCACTTTATGCAAAACATGGCAAAGGCCAGGTCTGTATCCAGCCCAATCCTCTCAAGACCTCAGATATCCAGGGCCAACATTGGGTAATGACTTTAATATGATATAGTACATAGTGTAGTATCTAAAAGTTGGGGTGAGCACCAAAAATTCTGCTTTTGGTTATTTCAGTATTTGAATATTTCAGTTTCGGTTTTAGAATTAGAAATTCAGTTAACCAAAATAACCGTTAACCAAATTTTGCTATGTAATATATAATATATAATATAATGAAATTTGATTTCATAATATATAAACACACACACAGACATATATATATATATATATATATATATATATATACATATATATACATATATATACATATATATACATATATATATATGTATATATAATGTTATAACATATATATAATATAGTATATGTAATTGAAATTTGGTTTTAACCAAAAAAGGGACCAAAAATTTCGGTTTTGGTTATTTTGGTTTTTCTATAATTCAGTTTCGCTTCGGTTTTAATTTTTTTTAATCCAGTCTTTTAATTTTCAGTTAATTTGATTCAGTTTTTAACCGAATGCTCGCCCCTATCTAAAAGGGTTGAGCTTAAACAGAGCTGAGCTCAGCCAATCTCCTCAAATTGGTTTACCCAAATGAGATCAAATTAATACTTGGTTCATGGGAGACAAGCTTATAAATAAACTCAACTAGCTTGGAACATTTAGAGCCCCACATGCACCAAGCCCCTCCAAAAGATATTTCCACTAATACATACTCTTCAAGGACTCAACAGACCAACCAGATCTGTCACACCAGGACAAGGATCCCATTCCAAGCCCTGGATTGTAAAATATAATTACAAAAGTACCTACCTAAGGAAAGGTGAGACAATACATAATTAATTGAATCCTTTAACAATAGGACACAAGCATAAGGGAGTCATTGTCTTAAATATAAATTTTAAGTGATTCCATGTAATGGGCGTTAAAAACCTCATATATTCAACTTCCAATTCAATCTTGATAATTTCTGATTTCATGGCTAATGTTGGACTCCTAAAAGCAAAATGGATTCCAATACCCAAAAAGCAATTCAAGCAGCCAAATATTCAACATGAAACAAGACAGTCAAATAGAAGATGCAAATTTTGTTAATAAAATAATATATGAATGAGGTGAACCATAAAAAACAGCTAGAAGAGAAGCATTAAGCAGAAAGTAAACTAACAACATCAAAGAGAAATTAGGAAACGAGAATACAGATTTATGGACTAGGGGCTTTTAGAGATCCCTACTTGAGAGGAGTTAGAAGCCTGAGTTCTAGGGCCCCATGTCCATAAGAAAGTATTAGCAATATAAGAAACCTAAACAGCCTCAAGCCTTATCACCTACATCCTAGTGTCCTGGTCTAGAGAATCTCAATAATACTACATATGGATTATCAATGATATTAACCAGGAAGTATATCAGAAGAAACACAAGGTCATTGCTTGTAAACATATTATAGAACTTTCTATATTGATTAGAATTGGAGTCTAAGACTCCCTTGATAATAGTTTTTCTTTTAATCTTAATGTAGGTCCCAACTGCTTCTCTATATTGAAAGAAAAGCGGCTTTTTGATTATATATCGGCTCAAGAAACAACTTCAGCCAACTTTTTTATCATATGAATAAATATTTGTTTTTATAATGCCACACCAACTTTTTCATCATATCTGTAAAGATCATTTCACCTCTGTAGCATCATACATCAGTTCCGTTTGTATTCATGTAAAACATATTTTCAACCTTTCTGGTTGTGTATCTTGATATGCATAAAACTCACTAACAATATTAAAGATAATAATGAAACAGTGTTTTAAAAGCCTAGGCACATTTTAGTGCACAAGCCCTTGCCATCCATTATTCTCACTGCACGTATGGGATTTACCTTCTTCCTTTCCCCTGGATCAGATCTCATCCCAAATAGATGTGAGCATAATGCAAGCTTCGCAAAAATAAATATGCCCCGTGGGGTTAATAACAAGTTATTCCTAATTCTCCCTTTCTCCTACAATTACAATCCAAAATATTCAGCATAAGACTTTCTCATGCCATTAGCCTCCCAATCTACTAACCTCTATGACGACAGATATTAAGCTTTCACCAAAAGCTCATTGAAGCAATACTACCTCTGAAATAGACTTATTGGGGAGTTGGAGCAAACCAACTTTTTTCATTTGAGGAAACCATAAACACGCTTCCTAGAAGAGCGGTGTAACCTACATGCTACATCCACATAGACCAGGAAAACACAAAAGGCGCATAGAGTCGTGGGTGCGTCCGTACGAGCAAAATAAACATCATTTTATGTGAAAGTGAAAGTAATCATTTGATTTTGCCAGAAGCATATCTCAGATTCAGGGCCAAGCCATTAACGTAGTCATAATTACCAAATAAATCATCAAAAAAGCAAATGGAAAAAGAAAACGGCTGATAAAATATTAAAACTTCACGATTAGACCATCGATAATTCGTGAAAATTATATGATAAACCTAGTTGGGTTGCAATGCAAAAGGTGAAAAAGAGAAAAACGAGGATATTCGAATTCAGCCCCTATCCAAAAAATATGTGAAAATGAGGCAGAAAGAGGAATGAATTCGAAAATTTAAAAAAAAAAAAAAAATCTGACCTCACTTGGGATGACGGATCCGAGAAGAGCCATTTCGATAATGTGCAGATAAAAATTCGGGAAATCCCGATCGATCCTTCAAATGACTAGCAAAAACAATTGCTTTTGCAGCCGCCTCCTTCTCTTTGTCGACGTTGTATCTCCGCTTCCTCTTTCTCCGTGGTTTTCGTCTTTCCCGGGAGAAAGAGGGTACACCATATGGAATGGAATGGAACGAGAGCGTCGAGAACCGAAAGGGAAAGCGAGGCTTCTAATTTATCAAGAACACCAGCGGGGCCCCGTGCGATACACGGTTACTTTTCTATTAACAAATATAGATTTTCCCGTTACACTAGAGGGAAAGTAATTCCTTCAAGAATTATATTAACAAATAAAAAATTGAAGGAATCACTCAATCAACAAGTAATTATTGTATTTTTGGAATTCTGTCAATTTTTTATTAGTTAATATAATTATTTTTCTATTAAGTATTCGTTAATTAACACGGTTACTTATTTGTTATTTTTTTATTATTTATCTTCTAATCAACGCAATTAAGGAGTGTTTTCAACCTCCCTTTGACCAGACCGGTCGAACTGTCACCGGATCAAGATTCCGAGTCCGGTTCAGTCAAAACTCATCAGACTCTCAAAACCTGCTGATTTGGTCAAGAATTATTTGACCCGACCAATTCAGTTGTCGATCCGTTTATCCCGGTCACCAGGTCATGGGTTGCACACTCAATGTATGCAAACTTTTGAAGGCCATAACTTTGCACTCTGATGTCCAATTGGGGTGTCTTTTTTTTTATTTTAGGTAACTTTTCAAGATCTATGCATCCCAATTTGCAATGTTTAATATTTTTATAAAGGGTAAATTTCTTAAACTACCCTTATGGTTTAGCTAATTGACTAAGTGTACCCTTACTATTTGAAAATTGACTAACGCTACCCTTATTGTTTTTTACAATTGACTAATACTTCCCTTACCGTTAATGTTCCGTCATAAGCCATTCAAATGTGCATCTCATGACTCTTATAACTTCCAAAAATACCCAACTTACCATTGTTATAACTTCCAACCCTATTCGAACTCAGCCCTCCGCCGCACCTCTCCACCAGACTGCGTTTCTCCCTCATTTTTAGTCGTCTACTTTGGTTCCTCCACCAGAAAACATCAACTCCATTGTTAGACGATTTGGCACCGACACAGGTAAACCCATGCTTTTTTTTTCACATTTTGCTCAAATGAGCCATTCACTAACCTCATCAAAAATCGTCGGGTATCTCTTATATGTGTCGCTTTGGTTAAGCCAAATAGGGTATGATTTGAGTCTCTCTCAAATCCCATATCTAGGTGCAATGAAGCCAAATTTTCCAAGCTCTTGCGAAGCTAGGGTTTCTTAGCAACCACGCCAATGGAAAAGGTACAAAAAGCTTCTATGTGAGGTGTGGCGCGCAACTTTCACCTTCAGGAGAGCACATGATGATGCACGATCTAGTTGTTCCCTGCTGGAGTACAACTTTGATATCGGACTAGAGATGTCGCTTGGTCAAACTACAAGAAGATAGTATCAGAGAGTTTCGTGGTGTTTTACTCAGCGTGGGCACTCCGATGCTTAAGTTAGCAATGGAAGTTTTGAGATAGCTGATAAATTTGAAAGTAAGAGGATGCGAGAGATAAATTGTGCATACCTTGTGAGATTGGAGGTGAAGCCTTTATATAGGCAAGTTGTCATGTGCCTCACAAAGCATGCTTGAGATCACTAGCCCGTCTAACCTGGAGTTAGCTTCACACCTGAAGATGGACTCTTAGTAAGCTAATAAGGCTTATTCAGGTCCGTTTGATTTGGGTGGCAAGAAGATAAAATCCATTGACGTATGACGTGATCCCGAGGAGATCGGAGACAACCAACCTGCTTCTAGAAGGAGGCTACATGGCACCTCGGCAAGTCGGTGGGTGTAGTGAGTTGCTTGGACCTTGGTCTAGTTGGGTAACTCAAGGTGCCCGAGGTGACTAGGACCGTTGAGGTGTCTGAGGTAGCTGAAGTTTCACCATATTATTCCGTCACTCCACGTGTTATCGCATCATTGGATGGGCCAGGTTATCCCTCATCAATTGCCCCCACTCCAGAGCCCGGCGTAGTCAACTCAAGGCAAAAATCTCATCAAGCAAAATGGATTTGGCCCGGTCTTTGGTTCAGCCATAGTCCAACCAATAGTTCAAAACTAATCGACTCAACTAACTTGACCTTAGGGTGCAATGTCGCGTCTCAGGCATGGATGGACGTTACGCGAACATTAAGCTTCGTAGACGCCAAAAATGCGCTCAATTGATTTCTGCATTAGAATAAGAACAGTCGCACCCCTAGGAGATGTCGGATCTATTCGATCTAGACTGTCTGTGGCTGGTTAATGCGGCTATAAATAGGGCCCTTGGGGACCTATTTCCTTTGCCCCTTTCTAAGATTTGGTGTGTTTTGAGGTCGCATAGCACATTGTCGTCAGTGTCTTCGGTCTGGTTAGCAGTGTCGATTGTTTCTTCCGTTAGGTGAGCCGTCCTCCTTTTCTTTTCTTCCTTGTGATTTTCATTTGTCTTCCCGTCGGCCACCTAGGGCCAGAGTGTCAAACCACTTCAATCCTACTAAATTGTCTACCAAGGAGATTCACAGTCTCACAGCTAGGTATAGGTTCCCCAACCACTATGGTTACTCCCTACTAGGGCATTCCTTGGGAGCACGACAAGGATGAGGTGGTCGTCTTTGAGGAGGCTCTAAAGGCAAGTTTTCAATTTCCGCTCCCCCCCCCTTCATTCCCAACATCTTGAAGTACTACGATGTCAGCCTTGATTAATTGCACCCAAACTCCATTCATAGTAGGTACAATTTCCCTTTTCTTTCACAATGGCCTTCCTCTAGACATCAAAACCTTTGTAGGCCTTTACCAAATCAAACAAAACTCTATTAGCAACCTGGGCAAGGTTAGTTACTACCTATCTTATCGGCCCGGGTACAAGCTTCTACAAGGATTTCCTTCCAAAGTCCCGGTTTGGAAGAGTAAATATTTTTTCCTCACATTGTCTGGTGGGTAGGGATGACAATTTTCCCCATTTCCCCAATTCCTATAGGGGTCTGCCCCCAATGGAGTGGGGATGGGAACGATTTTCCCCCATGAGGACGAGGAGAGCACTCCCCGCCCCTCAGGGACCCCAATCCTCGCCTTGTGGTATCCTTGCTAATATATGCATATATGTACACATACATTTATATATGTATATATCTATACATGTGCCTATATATTAATATTTTCAAAAATAATATGGTCGAATATGTTTAAATATTTTTTAATATCAATGTAATTTTTAATTATTTTACTTTTATTTTTTTAAATAAAATAAAAAACAAAAACAAAATGGTTGACATTATAAAAAATCACGGGGATGGGAATCCCTGTGGGGACGGGGATGGGGATAACCTTGTCCCCATTAGCGGGGACGGGGATGGGGATAGTGAGAGGCTCCCCGTGCCCACCCCGCCCCGTTGACATTCCTACTAGTGGGTGACCCTTCCTAATGCATTGGAGAGAGGGAGTGAAGGACGTCAAGGAGGAATTGAACGAGAAAGTGCAGGCCAAAATGCAAAATCTAGTAGACTGCTAGGTAAATCTAAACGACTTCTTGGTTGAGGAGAAGCCATTCCAAGCCAGGCTGAGTCCTACAGGTAGGTTGTCATTTCAGGTTTGGGTGTTGTTTTTCTTTACTTCATGTTAACTTGACCAACTCTTAAGCTTCTTATGTAGGAGACATGTCGGGCTTTCCAACTTTGGGGTTCCTTCAAAGCATTTGGAAGAGGAAGAAGAAATAGGTATCCCATAAGGATGCACCTCGAGCATCACCTCTTGAGCCCATTGCACTGGTTGTTTCCAAGGCAGTCCTAGTGGTCGACCTGTTCAGGGAAGACCAGGCGAAGAGGCCCTTGTAGGAGACTGAGGTGGCCCAAACATCCGAGGTGCGCCATCTACAACCCAAGGCTCCATCATCTGAGGACACTACTAAGGAAAGGCAGACTATCATGGACTTCAGGACCGCCTTAATCAAGATCAAGGAGGCCATCTTCCCAAATAAGGTTTTTGACCTTTTCGAGATGTGGTTTGGTGATCTCGACGCCAAATCTATGTGCTTCATCATGATGGTAAGTTTCCAACTTCCTCATTATATTATTCCTGAACTGAGGTTTTTTTTTTTTTTTTGCTTATCTTCTTCTTTCATTTGTAGACAAAAACCATGATCCACTCCCTCGTCAAGCAATATGAGTGGTCTATACCAACGAGATGACAAATTAGGTCGATCTGGAGCCAAATTCCGAGGAAAATGAAGGTGGGGTTGGCGAGGGAGCTGAGGTTTGAGCTAATGAGTATGCTATCGGAGAGGATGCTAAGGATGCCAAGGATGCTGCTAACAAAGATGCCACAATGGTTGGAGATGGGGACAAGGATCCCAAAATGTCTTATTTATCTTTGCCTCTTTTCTTGGACCCCCCTGTAAACATGTAAAGTGTTGAACCTCCGAGCTCAATCTGATAGAACCTCTCTCTCTCTCTCTCTCTCTTTGATGACAATGTAATCACTGTTTATCTTCAATGAAGTAAATTTTTTTTGCACACTTCGTGTTCTTTCTTCTTTACACCAAAAACTACAAAAATAAACTAAGTATGGGATTAACCAGATGTGCCTATGTGCCGAAATGATCAGGCATGGTATGGGCGAACTACCTGTGTGCCTAAGTGACTTGGCATAGTATGGGATTGCCAACGTCATTGTAAGCCGACATAAGGGGCCTTTAGGATAAAAGCGACTTGGCGTTCCCTTTGAGGTGTAATTTAGCTGACGTGCTCCATAATGCAGGTCAGCTCGACCAGGTCGTCGAGGCGAGTGGTCTTTTATACTTAGTGAAATTTTTAAGAAGTTTGTGAAGTTGCAGGCGCTAGACTCTCGAGCTCATAGGTATCTCCTTAAATTATCCACGTTCTAGGTACAGGACACCTGCCTCTGCTCCAATGTCTCAAGCTTATACATTCCTTCACTGATCACCCTTAGTACTCTATAGGGACCTTCCCAATTCAGCCCAAGCTTACCTACACGTGGCTCAGGTACCATAACTTTTTGAAGTACAAAGTAACCAACTCGGAAGTGGTGTCGCTTGACTCGGGCGTTATAGTACCGACCTACTCACTGTTGGTAAGTTGCGGTCTAGATATAGGCTAGGTCCCGGACTTCTTCCACCAGGTCAAGGTTGGTCCACAGCTCATCATTGTTGGCATCCTCGTAGTACGCCTCAAACTGTAAGGTGGGCACCTCGATCTCGGCAGGGATGACAACCTCCGTTCTGTACATCAAATTAAATGGGGTCTTTGTGGCCACCGTTTTGATTGTAGTCCATTAGGCCCAAAGGATGCTAGGCAGCTCGTCTACCCACAAACCCTTAGCTCAAGTAAGCCAAGCTTTAATTCTATGGAGGATTGCCTTATTCATTACCTCAGCTTGCCCGTTCGCCTAGGGATAATCTACCAAGGTGAAATTCTGTTGGATCCCCATTTCAACATACTAATTATGGAGCTTGATGTCCTCGAACTGCTTTCTGTTGTCCAATATCAGCACTTTGGGGAGCCTGAATCTGCACACTATATTCCTCCACAAGAAGTTGAAGGGATGATATATCCACCGTATGGACGCCCGAATCTTGCGGAATAGAATGGGCGAATTTCAAAAATTTCTCTCCATCCTATTGGGAATTGTATTCCCTATTTTAGAAAAATCATATTTTTCAAGGATCAATCTTGAACCAGGAACTGAATCAGATCTGAACAAAAGCAGTAGGAGAGGGATATACCTGATACGGAGAAATAGTATCTCCTAATGGAGGTGTTCACGCCCAAGGAAGGAACCAAAGACTGCTCCCACTAAAGATGGCGTAGTGCAGGATGGAACATAATCAACAGTGTTCTTCCCAAGAACATGATCCTTCGCAAGAATCAGCAGGACGGCATGTGAGTACAACTTTCTATCAATCCCTTCACAAGAAACTGATATCAAGATCTAATCTTGATCACTTCCACTGAGAACAGGAGATCGAACTGGCAGATATGGCGGCAGCAGGAAGGGGGCGAAAAGAGAGATTTAGCACAATAAAGCTGAACTCTCTCTTTTGTAATTTCAGCTCTGAAGACAGGATGTAAAGTGTGTCAAAAGGTTGTCGCCCCCTCCTCCTTTTATAACCTTAAAGGGACCTGCTCCTAATCCTATTAGGAGTTGCGGATCCAAATCATATTTGGATCAGAATTCCCTTTAAGTGATAAGGGTTAACCCTTATCTTATCTGCAGATTGGATCAACCTTCTCCTAATCTCATTAGGAGGTTTCCAGATTTGAATCACATTTAGATCTGGACTCTCTAAGTGGATAGGGTTAATGCCCAATCCTATCTGCTAATCCAATCTCAGAATTCGCCCCTTGTTTAACTGATCACATCAGCCCAGTTCGAAATGGGATTTAGGCCCAATAAGGTTATGTGCTCACTTAGCCTTCCAAACTGCTGCCTAGTTGGGCTTCTTTGTATGCGTGGGACCCAAACATTGTTCTACAGATCAGCCACAAGGGTTCAACCCAGCCTTTGTTACAAGGCCTGGCCGAATACACTGTTATGGACAGTGCACCCCCTGAAACCCATCACATGGGCTCTATGGGCTCAACACTTACCCTAAGTGGTCCCTGGGCCAAACCATCTTGTAACACCCAGGGACTGTAGACAGATGCAAGATTAGCCCATCAGGTATTACCCTCAATGGTCTTACACTTAACTTCTCAGCCCATAATGATCATACACTGTCCGACAAGAGAGGACCTCTCCCTCGGCTGCAAGGAACAATGTTGCACTCTCTACTCACATGGATCCTGAGAATTAAAACATTTTGCAAACATTTAGAAACCATAATATAAATACTTTTATATCTCATATAAAATATATTTTGCAAAACAAATCTCAACGATTAAAATCAGTTGCCGGCAATCTTGGTTTCCGTCAGAGAGAGTGCATCCCCAATCATTACCTTTGTCCAACAAAGGGTCACCCAATCAGATGAGTTCTCAGACTATCCCAACATACCCAGGTTTTGACCCCACTAAGGATCTCATTGATTGGCATATCAAAGACAACCCAATCCGACACCTAGTGCAATATCATAATCGAGTCAAAGGTCCAAGGCAATATTGGAAATCTGGTCTGGTTCAAAGATTCAATTAATCTTACACTGTATGTACCTCGGGTCTCACCCTGGTGGCAGAGACAGGCCACCCCAACCGACTTGGCGGCACATCAATGTCAGCCTTGTCAGGATAGGTTTCCCCAGATTAACCAATTGGCTGTGAATGTTCTAAACTAACATGAGTCTCATAAGTGTCTAGTTTAAGGGTATTACACAGAAACACACCATAGGAACATGAATCAAATATGCAATTTATTCATTTATAATAAATGTCATAAGTACATCAAAAGTTAAGTATGCTCTGGGTTGTGATTGACACTAGTGGCTTCCACCCACTTCTTGAAATAGTCAACTACCATGACTAAGAAACTTCTCTACCTAGTCGTAGGTGGGAAGGACTGATGATGTCTATTCCCCATTGAGCGAACAACCTTGGTCTGGTCAGGTACTCCAGGTCGGCAACAAGCTGGGTGGGGTATGTTAGCGTGCCTCTAGTAGTTGTTACACCTCCGAACAAGCTTGAATGTGTTCACCTTCATCATAGCCCAATAGTAGCCTTGCCTTAACGCTTTTTGGGAAAGCACCTTGCCTCCCAGGTGTCCTCCACAAAGACCCTCATGGATCTCGTGTAGTACCTGGTTCACCTCTGTAGGTTGCAAGCAGCACAAGTAAGGGAGCATAAAAGACTTGTGGTATAGCTACTTGCCAATGATGATGTAGTGAATTGACTGACGCTCTACCCTCCGAGCTGCATTGTGGTTTGCTAGTAGGGTCCTGTGACACATATAGTCTATGAGTAGATCCATCCAACTCGGTTCTGCTACCAGAACAGGAGTGACTCTTCTATTTTCTTCTTTATGCTAGGTTGAAGCATGTCTTCAACATAGATCGTTCTCCTTGTGATCTCTGTTGCATTGGCCAGCTTTGAAAGCACATTCCTTGGTATCTATTGAATATATCAAGAGTGGAAGTTGGGCAGGAGCTCTCTCACCATGGCCAAATAGGCCGATATGGTGGGCCCCCAGGCCTTGTACTTCCCATTCACCTGGTTTACCACCAACTGAGAATTGTTACATACCACGACCTGCTTTGCACTGACCTCCTTCGCCAAAGTTAGTCTGGCTATCAACACCTCGTACTTTGATTCGTTGTTCTATGATTTGAATGAAAACCAGAGGGCGTACTTCATCTTCACCTTGCTAGGCCCGTAAAGTATCTGTCCAACTCTGCTTTCACGCTGGTTAGACGAGCTGTTGACGTGGAGGATTCAAGGCTCCTCGTCCTAGGTCGGGACGGGTGCCGCACTGGTTGATGCCTTTGACGTGATAGCTAGCTCAACCACTCTAGGGGTTGGCGTGCTGAATGTGCACTCAGCGACATAGTCAACTAGGGGCTGCACTTTGATTGCTAGGTGTGGGTCGAATTGAATGTCATACTCACTTAGCTCAATGGTCCACTTCATCAACCTTCTCAAGACTTCGGGCTTCTAAAGAACATGTCTCAGAAGTTGATCAGTTAGCACTACAACGGTATGGGCTTGGAAGTAAGGGCGCAATTTTTGAGCTTCCAAGACTAAGGCAAATGCCAACTTCTCTATGTCAAGGTACTTGGTCTTAGTTGCATGCAATACTTTAATTATGTAGTAGACGGTTTGTTGCACCCTGTCCACTTATTGAATTTGTACCGAGCTAACCACCTCATCGCTTGTGGAGAGGTAGAGTTTTAGCTCGTCTCCAGTTTATGGTCTTGTTAATAGTATTGGTGAACTGAGGTACCTTTTGAGCTCGTCAAACATAAGTTGGAACTCCTTAGTCCACTCAAAGTCCTTGTTCTATTTTATGACCTTAAAGAATGGTAGACATCGTCCAACCGACTTAGACAGAAATTAGTTCAGGGAAGCTATTCGACCTGTTAATTTTTATACTTCCTTAATTGACCTAGGTGGTCTCATATCTAAGATTGTTTGGATTTTGTTTGGGTTGGTTTCGATGCCACGTCGGTGCACTATATAGTTAAGGAATTTGATCGACGTAACCCCGAAGATACACTTGATCATGTTGAGTTTCATGTTAAATTTTCTTAGGATTTCGAAAACACAATTTAAATAAGAAATTAAATAATTTGAAAAATGGGCCTTCACGACCATGCCATCAACATAGGCTTCAATTTTATTTCCAATCAATGGTGCAAAAATTTTGTTTACAAGTTGCTAGAATGTTGCCCCAACGTTATTCAATCTGAATGGAATTGCTTTATAACAATACAAGCCCAGTTTGGTTACAAAGGCAGTTTTTTCTTGGTATTCTGGGTCCATCCAAATCTAGTTATACTCGTGCCCTAAGGTTGCTAAAATGCCCATATTTATCTATTTGTTACATCTTTAACTTAAAGGGTTGTTAATGTAACTTCAATTATTACTTTCCACCTCATTTAATCCCCTTTCATTAAGTCTTATACTTAAATGTATTATCTCCCATTTTCTCTTATTAAATCTTATATTTAAGTTATTTTCACCAATAAATTGTACTAATTAAATCTATGTCAATATTTTTTAATATAAGCCCATATATTTTAAAAATGGCTAAAAAACAAAAGCATTATTTATCTAAGTGATGGCTAAGCAGTTCAATCATTCGAATCAAATTGATAAACCTATGAAGTCATAGTTAGGTAACAAAATTTTTAAAATAGAAATAAATATAGAAAATTACAAAAATGTAGAAATAATTAGACACATTTATGATACTTTTATTAATCAAATTAAAAAATAAGTATAATAAAAATAATTATTTTTATTGATAATGAAAATAAAATACATACTTTAAAATTAACCAAAAATAAAAATATTTTATTATTTGGCAAAGATCAATAGTTCAACTTTTGGGTCAAATGTATTAACATTTAATGTCATAAATAAATAATAAAAATTAATAAAACATAAATACAAAAATGAGAAAAAATATACTTGAAACTTCACAACTCGATCCAATTATCACATATTTAATGCAATATGCATCCGATTAATAATAAAAAGCAAACAACGTATAAAAGCAAAAAGTATAAATATAAATAATATGTATTTATAGAAATTTTTGGATACATTATTACTACGATTATCATTATCTAGAATTACCACATGCAAAGTACGTGCATGCTTACTAATATGTATATATGTATATGTGTGTGTATGTGTGTGTATATATATATATCACGGTCTGAACCGTTCAACCCTACCGGTCAAACTAGTGACCCGCGACCTAGAGGCAAAAATAGTTTGACCTCTGGGCTAGTTTTTAAAACATTTCATTCACGTTTAACAATTTAAGAGGCAGGCAAACTAATTGCAACTTCATCATTAGACCATGTGGCAATGAGTACCAATAATGTCAATTAACTAAAACACGCTGCTACAATGCATAACCAAGATAATTGATAGAGAACTTAGATATGTAAAAAAAAACAATGATAAATAATTGATAGAGAACTTAAATATGTAAAAGAAGATAAAAAATAGTGTAAATTGCATATTATTATAATTATTCAAATATAATTTCATTTGCAACAAAGACTCATTGAACTTTTAGTGTGGACAATGGTGTGGTGTGGATTGGTCTCTGCCACAAGGTGTGGTATGATATATTATGTATACAATGCAAACGAATTGGATTAAGTTTGGATTAGGGTATATTCGAATATGACCCAACACTGTTCATGTCGGATCTGATAGGATTCGATTTGAATTTGAATCCTATCGGATCTTCGGATTTGATTTGATCTGACTTATTTTCTTTAAAAATGAAAAAAAATATTAAAAAATAAATATACCAATTTAAATAAAGAAAAAACAAAAAGTACAAGTATTTTTTAATTATTTTCATCATATATATACATCATTTTTATAAAAAACAAATAATATAACAAATTTATAAAATACAATATAAATAATGTATATGTATTATATATTATAAATCTATATGTATTATAATATAAATATATATTATAAATATATAATACATTGGATCAGATCTTCTCGGATCGGATAGAAGGTGATTTGAATACGATCCGACCAAGGGTGATTCGAATTCGACCAAATTAGGATTGAATCGGATCATGATCCGATCCATTTGCACCCCTAACAAACTCTCCATCCAAATTTGTAATAGTTTGGATTAACTAAAAAAATAATAATAATTTAACTACATTAATTAATAAAAAAATAATTATGTTAATACATAAAAAATTAATAAATTAATTTACATTATTAGTTTTTGTTTATTATATATATATTTTTGTTTATCAGTTTTTACTTGACCTATATTTTGTAGGGAAAATTCCCAGTTAATACTTTGTACTTTGTGCCTAGTGTCACTT
Organism: Nelumbo lutea; assembly: GCF_056320005.1. Lineage (NCBI taxonomy): Eukaryota > Viridiplantae > Streptophyta > Magnoliopsida > Proteales > Nelumbonaceae > Nelumbo > Nelumbo lutea. The sequence goes on from NC_142684.1 coordinate 116,676,206, forward strand.
TGACCCCCAAACTTTAAAATGCAACAGTTCAATACCCAAACTTTCAAAACGTGATAATCAAATACATACTATTAACTAGTTGTTAATTAGCCATTAAGTGACATTTTAAAAGGATACAAATGCCCTTCGAGTGTCATCTAATTTTCTTTATCAACTATCTAAACATTGACAGAAAAATTAATAGTTCCAAATCCTTGCCTCTTCTATTCAAGAAAGTTGGGGTCACCAAAATGCCCACTCAAAAGTAAACACAACTTTCTTGAATGGAAAAACAAGGATTTGGGACTGCTAATTTTTTGTCAATGTAAAATTAAATGACACTCGAAGGGCATTTGTGTCCTTTTCAAATGTCACTTAACGACATATTAACTGCTGATTAATGGTAGGTACTGGACTATCACATTTTGAAAGTTTAGATATTGAATGTCGCATTTTAAAATTCAAGGTCCAAAATGAGACACGATACTAATATGGAATTTTCCCTATTTTTTATTATTGTTAAGTTAAAATTAGCATTGTTTTGTGATGATTTTTCTATCATTATTTTCCATTTGGGACTCATGCAATGCATGAACTTTATTAAGAGAAATTGAAGCAAAAGTAATTATCTGACATTCTCAGTTGAGCTGAGTTGGTTCAAGTTCAATTCAAGTAGTTCCATGACACCATCACCAACTGCAATCCAAATAACATATAAGAGTGAGAGTGGCCAAATTTTGTATTAGCATTTATTACTTTAAATGGAATTAACATTTGTAAATTTTGTATTAACATTTATTGTTATTTAAATAGATTTAAAGTTAACTATATACCTAAAACATAATTGTCCATGAAAGCATTCGCTCTCCCCTCTCCCTCATCTCTTTTAATTTATTTGTTTTTTCTGTTTGAATATGTGAAAGGGAGTACCTCAACTCTGCTCTTCTCTTTCGTCTAATCGTATTCCACTCTGTTTTCAGGACGAACATGAGCTCGAAGTAATACCAGTGTTTTAGTTGCAGGGAGATTTTGCTCAAGAAATTTCTTCGTTATGAAATTTATTCGTCTCGGGCTGATATATCGTCGGGCATACCCAGATGGACATGCCCAAGATGAAGGCATTGTCATGGTGTCAGCCACTTGTCTGAGCTTCCCAATCGGCGTCGCATACTTTTCTTCAAATTCGCTAAGGATAGCCATCGCCCCTCGCCCGAGCCCAATGGCCTGAGCATCACATCTGATGGCGAACGATAAGAGTGGCCGTCGCACAAACAATTGCAGCACAAATCACTGCAACTCCAGGTACAACAGAGAGTATTTAATCCAACTCCCTGTTATTTGATTAGAGATGCCACAAGCATCGTCGTCGTCTGTCACAAACATCGATTTCAGACTACTCCGGTTTCATTTCGGGTTCCGATTTAACCAGTGATGCTAGTGTGACCAAGGATATTACTATTTAACATTCTGGTTTAGGTATTTTTTCCTTCAAAGCTGAGACAGAGATATGCTTCCTATATTCTTAAATTAAAAATTGGGTTTTATTTTGATAATTTGTAGAATAGTAGAAGGTAAATTTGACATTTTGTTTTTTTCATTAACATTTAGCCACAATGTCAATTGTCGATGCAAGACAATAATTAAACAGCAAAAGTATAATTAGTCAATTAACTAAATAGTAGGGGATAGTTTAAGAAGTTTTCCTTTTGGTTTGGTTTGGGCCAATTAGAAATATCACAAAGACTCCTTTTGTCTTAATTTTTCCATGATTTTGTTTAATAATAATAATAATTATTATTATACTTTTTATTAATAAATGTTGAAATTTGATAAATTGATAATTTTTAATAGTAAAATTAATGTTATTTATTGTACTAAATTTTGTATCTTATTAGTTAATTTATATTTATTTTTAATTTTAAATTTAAATTAAATTTATTAAAAATCTATTAAAACAATTAATAGTTGAGTAGATTGTATATTAGTACCTTGTACTTTAGGGCTAAAATGACTTTAGTACTTGAAGTTTAAAATGCACCACTGCAATGCCACACAATATGCTCCCAATTTGTGCATTTTTCTTTGGAGGTTTTTAGAATGTAGCTAAAACAGACCAGCCTAACAAGAACCCTAAATTGAACCTATTAAGTGGTGTTTTTTTTACCAAAATTATCAAATTTTGGTGAGGTAAAGAGCTTATGAGATTTATAATCTATAAACCAGTGTTTTCAAAATTGGACCGGACTAGAAAAACTAGAAACCTGTTACCTGATCAGTTCTGTTTCACCCAAACTGCTTTTTGGCCAAAACTGTTGATTTGGTCAGCGAATTATTGACCCGAGTGGTCGAACTGTCAAAAGTCGAATGGTTTTGGCCATTTTTTGTTTCTGATTTTTTTTTGTCAAAACGGGCCATCTGTTCGGACTGAATGATTTGATTGTTCGACTTGAGAACCACTCCCCATAACGTTTCTCTATCCAGTCCAGTTTTAAAAACCTTGTTATAAATTGTGTCCCATATTCCGGTAGCTAAAGAGATTTTGGGTCTGATATATAGAGTACTAGCTTGAAATTCTCTACACTACTATAGTATTATTCTGCAATTTCGATTCAAGTGATTCTCTTCATTAGATAGCCTAGTTAGGATTAGGGGTATAAATAAATCGGTTTTTGGTTAGACCCATCCAAATCACAATCAATTTGGATGGACCAATTAGATATATTGAATTGGACCAGTCTAGACTTAATGGTCTAAGTATTTATTGAATCTGGTCAATCCATAATGGATTTATATTGATTTGGGTCGGATTGAACCAATATCCGGTCCTTTAATATAAATAAAAAATAGAGGTGTCAATATTTTAATCCAACGGTTTTTAAAACAACTTTGATAATTCTGAACGAGACATGGGGACTCTAATCTAATGAATTTTGCCGTTAGGGATATATCCCGTATATGTTATAAAATGCAGTTGTCCACTTAAAACTCCTCGTATAAGATAAAAAATCCTTTATCCGTTTATCTCCTCACCTTTTTTTTTTTTTTCCTTCTTTGCTTGAAAGCTCACACAATATTCAATATTAAGGCAATAAAGAAAATTTAAAGAGCTAGGATTTTTCATGAAGGGGTAACTAATTCAAATCTATTTTTTCATGGATGATACCCATGCTCTTAGCAAAGCCAATAAGAATAACTCAAACCTAAAGCTTGTAAAATGCATCAGGTCAACACTATTTGTCAGGGGATTAGGAGGCAAACAAGTAGACAACTCAAAGAAATATTTGGGTCTAACTTCCAACTTTGGGTGGTTGAAGAGCAAAATGATAGCTGTTTTACGGACTCTGAAATCAATCACATTGTTCCACATCAATCATAAAATGAATATTGTCCAATAACCCTCAATCTCTCACTTGCATTTATTATTTATTGCTGATGCAGAGCAAAACGATTGGTTTCATAACCCACAAAACAGCTATCAAGTTCAGACTAACAAAGGAGGTGTTGAAACACTTCGCAAATGTTGAAAGAGAATATCATTAGGCAAGGAAGTTTTAGGTAAAGCAGTAGTTTTCCTATACGATGACTTAGGGCCTGTTGGTTTGCAGTTGGAATTGGAATCTGAAATAAAACCTGTTTGAATCAGAATGGTTTATTTCTATAGTTTGTTTAGTTCATATAGGAATCTAAATGAGAATTGAAATAAGCTGGAATAAAATTTAATTTATAAGGTAAGGGGAGGGAATGGCCATTCTAGGAATGACAATGGGGCGGGAGACCCTCTCCCTGCCGCAAAGCCAAAATCCCTTACCCCACCCTTGTCCCATCCTCGGTGGCAGGGCAGGGCATCTCCTTCTTGTTGGGGATGGAGAATCCCTATGTTTTCATCACGTCGAGTTAATACTTAAAAATACATTATATTTGGGGTATTTCATAAATTCGATTATGGTAACTTAGGATCCTAAAGTTTTATAGGAATTTGGGGGAAATTTAAGATATTTTAGAAACTAATATTAAACATAGGCATATTTTAATAATTTATCATTGGATTCGGGGAATTATATACAAACACTGCCCCCACCCCATCCCCATTGGGGGAAAAAAGTCCCCGATTAAGATCAGGGAAAACCCATCTAATTTGGGGTGAGGCCCAGTTTTACGGGGAAAGTTGCCATCCCTACACCATTCCCTTAAATGGGGAAATGTCATTCCACTTTCCCATTTCATCCAACCAAACAATTGGAATTAAAATGGCCCATTATGATTCTGATTTCAAACCCCTATTCCTGCAAGCCAACTAGAACTATAGAACTATAAGACGACTTGGAGTTTTAAACTCCAACTTAAACAACTAGAAACCGTAGAACTATAAGACAACTTGAAGTTTTGAAAATGAGTTTCAGGGCACTTAGGCAGGGATGGCAATTTCCCCATCCCCGATGGGTACCTGACTTCCCCAACCTGATGGGGTTGGAGATGGGGATTGCTTTGGCAGGATAGGGATTAATAGGGATTCCTGACCAGCCTCGACCCCACCTTAATTATATATTGAATACAGGACCGGACCGGATGGTCGGATCGGAAAAATCGGAAACCGATAACTTGACCGGTTATATTTTCCCCAAAAACCGGATTTCCCTCCCAAACCGTTGATTTTGGTCAGCGAACCGCTGAACCGGGCGATTAACCGTTCAAACGGTTTTGACCATTTATTTATTTATTTTTCTATGAAATGTATTTAAAATATTATTGATGTTTTAAATTATTTATTTATTTTTTAAAATTTACTATTAATAAAAAAATTTCAAAGATCCGGCATGGGACCCACCCCGTCGAGGTTGGAAACGGGAATATCCAAAATCGGGGATGGGGTCTGGGGACCATTCCTTAGGCTTTAGCATCATGCAAAGGGAGACGATATGTATTAAACACACATTCGCTAAGCTTGGTTACAACATTAATAAGTTGAAGCCCGGGCCCAACTATCACAGGGCAAGGCAAGGCAAGGCCCAACGTCATGGTAAAACGCTGCCTCCGGCCCGGTCCGAGTCTGTACGGGCAATTCTTGGGCTGAATTTTTGGCCCAAATGCTTATACAGAAACAAAAGAAGCCGAAGTGCCAAATCACTAATTAGTAATTACACAGCAACCCAGGCAGCCAGCGTTGAATTGTTAGATGGGTTTCCGTTTTTCTCTAGGCCAGTCGCCACTCGCCAGTCACAGTGAACGGTGATAGTATTGATACCATTGTGATAATATCATATACCATCCATAAATCCCCAATCAACGCATTCTTAGACAAGTGACTGTCCAGGAGGCTCCGTGATCACCATTCGTACCGAGTTCTCAGCGTTGAAGGTCCGTTTGGCAAACATCTAAGCTAATGCCAACACTTTTGCCCATGACTCGGTGGTTGAGAATTGAGATGATCACCCGGCATCACTTCCAAAGCGGAGAGGAGACACAGGATCAACCCGGCGCGGCGGAATTGCAGATTCTTCTTGTCGTATGTCCAAAAATGGCGCTCCCCCCTTCAAGGTGGCACGCTGCTTTCGTCTATACACGCGTTCATTTTCCAGGACACGTTTCTTCGTAGCTCCTCCTCTTGTTCGTTAATATAAGGGCTCCTCCTCTCTCTCCCTCTTTGTGCATGAAATGATGTTGAAGAGAGCTTTTAATTGGTCGTTTTCATTTTTCTTCCTCTTCTCTCTTCTTTTCATCTCTTTGCGAGTTACTGCTCTGAAGAATGATGCATCTTTGCAAGTTATTGCTTTGAAGAATGACGTATCTGATGCGAGATCACCGATCACAAAAGATCGCCGGAGAACCGTCATTTCGACGGAATCCGGAAAGGTCTCAGCCGTTGAGGTCCGTGATGGAATTAGAGGGGCCTATCGTCTACAATTCATCACCTTGGAGCCTAACTCCCTGTTCCTCCCTGCATTACTCCATGCAGACATGGTGCTATACGTTCACACAGGTAAAACTGAATCTGAATTTAACCCATCATATTCTGTTGTTCATCTTTTTCTTTTGGTTCCCACCATGCATGAACTCTATCTCTCCTGCTGCTGGTGCAGGGAATGGGAGCTTGAATTGGGTGGATGAAGAAGAGAAGAAGAGCCAGATAAACGTAGAACGAGGAGATATCTTTAGTCTTCCTTCGGGTTCAGTTTTCTCTCTGAGTAGCAGCCCAGAGTCCAAAGGGGAGGAGAAGCTCAGGATTTATGCTATCTTTGTTAATTCCAATGAAGAAAACTTGCATGTATGTGAGAAATGAGAAGTAGCTACTCTTAGTTATTTCCTTTATTTAACTCTGTTCTATTTATTTATTCATACAAATTTCATTACGACAATGCACACATACACACATCTACATGCAGGAGCTCCCTACCAGGACATATTCGACGTTGAGCGATCTGGTTTTGGGTTTTGATAAAATGACACTCCAGTCAGCTTTCAAGGTTGTGATCTCCCTTTTCTTTTTCAGAATTTATTCTACCCATTTGAACTAATTGCTTAGATTCTTTAAGGTAATTTGGTTCAAATTGGTCAGGTCCCTCCAGAACTGATAGAGAAGATAACAACCGCCACCAAGCCTCCATCAATTGTGAACGTGACATCTCAGGACGAAACGGACCACCTCATCTGGAAACCTGAACTTAACATCCGGCAATTGCTAAAAGATATTAGCAACAAAAGGAAGCCAAAGGCATTCAATATTCTAAAAGCAACACCAGATTTCCAGAACTGTAATGGCTGGAGCAAGATGGCAAACAAGAAGGACGTGCCTTCACTAAAACATCTCAATCTGGGAGTGTTCATGGTGAACTTAACCAAGGTTAGTTGCTTCAAATATGTAGTAAATATGCTTTAATTGGTTTGCTCTGCTATGCCTACTGATGAGAGTGTGGTCTGTTGATTTCTAATACTGATGAAGGGTTCTCTGATGGGGCCCTATTGGAATCCAATAGCAACTGAGATAGCGATTGTAGTACACGGCCAAGGAATGGTTCGCATAGTCTGCTCGAGCCGAATAAGCGACTCGGACTGTAAAAACAAGAGGTTTAAGGTCGGAGAGGGAGATGTCTTCGTGGTTCCACCTTTCCATCTTACAGCCCAGATTTCGTTCAATAACAATTCGTTTGTTATCATGGGATTCAGTACAATGGAAAAGAAAAACCACCCTGAGTTCCTAGCTGGGAAAAGGTCGATGCTTCGAAAATTGGATAGAGACATCTTGGCGAAGTCGATGAATGTCTCCACTTCAACAATTGATGAATTTCTAAGTTCCGGAGACTCGATGATCTCAGATTGCACATCATGCGCAGAGGAGGAAATTCAGAGAGAAAGGCAGGAGCGGAAGGGGGAACAGATGAAGAGAGAGCAGCAAGAGCAAGAGGAAGAGACAGAGACAGAGGAGGGACAGCGAAGGGAGGGAGAGGAGGAACAGAGAAAGCGAGAGGAGAAAGAGGCGGAGACAGAGGAGGAAGCGGAGAGAAGACAAGAGCAGAGACAGCGAAGGCAGGGAGAGGAGGAAGAGGGCGGGGAACAAGAGCAAGAGACAGAGACAGAGGAGGAAGGGGAGAGAAGACAAGAGGAGAAGCAACGAAGGCAGGGTAAAGGCGAAGAAGGTGGTGGAAGCGAGGATGAATGAAGAAAAACCATGAGAAAAATAATGGAGAATTTGACAGTAGTTCTCAAAAGAAAAAAGATCAGAGCGTCAACCATTGGCCACCTGAACTATGACTATCTATCTAGTGAGTGTTAAAATAAATAAATTGAGTGTCCCACACTCCCACTGTCTCCAGATTGGTTTTCTGTATTTTCTTTCTAGGGTTCGGATTTTGTAGGCGCGCGCCTCACTCGTTGCAGTCAAGTAGTTTATTTCCGTGGAATTGTTGATGTAAATTGTTGGAACTTCCAGTGTCTGAGTGCATCCTACAGTATGATCTTGATCTGTAGTTTCTAATAAAGTCCCCTCTATTGTTGTGAATTTGTGATGTGCATTACGACACACCAGAAAATAAAAAATATATATGACCAGTAATTCAGGAGAAACCTCAAGAGCCAGATTGTGAAACTCTACCTCTGTAATTAAGAAGATAGCCGGAATGTCGGAACAATATGTGGGGAATACCTCTAGACTAGTGGAAGGAAGAGTCATCCTCTGAACTTCTCTCCAATCGCCAATTACAGACAGAATTCAATCTGTAAAGGAAAATGAAATGAAAGACAAAGAGTTCCGAGTGCTTAAGTTAGGGTGGGTTGAAGTTGATTTCACTTCACCATCGTGCATTGTGTAAGGTGTCATTTACAGGAAACTGGTAGGTAAGCCGCACCGGGATGAGGAATGAAAGACAACTTGCCAAATTAACAGAATCCTACTTTACCTCTTAGTCTTACCTTGATCAACAGTCGGTCCGAACTGGATCGATTGGTGCTTTGGCGGGTGTTGAGTGCCTTGATAAAATGGAGACCAAGGACAACAAATAATTTCACCATCTGCTTATGTAATTATGATTTGCCGGCCTAAGTTGTGCAAAAGTTTTATTTTTTCTCTTTGCATCTTAAAAACTGAGCAAAATTTAAACTACGTATATGGTCTTTCAGGGTACGTTAAAGAGTTTATTGTTTTCAACTAACACTCAGCCTATTTGCACTCTCATGCACTGCAACCAAATGCAATGCAGCAGCCATGAGGACAATTATGGATTTTCCAAATTTGAAACTCAGATTGGAACATAACCAGAGTACAAAAATGCAAAACTGAGAAAGGCCGCCTGCCGGCCATCCGCAATATGGGAAATATATTAATTTGCACTATGATACATAAATTTGGATTATATAAAAAAGTACATGTCAGATAAACTGATAAAGAATATAAAGCAAACATCCCTCATCATTTCACTGCTTTAGTACCTCACTTTTTTTTCTAGGTAAACTTGGGGATTGGGGTTGGAACTTGGAAGGGCAAGGGCGGGAACGAATCCCGGTCAATGGGGAACTATATCATACATCAATTGACCCTACTATCTTAGAGACTCGTTCGTTGCAAGGGGAAACAAAGAGGATAAAAATGACAATCTGGAGCAATGTCTGAATAGCAAGATTCCATTGAAGAAAAGCTTCAGTAGATAGGTGACCTACTACTCTTCCCATATCTTTAACAGATTACACAGCAATAGATAAAAAGTTGATTCTACAAAAACCCTTACCCCTAAGAGAGGTAAAATCTACAACCATGAGCCATGGAGGGGAGCAGAATGCTCTGGTTTAAATAGAAGAAAGCTTGTCATTCTTTACTGGAGCAGGTGATGTAGGAGACAACAACTGTAATGTCATCAAGTTTGCCACCATAATAGCGAAACCCAGCATCTTGCGCAGCTGTTGAGAAAGGTGTCTGTCTGTTTTTGTCCTGTGCTCGTTGGCGAGCCAAGGCTGCTATTTTCTGAGCTGTTACCTGAGGCTCAAATCCTGCCCTTACAGCATGAACAACAACAGCTGTAACCTCATTGTTGTACAAGTTGTCAAATAGACCATCTGTACCAGCTATTATGACATCCCCTGGTGCAACAGGAATTGTAAAAACCTGGTTCATTCAACAAAAAAGGTTATTCAGTGTTTATCAAAGTTGCATGATTTTAAAATTTAATAGGCACGCCTTACAACCATCTTAGGTTAAGGGCATTTAAGAGTGATAGACAACAAAATAAACTTAATAAACCATATTTATCTGGCTCTCACGCTTTTCCCCTACTAAACCAATTTTTATCTCTAACAAGTTAGGGATAGGAGACGGAAGAAAATCTTTACTCCCACCTCTTTTATTATTAACCTCACAGCCAATGCTTTAAAAAACTGACCCAGAATGGAACCACTTTGGCCACCAGTTTCTGGGTCAGCAGTCTGACAGCCCGGTTCAAATGGACAGCCCTTTTTAATTAAAAAAATAAAAAATAATTAAAATAAAAAACAGCCAAAAAACATTGTCAGGGTCAAACAGGTCAACAGTTTGACTGCCTGGGCCCGCAGGTCGCTGACCAAGTCGATGGTTTTTGGCCAAGATACAGGTTAAGGGTGAAACTGAACCGGTTGCCCGGACGGTTCACAGGCCAAACTGTCCGACCATCCAGGTCAACAACGGTTCAAGAACCATGCTCATAGCTGCACCAACACCAACTGAACCAAAAATTACATAGCATCTGGCAAAACTTCAGAACTTGCAACAAAAAGTATCAGAAAAACTTCCGAATTCATTTTTTGTGGCTTTAACCAAAAAGACCACAAAAACCACCAAAAAAACATCAGAAAATATTCATAGAAAAAGAACCCAAGAGTAATTGCTGGGTGGTAATATGTTGGACATTGGCAGCTGCAGAATGTCACAGTATCTCATATCTTTATTAGAAAGCTTGGACTCGGATCTATTTACCCACAAAAGTTGTTCCCACATCCCCACGAGACATTACAAGTTACAACAATACAACTGTGCATTGAGAATATGTCCCGTCATTCATGGGGAGATGTTCCCAACACACGGTGGGAGTGCTCTGTGGGTAGGGATGTCGGAACAATTTGTGGGTAGGCTGAACTTACTTTCTGTACCGTTTCTTCTGCTTTCTATTCATTTTGATCAGTTTCTATGTTTACCTTTGGTAGAGTTGTACTCAGTCCCCTCCTTGCCACACCTTAAGAACAGGGTTTTCTTTCTTTTTCACCAAATCCACTTGGCCCCATCTTGGTTACTAATAAAAAACCAAGAAGAATCAAAGATTGAACCAAACTTTGTTCCTTTAGCATCCCAGATCAATTGGGTGTGGGGGAGATTTTAGAGATAACAAGTTTAAATCTTGATAAGCTCCAGAGGCCCAGTGGGTGTTAGCAACTCTTTTAATAGTGGAACCACTTGCATGTCAAGGTCTTAAGCTAGCATCCGATGCAGAACAGAATGGGATTGAGGTTAAGGATGACTGTCATGTAGCTCTCAGTAGCTGTAAGCTGATCCAGTGCAGATGAAGATCCATGGATCTTCTGATTTCTGATCCGGAAAGGGAAATATCTTTCATCTAATCTGAATTGCCTGTTCAGATGGATGCTTAGGTCCGCTAACAGTTGACAAGATTGAGCTACAAAAAATACCCTAGAATGTGGTATGCTAGGTCTGGGGAGTGATATCATTGTGTAACTGAACTGTGTATGTAATTTCTGATAAAAAAAAACTGTATGTAGTTTCAAAAGCTTGTAAGAGGGATTGGACACCCATTGGGCGTTTTCTATTTTTTGCTTGCTACTACCTATTTTGGAGCGTAAAGTTGCCTCCCATGTTAACAACTAAAAAAAATGAGATAGCCACTGGTGTCAACATGCATCCATGAACATTAATGGCATAGAAAACCATGGTTACCTCACTGTTGAATACAATGCTAGCAATTAGGATGTGTCCATGCAATGTTTTCCATGTGCTTCATAACCAAAACTATCGGTTTGTGTGCATGTCAAAAATCCAGGCATGTAGTGGATAAGAATGCAAGTTGCAACTAACCTGACCAGAGCTAGGCAAGTCACCTCCATTTCCACACTCTAGTTGATAAGTGAAATTGAAACTATGCTGTTGTACAGGAGATTGGAACACAGTACATCCATCTCTAACTACAATAAACCCACTGTCCCCCAGGTTAATTGCATGGATACCCTGCAATAAGGAAAATAGATCAACCCATAGTATGTCAAACAATCTCCAAGTTGCAAGAATAATCACGAGATTCAGCTGAAGTAGAAGCAGTAAAACAAACACACGCACATGCACAAACAAGTGTTGGGGGAGGGGGTGATTGCGGATTCTCCTGATGAAGTTCATAGCCTGAGAAGTAATAAGTGAGAACACTAAATTTGCATTAAAATAAGAAAACTGAATCAAGGCACCATGTTTCAGTGAAAAGCATCTACACATGTCTGGAAATTGCCATTTGGCCATGAGCAATTTAGAAACTAGATTTTAGGAAATTGCCAAGTGCCAACCAAGAAGGCAGGAAAAATTTATAAATTATTTTCCACAATTAACATGCTTGTGTGGATCAAACAGAAAAATAGTAGACTATTTCCTTTTATTGAAGTTGGTAACAGAGTGCCAAAAGCTCCCCAACCTGACAAAAGAAAGGATAGTAAACTAAGCATGGTATGAAAAACAGCATACCTGGTCTGTAAGTGCTATGATGCATGCTGTTGAGGATCCTTTAGCTTTTGTGGTCAAGTGAGCTTTCTCCAAAACCCGAGCCGGATCAATAGAACCTTTAGGCTCTTCTTTAATTGCAGTTACTGAATTTGACATGAGTTCTCTAGCATATTGTCCTGCATCAATACCCAGATCTGCCCATCCGCCAACACCATCTGCTACACCTATAGCTTGCTCATCTACACAAATGAAATGAGCATCCTCTCCACCAGTTTCTTCCTTATCAGGGTGTGGAAGGTAACATGACCCCGAAAGCAGCTTCAGGGTTCTATCACCTAGAATTTTTCTGTGATCAACATCAAGCAGTAAAAACATGTTAAAATGATTGGCCAATTGGAGTAACTACTGAACCATTTCATTATCCACAGAATAATCTGTTCAGCATATTTAAGCCTCTGGAACAAGATCTAAGTGAGAAACCTAATTTAACCTCGTTGAAATAGTTGGATTAGAATTTATGGCTCCGTTTGGGAAGAGTGCCAAATAGGGTGCAAATACAAATATGTAGAGTAAATTCCGGTCCATGCAAATGCAAAGTTAGTTTGGTTTTGCATTGATAGATTTACTTTCTTGCCAAATGAAATTTAGTTGTAATGGGTGCAAACACAAATACCGAGATTGAAATATATAACATTGATCAAATTAGAGTGCAAAGTTTGCGTCCAGTTTTTGGATGCAAACTTTGTGCTCATTTTAGATACAAACATGCCTTGAAATTTGTGAAAGCTGTCACTTTCAGTATATAAATGCATTCCTACCAAAAACCAGCAAAACTGAACATGCATATGCACTCTTCCCAAATGGAGTGTAAGGAATACCAATGAAGGCAATGGGTACAGGTAGCATTAATAAACCTTTACATGCATCTACTTTTTTATCAGTAGCTGTAAGATTTTATTGATGATAGAAGGAATACAAAGTACTTATGTAAGATTTGTGTGTCTGTGTCTGTGTGTGTGTGCATGTTACAGTAGAGCCAGCCCATTGCTGCTCTCCTTGTCTTCCAGATAAGACTTCCGATTTATAACACTTCTTTTACTCTAAATGATATCCTCCCAAAATCAACTGCTTGCTTGCTCCTTGTTGAGCTAGGGGATTTACATCCTAGGCATCCAATTTACATGCATCTACTTAAAGATGCTAGAAGAACATATTTGAGGGGAAAAGTGAAGGTGCACCAACAATTGAATTCCACCAACAACTTATCTTGTGCCAGAATGGGTGGTGTAAGACCGGTTGCGCTTAACATGAATCCAAGATTCTGTGTGACACATCCTGAATAATATGTTGGATGCTTGGACCAGCTGGAAATTTTTTCTAGTTCAAGCTCAGGAGGAAATACCAGAACCTGAAATGGATCAGATTGGGCTTGCACAACTAATCAAAATTGTGTCTTACATATAGAGGTAGTTTATTATCAAATTTAGTGATGCATGATGGCTATCCAAATTCATGAACATCTCATAAGAAATGAAATAACAACTTTATAAAACCTCCGTCTAAGTTTCTTCCCCTTTCATTGAGGCACAATTTCTTATCCATCATCTCTTTGTAAATGGTCTTGGAGATGGATCCTAGGTAAACTGAAGTAACAGTGCAACTAGTGCCACCATGGTCAAATCTTCTCATGTCTGTGTGGCTGAACAAAAACAGGATAGGTGGTACAAGTTATCATTCAATCCCTAAGAGAATGAGGTTTAAAAAGATGAAGGACAAGGTAAGGTAGACTTTCTCAGTTGCAACCTTGGCCATTCCCTTTAACGTTCGCTTTAATTTTTAATCAGCTTTTTAATTTCTTTTCTGAATTGCATTTATGAGCTAGGATTTCCACTTTACTGCTATGGTTGGAAGGTAAAGAATTACAATTTTTTTTGGATTCCTACTTACTTTTGCAATCTCAAGAATCAAAAGACAAAAACAATAAAGACTCAAGAGAAGTAGCCAGGTGAGTTTGCATACTGTTCAGTTGAAACAGCAGAGTTTGCACTCTGTTCTTCACGTGCTGAGCCATCAAAAGATACATCAGGAGCAGTGCCAAAGGAGTAACATGCAGAAGATGTGCCATGAAAATATTTTGAACTTGATCCCATTAACGGATGAGAGTTGCAACTCCTCCTTGCTATATCAAACATGAAATACCCATAAACCTGATAACTGTTGGATGGTTCTTGATTTCTCAAACTCATGCTTGTTTTTCTGCAACAATCCACACGTCTATTGCTACAAGAAAGGCCAGTCCGATTGAAGGAGCTCAAGAGATGGCCATTCCTTGATGTTAAATTATCTATACACCGATCACCTAATACAACTCTAGAGCCACAGGCAGCCATGGTTGTGGTAAAAGATGGACTGCGGAGGGAAAGCTGGGTCGAGTCAGATAAAAGACGATCGATATGATACCCGCAAACCTGACATGATGGACCAGAAACGGAGGGAATTGAAAATGTTCGTGAGAGTGCACCAACAAAAACAGCAAGACTCTTTTGTTCAGCAATGCGGAGATCTGATCGTGCAGCAAAAATTGTAGCAGGGCGTAAGAGTAAATTCAATCCCCCAAGACTTGAAAACGGCCTTAAAGTTGACAACCCAGAATCCCCAAGCAAAAAACTCCCTTGTGCAAATAGAAATCCAACCGATTTGTCAAGCCCTCCTTGTTTACCTATGATCAGTCTGCGAAATCCAGACCGGAAGTCCAAGTTCAGCCTTGAAAAATATGTAGATGGCATCTTACCCTCTTAAACAAAAGAGTGATGCCCAAATCCCACTATCACGTGAAAGCAAACTGTTAAGTCTACGCACAGTAGAAATTTTCATAATTTCTGATACATCTATTGAATAAGAAAACCCCGTTTCCGCTTCTCCAATAAGTTACTCGAGTTTAGGAACCTGAGTTGGGAAAGGAAAGAGTTGCAAATAATAAGTAAATGCCAATTTAGGTAGACAGGCAAGAAAATAGAAGAATAGATTAAACAGAAGTTGCAGCCCCAAATCTGGTTAGAGCTATCATTCAGGTGAAAAGAGAGAGAGAAAGAGATTAAAAACTACGGTTAAAACTTGTTACAATGATAACCCACACGAAACCAATCAAATCATTGGTTGCACAAACAAATAAAAAAAATACATAGAACTGATTTTGCTGCAAAAATATTGACATTTCGTTGCCTGAATGAGTATTAAACTTAAGAGATAAAAAGCTGAAAGGAAATAGGACAAATATTAAAAGAAGTAAAAAGAAATTCCGGTAAATAATTAACAGAAAACAGAATAGGTCAAAACAATGAAACTGCAGCTTCGGTTGCAAAGAAAAAAAAGGAACTCCAGGTGCAATGGATTCTCACGTCTTCCTAAATAAAAGAGACGAAAGCTCCCGAAAAGTCGAAAGAAAATCGTCAAATATGAATGGATTGAAAAACAAAATCCCAGATACAAAAGTCAGTAAAATAAAAAGAAATCCTTAAGAATAAAGGGACCGAAACCGCACCTGCGCAGAGAAAGCAGAATATATTATCGAATCAAACCCTAACCCTAGTTCAAAATTCCATGAATCTGCCGATAAAAGCACCCGCTATGAGGCTGGACCTCGTTTCTCGCTCTGTCTTCCGAGAAGCAAAAAGAAGAATGGACGAAATTGATATCCGATCCGGTCGAACCTCAAGCTGCTGGTGCCTGGTGGTTAGGTGGAGAACACGCGCCTTTCTTTCGTTATTTGTGAGTCTTTCTGCCTAGGATTGCGGTCAGCGAAGCAGCAGCCGATACCAAACCGATTCGCTCTCTCTCCAGACTCAACTCAAGTGTTCCCCTCGTTAAAACCCTAATAGTTGGAAATTGGCTTTTTTTATATGAGATACCGAAAGGATGATATCGGAAGACTCTTGATACTATTGTTGGCGTAGCCTTGCACCAAAACCCTCCATCACGGCCGCCACGTTTGGAGTTGGAAAATTGAATCAGGGTAAATTTTATATCCCAATTTGATTTTACACGTGTTTGATAGAGGTGTTAATATTGTCTCATAAATCGATGTAATATTTCATTCTTACCAATATTTACATTGGAAATCAATGCAAATTTTTCTTTCTTCTCCCTCCAATGGTAACCTTCCAATATGAAAATCAATGTAAATATTGTCGTCCACGTGAAGAGATCCGCAGGTTTGATGTTGACTCTATGGAATTTCAGAGTAAAGTTTACCGGATCGACGAGAAAGAGAGTTTCAAGAGACTTTATTAGGGCGGAGTTTCAAAGCATAGCAGAGTTTCACTTTTACATCAGAACAATCAAACAGTATGAGAGAAAAATTCCAAAACACCCTGATCAATTTTCCACCAATCACTAAATCGGGATCAAAATTTCCATCGGTGTAAATTTGAATTTACACTTAAAACAAATGCATCCTTGGTGTATTGTTGCAACCTTGAATTAGATGGTATGACGTTAAAGTAAGTAGGAATGGCTAGGGGCTTATGCAAATGTGGGTTGTGTTTGGCCGTGTTTTCCTCTTTGGGCTACGTTTGGCGACAATGCAAATATGTAGAGTGTAAAACGGTTCATATAAAATGCAAAATTTGATTAGTTTCGCACTGATAAATTTACTTTTTTTATCAAACAAACTTTTAGCTGTAATGGATGCAAACACAATTCTAATAAAGCATATGCTTTTTTTATCAAAAGCCCACTTGAATGCAAATTTACTTTTTTATTGGTGTATTTTTACATCTTATTATCAATGTAAATATGCATTGGTTTGCCATTTGTCAATGCATAAATGCAATGTTGCCAAATACAAGCAAAAGTGAACTAGAGTGCAAATTTACCATGAACTATGATTTACACTCCATTTGCATCGTTTTCAAATGTAGCCTTTGGACCGGATTGGCATGGGGCATGACCCATGGCTTGAGCTCACACAGGTCTGTGCTGTGTTGCGGGCTAAGCCTTGGGTCAGGTTAGGCTGTGAGTCGGGTCAAGCCATATTAAAAAAAAAACAATGAAAATTTTAATATAAATAAAAAAAATAGATAAAAAAAGGATCATAAATTTTTATTTTATATGAATTTTGATGTATATAATTGTTTATATATATAATAATAAAAATAAAATTATATATTATAATTATTATATAATATATTTTATATATATAGTATATATGGGCTATGACAGCACATAGGCCCTATACAACATGGTCCGCTCGATTGTGTCATATCGTGCTAACCCATGGACCTGAAACCCGACTCGACACAGCCTAATTTACACCTTTAGGAATCGCAACAGGGTGGGGTTGGGTTTTGCATGCCCTGTTCCCGACCCAGAATTCAAATGCCCCTTTTGTTCCCACTTCAAATCTCATTGTAGCTAGAAATCTCAACTCCATCTTTGTCTTTTCCTCCATTCCGGGTCATTCCTACTTTTATATTTATAAATTTATTTTTCTATTTTTTAAAATATCTAAAACTATATTATATTATATAATATGATATAATAATAATATATATTAACAGCTTTATATATATATATATATTGAAGGGGCTGACTGTAGAAGTCGTGTGACCGAAATCCTTCTTCTTCCTAGGTTCGTCGTTCTTCTTCCTGGTTCGTTCTCTAGTTCCCTGTCTTCCTTGTTCGTTCTTCATCCATTCCTCAGGAACCAAGATAATAAGAAAGGGTAAAGGGTATTTTAATAAAAATAGGTACACAATAATTTGTACAGGAGTAAAATGGGTATTTTGAAAAAAATATCATCGATCTAACGTTTTCTGTCATATTCATTAATGGAAGGGAGATTTTTGTCAATTTCTTTTGAAAATAAAGGAAAGGATTTTGCTAAAATTAAATTAGACGGGGTTTATTATTGTCAGAAACTTTAGAAAAGGTTTTTGTATTTTACCCTATTATCTATAACGGAGAAAGCAAAATGATTAATATACCCTAAATTAATTTTGGAATTAGATTGATATATAATTAATTCAAAGAAAAAAAAACCCATCATCTTCAACTTTGGAACAATGAACTTGACCACCTTTCATATCACCACTGAATCCAATTACCACCAATGGAGCTGTGATAACATCTCACAAGGGCACTTGTCTTCTTTCCGAAAACTAATGCTCGACCCACCATTGTTGGTCAAGTCCAAATCCGCGAATGGGATGGATAGTCCCAATTCCATCCCAATCCAAGCGATTGGAATCTCTTCCACTCTATAGGCTTATTTCAGCCATGGAAGGCTATCAACTAACCATGCTACTGTTTAATAAAAAAGATCTATAATTCCTCAAAATTAATAAATAAATAAATAAATAAATCTGGAAGTATAGAATTTCAAACAAACACAAATCGGAAGATGCTTAATGTTTAATCTAGAATTCATGGATATGATACAGAGCTGTAAATGGCTTTTGATTTCCTCATTTGTAAATCCATCTACCTGCATCAGTTCCTAGACTAGTAAGATACTGCATGTGAGAATAGATGAATAAAACACTCGCGTATCAGTTGTTAATTCACATTTACCGGAGCAAGTTAAAGAAAATTGGTTTAATTGATTTACAACCATGAGAACCACCCAACTGTTGAATGGCATTCAAGAACCATCGGTTTAGCTCTGAAAATCAACATTCCCTAGGCTTCAACTGTAGATGGTATTGTCGTTGCAACGGCTGATGGCTTCCTCTCAAATGGATGAAATGCACCTCCCCTCCACTCATCTTCGTTTCAATGACTGATGTCTGACCCAGATCCTATAAATCCTTCCAATTTTAGTTCAATCGATCAAATTAAAAAAATAAATAAATTGATCCACTATTAACGGGTTTGGTCCTTGTTTCATATCACTTGATGAAGTTGTTGTGGTGAGTTGGACACCGGTGATCGGAATCTGTTCAAGATTGCCTTTGCCCGGTGAAGGGAGGTTTGCAAGATTGAGATTTAAAAAAATAAAACCTAAACTACACATGATATCACGTTCCGACAGATATTGACAGAGGGTTAAGGGATGGGAAGTTTTTGTTGAAAAATGAGGGGATGTTTGGTAGGGTGTTCATGAAAAACTGAAAAAACGAATTAAACCAAGAAATGCGGTTAACCGAATCGATCAGTTCAATTTTGGTTCGGAATTTTTAAAAAATCGAAGGATTAGTTTAGTTTTCAATTAACCTATAAAAAAATTGACGGTTAACCGAACCGACCGATATATATATATATATATTTATAAGTATATTATATATATATTTAATATATGTAACATGTTTTCTATGTATTTTATATAAATATATATTCATTATATATAAATATATACTTATATTATATTTATAATAATCTATTTACAAATATATTATATATTTTTAAAATATTTATAATATACTATATATCATCTATTATTTAAAATATAATATTATACACATATTTATATAATATATTATAAATATAAAAACCGAAGAACCGAACCAATCAAAAGCTGAAACCGGTGGTACCGGTTCGATTTCAGTTTAGTAAAATGAAAAAACCGGCACCACTAATTCGATTTACAAAAAGGGGCCATGGTTTGGTTAACCAAACCGTGGACACCCCTAATGTTTTGGTATTTAAAGGGGACGCTTAAGTCTATTACCCTTGTTTTTATTATTGTTGGTTTTAAAAACAAATCAAAACCTATATTGTTTAAAAACACATCCCCATCTCTCTCTTTTCTAATTCTATTGATACTTAAAGTATATTTAATATCTTGTTGAGCTTGAGTTCAATTAATAAAAAAAAAAACATTGAAACTCAATCAAATTTTTTTTAAGCTTCATAGCTTGATCCCATCCAATTATACATGTACCTACATAGAACTTTATTATTTAGTATTAAATAGGCCATATTTGGGAGTGTTTATGTTAAGAAAAAGTGCTTAATTTTATTGGGCGTTTGGTAGTCTTTTTCTTTAATAAGCACTTTAAGTAATTGTGACTATTTTGTCCTTCATTTTCTTTCAAATTTTACAAAATCACCTTTATAAAAGTACTTTACAAAAACACTTTTATGAATGCACCTTTATAAAATTACTTTTATGAAAGCATTTTTATAAAATTACTTATGAAAGTACTTTTATAAAATTACTTTTATAAAAGCATTTTAATAAAAAAGACTTTTACGAAAGCATTTTTTTTATAAAAGTAAAAGCACTTTTCAATGTTTTCAACCTGTCGTTGACTTGGTCTAGCGAACCGTTCGAACCATCACCCAGTCAAGATTTTGGGTCCGGTTCAATCAAGACCCATCAGATGGTCAAAAACCATTCGACCCGATCACCGGGTAGCGGGTTGCACACTCAATGTACGCAAACTTTCGAGGCCATAACTTTGCACCCATTCGACCCATTATTTTCATCGAAAAACCCTTTTTGGCCTCAAATTGTAATTTTTAAATTTTTATAAATAACAAATTAAAAGCTGAGTAAAAAAATATAAATTAAATATAAAAATAAATATAACATATCTAAAACATATTTGATGGGGCACGATCTGGGCACTCCTAGCTGGCTGCTGATTGGCTCCTTGTTGGCAACGAATGACACCTGAGAAGAGGAAGATGAAGGATTCTTGGGGGATTTGCCCGACGATAATACTCCGAAGCTTAAGTTATAATGGTGGGGAGGAAGAAAAGAGTGTAAAAGGCTAAGAGTGTAGGTCGCGCTAGATCACTATGTCTCAAGATTAACTCGTGAGCATATAAGAGTTCAAGTTCAGATCTAATTCGAGATAGAGTTCTCCCTTTCAATAAAAGGGCTTTTATAGGGGCGTTCTTGTCAAATCGGGCGTAACCGCCACTGGGCTCCTGCCGCAGTTGATACCTGCCAGGACTGGGCAGGTGATTGTTACAATGTACTACCCGCTTGGATGAGTGACACGTTTTAAAGGGACAGGCATGCCACCATCTGTCGAAAGACGTGGGTGTAGACTGTCAAATGGGTAGGGACTACACCGTCAGTCGAGAGACGTGGTGCAGACTGAGGAGTACGGTCTTGTCAGATAGAAGCTTCCTGAGAGCGTTGCATTGCTTAGTCGTGAGTTACTTTGTAGCGAGCTACTTTGTAGCAAGCTCTTAAGAGTATTTCGAGGTGACCCTCATCAAGGTTGGTCTTTGAGGCAGTTTTTGCTGAAGCGAGCTGGTTTTCCTAGCTCACGAGTTGAAATAGTCTTGGAGTATTCCCTTCTTCTCAGTAGCTTGGGGGACTTGGAGCTCGCATTGTAGCGAGCTATGACGTAGTGAGCTGCTCTACAGACTCGTTACTTAGCTTGGGTCAGGCCATGACGCTGAGCTGTTGCTTCTGCTAAGTTAGATCCACATGTCATCGTCTCATTAGGTCGGGTCAAATCATCCTCCATCAATTGCCCCCCACTCCTTGGGCTTAGAGTGTTGCCTTAGCGTGAGGAGTTCATGAAGTGTGACAGGTTGATTGACCGAAATTCATACTTGATTGACTACTCATATTAAATGCGCACACGGGAATCAGGGGATTTCTAACTTTTCAAATACCGAAAATGTGCTGAAGCGGCTCTTAACTCCAGATGTCATGCATCCGCCATTACCTTAATCATGGGAGACGTGCAACCAGTCACATTTCGGTTTCAGAAGGTGTGCAGTGAGCTTGACTACGAACCGTTGGATCTGCCTTAATATGGGCCATTGATTCGGGGGCGTATTGGCTATAAATAGGAGGGCCCCCTAGGCCTCATTTCCTTTCATGCCATCTTGTTGTCTTTGGATTTTGAGGTCACGCATCTTTCTAGCCTACTCGAGCTCTTCCGTTCGCTTCGTTTCGTCTTTCCCGGTGAGTCTCAATTGCTGTCAATCATGTCTGGGTATCCATACCATATTTATTACCAGGACGGTAACCAGGACGATGACGCTCCCTCGAGCTCCAGGGGAGCATGGGAGCAGGTTCCGGAGGCTCGGGAGACCTCCGGTGATGTGACCTCTACTTCTCGGGGGAGGGAGCCTAACACCTTTGGTCCTTCTTCTATGACGGCGGAGAGACTCATGTCTCTAATCCGCTATTTTCACCTTCCTGGGGACCTCATCTATAGTCTCCCCCTGGTAACTTTCCTTGGGAGCATGGTCACGATGAGATAGTAATTTACCAAGAATAGCTCGAGGTTGGCCTGCGTCTTCCCCTGCACCCCCTTATAGTGGAGGTGCTAAACCACTTTAATGTTACCATCGATCAACTTCATCCCAACGCTATCCGGAACATGGTTGGGACCATCTCTTTGTGTTATGAGTACTGCCTCCGGATAGACGTTTTTACTACCTCTCTCCCCGCCACGCCTACAAGCTCTTGTACAAGCTACCAAATAAGATTCCCATGTGGAAGTGAGACTATTTTGTGGTCCGTAACCCCAAGGGGTGGCCCTTTCCAACCTCTTGGAGGGGCGCCATCCAGGACCCCGGGGCCGAGTTGGACCCTAAAACTCAATAAACGATGTTGTCTTGGGCATCGGTAGGCTTCCTCTGTTCGGACTACTTGACCGAGGAGAAGCTCGCGTAGGACGGTTTAAGCCCAGGTAGGTTACCTTTTTAGGTCGTGCAGTGTCTTGTAACAATATTGTGTATACATAAATTTTGTTTCTTACCGAACTAATATATTGTGGATTTTTTGGAAGCCATCATGTCTGGTGTTGACGCACGTCTCCTCCTCTCAAGCAACCAGAAGTGCAAAGTGAAGAGATCGCATCCTAATCGGACTCCCACCTATGGGGGTACTGAGTTTGGGTCTGCGGAGCCAGACTTCGCCTCCCCACCGCCTGAAGTTCCGTTGCCTCCATCTGAAGGAGGTGCGGGCGGAGTTGGCCTCGAGGAGGGCGAGCTCCCGTAGCAAGGGGCGATTCCTCCTGGTCCTTCTCAATCGTTTCCCTACCAGCGGCTCCCAGTGGGGAACTGGGAGGGTATTAATGACCTTAGTTTCCTATTGGCAGGTGAACTCCACCATCCACGCCATGGCCCTCTAGACGAACATCTACTCCGGCAACACTCACAACCAGAGGGTCATCATTCAGAAGCTCCAAGGTGAGCTCGACCGGACCTGGGGTTAGCTCCATCACACTCGCAAGGGGAGCAAGTCCTAGTAGTAGCTCGTCTGGGACCAGAAGGCACCGATCGCCAAGTTTTCTGAGGAGAGTGCGCGCTATAAGGAGGAGTTGTCGAGGGTGGCTGTAGAGAGGGAGCTCCATCATCAACAGGTTTGGGACTTGGAGTCCACTCTTCTGGACCGAACTCGGAACTTCGACAACATGGTGGAGGCTGAGCGGGAGAGGGTGGTCTAGGACTTCAAGAACTCCCAAGAGTATCACGACCTCCAAGTGGAGTATGGCTCGAGCTCGTACCGCTTCGAATTCAAGCTCTGCCATTGGTTGGTCCGAAAGAAAATTTCTGGGCTCAATCTTGACGGCATCACCATGAAGGGCATGTCCCCCGAGATGACGGACCAGGTGGAGGAGGAAGAGCTTGACTCCCCAGAGGATGAGGATGAGGTGGAGGAGGTGGACCCCTGAGGCTGGCGGCGTTGGTTTTCTGCTCTGATTTCCGGTGGCTCCTGGGTGCCATAAACCCGGTCTTGAAAAGATCTTGTTGGGCGGTTGTGCCCTTTTTACCTCATGTTAAACTTCCTCGAGCTATTTAGCTTGTTTTTTTTTTTTGTAATAGTAATGAAATTTCTTTTTCTTCAAAGTATGGTGTGCTCCTTGTATTTTTTTGCTAAAGCGATCTCATCACCCTAGCTATTAGAGCTACATGCCTAAAGTAGGACTTTTCGGTAGTCGTTATCCCGAGCTGTCCCTTAACGTTCAAGGCATCTCTATGGTATACCGCGAAGTGATTACCATGTAAGCCCGAACTATGCGTTTGTTGGTGGAAGTGATTACCATGTAAGCCTGAACTATGCATTTGTTGGTGATTCCTTAGTTCAACTAACGTACTGAGACGAGCTGTGCTTCGTAAGGTTTAAACCCGAGCTGCTTGCGCCTCTAATATTTCATACTCTACCTTCGCTACTGAAGTGGCTAATTCTTTCTTGATGTCGAGATCTTAATTAGCTTGGTTTTTTAACCCTTAAGCTGAGAGGGTGATTTATAGTCTACCCTTGAAGTTTACCCATGCCATGGAGGCGACTAGGTCTTATTGCACCGAAATCGTGTTAGCTCGGCATTTTGGCCCTTAGGCTTCTGGGAGTGACTCACGGTCTACTCAATAGTTTGCCCATGCCTTAGAGGCGACTGGGTCTTGTTGCACCAAGGTCATGTTAGCTCGGCATTCAGGCCCTTAGGCCCTGAGAGTGACTCATGGTCTACTCAGTAGTTACAGGTAATACTGCCTTAAGTTGATAATATTCCATGCCCGAGGTACTTGTTTCCCTTCAAGGGTTTTGAGCTCATATGTTCCTTCCCCGAGCACCCGTTTCACTTGATAGGGTCCTCCCCAATTCAGTCCGAGCTTGCCAGTGCCAGGCTCAGGTACCATGACTTTACGAAGGACAAGGTCGCTAACACGGAGGTTTCGCTTCTTGACCCTGGCATAATAGTACTGAGTTACTCTTTGCTGGTAGGTTGCGGTCCTGATATATGCGAGGTCCCTCACTTCATCGAGTAGGTCGAGGTTGGTACGGAGCTTGTCTTCATTTGCCTTGTCGTCGTATGCTTCCAATCGTAGCGACGAAACCTTGAACTCAGCTAGGATGACTGCCTCAGTGCCATAGGTGAGGTTAAAGGGAGTCTCTCTTGTGGTGGTTTTCTCTGTGTTTCGGTAAGCCCATAGAACACTAGGTAGCTAGTCCGCCCATAGTCCTTTAGTTCGGTTTAATTGTGCTTTCAGTCCGCGGAGTATAGCTCTGTTCGTGACTTCTGCTTGGCCGTTTGCTTGAGGGTGCGCGACCGAAGTGAAGTTCTGTCGGATCCCCATGTCTTGGCACCAGTTCTGGACTTTGATGTCCTCGAACTGCTTTCCGTTATCAGAGATTAATACCCGAGATAACCCGAAGTGGCACACTATGTTCTTCCAAAAGAAGTTCTGAACGCTTCGGGCTGTGATTGTTACAAGAGGTTCAACTTCTACCCACTTGATGGAATAATCCACTGCCACCACTAGAAATTTGTTCTGGCCTGTTGCTGGTGGAAACGGTCCAAGTATATCAATGCCCCATTGTGCAAAAGGCCAAAGGGTTGTAAGATTCTTGAGATCGGCAGCGGGCTGATGGTGGATGTTGGCATGTCTCTAGCACTTGTCACACTTTCTGACGAGCTCAACAACGTTTGTTTTCATTGTTGGCCAGTAGTATCCCTGTCATAGTGCTTTTTGGGCGAGGGCCCTGCCCCCCAAGTGTCCGCCGCACAGGCCCTCATGAGTGTCGCGAAGCACGAGCTCAGCTTCGGAAGGTTGCAAGCAGCGCAGGTAGGAGAGAGTGTAGGATTTTCGGTACAACCGTTCATCTATTATGATGTATTTAGCCGCCTGACGCTCTACCCTTCTGGTGGCATTGCTTTCTGTAGGGAGGGTCTCGTGTAGTAGGAAACTCGCGAGCGGATCAATCTAGCTCGACTCTACTTAAATGACAAGAGTGACCTCCTTTGCCCCCCTGAGAATGCTAGGCCGAGCCAGGTTCTCTATGTGCACGGTCCTCATGGTATTATCACTAGTGCTGGCTAACCAGGACAAGGCGTTGGCCTCAACGTTCTCAGACCTCGGGACTTGCCTGATGAAGCGTGACTGGAAGTTGGCCAGAGCCTCTCTTACTTTGGCCAGGTAGGCAATCATAGTCGACTCGCGAGCTTCGTATTCTCCTGTGACCTGAATGACCATGAGCTAGGAATCGCTGTAGATGATAATGTGCTTGGCTTTCATCTCCTTGGCTAGAGCTAGACCGGTTATCAACACTTTGTACTCTGCTTCATTGTTGGATGCCACGAACTGAAAGCGTAGTGCATACGCCATTTTTTCTATCTCCAGATATCTCATTTTTGCTCCCTGCAACACCTTACTAACATAGTAGATAGGTCGTTGGACCCGATCTACCTCTTTTTTTAGTACCGAGTTGACCATTTCGTCACTTGCTGAGAGGTACAACTCTAAAACATCACCCTCTTCGGGTCGAGTCAAGACCGGTATTCCAGCGAGGTACTTTTTGAGCTCGTCAAATGCGAGCTGACAATCTTGGGTCCATTCAAACCCTTTGCTTTTAATTGCTTTAAAGAATGGTAGGCAGCGATCCGTTGACTTGGACATGAAGCGGCTTAGGATGGCTATCTGACCATTTAGCCTCTGAACCTCCTTCATTTTTTGGGGTGGTATCATATTTAAGATGGCCTTTATTTTGTCCGGGTTGGCTTCACTGCCGCGCCGGTTCACGATGTGTCCCAGAAATTTACCCGAGGTGACTTCAAAAACACACTTATTCGGGTTTAGCTTCATATTTAATCTACGTAGGATTTCAAAAACTAAATTCATGTCTTGTATTAAATCGCATGAGAGCTGGGCTTTGACGACCATGTTGTCTACATAACATTCTATCTTTTGGCCAATCAATGGCTCAAACAATTTGTTTACAAGTCTTTAAAAGGTTGCCCCAGCATTTTTTAACCCAAAGGGCATGACCTTGTAGCAGTACAGGCCGAACTCGATTATGAAGGCAGTCTTTTCTTCGTCTGTCGGGTCCATCTTGATCTGATTGTAGCCCGAGTAGGCGTCTAAAAAACTCAGCAACTCGTGCCCCAAGGTCGCGTCCACCAGATGGTCGATTCTGTGGAGTGGGAAGTAGTCCTTTGGGCAAGCTCGGTTCAGGTCGTTGTAGTCGACACAATGCGCCATTACCGTTAGCTTTTTTCACCAGGATGGGGTTGGCCACCTAGCTCGGGTAATGGACTTCCCTAATAAAATTGGCTGCAAAGATCTTCCCGACCTCCTCGTCGACTGCCCTCCATCTCTCTGGGGCTAGGTTGTGTTTCTTTTGTCTAATGGGCCTAACTACAGGATCAGTATTAAATTTATGAGTTATGATGCTAGGGTCTATGCTGGGAATTTTTGCCACAGACTATGCAAAAACATCTAAATTTTCAAGTAAAAAGTGTACCAGTTTAGATCGCAGGGGCTCCTTAATGGAAGCACCGATCTGAAGGGTCCGGGCTGGGTCTTCCGCCAAGGCCAGGATGGAGATGGTCTCTTCTATGGGTGCAGCTCGCTCCTCGCTTTGCTCCGTAGGTTGCTCCAACTTGAGGTCATTGGCCACCTTGGTTTTTCCCTTAAGGGCGGTGACATAGCATTTGCGAGACTCAAGCTGGTCACCTCGCGCTACCCCGATGCCGAAGTCCATGAGGAACTTCATGGCCAAGTAGTAGGTAGACACCACAGCCTGTAAGGCATGGGTAATCGACCAACCTACTATGGCGTTATATGGGGAGGGGGTTGCGACCACTAGGAAATCGTGGTTGAGCCTCACTATGCTGGGCCAGGTGCCGACTTCAACAGGTACTGTTACCCTTCCTAGGGGCCGAACTTCCTCTCGCTGAAGCCTACTAGGGGAGTGTTCGCGTGCTTTAGGTCACACTCTTGAAGCTGGAGTTGGTCGAAGGCCGCTTTGAAGATGATGTTTGCTGAGCTGCCCGAATCAACAAGGACACGCTTAACTTTGAAATCGTTGATCTTCATCTTTATAACAAGTGCGTCATTATGGGGGTAGTGGACCCCGCACGTGTCATCCTCGGTAAAGAAGATGGGGTCTTCTGTCCTTGGTCGCTTCGGTGGGTTCTAGTCTTCCCTCCTGGTCTCGTGAGCTACCGATGAGGTGAAGTCCGCCACAATCAAACCTCCGATTATGACATGGATGGTCCCTCGAACTGGTCTCTCTTCGGGGGGTTGCTTTTGCGGATGTTCCGCTTGCCTACTAGACTCGGGAGTGTCTCTACTTTGATCCCCTTGTCAACCTGCTTTATTATTATTATTATTATTATTTTGTACAAAATTTCTCAAATATCCGTGACGGATGAGTTCTTCTATCTCATCGCAGAGATTTTTACAATTTTTGGTACTATGACCGTGATCTTTATGAAAGCTACAATACAAATTTTTATTCTTGGCGCTAGGGTCAGCCTTCAGCCGAGGTGGCCACTTCACGTACGGGGCATCTTTGATCGCCATGAGGATCTCGACCCACTTTGCGTTGAGGGGTGTATAGTCCCTTTCTGCTACTGGAGCTCGGAAGGGTTGGACTAGCCTTGTCCCCCGAGCTGTGTCCTTCTTCTTCCTGTTGTCGCCTTGAGATGGGGGTTCTGGCTCTCTCTTTATTTTTTCTGGGGCTTGCTCACCCTTCTTGATGATTTCCTCATCTATCCCTATAAGCCGACCCGCGAGCTTGAGGAATTCGGTCACAGTCTTAGGTTGGTTGACAACTACGTGCCACTTGAAATCTTTGTGGTGATGCCTTACTTGGCTGTTGTAAGGTGCACTGTGGGATCCAGGTCGGGTATCTGCAAACAAGCGTCATTGAACTGCTTGATGTAGCTTCGAATGGACTCCCCTTCCTTTTGCACTATGCCGAGGAGGCTCTCTTGAGTTCGCGGGCTCCTTTTGCTGGTGACGAAGTGAGAGGTGAAAACTTGCACGAACTGCGCCTAAATTCTTATTGAGCCGGATGCGAGGTTTTGGCACTAGGTGCGGGATACTCCTTTGAAAGTGGTGGAGAAGGCCACGCACATGTAGGATTCGCTGGCTCTTGCGAGGTGCATCTGGGACTGAAAAGCGTCCACGTGGTCATTTGGATTGAAAGACTCATCGTACTTATCTAGAGGAGGGAGCTTGAAATCCCTTGGCATGGGGACAATGAGGAGTTCTGGAGATAACGAGGAAGAGACTGAGAGGAGAAGGGTAGCTTCCACTTCACCCGAGCATACCTCCTCTTTTCCTTTGAGCTCGTGAGAGACTCGAGTAGTAGTTCGGTGAGCTTGCCGACATCTTCACTGCTGCTTTGCTAGCTCGGCGTTGGTGCTTGATGCTTCAGTATTGCCGAGCTCGATAGGCTCAAACTGCCGGTGGTGACTTTGGACCGAAGGACCCTGCCTATAGTCTGCGACCAGGACCTCGAATGGATTCTCCGCGAGTGGGAGATTGAACTGCGAAGGCTGGGGTGAGACAGGCTTGGTTGGCTGGGTGGCCCCCGACCTGCCTACAGGTTGTGAGGCGGGGGTAGCTGGCCTCTCCTTCTTGCTATGGGAGTAGGCTTGGCTCTTGGCAGGATCCTGAGCTTGGTCTGCTTTGTGGCCGGATGCCGAGGGGGAAGCGACGGCTGGGCCTGGTGCAACACTTGTTGTTGGTAGAGTTGGAATTGTTGAAATTGTTGCATCTGAGCCTGCACGACCCGCATGCATTGCATTAAGTCCTCCAATTGGTTCGGGCTGGCCACTGGGGGAACAACCGAGGGTTACACAAAGGTTGCTCCAATTGTGGAAGGGAGTGGCTCGATCGCGGGTGCCACTGTAAGAGACACGTTCAAACTAGGGACTCCATCCACGGAGAGGGGGACGATGAACTGTCCAATACAGACAATAGGAAACTGGGGCTGCTCCCTAGAAGCGTTTTGGCTGGTGCCATGTCCGGCATTGCTGGAAGAAGCCATGAATGCTGAGTTTTTTGGAAGAGAAACTGTAAAAGCTTAGAGGAAGGATTTTAGAAGCGTTTCCCACAAACGGCGCCAAATGATGGGGCACGATCCAGGCACTCCTAGCTAGATGTTGATTGGCTCCTTCTTGGCAATGAATGGCACCTGAGAAGAGGAAGATGAAGGATTCCCGGGGGATTTGCCCAGCGGGATTACTCTGAAGCTTAAGTTAGAACGCTGGGGAGGAAGAAAAGAGTGTAAGTCGCACTAGATCACTATGTCTCAAGATTAGCTCGTGAGCAAGTAAGAGTTCAAGTTCAGATCTAATTCGAGAGAGAGTTTTCGCTTTCGATAAAAGGGCTTTTATAGGAGCGTTCTTGTCAAATCGGGGGTAACCGCCACTGGGCTCCTGTCACAGTCGTTACCTGTCAGGACTGCGCAGGTGATTGTTACAATGTACTACCTGCTTGGATGAGTGACACATTTTAAAGGGACAGGCACGCCACCATCTGTCGAAAGACGTGGGTGTAGACTGTCAAATGGGTAGGGACTATGCCGTTAGTTGAGAGACGTGGTGTAGTTGACGAGTACGGTCATGTCAGATAGAAGCTTCCTTAGAGCGTCGCCATTGCTTAGTCGCAAGTTACTTTGTAGCGAGCTACCCTGTCACGCAGCTAGCTACTTTGTAGCAAGCTTTTAGGAGTATTTCGAGGTGACCCTCATCAAGGTTGGCCTTTGGAGTAGTTCTTGCTGAAGCGAGCTGGTTTCCCTAGCTCGCGAGTTGAAATAGTCTTGGAGTATTCCTTTCTTCTTGGTAGCTTGGGGGACCTGGAGCTCCCCTTGTAGCGAGCTATGACGTAGCGAGCTGCTCTACAGGCTCGTTACTTAGCTTGGGTCAGGCCATGACGCTGAGTTGTTGCTCCTGCTAAGTCAGATCCACGTGTCATCGTCTCATTAGGTTGGGTCAAATCATCCTCCATCAATATTTATACATTATATGTTGATTGTGTGTGTGCGCGTGTGTGTGATGTTGTGGCACGGTTTGAACCATTTGACCTGCCTGATCGAACCGATGACCGATGACCTGGAGGCAAAAACGGTTTGGCCTTCGAGTCGGTTTTTAAAACATTGACACATTTATAAAAGCACATTTATGAAGACACTTTACTAAAAGCACTTTTACAAAAGTATTTTTATAAAATTTAACTAAGGATAATTTATAAGTGGTATTTTAAAATTCAACTAGGGATAATTTTGGAAGAAAAAAGTTGAATAAGTGCTTATTGTATAAGCACTTAAAAAAAGATAGAAATTTGGGCTTAAAAATAAGCCCTTATTTTTAAAATAAGCACTTATTTTTAGCTTATTTTCCAAACACCAATAAATGCTTAATAGTGTGGTCCCAATAAGCACTTCCAAACATGGTCTTGGATAAATATGTTGAATCCATGCTTTGCATATTCTTTAGATATCAAGTTATTGGATTATTCAGATATCATTATCCAAATTCAAACTCATTTGTTTACAACGCCTACCACGGATAGTCAAGTTACGTTAGAAGCTGCTTGACCAAATTGGCACTTGCAGTCGACATTGATCCACACCAAGTCAACCCATTAGAAAAGTAGTAAGCATGGTTTAAAAAACAACCCGAAAACAGAACTACTCTGGCCACCGATTTCTAGGTTGATGGTTCGACCATCTGGTTCGAACGGACAATCTATTTTGACAACAAAAATTGAAAAAAAAGGGCCAAAACCATTGAATGGGTTGATAAGTCATTGATCGATTCAACAGTTTTTTACTATGGACTGGGTTTGGGGTAAAACAGAACTGGTTGCCAGAACAGTTCTCGGGTTGAATGGTCTGACCATTCGGGTCAATGATGGTTCAAAAACCATGGTAGTAAGTATTGTGAAAATGTAATTAAGGTTGCAAATGTATCACACGGTTTTCGTAATAAATGTATGTTCCCAATTCAGTTTGAGTTAAAGGTACCAATCAGCGAGATGATAAGATCTCTTGCTGGTTGAATGGTTGTAGCGGAGAATTGGGATCAAATCCTGCCTCCACCTGGGTTGAGGATGGGATACCCTGTTGTGTAATCCTTCAAAAGAAATAAAAAAAAAATCCAATTTGAGGGTCCATTTGATTCATAGTCGGAATTGGAACTGGAATTGGAATTGAAATGGTCCATTCCCATAATCTATTTGGTTTAGACAGGAATGGGAATGGAAATGGGAGTAGTAGGAATAGAATTTCATTCCCAAGGGAGGGGCAGGAAATGGCCATTCCCTCAAATGGTTGAATGCCATTCCAACAGGAATGGGAATGGGATTCTGATTCCACCCAACCAAACAATTGGAATCAGAATAGCCCATTCTGATTCCGATTCAAGACCCCTATTCCCATGAATCAAATGGGGCTTGAGTTCAATTTTGGTTAAAGTATAAGTAAATTTATATAAAATTATCATAACGAATAAAAAAAATACTACAAATATTGGCAATGTTCACAAGATTGGGGGATCATATTTAGGGTTAGCTTGGTTTGCAGTAAGAATCATAATCCGAATTGGAATCAAAATGATTTATTCCCATAGTCTATTTGGTTTAGATAGTAATTGAAATTAGTTGGAATTAAATCTCATTCCCAAGGGAGGGGGAGAGAATGACCATTCCTCCAAATGGAGGAATGATATTCCACTAGGAATGGGAATGGGATTCCGATTCCGTCCAATCAAACAATTGGAATCAGGATATGACCCATTCTAATTCTGATCCCAAACCCCTATTATTATGAATCAAACAAGCCCTTACTATTCCACTTGGTTGGATTGGGTTGAACAGAAAAAGTATATACCAAACAATCTGGCTGCTTGCTATATCTGATTCATAATCGTAGGTCATGGGCTGCTTGAGACATTTTGAGTCCCCCTCGTTTTTCAAGCCTATTATAGGGGTGAACATGGGTAGGTTCCATTTGGTTCCAAGGGAGAACCTGCCCTATCAAGATCCATTCTGGCCTTAGTAGTTCTAAGGTTGGTTTCTAGGGCTGTTCATAAGAATGCCCAACCTGACCAAACCGACCAACTCAGACCGACCCAACTCGAGTCGCTCGGGTTTTCATTAGTACCGGTCGGTTTCGGGTTGGGCAAATATATAAACCGATATATCGAGTCAGTTTCGGTTTTCTCATGTAAAACCGAAACCAACCCGACCCGACCCGAACTAGTCTTCTACTAGTTTGGTAGTTCTTAGTTTGAGTAGTTTCCTACTTAACTATAACTAGTCTTCTACTAGAACTAGAAGGCCCATTAGGCAATTACAATTAGAATAGGCAAACTATCCTAGTTTCTAACTTTCTATAATCTTTTACACCAAATAGGCAACCCATTAGCAATTACAATTAGAATTCAATTAGGTGTCATTTTGTACCGGAGCAAAACCGAAACTGACCCAAACCGACCCAACCCGACTAAAACCGACCAGGTCGGTTTGGCCTATCAGTGAGTCAGTTTCGGTTTCCACCTCAAGTAACCTGACCAGGTCGGGTCGGTTGGGAAAACCCCAATAAATCGACCCAACCTGACCCGTGAACACCTCTATTGGTTTCAAGATCTATTCATGGAACTTGTTCTTAAAAAAATAATAATATGCATTTTTTTTTTAATTTTTGTCATTTTCAAAGCTTTGTCCTTAATAAGAATCTATCATACATTCATGGCTTCATATCCAAACACTCATCAATCCAGAGTATTATTAAGGCAAATTGGTCCACAAGTGTGAAGTGTTATTATTGGTTCCACAGCTTGCTAAACAACTATTAAGTTCAACTAATCCCGTCTCTCTACCAACACCATGCATTTGTTCTCTTCACTTGAAGATGTGCTTCTCTCAAGCTGTTAGGTAAGGTATTCATGTTTTTATTCTCTTAACAGTTTCCCCTCTTTGTAGTTGCTCTCGAAAGTTGTTTGTGAGAGAATGTCAGTAGTGAGATTATGAAGTTTTTTGTTCACTTCGATCTCGAATCCATCTTTTACCCATCTCTTTTCTTCCCACTTGTCCAGATTCCTAACATCCATCCTTGCATAAACATACAATAATGACACATTAGGCTTAGATTGCTGATTTCAAAGGTTCTTGATGTAGGGGTATCTAGTCGACCTGCAGATATTGACACGTGGCATCAGCTAGACGCGCCCTGACCATCCATCACCAACCATTGCCAACCGTTGTCACCTACTCCCAAACTCTCCCACTCTAAGGCAACTCCAAGTATAAAAAGGGGCTCCCATATTGATGTAAACATACTTTGGAACTCAAGTTCTAAGTCTCCTCTCTTGCTTAGTTTGACCCCTTGTAGCCCTTTGCTAATTTGATCGTTAGAGTCT
Source organism: Nelumbo lutea (assembly GCF_056320005.1). NCBI lineage: Eukaryota > Viridiplantae > Streptophyta > Magnoliopsida > Proteales > Nelumbonaceae > Nelumbo > Nelumbo lutea. The sequence goes on from NC_142684.1 coordinate 116,710,427, forward strand.
TCACCCCTGAGGCCTCTGACATCTTCTTTCTCTTAGCAGGTTGGACCCATCAACCTCGGTAGGGGTGAGCCAAAAAAAACCAAACAACCGAATCAACAAAAACCAAAAAACCGAACCTATTGACTTGACAACCCGAACCAATGGATTCCACGTGGCACTGACCTCGAGAGACGAAATGATGCCAAGAGACGGGGTCGGTTTGTCCGTTGACTCTAGCTCAAGGATGTGGCGAATTGGACCTCGTGCCATCTCGTGCACGACCTCAATCAACCGATCCCAGCGCCTGTCCTACATACGTACCTAAGGCGGATGACATCAGCACTGTACAAGGCACATGCAATGCACGTGGATAGCCTATGCCTGTACAAATCATGACCACACACCCTCGGCTTGGAGCGATCCTTTATTGACGTGAAGGATGAACGGAGGAGCAGGCACCACAGAGCCGCCGGGAAGAGTTCCGCAGCCAAGGCCGACGCCTCCATGTGAATGTTCTATACTCTCTTCGGCCGAAGTCGGGGCCTTGACACAACCCGCCAACCGTTCTTGGTCGCTATGGCCTCGAGATAGGGGCAAGTGATGTAGGGGTATTTGGCCAACTTGCTGATCTTGACACATGGCATCGGCCAGATCCATCCTGGCCATCCTGCTGATCCTAACACGTGGCACTGGTTGAACGTGCCTTGACCATCCATCACCAACCACTGTCATCGCCACCACCTGCTCCCAACTATTCCCCCTCTAAGGCAACTCCGACTATAAAAAGAGGCTCCCACATTGAGGTAAACACACTCTGAAACTCAAACTCTAAGTGTGCTCTCTTGCTTGGTTCGACCCCTTACATCCCTTTGCTAACTTGACCATTGGAGTCTTTGCCCCTAGGATAACCCTCGGGGCCTCTAACATCTTTTTCTCAGTAGGTTGGACCAATTGGCCTCAGATGCTAAAAATTACATTATTACCCTCAGCTTCATATTTGGCAGGTGGCAGCAACCATTCTTTTTGGTGCTTTCTCACAGCCTAGTCGAAGGTAGTAATTGAATCGACTAGGCTTGTTCAATCTGGTACGATAATCTTTTAATAGCTTAATTTATAGACTGAACCAAAAGGGTCCTTAGAAGTTTCGTTCAAAGTCCGAATCGGAATTGGAATTGGAAACCCTTGGAAGCAGAATTAGAATGGTTTATTCCGACTAATCTGTTTGGGTCCGACAGGAAATGGAAATGGGAATTAAAGTCAGCTGGAATGGAATTTCATTCCTAAGGGAGGAAAAAGGTATGATCATTTCCTCAAATTGTGAAATGTCATTCCATCATGAATAAGAATGAGATTCAGATTCTATTCAACCAACACCCATTCCGATTCTGATTTCAAACCTCTATTCCCACGAACCAAACGGACCGTAAATTATAACTACTAAAATTAGCAGTAATTGCTGTAATAATTACAAAGGTTTGAATCCAATAATCTTCTAAAAAGCACCGATCGTATTAAGTAGAATCTCTGTGATCATGTCTGTCTCCGCGATAGCAAGCCGAGGTAGAGAGACATGACTTACCATAGATGGTCGCCATGTCTGATTTCTGATTAATGTGGGACGACCCTGTGCTAGAAGTGAATTAAGTTGGATTTTCCATGGAACCCAGAAAGAGTGTATGAATCTTAGCAGGATGTTGAGAAGAACAGTGGAAAGAAGGTGCATGAGAGAGATGGTCTGAAGTGTGAAGTTGGGGAGTGAATGTGGAGTGGGTGACATGTGAGAAACAATAGGAATGGACCCATTTACATTTAGTGGTCTGAATATGGTGACAACTGACAACTATAGTGTAATTTATTGAAAGCTTGACCATTTACCAAAGCCAGCAATCTTGTGAGAGCTGATTTGAAGTCAAACAGAGACAACCATCTCTCTTATAGCAGTTTGAACTTAATTGGTCACTAGGAATTATGTTGGGAGGGCCGTCCATCCAAGGTCCAACCAGATATTCAGCCTTTGTCGGACTCCATTCCTGCACATTGAAATTCAACGCCAATTTGTTAATTGTTCCTGCAGTTGTATTTCTGGCAATAAGTCAGTCATTATCGCGTCTCACATCTTGAACTTGACTCATTCATCCGAGTCAACTAGAATTGGCCAAACAACGATTCAACTTGCAAAATCAAAATAAATAAGTAAATAAATAAATAAAAATTTATATTTTATTTATTGACTTTGGATAAATCTGGGATCTGGGGACACATCTAGGGGCCCATAACTTCCCACCTGACATGCCTATGTCCTGACACCAGGACCCACCATCAATGGGTCCTACCTTGATTATCATCTGGGCTAAAATATCTAGGATGAGCAGAAGAGTATACATAATCTTCTTTTCTGCATTAAATTAGACAATACGATTTTACTCCCTTAGGTAGGCCCAGCCCAATCCAATACCCTCGAAATGAGATGCTTGGGGTTGGGGAGAGCAGTTACTTGGATTTTGGGTTTGGCCCAGAATGGTTCTACTCCACGAGCCCAATTACATTTAGTGCCTCCTCTCTTAAATGTTAACCTTCCAATTGAAATTGATCCTCTGTCTATGCAAATGCAATTCAGACGCAAGAGAGTCCCTTGTTTGACATGAATTGCTTCATAAACCGGACCCTACCCTCTATGTTAGTGTAAAATTCCTTTAATACTGGATTGGAAGTGGCATGGGCCATTGGACTGGGCTTTCCCCGACAAAATGTAGGGATGCACATAAAAATTGAAAAACCGAATTAAAAAATGTAGTTAACTGAATCGATTGGTTTGGTATTTCTGAAAAATCGAAGGATTGGTTTCATTTTCGGTTAATCTAGAAAAAATCAATGGTTAATCAAACTGACTGATATATATTTAATATATTTCACATATTATCTATATATTATATTTATAATTATCTATTTAAAAGAGCTTCCTAGTTCCAATCCATCTCTATACAAGCAGTATAGATGTAGACATCTCTCTCTCTCTGAATCAGAGATAGCCCATCCACGCCTAACAAAGTGGCTGTCAAACCGGTTAGAAACCCTTCTCTGTCAATCCTTCTCTTTCGTAGATATATCGTAGAGGTCGGTTGTCCCATGCCATAATTAGGTCAGTTAATAACATGGATGATGGAGCCACGCCCATGCAAGCTTGTTAACTGGTATGGTCTGTAAAAATTTCATAACAGAGACATGTTCAATCTTCACCCACCAACTCATTTTGTCTAGAGTCCGGATCTGTTGCTCACAGCGCACTTCTCACACAGATCTCATATCTTTCAGCTGCATATCAATAACATCTCCCATATTTGTATGTTATTATTCATAAGAATGTGAGGAACAGATCTTAATTCCTGCTTATGAGAATTCTGCCCATGTTAATCACAATCACACATGGAGAACATCTTATCCTCTGCACACACAATATTATGCAGGGGTAGATGTTCCCAATTCACGAGGAATAATATATTGTGGGTAAGTATGGACAGAGTTCTCGTGGGCAGGAGATCCGGAGTCTTATTTAAAGCCCAAAAGTAAATCTATGTTAGGCCATCCCTGAAAGCAAATATGCCAACCCATGTCCACCGGGGGACCGGGACAAACAAAACCACCACCACCAGCAAATTTACCTATTACCATTACTCCATTAGTATTTCAATGCAAAGAAGTAAAGAAGATTAGGGCCCACCTGTCACATTCTTTATTACTTTTCTTTTTCTCTTATGCTGAGTTTTAATCACTGAAACCCAATATTTCCTTCCTTTTGAACTTCCTTCCCCACATGATTTCTTAGCTCAGAAGGAATACAAATCACAGAAAGTTTGGTTCGCGCAACTGATATGAGTTTCTCATGTTTGTTTTGGGCGACGTAATGGGACGCGACAAGAATTCACTTCTTAAAACATGGGATGTGAGGTCTCACCAAATAGGTGTGACGCCATTAAGAAACGAAAGAGGTGCGACCATAGTGAAAAAAAGTTATTGAGGGCATATTATTCTCATCTCCCACCCTTACAATGGTCCGGACTTTGATCACCTAAAACCTTCATTTCTTGTGAAGTTTATAGCCTTCGGTAATCACTTCCATCCTGTTTCATGCCGTTTAAAAATGTTCTTTGGTATTTTATTTGACTGAAAATCTCATTCCCTTCTTCCTTCAAATCGAGCCCAGATCCCCAAATGGCAAGGAGGTAGGTTATTATCTTTTTGTTCTCTGGCAAAGGTTCAAAGTCTGACCATTGAAACCTTATTCTCTAACAAAAGTTCGAAGTCCGACCATTGAAACCTTGTTTTCCGACGAAGGTTTGAAGTCTGACCATTGAAACCTTGTTCTTTGACGAAGGCTCAAAATTCAACCATTGAAACTGATGAAGGAAGATTTGGCCCGACCTCTTCATTACGTGACACATGGCAGAAACGACAGCTCGGCAGAAGGGGCCAAGCCTAGGCGGGGACAAGGGGACAAGGGGACACACCGCCGAACTGACCCACCTTGTAACAGCTCGGGATAGACTTCGCCGAACTGACCCACCTTGTAACAGCTCGGGATACACATTGCCGAACTGGCCCACCTTGTAACAGCTCGGGATAAACATCGCCGAACTGACCCACCTTGTAACAGCTCGGGATAGACATCGCCGAACTGACCCACCTTGTAACAGCTCAGGATAAACATCGCCGAACTGACCCACCTTGTAACAGCTCGGGATAGACTTCGTCGAACTGACCCACCTTGTAACAGCTCGGGATAGACTTCGCCGAACTGACCCACCTTGTAACAGCTCGGGATACACTTCGCCGAACTGCCACCTTGTAACAGCTCGGGACACTTTGCCGAACTGACCCACCTTGTAACAGTTCGGGATACCTCCGAGCTCAAGACCGCCTCGCTCAGCACTTTGCATCATCTTCTAGGCACCAAAGCCAAACAAGTCGTACCATGCCTGACACCAGGGAAGTCCGTGCCTGAGGGCGCCACGCCTGACTGACTTGGGATGTGACGTTTGGCAGCAGCACTCTAAACGGCCACCTGCCACCGCCACTGACGCCGCCATCTCCAGTTAGACGGTTAGGCAGTGACGGTTCTGTCTCAATAGAAGGGACGACGGCCGAGTTGACAAGCGCAAGGGTAATCATACCCGATCTGACAAGGGCCTCGGGACGAGTACACGAAGTGACTATAAGAGCCCCCTGCCCCCCGACAACGGAGGTATGCAAACTTTGCGCTATCTGGTATTACCTTGCTTTTGAAAGATTCTAACTTGAGCTTCGGAGCCTCTACACTGGGTTCCCCCCGGAGCTTTCCCATCTCCTCCGTTTCAGGTTCCCTGCTACCCCGTTCGGAAGCAAGGCAGCGGACAGCTAAGACCGGCCGGATCGCACTCCATCAATTGGCGCCGTCTGTGGGAAAACGCTTCAAAAAGCCTCCCTCCAAACTTTGATACCCCCCTTTTTTCTTCAAAAAACCCAACACTCATGGCCTCCTCCAGCAACACCGGACGTGGCACGGAAACAAACGCCACCGGGGAGCAACTTCAGGTCCTCGTAGTGTGCGTTGGACAGCTCACCATCCCCCTTTCGGTGGATGGGATCCCCATCCTGAACACGCCACAAGCAGTGGCACCCGTAAACCCTCCTACCACAAACGTCTCCTTTCCTCTCCCCATTGAGACAACCTTCACTGAACCAACTGCCGTCCCCCTGGCAGCTAGCCAAGACCGATTGGAGGACCTGATGCAGTGCATGCGGGCAATGCAAGCCCAAATGCAACAGTTCCAGCAACACCGGATGTGGCACGGAGACAAACGCCACCGGGGAGCAACTTCAGGTCCCCGTAGTGTGCGTTGGACAGTTCACCATCCCACTTTCGGCGGATGGGATCCCCATCCTGAACACGCCACAAGCAGTGGCACCCGTAAACCCTCCTACCACAAACGTCTCCTTTCCTCTCCCCATTGAGACAACCTTCACTGAACCAACTGTCGTCCCCCTGGCAGCTAGCCAAAACCGATTGGAGGACCTGATGCAGTGCATGCGGGCAATGCAAGCCCAAATGCAACAGTTCCAGCAACACCAGCTTCACCAGCACCAAGTGCTACACAACATCTCCCAGTATCACTATCAACAGCAGTTCTCCCAACTGCCACTGAACCAACCACTACTTCCACCTCGCCACCCCGCTTCGAGGCCGGTCAAGGCCTCCCCGCAGGATGGGCGCCCCCGCCAGGCGAAGGCCTCCTGGCCCCAGAACCACCCCAACAGCTAGGCCTCGTCCCCAGGCCGAAGAGAGAAGAATGTCATCCCCGCCTTGCAACCCGCAGGCGGGTCGAGAACCTCGCCCGTGAGGTCGGCACCCCAGCGCTCCCAGCCCGAGCTCCCGCTCACCGAAAACCGATTCAGCGCCCTGGCGGCAGACCACCAGCACTCCGGGCCCATCGAGCTCGGTAACACGGAGGCCAGCAGCGCCAGCATAAGGCCCGCTCAACGGCGAAGACGCCGGCGAAGTCGCCAAACCGCCACCCGCGCCTTGTCGGAATTCAGAGGCAAAGCCACGAGCTCGGACGAGGTTGGGGCTACCCCGGCTCTCTCCGTTCCTTCCCCCCTCGCATCGGAACTCCTGGCGGTCCCCTTACGCAGAGACTTCAAGCTCCCACCTCTGGACAAGTACGATGGGTCCTTCGACCCCAACGACCACGTTGATGCCTTTCAGTCGCAAATGCACCTCGCCAGGGCAAGCGAATCGTGCATGTGCGTGGCCTTTACCACCACCCTCAGGGGGTAGCCCGCACTTGGTACAGGAACCTGGCCCCCGGGTCGATAAAGTGCTGGGCCCAGTTCGTGCAAGTCTTCACCACACACTTCGTCACCAGCCAACGGTGCCCCAGAACCGAGGAAAGCATCTTCGGAGTGGTCCAAAGAGAAGGAGAATCTATTCGGGGCTACATCAAGCGGTTCAACGAAGCATGCTTGCAAATACCGCGGTTGGACCCCACAGTGCAGCTCGCGGCGGCCAAAAGAGGGGTGACGCACAAAGAGTTCAAATGGCACATGGTGGCCAACCAGCCCGCGACCGTGGCCGAATTCCTCAAACTCACGGATAAGTTCATGAGGACAGAGGAAGAAATCAACCAACGAACCGAAGGCGGGAAAGAGAAAAGAAAGAGAGAAGGCGAGCTCTCCAACCCGGTGAATAGAAAAAACCCGACCCGGGAGCCGAAGCCAAACCAGTCCTTCCGGGCCCCCTTGTAGTTCGGACGGACTACACGCCGTTAAACACGAGGCGGACATAGATCTTAATGACGATCAAATACGCTCCGTACGTTAAGTGGCCACCTCGCCTAAAAGGAAATCCGAACGAGAGAAACAAGAATTTGTATTGTAGTTTCCATAGAGACCATGGTCATGGCACCGAACAGTGTAATAACCTCCGGGACGAGATAGAGGGACTCATCCGTCGCGGATACTTGAGAAACTTTGTACAACACAGCAATAACAATAAAGCATGTCAGCAAAGGGAGCACGAAAAGGATGCCCCCGAGTCTAGCAACAGACCTGCTGAACCGTTGCAGAAGCAGCCTCCAGAAGAGAGGCCAGTTCGGGGAACCATCCGTGTAATAGTGGGAGGTTCGGTGGTAGCGGGGTGTACCTCGGAAGCAGCCAGGACTTCAGTTCGCGAAGCGGCCCTCGAAGAACGGAACCCCCCAAAAAGACCAAAGACCGAAGAACCAATCCTTTTCACGGAGGACGACGCGCGAGGAGTCCACTACCCCCATGATGACGCGCTTGTCATTAAGCTAAGGATCAGCGACTTCGAGATCAGGCACGTACTCGTAGATTCGGGCAGCTCAGCGGACATCCTCTTCAAATCAGCATTTGACCAGCTACAGTTAAAGAGGAGCGAGCTGAAGCCCGCGAACACTCCCCTGGTAGGTTTCAACGGAGAGGAAGTCAGGCCCCTCGAAAAAGTAACTGTCCCAGTGGAAGTCGACACATGGCCTTGTGCGGTCAGACTCAACCATGATTTCCTGGTGGTCGCGACCCCCTCCCCATACAATGCCATAATAGGGCGGCCGGTCACGCATATCCTACGGGCGGTGGTCTCCACCTACTATTTGTCCATGAAGTTCCCTACAGACTTCGGTATAGGGGTAGCGCGGGGCGACCAGCTCGAGTCCCGCAAGTGCTACTTTGCCGCCCTGAAGGGAAAAACCAAGGCGGCTGACGACCTCGAACTGGAGCGGCCGGCGGAGCAAGGTGAGGAGCGAGCTTCGCCCACGGAGGAAACAGTCGCAATCCCGACTTCAGCTACGGACCCAACTCGCACACTAAGCATCGAAGCTTCCATCGAAGACCCCCTACGAGCCGAGCTGGTGAGTTTTTTACTTCAAAATTTAGATATTTTTGCCTGGTCCGCGGCCGACATGCCCGGCATTAGCCCCAGACTGATAACTCACAAACTTAATACTGACCCTGTAGTCAGACCCGTTAGACAAAAGAAACACAACCTAGCCCCAAAACGCTGGAGAGCGGTCGACGAGGAGGTTGAGAAGCTCCTCGCAGCAAACTTCATAAGGGAAGTCCACTACCCGAGCTGGGTGGCCAACCCGGTGTTGGTAAAAAAGGCAAGCGGCAAGTGGCGCATGTGCGTCGACTATACCGACCTGAACCGAGCTTGCCCGAAAGATTGCTTCCCCCTCCCCAGAATTGACCGCCTAGTGGACGCGACCTCGGGAAACGAGTTGCTAAGCTTCCTGGATGCCTACTCGGGCTACAACCAAGTTAGGATGGACCCATCCGATGAGGAAAAAACCAGCTTCATAACCGAGTTCGACCTGTATTGCTACAATGTCATGCCCTTCGGACTAAAAAATGCCGGGGCAACTTTCCAAAGACTTGTAAATAAGCTATTTCGGCCCCTGATTGGTACGAAGATAGAGTGCTATGTAGACGACATGGTCGTCAAGACTCAGTTTTCACAAGAGTTAATACAAGACTTAGATTCTGTTTTCCAAATCCTGCGTCAGTTTAGCATGAAGTTGAATCCCAACAAGTGTGTCTTTGGCGTCACCTCGGGCAAGTTCCTATGCTACATTGTCAATCGACGCGGTATTGAGGCGAACCCGGACAAAATAAAAGCCATTCTAGATATGAAACCACCTCGGAAAGTAAAAGAGGTTCAGAGGCTAAACGGCCGCATAGCCGCTCTAAGCCGCTTCTTGTCTAAGTCAGCAGACCGCTGCCTACCCTTCTTCAAGGCAGTCAAAGGCAAAGGGTTCGAGTGGACCCATGACTGCCAGTTCGCGTTCGACGAACTAAAAGGTTACCTCGCTAGTGTGCCAACCTTAGCCCGGCCCGAGGTGGGCGAGGTCTTACAACTGTACCTTGCGGCCAGCGACGAGGCGGTCAGTTCGGTACTAATAAAGGAAACAGACCGGGTCCAATGACCCATATATTCTGTTAGTAAAATTTTGCAGGGGGCAGAGGCAACGTACCCGGAGATAGAAAAACTAGCATACGCCCTAGTAATAGCAGCTCGGAAACTCCGCTCGTACCTCCAGGCTCACACCGTCATCGTCCTAACTGACAAACCTCTTAGACAAGTTTTACTCAAACCTGAAGTCTCCGGTCGACTGGCGAAATGGGCCATCGAACTCAGCGATTACGACCTCCAGTACAAACCGAGAACCGCTATCAAGGCCCAAGCTTTTGCAGATTTTATCACCGAGTGCACTTTCAGCTACGAAGCCCCATAGGTCGAGCCCGAGGTCCCCATTTGCGGCGAACCCGGAGCTCCTGAGCCCATAGAGTTCGAACCCCGTGAAGTAGCACCCAGTGTGGCATCTCTCCTGATCAAGCGAAGAGCGAATTGGGATGAGGAGCCCTTGATCCTTCACGTGGATGGTTTCTCGAACCGGCAGGGCAGCGGAGCTGGAATAGTCTTGTGCGGACCGAGCGGCACAAAAGTAGAGTACGCACTACGCTTTGAGTTCGCGGCATCCAACAACGAGGCAGAGTACGAAGCACTGATCACCGGGCTGGACCTAGCGCGAAAGGTTAAGGCAAAACACTTGGTCATCTGCAACGATTCTCATCTCGTGGTAAACCAAGTTACCGGCGAATACGTAGCACGCGATCTCTCCATGATCGCATATTTGGCCAAAGTAAAAGATGCCCTGCTCAACTTCCGGTCACACATCATCAGGCAAATCCCGAGGTTCGAAAACACTGAGGCCGACGCCCTATCCCGGTTAGCCAGCACGAGTCACAACAATATGAGAACTGTGTACATAGAGGACTTACCTAGGCCTAGTATTCTCAGGGGGACAGAGGAGGTCGCTCCCATCTTAGAAACAGAGCCGAGCTGGATCGATCCACTCGCGAGCTTCCTGATAGACGGAACCCTCCCTGCAGAACGTAATGCAACCAAGAGGGTGCAGCGCCAGGCGGCCAAATATGTCATAATAGACGAACGGTTATACCGACGGTCGTACACGCTCCCCTATTTGCGGTGCCTGCGACCTACCGAAGCCGAGTTTGTACTCCGCGATACTCATGAAGGCCTGTGCGGCGGACACTTGAGGGGCAGAGCACTCGCCCAAAAGGCACTTCGACAAGGATACTACTGGCCAACGATGAAGGCAGAAGCTGTCGAGCTCGTCAGAAAATGTGACAAGTGTCAAAAGCACGTTAACATCCACCACCAACCTGCCTCCGACCTCAAATACCTCGCCAGCCCGTGGCCCTTTACACAATGGGGCATCGACCTCTTAGGGCCATTCCCACCAGCAACAGGCGAAAGAAAATTCTTAGTTCTTGCAGTAGATTATTTTAAGAAGTGGATAGAAGCCGAACCTCTAGCAACTGTTACGGCCTGAAACATACAGAACTTCTTTTGGAAGAACATAGTATGTCGGTTCGGATTACCTCGGGTTCTAATCTCCGACAACGGCAAACAGTTCAAGGATATCAAGTTCCAAGAGTGGTGCCAGGACATGGGGATTCGGCAAAACTTCACGTCAGTCGCGCACCCACAGGCAAATGGCCAGACGGAAGTGATGAACAGAGCCATCCTGCGCGGACTGAAGGCACGTCTGGATCGTGCTAAGGGATTGTGGGCCGAAGAGCTACCAAGTGTCTTATGGGCTCACCAAACGACCGAAAAAGCAGCCACGGGAGAAACCCCCTTCAACCTCACCTACGGCACTGAAGCGGTGATCCCGGCGGAAATCGAAATACCAACGTTGCGAGTAGAAACATACGACGATCGGACGAACGTAGACGAGTTACGCACCAACCTCGACCTACTGGACGAGGTAAGGGACCTCGCGCACATCCGAACAGCGGCATACCAGTAGTAGGTAGCTCGCTACTACAATAGCAGAGTAAAGCAACGAAGCTTGCGAGTCGGCGACCTGGTCCTCTGTAAGATTATGGTTCCCGAACCCGGCGTCGGCAAGCTTGGACCTAATTGGGAAGGGCCCTATAAAGTAAAAACAGCGCTCGGGGGCGCATACAAACTCGAAACCTTGGAAGGCAAACGAGTACCCCGAACGTGGAACATCGTGAACTTGAGGCGATACTACTTATTAACCACCTAGCGAAGTGGACGAAATCAGGCCGTGCCACAAGGCAAGCCGAGGAACTTCAGCACATTATCAGCTCGGCAAAAATCAGTTCGTGGCATAAAAGGCCACGGAAATTTAAAAACCCGGCAAAGAAACAGCTCGGGGAAGATGAGCAAGGGGAAAAAGACACTCCATTGCAAGAAACAGTACACTGGCAAAAAAAAAAAATTTTACATTCGCGGAGCCACTTCTTTGCCATCGGAAGGCACTTCAACAGCACCCGAAGGCCCTGCATCTCCTTCAGAGTCCAGCTCGCCATCGGCAGCATTGGCCATCTCCTGAGTTATACGCGAATTGGTTATGGCACTTACATCGAGGTCGGGGTATGTATTCCGGATCATCCACCAGCTCAACTTGAACCCCCTCCTGTAAGAGTCCACCATCAGATTGTCATAACGCGGGGAGGCAATGTAGTCTTCAACTGCCTTCTTCTTGGCGTCTTCAATGCCTTGGGAAAAAATCTGTGTTCTCTCCCTAATGTCCTCCTGAAGATACTCGACTTGATGCTGCAAATCCAACTTTAAGTCCGCCATATGCTTGACAACTACCCCCATGGCCTCGGCGTCACGCTGAGACCTCGCCTGTCTGGCCATCGCAACGCGAGCAGCCTTTCAGCAGCATAAGCAGCCGCCTCAGCAGCCCGGGTATTTGCCTCTGCAGCACGGAAGGCTTCTTCAGCAGCATGAGCGGCAGCCTCAGCAGCTCGCGCCTGTCGCGAGCTCCTCTCCACTTGGGCCGCCAAGGCATGAATCGAAGAATTCACCTACCAAAAGAAACAGGTGAGCAAAATGACAGCAGGAGCAACAGAATAAAAAAGACAGAATCTAACTTACCACCATGGCATGTGTTACGGCGCGGCAAGCGACCTGATTCAAGGGAAGATCGGTCCACGCCGCGACCTCCTCGGGGAAAGTAGCGTCCCTACTCTTCTGAAGAGTGTAGTTTGGCGTCAACACGCTCCTAAACTCCCCTTGAGCTCCCGAGCCTGAGGGCCCAGCCCGCGTATGAGCAGACCCAGAGTGAGCAGGAGCACTTGAGTACGCAGGAGCGTCCGTATGAGTGGTTTCAGCGAAAGGCGCCCCGGCAGTCTCGTGCACCGGTGGAGTCACTTCGGGCTCCCTGGGCAGATCCTCTGGTGTGTGGTCTGGGGCTTGGGGCTCCTCATCCAGGGGCAGCTCGTTACGAGTTCGCTTGGCGACCCGCTTCCTCCTCTTCATACCTTGGAACAAACGCCCCCCACTAGTTCTCTCCACATCCATCACACCTACAGAAACGAGTTCGACATAAAAAAAAAAAACCGCATAGCCAGAAACCTACCCGAACTCAGGCCGGCTGCAAAAAGCTTAGCCTCCGTTAAGTAGTGGTGGCACTTTAAGCCTTGCTGTGCCCACTTCCAGAGACCCTTCACCGTCTCTTTATCAAGAGTTATGCCCAAATCGGGAGTGGCCTCACCCCACCCGGTCTGAAAGGGCCATCCTTGTGCACTTCGCACGCCGAAGTAGTCCCGCTTCCAAGCCGGCACCTTATTAGGAAGATCATGCAGAAGCTTAAAACCCTGGCGAGGAGTAAGGTAATACGCCCGTCTCCCCCCAGGAAGAGAACCCGCCTGTCTCTTGAGCATCAAGATAGAGGAGAATATCTCTAAGTCTAAGGGAAAGTTCTGCTCGCAAAAAAGGGAAATTGTCCCCACCAGGTTCCGGATAGTGTTCGGATGAATCTGGCCAATGGTGACACCGAAGTGGTTTATGACTTCGACGAGAAGGGGATGGAAAGGAAGTCGCAACCCTGCAGCAAACTGCTCTCGAAAAATCACGATCTCGTCGGGACCGTGTTCCCAAGGAAAGCTACCCGAAGGAATAAAATATGTGTACCCCCCGGGAAGATTATAAGACAGAAGTATGGATTGAAGCCCCTCAGGCGTCATGGTCGAAGGTCCAAACCGGTCTAGCATCCGACCTCGGCGGGAGGTAGACACCAAACTGCCCGAAGCGACTCGACCTACTGGGTTCGTAGTCCTCAAACTCCACCTCAGGATCACTGAGGCAGTCTGGGGACACGGCTCGGTTGGTGGAACCTACATCGGCCCTACTCGAAGAGTCGTCTGATCTATCAAAGCTAGACATTGGGGAAAAGACAAATTCAAGAAAGTACTCACCGGAAAGTTTGAAGAAAAACTAAAGAACCGTGAACTGTGTAAACAGCCTTGACGCGAGCTCAGTAGACAAACCGCAGAAGTGACAAACAACCGGGGTCCCCCACTATTTATAGCTACAGTAACCAAGAATCGACCGTGCTGACCGAAGACGATCCGACGGCCCACGTTCTTACCGGCCACACAACCCTTAAGGTCGAGACGTGATTGGCGCACGTCTTTCCGAAAAAAGCGAAACGTCAGCGCGTCCTTTTGAAACCGACGTCGCTTCGACACGCGTCTTTTCGAAACTGACGCGCCGCACGTCTCCCTGACAGTCGACCGCGCACGTACAGCAGTGGCGTGCCTTTTTGAAATGACCCGCTGTCACGTCCCAGCGGCGCGAGTTGGTTTGAAATTTAAAACGCGTGGTCACAACCACCAGCGTTCTTGAGTAAGCACGTTCCCAGCCTCCTCGGAAACTGAAAGAACCCTAGAAAAAGCGTCTCGTACAGTGAATGTTTGAAGGATGGGACAAATCCACCAGCTACCTCACGAAAACTCCCCGCACCATGGCAAGACCCTCGGCGCAAGGAGTGGGGGGCAATTGATGAAGGAAGATTTGGCCCGACCTCTTCATTACGTGACACGTGGCAGAAACGACAGCTCGACAGAAGGGGCCAAGCCTAGGCGGGGACAAGGGGATAAGGGGACACACCGCCGAACTGACCCACCTTGTAACAGCTCGGGATAGACTTCGCCGAACTGACCCACCTTGTAACAGGGATATAGGAACATGCCCAACCATTAATTTGGGTACAGGTTGCACATTTAGGAAAGGATCCTCAATATGAGGGAGACAGGGTCTGTTTGGTTTATAGTCGGAATCAGATCACGTTTGGAATCGAAATCTGTTGGAATCAGAATTGACTCATAATCTATTTGGTTTAATTAAAAATCCAAATAAAAATTAGAATAAACTGTAATGGGATTTTATTTCAAAAGGAAAGAAAGGGAATGCCATTCCGGTTCTAATTCCAAACCCTTTGACCCTGAATTCTAATGTTATACTCTGCAACCTGACCATCAATTTGGCCACATCAGAAAACCGGCAACTCACCGGAGGCTGACCCACTGATGCATGACCGATACCTTTATAATTGAACTTGGGTTTAGGGTTTTGGGCTGAGGTCCAATCAAAAGCAAATGCTCAACCACTCGAAGTTGTACCCCTACGCCACCTACCTAATGCCAAGCCCTAGGTTCGAAGAGTGTTGGTTCGTGATTGATGGTCACAGGATATTCCGATTCCCAACAAAAATCTGTCTTGCCTCCGAGTGTGCTAATTTTCAAGACAGCTCATGATTAAATCCAACTCTTGGTCTTGGCTGCTGCAGCGATTGCAGGAGGCACGTGTGCAGTCGACAAAAGTAGATGGATTTGAGTGTGGTGGACCCAATTCCCAAAGCAACTGTCTGATAGAAAATTTTATGGACCGGACCGGATGTCAAACCACAAAGGGTCGTTCATGGTTCGATCGTTTCAACCAGTTGACATTATTGATATCATAATTTTGTTTTTATTTAAACACAAATGAGGGGAAAAAAGAAGGAGATTCCTCATCAATCCCAGTTCAAAAACGAGGCTGGATCTCTTACAAGAAATTTTGTGCTCACGTGACATTTCACTGTTTATTCGATACATAGGGAACATCTCTCCCTATTAATTTAACGTGGGAGATCTGCCCAATGTGGGACTGGATTTTCATGATTTTAAAGTATCGTGCAGAGTTTTTGTTCAATTGTTTACATGAAATCCAGTTGCCTCAAAAACTAATGTCAATCAGATTTTGACCAAAGCCAATGGGTGGTTTATTTTTAGGACTTGTTCGTTTTTTTGGGTAAATAGTGACGTGTAAGTTGATTTGTCTATTCTAATGAAATTCCCATTGTTTTTACTAGCGAAGTGTTGTGAGATCTATTTAAATAAAAATTTTCACTAGGTAATTTTTTTGACAATTTATTTGAAAAAGTTTTATCTACCAGCTGCGTTTGTTTGTGGTGTAAATACAAAGCTATACCGGTGAAATTTAAGAACGGCAAGACCTCTTGATGTAAAAACCAAATCGGCTTTTACACTCAATTTTACTCGTATGTGTTTAGATAATCGATGTAAAAGTAGCATTGCCCTTTTGCTCACGTTTGGAGAATACCCATTGGTGTAAATCTCCACTCCTCTTTTTTCTTTTCTCAGACCACCTAGTACAAATCTTGAAGGTTGTTGGTGAGATGGCACAAAGTTCAGAGGCCTCGTCTTTGCAACCCGTGTGATAGAGGGAACTACTATTTGCTCGTGTTCTATCGTGAGTGTCGTGCCTGCATTTTGGGTATAAGGAAATGATGCAAGTGAAGTGCTCATCTCCGCTCTAGTTGATGATGATGAGATGGTTTGACAATCATTCCTTTTCAGCGCAAGAAAAATATCAGTCCTGTGCAAGCACTTACTTCCATATCTCATCAATGTCAGCTCCACATTTGAGGTTCTAACAACTTTTTTTTCGTGATGTTGCACAATAGCACCCAAGCCAAACCCTGATTGAACCATCAATTTGATCACCATTGTCAATGTGTGGGACAGGTATCAGCCACCTTGGTCGATGCCACAGCTCAACAACATTCTGATTTCTATATATAATCATCTATCTTTTATCTTTTATCTTTTATTTTTTATTTATTTAGGTGACGTTCTTTCACATGGTAGAGTTGAGAAAAATGTTTGTAAGATCTTCCTAAAAAAAACCCAAAACCGAAACCCCCAATCATAATCCGGTACTCTCTGTGTCTGAGGAATACCACCCGACTCAAAATCCGCAAAAGGCCTCGAAGACAACCTTGTTCCTTCCCCAAAAAAGGCTTCCAATTATCCTCTTGAACTGAGGCCTTGCAACAGAACCTTGATAATCCATCAATATGCAAGCAGTATTTTGTTTGATCGGCACCTTATAGATATGGCTTTGGATGGCTGGATGGAGCAGAGATATTACGAGCGAGAGTACTTTTACTTCAATGGAAAAGCGAAGAGATTTTACATCGATTATTTTTTGATGCATTTTTTTTCACATCGATTATTACTATAAAAATCTCTCAAAAAGGAATTTTACACCAATCTTTGTTGGTGTTATACATTCCATCCAAACAGCCATAAAACTGACCAAAGTATAATATTACACCGATTCAACATTTAGCAAACAAACACAGCCTAAGTGGATTTTTTTTTAGCTCGAAGGGAGTATACAATGGGAAGTCTCCACTACAATGAGAGGATACCTTACCAACCGTCAGTCGCGTACAAATACAAATATGTAGAGCATAAAACCTTATATTTTATATTATTTTGTATATATTTGTATTTCTACTCCTTCCAAACTGAGCCTAAATGGATAAATTTCTTATTCGGGAGAAGTGGGCCAAATTGTATAAGACTAAAATATCTATCCTAGAAGAAAAAAAAAAAATAAAAAATCCCTCTAAGAATTAGTTCAATTATTCAACTAATACTTTCTAACCGAAAAACATGAATAAATTATACTTGGATGGATAACATTTTCCCATATAAGTTACTTACCTGGATAAAAATAAAGGAGGCCTTGAGTGTATCAGTTACCCCAATAAACATCACCCTCGGTCAAAATATAAATTTATGCATGGACATGAAAAGGATGCATACCGGACAAGTTTTACCTAAAAATACAATTTATCCACGTAAACACACTTAACAGGTAGCGAAAGCGGGGCATTAGGAACGGAAGGGATCCGGTTCCGATTGAACTTGGTTCAACAGGCGCTTTGATCCGGTTTTGTTGGATATGACACGAATCCCGGTCCTTCTAAAGAAGGCAAAACCAGTGGTGACATGCTGATTGATCATTGTGTTATGGACTTCTGGAGTGACAGTTTTGAGGTCTCGCGACATTCAACGAGAGGAACTCTTCTGGTTCCCTAATCCCTCCCTCCCTCCCGAGACGGTGGTCGCAGCTTCGCAGTTGAATACCAGAGTTTAGTCGCCAAACTTCTTGCCATTCCAGAATTAAATTCAGTTTAAAGAAGCAAAATAGACCTTCAAATATCAAAAAGCTAAAAGCTAAATGCTAACATTGTAGCATCATCCATTACACAGCTGACACCCAATAGCAGCAGTCCCTACTCCCTCCCTGTACACCTTCCTCTCATCCTAATCCCCCCTATCCTATCAAATTTCACTACCCCACAAAATTAAATTAAATTTGATGATTCAAGATAAACAAAAAAATAAAATTAAAAAAAAAATCTTCTCCCGATATCTACTCCACTCCATTTTGTCTCGATTGGAGAGAGAAGAAAACCTCAGAAAAAGACATAAATAAATGTCTAAAAAAGGATATCTCTCCCTCGTACATTCGGTGGCTCTTCAGTCGGGGGGCTATTCGTCTTCCTTTCTGATGCTTCCTCCCATGTTTCCCCCGACGAAGTCCCACCACCTCCGAATGACGCGGCCGCAGCTGCCACATCAAGCCCACCACCAATCGACGTGATCAGAGTCGAGAGCCCACCCGTTGGAGTACCGCCACCACTCATACCAAGCCCAAGAAGATCGAGCGTAGTAGGCTTCGGCCCAAACATCGACGACTGGCCCATCATCAATTCCGTCAACCCGTTTGATCCTTCGCTAGGTAGTCCAAGACCAAGACCAGCAGCCAATGGTGCCGCCTCTCCCTCCATTCTTTGATCCCAACGCAAGTTCTCTTGCTGTCCGGACGAAGACGATACGGTTATACCCAACCCACGTAGCAATGACGCATTACTGGCGGTAGCACCCATCTGTGCTGCTTTCTGCAGCAGCGCGGTGGCGGACATTGCCGGTTGCGGAGGTGGAGCATATTGCCGACGCTCTGCCCCGGTTTGAGCAAAGAGTGAGGAGCCGTTGTTGGATGAAAGACAGAGCGACGTGGGCTCTAGAGCAGACGCCGACGAGAGGGAGGTCGAACGCTCCGAGCGTGCCATGGCACAAATTAATTCTGAAAAGGTTGACGTTTGCGGCTGCAAGTTTCCTGGGGCAGCCGTGGAAACGAATAGGCTTGCAAATACGCTACTGCTGCTACTGCCGTTACTGCTTGAGGTGCTACTGTTTCCGTTTAAGCAGGTTGCCGGCGACGAATGGTTTAAAATACCGGTCGAATTTTCCGGCAACTCTGAAACAAAACACACAAGAAGGTAATTGAGTTACGGCTTGTCCAATAGAGGGAGGAAGAAAGAGAGATAGAAAGCAAAGCTTTTTGTTTTCAACTTTTGATCAATAACCGATCAAAAATTTTATTAAAAGAAAGCAAGCCTTTCTTTTACTTTTCTCTTTATTTAAGAACTGGTCGAATTAAAAAGAGAGCCAATCATGGCTTCCTTTCCTTCAAATCCTCATTTCTTCTGCTTTCTTTGAGTTTCTTTATCGATTGCAGAGATTGAATCAACCGTCCGGAACACGAAATCCTCCGGAAAGTTTTCTGAGAGCTTTACCAGAAAGCCCATACCCACTCTCTTATAATCTCGAATAATAATCTTTTTTTTTTTTTTTGGTAAATCTCAATACTAAGTTGCTTGTTCCAATCTTCTCTTTCTTTTGTTTTATTTGATTAATTGCTCTCATCTAATCTTCAGATCTCCTATGAAAACATACAACACGATCTCCCAATGAAAACAAGATCAATACAAGACAAAATATATAAAAGAAATCCAAGGCACAGGATAGGAGTTTCTTTTTCCTTATTTTTCCCCCTGAAACAAACAAATCAGATCCGACAAAAACTAAGTAAGAAGACTGGAAGTCACATAACTTCCCGTTCTTGACCGTTCTTTTACCTGGATTTTGAATTGGCAAAGCCATAGAAACTACAGCAGATGAAGCAGGAGGAGGCGAAGTAGTAGCGACGATCGGAAGTTTAGGATCCTCTTCCGAATTCGAATTGGGAACCGTCTGAGCTCTCGCGCTCTCCTCTGCCAACGCATCGCAGAAAGCCCTGTGAGTGATAAAGCTATCTCGCCTTCAATAACAAACGAATAAACAAACAGGAACAACGTCAGCACCACCATCAAAGCCGGAAGTTGTAAAGGGATGAATTAAGGAAGAGAAAAGAAACCTAGAAAACAAAGTTCCGCAATCGCATCTGTATTCTCTGGTTCCGCATGTCTTCGAATGCGCCTTCCAATCGGACTGGACGGCGTATTTCTTCGAACACTTGTCGCATTTCCATTTTTTCTCTCCATGCTTCCTACAGAAATGCTTCTTTATTCCCGTAAGATCGCCCAAAGCTCTTGACGGATCGTGATGAACACATGAAGGCTCGGGACAGACATACACTCGCTTACGAACTTCCTTGCTCGATCGCTGCCTGAGCTTCCAAGGAAGATTGTGTCCTCGGCGGTGAAGTTGCAAGTTTTGATCTCGTTGGAACCCCTTATTGCAGATCTCGCACACGAATCTATTCGTTGCCATTAGGGTTTTTGGCGACAGAGCGATTACCTCCGCTTCTGGATCTGGAACCCAAATAAAAAATAGAAATGAAGGAAAGAAACATGGCCATGGGATGCAATTTTTTATATTAATTAGATGTTTATCTTTAATCTTACCCGGGGTTCCAGGAAGATTGCGCTTTTTCTTTATTGTCGTCGACGGCGGAGCTGCTTGGTTGCCAGACGAAGACGCACTAGCTTCTGCTGAAGCTGTAGAAACTGTAACGGCGGACGTATTCTCCAACAACTCCACAGGCATGTTTGTCAAAATTCTAGAATTCTTAGAAAAACAGGCTACGGCAGAATCTGGAATTCGATGTTTTTTCGTTTTTTTCTTCAAGCGGAAGAATAGAAAAGGAACTTAATAGGTAACCTATCCTCCTAAGGTTTCTTTTCAGCTCTTAAGTCTTATCTACCGGTTACAAACTCTGATATCTCCACCTACCAGTTCCGATATGTCTCCGGCAAGTAATCTAACATAAACCAGAGCTTCAACGACCATTCAAATCGCCGTTAAACTCGAAACACTTACCGGAGAAATACAAGAAGCAGCAGCAGCAGAAGCTAATAAGATCCCACTTAAACCCAAAATAACTGACATCGAAAACTAGCACCACTTGTCTCCGGCCACAGTAATCTGATCCAGATTCCAGCCAGCCACAGATATCGAGTCAGACCTGTCGGAATCCTATGCCTACCGTAGAAAAATATATATCCTGAAAACAACCAAATCACCAAACAAGAAGGTAAAATACTTGTGAAACTTTATCAGGTTTCTAACATTTCTCATGGCAGAAATCTGGCCGTTTTACCACGGCGTACGAAAAAGCGAAACACTTCGACGAATAATCCGATATTCCGGGGAACCAATCTACGTGACAAGACCAATTCGGTTGCGTCGGTGTGATTGCCGGACATGGAGTACAGACACTCGCTGCGGGTTGCGGGGCGGAGGAGCACTGAGCAGCGTTATGTTATGAATCGTCTCTCTCGTCTTTCTCTTCCCTTTTGAAGGAAGAAAATAAATAAATAAATAAATAAATAAATAAAGCGGCGCTAAGTAAACTGTGGTTAAAGTTAGACCGAACTACGGCATTAACCATGGTTAAAGAAAAGCCAGTACAGTATCCAAGTTTTCTTCCCATGTGTGAGCTGGTTTAATCTTTTTCCCTCCACGTGTCGCATAAAGTTGGGGTCTGGACTTTCAAACATCTGTCGGAAGAGCTAGGACTGTTTAGTAATAAGTGGGGCCCCCTACTCTTTGTCGTGTAGTGGATTTAACAATTAAAGTGTGGTTTGTTTAGAGTGAAACTTAAAAAGTGAATATATGTTCCTCATCTTCTTTTCTTTTTTACCGCCACATGCGAAATTATGATTCAATTGAAATGACAATAATGCCACTGAGCTAATAATCCAAGAAGTTAATTATTTTGTCAGAACTTGCCGTGGCTCCCCTGTGAGCTGAAAGGGATATCACTATATCAGACAGATCATATCATTTGGGTTAAGTTGGTAACATAGATAAATGAAGCCAGTAAATTTCCGAAAATAACCCTGGAAACCAAAAGGATGGGGGAAGCTGTCTTGCTCTTGCGCTTTGGAGCACGTTTTGGATATTTTGTAAACGCTAGACGGGCTAGGATACTAATGATTTCTATGTTGTGCTTGGGCCGTTTTAGTTTGGTGTCGTCGAGTTTTAAGTACCGATACATAAGTGGAAAGATTTGTTTGTTTTTTTATATTTTTATATTTTCCGAGAAGAAAAGAAAGGAGAGACGAAAAGAAAAGGTAAAGGCGCTTTTGTTTTTTACGGAGCCTGCCTACCGCTACGTACGGTACCGATATCGACATGTATACAAAGGCGTTCCTCTTTTTCATTGTTTATAGCAAGCAGCAGGGTGCGCAAAGTGAGGTAGAGGTGTAGAGGAGGGTAGTTCTGACTTTTCATTTAAAAGAATCATGACACATGAGATTTCTCGTTTTTGGACGAGTTCCGATCCTCTACTGTTGTACGCGTAATGCTGGGCCGTCATCAAGACACGCCACGTCAGCTCCTTACACGAGTGTCACGCATCAGTCTAATGTGGCACATCATGATTGGCCCGGTTCGTCCGGAAATCGTACAGCATTCGGTGGGTGGCAACGTTCAGGCCCACATGCTCAAATGGGCTGACAGAAGATACAAATTTTCGTGCTGGAGCCCGGAAGGAGTTTGAACGAAAAACAACTGATGATGCATGATCGTGTGCTGTTGAGATGCTGATCCAAAAGTGCAAGGTGATCTCATCACTCAACAGTGGTGATTATGGGCTGCATATAAATGGGCCGAGACCGCAAATGATGGTATTTGTTTGTTTCAATGTCTATCAATTAGTAGAATTAGTTTGAATATTGTATATTTATTGAACCTTAGATATAATTTTAAATACAACGGATTGGATTGGTGAAACAATATTCTCGTAACCGATCCGTTAGTTATGATAGGACATAGATAATGATGATGATTGCATTAAGTCATAGATTCAAGACGTTATTTTTAAGTCATTAGTCATTGCAATTCTTATTTTATTTGTTCAAGTCATTAGTCATAGATTCAAGACATAAGCCGTTTCTGCCATGTCAATTCTTAAATTATGAACATTTCAATCCTTTTTTATAGGAACATCTGTTTCTTACTACTTCAATTCGTGTTCCTTTTGATCTGTCCTTAGCTTTTTTGGTCACAAGTGCGCCTCATTTTGTTAATATTATATAATATTTTGATTTAAATTTGACGAGTAACATTCAATTTAAGATCTAAGTATATCCAATTCAATCCAATCCATTTGCAATCCCACGATGCTTTGTTTGGATTTATCAGGTATTTACACCCAATTGCAAACTTGGGTCTTATAGGAAAGAAAAAGTGCACTTTGTCACCGGAGGCCCATGCCAATAAGATTTCCTTCTGGTCCTAGTAGAGACTTAGGATGGAATCCCACTTGCACATGGATTGGGGGATGGTCATATTAAAAATATATTTGGTTTGATAGAAAATAAGAAAAAAAAAACAAAAAATTATAATAAAATTGTCAAACTTCAATATAAATTCTGCAAAACTGTCTTCAAAAACTTGCCCACAAGTTTCTGTGGAGACCCGGGCAAGGTCATTTAAGCCCTCTCAGTACAACAATAGGGCCCTCACTCTCGGTGGAGTTGTAGAGACTAGAGACCTTAGCTACGAAGGTTCTCAGGTTTCATGAGGACCTAAGCTCTTAAAAGTCTGTTAAAAGAATGGAATTGCCTTAAACTCCGTTCAGAGTTCTGACCTAAACCACCACAACTTTGAAGGGGGGTTGTGGTGTTTAAACTTCAAAGAAAATTCCTACACAGGTACCGAGTAGGAAATCTGAAATCAGTCCCGTGCTTCAAATTTCAATTCAAGAAAAACGGTCTCAAACTCAAGGTAAATATAAAATTTCTTTTTCTAGGCGGTGATGATAAGTCTGAAATATAATAAACAAGTTGGGACTTGGGATAATAAGATTATGTTTGGTTTGAAGGAAAAAATAAGAAAATGAAGGAAAATATAAGAAAACCTATACAAGTTTTGTAAAAGTTTTCTTGCTTTTCCCTTCATTTCTCTACTTTTTCCTTCAAACCAAACACAGCCTAAAGTAATAAATATAAGAAGTTAAGAGTTTGAGTACAACCAAAAGGCCGGCATGTTTTTCTTGCACACTCCATCATTACTTTCATTGACCCTTTGTTTATATATAAATAATAAATGAATAGAAGACCTTGTCCCTTAATTTCATTATTTATTTATTTTTATTACTGGTTTCTACTTGCTGTATATAAAAAAATTAAAAATAGGGAAGCGCCCTCAACTCTCAAGTAGTTCTATATTTGTTTAGTAATTAATCCCAACGTAGTAATTAATTAGTCTTGGTTTATGCATGTACTGCCACAAATCTCTTCTTTGGAGTTTGTTTGGATCAATGTCAATTTATATTATCATCTTCACCAAAACTTCAAAATTTTTAAATTTGGGTATGGTTTAGTAACATCTAAAATTTATTTGTCGCATAGAAAGCCCCAAAAGCTTTATTCAAATTTTCTGAAATTTGTCGCATAGTGTCAAGTTGGTACCTAAACTTTCAAACGTGTTATTAGTATTTAAAGTTTAAAAAGTATCAAGTTGGTCCTTCCTGTTAATCAACCGTTAGTTATCTGTTGAAAATGTCAAAACTACCTTTCAAAAGAAGACATTGTTCATTGTCTTCTACCTTGAGACTAAATTGGTTATCTTCAGTGAAAACGAGAGAAAAAAAATGAAATATGACAAAGGGAAATAATAACTGAAAACAAATAAATAACTAGACAATAATGTGCTTAAGATCTAAAGGTAAAAGACAATAACTTCATTAGTCTAGAATCTCAAACATCTCAACTAGTTCAATCTTAAAGGTAGAGACAATAAACAATGTCTTATTTTGAAGGGTAATATTTACATTTTTAATAGATAATTGACGATCGGTTAATGATAAGGATCAATTGATACTTTTTAAAAGTTTAGGTACTACAATGATACATTTAAAAGTTCAGGTACTAACCTTACACTATCCCCAAAGTTCAGGATACTAAAGTGAAAATTTCCCTTAATTTTTTGGGCATGCATCTTTCTGTTACCCAAGGTTAAAAGACTAATTTTGGATCTTCCAAACTCGTTGAAAGCCCTAAGGCGACACCAAAAAAATTGCCAAACGCCACCTTAATGATTGATTTCTTCATGGATGAACTTATTTTGGATTATGTCGCAAGTAGTGGGCATTAGAAAATTATTGGGACCCAACAAACTTGCCACGTGGAAAGATTCATGCATCATAGTAGAAGACTTCAATTCCTTCCATGGATCTGTTGGATGGATTCTGTCATGAAACCTTGAACTGGGCAATTTTATCTTTTGGCAAGATTTTAAATGGCAGAACTACAAACTCTAATTACATCCGGCTCTGGTCTGTGGAGGAACGCAGTGAGAAGCAGAAGTGAGAGAAGGCAACAAACCACACAACTACGATGACAAGACAGTGTCGAAAAGAAAGAGAAAACGATCGAGCAAAGAAAAACACCCATCGTCACTGATTTCACCAGGGAATCGATTATCTTTTTTCTTTGGCCTTTTCCTAATAACCAGTCCGAATGGGAGATTCGGGATGCGTTTACAAACGTCTACCTCGAAACTAAATTCCTTGTTACAAATACTACTTTAACATATTACGTATATATATATATATATATATATATATATATATATATATATATATATATATATATATATATATATATATATATTTGTAGCTTTTTTCTCTTTCTCACCTATCATGAGCACCATAAGTTCTTCTGCGTCTGTACTTCTTACCTTTCTTTCACCTCTTCTCTTATTTTTTCGTCACTCTCACTATCATGCTGTGGGGTCTTGTGCTTAGCTTATGAAAGTATGAGTCAATGAATACTTATTCATTCGAGTGATTTCTTCTCAAACTTTTCAAAAGGGGGAGAGAGAGACAGAGACTTTCGACAAGTTTCCATCTCTTCAACCATTTCATTGAGAGGAAAAGAGATCGAGTGTCATCCATTCTTACAAATATAATTGAAAGGGACAAAGGTAACTCAGAACAGCACTGTTTGGTGAAAGCGAGATGTGTTGAAGTCCAGAGAGAAGTAAATTCTAAACAAACAAAAGAAATTGCACCCAAAAGGCCAATAAATTAGAAAATTAATGGAGTCAATTCGAAAGTTGCACACTTCCACCCTGGAATCCCACTCGATGCAAAGGTTGAAAAGTGAAAAGAGTACCAGAGCAATCAGCTGGCGACTTAATTAGTAAAAGAGAATCGTGTCCAGATGAGTTTAGGATGCAAGAATCTGCTACACAAATTCCTTCAAACCCCTCGAATAGGACCATGGTTAATCAGAAAAGTTGGGTTTGTGTAAACACAGTCGGTGAAGCTCTTTGAGACCACGCGCAGCACAACCTTTCCTAGAAGCAATATTGCAAGGCTATGGTGCCTTTAAATTCCACCAAGTAGAAAAAAGAAAAAGGTCAAATAGGAAAAAGTGCTTTTAGTTTCTGCTCTTAAATATATAAAAGTATTTCCCTAGCTTCTGCGTGGGATGTGCTCTGAAGGGATGCTTTTCTGTGCAATCCGTGAGGCCTCAACTTGCTAGACATCCCTTATCAACCATGAACATCTACTACGTACCCATCTGGAAATGAACCTGAAACAAGCAAGTTTCGCTTTAGTCCTTTTGCAACCAGTTGGTTACCTGAGAGCTCCCATTCCCTTTAGTCTTTAGTCTGTTAACAGTTGTAGATCAGGATTAGGATAATTCAGAGATAAAGTTAATCTCATTGTAATATAATCATACCAGGATAAGTGTTTAGGATAATCACTCTACCTAGAGTCTTATCTTATCCTACTAATTGGTTCTTGTACTGTCACAGTTGTGATCATCAACTTCTATTTCTGTCATTATAAACAAATACCTAGGATCAGTCGAAACTTATTGAATCCTATAATGCTTTCCTCAATTATTTTCTGCTCTATTTATTTTTATTTCTTTGTTTCAACTTGGTATCACAGCCAATGGTCACCGATCTAGAAGCAAGCAACGCCATCTCCAATATGGGTAGCATTGGGGTCACACCAAATGGAAGTTCTTCAGTCCCCTCAATTCAGAATGTTCTCCATTATCTCCCAATCAAACTAGTGAGTGATAATTATCTACTCTGGTGAGCATAGTTCCTTCTCATTCTCAGACATCATCATCTAATGGAGATGGTAGAAGGTAAGAAGAAACCTCCCCCTAGAGATCGAAAATCCAAATGGTACCGGAACCATCCCGAATCCAGAATTCGAACGATGGTGTGATCTGGATTAGCTTGTCCTAAGCTGGTTGATTTCATCTCTTATTGAAGGCATCATGGCACAAGTAGTTGGCATCTCCACTTCAGCAGAAGTTTGGGGTACACTTGCAAAGAGCTACTCAACCTATTCTAGGTCAAGAGTTCTCTAGTTAAGAAGACAACTTCAGAATTTTAAAAAGGGATCTCTATCTATCTCTGCTTACATTCAGCGGGCGAAATCAATCGCAGTCTCTCAACCGTCTCTGAACCGAAAACCAAATCTACTCTCGTTCTTTTCATTCTTGCTAGTCTTGGTAGTGAATATGAATCAGTTGTTACTGCTCTTACAAATCATCCTGATGCTAATAATCTTGGTATTCAATACATTATGGGATCATTACTCAACCATGAAAATTGGCTTGAGGAACAATCTCGTTCCCTGAATGATGGATCTGTTAATGCTAATTTTGCTGGTACAAAAAATAAGAATTTTTCACAACAAGGAAAACCCAATCAACAATTTCATCAGTTTTCTAATTTCAATAGTGGCCGTTGTAAGGGAAGGGGTCGAGGACCCTTCCATTTTAATCATTAGCAGTATAATCAAAATAATTAACAACAGTTTCCAATTCAGTTTTCTGGTGGAGGTCGTGGTAATAAGAATTTCATTATTGTGTGTCAAATCTGCAATAAAAATGGTCATGGCGCACTACAATGCTGAAAAGCCAAGTATGCTTTTGGTTTTCAGAATGATAATTCAGCTAATGATCCTTCAGCATTTTATGGAGGGTTGCAGATTCCTTAGTATCAATTCAGTCACCATAATGGGAATTCAATGTTTGATCCAACTTGGTATTTGGATTCGGGTGCTACTCATCATATGACTCCAGAAATTGACAATTTACGGAATTGATCAAAATACATGGGTTTTGATCAAGCTAAAGTTGGTAATGGGCAAGATTTGTGCATTCTTCACATTGGCAATTCCTATCTTCACTTCAATCAGTTTGCTTTCAGTTTAAAAGATATTTGTCATGTTCCTGCTATCTGCAAAAATTTGTTATTTGTTAGTAGTTTAACAAGAGATAATGATATGCATTTTGTATTTCATTGTGATTGTTGTTTTGTGAAGGATTATATGGGGACAATTCTTCTACGAGGGGCCAATAGGGATGGTTTATACTGCTTTCCATTGACAACTACCATTCCAATTGAACCTCAGCTCAAGTGATACGAGAACAAGAACAATTGATGGAGAAGATAATAATTTCTCTTTTGTCCAAATTCAACAGGCTATAACTCTATTTATAGTAGAGCTAATTATAATTGGGATACAATAGGGAGACAAGGTCGGTGACCTAAAGAGAATACAAGAAGGAAAGAAAAAAGAGATAAGAAGCTAGGATATGTACAACTAATTATCTCCTAGATGTAAGGAGATATAGAGAATATGCTAACATCTCCCCCTCAAACTCAAGATGGTAATGTATCAGTCATCTGGAGTTTGCCAACGAGAGCACGGAAGCGAAGGGGAGAATGAGCTTTGGTAAATATATTTGTAGACTGATCCTGGGAAGGGATAGGAATAAGGCGAACAGTATCCTCGAGCACATGATGATGAATAAAGTGACAATCAGTCTCAATATGCTTAGTGTGCTCATGAAAGACATCATTGTGGGCAATCTGTATGGTGCTACGATTGTCACAGTGAAGAGGGGTTGCAGATGAATGAGTAATTACCATGTCATTGAGTAACCATCATAACCATAACAGCTCGGAGGTAGTGTCAGCAAGAGCTCGATATTCAGCTTCAGTACTGGAACAAGAGACAACCGTTTGCTTCTTACTATGCCAAGAGATAAGAGAATCTCCAAGAAAGAAGCAATAACCAGTAGTGGAGCGACTATTAGTAGGATCACCAGCCCAATCAGCATCAGAATATGCGATCAAATGAAGAGGGGAAGAACTGGAGTAGTGAAGTCCATGAAATAAAGTGCCCTTGACATAACGGATGATCCGAAGCACAACAACATAATGAGTAGTGTGAGGGGCAGACATGAACTGACTTACAATATGGACAACATACGCAATATCAAGACGAGTAACAGTAAGATATACAAGACTTCCAAGTAGTTGCCGATATAAGGTGCAGTCACTAAGAGAAGTACCATCAGCGGCTGAAAAAATGGGCATTAGGCTCAGTTGGAGTGTTAACAGTTTTAGTATCAGTGAGTAATGCATGAGAAACAAGATCAGTGGCATACTTGGCCTGAGAGAGATAATATCTCGAATGGTCGGAGGAGACCTTAATGCCTAAAAAAATAATTCAGTTGACCAAGATCTTTCATTTCAAACTGTTTGCTAAGAAAGGTCTTGAGAGCGGAAATGCCTTGCAAATCATCGCCAGTAATGATCATGTCATCCACATAAAGGAGAAAAAGTAGACAACCTTGAGAGGTCTTTCAGATGAACAAGGCATGACCATAAGTGCTAGATTGAAAACCAAACTGACAAATAGTAGAGCTGAATTTGGAGAACCATGCTTGAGGCGCCTGCTTAAGTCCATATAGAGCCTTACGGAGATGACAAATCTGATTAGGGAGATAGTCATAACCAGGAGGGGGCTGCATATAAATCTCTTCAGAAAGATCACCATTGAGAAAAGCATTCTTAACATTCATATGAAATAGTTGCCAATGCTTAGCTACAACAATCACAATAAGACTGCGAATAGAAGTCAAATGGGCTACTGGGGCAAAAGCCTCCTCATAATCAATGCCACTCATGTGTGAACCCTTTAGCTACCAATCTAGCTTTATACTTTTCAACTGAACCATCTGCCCGAGTTTTGATTTTGTAGACCCATTTGCAACCAATCACGGATTTATTTGGAAGCAGGTCAACTAAATCCCAAGTATGAGTGCTTGTAAGAGCGTGAATATCTTCTGTCATTGCTTTCTGCCATAGAGGGTCAGTACTAGCCTCGCGATAGGTACAAGGCTCATATAAAGATACAATGGTAGAATAATAATGAAAATCTCGAAGAAGAATGGAAGGCTTAGTGTCCCTACCGGAGTGACAGAGTGGAGCATCAGAATAAGCAGGGTCTAATTCATCAGGAGGAATCAAGGGCTCAAAAGAAGCCAGAGCTGGAGGATCCATAGCCAAGATAGATGCATCAGAAGAGGTTGTAGGTTGTGCAGTATTGTTAGAGCTATTAGATGAAAAGGTAGTCAGGCTTGTAGGTAAATCATCAAGAAAAAGCGAGATAGTAGGATCAATAAAAAAATGTGAAGATGTCGTGGTAGCTCGAAATGGTGAGAGACTGGAGAACATTTTGTGTTCCCAAAAGGTAACACGATGAGATATGTGAAGTCGTTGGGAAAGAGGATCCCAACACCGATATCCTTTATGTTCAATACCATACCTGAGAAAACAACATAGACGTGCTTTTGGTTTCAATTTGGTATGTTCATGAGGTTGTAATAGAACAAAACAAGCACAACCAAATACACGAAGAGACTGATAATTAGAGCAATGGCCATACAATCATTCATAAGGAGAAATGTTACCAATAACAGGAGAAGGAATGTGATTGATGGTATAAACAACAGTGAGGGCTGCTTCCCCCCAAAAACGTTCAGAACAAGAGGAAGAGATTAAAAGGGTTTGAGCAGTATCAAGAATATGCCTATGTTTTCATTCTGCACGCCCATTTTGTTGAGAGGTACCGGGACAAGATCTATGAATGATAGTTCCGTTTTGTGAAAGAAATTGGGTAATGATAGAATTTCTATATTCCATGGCATTATCAGTGCAAAAAACTTTAATGATAGAGGAAAACTGAGTTTTGATCATGGTGGCAAATTGAATATAAATTGTAGATAACTCAGATTTATTATGCATGAGATAAATCCATGTATATCGAGAGAAATCATCAATGAAAATCACAAAATAACGCGAACCACCCATGGTATTATGGGGCAAAGGGCCCCAAATATCAGAATGAATAAGATCAAAAGGTGCAGAAGAAACATAATCACTTATGTTAAAAGGCAAAGCATGATGTTTTGAAAGAGGACATGAAACACAATCAAAGTGTGTTGTTTTAACAGGACCAAACATCCATTATAAATTAAAGATCCTAATTTAGAGGTAGAAATGTAACCAAGGCGAGAATGCCAGACACTATAGGTGACAGCAACAGCAAGAGATGGTGGTTGAAGGGATGATAGCTCAAACAATCTCCCAACCTTACGACCTGTCCCAATGATCTTCTCTGTCCATGGATCATGCACAATACAACCACGACTTGAGAAATGTATTTCAAAACCAAGTTCACATAATTATCCAACAGATATAAGATTTAGAGATAATTGAGGTACCAAAAGTGTTAGAAAGTGACAAACGAGATGTTGAAACATTGCTTACACTTTTGACAGTTAAGGTGGAACTATCAACGGTATAAACAATTGGTGCAATAGAAGGATGTGATTTGGAAGTAAGCAGTGATGTATTAGATGTCATATGATTGCAACAGGCAGAATCAAAATACCATGATGAGGTAATACTTGGAGTGAGACAATGTTGGATTAGAAGGCATACCAGAATCAGGTTGGAGCTGGTGAAGAAGAGCTTGGAGTTCTCTAAGAGAAAATCTTGGAGAGGTGTTATTAGAAGAATTCTCTGTGGCAGCAGTTGTAGTAGAACTCGAAGCCTGAGAACCCATGGATGAGGACTTCTATCCAGATGCTTTTTTGGTTTGCAGGTGGCGGCACTCGGAAATAGTGTGACCAGTCTTCTGGCAGTAATTGTAGAAGGTCCGTTTTGAAGATTTAGTTGAAGAAGTAGCAGATGTACCTAGAGTAGCAAGAACAACATCAATATATAATAAGGATCGCTCATCTCGAAGTGTTTTTAGATGAGTTTCTTCAGAAAGCAAATCTTTGATCACAACTTCAAGAGAAGGCAATGGGCTACGATGAAGTAGAGTACCACTAATAGGTTCATACTCATCCCTGAGAGTCATCAGAAGATGCCAAACATGTTGGCGGTTACGAAGCTTGGAATAAGTAGTAGCTGCAGAGGTACTATCCCATTCTGGTTCACACTATGCTAATGGATCCCAAAGAACTTGTAATTCAGAGACATAACTGTGAATGGTCTGTTCAGGTTGCTGCTTCATACGGTGAAGAAATCCCATACCTCTTTAGGAGAGTCATATCTGCGGAATTCCAACTTGATGCTTGCGATACAGGTATTGCGAAACCAGGTTAATATTTGATGATTTTTCCCATCCCATTTTTCTACTCGTTCATCAAATCTATCTTCTGGTTCATCAGCAGTTTTAGTAGGTTTGAGAATCTCACCTATCACATATCACCATAGAAGACATCCCTTGAGAAAACTGCACATCTCTTGGGACCATAAATCATAATTCGAGCCATCGAAGTTAATAGTGATGGGATGAGAGATATGTTGAGTGGCTTCAGATGAATCCATGAGGAGAAACACAAAATTTTGGAACAACACAAATCACGGGAAGATCTTAATACTGACTTTAAGAACCAAGGCAGATCCGGGGCTCAGGCTTGCAACCAGCTTAGGCAGCAACAACCGGGACAACATGGAGGAGGCGGGCTACAACCGGGAAGCCAGGTTCGTCTGGTTTAAGAGGGATTTGATTTCCCGCGACTTGCTGTAGGGGGGAAAAGATGATGTCCAGCGGCTATACCAGTCTCAACAAGGACAACGAGAAATATTATGGATCAGTACCTGCGGCTTCAAATCCTACTCATGTGACCATCAAATTTGCAGAGTCGGGTCTTTAGACGTTTCCACCTTCCCAGGCACAGGACTCACACGACACCCACAACTGCCGGAGCAGCCGTTAGAGAAGCTGGGTTTTATAAGTTCGCGGTGGGAGAAGCTAGAGGCATGGCTACCAGGGCAAGAATCGCTGCTTACAAGGTCTGGAAACTCGGTTGTTTTGATTCCGATATTTTAGCCGCAATGGATCAGGTAATTGCCGATGGCATACATGTAATCTCTCTTTCCATTGGCACGACTGGCTACGCACCTTCATACTATCATGATTCTATCGCCATCGGGGCGTTTGGCACTGTCAATATTGCGCCATGGATTATCACCGTTGGAGCGTCAACCATCGACAGGGAATTTCCAGTGGATGTTGTGCTTGGCGATGGGAGAGTCTTCAATGGAGTGTCGCTATACTCGGGGATCCGCTCGTCGATTCGGGTTGAGTCACCCTCTCGGGTATCTACCTCAACAACCATGCTTCTGGTAAGATCTCGTTCAAAATGTCGGCCGGAATCTCTCGTTCGTTTCCTGTTTCGTGGCCGAGAGCTTCAGTCGATTATGTTAGGAGATCGAAAGTGTATCTGGGATTGTTCTGCCAAGATGGATTCTTTTCGATACCGACATCAATACTGATGATTTCTTTGCTCTTTTGTATTCGTACTCAGTTGCAGACTATAACGGAGAAAGTCGTGGGGAGATTCAAAGCCACCACTTCATTGCCGAGAGCTTCGACTTAAACCAGAAGTTGTGTACAAGATGACGATAACTGAGGTGCTACGAGATTCTGCTGACAGGCCTCGTGCTAGCCTTCAACCCGAGGTGGTGCAACAAGAATGATGGGCTCTGATACCATGATACGAGAATTAGAACAATGGATGGAGAAGATAATAATTTCTCTTATGTCCAAATTCAATAGGCTACAACTCTATTTATAGTAGAGTTAATTATAATTGGGATACAATAGGGAGACAAGGTCGGTGACCTGAAGAGAATATAAGAAGGAAAGAAAAAAGAAATAAGAAGCTAAGATATGTACAACTAATTATCTCCTAGAAGTAAGGGGATATAGAGAATACGCTAACATCAAGGATGGCACTTGCGATTAGGACACGCAGCTCTTCAGATCGTACAATAGGTTATTTCTCAGTATGGTTTTCCTTACAGTTTGGATAAGTCAGTTAATTCAGTGTGTGAGTCATGTCAGATGGGTAAAAATCATAGGCTATCAGTAAAGTCTTCTTCTTTTCAGTCTAGAAGTCCTTTAGAGTTAATTTTTTTCAGATGTATGGGGACCAACCCCAGTTAAGTCAAATAATGAACATTGCTATTATGTTTTATTTTTTGATAATTACTTAATTTTTTTTTGGACTTATCCCATGAGTTGAAAGTCAGAAATATTCGATATTTTTCTAAAATTTAAGCGACATGTGGAAGTACTGTTTAATGCAAAGATCCGATCCTTTCAACCTGACTGGAGAGGAGAATATCACAAATTGCCTAAATACTTGGACTTGCAGGGTATCACCCATCATCTCACCTATCCTCACACTCATTAACGGAACGGTTAAATGAAAGCACCAGCACATCATTGAATCGACCCTCTCTGTATTGGCCTCCTTGAAGCTCCCATTTTCCTTCTAGGTAAATGCAGTTGAAATTGCAATTTATTTGATTAACGAGCTTCCTACTATATCTATTCATGGCTGATCCCCATATGAGGTACATTTTCAACAACCACTAGATTATTCTATGCTCATATGTTTCAGATGTGCTTGTTATCCTTTTCTTCAGCCATATAACAATCATAAGTTCATTTTTTGATCACTTCAATGCATCTTTTTTTGGTACAGTAATACTCATAAAGGGTATCACTGTTTTCATCCAGATTCTGGCAAATTACTTATTGCAAGGCATGTTGTTTTTGATGAGTCTATATTTTTGGGTTTCCCACCATCATCACCAACTTTGGAGGTCTCCTCCACTGGGACTTTTATTTCAGCATCACTACGGGCCTCTCCCTCTACATATGTCTCTCCTCCATCAACAACTTCCAAAATGCCAAGTTCTGAATCAACAACTGCCAATCTGTCAAGTTCTGAACATACTACCTCTTCTTATTCACCTACAGCTCAACAATCTGTGACTTTGCCTCTCCTCTAGTTTGCTATCACAATATCCAGGAGATTCTGGATACTACACCAGTTGTTCCAGCTCCAGTTCATACATACTCTATGATCACATGATCCATGGATAGCACATTACCGGTACATTCTAATCAGGTATCGAGATACCTTCTTCCTAGTCACACTATTGCTTTTCTCACATTTCGAGAGGTAGAACCTCGACTTCACA
Organism: Nelumbo lutea; assembly: GCF_056320005.1. Classification (NCBI taxonomy): domain Eukaryota; kingdom Viridiplantae; phylum Streptophyta; class Magnoliopsida; order Proteales; family Nelumbonaceae; genus Nelumbo; species Nelumbo lutea. The sequence goes on from NC_142684.1 coordinate 116,745,791, forward strand.
CTGAAGCCATGAGATCCCCTCATTGGCATAATGCTCTGGAAACCGAGTACAATGCCTTAATTCGTAACGGAACATGAAAACTTGTTCCGTACCCTTCATATATGAATGTTATAGGCACTAAGTGGGTGTTTGAAACAAAGCAAAATTCAGATGGTACTCTCAACTACTACAAAGCTCGTCTTTAGTGCAAAGATTTAATCAGATTCCGAGTCTTGATTACTTTGACACATTCAGTCCAATCATTAAACATGTGACTATTTGCACAATACTAGCCCTTGTTTCTCACAATTGGCCGGTACGCTAACTAGATGTTAATAATGTTTTTTACATGGCCTTTTGGATGAGAACATCTATGATTGCTGACCCAAAGGGTTTGAAGATCCTTCTTACCCAAATCATGTCTGCAAAGTTCATAAAGCCTTGTATGGTCTCGAGTAGGCCCCAAGAGCATGGTATTCTCGACTCAGTAACACTCTTCTACATATGGGTTTTCGAAACTCTACTTCTGATCCCTCTCTATTTATTTTTTATTGTGGTGGAACTAAATTGTTTATTCTCATTTATGTTGATGATATTATTCTTACTGGGAACTCCTCCACTGCAATTGATGATTTCTTGTGCACTCTCTCCAACATCTTTCCACTGAAAGATTTGGGCACCTTGCACTACTTTCTTGGCATTGAAGCTTAGTACAATTCTTCTAGATTGCATTTATCTCAACAAAAGTACATTGCTGAATTGCTTCATTGCACTCATTTAGATGGCATTAAACCTGTCTCCACTCCTATGGCCACTTCTGTGAAATTGTCCAAGATATTTGGCATACCTCTATCAGATCCTACAGAATATCGCAATGTTGTTGGGGCTCTGCAATATGTTACATTGACAAGAACGGACATCTCCTTTGTTGTAAACAAAGTGTGCCAGTTTCTACATTTCCTGACTAATGAACACTGGAGTGTAGTGAAACGGATACTACAGTGTTTGAAAGGTACTATTGCATATGGTATCTAGTTTTGAGCATCACCTGATATTGTTCTCACTAGCTATTCTGATGCCGATTGGGCAAGCTGTCCTGATGATCAATGCTCTACCGGTGGTTACTCAGTTTACCTCGGACATAATTTAATTTCATGGAGTTCCAAGAAGCAAGACACTATTGGTCATTCCAGCACTGAATCTAAATTCCATGCTCTAGCTAATTCCATTACTGAAGTCTTATGGATTTGATCTCTTCTTATTGATCTTATACCGATTCCGATTTCTTGGTGTGACAACATTGGAGCTACTTACATAGCTTCCAATCCAATCTTTCATGCTTGAACCAAATATGTAGAAGTTAACTATCATTTTCTATGGGATCTAGCTACTAGAAAGCAACTTGCAATTTGGTACATTCCCACCTCTGATAAGATTGTTGACATCCTCACAAAGCCTTTGGCTTCAGGCTGGTTTGATCTACTTCGATCCAAGCTCCACATTGCTCCATTCGGCTTGAGGGGGCATGTTAACAGTAGTAGATCAGGATTAGGATAATTCCAATATAAAGATAATATCATTGTAATCTAATCATACCAGGATAAGTGTTTAGGATAATCACTCTACTTGGAGTCCTATCTTATCCTACTAATTGGTTCTTGTTCTTTATCTTGTACTCTCACAATTCTAATCAACTTCTACTTCTATCATTATAAATAGATACCTAGGATCAGTTGAAACTTATTGAATCCTAGAATACTCTCCTCAATTATTTTGTGCTATATTTATTATTATTTCTTTGCTTCAACTTAGTCTTTAGTCTATCTCTGATTTGGGTTTGGTATCGTTGATGTTTCAACTTGTAATGTTTTGAGTTGACACACTTTGTATACTTGGAACATAGACGCCAGTGTTTATAGAGAACGAATCCAGTGAACCCGTTAATGTTGTCTTCACGTTAAGCAGGTGAATATGGTTCACCTAATCAGAAGAAAGACAAAAAGGTATCTATTTGTTTCAGAGAAAGAAGAAACGGTGGTCACTATTTGAATATTCAAATATAAACCAACAATCCATTCTTTCAACAAGGAATGATCTATCTGATTCCGTTAAAAAAAAATAAAGAATGTTTTTCTTCATCAACTTCTTGAAAATTATTCATCACACAGAGAGAGAGATTAATTTTAGGGGTAATAGCATATAAGGGCAACTTTTGGGGTTTAATATCAATAAAAGTACTTTATTTTAAAAAATTAAAAAATAGGTTAACTTTTTAAAAATAATATCAATAAAGGGCAAAAACACTGTTCATCATCTTCTTCTTGCCATTTGTTCACCTGTGCCGCCGCCCGCCACCACCGTCCGTTGTCGCCCGCCACCGCCTCTGCCTTCGGCAATGTTGCCGGAGGTGATCAGGAGGCATAGGTGGCGGTGGCGGCATTGGTGGTTTCTCTGTCCAACGCCGCCACCTCCGCCCACCTTTGCCTCCGGCCACCTTCGGCAACGTTGTCGGAGGCGGCAGCAGACGGCAGTGGCGGGCGGCGACAGACGACGACTCTGGTGAACAAATGGCAAGAAGAAGAAGATGAACAATGTTTTTGCCCTTTATTGATATTATTTTTAAAAAGTTAACCTATTTTTTAAAATTTTTTAAATATATTACTTTTATTGATATTAAACCTCAAAAGTTGCCCTTATATGCTAGAAACCCTTAATTTTATTCTATTGAAAGTTGAAACTACATCATCATCAAATGGTGATGCCATTATACACAAATTGATACGCAGAACGTTAGTGGTTTTGGTTAATTAATTTGTTGTTATGGGCCCGCGTGTAGGATCTCATCACGGGTTGATCCACGGTGAGAAAGCCCTGCTTTCCCTTGTGCCTTCCCTTGCGTGCAAACCCTATTGCGAAAACTGAATGGGTGATTTGTCCAAGAGACCACCCAAACTCTCCCTTGGGGTGATTTGTCCAAGAGACCACCCGAACTCTCTTAACTCTTTTCTTGACTGGAAAACTGAATGCCTTTATTTCAATTCGTGGCTCCTTAAATAGGAGATTACAGAAGGAAATTCCTAATTAAACTCAAATTTCAACTTGAACTCAAACTCCTAATTATCTACTCCTAATAATAACACAACTCTTACTTAAGATAAGATAAGATAAGATAAAGATAAGGGATAAGGGATAAGGAATGGTGTAGCTGGCGGCGAGTTGGCGGGCAGAGCTAATGTGGTAAGATAAGTGTGGCCCCACCCTGATGAGCTATCATGTGTGCCCCGCCCTACTGCTACTACCGGGCGGCGTGCACGTCTCGTGGTGCTGTTGCCATGAGGTGCGTGCTGCGTGCTGCCAGGCTGCTTTGCGGTGCTTCCGGGCAATGCATGCTGCTGGGTGGCCCGCTGTGCGTGCTACAGCCTATGACTGCGCCGCAATGCGCTACTTGGCGGTGTGTCCATAACATTACACCCCTCCTAGACTACGAGCTTGTCCTCAAGCTCGAATTCCGGATATGTGGCTTGGAACACTGCGAATGGATCAAACGGCTGCACACTATTTCTCAGTCCACCAACAGTATGAACGGCAGGGACTGCCCCGTAGCTCAGTGCATAAAGCTGGATTATTTGATGCAGACCCCAGCCACCTTCTTTAGTTTCCAGCTCCCAGGCGTAACCATGGCTTACAGTGACTACACGATCTGCTGTTTTCAGGCCAGCTGCAAGGACCTTGAAGTGTTCCCCACCTCCTAGGTCATGTAGTTTGAAGTAGTTTTGTGGGAGGTCCACATAACGAAAATTGCGTATTGGACCACGACCCCGGTGTGCTATGTTGTGGATCACAGGAACGCATCGGGTATACTTATAGAGGAGAGCCTCAAGAGCAGCCTTATAGAAGTGAACCATGTGTTTTAAAATATCCCCTCAGCCTCCCCCATATATATTTTTCTCAATATTGCGGAACATAGGACTATCTATGAACACAAAATCCATGCCATCAATATAAGCTTGAGAGAAAGTTACCTCCATATCCTGCCCATCCACTTTACATCTCTTGCGCACTCCTATTTCTTGGATTTCTGCATAGTTACCATACTGTGGTGCCGCATCCATAACTCTATGTCCACGTCGAGCCAAGGCCTTCGGTAAAGCCCCAGCAACATCGCCAAGCCCACCTGTCTTCGACAAAGGAGTGCATTCTGCAGGTACTAATATAATGTTCGTGACATTGTCCCTGGCCAAAGGAGGAGACTTTATAGTTTCATCCTCCGTGCGCTGATCCTTGGGAATAGTTGCGGCTGTAGGGGCAGCGATCTACTGTTCGCTGGATGCCTCTGCCTAGTTCGGATGACGACTGTTTGTGTTGGCGATTCCCTCATAACTCCCTTCTTTGTTGGAGAGGAATGCTTCCAACAGGCGTCGCATCTCTTGGACATCTTCCCTGACTTCACGAACCTCCATGCTGGTTTTTGCTAGCCTATGTTCTAGTTCATTGACCTTGAATGATAGCTGCTCCATATCGCCCGTGATGTTTGGCTCTAATACCAAATGTTATGGGCCCGCGCGTAGGATCTCGTCACGGGTCGATCCACAGTGAGAAAGCCCTGCTTTCCCTTGTGCCTTCCCTTGCGTGCAGACCCTATTGCGGAAACTGAATGGGTGATTTGTCCAAGAGACCACCCGAACCTTCCTCACTCTTTTCTTGACTTGAACTCAAACTCCTAATTACCTACTCCTAATAGTAACACAACTCTTACTTAAGATAAGATAAGATAAGATAAAGATAAGGGATAAGGGATAAGGAATGGTGTAGCTAGCGGCGAGTTGGCGGGCAAAGCTGATGTGGTAAGATAAGTGTGGCCCCACCCTGATGAGCTGTCATGTGGGCCCCGCCCTACTGCTGCTGCCAGGCGGCGCATGCATCTCGCGGTGCTGCTGCCGGGCGGTGCGTGCTGTGCGCTGCCGGTCGGGGCATGCTGCGTGCTGTCAGGCTACTGTGTGGTGCTTCCGGGCGGTGCATGCTGCTAGGCGGCCCGCTGTGCGTGCTGCTGCCTATGACTACGCCGCAGTGCGTTGCCGGGCGATGTATCCATAACATTTGTCAACTCAAAGCACCATGAAATCAAAATAATAAGAAAACCAATACATTGGGTAGATGATCAATCCATTCTCGTTCTGGGCAGCGGTTGGGCCGTCCATCATTAGTCCCTTCATCGGGATTGACTTTGCAACTGCCATTGCAGTTGAAGCACAACACAAAGTGTATCTGACCCTGTACAATCGTCGCAATATGGGACATTGGAGTGATCTGCCGGGTCTACTTACAAGAGAAGTCGGAGTTCCCTTGCGCATGCAAGCTTACCACCTCATCAGCTCCTCCGATGTATCTCTCCCTTACAAGAGCGGTAAACAAAGAACATATACTTATTGCCAAGAAAATTGCCGTCGAAGTTCAGTTGTGCTCAGAAATCACTGATAGTCTCTTGCTCCAGGGATAGGGCTCGGTTGAAAAAAATGGAAGGGAAGTTCGAATGGTTCAAAATGAAAGTTCTGGATTATCTTTTGTATTTTTTATGACCAGTGACCGGATGAACCGTATATACCAGAACGTTAACGGAAATGGCTTGATTGGAATAGGTGACGTGCACGCCTCCTATTAGAGGGTACATGTTCACCGTAAACTTACGGGTTAACTGGATTCATTCTCATGTTTATACCTTATTCTGTTTTATGAAAAACGGCTGTTTTGATTTTTTAAGCTTCCTGCACATGACACTTTATTTAGGAACTCTTTTATGGTAATGTGTCATGCACATGAAGCTTCAAAATAGTCCAACATTTTATCCACAAGTGTTTTATGTCAGAACAGTTTCCAACCAAAACAGAAAGTTATTACCGTTAACTCAAAAATGCTTATGTAGTGTTTATACTTCAAATGCCAGTGGTACCAAAAGAGCCCTTGATAACTTGGTGCAATTGTCTAGCACAGCTGGATCGGAGAAGGTAGAACATTCACACTTAAAGACCTCATTTGCTTTTCAGGAAGTTATTCAGGTAAATGCATTTATCTATGTTCTTTTATTTTTCAGGTAAATAAGAAAATAACTATTTTATTCATCAAAAACTATTATTGAAAGGGGCAACTTTATCTCCACCTGGGAGATGGGTATCACTTACCCTAGTAAATGATACCCAGGGAAAATAAATTTTGGTGGTCCCCATATAAGTCTGAAAAAAAAACATGTGTATCTTAGTCGATATGAATTAAAATCACATTGACCAACCTTCCCCCTTTCAAAATCCTAAAAGAAAACAAGCCCTAAATGTCATTGCATATAAACTACTTATGTCACATATACATGGTTGCTAATTACTAATTGAAAAGTGTCTACTGTATTGGAAGAGGCCATGCTCACTATTTTTGTTCTTTGAGGGATGTCCCTAAGTGGGTGAAATCGTAGCTATGATGGACCGCACACCATGTATCTATAATATTTTCTATTAATCCTATTTTCATTAATTGGGTTCCAGCAAAGTTTTAAAAGGTTAAAGATGTAGTTTAGCTGTAAACCCAAAAAAAGTGAAAAAAGATGAATTAAAGTTTATTTATACAATATAAAGAAGATAATTACATTGGTTTTGTTGTATGTTGTAAAAGTTAAATTTGAATATATAATATTAGTTTGTTTCTTTAACTTTTATTTGCATACATGCATACAACTGCACCTGCCCTTATAATAATACTATATATGTAAAATAAATACTTACATTGGTTTTGGTATAGGTCATAAAAGTAAAATCCAAATACCATATACTTAATAAATAATAAGCAGAAGATATGATAAACTGAGAAAAAATGATAGAACTCGTAAGCATTTATAAAAGTGAAGTCTATAAGTAACAAATTCTAAGCTTTTAACTAATCAACTAACAACCATAAATCTTTGATATTTCAAGTTTCAAAATCCAAATTTCTTTCATTGTTCAACTGATCAATTATATATTTTAGATTATAAAAAATTCTCCATCATCAAAGTTTCCACCATAATAAGATTTTCTAACAAATCATCCATCCATATATTTTTTTAGAATAAAACAGTTTATCTGGTTTAGTCTTAGAAAAACACTAAAAGTAAAAGAAAACCATTAAGAAGAGAATTGAGAGATAAAAATCGGGGTAGATAGTATTTTCCTTGTGCAGAAAATAGGAAAAGAAAACGACTAACTTAGGGTGTTAGACTTCTAATCACCTAAAATGGCAACGGGCTGGGTTCAGGGTGGGGCACCTCATCCCTATTCCTACTTCATAGTCAAGAGACCCTACCCCAATCCTGTCACATCCCAAGTGTCAGGCAGGTTCAGGGCAAGGCAACCACTCAATATTGGGTGAGTTTAGGGACAAGGCACCCCACTCCTTATCAAGGATGCAGAATCCTCAAATTTCCCAACCCCATCCCTAATATTGGGTGGGTTCAGGTAGAGGTGTAAATCGAGTTGTGTTGGGCCAGCATGGCACGACCCACATGCGGCCCGCACTGTGTCATGCTAGTCTACGGGGCGTCTCGGGCCGTTCCTTCCTCCCCTGGGATAATTTGGGGGATCGGTTTGGCACGACCCTTGGCCCAAGCCTACACGGGCTCGTGTCGTGCCATGGGTCGAGCTGGTTCATGGCCATGGACCAAGCTAGGTTGTGGACCGGGCCAAGCTATAAGAGGTCCATTTAAAAAAAAAATTGAGAAAGAGGTGTAAATTTTTATTTCATATGATTTTTTATATATACAATTGTTTATATATACATTAGACCTATTCATGGGCAGGGTAGTTCGGAGGCCCAACCCGACCTGACCTATTATTTTTTAGGCTTGGACAAAATTTCAAGCTCGTGGGCTCGAGCTTGGGCTTTCTCAAAAAAGCCTAGGCTGATACTATTGCATATATAAGAAAGTACTTATGTTATATATAATAAATAATATATATATGCTTCTTAAATTATTAATAAATATCAATTTTCTATTAGGAAATATAAATTAGTTTATTAATTTATTAAATTATTACTAAATTAATATAATATTAGTTTATAAAAGTATACTAAAAATAAGACATTTTGTGTACAAATCTAGCTTCATATAAGGGCTGGCCTTGGGCTCAAGATCTAGGCTTGATGGTTAGGCCAGGCTTAGGCTCGGGCTTTCAAATTTTCTGTTGATAAAGAGACTCATGTTAATTATAAAACTATGATTTTTTACAAATTAAAATTTTTATTTAATTCTAGTCTATTATAAAAAATATATAACATTTCTATATATATTAATATAAAATTTGTTATTAAAATATTATATAATAGTATTTACCATATATGCATATAACTTCCAAGTTGAGCTTATTAGGGGTTATCTAGCTTGGGCCCTATCCGCTAAAGCTATCACTGGACTCCAAATGTTTGATACCCAATTAGACTTCAAATTCCCTAATAATGTGTAAGCATGGTACATATCTTAGTTAGACATAACTCAAAAGAAAATAGTTGCTTGACTTTGCAAATTTATAGATCTAATCGGGTTAGGTTAATTTATAAACAATTTATTACTTTTTATTATTAAAATACAATAATTTCTAGAAATTATCATATTTTCTGAAATATTACTAATTTCTTGGATAAAACAAATTAAATTAAATTTTCCTGTAATTAAATATAACCTTTTGGTTTAAATGTAATTTTCTACTATTTATAGCTTAAATTATTATTATTGTTAATTATAGTTTAAAAATAATTGTTGTTAAATATATTACTATTAATAATTAAAATACATTATTTTTTCCTTATTATTCAGTCTTTTTTTTGCAATAAATGCAATTAATTTAATTTTTTAATTATTTTTAGTACTTTGATTAAGCTTTAGATTTTTCAGAATTTTCGGATTTTTAATTAATTTTTTGTGTTTTTTCATTATTATTCAGTAATTTTTGCATATGAGTATTTTTCAATAACTTTCACTATTTTCAGCATTTGTTTTTTCATATTAATCACTAGAAAATTAATTTGCATTTTCTTTCAGTAAAAATAAATTGAATAAGTAAATAAATACCATAGTTAATAAAAAATACATCTAGTTTTCAATATTTTTCAATAGTTTCAACCTTGGGTGCCTTTTAATAATTTTTTTTTTGTATTTTGTAATAATAAAATCCTATTAATTGTACCTTAATTATTTTCAGTAAACGCCCTTATTAATATAAAAACATTATTAATTTTTAATAAAATTTATTTATTTTTAGTATTTTAATTATGCTTAGGTTTTTCAATTTTTTTTGGATTTTTAATTAATTGTTGGTATTTTTTCATTATTATTCAGTAATTTTTGCAATAAAATACTGTTAATAAAACATGTTCTGCATTTTAAATTTTCATTATTTTTTTTTCAATTTTAATGAATTCATTATGCACAATAATGGTCTTAACTCATAAATTATCTAATGATATTATTAAAACTATCAATTAATATTTTTATATTGAAAATTCTTATTTTTATTAAGTTTAATTTTAAAGTGGAATTGAAACATACTTTTAATATTTACTAAGTTTTGTTAATATTTATTTTTAGTGAAAGTTTAGTGAAATTTTAAATTAATAATGTTTTTTATTGTTTAACCCAAGTGTGAGCTCCGGGAAGCTCTTGGTCTGCTTAAAGAGATGGAGTTGCCACCATTTTTTAGAGGAAATGGGCCCTCATTTTCAGATTTGAAAAATCAATTTAATTCTTTGATAGTGACTCTGTTTTCCCTAGTAAAGACACACAACCAAGAGATTTCGGGTTCCAAGGATTGGGAGAGGGAAGGTATTAGGCACCCCTCTCTCCAAGCAACTGTAGCAGCTCAATACGGGAGTTGTTCAAGTTCAGTTTCTTTCGGGGAAAAACAAAAATGATTGCAAGAATTTCTGAAATCCAGATGAACATGCTTTCAGTTTCTCCTAAGATCGATTTTGAGGTTATGTTATCGGGTCTTAGGTACAAATTTCCCTAAGACCCTCACCTTAAGCAACCCAGAAAAACTAAAAAAAAAAGACTTACCTTTTGTATGTACCTTGTCAAAAGATTTCCAATAGTTAAAAGGACTTCAAACGAAACTTGAGTAAGGCGGGAGCTGAGCTGAGCGTTTCTGGTGTGAAGACGGGGGATGAGGCTTGAGCTTGGCTTCCGGAAATTCGGGATTACAAGCAGGATGGGTATACCATAAAAGTTAGGAAAAACTTCCTTCCTTCTCTTTCTCTCTCTCTCTCTCTCTCTCTCTCTCTCTCTTTCTCTAGGGACCTCTCTCAGGTTTCCTCCCTTCAGTCCCCCCTTGTCCTCCTCTCCAGTTTTATCCCTTTTTGAGCTTGAATTAGATCAATATTTATAAAGAATGGGAGGGGGGGTCAAGTCTGAAACTCATCCAGCTACATTGCTTGGGATTCGATAGAGTTTTTTCACAAGAAAAGGCAAAAATTCTTCAAAGAAATATGTGTCCAGTCAAGCTTACCTGTTTGGTGAAACATTTTCTTTAATTTCGGGGTGGATTTCATGGGTTTTGTGCGTCCAATGGGAGTTTGGGGTGTGCCAGATGTTGTAGTCTCGTATTTGGGGTTGACAATAAGGGTGTCAATAGTATTAAAAAATTTGATTTCGAATTCGATATTCGACATAATCGAATCGAATTCAAATAATTCAAATATTTAATCAATCAAATTTGGATATGACATGATTCGATTCGATAAATATCTTAAATTTGACTGATTATTTAATTCTTATATATAATATATAAAATATTTATATAATTTATATATAATAATTAAGTTATATAAATAATTTATATATTTATATACTTTATATCAATAAAATATTTATTTTATATATTTATTAATTATCTAAAATAATTAATTAATCGAATTCAAATTGAATCGAATATTCAAATATTTAATCGAATTTGAATTTGGATATTAATTTTCAATATCCGTCGGATATCGAATTGAATTTGAATATCAGATTTTCTAATTAGATTTGAATTTGAATTTGGATATTGCCTAATCTGATTCAAATTCGATCCATTTACCCCTCTAGCTAACAGTGGCAAAAAACGTAAATTTGATGAACTTTTGAAAGCTATTATCTTTTCTTGGTCTTAAGTAGGGGTCTGTTTGGTATTTTGAGTTTTTTAAGCTTATTAGGCTCTGTTTGATTGGTACAAGTGTTTCAATGGGTCAAGAATGGGTCTGACCTTGAAGGGAGAGCTCGAGTTCCTCCTTGGGGAGCTTGGGACTCTTCAACTCAGAGCTTGGGTTGTAGGTTCATTGGAGGGGGGGAGCTTGGGATTCTTTTCCTTGGAGCTCAGGTTGTGGGCCCGTTGCTGTTTCGAGCTGGCGCTTCTGCCAGGTCACACTCAGTTGCTTCCATGTGTCATATGGCCAAAGGGATCGAGTCAAATCTTCCTCCATCAATTGCCCCACACTCCCCATGCTCGGGATCTTGACCCGGCGTGGGGAGTTTGCCGGATGATAGGTGGATTTGCCTCAGGTATTTTGTCCTTGATCAGGAACTTCTCTGGTTCGGCCTACTTGTGTTCTCGGCTCAACCGGGGTTGGTTTGGCTCGACCAGGGGTCTGTCCCGGGCTGGTGTGGCTCACGCGTGCAAACGATTTCAAATTTTTGAACGTGCATGCCAAATTGTCTTTTCTTCGGGGAGTGTGCAGCTGACTTTGCAGGGAGCCATTGGATGGTTTCGATCTTGGTCGTTGATGCGTGGGTACAGTGGCTTTAAATAGTGGGGGGACCCCCGGTCATTTTCCTCTGTCATCCTTCAGCGTTTGTTCCTTGAGCTCGCGTCCAAGCTTATCAGCTCGCGTCACTCGTTCGTAGTCTGGTAGCTTTTCCTGGCGAGTCCTTAGTCCTCTTCGTTTTGATGTCTAGTTTTAGTAGCATGGATAGTCCTTTGGGGGGGGGTCAAACGCCAGTTCCACGAACCGAGCGCCACCCCTGATAGCCTTAGTGAGTCTGAGGCAGGGCCTGAGTTTGAACTTGAGGAAGAGCCCGAGTTTGAACTTGAGGAAGAGCTCGAGTTTGAGCCCTTAGGCCGGGTCACCTCGGGTAGTCAGGTGTCCACCTCCCACCGAGTTCCGGTGCCAGACAAGTTCGGGCCTTCCATCATGATGCTCGAGAGGCTTTGGTCCCTTGTTGCCCAGTTCAACCTGCTCGGGGAGTATGCCTATAGCTTGCCCTTGGTTGACTTTCCTTGGGAGCACGGTCTGGACGAGATCGTGATATTCCGGGAGCAGCTCATTTCTGGGCTGCGCCTTCCCTTTCATCCTCTTATCGTCGAAGTCAAGAACCACTTCGGCATTACTATAGGTCAGCTTCACTCGAACTCTGTTCGTAACCTTGTTGGGACTATCTCCCTATGCTGTAAGCACTGCCTTCCTTTAGACCTGGAAGTCTTTTCAGCTATCCTCATGTTCAAAAAATAGGTGGGTCCCCTGCCCAGGCATAGGAGGGCGTACTACTTGTCACCTCGCTTGAGCTTCAAGCTCTTACACGACCTTCCAAACAAGGTCCCGACATGGAAGTGGGACTACTTCGTGGCTCGTGATGAGAGGAGAATTTATCATATTTTTATCCCCAATTACTCTGTCTTTTATACTGAATTAGCACCTAATTGGACTTGTATTTCTGTTCAGGGCATGAAAGAAGGCATCAAGAGCAAAGAAAGACAAATCAGATGATTTTTCACAATTTCGACACCATTCAGTGATTTGGGTATAACTCGCGTCTCTGAACTCTGAATGGGATGATTCAAGACCCACTAGAAAGATAAGAGAAAAAACACAACTTTCGTATTTTGGCCTTTTGCTGATTCGACCTGCATGAAAGTTAAATCCGGGCCCGAAGTCAGGGCAATTTTGTAAGAAGGCCCAATCCGCAGTTGAAGCACAACTCGCAAAAAAGCCTAGCTGAAGCCCAATTCGCAGAGGAAGTCTATTACGAATCCAAGAACAAGAAACTAAGAAGAATCCTTCCTGATCTAAATTCTTGATGTAATCTTAGAGAGATAAAGGGATTGAGTTCATTAGATATAGAGATAAGATTAGAATTAGGGTAGGACTTTCCATTCTTGTAAGATTAACTTCAAGAGGAAGTAGGAGACCACCCCCTCCCCTTCAATCTATATAAGGGAGGGGGTGGACCAGCTAAAGGCATCACACAATCACTGAATCTTGGGGATTGAATCAAGAAGAAAGGAGCAATCAATCAAGAAATGAGCAAGAATTCAAGAAACTGCAAGAAGAAGGTGGCGGCAAGAGGAGGAGATCTCAGCACCATGGGCGATTCCAAGAGTTCTTTCTTTCCCTTTGTTTACTTTAATTCTTCTATCATGAACTAATTTGTTTCTTGCTAGGGCTGAGGAAAGCCTAATCATGTTAATGAATATATTTTTATCTTTATGATTTATCCAAGATTGTGATTTTCATATAGTCTATGAATTATTGTGCTTAATGCAATTAAGAGCTTGGCCATCTCTTAATTGATTTGAGTTATGTGAATGAATCAAGAGAGGAATTCACATAATCGACTGAATAATTTATAGTGTGAATTGAATGGTATATAGAGATATATATACATGATTCATCTGAATTTAATGGTTTTTCTTGGACTTAATGCACTCCCATCTTGAGAGCTCTACTTGAGAGATCGAAGGGCTACCTAATGGGCATAGGTTTAGTATATCTCGAGAGAATATTAAATAACATTGGAAAGACCTCAGCTTATGGGAATGACAAATAATCTTAGTTAATCGAACCCATCAATATTCATTACATTGGTTAGGTGGACCGAATGCCCTAGCGATTTCATCCATTACATATTCGGTTAGTGATCACCTTTGTTTCTATTCTTCTTTTTCTAGTTTTTATTTTTAGTAGTTCTTGCTCAAATCTGAATTTCGATTGTCCAAATAATTAGGGAAGACTGTGGTTCTAATACTTATTTTGTTAAATCCCCGTGGGAACGATATTTTTATACTACTTGATAACTAGGGCACTTGCTAGGGTTATATTCATAGCTATCAGTTCGAAGTGCTACGGGGTGGCCGTTTCCTACTGAGTGGGGTTTGGCCGCCCCTAACCCCGGTGTCACTTTAGATGAAGATACAATGAAGGGCCTCCAGGACTGGGCCTGGCTTGGGCTAAAATGTGAAGCCTATCTGACGGAGGATAAGCTCATTGAGGCCGGTCTGAGTTCGGGTAGGTTTCTTGCTCAGATAAAGGTACTTTTGTTTCTTTTTTTGTCCATTTTTTGACGTCGGGCTCCTTTTTGTAGGTGCAATGGAGGCCGAGAAGAACCGAGGTGCAAGTCTGTTCAGTGGCATGAAACGGAGGAAGCGAGCTGCTAAGCGAGTTCACGCTGATCCTTCCCGGGTGGCGGAACCCGAGGCACCGAGGATGGAGCATCCTGGGGAGCCCGAGGTGCCCCCTTCAGTCCAGGAAGCAGTAGGGGCTCCCTATGCCGACACTACCTATACCCGGGCTGGGCCTTCAGGCTCGGGGAGCCACGATGGGATTGAGAGCGTGCTGACGCCGGACTACGCTCTCCGAAAAAGCAAGGCCGCCACCTATCTTGAGGAGATCGTGCAATGGGCCGATCTCTCTACAAGTCTCATAGGTGCTCAAGTTGCAACTCTCGCCATGGTGGTAAGTCGGAGTAGTTTTTTTTTTTTTACCGAGCTAATTTGTTCTCGTTCTGGCATGTGAACTCTTCTATCCACGCTTTGGCAATCCATGCGGAGAGGGGCTTGAAGCGAGCACAAGCTGCCAAAGCGGCTTCCCGTGCTGCGCGAGCTGAGCTGTCGAGGTCTCAAAGGGACACAGAGGCCTTAGAAATGGTGGTGAGGCACATGGTGGACCTGAAGTTGGACCTGGAGCATCAGGTTGAGTACCTCTTGGAAGATATCAGGGAGAAGACTCAGATCTTCTCTCAGGCCATTGAGGAGGTGAAGGTGAAAGCCATCGCAATTTACATCACTTCGCCGCGCTTTGATGACATGATGGTGGGTTCGTACAGAAGGGGTTTCAAGCTAAGCCGATGGATGATAAGGAAGACGTACCCCGAGCTCGATGTCAACACCATAACCACTTCGCATATTAATCAAGAGATGGCTGCCGCAGCAAATGACAATCCGAATTCTGAAGATGAAGCGGGGCCTTCAGATATTATCGAAGTCCCTTCTGAAGGCGAGGAAGATGTACCTCTGGGTTTGTGAGCTCGTTCTGTGTTTTTGTTTTGCTTCTTCCTTTTTTCTTTTCTTTTTTTTTTTAACATTGTAAAGCAGATATTTAGCAATGAAGTACTTTTTCTGTTCAAAAGTGTTGTGCAAATATTATTCTTTTGCCGAAGTGACTATATGCCAGAGCTGCCAGACTTAAGCCCCGAGGCGAGTTAACATAGTAAGGCTGTGTGCTCGATCTGTTCTCCGCCCGGGTTAGTTAACAGGCTGAATTGGGCCCTGGGCTCTACACCTCGGGATCCATACTTGTGCAAATTGCTTTCGTTGATGAGGTGCCGAGGTCCCTGTTAGCTCAGCATTCCGGGCCTTAGGGTGCCAAGGTCTTTGCTAGCTCGGCATTCTGGCCCTTAGGGTGCCGAGGTCTTTGCTAGCTCGGCATTCTGGCCCTTAGGGTGCCAAGGTCTTTGCTAGCTCGGCATTCTGGCCCTTATGCTCTGGTAGTGGCTCATGGCCTGCTTAGTTTGATAATTTATACATAAAATCGTCTTTAGTTGACGATGTTCCATGCTCGGGGTATCTATTTTCCTTCCAGGGTCTCGAGCTCATATGCTCCCCCGAGTACTCTCTTTACTCGGTAGGGTCCTTCCCAGTTCGGCCCGAGTTTGCCAACGCCGGGCCCAGGTACCATGATTTTGCGAAGGACTAGGTTGCCGACGCGAAAGTTTTGTTTCTTAACTCTGGCGTTGTAGTACTAAGCTACCCTTTGCTGGTATGCTGCAGTTCTGATGTATGCGAGGTCCCTCACCTCGTCAAGTAGGTCGAGGTTGGTACGTAGCTCGTCGTTATTAGTATTGTCGCTATATCCTTCCAACCGAAGTGAAGGGATTTCGATTTCGGTTGGGATGACTGCCTCTGTGCTGTAGGTGAGGTTGAAGGGAGTTTCTCTAGTGGTGGTCTTCTCTGTAGCTCAGTATGCCCATACGATGCTGGGCAGCTCGTCTGCCCATAACCCTTTAGCTCGGTCTAGCCTAGCTTTTAGTTCGCGTAGGATAGATCTGTTCGTGACTTCTGCTTGACCGTTTGCTTGTGGGTGTGCAACCGATGTGAAGTTTTGCCGGATCCCCATGCCTTGGCACCATTCTTGGAATTTGATGTCTTCGAACTGCTTGCCGTTGTCGGAGATCAGCACCCGAGGTAGCCCGAAGCGGCACACTATGTTCTTCTAGAAGAAGTTCTGGACGTTTCGAGCTATGATGGTTACGAGGGTTTCAGCTTCAACCCACTTAGTGAAGTAGTCTACTGCCACTACTAGGAACTTCCTTCCTCCTGTTGCTGCGGGAATGACTCCAGTAGGTCAATACCCCATCGTGCGAAGGGCCACGGGTTGGTGAGGTACTTGAGGTCGGCGGCGGGCTGATGGTGAATATTGGCATGCCTTTGGCATTTCTTGCACTTCCTGATTAGCCCGACGGCTTCTACTTTCATTGTTGGCCAATAGTACCCCTGTCGTAGTGCCTTCTGAGTGACGGCCCTACCCCCCAGGTGTCCACCACATAGGCCTTCATGAATGTCGCGGAGTACGAGCTCGGCTTCGGGAGGTCACAAGCAGCGCGTAGGGGAGCGTGTAGGATCTTCGGTACAGCCATCTGTCTATCATGACGTACTTGGTTGCCTGACGCTCTACCCTCCTGGCGGTGTTGCATTCTGCAGGGAGGGTTCCATGTAACAGGAAGCTCGTGAGTGGATCAATCCAGCTCGGTTCTGCTTGGGCAACAGAAGCGACCTCATTTGCCCCCTGGAGAATGCTAGGCCGAGGTAACTCCTCTATGTACACAGTTCTCATGGGGTTGTCACTGGTGATAGCTAGCCGGGATAGGGCATCGGCCCTAGTGTTCTCTGACCTCGGGATTTGCTTGATGAAATGTGATTGGAAGCTAAGCAACGCCTCTTTTACCTTTGCCAAGTAGGCGATCATAGCTGGCTCGTGGGCTTCATATTCCCCTATAACTTGGTTGACCACGAGCTGGGAATCGCTGCAGATAACTAGGTGTTTTGCCTTTACCTCTTGCACCAGAGCTAGCTTTGCTATCAATGCCTCGTATTCTGCCTCAATGTTGGATGCCGCGAACTCGAAGCATAGCATGTACTCTAGTTTCGTGCCACTCAGACCATGAAAAACTACACCAGCTCCGCTGCCCTGCTGATTTGAGGAGCCATCTACGTGAAAGATCTAGAGCTCTTCATCCCAGTTCGCGCTTGGCCTAACTAGGAGAGATACCGAACTGGGTGCAACCTCATGGGGCTCGGACTCAATCGGCCTGGGAGCACTGAACTCACCTGAACTGGGAGCCTCGTGCTCAACCGGAGAGATACCCGAACTGAACGTGCATTGTGCAACAAAATCTGCCAATGCTTGAGCTTTGATAGCAGTTCGGGGCTTGTATTGGAGGTCGTACTCACTGAGTTCGATGGCCCACTTTGTCAATCGTCCAAAGACCTTAGGCCTGAGTAATACTTGCCTCAAGGGTTTGTCGATGACGACAATGATGGTATGAGCTTGGAAATACGGGCAGAGTTTGCAGGCTATAATGACCAACACATAGGCTAGCTTTTCTATCTCTAGATACCTTGTTTATGCTCCCTGTAATATCTTACCATCATAGTAGATGGGTCGTTGGACCCGATCTGCTTCCTTTATCAGTACCGAACTGACCACTTTATCGCTTACCAAGAGGTACAGTTCTAAAACATCACCCTCTTCGGGCCTGGCCAACACCGAGCCCTTTGCCTTTTATTGAGCTCGTCAAATGCGAGCTGGTAGTTCGGGTTCCACTCGAACCCTTTGCCTTTTATTGCCTTGAAGAAGGGCAGGCAACGGTTTGCTGACTTAGACATGAAATGACTCAGGGTGGTTATCCTATCGTTTAGCCTCTGAACCTCTTTAACTTTTCAAGGTGTTCTCATATCTAGGATGACCTTTATTTTGTTTGGATTGGCCTCAATATTGCGCCAGTTGATGATGTACCCTAGGAACTTACCCGAGGTGACACCGAAGATACACTTGTTTGGGTTTAGTTTCATGCTAAATTGACGAAGAATTTGAAAGACGGAATGCAAGTCTTGTATTAATTTATGCGAAAAATGTGTCTTGACGACCATGTCGTCTACATAACATTCTATCTTCGTGCCAATTAAGGGCGAAACAGCTTATTCATGAGCCTTTGAAAGGTCTCCCCAGCATTTTTCAGTCCGAAGGGCATAACCTTGTAGCAGTATGGGCCGAACTCGGTTATGAAGGTGATTTTATCCTCGTTGGACGGATCCATCCTGATTTGGTTGTAGCCCGAATAGGCATCCAGGAAGCTTAGCAACTCGTGTTCAGAGGTCACGTCCACTAGGCAGTCGATCCTAGGGAAGGGGAAGCAATCTTTCGGGCAAGCTCGTAGGGGTTCTTGGCCGTTGGTTGGTTCAGAGGCAATTGGGGGAACTGCTGTTGATAGTGACACTGAGAAATGTGGTGCAGTACTTGCTACTGATGGAGCTGATGTTGCTGGAACTGCTGCATTTGGGCTTGCATCGCCTGCATGCACTGCATCAAGTCATCAAACTGGTTTTGGCTAGTCGCCAGAGGGACAGTAGTTGGTTTCGCAAAGGTTGTCTCGACAAGGAGGGGAAGGGGAACGTTCACAGGTGATGCCATGCTTGGTGCGTTGAGGCTAGGGATTCTGTCCGTTGATAGGGGGACGGTGAACTATCCTATGCACACGGTGGTGGGCTGGGGCTGTTCCCCTACAACACTCAAGTCGGCGTTGTGCCTCTGCTGCTGGGAGAAGCCATGGAAGCTAAGGTTTCTTTGAGAGAGAGAGAGAGAGAGAGAGTTAAAGGTTAGGGGAGGCTTTTTGAAGTCTTCCCACAGACAGCGCCAAATGATGATGCACAATCTGGTCAAGTCCTAGTCGCCGGTTACCACGCCTCCGACAGAGCTGAAGTTGCCTGAAACAAGGAAGGAACTGGACACTTCCGGGGAGGAACCCGGTTGGGACACTCCGAAGCTCAAGTTAGTGCTCTTGAGAAGGCAAGAGGAAATAATGGATTTCAAGACTAGAAAGCACAAAATATCACATACCTTCTTCCCAATGAGATGGGGGCCTTTATAGTCACCTTGTATACTTACTTCCGAATCCCTGTCAGTTCGGGTATCATTATCTCTGCCAGATCATATCACTTTCTCTGACAGATCGGGTCACTTCCTCTGCCAGATCGGGGGTCATTTCGGGTGTCATAACCTCCACTGCCAGTTGCCAGTTGCTAGTTCGGGTGTCATAACCTCCATTGTTCCTTGTCAGGGCCATCCTTGCCACGTCTGAGATGGCGGTGGCAGGTGGTCGTTGGGGGGCGGCTGTCATGTGTCGGACCCCTAATCAGTCAGGTGTGCCGCCTCTGTGTACGGGCTTCCTGGGCGTTAGGTACGGTTCAGTCAGGTGACTTGGAGCCAAAGTGGTGTGCGAGGTGAAGTCTTGAGTTCGAATAGAAGTATGGCCCGAACTGCCCTTGGGTGGGCAGTTCGGGTCTTTGCCTTTTGTGCTTTTTGTAAGGCTCAGGACCTTGAAGGGAGAGCTCAGGTTCCTCCTTGGGGAGCTTGGGACTCTTCAGCTTGGAGCTCGGGTTGTAGGTTCATTGGAGGGGGGAAGCTCGGGATTCTTTTCCTTGGAGCTTGGGTTGCGGGCCCGTTGCTGTGCCGAGCTGGCGCTTCTGCCAGGTCACTCTCGGTTGCTTCCACGTGTCGTATGGCCAAAGGGGTCGGGTCAAATCTTCCTCCATCAGGTGTAAATTGACTAATTTAGTTCAGATCATGATTTTAGCTTATGGTTTTCCAATCAACGAAAGGGCCCGAAATGAAATCTTACTTTTTAATCGATCAAATGTAGGGCTGTTCACAGATCGGGTTGGGTCGGTTTACTGTGGTTTTTCCAACCGACCCGACTTGGTTGGGTTACCTGACATAGAAACCGAAACTGACCCAATGTTAAGCAAAACCGACCTGGTCGGTTTGAGTCGGGTTGGGTTGGTTTGGGTCGGTTTCGGTTCTAAGTTCATCCTATGATAAAATCTTGCTAATTTTAAAAACAATCATAAATTGAACATCATTTCAGCCATCTCCTATGATAAAATTTAAATGAAAACTTAATCACAAAAGTTGTTCATTAATCACTATTCACTAATCCAAAGTTTCTTGCAACCATTCAAAAACTAAGTGGCCTAATGGGCTTTGGAACTTCATGTTTGAACTAGGAACTAAGTCGGTTCAGTTCGGGTTGGTTTAAGAATTTGCACAACCCAAAACCGACTTGTGCTTATGAAAACCCAGTCGACTCGGGTTGGGTCGGTTTGGGTTGATCGGTTTGGTCGGGTTGGGCCTTCTTATGAACAGCCCTAGTCAAATAGAAGTGTTTGGTCATGAAATTTGACATGCTGGGGTTTGTTATGCCTTCGAACACAATGGTGTGGTCTGATTGGTCATATGAGGTTGGAATGACAAATGGTAAGCTCTAATTTGGTGGGTAGGCTTGGATTAAGGGGTGGGCTCAAGTGGATGGTCCTGATTTGAGAAAGATATGATTGATCTTGGTAATCATTTTGGGCCATCAGAATTAGATCTTGATGTCTTTGTAGTTGGTTGTCGTAGATTTGTGGTGGGATTCGCTAATTAATTGTTTCCTAATGATCTGGAGGTAATGGATATGTTGGATTTGATTTTGAGGAGTTGGAGTTTGATTATCGCAAAGATCGGGGCCGTTAAAAAGGAAGTTAGCATGATGAACGATAGATGTTTGTAGTTTAGTCATGAAAATTGATGTGTAAGTAAGTTTTAGTTTTCCAAGTTTGGGGATGATGTCTGATCAAGGTTCTTATTTATCCGTGGATTGCATAAAAAAAGGGGGTATTTCGGGTTTTAGAGAGTGTTAAGTCAATGTGGTTGTGTTTCTAAGTTTTTAGGGTCTAAGAGGGGGTACAAAGAGGTAGGGTGAAGGGACCGAGCTAAAATTGGGTGGTAACACCAAGGTTTTTAAAATCGACCCGGACAATGAATCGGTTAGTGGTTTGATTCCTATGCATCGCATGGGTCCGACCGTTCGAATTGAACAGACGGCATGTTTTGAATAAAAATAAATAAAAATCACCCAAATCGTTGAATGGTTCAAATGGTTTGATTGCCTGAGTTAGCGATTTGCTAACCAAATCAACGGTTTTGGGGGAAAATAACAATTATGGGGTAAAATGGAAATGGTCACCTGATCGGTTCTCGGTTTTCCGATCCGACCATCCGGTCTGATCCGGTGTTGAAAACCATGGTTTAACCTCAACCTATTTATATTATTACTATTCTCTCTTTCTCTCTCTTTTAAAGCAATGATTACTTTTTTATATTTTTAAAACAAAAGAAAATAAAAAAATGCAAAAAATAGATAAATAGCTTCTCTCAAAGGAGAGACATGCTGACATGGACAGACCAATAAAAATTAGATTTGTATCTTTAACTTTTATTTACACACATCCATAACAGTGCACGTGCCCTTACAATAATACTATATATGTAAAATAAATACTTACCTTGGTTTTGGTATAGGTCATAAAAGTAAAATTCAAATACCATATACTTAAAAAATAATAAACAGAACATATGATAAACTAAGAAAAAATGATAGAACTCGCAAGCATTTATAAAAGTGAATTCTATAAGTAACAAATTCTAAGCTTTTAACTAATCAACTAACAACCATAACCTTTGGTATTTCAAGTTTCAAAATCCAAACTTCTTTCATTGTTCAACTGACCAATTATATATTTTAGATTATCAAAAGTTCTTCATCATTAAAGTTTCCATCATAATAAGATTTTCTAACAAATCATCCATAATTCCATATATTTTTTTAAAATAAAGTAAACAGTTTAATTGGTTTAATCTTAGAAAAACACTAAAAGTAAAAGAAAACCATTAAGAAGAGAATTGAGAGATAAAAATCGGGGTAGATAATATTTTCCTTGTGGAGAAAATAGAAAAAAAAAACGACAAACTTAAGGTGTTAGATTTCTAATCACCCAAAAGTGCAGAATTTAAAAAGAAAAAGAAAACCACTTGATCTGACCAAAATGAAAGAGACATCAATGATGATTCTTTTTGTTCCTTGTTGCATTATTGAACTCTAGTAAAATCCTAACAGAAACTAGAAGTTACATTTGCTCTTTTATCTTTTCATTCTAATAGTTTATTTGCCCTGTAATTATAAAAGTGATTTCATATGTTTTATATTAAAAAATATAAATATAAAATAATCTTTTTCTTTTTCTATCAAATTACTCAATTGTGGTAGGTGTAAAGCTTATGCCTTTTCATGTCTCATGCCTTGAGGCTTACACTTCTTTCTAGCAGGTTTAAACCTTGATCTAGGTGTAAAGCTTAATTAAGACTTAAGCCTTTTAAAACCATGCTTAGATGCTTTAACCAACATCTAAAAACCATACAACTAAAATCCTTCTCCTTAATTAGTGGCATTTGGTTGTAGGAATCCATAAAATTATCTCAAGAATAATTTTTTAGGGGTTTAGAAAATCTCTAATTTTTCAAATGAAAAAAAAAAGTTTGGTGGAGATAATGCTGATAAGGACATTTCTCAAAAAAAAAAAAAAGAAAAGAAAACCATGCAATTATAATAGCATTATCGGTTTGTGCATTATTTGACCGGACATGCCATTCCCATATAAGAAATCAATTTGAAAATAACACCCGATTCCTGAAACCATCTTCCCATGCTTCGTACATCAATTTCTTTAACCAAACACCCCCTTATTGATCAACAACTTTGCCCTTAATATAGGACATTACATAAAAATAAAATCATAGGGAGCAGCTGTGTATTGATTCGACCCAAGACCAAGAGGAAACCCCTGTTTCCTTAGCGTCCCACACACAGGACGGTGAAGGCAGAGCTACCCTGGGTAAGGATGTGTTTGGTTATTCAGTGTTAGAGGATTATTAACCAAGGTTTTTAAAACTGATTCGGAGAACGAATCAGTCAGGGGTCTGGTTTCTAGGTTGAACGGTTCAATCATTTGAATCGAATGATCGGCATGTTTTGACAAAAAAGTAAAAAATTTAAGAAAAAAAAACGATCAAAACCATAAAATGGTTTAAACAGTTCAATCACCTGAATCAATGACTTACTAACCAAGTCAACGTTTTTTTGCAAATATCCAACTTTAAGAAAAAATAAAACTAATCATCTGACCAGTTCTCGGTTTTTCCAATTCGACCGTCCGATCTAATCCTCTTTTGAGAACCATGTTATTGATAAACCCATCAAGTGGAAACCACCTGTTAGATTGATCGACGTATTTACATAGACATGTTGGATAAGATTAATCTGTCGGCATGGCCTTCAATTGGAAATGGGATGTACAAATTTAATTTAATTATAGCTGGTCACAGTAGACAAAAAGGGTCCCTCCTGATTGTGCCTCCATGATTATTTCACTTGATAGCCAAGCCAACAACCAGCAATGTTTTCCAAATCAACATGACTGTTCAGCGAAAATAAGAATCTTTTCAGATAAAATAAGGGGATGTTTAGTATGGCTTTCATTTATTAAATAAATGTTTATTTTTTATTTGACTTTAAAATTGAGAAAAAGTGATTGGAAAATATCTTTTTAGTATTTGTTGACAGTTGGGTGCCATTAGGCCACATAAGCAAATCAGTAAATAAATAACTTTACATCGAAAGAAACATTAAAATGAAGCTTCACCTAAAGATTAATTTACATGTAATTCGATGCAAATGTTTATCAGATAAATAAGCCCATCAAATAACAATTTGAGACAAATATTTATCTAATAAATGAAAAGCTTAATAAACACTATATATGATGTCGTATATCATGAAAAAGACTTGAGAGGTTGGGGAAGAGGACGATGAGGCAGAAGTTTATGGGACTTTCTTTCTTGGCTGGTTTTAAGTCTTTTGGAAAATCTATGGGCTGTACTGATTTTTGTTTTATGTTGTATAGCTTTTCTGGCAAAGTTGTTGTCTAAGTGGGTTGTTTTTCTATTGGTGTAGTTATTTTTTTAACCTTTCCCTTTTCTTCTATTTTTTGCTCTTTCTTTTTTTTTTTTTTATAAAATTTTATTTTAGGGTAAATTAATATCTTATACTTTGTGGGTATCGACATATAGGTACCCCCAACTTTCAAGTGTAACACTCGAATACGTTGTAGACACTCAGTTCAATCATTAGTATTTCTCAACTTTAAACATTCCAAAATCTCAAAATTACTCTTTTCATGCACTTTGTAGGTACAAATGCAACACTTGAGTGCCATGTACTTTCAAATGTGACACTTGAGTACCTGAATTCCTATAAATAGACACCTAGGATTATTTTGAAATCCTTTATTTTCTTTTTAGATTTCATCCTCAATAGAGATGCAAATGGATTGGATGGGGTTCAAATTGAGGTATATTCTAATCTGATCTGATAGAAATGCATGATTCAAATTTTCATTGGATTCTCTAACCCCTGATTTGAATAATTCCTTAAGAAGGTGTTAGAACATGTTTGACCAAGTGATCTACTCCATGAAGTCATATTTGGTAAAAATCCCAAAAAGCTGAAAAATATTGTAGTTGATATAAGAAATCAACTTTCCAGTGAAACTAATTCAGATTTCAGACATTCAAAGGAGTTCAGATCTGCACCCCACAACGTCCCATAACACATCTCGCCATGTATTGAAAACATCTCCCGGTGATTATACCAAAAATGATGATATCATCATCGGGTAAATACAGATTAGGTCATCCCCAAGACCCGGACAAAAGCCGAACTGTTAACGAGTGTTCCAATGAAGACACAAAGTGGATGTTGGAAATATTCTATCATGGCCAGATGGGGATTCAACATTTCTTCCCATGAAATTAAAATCCTCCTCCCATGAAATTAAAATCCTCCAATGCTCCAACAAAATTTCTTCCCATTATGGCCAGATGGGGATTCAACATTTCCAGTAGGAAATTCAGACATCTGTCACGATTATTCAATCAAGCTTGTAGGTCTTCTTCAAGGCCGAAACCCTAGAGCCCTTTCTCATGGTAATGTAGTTAATGCATCGTGAATCATGGAAAGACTAAAATTATACCTTCCCCAAATCCCAAGAGCAGAAATCAGGACATGGGAAAGCTGTACAATTCTTATTCTTTTTCCTCTTCTCTCTAATAACAATCATCTCGATCGGACCAAACGCATAAGAAAAGTTAACCGTTTTTAGCTAAAAACAGTAAATGTAAGCAGGTAAATTGGAAACAGTAGAAAGCTGTTGAGACTGAGAGGTGGGTGGCTGCTCTACTGCTCTATATCCAGAAGGAGGTGGCATTAACGTGAAAGCTTTGGCCCTGTAGTGTGTAATCTATATCCATATACACTGTAGCTATTTAATACATAGGAAGGTGAAACAGAGAAGTGGGCTAAAATTGGAGAGAAGAGAGAGGCTCAGTCAACTACGTAAGAGGCCGAGCTTCCTTGCTTCCAACATGTGAAATTGAATGTTCCATTATTGTTCTATTTATTACAAGCCATACCTGTACATCATTAATCTTATCTGGTAAACCTTGTTAAGCAACCCACCAAATGCGAATCCCAATCCAGATAGCTAGACCCCCCCACCAGGGTCCAGGGAGAATGTGAGATCTACCACATTAGCTGATAACAGAAAGTTGGATCCCCCCTGTTCAGTTCGGACTTTGGCAGACAGCATGAGCGCATGACAAGAATTGGTGTCACCTGCTGGCTGCTGCGCAGGGTTCTTCTTGGACATCTGCATCTGCAGTTCGACCTATTCACTCTAGGGGTGTCCATTGGACCGAATTTGGTCCAACCCAACCTTGTCCAATATGAGTTCATTACAGATGGAGATCAATACTGTAGACCATTTTGGATCTGTCTAATTCAATGTCTCAAATTGGTTTTAATTTAGATTGGTTCGAACCCACACCCAGTCCATTGACACCCGTATTCTTATCTTAATGATTCAATCCAGCTCAATCCAATATAAACCCATTACGGATGGACTATTAAGTCTGGATTGTTACAATTCAATATGTCTTATTGGTCCATCTAATCCGTCCAAATTGATTATGATTTATCAACCAAAAGGATCCGTTGACATCTGACACCTCTACTCACAGGAGATTGCACAAGCAAGAAACAATTTACAACGGGCCCCAAAAAGCCAAAACTCTCCTTGTTTTCACAAGAGAGAAGGGTAAATCAACCAAACAATCCGCATCAGATCTCAGAACCTCATCGTTGCCGGGTTAATGAAGCCAAAACCCTTCTTTTCAGTCACAAAAGAAACAGCTGGTAATTAAAACTTCAATTCAAATTTTCTTCCCAGTTGAACTCTCAAGAATTTCCAAGTGCATTCAATGAGCAGGGTGATTATCCAAGCTTCACTAATTTAGAGGAAGCAAAAGAGTTAACCATTCACATAGTTCCAAAATAAGAACCAATAATGCGTGTGGGCCATGTGGAAATTCATTTAAACCCATTAATTAGAGAGCAAAAAACCATGAACAACAATAACTAGTTGAACAGGAAAAAAAAAAACCCCATAACATTGACTAGTGACAAGTACGATTTCTGAGGCTTTCAGAGTTTCAGGGAATTGCCCATCTAAATTCTATGTATAATCCAGTCCCAGTCCAGGCAGCCCATCTATTTAAGTACAATATAATGTGATGATGGAATCAGAAAATAGTGAATCTTGGCCACTTGTCGCCACTTTATGCTGTAGGCAATTGAAAGTTGAAACCCAGTGGGTCACGACTCGAACCTCTATTACTATGTTCAATTGTTCACTCAATTGAGTGTCTGAAATCTGAATCACACAAGTACGAAATTGCGAATGTGAAACCAGCCAAAGTTTTGTCCTCACACAAAGTCGTTTTCAAAAGTAAGAAATCGTAATTATACTTGTAAAGAACGTACTGCTCAACTACCGACGACCCAGTAGCCGAGATGGAGATGGACCAAATGGTCACTCGATCCAAGCCAATGGGGGAAGGGCACTAATGCAGCTACTGAAACCATTGAAAGGTCAGGTTACCACTGAACCCAAGGCCCCATTTCAAGAGAAGAGAGAGCATAAGCAAATAGTCTGTCTGCGAAGATTTTGAGATCATCCCTCTGTCTCAAGGGAGTTTGGACTTTGGAAGGGAAATCAGGCCACGATGGAGATAGCTATCTTGGGCGGGAAATCAGGCCACGATGGAGATAGCTATCTTGGGTGGAAAGCAAGAGTTCTTGTCTACTACTCGACTACGTCCTTTGCAGTTTGATTCTCAAGGAAAACGTACATAGAAAGGATGCAGGGGACCATATCCCGAGATGTAGTTGGGCTTGAGTTAAGGGTATCTGCAACTGCAATATCCGATTAGCAGAAACCAGTTACAGTATGAATGCATTTATCATTTGAGACGATAAAGTAACGTGGTGCATGAGAGTAGGACTTCATACGGAATACAGATTATAATTGGATATTAAATTATTTAAATAAATTAAACTAAAAATTCCAAAATGATCAAAATGTTATTTTATTATCAATCAAGTGAACTCAAAAAAGACTTCAACATTATATTTTATGAACAGATTGAAATGAAAATTATTGGTATGAAACTTAAACCTAAATTTCAAGTATGCATAAGGATTTGAACAATCAGATACCATTTGTAGCCCCCAACACGAGGGAATCGCCATCCCTAACAGTGATCACGAAGAAAGATTTTTGATAATTAGACTGCGTTTGGTTGCAGTGCAAACAAAACTATGGTAATGCAAATTCTGATTTTTCTTTTTTTTTTTCAAATTCTACCATATTTTGCGCAATTTGCAATACAAATGAAGTAAAATAAGACCTAGAACAGAATAAAGTCAAATCCAAAACAAAAGCAAGCCAGAATTTGCACTAGTATTTCACCGAAAAAAAAAAGTTCTTGACTTCTTGTAAGCAAGGTTCAAAATATCGACACATCAGCCATACATATTGTTCCGAGACCACTCCGATACACCCTACAGTGGGTGTATGGGGGGTCTGACCGGTTCAGGGGGTGGAGCCCTAAATCGACCCCCCTGAATCGGTTGCAAAAAAATTAAAAAAAAGCAATAAAATGCAGTATCGAATCGCCCGATACACCCCTACCAGCATATCGGGCATATCGATATTTTGAAGAGCACAAAGAAAAGGCCAAGGGTTTGAATCCCTGTGTTGCTTTTGCGACTTTCGCCCAGATCCTTGTTAAAAGAGAATAGATGGCTCAACAATGAAACCAAGCAATAAGTATGGGTATGGCAATTCTAAGCGTGCTTACAGGAGGATTCAATGCGTTCAGCTTTTCTATTTCAAGCAGCTGTTGTCCAATAATAGCATTAGATCCGTATAAGCTAAAAATGGAAAAGTAATAGCAATGAACAAAAACAAGTTCTATAAACACATTTCAGCTCAAGATCTGCATGTGCAGAAGATCTCCCCTCGCATAACATCAATAGGCATGTGGTCAAGCGTGTAACGCTCTGGACCCAGGTATGCACCTGTTTTCTCCAAAAGGGCAAGCCCCTCGTCTCTACCATATATCGAACTGTACAGCTTCAGATACTCGATATCCTGTGCGGTAATAAAAACAACTATAAGAACCATTCATGAGTGACTGCAAAAGATGGTTTCAATTATTATTAAAATGATGAATGGTTGGACGTCAAAACAGTGAACATGCACACTTACTCTAATATGATAGCACACTGGGTTCAAGAATAAGAATGCGCTATAGCCTCTAATCGAGAGATCTACATGCAGATGAGTCTAAAAACATTCTATAAATTATAGAAATCAGTACCTGCAATCCACTGAGAATCCGCTCTAGCCTAACTGAAGCAACTGGTTGATGCAATGAGAATACTTCACCAGGATAAAACAAGACCCCATCACCTGGAGGAAGGCCACGCCTGAATCTAATCTGCAGAGGTGAAACATAACAGTGAAGATGTAAATGTTCACTTCTAATTATCAGCGGCAGACTCTGGTTAGAAAAGCACCTCAGCACTAGCAACAGTTGCCTTCTCATAGCAGTTAGCACCCCAATACAAAAACCCTGTTCCGCCTTCTTTCCATACCCGCCACATCACTGCACGGTGTTGAGTGCCTCGCATCCCAAGGTGCCAGTTAGGTTGAGGATCAGAAGGTCCCATGCAAACGTAAGTCCACCATTCCTGCAGGAGAAAGGATATCATTTCCTTCTGTCAAGCATATCTCAAAAGATGCAAAGACTTGGAAGCACCAAAAATGCTTCGCGACTTGTCCTGAATATGTTCCACTTGTGCGTTTCTAAATTATAAAATTCAAAATTTGTAGAGCTATTATTACTGAGACAACTAAAACCTATAGTGTATAGGGCTTATGTGGACATGAAAAACATGTGGTCAATACCAAGAATCCTCAACAACAACTGGCAAATGGGCAACCATCGTGGACACCGCCTCCACCTCCTCCACCTCCTTTCTCAAACGTCCTTCTCACTGTCTCTTCTCTAATAGAATGTATTTATATGGTTCTTCTTCCTAACCTGATCTAATATGCTAATCCAATAGTCAGGATCCAATAAAACCTAAACAGTAACCTTAACTGTTTTGACCTGCTCAACCCAGACAATCAAACCGCTGACCTGGAAACCAGTGGCCAGAGTGATTCTGTTTCCAGGTTGGTTTTAAAAACCTTGATTTAGAACCATAGCACATGCAATGCATGTAGAGGGTGGAGAACCAATGCCTCTGTAGCTCGGCATTTTTTTCTCTGTAAGAAGATAATTCATTGACAAGCAAAAGGAAACCTGCACATAGGAACAAAAGAGACCAAATACATAGAACTACAATTTTCAATGGTATGCCCATCCCAGATGACTTCTCACTTTGAGCTATACATCCAGTCATCCTGTGTACCTCATTTTTTTAGGATGATATCTGAAGTTCAAATTGATAAGGAAGAAGTTGGGATGGGCATTGAATAACATTGAAAACTTTAGTTACAGTCTTACAGAAAAATAATATCAGTGCAACATACTAACATTTTTACAGCAACAAGCTTCCTCCTTTGTAACTTGTAGGGGTTCCCCCCCCCCTGCTTTGTATATCTCCTCTTGATCCCCCCCCCTGTCCCTTTTTCTTAATAATTTTGGTTAGATTTTCTCAAAAAAACATACTAACATTTTTAACCAGTAGACTACACATTTTAATCAGTCAAATCAACTAAACAAAGACACCCCTTCACCAGATTTGTGAGACAGCATGCATAATGCCACATTTTAGTCAACGCATACCCCAGAAGAACAGAATGGCTCAACCTCCGACTGGATGGTAGAAGGTAAAAAGAAAGAGCCTAGGATCTAATTATAATAATCAGATCAAATATAATTTGCATAACATAAGGGTCAGTTAAATTTATATTAGGAGGGAAGTAAGTTTGTCATCAATCATGTTCAAAAAACAACAAAGGGTTGGAGTGTCCTAATTCCTAACAAGAATATATTAGGGGAGACAAGGAAATAAATAACGAAAAGAATAAAATGGAAATATAGGAACCAAGACAAAGCTATTTGAACAGAATATTACCTCACCAATGTCTGGTCGTAATTCTGCAAGAATATCCTTGACCAGATCCTCTCGATTACCAAGAACCCACTCACTGAAAAGGAAACAAAATTATAAAATTATTTGTGGGCTGATGTAGCATAACTGAGAAAAATTAATATGTATATAAATCATATAAGCAAATAGTAGTTAGAACTTAGGTAATGTGATAGCAAGGCCTCTTGGCTCAAGGTTAGCAAGACCCTTTACTTTGAAGCATGGTTCAAAGTATTGATACACCCTGATTCTACTCCCTCCCTTTTCTTTCAAGGCATTTTTTTTTTTTCAAAATTTTACAGGGAGCCGGTCTTAGAAAGGCCTACCCCGTGAAAATATTGGCAACACCAAATACTTAATATTTAGCATATTGGGGCAGGGCCGATATGATTAATACAATACGCCTGATATGCTCCAATACATGACAAAATTTTGAACCTTGCTTTTAAGCAACTGTTTCAATATGACACAAAATACAGTGGGTATATGTGCCAAATCCATCAAATAGATGTCCAGCATCACAATTTTTGATAGATCAGTAAAATGTCCACTCATTTGCACAAGCAAACAATATAAATTATTAAGTCATCCTGTTGTGAAAACTTAAATTAGACTTAGAACTTGATTTTGCAGAACTAACAAGGAAACGGCACCCATCTAGGTGACAAGGCAACAACCTAGGCATCCTGAACCCATGGTTTATACTAAAAGAAACCCATCTAGGTGACAAGGCAACCACCTAGGCAATACTTGGACACATAGATTGGCTAACAACATGGCTGAAATCTAGTGAAACCAGCTGTTTTAGGGAACTATTAACAGTGAAATGAAGGATAAAAGCAATGTAAAGGGATTAAACCAAAGGGTGGATGTTGAGTGTAAAATTTTAAGAAATTCTCATGCAACATAATTCACTTAATTGAATGATTTGAGTTCTAACTTTTTTGGGAGTAAGGCCCACTCAGGGACTCATACAAATAGTTCCTTTTAATTACATCCCCGTGGAGAAAACCTTCTGGTTCTGACTTAAGAATAAATGTACATGACGAATTAGAAAAATAGGGAAGAGAATTTTTTTTTTATGGTTTAGAAAAGAGAATTCTTGAAGAGAGAGATCCATTTACATTTCTTTACATATCTCAACTTTTCAGGAATGAGAAATACAAAAGTATAAATTAAGGAATCTTACATACATTTCCCTTTGTTCTGTACAAATAAGATGATTGCTAAAAACATTTCCTTCTCACTTCTTTTTCTTTACAATAAGCCATAATCAACTTAATATAATGACACCATCAGTCTTCCAGATGTGGCATGTGAACAGGGAACCATAATCAATCAGATTAGATGATTTTTATTTGTTCCTCTTTTCTTCAATCTTCAAATCCACATTTGTAGGGAGCCATAATCAGCCATTGTGAAACAAGGCTGTAGACGGCTTTAGGTATAGGAGAGAAGAAGCACTTGATTGTGGATGGTTTCTTTTCCTCTACTTCTTTCTCATAAGTAAAACTTAGAAATTGAATGAAAGAGAGAACAAGAAGACTACACAATATGAGATAGAAGGCATATTTGAAGGAGATATTTGCAGAGAAGATTTCCCTTCGCCTACCTATGAGTGTGCTTTCTCCTTTTATGTTCCTCTTTCTTTCTTCCTATTTTCCCCATGAGACTTCTCCTTTTCTTCTCTCTTCACTATGGACTTCCTTAAGACTCTCTAAGAGTGTTATTGTCATTTCTTTGGAGCAGGAGAGGACCCATAGCCTCACTGCAATGAACTTAAATAAGGACAGGTCTGACAGATTTCAAACCTATCAGCTTAGTTGGGAGTGTGTACAAAATTTTAGCAAAGGTTTTGGCTGAAAGATTGGAGAAAGTTTTAGGTGAAATCATTTCCCCAAATCAGTTTGCATTTGTCAAAGGGGAACAAATTGTTGATAGCATCCTGATAGCAAATGAATGCATAGAAGAGAGGAAATTGAATGGCAAACCAGGAGTGATTGAAAAGCTCAACTTGGAAAAAGCATATGACAAAGTAGAATGGGAGTGTCTCCTGGAAAGTATGAGGCTAATGGGTTTTGGCAGAAAGTGGATTCAGTGGGTGGAGGAGCGTATAATCTCCACCTGTTTCTCAATCCTAATTAACGGGAAACCAAAAGGCTATTTTAATGCCAGCAGGGGATTATGAAAAGGATGCCCCCTCTCCCCGCTGCTCTTTACTCTTGTCACAGAAATTTTTAGCCAACTGGTGAAGAAGGCTATTTCTCTGGGTCTGCTGAGAGGTTTTGAAGTTGGACGAGAAGCCACTAAGATTTCGCGTCTCCAGTTTGTTGACGACATTATCCTTTTCTTAGAGGCTGATGAGGACATTATTTCTAATCTGAAAAGGGTTATCACCTGCTTTGAATGGATTTCTGGATTTCAAGTTAATTTTTCTAAGAGCAGTATTGTAGGTCTGAATCTAGTAGGTACTCACTCCCTAAATATTTTTACGGAGACTTTGGGATGCAAGGTAGAGAATCTCCTCATCTCCTATCTGGGGATGCCTCTTGGAGGGAATCCAAGGAATCAAAGCTTTTGGGACCAGTGCCAGAAAAATGTGAGATTTTGAGAATAAGCTGGCCCACATGGAAAACGAATTATCAATCCAAAGGAGGGAGACTCACTCTCATAAGAACTTCTCTGGAAAACCAGCCCATTTACTACCTTTCTACTTTACACATGCCCAACAAAATAGCTAATCAGTTAGATAAGCTTCAGAGAAATTTTCTTTGGAAGGAGGCGGGGAAAGGGGTTCTCACATTGTGCGTTGGTCTCAGGTCTACAACCCTAAGGAGGGTGGTGGTTTGGGAATAGGTCACTTGAAAGAAAGAAACATAGCTCTTCTCAGCAAATGGTTGTGATGATTCCCTCCAGAACCAAATGCACTATGGACTGCAGTAATCACTGGCAAGTACGGGAAGCACGCCAATGGTTGGGATAGCAATATTCATTTGAACCAGGTCAAATACATCAACCCGTTGAAAGGTATAATCTCAACTTATATTTTTTTTTCATCTCTTTCATCAGATTGAAGGGATTGTAAGATCCACGTATGGGCGCCCAAATATTGCGGAATAAGATGGGTAAATTTCAAAAAAAAAATCTCTCCCCTCAACTGGGAATCGCATTCCCTATTTTAGAAAAATCATATTTTTCAATGATCAATCTTGAACCATAAATCGAACCAGATCTGAACAAAAACAGTAGGAGAGGATTATACCTGATACGGAGAAATAATATCTCCCAACGAAGGTGTTCACGCCCAAGGAAGGATCCAAAGACTGCTCCCACTGAAGATGGCGCAGTGTAGGATGGAGCAGAATCAGCAATGTTCTCTCCAAGAACCTAATCCTTCGCAAGAAATAGCAGGATGGCACGTGAGCGCAACTTCCTATCAGTTCCTTGATGTCAAGAACGAATCCTGATTTCTCCCACTGAACTGGAGGTCGACCTGGCAGGTGAGGTGGCGGCAAGAAAGAATTTCGCAGGATTGCCTAATTCTTCCTTTTGTGATTTCAGCTCTGAAGAGGATGTGCATGTGTGTCTTCTAAAGGCTGTTGCCCCCTCCTTTTGTAACCTTAAAGGGATCAGCTCCTAATCCCATTAGAAGTTGCTGATCCAAATCATATTTGGATCAGACATCCCTTTAAGTGATAAGGGTAAATCCTTATCTTATCTACAGATTGGATCAACCTTCTCCTAATCTCATTAGGAGGTTTCTAGATCTGAATCACATTCAGATCTAGACTCTCTGAGTGGATAGGGTTAAGACCCTATCCTATCTACCTATCCAATCCCAAAATTCGCCCCTTATTTAACTGATCAAATCAGCCCAATTCGAAATGGGCTTTAGGCCCATTAAGGTTATGTGCTCACTTAGCCTTCCAAACTGCTGCCCAGTTGAGCTTCCTTGTATGGCGTGGGACCCAAACATTGATCTACACATCAGCCACATGGGTTCAGCCCAACCTTTGTTACAAGGCCTGGCCGAATACACTGTTATAGACGGTGCACCCTCTGAAACCCATCACATGGGCTCTATGGGCCAAACACTTACCCTAAGTGGTCCCTGGGCCAAGCCACCTTGTAACACCCAGGGACTGTGGGCAGATGCAAGATTAGCCCATCAGGTATTGCCCTCAATGGTCTTACACTTAACCTCTCAGCCCATAATGATCAAACACTGCCCGACAAGAGAGGACCTCTCCCTCGGCTGCAAGGAACAGTGTTGCACTCTCTTCTTATATGGATCCCGGGAATTAAAACCTTTTGAAAACATTTTGGAAACCATAAAATTTATACTTTTATATCTCATATAAAATATATTTTGCAAAACAAATCTCAACGATTGAAATCGGCTGCCGATAGTCTTGGTTTCCATCAAAGAGAGTGCATCCCCGATCATTACCTTTGTCGGACAAAGGGGCTGATCCTGTCACTATGATCAACCACTCAGATGAATTCTCAGATTGTCCCAACATACCTAGGTTTTGACCCCCACTAAGGATCTCACTGATTGGTACATCAAAAACAGCCCAATCCGACACTAGTGTAGTATCATAATCGAGTCTAGGGGTCGGATGTAACTTTCCAGTTTTGCCCATTAATCTCCAAGGTCCAGAGCAATACTGAAAAATCTGGTCCGGCTCAAAGATTCAATTAATCCTACATTGCATGTGCCTTGGGTCTCACCCTGGCGGCTGAGACAAGCCACCCCAACCGACTTGGTGGCACATCAGTGTTAGTCTTATCAGAATAGGTCTCCTCAGACCGACCCACTGGCTGTGAACATTCTAAACTAACACAAATCTCGTTAAGTGTCCAGTTTAAGGGTATTACATAGAAACACACCACATGAGCATGAATCAAATATGTACTTTATTCATTTACAATAAACTCATAATGTACATCATTCAGAATGAAGCTAAGGGCATACAAAAACTGTCTAACAGCTCCCACTTGCACTTAGGTCCAATCTGGTACAAGCCGGAGTCCCGTGCTTTCCACGTGTTTCTCAAATACTTTATGTGATAGTGGCTTCGTCAATGGATCTACTACATTTTCCGCAGATGCTACCTTATGAATCAGGACGTCCCCTCTACCAACAATCTCCCGCAGTATGTGGTACTTCCTCTCGATGTGCTTTGACTTCAAGTGGGCTCATAGCTCCTTAGCCTGAGCAATTGCTCTATTGTTGTCACAAAACAACGGGATGGGTGATGTGCTGGATGGAACTACTCCCAACTCGTGAATGAACTTCTTCATCCACACGGCTTCTTTGGCAGCCTCGCTTGCGGCAATGTATTCAACTTCGGTCGTGGAGTCTGTAGTGAACCCCTGTTTGTTGCTTTTCCAGCAAACAGCACAATCATATCGTGAAAACATATCCAGATGTAGACTTTCTATCGTCTGGACCCGACTAGAAATCGGCATCAGTATACCCTGGATCTGTAGTGAGCTACCATCGAATACCAGACAAAACTCTTTTGTCCTTCGAAAGTACTTAAGTATGTTTTTCATAGCAGTCCAGTGCTCCTGCCCTGGGTTGGCCTGAAATCTGCTCACCACACTCACTACCTGAGCAATGTCAGGACGAGTGCACAGCATAGCATACATGATGCTCCCTATGGCTGAGGCATAGGGAACGTCTTTCATGCCCTCAATCTCATCAAAGGTCTTAGGAGACATCTTCTTTGAGAAAGTGACTCCATGCCTGAAAGGAACATTTCCTATTATCCGCTTCGATCTATCTCTATAGAGTCGAAGACCCAGTATATAGGAGGCTTCTCCAAGATCTTTCATGGAGAATTGCTGTGAAAGCCATACTTTTACTGTAGTTAACATTCCCACATCATTCCCAATGAGTAAAATGTCATCTACATACAGAACCAAGAAAGTAACATTATCTTCTTCACTGGTCTTCCTGTAAACACAGGGCTCATCCGGATTCTGCTTGAAGTCAAACGATTGACAGCAGAGTCAAAACGGATGTTCCAACTCTTAGAAGCTTGCTTGAGTCCATAAATGGATCTATTAAGTTTACATACCATGTGTTCCTGACCTGCAGCAATGAAGCCTTGCCGCTGCTGCATATAGATATCTTCAGTAAGATCTCCATTCAAGAATGCAATTTTGACATCCATTTGCCAAATCTCATAATCATGGTATGTTGCTACAGCTAACAGGATCCTAATGGATTTAAGCATGGCCACAGGCGAAAAAGTTTCCTCATAATCGATGCCCTCTTTCTGAGTGTACCCTTTCTCCACCAGACGAGCTTTGAAGGTCTCAACCCTACCATCGGGGCCCTTCTTCCTCTTGTAAATCCACTTGCAACCAATTGCTTTTACCCCGGAGGGCGGATCTACTACAGTCCAGACTCCATTGGTCTCCATTGAGTCCATCTCAGCTCTCATGGCCTCCACCCACTTCTGGGAATCTATGTCCAATATAGCTTCCGCATAACCCACGGGATCCTCCTCACTAGTCAAGGTTTCTACCAGGTAACTATCCTGGTCATAACCATAACGAACTGGTGGCCTAGATATCCGAGTGGATCTTCTAGGTTGGTCACTACCTGGAACTTGTGGGACATCTCCCACTGTTCCTGAGCTCTCTTCATCAAGAACTACTTCCTGACGATGGATGTCCAGGATGTAATCGGTTTCCAAGAATTGTGCATTTCTGCTATAGAACACCTTCTGCTCACTTGAGTCATAGAATAGGTAACCCAAGAGCCTTTTGGGTAGCCTATGAATAGGCAACGGCTGGTCTTGGATTCCAACTTGTCTGCACTCGTTCTTTTAACGTGTGCTAGACAACCCCAAATCTTCAAGTGTTTGACACTTAGTTGCTTTCCGGTCCAAAGTTCATATGGAGTGTTCGAAACCGATTTGGTTGGAACCCGATTCAGCACATAAATCACGGTCTCTAATGCGTAACTCCAAAAGGATGTGGGTAACTCTGAGTGTATGAGAAGTGACAGGACCATATCCAATAAGGTCCTATTCCTCCTCTCTGAAACACCGATAAGTTGTGGTGTAGCAGGAGGAGCCAACTCTGATACTATCCCATTGTCCTTCAAGTAGTCCCTGAATTCGTCAGAGAGATACTCGCCACCTCGATCTAATCGAAGAGCTTTAATTTCTCTCCCTAACTGTTTCTCGACCTCTTGTCGTACTCTTTGAACTTTTCAAAGGATTCAGACTTATGTCTCATTAGGTATACGTAACCATATCGTGAGAAAATCATCTGTAAAGGTGATGAAATACACGTGTTGATTGTGTGTCCTAACACTCAGGGGACCACATACATCAGTATGTATAAGATCAAGTGTGCCTGTACATATTTCAGGCTTACCGTTAAATGGCCGTTTCGTCATATTTTTTTGTAGGCAAGGCTCACAAGTGGGAAGATCTTCTACAGTTAGAAAATCCAAAGGACCATCCTTTACCAACCTTGTGATTCAGTCAACACCGATATGGCCAAGTCGGTAATGCCACAGGCACGTGGGATTAACTGTATCACGGACTCTTTTCTTAGGGATTTTAACCGACGTAGTTTCGGTTATGTTAGTTTCTAGAGAAGGATGTAAAACATAGAGACCGTTCTCTAGTTCCCCGTATGCGATGAATTGGTTGTTTCTTTTAATAGTAATCGTATTACTAAATAAGACAGAATAATCATCCACACAGTTTTGAGACAGAAATCAAATTTCTTCTTAAATTTTGTACATAAAGACAATCTTTCAGTACAATTATTCCTTCTCTAAAAAATAACTCCACGGTTTCTATGGCCGCGGCTGCAACACTTGCAGAAGTCCCCAAGTAGAGCATAACTTCTCTTTCACTCAGCCTTCTGCTTACCTTGAACCCCTGAGGTGAGTTACACGCATGAGTTGAAGCCCCAGAGTCAATACACCAGAACGCAAAAGCAAACAATAAATTGGTTTCTATAACACAAGATTCGAAATTACCTTTCTTGGATTCCAGGTAGGCAGGTCAGTTCCTCTTCCAGTGGCCGGTCTTCTCGCAGAAGTGACAGGCATCTGATGCTGTCTTTCTTCTGCTTCTTACCCTTATGGCTTTCCTCTGAGGCTTCTTTGCCTTCCTCTTTCTCTTGCCTGTTTTGCTAGCTTCAACAAGCATAGCTACAGGCTCATCCTTTTTAATCAGTTCTTCTGCTCGTTGCAACATATTGTTGAGCTCTTGTAAGCTGACATTCAGCTTGTTCATGTTATAATTCATGATGAACGGATTAAAGAAAGGAGGTAAAGAATTAAGGATGGCGTCTATCTGGGTCGCAAGGTCCAGTCCGGATCCAAGAGCTTCAAGCTCATTGATGTAGCCCATCATCCAAAGACAATGGTCATGAACTTGTTGCCCTTTGGACATTTGAGCGGTCATGAACTGTTTCAAAACATTTTGTCGAGTAGAACGATTCTGCTCTTCATACATCGTCTTGAGACTATCCAATATGTCCTTGGCAAGTTCGATTTGATCGAACTACCTCTGTATTGGATTGTCCAAGGAGGCAATGATGTAACACCAGGCAAGGGAGTTTTTCTCCTCCCAATCCTGATAGTCTCTCCTTTGGGCCTTAGAAGCCCTATCACCCGAACGCTTTGGGGCAGGATTTTTAGCCACTTTGTCTAACTTTTTAGAAGTTAGGACCAGCATAAGGTTCATATACCAGTCGGCATAGTTCGGGCCCTTCAGCTTGTTGTCATCAAAAAGCTTTGCAAATTGTCCGTTTGCCATTTTCTGATAAAAGAGCAAGCATCGGTCCACAACCTAATTTGATTCATGTTCATTATATAGATATGGCTTTTAATCTACGTTCCATTCCCATTTATTCATCTCTAAGATTTTCCTCCCATCTCAGTGACGGAGACTACGAATTCTCTGGAAATGTGGGAAATCACATAGGGTGCATGGAGCCAATTGTTTCATCTGCATAACCCACCACCTTTCTGTGAAGGATCATATCCACTCATCATATGAGCTTTCCCTTTGGCCTCTGTCAAACAAGGTTCAGAGCTGTTTTCAAGTAAACATTTCTGTCCAGTGAGTGCTTACCCATCATATTCGTGAACGCCAAGGTACCGTGAGAGAGTTCCCATTTTCTGGTGAAACCCCTCCCACATTGGTCTATGGCGCCCCTATCATCTGATGAAACACTCAGACAAGCCCAACAGCAAATGGATAGCCCATTTTCTGGTGTGTTTCCTCATTACTGAATGAACCATCCTCATGCTAATGATGGAAGGCCTTTAGAGAGTTCATCATATGAATCTCCCTATCACATGCACTCATCTTAGTTGGAGGGAATAGTAATTACGCCCTAGTTTGATCTAGGTCAAACCAAAATGGCTCCCACTGAATTTCATAAAGCCAGATTTCAGTGGGCCCAAATCGGCTAGGGTTCCGCATGTATCCTCTCCATGAGGTGTGGGACCCACCACCGAGGGAGGTCATCCAATGACCAAAAGGGACACCATGGCAATGATTGCATTCAGCCATGGGTGCGCAAGAGCCACTGTCGAAATTGCATGGACCAAGTTCTTATGGTTCATGCTCGAAGCACATCACACATCCATACATCACATGTAAGGATAAATTGATCCAATCAATTAAATATCTGTAAAACACATTCGAAGCCCAATTTTAATCCATAATATTAGCCATTAAAATTATCTAGGTATATGGGCTGAATAAGGGTTGATCAGTTCGGCCCATATAGCTTAATCCGCGAAGTGGGCTTTAGCAGTTTTAACAACTTAAAACTAGGCCTTTTCAGGTTGGGTCGAATTAAACATTTACTTAATTATCAATCCTCAGGCCCATTAGTGGGAAAATTAGGGTTGACATTCAACCTTGATCGAACCCTAGATTCGGTCCAACCAGTTTGGACCAATCTGGGTCGAATGGGTCTAGGGTTTAATCTTTAATTAAAGATTTAATTCAAGAATTAATCTGAAATTAATTATTGATAAAAGAATAGGCAAGAATCAGTCAAATAGGGTTATTCGCACAATCCGTCCTGCAAAACAGAAGTTAGATCACAGGTTGCAGTTTCATAAACTACATATCGCAGATAGCAATTCTCCCATCTGCGAAATCTCCTTTGCGTCGTCGTCTTCGATCCAAAATAAAATAAATAGAAAACCTAATTTCTATTAATAATTACATCAAATCGAATGCCTATACATTCAGTCTAAAAATAAAAAATAAAAAATAAATATTTTAAAGACCAAATGTAATAAAATAATCAAGAAACTGCAAATCGCAGGTTTCCTACGCCAATCAAGATTTCGATCTCCATGTGTACGAACAGCCCATAAATCAAGAAAATTATAAAGAACAGTTCTAAATAATAATCAGATTTATAAAAAATTAATTTCAGATTAATCACCCATTAACTGGAAACAAATTTTCCAGAAAAAACATCATATCTGCGCAAATCAGGTAGAACACCTTCTGCCCATTTGCGCAGGATCAAATTTGATCCAATTCGGTTCAAGAGTTGAACCTGGCTTTGATACCACTGAAGGGATTGTAAGATCCATCGTATGGACGCCCAAATCTTGCAGAATAAGGTGGGCGATTTTCAAAAAAAAAATCCTCCCCTCAACTGGGAATCGCATTCCCTATTTTAGAAAAATCATATTTTTCAATGATCAATCTTGAACCATGAATCGAACCAGATCTGAACAAAAACAGTAGGAGAGGATTATACCTGATACGGAGAAATAATATCTCCCAACGAAGGTGTTTACGCCCAAGGAAGGATCCAAAGACTGCTCCGACTGAAGATGGCGCAGTGTAGGATGGAGCAGAATCAGCAATGTTCTCTCCAAGAACCTAATCCTTCGCAAGAAATAGCAGGATGGCACGTGAGCGTAGCTTCCTATCAGTTCCTTCACATGTCAAGATCAAATCTTGATTTCTCCCACTGAACTGGAAGTCAAACTGCCAGGTGAGGCGGCGGCAAGAAAGAATTTCACAGGATTGCTTAATTCTTCCTTCTGTGATTTCAGATCTGAAGAGGATGTGAATGTGTCTTTTAAAGGCTGTCGCCCCCTCCTTTTGTAACCTTAAAGGGATCAGCTCCTAATCCCATTAGAAGTTGCTGATCCAAATCATATTTGGATCAGACATCCCTTTAAGTGATAAGGGTAAACCCTTATCTTATCTGTAGATTGGATCAACCTTCTCCTAATCTCATTAGGAGGTTTCTAGATCTGAATCACATTCAGATCTAGACTCTCTGAGTGGATAGGGTTAAGACCCTATCCTATCTACCTATCCAATCCCAGAATTCGCCCCTTATTTAACTGATCAAATCAGCCCAGTTCGAAATGGGCTTTAGGCCCATTAAGGTTATGTGCTCACTTAGCCTTCCAAACTGTTACCTAGTTGAGCTTCCTTGTATGGCATGGGAGCCAAACATTGATCTACACATCAGCCATATGGGTTCAACCCAGCCTTTGTTACAAGGCCTGGCCGAATACACTGTTATAGACGGTGCACCCTCTGAAACCCATCACATGGGCTCTATGGGCCAAACACTTACCCTAAGTGGTCCCTGGGCCAAGCCACCTTGTAACACCCAGGGACTGTGGGCAGATGCAAGATTAGCCCATCAGGTATTGCCCTCAATGGTCTTACACTTAACCTCTCAGCCCATAATGATCAAACACTGCCCGACAAGAGAGGACCTCTCCCTCGGCTGCAAGGAACAGTGTTGCACTCTCTTCTTATATGGATCCCGGGAATTAAAACCTTTTGAAAACATTTTGGAAACCATAAAATTTATACTTTTATATCTCATATAAAATATATTTTGCAAAACAAATCTCAACGATTGAAATCGGCTGCCGATAGTCTTGGTTTCCATCAAAGAGAGTGCATCCCCGATCATTACCTTTGTCGGACAAAGGGGCTGATCCTGTCACTATGATCAACCACTCAGATGAATTCTCAGATTGTCCCAACATACCTAGGTTTTGACCCCCACTAAGGATCTCACTGATTGGTACATCAAAAACAGCCCAATCCGACACTAGTGTAGTATCATAATCGAGTCTAGGGGTCGGATGTAACTTTCCAGTTTTGCCCATTAATCTCCAAGGTCCAGAGCAATACTGAAAAATCTGGTCCGGCTCAAAGATTCAATTAATCCTACATTGCATGTGCCTTGGGTCTCACCCTGGCGGCTGAGACAAGCCACCCCAACCGACTTGGTGGCACATCAGTGTTAGTCTTATCAGAATAGGTCTCCTCAGACCGACCCACTGGCTGTGAACATTCTAAACTAACACAAATCTCGTTAAGTGTCCAGTTTAAGGGTATTACATAGAAACACACCACATGAGCATGAATCAAATATGTACTTTATTCATTTACAATAAACTCATAATGTACATTATTCTTATTGAAGCTAAGGGCATACAAAAACTATCTAACACAGGTATAAGGTGGGTATGGGTGATACAATTAAGTTCTGGACTGATCTTTGGTGGGGTAATTCAACCTTGGCCAATTTCTTCCCTCACCTCTTCAGCCTTACCTTAAACCAAGAAGCTCTCATTTCCCAGGTTTTTCCCTCTTCCTCCCTCATTCAAC
This sequence comes from Nelumbo lutea, assembly GCF_056320005.1. Classification (NCBI taxonomy): domain Eukaryota; kingdom Viridiplantae; phylum Streptophyta; class Magnoliopsida; order Proteales; family Nelumbonaceae; genus Nelumbo; species Nelumbo lutea. The sequence goes on from NC_142684.1 coordinate 116,789,411, forward strand.
TGGAACCTAAATCTTAGAAGACCACTAAAGGATTTGGAACTTAGTGAAATCACTAGCTCCTTGCACACACTTAGAAAGGTATACCTCTCCCCAAATTCCCCTGACCTTCGCATCTGGACCCTTCACCCAGCAGGTAAGTTTTCAACCAAGTCTTGCTTCAAGGCTTTAGTTAAGGAAGAACAGACCTCTGATCAGTTCCCACTCAAGAGAGTCTGGTGCTCCCATTATCCCTCCCAGGATCTGCTTTCTTCTGTGGGAGGCCATCTTGAAGAGAATCAACACTTATGATCTTCTTCAGAAAAAGAACCTTGGAAGACCTTATTTCTCCCCTCATGTCTGCTGCTTCTGCCTTAAAGCTGGGGAACCTGCCAACCACATCCTGCTTCTCTGTGAGGAAACCAGAAAACTTTAGAATTTTTTCCTCACCCTATTTGAGCATAGTTGGGTCTTCCCAGAACACGTGGTTGATGTCTAGGACAATGGACAGGAAGAGGTTTAAGCAAAAGAGGGAAGACTGGCAATCTGCTGCACATGCTATATTTTGGCGTATTTGAGAAGAAAGAAATAACCGTGTGTTCAACTACAGAGCTAGAAACTTTGAGGAGCTCATTTCTATAATCTGCTATATATGCTTCCTGTTGACTTCCAGCTTAGAGCATTTTAGATGTTTGGCATCTCACTTCTGATTTTACAAGACTTTTCAAGGGAACCTTGCATCTGGTTGCAAGATGCTTGTTAAAAATTCTCTTAGATTGCTGATTGATTGCGCAGGATGGACTACTTACCACTTTTTTGGAATAGTATTTGCTACTACTATCCTATATCTGTGTTGATTTTTTTCCTGCCAGAGAGAGACAATTTGCTTCCTATTCAATGGGACAGATTATGCCTTGTGGAAGTTCCACTCCCAATTTTATGTTGAGGGTAGAGGGCTTTGGGGTGATGCTAAAGCACTCCAACAATGGAGATTTAACAATGCTATGATTGTCTCTTAGATCCCAGGTTCAGTTGAAGTTGACATTGTCATTCCCATGGGTATGAGACTGCATATAAGATGTATCAACATCTTGAGAAAGTTTATCAACAATCTAATATCTGAAGGCAATAGTAGATTGAAATTGGTATATTTTCGTACCATCAAGGAGACTAGAAGATTCAACAGTATTATGCAGGGTTTGTTAACTTATAGATTGAATATTGTTGGAATGTTTTGTATTCTGCTGAATTATGCAGGGTTAGCTTTATTTATTATGTTTTGTATTCTGCTGAGTTAGGGTCCGTTTGGACAAATTAAAGCAGTTTTTTCTTTTGTTCTTTATGCTGTAACTTAAGTAGGGGCATAAGGGTCCTTTCCCTTCTAATTATGGTCGCCCTATATATATTAATATAAACCGCGCCGCCAGCACTGTAGTTGAACTGTAGCAGACTCCAAATCTCTCTCCTCTTCTCTCCTCTCTTCCTCTTCTCTTCTCCTTCCTCTCTTCTCCTCTGTTCGGCTGTTAATATGGTATCAGAGCCAGGTTCGGCTAGGCCGATGAGCAGATCGAACAAGCTTCAACCTGCTGTCTTCTTCAACTGAGATCAAAAAAGCGCACAGCTACGACTGGTACAGATTTTTTTAGTGTTTTTTTCCTTTTCCTTGGTCGTGTACCAAGAAGAAACTATATGACTCCAAACTGCTGAATGTTTTCTGAGAAGCTGTGAGGTTTGAACCACTTTTTTTATGGATCATGTGATCCCATGTCTGAGAATTCAGATCTGTAGGTCGTGGATAACCTGATCTTGTAACCCTTGCGGTGTAACCATACTGGTTTATCACCTGTCTAGAAGTTTGTGAAGTGTGACTGCTAGGTCAGATCAGCTCTGAGACCACCCTAAAATCTTGCCTTTTTTGGACAATCTAGGCTGGTTTGTGGTCAGATTGTCCAGATTGCAGTGTGCATGTGGGCTTCATCCTTGGTGTTTCTAGGACTGTTTGTTTGGTGATAGGTGGGATTATAAGGTGTGTGTAAGGTCTGAATGGTGTTTGAATCATGTCCTCTGAGAATTCTGCAACTACAGGAATTTCAGGAGGTCAAAATGGAATGAGTAGGGGGATGGATATGAATTTCCCCATGGCTGTAATCCCCTTTGATGGACTGAACTATCTTGAATGGTCTAGGGGAATTAAACTTTATATTACTCCTAGAGGAAAATTTGGGTATATTAATGGTAATTCAATGAACCAAAGATTGGTAGTGCTGAACATGACAAATGGGACCAAGAAAATAGCATGGTGATGCCATGGCTCTTGGTTTCCATACTGCCACAAGTAAGGAAAACCTTTATGTGGGCTGAAACAGCTTGTGAAATATGGGAACAAGCAAAATCTACCTATTCAGAACAGAGGCACTATGCAAAAATATATCAATTACAAGCAGAATCCTCCACTTGCAAGCAAGGGGAGAGGAGTCTCTCGGTGTATTATTCAGACTTGACATCAATTTGGAAGGAACTGGATTATTATCAAAATGTGAATTGGAAGTGCGATGAGGATGCAAAGGCCTACAAATCACTTGTTTTCCAGCAATGGGTATTTGCCTTTCTTTTGGGGCTGAATCCTACATATGAATCCATGAGGGTAAAAATCTTAGGAAGTAAGAACTTACCTTTAGTCCAAGAAGTTTATGCCTTAGTTCAGTTTGAAGAGAGCAGAAGAAGTGTGATGAATGTACAGAAGGGGAACCGATTGCACTAGTTGTCCGAGGGGGTACAGGTTCAAATGTTGGAGGTTCTTTAAAAAGGAAGATTCACAGAAGATAGTGGATGACAAAAACAAACTTTGGTGCATTCACTGTCAAAAGTCCAGGCACACTAGAGACACATGTTGGGATCTTCATGGCAAGCCGAAATGGGCTCAGGAATTGAGTAAGAAGACTGATCCGAGTAAGAAGCCAACCCAGTAGAGTCAGAAGAAATATAACTCAGCAAAATGTGGCATCTCAAGAGATTAGTCCCATGGTACCCCAAGAACGACACTCTGGTTCTGAACCCAAGGAAGAGATCATCAACTCCTTTCGTGACCACTTGAAATTATATGGTAGGACACTTCGCCAAATAGATTCTAGCCCTACTCCTTCTACCTCCTTTGCATCTACATCAGGTAACATTGCCACTGCCTTCCATGTGACATCTCATGCATCTGATTCCCCTAGGATAATTGACTCTGGAGCCTCAAACCACATGACTGGTAAGTAAAATTTATTTCAGGCATATAACCTCCTCTCTGGGAGAGATAAGGTGAGACTGGCTGATGGGTCTTATTCCACCATAGCCGGTCAAGGAACCATCTCCCTTCCTCTTGGTCTTACCCTCTCTAATGTGTTGCATGTTCCTAAATTACCTATCAATTTACTTTCCATTAGTACTATTACTTATTCCTTGAATTGTTCAGTGACCTTCTTTCCTTCTTCATGTTTGTTTCAGGATTTGACCTCAGGGGAAACGATTGGTAGAGGAAGCATGGTGGATGGCCTCTACGTGTTGAAGAATAAAGCTAGTCTTGTGGCTACATAGTCTTTAAGTTCTTCTAGTGAGAGTCATGCCTACTTGTGGCATAATCGTCTTGGTCACCTTTCGTTTGAGTCTTTAAAACTTATGTTTTCTAAGTTGTTTAAGTCTTTGTTAGTTAGTAAATTGTAGTGTCATACGTGCCTATTGAGCAAACATTGTAGAAATTCCTTTCCTTTAAGAAATAAAAGATCAAAATTTCCTTTTCATATTGTCTATTCTGATGTTTGGGGCCCTATTTCTCTACCTATTGAGACTGGATATAAATATTCCATTACTTTGATCAATGACTACTCTAGATATACTTGGGTGTATCCTACGCGATCTAGAGATGAAGTGCCAAAGATTGTGAAAAACTTTTAACGAATGGTTTTCACTCAATTTCAAATTGAAATTCACATTTTCCAGTCGGACAATGCAAAAGAGTACTTCTATAGTGATCTCACAGAGTTCTTTGTTTCGTGTGGATCTCTTCAGCGAAGCTCTTGTGCCAAGACACCTCAACAAAACGGTGTTGTTGAATGGAAAAATCGGCATCTACTTGAGGTACCTCATGGTTTATTACTTCATATGAATGTTCCAAACATTTCTAGATGGATGTTATTATGTGTGCTGCATATATCATCAACCATATGCCATCTCGGTTACTAGAGTATAAGGCACCACATCAACTCTTGTTTCCTACAGCTCCGTTGTCCCCCATTCCAATGCGTGTCTTTGGGTGTCGTTGCTTCGTTCATGACTTGTCTCCTATTTACGGTAAACTCGATCCCCGTGCCACTCCTTGTGTTTTTCTTGGTTATCCGTTATCTCAAAAGGGTTACCGCCGCTATGATCTTGCTTCACGCAAGTACTATGTCTCCATGGATGTATCATTCTTTGAGAGTCAACCTTTCTTCTCGGTTTCTCCTCAGGGGGAGAGTAGGGTTGAGGAGAAACACACTCAGGTTCAACCACCTCCTCTTCTCAACCCTTCTCCATTTTGGGTCTTTCTTCGCCGCCATAAGAGCTAGTAGAGTTCAAGAGTCGTGGAACCTGAAACTATGCAACCAATATCATCTGACTCTCCAGAGGTAAATCCTCCTCATCAACCAGGTACACTTGTTCCCATTGATCCTCCTATTGTTAATGATCTTGATGTTCCTATTGCTAAGAGAAAGGGTGTTAGGTCTTGTACTACTAATCATCCTATCTCTCACTTTGTGTCCTATGGTCATATTTCACCTTCATACCATGCATTCATTTCCTCTATTGAGAGTGTCTCTATTCCTAAGAATGTGGCAGAAGCTTTATCCAAACCTGAATGGGCAGATGCAATGAAGAAAGAAATTAATGCCTTACACAAAAATGGTACCTAGGAGTTAGCGGATTTTCCTGAAGGGAATGAACCAGTGGGTTGCAAGTGGGTATTCACAATAAAGCATAGAGCTGGTGGTTTAGTAGAAAGATACAAAGCTAGATTGGTGGCCAAAGGGTTTACACAAGTGTATGGAGTAAACCATGCAAAGACCTTTGCTTCAGTAGCCAAGATGAATTCAATTAGAACCCTCCTCTCACTGGCAGCTAACCTTCATTGGGAACTTCACCAGTTGGATATCAAGAATGCATTCTTGAATGGTGACCTAGAGTAAGAGGTTAACATGACTCAACTTCCAAGTTTTTGTGCCAAATGTAGTGAGCAGAAGGTGTTCAAGTTAAAAAAATCTTTATATGGGTTGAAGCAATCACCTCGAGCCTGGTTTAGTAGGTTTCATTTAGCAATGCAACTGATGGGGTTCAAACAATGCCAGTCAAATCATACTTTATTTGTGAAAAAAGGTGAAGGAAAAATTGCAGCTTTAATTGTCTACGTTGATGACATAGTAATCATAGGAGACTGGAAGACTGAAATACAGAAGCTGAAGAAATTCCTAGCCACTCAATTTGAGGTGAAAGATCTAGGCCCCTTACGTTATTTTCTTGGAATTGAAGTTGCCCTCTCAAAAAGGGGCATCTTTATTTCCCAAAGAAAAATATATACTAGATCTATTAGAGGATACAGGCAAATTGGGAGTGAAACCAATTGATTCACCCATTGAACCCAACCATCAGCTAGGAGATAGTCAAGGGGAGTGTTTGAAATATGTAAAGAAGTTCCAAAGACTTGTAGGGAGACTCTTATATTTGTCTATGACCAGACCTGATATTGCCTATGCAGTGGGTGTTCTTAGTCAGTTCATGCATAATCCTAAGACAACTCACTTTGAAGCTGTAGAAAGAATCCTTAGATACCTCAAGAAGTTCCCAAGAACCGGTTTGCTTTTTTCTATAAACATGGGCATTTGAAAGTGGAGGTGTATACAGATGTTGATTGGGCAGGGGCAACCGATGGCAGAAAATTTACCAATGGGTATTGTACCTTTGTGGGAGGAAACCTAGTCACCTGGAGAAGTAAGAAGCAAAGTGTGGTGGCTAGATCCAGTGCTGAGGCAGAATACAGAGCCATGTCTCATGGAGTTGCTGAAATGATGTAGATAAAAAATTTGTTAGGAGAGTTGGGTTTTGCAGTTAACAAACCTATGTCACTCTACTATGACAACAAGGCTGCTATCAACATTTCTACTAACCCAATCCTCCATGATAGAACAAAACATATTGAAGTGGACAAGCATTTTATTAGAGAAAAACTTGTGAACGGAGAAGTGTGCACTCCTTATGTTAATTTAGAGGAACAAATAGCAAACATCTTCACCAAGGGCCTTCAACACGTGCAGCATAATAATTTGTGTGACAAGTTGGGCATGATTGACATCCATGTCCCAACTTGAGGGGGAATGTTGGAATGTTAGCTTTATTTATTATGTTTGTATTCTGCTGAGTTAGGGTCCATTTGGACAAATTAAAGCAGTGTTTTCTTTTGTTTTTTTATGTTGTAACTTAAGTAGGGGCATAAGAGTCCTTTCCCTTCTAATTATGGTTGCCCTATATATATATTAATATAAGTTAGCGCTGCCAGCACTGTAGCTGCTCTGTAGCAGACTCCAAACCTCTCTCTTCTCTTCTCTCCTCTCTTCCTCTTCTCCTTTGTTCGGCTATTAATAAATATGAATTGGTACATTTGGGAGAGGATCCTTCAACCTGTTGTGTGACGTTCATGAAACAATTTGATAGATGGAAGATTATGCATTTACTTCCTAATGCATCTGAGGCCTGACTATGAAGTTGTGCAGTCTAACATCCTTAGCAAAGTAACTTTTACCAGATTTGGATGCAATTCCTGTGGAGCTATTGAGAGAAGAAACCAAGATGGCTACTTAGATTACACTTGATGGGAAGAGAGATCCTAACATTAATGTTGTCTTCCTTGCAACCAAACCTAAGAACAAGAAAGATTTTTCTTGTGTTCAATGCCATGAATGCAAGGAATTTGGTCATGTGGTTTCACATTGTAAGAAGAAAACACTTGTACTTATTGTAAGCAATAGGGACATATTATCACCGAGTGTCCTACTCGTCCACCAAAGGGAGGTGTTTCCAATCAGAAGAAAGGACAACATAAGGCATATCAAAACTTTATTGAGAGTTAAGATGATCATCCACAGTAACTTCAATGTCTTCAAACGGGGACACTTCCAAGTGTTGTGATAGAAAAGAAGATTCGCCAGCTCATATCCTTGGCTATTTCCTCTGCCTTTTCTACTATCAGTCTGTCAGGTGAGTCTACTTACTTTTGTTCTTCACCCAGTCATCTATTGATAATCGACTTTGGTGCCTCTAACCACATGACAAGAGCTTCCTTTGGTCAGTCTCCTAAACCTCACTCCTCGAATAAATATGCTATAACTGCTAATGGTGAAAACCTTGATATCCTTGGTTGTGATGATCTTTTTCTGTCCACTTCTAAATCATCTAATTTTCACCTACCCAAAACCTTGTTTACTCCTAAACTTACAACCAATTTAATTTCAATTAGATGGCAATATTGTTTCTTTCTCACATGATAGTTGTTTGATATAGGATTGAAGAGGTGAAGGGGAAAGGGTGTGGGTTGGGTCGATAGTTTGCTCTAGAATTTGAGAAGTAGACTCCTTCCACATTTGATTCTTTTCTACTACTAGTTTTGCATCTACTAGTTGTGATAACGTGGGGCATTTGTGGCACATATGCCTTGGCCACCCTCATGCTAAGAAATTGGACTATTTATTTTCTTCTAATTGTTTACTCTCTTCTATTACTTCCTTTAATGATATTAATAAATCTTGCATTACTTGAATAAGAGTCATGTTTAAACTTTTCTTACTAAACATGCAAGTGTGCCCTTTCAGTTAATATATAGTGATGTTTGGTCGTCTGCAGTTATTTATATTGTCTTTTATTGTCTTGTTCTCTTCATTGTACCCTGGGAGCACTATTGTATCATATACCTTGTACACTAGACCATTTGTACTCTGTAAATATACAGGATAGAATGGTCCTTTCATTCTTTTAGCATAAATATACTTTTCTGGAGATTCTACTCCTTCCTCTTTGGGAGTCCCATCTTCCAGCCACCAACATCAGCAGAGATTTTCTCTACCTGGCCAAAGTTCAGAGGAAGTATGAGAACTAAAATTGTCTGGAGCTGCACTCCCTTTGCAGTTTGCTGATCTCTGTGGTGGGAAAGGAATAGGAGGCTCTTTGAAGGAAAGGAAAGAGGTATTGAAGTGATTGTGGCTTCAGTAGGCAAACTCATCACAAACTGGATCATCTCCCATGAAGAATTTGAGCAAATCAGTCCTTCAGACTTTGCTGAGAATTTTTGGGACATTCTTGAGATTCAAACTTGTAATGTGAACCAGTTCATTCTGGACTGAAATTTATAATGTATATTTTTTCTTCTTTGATGTGGAGTGTTATCTTGACACTTAACAGTTTGTACCTGTTTTTCTTTTAATAAAATTTTTCTTCTTTACTCTTCAAAAAAAAAAAAAAAGACCCCCCTCCCTCCCTGACAATTTTAAGTTGCATATCTTCCAATTGGGTCATTTACAGAGTGTCCTTGAATGACCAAGTTCATCATCATCAGCTAAGCCTTGTCCTAACCATACGAGATCAGCTGCATGAATCTTGTTCCACCATTCTGTTCTATTAAGTGTCGTATCCATCGTTAAACTATGGGCCCTTAAAATAATTTTTTACTACTTCAACCCATGTTTTTTGTCTGTCCCTAGCTCTTCTAGCCCCTTGTGGCCTAAAACACTTTGCCATGTGTGCAAAATAACTCACTTTAAAGGTAAGCTTTGTATTAAAAAATAAAAACTTTTAACAGTTAATATAATATGAAAACTATCAATACATAGAGGGAATATTGCAGATACGGGCTGAAAAGTTGAATATGTGGTCAATCCAGTGGGTCCATCTAATAGATGGTTTGGATTGGCTGCAAGATTCCTCTACACAGTAGAAAATTGGTTGGTTCGTACAGAAGCTTCCTACATGACCCAACTAGTAAACCTCTTTCTTATATATTGTTGCTTTATTCTTTTGAGTGTTTTATCTTTTTAGGGATTTGCATTTTACAAAAATGATATGACAGCACAACCTTTATCTTTTTCAGATTGCATATTGAGCTAAGTTTGGCCCAACCCAAGTTGCAACCTAAAACATTTTAAATAACTTGTATGATAGCACAAAATGCTCTAACAAATAAAGTCACTGACAAGTCAATTTCAATAACTGAACAGAGTTCTTCCAATTTAATTAAAAATAACAACATTGTAGTAACTAGCAAGTTATAAATCGAAATGCTACCTTGTACAATATATTTGTGTATGAGGACGTAAGAAATTAGGAACTTTTACAAAAGCCTCAAAATTTGTAGGTGCAAGAGGTGCATCATTTGGCCCTACATGGAAGAAAAGATCCGTCTGAGAATACCAGAAAAGGGAACTCAACAATCAGTCAATCAGATTATTGTTAAAAAAGGTAGACAGAAAAGACACAAAGGAAGAAAAGACTTAATATGTTGAAAACATAGCTCATTAAAAAATCCCACTAATTATAAGCAACAATGTGACCAATCAGATCAAAAAGATGCTATGGTAATACAGAGAACACATAAGTGATAACAGTGTGGAAAGAATTATCAAGCAGAAATCCTACAAAATAACTCTGATGTCTTATCATAGTTTTCTCTTTATTATAGATAGGAAAAGCATTACCTAATTAAGGATATGTACTTAGATACACACGGAATTAACCTTTTTTTTTTGTTTTTTTTTTTCAAATTTTGGTTTTTGGAGAGTTAAAAAAGGGTGGGTCCCGACACTTCTATTAAAAAAAGTGTTTCGGGACCCAAAAGACACGATACGATACGATACACCCGACAACCAATGTTAGAAGTTAGAGCACCTATGGGAGAGACATCAGATTTTACAGTTACAATGGGTCCTCACCAAGGTTCAACACTAAGCCCCGATTAAAGTGATAAGTAGGATTCAGGAGCTTCAACACAACTTTCTTTGGGAAGTGGAGAGGAAAAAAAAATCACTTCGTAAATTGGAAGGTGATTTGTAAGCCCAAGAAAGAAGGTGGTTTGGAGCAGGATTGTTTATGGGCTTCCATCATCCGAAGCAAATATAGGAGTGACAATGGTTGGGGCAACAATGTGAATCTCAACAGGTTTTCCTAGCTAATCCTTGGAAAGGTTTTGTCCAAACCTTCTTTCTTAAACATGCTCCATCCTTTACTCTTCAGTTTAGGAGAGAATCTAATGACTTGGAATCCATTGAAGTTTCTTCTCAAATTCAGTCGCTTTGAAGTCTACCTTTATCCTTCTCATCCAAACAAACTCATTTGGTCATTAACTTCCCAAGGTTGCTTTATTAAATCCTTTTTTTACTGTCTCATAGCCAATTCCTTGTCTAAAGCTTTTCCGAGAAGAATTTGGCTTCCAGTTGTTCCTTTAAAAGTCTCGTTTATTTGGGAGGCTTCTTAAGGTCATATTAATAGAGGTGACATCATTCCAAAAGAAAAGAAAAGGCCAACTTTATGTGTCATCCCATGTTTGCATTATGTGGTTCAGGGATGATGACTCTATAAGTCGTCTCCTTATTAACTGAGAGGCCACTAGATACTTGTGGCAATTATTTCTGGACTAGTTCAAGAGTGGCGGTTTTTATTGGGTCCTTCCTAATTCTATTTCATAATTCATCCTTCAATGGCCTGCCTGTAAGCTTGGTCTTAGAGGAATTTTTTTTGGAAGGCTACTATTCATGCTGTCATGTGGTGCATTTGAGAGGATCTTAACAGAAGAATCTTTGAGAATAATGCATCTCCTTTAGATGATCATAAAAATAGAATTCTGCAACATATTTTTCGTTGGATGCCCTCTTGCAAGTACTTTGAAGTGGTGAGCTATGGTGATTTGGATAGGAACCTTTCTGTGGTCTAGAATTCATAACCAGGGGATCTTCAATATTTCCCAAATCTCAATGCTAGGCAAAATGCAGATTTCATTCTTATGTTTGATGGCAATTGCAGATCAAGTACAAGTCACAGAGGGGCTGCTGGCATAGGTGGTCTGATTCTCAATTCTGTTGGTAATGTGATTGGGCTTTTAGCAGGCCTGTTGGGATCACTGATGCCTTTGAAGCTGAAGTTAGAGCCCTGATGGTTGGTCTGAGAGCTTCCAAGCCTATATCGGCTAGACCGCTTGCAATTCAAGGTGATTCTAGGAATGTTATTGGATAGGCATCCAGCATGGACCTTGGCCCTTGGAGACTTGTTCACTTCCTACATGAGATTCATGACCTTTCCAGCCTCCTTGAACGGCTCTTTTAGATGGATCAAATCTAGGGTGGATAGGGTTCTGTATAGTGCAAATACATAGCCTATGTAATTCTTGATGTCATTAGAGGCTTTTTGTTTCTTGGTTGTACATCCCCCCCCCTTTTTCTTGCCTTGAAATGAATCTTTTCTAAAAGAAAAGATTCCAATGCTTAGCCCTTATTTATTTGCACTAGTCATAGATGAATTGACTGAACATATTCAGAAGGAAGCCCCATGTTGCATAATTGTGTGATGATGACGTCGTTTTAATTGATGAAACTAATGAAAGATTACATGCAAAATTAAGCATATGGACAGATGCCTTAGAAATGAGAGATTTTAAAATGAGGACTAAAACAAAAATCATCGTACACTTCGGCTTGGAGACTAAGATATAACTCAAGGTCACTTTTTCCGGTACTTTGGTTTGATCATTCATAACAAGGGAGAGATTGAGGAGGATGTTGATAATTCATAAGAAAATACCACTTAGATTAAAAGGAAATTTCAACAAAACACTTTTAAGGCCAGCCCATATGGAGCGAAGTGTTGGCACTCAAGAACATGTCCAAAAAAATTAATGTCGCAGAAATGTGCATGCTGAAATGGATGAGTGGAAAAACTAGAAAGGATAGGATCATAAATGAAGTCACTGGAACTTGGAAGGAACTTAGGAGTAGCTTCAATAGGTGATAAAATGAGAGAAAGTAGACTAAGGAGAAGGATAGTAGCTTCAATCGGGCCAGACCGGCTCAAAATTGTGTCGGGCCGTGGGCAGCACGGCCCGATTTACACCTCTATCCAGATGTGTTAACGAATGCCAAAAACATTAATCCACACCAGGCTTTTATGAGCTAATCAAGAGTGTGTTGTCTAGTCTCAAACATCACATTTTGCACCTGGTTACTTGCATGGGGTATTGAATAGATAGATAGATAGATAGATAGATAAAGAGAGAGAGATTTAGGGACAAACTATGTGGGACTTTAATTTTGTGGGTTGTTCATGATTTCTATGAACGGTAGGTTATTATGCTTTAGGCAAGGTGACATTTGAGGCATTTTCCTTACAGTCCTCTTTTTCCTAATGACTAACTTCATCAAAAAGGAACCAAGGAACCAATACAGGTTTTTCTCACTTGTGTAAGATATTAGCAGTCTTGATTTCCAATTATTCCATACAGCTACATAAGCCTATTTTCATCTCATTGATTCTTTTGTGAATGACATTTTCACTGGATTTTCTACATATTTCATAAAACGTACCTCTGGTTGTTCCCTTTCTACTTATATAATCTCACATATGACATTTTCACAGTATTTCCATCATAGTACCTTTGACTGTGTCCAGTTATCTCCTTTTTTTTTATGAATGTTCAGTTTTCTCCTTTCTACTTATCTCTTTCATCTGACCCCCATATTGTATATATGAAACCACATGTCAACTTCAATTCCTTGCAGTAATACTCAACTATGATTTATCACAACCAATTAGGGTCTACAGAAGAGAAACCACAAGGCATGGGTCCATAATTTATTTTGTTTTGTATATTATTTTATATTTTTGTCCTTGTAAATAAGAATTCAAATATCAGTTTTTCCATGTGAAACACCAATACCTATTTAAAGTTCAAAATTAATTTCTGTACCTTAACATGACATTTTGTGTGGTTATACTTCTTGTGCACCCATCTGTGAATGGGGTTTGTTCCTCTAATACATAAAATAATAAAACAGAATATAGATATAGCTTGGCTGATACCTTAACCAAGCAAGGGGTAAATAGAGAACAGTTATTTTGGGTCCCTTTAAATGAAATGTAGAAGGTATGTGAAAAAGAAAACATAGAGTTCATTGCCTTTCTATTAAGGGATGCTGGACCATTCTTTTATTCATTCCTAACAAAATTTAAAGTTATCCATAAAAAAAAAAGAACAAAAATATAGATATGAGGTCTAAAAGAAAGGAAATTTCCTTCTTTTTGGAAACTTCGGGTCAAAAATAATATAAATATAAAAAAGCCATTACACAATGTTGGTCCCAGCTATCTAGGGTCTTGGGAGGGGACAGGACTGGGTACATGAGACCAAAATTTATTACCAAATGAAAACAAAATATAGTAGCATATGAGCTAGCATTCTATTAGTTTATAAAATATCCTTTTTGATCAGTTGGTTCACACATAATATTTCTACTCTTTTCTGTGGTTTCATGGCAACTGCTTCTTCCAGTGCCAAAATTCCAGGGAAACTATAGACCAGTTCACAACCAAGAAATCCTAGTATCATCAATGTCAACAGATATTCTAGGTGACCTTGCCCATAAGTTGGGCTCATATCATTGACTTGATAGGGTCAGGGTATTAAGGAACATTCTAGATGCAATTGGTTGGGTCTCCATGCAAGATATAGCATTGTTCACAACCTCACCCCTATCAATTCAGTAGTCATAATGGAGGCCCTGGTGGATACTGATCAGACGTATAAACAGAGATAATTGTATCATCAACGGCAAGGTCTTGAGCTCCTTACAAGTACACCACGTAGATACTGGGTTGGCAGTGGAGCATATGGACTCGGAGTTCAACAAAACAGAAGACTCAAAATGAAACCAAAAATATGCCAATTCTGATAACAGATAAAGAAGAAAGAGAGGAGTTTCTTACCACAGTAATAAGTAGTCAGAACACGAGCATCAGGTGCATAGGTTCTTATCTCACTAGACATGTTGCGGATGGAGTTATATTGATCCAGATTTAGAGGCTGCTAGAAAGTAAGTTGTACAAGTAAGCTGAATGGCAAAATTTTATGACATCAGCAGGCAACAGATTCAAACAATAGGGATAACCCAAAAATGAGAAATAATTGGAAACAATGCCAGACATATTTAAATTCAATTTTCAGACTTCTATAATGGGTGGTGTGACTATTACTTTTAGTGTTTTAAAAGTGCAAGCAAGGTTCAAAGTATCAGAAACGCCAAGTGTATCGGAAAGGCAATTTTAAAAGACTCATCGGGATATGCATATGTACAGAGAAAAACTAAGATACACATAGATACGCTTCGAAACACTATAAATACTTTAATAAGTCCTAAAAATACATCAACAACACTAAATATAAGACCTCAATGAGGTGTATATACATTAAATTAATATATTTTAATGGTTTTATGAAGAAATACATTATAGCTAATTATAATTTCATTAAAAATCCCATGCTTAACTATAACTTATAAATTATAATTCTTAAGTTTTAATGTTTTATGGGATGGGAAAAACCCAACTCTCCTATCCAACCATAAAACATGCATTGGCACAACTTCTATGTGAAAATATAATTAATATATTTATTATTTAAATAATTATTATTTATTATTCATTTCCAAAAATTATAAAAAATAAACATATGATAGATCATCCATGGAATTATAATATATTCTATCATTGTGATGAAATAATAAAATATAATTAATTAATTATTTATTTTTTAATTCTAAAAATATAAAAATAAAAAGATAATTCTTAAAGAAGAAATTTCAATTGGTCTATGCATATGATAGATCATCCATAGAATTATAATATATTCAATTGTTGTGATCAAATGATAAAATATAATTACTTATTATTTATTATTAATTCTAAAAATATAAAAAAATAATAAAGAAATTTCAATTGCTCTATGGATATGATAGATAAATCTATAGATCTAAAACATATTTAGTCTTTATAAGCAAAGAAAAAATTAGATCTTCAAATTTTTTGTTAATTTATATTTTCCCGAAATATCTTCATGAAATTTCCATAAATTTACTGATAACACAAAAAAAAAATTATGATTTTGAATGTATGAAATGTAGATCAACATAAATTTAAACATTCAAGAAAAAAAAAGAAATCGCAAGATATTATAAAAAAATAAAAAATTTTACCGACTTTTGCCATATTTTTTCAAAATTTGAAAACTCTTAAAAAAAATTAACGATTCGCACTTGTTTCTTACAAACTTTTGCAAATATAGCACTCTAGGAATGAAGTTTGGAGTTTTAGAGTTCATTTAGGGGGTGAAAGAAGGCTTATTTCGGGGAAAAGAAGCTTGCTTTCCCCCTTTAATTTTTTTTAGTTTTTGGTCTATCTTTTTCATCGATACTCTACCGATACACCCCAATGTGCCCCCGGTATGGGTCTGATACGCATGAAAAAAGACAAAACGTCCAATTTCCATGTGTATCCCGTATCTATTTTTTAAAGATATGATATGATGTGCCCCGTATCGGGCATATTGTATCGAAATTTTAAACCTTGAGTGCAAGGGTCAATTTGCGCTTGAGGCGCAAGGTGCAAGGCGAGGTGCACGCCTTTTTGAAGGAAGACATAAAAATACAAAAACAATGCTAAGAAATTAAAAAAAAAAAGTCAAAAATTTAAAAATTGACAAAAAATTCAAAAAATATTAAGCATAATATTGATCAAAAATAAAAATAAATTAAAATAAATGTTTTATAAAACCTATTATCTAAAATTAAAATACATAAATATAACATGTAAAGAGTATTCAGATGAAAATTTAAAACTAAAATCAAACATATAAAGCATATTCAAGCATGTAAAACTCACAACCTCTTTTTTTCTTCAATGGCATTACTTCAAGTAGCTAAGGTGATGTAAAACATATTGCATTCCTGATTCTACGAGCCGCCTTTGCATCACACCCCTCGAGGCAAGCCCAAACAAGTCCATATTAGGGTCTTAAATTCTTAATTCTCACATAAAAACAATGATTTTATATAATTTTAATTGCCTTTTAAGAAGATATTTTATTAGAATGAATAAATGAACAGCATTAGCAAATACAAGGTTCTCGGAACTTCATTGAGCAAGCGAAGCAAGTGAAAAAAGCGTGAAATTTTCAAAAGGCGCACGCCTAGGCTAAGGTGCATCAGGCACACACCTAGGCACATCAAGCGTGCGCCTAGTGCCTACGCAAGGCACATACCCTAAAATACACCTCACTTGTGCGCCTAGGCACGCCTTCTAAATCACTGGTTCGTAGTTGTGGTTGGTCTTGTACTTGGATCATTTGGACAGCTCTTCATTTAATAGGCATGTTTTTATCCAGGCAATTTTCTTCTTTTTTTGGTCTTTATAAATAGAAGCTCCAATTAGTTACCAACAATGTTCAAAGAACCAGACTAAGCAAAACCGGAAAAAGGAGAGGTTCATGGATCAGAGGTTCAACCATGGTTAAACCGGAGGTCGAACTGTAACGGCATAACATATATATACATATATATTGTAGGTTACATAAATTTTATGTATAATATATTTTACAAATAATATCCTAGTTGATCATGGTGGATAAATGATTAGCTTGTTAATTTTTAAATGAATGGACCAGGGTTCAAACCTCTTAACCCTCATTATCTGTAAATTGTGAGTGTATTAAGGAAATATATACACTAAAGAGGCATAAATGAACACAAATAAAGAAGTGGATTAATGGTCAGAAGAGAATTATGTATAAATAAAAGGTCAGTGATTCAAATCTCACCATTAGCATTTTGAAAAGTTTCTTCGTCAAGTACCCAAGCGGTTGTATAAATTCAAGACCAGCTAATCGGTTTTCTAGTTAAACCATCCGGTCAGCCGATTTTGATCGGTTTTTTGTAAGTTTCGATTTTTGGGCTATGATTGAACCGGTTAGGAGTCCATGTCACAGTTCAACTAGTTCTTGTTCTCCTTGTAGAGACTGGTAAACTTGGTGCTAAACCGGATTCTACCCCTATAGACCTAAACCATAAGCTTTCTGCTATTGATGGTGAATTGTTGACTAATAGGGGGAGTGTTCCAGAGATTGCTCAAGAAGTTGTTATATCTCTGCATGGCTCGGCTAGATATTTCCTATGCAGTATGTGTTATTAGTCAGTTTCTGCATTCTCCCAGAGATACACATTTATCAGCTGCAGAAAGAGTTTTGTGCTACTTGAAAGGCACTCTAGAGACAGGTATTATGTTTGCCAAGCATGGACACATGAAGCTAGAGGCATACACTAACGTTGACTGGGTCGGATGTATTGAGGATAGGAGATCCACCTCAAGATATTGTGCCTTGGTGGCAGGAAACATTGTCTCATGGAAAAGTAAGAAACAATTTGTAGTTGCCAAATCCTCACTTCCTCGGCAGAAGCAGAGTACAAGGCAATGACACATGGAGTGTCAGAATTATTGTGGTTGAGATCACTTTTGGGAGAGTTGGGTATTGACTATGAAAAGCCAATGATGCTCTACTGTGACAACAAGGCAGCTATCAACATTGCACATAATCTTGTTCAGCATGACAGAACTAAGCACATAGAGGTTAATAGACATTTCATAAGGGAAAAAGTTGCTTCAGGGGAAGTCTGCTTGCCATTTATTGCTTCAGAAGAGCAGTTGGCTGATGTTTTGACCAAAGGTGTTCCAAAAGGAAAGCCAACACACTCTATAAAGCAAGCTAGGCATGATTGACATCTATGCTCAGCTTGAAGGGGAGTGTAGAGAGGCTGGGCCGAATGGGCCCTAATATTTCTTTTATGTTTAAGTAATGTTATATCTGTTTTATGTGTTAATGGGCCTGTTAATCTCTTTGCTGGCCGCCCACTTAAAGGGAAGACTTTTAATTGGCATGATTAATTAAGTTTAATAAAAGATTAGTGAAGGGAGAGAGAGATCCATCGAACTCTCTTCTTCTTCTATTCTGCTGTAACCTTTCTTTCTCTCTCACTTTTCTCTTTTTTTTATCAGTTTTATATCAGATTTGAAGGACAGACTCACATCTAAGAATTCTGTAGACAAAGAGAGTTGGAACACACTTGGCTGCTGCCAAGGTGCATTGAATAAGCATAGGAAATGGCCCCAAATCCAATAACATGGATTTAGTCCTAACATAGATCAATCAGATAGGATGAGGATCCCGAAATACAAGCAACATTTTGCCAATATCACAAATTTGCAATACTGGCGACAGTTTGTCTTGACTATTTATTAAAATTCTAAATGAAAAATAAAATCCCAAAAATAAATTCTCCAAGAATGGTAACTCTTTCAAATTTATGTTCACACCATATCCTTTGCCCCTTCACTACAATTCTTATTTTTTCTTGGTTCTAGAGCATCAGTCAACAACTCAACTTTGATATATTGCAGCAATAAACTTATGTTCTAAATCTATTTTAGAAACTTCATTGTCAGTTATCCAACCCCTTGCAGACCAAACTGAGACTTCCTTTAGTTTTGTTTCTCTACAACTCAAGTCTCATTGATACCCCATAAAATGGACTGGTTTAATTTCTAGGTTTATTAGCAATAGCCTATAGATACCTCATCCCACAGGTAGAAGTAAGCTTTCTTCCAATGATTCTTTGTCCTCAAAAGATCAACTTCTTTTCGCAAGGCATCTTTTGCAGCATCACTACTGTTGCATGTCAACAAGCAGATGGTAGTTCATCAGGACAGGTCAAGAACAAATAATTACAGGATTTTGCAAGCCACTAATTGCATACCCAGAGAGTACTGGAGCATAAGGTACAGCATATGCTGCTAATCTCGGATCTGAATAGTATTCATCTGATTTTCGATGATCAGCTACAGAAGCACAAGAAATTAATAAATAAATAATTGACTGAACAAACAAATAAACATAAAATACTAGGCATATATTATATGTAGTTTTATCTAAATAGTACACTATGAAGTCATGATGCAAAATTTTAGCTTGCACTGAGAAAACCAACCAAAGTGCCTTTTCGTATTTAAGCAGACATAAAAACCAATCATCTAAAACAAGATTTATTGTAGTACTTACCTGGCCATGGGCAAGTGTATGTTAAGACACGCATACTATCACCCCATCTGCAAAAGAATGGACTAATTCTGTACTGAAGAAGCCACTTGAAGTGCTGGTCCAATGCAGAGTACCACTCTTCACTCCCATGTTTTACACCAAAACGATCCTCGATAACAGTTTCAGATATCTAGGGTTTAATTAAAGAAGCAAGGCCAGGAAACCACATTTTTTAAACATATTTTTTGGTAATTTTTAAATCATTATATCTCTTCAGCTTTGGAATAAGCTTCTTATAACGAAAGAACACTGAAGTATTAATTCAGATTAACCAATTAAGGCTTTCAGCAAGAATCAAAGTTCACTTAATGAAAAGAGGAAGCTTCATGCATTGAGCAAGAGTAGAGAAAACAACATAGGAGAAAAGCACATGGCATCTTAACCTTTAACAATAATCCTCCTAAAGGAGTTGCACAGTTATCTTAATGGACAACAAAATAATCAGTACAATGATAAAACATCAGTAGTCTACGGTTGTGATGAGCTGCAATGCCAAAGTGACACCTTAAAATTACATCACTGAGGACAAATGCATGATTACAACCACCTCCACCAATAGGGCTATAAAAATTAGCAGCCTTTAAAATGAAAAACAAACAGCAAGGAGAACACTCTTCTTTTGATAGAAAGCAAAAGGAATAAACTGCAACACAGAAGTAAAATATGAGGTGAACAAATAAACTATTTGATGGCGGCACTATAGAAAAAAAAATAATTAAAACCACCCAATACTTTAAAACCCGGCCTGGAGGCTGAACTGCTTTTCTGGACCAACAGGAAAACCTGTGATGTTGTAACAGTAATAAGAAATTGAAAAGCATAAAATAGTTCAAAGCAGCAAACCATTAGGCAGATTAAATGGATCAACAGTCCATCCATCTTGGTAGAGGATCATCGACCAAGGAAATTCTTTTTTGTAAAAAGGCAGGTTAGACTCGTTAGAGCCTGATCCAAACTGGAACTACAACAGGGTGGTGAACCACTCCAACTATCTTGGTCAATTATGGTTGAAAACATATAAACTGCCTCATATGCTGCAGACAGATAAAGACGGATAAACAGTTGAGGTATATGCAGTGATTTAAAGGCTCACAGGCGAGGCACATTTTAAGGTATGTGCCGTGCCTAGGCCCCAGGCACAGCACTTTGAAAAGGTGCAAAGTGCGCCTTTTCAAAATTTGCGCATTTTGCTCTTTTTTAAGCCTAGCAAACCCCCAATTTGCTAATGTTTTTTTTTTTGGATAAATGAGAATAGTTTTATTAATTCAAATAACGAAAATACAATCAGCCTAGGAGGAGGCACAAGATGTTACCTCCCCCGAGGACTGAACCATATACACTAAACATGCCCAAGCCTGAAACGCAATTACAAAGTTAGCCCAAAACAGATCTCCCCTTGACACTCTTTGCTTGGACAGAGAATTAGCCATTACATTTGCTGATCTGCTGACCCACTTAAACCTGACAGTCATATTTCTTGTCATCCATTTAACCTTCTTTAACAGATCCCTGTAAGCCCCAACAAGCTGTTTCTGGGCTTATCATCCAGCCCGCTACTACCTTGGAATCCCCTTCTACTAACAAATTGTTCACTCCAATTTGACTAGCCATCTGTATACCTTGTACCACTGCTAGAAACTCTGCCGTTACAGAATCACCTTCACCAACTGGTCCTGAAAATAGAGACAACATATTGCTGTCTTTGTCTCTCAGAATCCCGCCAATTCCTGATGGCCCTGGGTTACCTTGGCAGCTGCCATCACAATTCAATTTTACCATTAACAACATATTGTTAATGTTGTTTATTCATTCATCCTAATAAAAGATATTTTGCACCTTTTTCAAAATTTGTACATTTTGCTCTTTTTAACCCTAGCAGACCCCCAATTTGCTAATGTTGTTTATTCATTCATCCTAATAAAAGATATTTTTAAAAGACAACTAAAATTATAAAATCATTTTTGTAGAAATTAAGAATTTAAGATTCTAACATGGATTTGTTTGGATTGCCTCAAGGGGCTTGGTACAAAGGCAGCTTGTAAAATCAAGAATGCAAAATGTTTAACATCACATTAACTATATTGAAAGTTTTATATGCTTGAATATATTTTATATGCTTGGTTTTTTATTTTTAAATTTTCATTTTCAATACATTTTATATGTTTATGTATTTTAATTTGGCATATTAGGTTTTTTAAAACATTTCTTTTAAAATTTAAGTTTATATTTTTTACTTAATATTATGTTTAATACTTTAAACTTTTTGCTTTTTTTTAGTCCTTGGGCATTTTTTGCATTTATGCGCCTTGCCTGCCTTAGGCACAAAATAGCCCTTGCACTTTTTTACGCCTTACACTGGGTATATCCCCCCTCCCCTCACACACAAGAAAAAAAAAGGAGAGGTAAAAGAAGAATAATAGTTAAGGAATTTGGATTTTTTTCCATCCCATTTATGGTCGGTTGAGGAATTTAGAATATATAACATCGACAATGTGTTTCAGCCAGTAATGCTGCCTAACCCAACAGTCCCATGTTTTTATAGCTTTCAATACATCAAGAGGACCCCACTGGTCCCCAAAATAAATGCTCACTGCTGGCCCCTAGTAGCCATTGCAATCGCTGAACTGTACATCCATTTAACTCTAATAGTAGTGTCCCTGCATACCGCTTTGACCTCCCTCATGAGGTTCCTGTATTGCTACAGCATCATGTCCTTTTTTTGAGAGAGAAGTTAACTGATTTCATTGAACCACCATGTCCATATTTCTAAGCCATCTAACCACCACCCTGAGTTACCTTCCATTTCTATGCTCCTGTAGTTGAGAATTTTGGCCTCTCAATCCTTGCAGTGCTATTGTAATGTCTGCCTTTGTGGAACTTCCATGACCTATTGGGCCAGAGTATAAGGCTGTTATTGCCCCACTCCACTCTGGGGTTCCCTATACTGCAACCATTAATGTTCAACTTGATTACATTCATCATACCCTTGGATAAGAGGTGATCTACAGTTAGGATTTTGTTGCAGCACACAAAAAGGATACTTTTGATAAGATGTGGGCCTTCCAAATCCAACTCTAAGGGACAGACTCGTGAGCAGGTCCCTCAAATGTTTCAAGTCTGTTTTCTTATTCTGGATTCATGGAAAAGCATTCAACCCAAACTCTACCATCCAAAAGATTTTGATCCAGGAAAAACTTTTCCAAGAGAGAAAGTAAGATGATAAGGGAAGGAAATCACATTGCCTATACTTGAAAAACAGTCCTAGAAGTATGGAACTGTGCTAGAAAACCAGAAAAAAAAAAACTAACAAGAGAAGATTAGAGAAGAAGAGAGAGAGAGAGAGAGAGAGAATTGCGGCAAGGAGAGTTAGAGGATGAGGAGTTCGAACTTAACCTCCCTCTAACACTCTAATACACTTTTATTAAGTTAATCTTTGATAAATTACAGAGAGGCTCTTGAGTGGGCAGAAAAATACAAAAAAAAACATAACAGTATAGAGTATGGGCCCAAAATAAGGCCCATAACAGAGAGAAACATAACATAACATGAAGTGACAGTCTATGGGCCATTCGGCCCATCTCCTCTACACTCCCCCTCAAGCTGAGCATAGATGTTAATCATGCCCAGCTTGCTAGTGTCATGATGAAGCCTTGCCTTGGAAATGCCCTTGGTGAGAAAGTCTACCAATTGTCCTTCTGAAGTAATGAATGGAAAACACACTTCTCCGGAGGAGACTCTTTCTCGAATAAAGTGTCGATCAACTTCAATATGTTTGGCTTGATCATGTTGTACCGGGTTGTGAGCAATGTTGATGGCAGCCTGATTATCACAGTACAACATCATGGGTTTGTCATGATCAATCCCAAGTTCTTCCACTAAGGACCTTAGCCACAACAATTCCGAGACTCCATGTGCCATGGCTCTATACTCTGCTTCTGCGGAGGATCGGGCCACAACAAATTGTTTTTTACTCCTCCAAGAGACAATATTACCAGCCACCAGACTGCAATACCCTGAAGTAGATCTTCTATCATCAATATTTCCAGCCCGATCAGCATCAGTATAGGCTTCAAACTTCAGATGACCATGCTTGGTAAATAGAATTCCTTTCCCTGGAGAGCCTTTCAGATAGCACAAAATCCGTTTTACTGCTGCCATATGAGTATCTCTAGGAGCATGCATGAACTGGCTAATGCAACTGACAGCATACGCAATATCTAGCCTAGTCATGCATAGGTACAGAAGCTTCCCAAGAAGTCTCTGAAAAACCCCTTTGTCTTCCAACAAAGTTCCATCCGAAGCTGAAAGTTTGTGACTCATATCAATGGAAATTTCCTTTGGGAAATAAGAATCCCATCCTTGGATCTGGCAACTTCTATGCCAAGGAAGTATCTCAACTCCCCCAGATCCTTAATCTCAAATTCTGTACGGTGGAAAGACTTAAGGGCCAGAATGCCTGAGGCATCATCACCAGTCACTATAATGTCATCAACATACACAATGAGATACACTGCTAGAGATCTACTTTTCTTCACAAACAGAGTATGATCTGACTGTGTCTGAACATAGCCGAATTTAACAAGTGCAGCTCTAAATTTCTCAAACCAGGCTCTAGGAGATTGTTTGAGACCATAAAATGATTTCTTCAATTTACATACCTTTCCTTGCATATCTTTCCCATACATCCCTGGAGGAAGACACATGTAGACCTCCTCATGTAAGTCACCATTCAGAAATGCATTCTTTACATCTAACTGATAGAGAGGCCAATCAAAGTGAACTGCCAGAGATAAAAAAACCCTCACAGATGTCATCTTGGCAACAGGGGCAAAAGTCTCCAGGTAGTCAATCCCATATGTCTGTGTGTAGCCTTTTGCAACAAGTTTGGCCTTGTACCTCTCAATAGTTCCATCAGCCCTGTATTTAATGGTAAAAACCCACTTGCACCCAACTGGATCCTTCCCTTCAGGCAAATCCACCACCTCCCAAGTACCATTTGCATGTAGAGCATCCATTTCGATCTCCATGGCATCTCTCCATTCTGGAATCCCAAGAGCTTTTGAGACAGACCTAAGAATGGGGTTAGAAGCAACAGAAGAGAGATAGGCAAAGTATGAAGGAGAAAGCAGATCATAAGAAAGGTATTTGGAAATGCAGTGTGCAGTACACTTCCGCTTCCCTTTCCTAACAACAATGGGGACATCAAGGTCTGGGAAGGATGATTCCAAAGGAGCTGAAGCAATACCTACTATCTCATCTGTGATTGGGAATGTATGAGCCTCATCTATTGTAAGGGAAACTACTTGCTCATTCCTGGATCTCTGCCTTTGATACACTTTGGGATTATGGATAGGACGAGGAGGTAAAGAAATAGGGGCACTAGGACAAGAGGTATGAAGTGATTGATCCTCCTTTGATTCATTTGGTGAGGATACAGGTTTGTCAAGAGACTCAACTCGGACAGGAAGAGGAAGGGCAAAGACTTGTGACAGACTCTCCCCCTGTGGACAATGTCCTTCCTGAGAGGAACCATAAAAAGGAGAAAGTTCATCAAAGGTAACATCCATAGAGACATGTCGGGTGCTAGTCTTTGGATCAAAACAACAATAACCCTTTTGTGTGGGGGAATAACCAAGGAAGATGCATTTGTGGGCTTTCGGTTCAAACTTATGTCTTTGCACACTTGGAATGTGAACATAGCAGGTACAGCCAAACACACAAAGAGGAATTGGGAAGAGATCCTTGTTTGGATGAAGAAGATAGAAGGGGGATTTAAACCCTAAAACCCTGGATAGCATACGGTTTATGAGATAGGTAGCAGTAAGTACAGCATCACCCCAAAATCTTGTGGGAACATGTGAGGCAAACAAAAGGCTCCTTGCAACTTCAACAATATGTCTATTTTTTCTCTCAGCAACTCCATTTTGTTCAGGGGTTCTAACACAGGAGCTTTGATGAATAACCCCCATGTCAAAGAGATACAAGGATAAACTCTTCTCAAAATACTCTTTTGCATTATCAGATCTGAAAACCTTAATTCTGGTATCAAATTGAGTTAAAACAAGCTCATGAAATTGCCCCACAAGTCTTGGGACTTCATCCCGGGATTTTATTAAATATATCCAAGTGAATCTAGAAAAGTCATCAATAAACAAGATAAAATATCTGTAACCCCCCATAGAGGATAAGTGGTAAGGCCCCCACACATCAGAGTGCACAATATGAAAAGGAAAAGATGATCTTTTATTGCTCACAGGGTAATTTTTTCAGCAATGCTTTGACAACTGACAAGACACAATTGAGACTGGACACACTGACTCCCTTAAACAGTTTTGGAAACAAATGGCTTAAAGCAGAAAAAGGTAAATGACCCAACCGACAATGACTCAACATAATTTGACTAACAAACTCTGAAAAAATAGAACCAAAAGCAACATTCTTGGGATGATCAAAGCATTGGCCAGGGGTGTCAAGCATGTATATTCCATTCGCTTCATGGCCACTCCCAATCACTTTCTGAGACAGTATCTCTGGTTTGAACTTCAAACCAGACCGAACTCTTTGCTCTCTGAGCTAGCTTCGAAATCCCTTTTCTCTGATTTTAAATCGGGCTGAAAAAAATTGCTCTCCGACTCCTCCTGGTCACCGAACCCTTCTCCAAGTGTATAGAAACTTGGGCACCCTCCAATGACCTCTAAGAACCAGGCGAATGACTGTAAACATTCAGCCCTAGAACCTCCTCATGCAGTTGGCTGAACTAGAACCACATGAGGGACATGCCAAGTAACGACCCGCTCTGATACCAAGTTGAAAAACAATCCTAGAAGTATGGGACTGTGCTAGAAAACCAGAAAAAACTAACAAGAGAAGATTAGAGAAGGAGAGAGAGAGAGAGAACTGCGGCAAGGAGAGTTAGAGGATGAGGAGTTCGAACTTAACCTCCCTCTAACACTCTAATACTCTTTTATTAAGTTAATCTTTGATAAATTACAGAGAGGCCCTTGAGTGGGCAGAAAAATACAAAAAAAAACAGAACACTACAGAGTATGGGCCCATAATAAGGCCCATAACAGAGAGAAACATAACATAACATGAAGTGACAGTCTATGGGCCATTCGGCCCATCTCCTCTACACCTATGTTTATATTATAGACTTAAAATGTAAAAATACATGAAATATGTTTGAGTGTACCCTTTGGCAATCAATCATGCTTTATACTGTTCAACACTACCATTTGGTCTATGTTTGACTGTATAAACCCATCTACAACCAACTTCTTATTTCCTAGGGGCAAGGAGGTAAGATCCCAAGTGTGGCTTGACTCAAAAGCATGAAATTCCTCATCCATCACCTTATTCTCGTCATGTGACACAAGAGTCTTCTAGGTGGATAGAGGTACAAACACAGGTGAAAGAAGAAAGACAAGCTTGTGGTAAGAAGACAAACAAAGAATGCATAATGGAAAATGGGGTGGTTAGTACAAATATGCTTACATTTTCAAAGAGTAATATGAAGGTCTAGGTTAGGTGGACCCACCTACAGTAAGGGTGATGGTAGCATAGCTGGAGCAACTAGTTCCCATGGTCATTAGAACACACTCTGTAAATGGATGGTCACGTAGTCTCCTTACATGTAGAAAGGGGAACCCACAATGACTCCTCTGCAGTATGGAAAAGAAGAGGAACAAGAGAAAAGACAAAGAATCTTAAAAGAGAAAAAGGGGACAAAGGAAATAAAAGAGAAAAGGGGGATTTTCCACCAAGAGTAGAAGAGGACATACAATTTATAAGAAAACAAAAGAACAGCATCACTCCAATATACTTTGGAAACAAACATTTTGGTCAATAAAGCTTAAGTGTTGTATCAAGTAAATGTCAATTCTTCCGCTTAGCCACATTGTTTTGCTATGGAATGGTGTATAACCCAATGAGAATCAAAATGAGATTGAAAACTACCATGGAAATATTCCTTTGCATTGTCAAAACAAAACACTTAAATGAAAACACCAAATTGATTTCGTACTTCAGCATAGAAAGATAGAAAAGTAGAAAAAAACTCTGAATGAACTTTCATTAAATAGATTCATGCCATTCTTGAATAATCATCAATGAAGGATACAAAATATTTGAATTCATTATAAGATACGACATGGCTTGGACCCCAAACATCAAAATGAACAAATTCAAAAGGATTTGAGATTCTATTTTTACCCTCGAAGCAAATGACACTCTATGATGCTTACTAAGTTGACATGACTCACAATGCAACTCTATAATAGACCCCAAAGTAGGAACTAACTACTTAAGTCAAGAAGGGAAAGACAGCCCAACTGACAACACCAGCAGTGAGAAGTGAGGAGTGCAACGCCTTTTGTGAATCACCACCACTCAGATAGTATAATCCTCTGGTTTCACACCTGCCACCAAATCGCGCCCCCCCCCCATCTTGAGATCCTAAAAAACACAGTAGGATGGATAAAATGAGACAGACCAATTTAAGGTCTTTGTCAATTTACTTACAGGCATGAGGCTAAAAAGGAATTTAGGTACATATAATACGGAAGTCAAAGAAAGGAGGAAGTGATACTTACAGACACATTAAGGGTCGCATTACCAATACCTGAATTGGAGGAAATGATACCATCTGTTCAGGTAACAAACTGAGATAATAGATGGGGGGAAGAGAAGTAAACAAATTTGGAAACCCAATCATATGCTTTGGAGCTCGAAAGTCTATGACCCAGGTAGCAGAGTAGCAGACTTAGAATGAGAAGCAAGGCAAGCTATACATGTCTTAGACAATGTAGTAGTATTACTAGGAGAAGAAAATGAACGACATTTTTCATACTCTTCATGTGTGATGGATACCAACTCTAGAAGCAGAGATGTGTCATCACCAGCACTGTCCTCTCCAACAAAAGCATGATTTGCCCACATGGTGAACCATGTAAGTCACAATAGTAACTAACAGTGTGACCTTCACATCCACAATGGCTACACTCACAACCACACCCACCAATACTTCTACCACCACCCCTAGCACTGCCTCCATCACGACCACCACCTCGACCACTTGTGGACCACCTCTACCACGCATATCTCTACCAATCCCTCTAGCTGCAACTAGAGTAGATCTCTCAGACATGGGAGTGTTCTTGGTTTGTGGATTAGATACTCTCCTAACTCTTTAGAAAACCTCAAATGAAGCAGGAATATCACTACTATCCAAAATTTGTGCGCAAACTAATTCATATTCAAATCTCAAACCTAAGAGAAAATATGCTACATCTAAGTGTTCCTTCTGTTGTTGCAAAAACTTCAAATCAGTTGACAATTGTTGATATACATTTAGCTCATTCCACAAATTTTTGAAGGCAGACTCTTGTCACCTTGCTATAAGGTAAAGTAATCCTGGTACAACTACTAAGTTCTGGTCACATTATCTTGGCCTGAGTATAGCTGCCTCAAATTCACGTGTGAGTCTCCATACTGTTCCATAGCCATGTGTGCATGCTCTTGCACCCAATCATTGTAACCATCAGACTCTGTCTCTGGTTTTGAATCTTTAATGTATTTCAACTTCCTTTTTTGATCAGCAAAAAAAATATTAATTTTATTTTTTTGATGAGAAATAGTAAATTTTATTAATTCAGAAACTGATTTAGAATTGTGATTTCATACAACATCCCACAGAGAGGCACGAACTGCAGCCCCTCCTAGAAGCTTACAAGTAAACTAGGAAAAAAATTACAGGAATCACAGCTGAGCCCAAAACAATTCTTCCCTATTTACCCCTTGCTTGGCCAACACATCAGCCAAAGTATTTGCTGATCTCCCCACCCACTGTAAAGAAACCAACATATTCCTTGTCAACCAACTAAATTTCTTCATTTCGTTCTTGTAGCACTATATAGCATCTTTAGGATTTTTCAACCAGCCCACCACCACCTTGGAATCCCCTTCAATTATCAGATGCTCTACTCTCGGTTGGTTTGCAAATTGCACCCCTTGTATAGCAGCTAATAGCTCTGCCCTGATAGAGCCTCCGAATCCTAAAGGACCCGAGTAAAGCAAGACAATCTCTCCATTCTTATTCCTCAAAACACCTCCCATTCTGGATAATACTAGATTACCCATGCTACTTCCATCAAAGTTCAGCTTCAATGAACCTTCAGATGGAAGAGACCAGCTTGTAATTAACTTGTTCTTAAAGGGTGAACACCTTGCTACTGCTGGCCAGTTTCTCCAAAAGTCATTAAAAGGGAATTGATGAATGATTTCCAAAGTTTTCAGCCGAAGTATTCTTTTTGTAAGTCAAGAGAAAATAGAATGGTCAAAGATCATACGAACTTCTACTGCTAAGCTCCACCTACTCCCAAACAACGAGAGTAACCAAGCCCAAAGGTCTGCAGAAAATGGACAAGATATTAGTAGGTGGTAACAATCCTCTCTGTGAGCTCTATAGAAGATACACTAGTTGGGAGAAATACAGAGGAAAGGTCATCTCTTTTGTAAGTTATCTAGAGTGTTTACTTTCCCATAGAATACTTCCCAAAAAAATGCCATAATCTTTGGGGGAATTGGCCTACACCAGATTTCCTTTGACAGAAAGGGTTGTTGGGTAGAAAACTAGGAGATGGACTTGAAGTAAGAAGCACGAGTAAAGGTCCCTTTAGGTCTAGGAGCCCACACCCTTTTGTCTAGCTTGGAGGGATCCAAGCAAACCTGATTTAAGGCAGCATAGCAAATCAGAGAGAGATTCAATTTCATCATCCCTTAGTCCCCTACGAAACCTAAAATCCCAATCAGGAACCAAGGGTGTTCACGAGGGTGACACAAATTTTGAGACCACCTCTTTTTTATACAAAGAAACAAAAAATAACAAAGGGAAAAGGTCCTTTAGAGGGGTGTCCCCTACCCAGATATCCTCCCAAAAGCGAATAGCATTGCTAGAACATACTTCATACCTGAAAATTTTGAGAAATTGAGGAAGGGTGTTGTGAAAGGCCTTCCAAGGTGCTGCCAAAGTTAGCCTGCCTTGATACACCAGCATCCCATGCATTCTCTAAACTCCCATAAATGCTTCCCACCACCTCATGCCATAGCCTCTCGCTTTCAAAGGCCATCACCACAACCATTTCCCTAACAGAGTTTGATTTTTTTTAACCACCCTCCCTAGTCCCAACCCCCCCCCCCCCTCTTCATCTTCTCCAACTTCCTAGCTTCCCTAGGTGGTATCAAACAAAAAGTAAGTAGGTGAGTTAGCATTAGCCAAAGTAGCTCTTATTATGGTGATTCTCCCTCCCAAATAGATGTAACTCTTCTTCCACGAAACTAATCTCTTCTCAAACTTTTCTAGCACTAGGGTCCAAAATCTGCTCCCTAGGATTTGCCCCTAATGGAAGCCCTAAGTAAGACATAGGCCAAGAAGAGATGGAACACTCAAGACACTCCACAATGACCTCAATCTCCTCAACCTCCAAGTTTATACCCGCTATGCAGCTCTTCTCCAAATATATTTTCAGATTAGAAACCCTTTCAAAGCCTTTGATTAGCTCCTTTAGGTTTGCTACCTTCTCGCTAAAACCTCGCTCACAAAAGATCATCAGGTCATCTACAAACTAAAGGTGGGTGACTTGGATCTGGTGTCTCCCTATTCTCTCCAACCCCTAACGGCATCTTCTCTATCAGCCTTAGCAATGAACCTACTAATCGCATCAGCTACTAAGGTAAAAAGGAAGGGAGAGAATGGATCCCCTTGCCTTCTATAGGTCAATTTAAAGTGGTCCACAAATTTTCTACCTATGTCATCCTAGTTGGTAATCACCTCCTCATCTATCTCTAGCTTGGTCACAAAATTCTTTCTTCATTTCCCCTTGTCTAGATTTTTGTCTCCAATTTGATTTCCTCCCTCAATAATACCTCTTCTAGATCATTTTTTCAATTGTCTCCTTAACACTTTGTCATCCTCGGTCAAAACATTTTGAGATTCCTTTACATCCTAGTTTTCTATCTGAGGGATTAGGCTCAATTTTTGCTCCTCGATTCTGCCAAACTGATCTTTATTCCACTCTTTTATTTTGGCTCTCAACCTCTTTAACTTCTTGTGAAACTTTCCTCACCCCACCACTCCACTTTTTTCACAAAA
The DNA here is from genome assembly GCF_056320005.1 of Nelumbo lutea. Taxonomy (NCBI): domain Eukaryota; kingdom Viridiplantae; phylum Streptophyta; class Magnoliopsida; order Proteales; family Nelumbonaceae; genus Nelumbo; species Nelumbo lutea. Next base: position 116,820,775 of record NC_142684.1, read on the forward strand.
TCTGGATGGGTAAGCCACATATTTTCAAATCTAAAATGTTTGGGTCAAGTACGAAAAGACTCAATACCTATCTAGATAGGACAATGATTAGAGGTGACCCAAAGGAAAGCTCTAGCAACCAAGTTTTCCAAACTGTTCTCCCAGACTAAGTTAAATAGAAACTGTCCAACTTCGAAGACAGAGAGGTTTCTTAAAGATTGGACCAAGTATAGTTGGTTTGCAACAGAACTGTTAGACAGTGTATGCCCTTAGCTCCAATCAGCATGATGTACATTATAACATTTATTGTAAATGAATAAAGTACATATTTAATTCATGTTGTTATGGTGTGTTTCTTTGGTTTGCAACAGAACTGTTAGACAATGTATGCCCTTAGCTCCAATTAGCATGATGTACATTATGACATTTATTGTAAATGAATAAAGTACATTTTAATTCATGTTGTTATGGTGTTTTTTTTGTGTAATACCCTTAAACTGGACACATATGAGACTGAGTTAGTTTAGAATCTTCACAACCGTTGGATAGATCTGGGGAAATTTATCATGCCAAGGCTGACACTGATGAACCGCCAAGTTGGTTGGGGTGGCTTGTCTCATCTACCAGGGTGAGACTTGAGGTACATGCAGTGTGGGTTTTCTTGAAACCTTGAGCCGGACCAAATTCCAGTATTGCCCTGGACCTTGGAGATAGATGGGCAAAACTGGAATGTTACACCTGACCCCTAGACTCGATTATGATACTGCACTAGGTGTCGGATTGGACTGTCTTTGATATGCCAATCAGTGAGATCCTTAGAGGGGGTCAAAACCTGGGTATGTTGAGGCAGTCTGAGAATGCATCTGAGTAGTTGATCATAGTGACAGGATCAGCCCCTTTGTCGTACAAAGTGAATGATCGGGGATGCACTCTCTCTAATGGAAACCTAAACTGCTGGCAGTTGATTTCAACCGTTGAAATTTGTTTTGCAAACTATATTTATATAGAGATATACATAAACATATATATATATATATATATATGTATATATATATATATATATTATGGTTTCAAAATGTTTGCAAAATGTTTTAATTCTCGAGATCCATGTGAATAGAGAGTGCAGCACTGCACCTTGCAGCCGAGGGAGAGGTCCTCTCTTGTCGGGCAGTGTTTGATCATTATGGGCTAAGAGGTTAAGTGTAAGACCATTGAGGGTTATACCTGATGGGCTAATCTTGCATCTGCCCACAGTCCTTGGGCCTTCATAAGATGGCTAGACCCAAGGACCATTTAGTGTAAATGTTGGGCCCGTTAAGAGCCCATAGTGATGGACTCAAGGATTCACTGTACTCAGCAGTGAATACGGCCAGGCCTTGTAACAGAACCTAGGCTGAACCCATGTGGCTGATGTGTAGATCAATGATAGGGTCCCACGCCATACAAAAAGAGCCAAGCTAGCCAGTATTAAATAGGAAGTGATCCTGAAAGCTTAATGGGCCTAAAAGCCCATTTCGAACTAGGTTAATTAGATTAATTAAATAGGGGAGGATCTGGGATTTGGATCAACAGATAAGATATGGGATTTATCCTTATCCACTTAAAGAGTCCAGATCCAAATAAAGATTTGGATCAAAGGAACTCCTAATTTGATTAGGAAGGCTGATCTTTATCTGCAGATAAGGGATTATCCTTATCCATTAAAGAGTCTAGATCCAAATAAAAGATTTGGATTAGGAAATCTTCTCTTTAAGGCTATAAATAAGAGAACAGGGCGAACCTCCAAAGACACATTCGTTGAATATAGAGAGAAGACAACACAATTAGACTGCTCTTGCATTTTGCTCTTTTTCTTCCTGCTCTTGCCGCCCCACCCTGTTCGATCTCCAGTTCTTGGATTCGATCAAGATTGGATCTTGATATTGTTTCTTGCGAGAAGAAACAATCTAGAAGTTGTGCTCACAATTCCATTCGATTCTTGTTGAAGAATCACTAGTTCTTGGTGAAGAACTACCTGCTAATCATGCCTCACCCTAAGTTGTGTCACCTTTAATGGAGGAAGGATTTGATACTCTCTTTGGGCATGAACACTTACATTGGGAGGAGCATTCTTGCGTGGATTCCGTATCAAGTATATCCCTCCTTTAATTTGGTTTCAGATTTGGTCTAGTTTGGTTACAAGAACGAACCTTGAAAATGCAGTTTTCTAAATTGGGAATAGGATTCCTGAATGAAATTTTTGAAATTCCGCCCAACCTTCCTGCAAGGTTTGGTCATCCATATGATGGATCTCCCATCCCTTCAAGAATTATTTCCTTCAACTCACAATCTGCAATAAAACCATTAAACTTCCTCATGCTTGTTGTGATTGCTTGTTGGGGATAACTAGTTTCTTCGAAGAATCTAATGACATTAAAATCCCAGTAGAAATCTGTTGAATTAAAAAATATGAAAGAAAAGTAGTTTCTTTAAGAGAGAAGGAAGAGAGAAGAAGAGAAGAAGAGCAGCTGAAAAGAAAAGAGAGCAATAATCTGGCCGCCCTCTTCACTTATTATTTATACTAAAAATAATAGAACAGTACAAAGACAACTATGCCCTTATAGAGCGGCAAAACATAAAACAGCATATATAACACTCAAAAACATAATAAAATTTGGACTCACATAACTATTGTGGTCCCCACCTCCTATCTAACAACTAACATAAAACATCTACTCAGAAAAACATCATAAAACTGATTAATCTTCAACACTCCCCCTCAAGTTGGGAGTAAATGTCACACATTCCCAACTTGCGTAGATCATGTTCAAGCTTGTTCTTTGCCACCCCTTTAGTGAGAACATCAGCCAGCTGCAATTCTAAAGAGACATAAGGCAAACAAACTTCTCTGGTTGTTACCCTTTCTCTTATAAAGTGTTTATCAACTTCAATGTGTTTTGTCCTATCATGTTGAATTGGATTGTGGGCAATATTGATTGCAGCCTGATTGTCACAATATAACATCATAGGTTCCTCTGCTTTCACCCCAATCTCACTCAAAAGAGATATAACCCAAAGAAGTTCTGAGACATCATGAGCCATGGATCTATACTCGGCCTCTGCACTTGACCTTGCCACAACTGCTTGCTTCTTACTCTTCTAGGAAATTAAGTTTCCACCTACAAAGGTACACACTCCTGATGTAGACCTCCTGCCATCTAAGCATCATGCCCAGTCTACATTTGTATAGGATTCTAGCTTCAGATTCTCATGATTTGAGAAAAGAATGTCTCTGTTAGGGTGCTTTTTCAGATATACAAGTATTCTCTCAATAGCTTCCCAGTGTTGAACCCGAGGTGCAAGCATGTACTGACTCACAACACTAACAGCATAAGAAATATCTGGTCATGTCATACACAAATACAACAGTCGACCCACCATTCTTTGATATCTCCCCACATCCTTTACCAACTCACCAACCACACCATTAATTCTATGATTTGGATCAATAGGAGTGTTTGTTGGTTTGATCCCCAGCTTCCCAGTCTCCCGCAGTAGGTCAAGTACATACTTTCTCTATGAAATGAAGATCTCATGCTTGGATCTTGCAACTTCAATCCCCAAAAAGTATTTGAGCTCACCAAGATCTTTAGTCTCAAATTCTTGCTGCAATGATTTTTTGAGATCATCAATCTCCTCCAGATCATTTCCTGCTAGCACTATATCATCTACATACACAATCGGAATTGACACCAAAGCATCTCTCCCCTTCACAAAGAGGGTGTGATCAGACTGTCTGTGTGTATCCAAAACGGATGAGTGCCCCTCTGAACCTATCACACCAAGTCCTAGGTGATTGTTTCAATCCATACAGAGATTTTCTAAATCTACACACCTTTCCTTTATCAACATTTTCATAAAAGCCTACTGGAATGTCCATATATACCTCCTGTAAATCACCATTGAGGAAGGCATTTTTTTCATCAAGCTGGAAAAAGGGCCATGAATAGGTGGCTACTAAAGATAAAAGGATACGAACTGAACTCATCTTAGCTACTGGTGCAAAGGTTTCCAGATAATCAACACCATAGGTCTGAGTATACCCTTTTGCTACCAACCTTGCCTTGTACCTCTCTATCTTGCCATTGGCCTTATACTTCACTATGAATACCCATCTACATCCGACTGTCTCCTTGTCTGAGGGGAGATCAACTATTTCCCAAGTTTGGTTTTTGACCAAAGCATCCATCTCATCTTACATGGTTGTTTTCCACTCGGGTTTAGAGAGAGCCTCAGTAACATTCCTGGGTATAGACATAGAATCCAGGGAAGAAAGAAAAGCACGGTAGGAGGGTGATAAGGCACTATACGAAAGATGGTGTGAAATGCAGTGGGTTATACACTTTCTATTCCCCTTACGAAGTACAATGGGAAGATCAAGGTCAGTGGGATCAGCTGCCACAGTGGTGTTAGGGACAGGAACATTATCATTAGAAAACATAACAGGCTCAAGAGGAATACCTAGAACTATATCTGCCGAATCTGGAGTTTCAGAATGATATGGGTTGAGGATGTGTGGAGTCAACCATCATCTGTCGGCGCTGATATTTCTGTGAGGCTGCCCGTAGTGGCTCAAGTAACAGGAAGAGGAATAGATTGTCAGTTCTCCTCCAAAAACTCTCCCCCTGAGGAGAACCACTCGAGAAGAAGGTGGATTCAAAAGAATGTAACATCTACAGTGACAAATCTGCTCCTCGTCACTGGGTCATAACAACAATACCCCTTTTGGTTCTAAGCATACCCAAGAAAAACACATTTCTTAGCCTTAGGATCCAATTTCTTGTGATGAGTGCTAAGAATGTAAACAAAGGAAACACGGCCAAAAACCCTCAAAGGTATACGAAATATCTCCCCATCTGGAAAATTAATACTAAATGGCACCTTAAACCCCAAAGTCCGTGAAGGAACACGGTTAATCAAATGCATAGTTGTAAGAACTACATCTCCCCAGAACTACACAGGAACTTATGCACACACCATAAGACTCCTTGCCAACTCCACAATGTGTCTGTTTTTCCTATCAGCAACTCCATTCTGTTGCGGTGTATATGCACAACTGCTCTGATGAACTACATCATGTTCTAGGAGATACGTGGCCAGGTCCTTCTCAAAGTACTCTGGCATTATCTGATCTAAATGCCTTAGTTCTCACTCCAATTTGTGTGAAAACCATCTGGTGGAACTGTCGTACCAAGTTAGGAACCTCATCATGTGACCTCATCAAATATATCCAAAAATAACGTGTATAATCATCCACAAACAAGAGAAAGTAATAGAATCCTCCCATGGAAGGGATATGATATGGCCCCTATACGTCAGTGTGAACAATATTAAAAATAGTACTTCTTTTATTACTTGGTTTAAAAGACTATCTACAATGCTTTCCTAACTGACAACTCTCACACTCCAAAGTAAATAATTGAACAGACTCAAACAATTTTGGGAAAAGACATTTCAAAGAACTAAAAGAAAGATGTCCCAAGCAATTGTGCCAAAGCATAATTTAGTTCACTGACTTTGGCGCACTACTACTGTTGTTGCTAGCATGATGGCCCTGATGTCTCGGAATCTCATCCAAAAGGTAGACTTCATTCACCTCACGGCCACTCCCAATCATCTTCTTTGACTCCAAATCCTGTAAAACACAATTACCAGGAAGAAAGGTCACGGAACAATTCAATTTTTTTGTCAAAGAACTAACAGACAATAGATTGGTATGAAGTCTAGGGGCATGTAAAACAGAAGACAGAATTATATCATTGGTCACTTTAACTGTCCCCTTCCCAACAATGGGCATATGTGAACCATCTGCTATAGAGACTGTCTCTACCAGAGCACAACTGATAGGAACTAAAAAGGGTAGGGGCATTAGTCATGTGCTCAAATGCTCCTGAGTCTATAATCCAAAGAGGTCCCTCCTTACCTGAAGTGGATGCAAGATTTGCAGCTGCATATGAACTACCTGTATGTGCAAAGGAAGTGGTGTAGTTGGCTCTTGCGTTTTGTTGTCCATCTGAAAGGCTAGAGCTAGGTGAATCTTTCTTACTCATAAGCTGTCCAAACCTCTCCAATTATGTTCTCACTGCTGCTACTACAATGGATTCCCAATCAATTTGGGAAAGAGGGGTTGAAGAGTCTCCTGTAGTGGCTACATTTGCATTTCCCTTCTTGCTTCTTACCCGAACAGGCATAAGATTTGGATGAAGCTTCCAAGTGTCCCTGGTATGCTTAGGCTTCTTGCAATAATCGCACACCAAGTCCTTCTTATCTTCCCTTCTAGTCTCACTACTCCCCCTATCTCCATTCGGCTTAGGTTTTGTTGTACCAACCATAACCGACTGGTCAATCCCAGACAGTCTCAGCATTACATTCCTCCTACTCTCCTCTCCAGAGACAGGCATAAGCCTGAGAGAGTGTCACGCCCTCCCTAGAAAGAATATGTTGCCTAGCAATGTCAAACTCAAGGTTTAACCCTGCCAAGAACTCAAAAAGTCTATTCCTCTCTACCAATCTATGATAAGTTGTTGCATCATTTACACTTTCCCATACCACAGTTTTTAAGTGAACTATTTCCTGCCATAGGGTTTTCAGCATGGAGAAATACACAGCAAGAGGTTTTTCTCCCTATTTCATACTTATCACCTGATTTCTTTAACTGATAAGCTCTGACTTCATTTTGCTTCTGAGAATAGGTTTCAATCACTCCATCCCAAATCTCCTTAGCAGTATTAGCCCATAGGAAACTTTTTGCATATGAGGTAACATAGAATTACACAGCCAAGATATTACCATGTAATTCTCCTGCACCCATCAGAAGAGTCTGTATTAGGTTTCTTCTCCTCCCCAATAAGATAGCCTAATTTTCCACGGGCACCAATAGCCATCTTAGCTGATTGTGCCCACTCCAAATAATTTGTACCATCAAGTTTTACTGTAGTAATGACCCCAGACCCAAAAATATCACTACTACCTCCAACACCCAATCCCACAGTACCGGTAAATTTCATCTCGGTATTCCAACTCTCCATCTTACTTCAAACAGTTCAATAGTAAGAAAAAAATAGATTGGAAACCTTCAAAAAATAATTTAATATCACACACACAGAAACCAACCCTTTCGGAAGAAGAAAACCCTAGCTGGTGAGAAATCTCTCTCCTCCCCACGCCTCCCAATAGAGAGAAGTAAATCGACCACTCCGGTAGGCTCAGAAAATTCCATAAACCAAACCGCCCTCTTCAGAAAATCAAAAAATAACTAACAATACCTGGGCGCCCAAGATCAGATCAAAAACAAAGAGTCCAACTTTTCTAGGACTCTTCCCCGCACTCCAGTTCTTCCTAATTTTGATGCCGAACAGTAGATCACCTTCTTGATGACCAGATCCCACAAAAAAATTCAAGAACTGGGCAATTTATAGTAGATCGATCAGCCCTTTACTACTTCATGCAATCGGCTTGATCTAGGGCTGCATGAGAAGAAGAGAAGAAGAGAAGTTGAAAAGAAAAGAAAGCAATAATCTGGCCGCCCCCTTCACTTATTATTTATACTAAAAATAATAGAACAGTACAAAGACAACTATGCCCTTATAGGGTGGCAAAACATAAAACAGCATATATAACACTCAAAAACATAATAAAATTTGGACTCACATAACTATTGTGGTCCCCACCTCCTATCTAACAACTAACATAAAACGTCATAAAACTGATTAATCTTCAACAATCCCCACCCAGGCACCAAGGGCTATCCCATAACCCATTGATTGTGTATAATTCCTCCTACATTTCATTTCTCCCTAGGCCATAAACATTAATTAAAACTCAATACACACCCATCCTTAATTCTTGAACTTAATGGAAATGGAGAATCTACCTACCAATTCTTCCACTGCTTCCACCATGTCCTCCTTCCACAGTGTTACAATCCCCCCCCCCTGAGGCTCCCCAAGAAGGAGCCAAAGTCCATCCTACACCTCTAGACCTCTAGAAACTCCTAACCCATCTTCCATCTAATTCCATCATTTGAATTCTTGTAAGAGCACAATGTCGGGTTTTTCTCTTCAGAGTAGGTCTTTGACCACCCTTCTCTTTCTTGCACTCCCTAGGCCTCTCAAATTCCAACTAATAATTTTCATCGGGACAAAAAGTAGCAAAACACCCATGAAGAAGCCTTGGTCTCCTTATTTTAGGCCCTTCCTCCTATCCCCTCTACCACTGAGTTCTAAATCTCCCTCAATGTCTGAAATTAGCCTTTCCGTTTCAGATCTTTTTTTCTTCTTTTTTCCTTTTTCCCCCTTCCTGATACAATAAGCATCCTCTTCCTTCTCTACATCCTTTCCAGCCATTGTCTGAATTAGATCTTTACCGCACTCACACTCATTTTGGCCGCAACAGCTCTCTATGAACCCTTCTTAGTTCCCCAACCCTGTACACATCAATTTCCAGATTCTATCTGCTTCCTCACTTGTCCCCTTACTTCTTCCTTCCACTGTCACCCACTCTCTTACATCAATTCCTCCTGGATAGGAAGCTAGAGTATCTATTACAGGCATAGCACACAAGTTAGTACCCATAAAAGAAATGGCACCCATACTTGGTACGACGGGAGGAGGACCAGGATTACTAGATTTGAGTTGCTGACAGGTTTTGTTTGGTTCTAAGGCCTTTCCCCTTTCTGGAAAATGTTGTGAAGTAGACATAGTGAAAGTATCACTTTTGAACGACCTACCCACTTTTTTTTTGTCAAAAACGGTAACTTTCATTAGACATATTAAGAGAATACATTGTCACCACCCAGTCAAGGGTGTTAACCCCAAGAAAAGTACTTTCTGATTACAGAACAGCCCAAAACAAGTTTTCCCTGAAAGTTCCTTGCTTTTTAAGGGTGTTGACTAGTCCATTAGCTGACCTCCTTGTCCACTTGAACAGTGCCCCAACCTCCCTTGCCAAGCAGTTTATTTCCCTCATGAATTGTCGATGTACCCAGGCCCCTAAGTTATGTGACTGCAACCACCCAATTAATAGTTTAGAGTCCCCTTCTACCTCAATTTGGTGTAAGCCCCATTGTTTAGCCAGTCTTAGACACTGCAACCTACCCACTTGGAGTTCCTTACTCTGTGTTTTCGATACTGGAATACTGGAATACCCCCATCCACCCTCAGCAGATTTTTGTCCCTCTCCACAAACATCCTGTGATTCGTCAAACTTAGGGTCAGCTCCCTCGGCGGTGGGGAGTGGAGCTTGCACAGCTTCAAGACCAGTTTCTTCACCATTTTGAGTCTTCCTGCAAACCTTCATCTTCGAATTCTTCCTCTACAAACAATAGCTTTGTGTGCAGACTTTCCATTTCGAGTAGATTATTGTTGCTTTTCAAAATCACACTTCCCAAACTTACAGCTTCATCACTATCGGAGTCATCACTGCTATCTTGTTAACTCAACCAGTCTTCAATCTTTGTTCAGTTAATATCGCTACGTTTCAGACACCTTGGATTATCAGGTGAGAGACGGTTCACTATGTTGGAAGGGACCCGCTGTAAAGAGCTTCAGGGTTGAGAGTCTTGAGACCCTACGCCTGACCCGGTTGGGATTCGAAGGAGAAGAAGATAGATGATTGTTATCGTCCATCAACTCACCCCCTCCCAGTCACATGAGTACTTAAAGGGTCGCTTGGCCCATCTATCCTAGATTGGGCCTTGGACTCGAGCCCTTTAATTGGAGCACCCGGGTTAAAGGACTTTGGGCCGCCATTGCCAGCCCACTTCTTACTTCTTTTCCTCCCACGTGACTTTTTAGGAGGTCACGCCCCCCTGTTTTAAAAGTCAAACCAGCAACCTTACCTTTTGGACTGGTCTGCGGTTGTTGGTTCAACACCCCCACTTTACCCACTTGACCATTGCCAGCCCACTTCTTACTTCTTTTCCTCCCACGTGACTTTTTAGGAGGTCACGCCCCCCTGTTTTAAAAGTCAAACCAGCAACCTTACCTTTTGGACTGGTCTGCGGTTGTTGGTTCAACACCCCCACTTTACCCACTTGACCATTTTTGCCTTTTTCCCCAGAAGCCACCTGCACATAGGATCTGCCAATTGTCAGGGGATGAGTGAGAAACAAGTGTCGAATTACAATACAGCCAATATGTCAACAAATTTCAACTTCCCTTTACCAATAAGGAACACTACAACAGATTTTGCCCAAGGGACATAATTGAGACCATTAATTTTGATGGAAGCCATCTGTATGATCATAAAATCTAGTTGTATAACTATACCAGACATATTTTCACCACTCGAAGAGGCCATGATAAGAAAATCAACACTGGCCACACCTAACATCACCACGATACTCCCACAATTACTGTTGAATACTTCCATAAATAGTTACTTGCACATAGCAACAAACATCACCCTACAAACACACATTTTGCCCAAGAGGCATAATTGAGACTATTAATTTTGATGGAAGTCATCTGTATGATCATAAATCCAGTTGAATAACTTACCAGACTTATTCTCACCACTGGAAGAGGCCATGATAAGAAAGAAAATCAACACTGACCAGCACCTAACATCACCACGATATTCCCACAATTACTGTTGAATACTTCCATAAATAGTTACTTGCACATAGCAACAACCATCACCCTACAACCACACATTCCAACACACCCATTCTAAACAGAGGTGAAAACCCAACCGATCTCATAAATAGCACAAACAACCTCCAACCAATGTCATAAACCACAAAGAACCTGCTGCTTCTACACTCCACTGCATCACCCAAATATTAGAACTAGTCAACTGAACACACAGAAAATTATCCCTCTTTGAACCACCAAGTAGAGGGTCTTCAATACATCATCATATCAACACAAATCAATTCATTTGAAGGTTTCTATAGATTCTTTAATACATAAAAGGAGAGAACTTCAATGTGTAGCGCTGTAGAAACCAGAAAATCTATCCAGTTGATCAATGGTGCTCTGATACCATGTGATTAACTCGGATTAGATCTCAAAAATAAAGAAAATAGAAGGAAACAGCCCTGGATCGAATGCAAAAGAGAGAGAGAAAGATAGAACAGAGAAGAGAAGAAAGAAAGAATAAAAAATAGGGCAAAAATAGGGAGTGTTCAAACAGAACATCTCTCTCCTGTGGCCTTCTTTTATTTAATGTTAGAACAAAGAGAACTGCCCTTTCCTATGTAATGCAAAGTATACATCTGTCACCTAAACATAACTTCCAACACCCACAAAATGAATGATTTAGTTTAATAATGTCTATTTTATTATTATAACCTCAAAATAAAGAATATATAAAATATTTCATATAGAGTCATGTACAAAATAACTAGGTGCTTAAACGAGTCAACTCTCCATGGGCACCTTGTTGCCTAGGTGTCACCTTGACAACAATGTATCATTCTTTTACCCCACATTGATAAATTTTCAAATTGAAAACAATAAAAAAAATACTTAGGGAGGAATGCAGCTATAGCATTATAAAAGTAAGAAAATAATATTTCAGACTAAAGACAGAGTACAATTTTTTCTTTTTTAAAATTGTTAAACACAATTAAGTGTTATTTACAAGAGTAGATGTAATCGAGCAGATTAGACAATCCATTCTGTACAATATAGACAAGCTTTTTTTATCAGCACAATTTAGACAAGTTTGAGCAACAAAAATAATTCTTTGAGTGAGAAACCCTTTAGTTCTTTCTTAAAAACTAAGCTTAATTTTAATAATGAGGCAGGATACACCAAATACAGCAGGAAGTGAAGGTGTTAGTGGAAGAACAAAGTCCCACACTGTCACACTTAGTTTCAGATGTATTGAAAGATCTGCACAAGTATCTTCATCAATCATATCAACTGGCCCATTTTCCGAAAAGAATTCAGCAAATGGCGGTGATTCAAGAACTCTTCTTAAATTTGAACATACAGATTTTAGTCTTTCTACCTACAAAACAAAGAAGCTCATGACTAACCCCAGATAAAGCCCTTAGTTTCACCAAAGGACTTTAAAATCAATGAAGGTTCAGAAAATAACCACTTCCTCCAAAGGTTTTCCTTCAACAGGTTCCACAATGTCAAGACAGCTCCTAAGTTCTCTGTATATTTGATGCTTCTCATCATAATCCATGCATTCGGCTGAAGATCTGGAGAAGAATGAATAAAAGCATAAAAACCGAGATCTGGGTAAATTAAAAAAGAAACTCTGTCACATAAACAAGCCCTCTAAATTTTTATAAATTCTAGATATGTCCTACTCTCCAAAATAATCTCACAAATAGCAATTAATTGAATACAAGTCTCAAAATAAAAACTAATATTTAACTGAAATAAAGAGAATAGATCATCACTGTGCATCTGGCTTCATGGCAGTGATTAGAAGCTCTCCTTCATATTGACCAGGGGGCTGTCCAGAAGGGACATCTATTGAAACCCAAACTGCTGCTGTCTCTCTGCAAAAAAGAAATGATCCAAATATTATAGAAGAGATCAAGAGAAGATGTTCTTCAGAACAAATCAGTTAAACCTTGTCAATACTCAATAGCAATACTTTAAAAAGAAGTTTAAAATTATTCATGTGAAAGGTAACAAGGAAGGGTTTCTGTTTTTTTTTTTTTTTCAATTATTACCCAGGAAGTATGTTTACTTGACTGGTTGGCAAATCAAGGGGAACAAGAACATCAGGAACACCCAAGATAGGCACCACACGTCGCAAAGTCACAGAATTCCCAACAACCAACCTGCCAATGGCTATTATCAGCAATCTTATTTATATCCGGGGGGGGGGGGGGAATTGCAAGGTAGTGGAGTATATTTCAAAAAACAAACCTATCACCAGAATTAGAGCACAGGTCAGTACACTGAACTTGCACCACACCTGCAATACCAGGACCACCCCAAGAAACTTTTGGACGCATTGCAACTTGAACATTCTCCCTCTCATTTCTTGCTGCAAGAAGAGTAACCTTCAAGACAAACCAGAAGTCAGAATCAGAACAAAACCTAATGATAGTAGTGGGGGGGAGCCAGGTTAAACCACTTTGCCCATAACACTCAAAATGCTTGGCATACTTACCATAATATTTTGGTAATTATAAAAGGAAAGGAACAAAGCATCAACTCTGTGGACTATCATAATTCCTACGGTTCCTCTATAAATGTCTTGCCTTAATACTAATCTTACAACAACCATGATTTCATGGAGTCATAATTTTTAAAACAAAACTCTTGTGCTTTAAAACTTAATTGAAAGTCTATCTACCATAAACTTCCCATTTATGATGACCAGAGTGTTATATTTGAAGAAACCAGTGGTGTGAAAATTAGATTAAGGGAAAAGAAAGGATTTCAAAATTATGCCCCAGATAGAGAAAGTCCAAGGATGCATATCTTTATATAACTATTTTACGCTTTCTTATAACAAGGCTGGCCAAACACAACAAGCAACCCAAACAAGAGAAAACCAGGAAAATGATCACCCACTACAGAGATGCATCTTGGCTCAACCAACATCTGACCTGGCAAATCTATCTGCTAAAAATTAGTTGATCTTAGTGAGAAGCTGAACAAGATTAGATCTTCACTTTGGCTGCTAAAGTCTTAGCTTCCTAAAGTAAAGCTGCAGAAGCAATGAACCCTTCATCCTCACCCTTCATCCATCAAATTACCACCTATAAATCCCTTTACCTCCGAGCTATTGATGCTCAAGACCAGGAAAACATCAACCTCAAGTAGGGTATCTCCATTCAGAGGGTCCCATGACCTACAACAAAGCCTGAGTGAACTTGAAGATTCTTTCCCAAGTCCCAAACTATGATCTGTTGAAATGGAAATGAGTATTTATGTCAACATGGAGACAGCATATCAAACACGGCAAGCACACCAAGTTTAGAAATGGGAACGCAGTATATGCATTTAGGCTGTATATGTATACAAATAAATACATATACGCCTACATATATATACACAATTCACATGCCTTCCTAGATTGCTAACAAAGAAATGTTAAGTTACATTAAAGTAAGTAAACTATGGATTAGTTGCTTGAGACCTGCGGGCATTCAATAGAGCCTTGTTTGGCAAATGGAAATGGAGGTATAGGGAGGAGAAGCAGGAACTCTGGGGGTTGGGTTGGGAGTCTGTTCATCCCCATGAATCCCATGGATCAGGCATCATTATGAACCTCAATGAAGATTTTGCTCAGTTTACTTCATTTAAGGTAGGTAAATGGGTACTACATCTATTTTTGGAAGGACGATTGATGTGGGGCCCAACTTCTATGTGAGGCCTTCCTGGACTTGTTCTCATTGGCTGCCAATAAAAACTGTATAGTCAAAGACAGCTATGAACTGCTTGGGGACAGGCTGGTGTGGGTCCCAAGACTTAGAAGGAGCTTATATGACTGGGAAATGGATAGATTCACCCAGATGCTTGAGCTGATTAGTCAATCCAATCCCAAGCGCCAAGCTGCAGACAGCAGGCTCAGGAAGGCTTCACCCTCAGGCTGCCTCTCTGTTAAATCCTTTTTTCAGTTATGATCCCATGTGGATGCTGCTACAGTTGACTGGCGTTGGATCTGGAAGACCAAAGCTCCTTCTAAACTGATTTTCTTTGTATTGACATCCATCCTTGAGAAGATTCCCACCAACAACCAGCTGAATGCTAGAGGCATGCATATTGTGAACCTATGCCACCTGTGCAAAAGCCATGAAGAGTCTCCAGCACATATTGATCCATTGTGACTTCACCTATGGGACATGGATACATTTCTCCCATCTTTTCAACAAAATTAGACCTCTGCCAGTGTTTTGGGCTCCTGCTCTTCTTGGTCTTCCACTGCTCTCAGTAAAAGAGGCCCCTTGCCCTTTGCTGGACAGTTTGGAAAGAGCGCGACAGTAGAATTTTCCAAAACAAGGAATCTCCTCTTGAAGTTGTTATTAGCAAAGTGAAGAGATCCTTAATTTTTTTCAGCAGGTCTTCAAAAGAAGTTCAAGGGATGGGAACCTTAATTTTTTGGCCCTGCCTTGGCTTTTGTGGATTCCATCATGTACAGCTCAGTATCCGCGTGCATGCTTTTAAGAGGCTTCTCCCTTATTAATAAAAGATTTTCACTTATTGAAAAAAGAAATAATAAAACAGAAAAAGGTTGCTTTATATTGGCATGCTTTTCTTTCTTTGAAAAGGTATTAGCATGGCTAATGACTCAGTAGCTTAGATGGTCACTCAGCACCCCTCTGAATATGGAGGCGTAGGATCAAACCTGCGCAGCTGCAGGCTCTCTGTGCAAAGGTCAGTGAACTTCATGTGCGCCTTGCTTTGTCCCAACCCCTAATCCCCCTCTAATGTGTAATATGTAATACCAAAAAAAGAAAAGGTATTGAAATGGATATTCACATAAATAAGTTTTAGTACAGGGGTTTAAAATTTGAAACCATAAAGAGGCACTAATGTGAAAAGCCCTGTACCAAGCCACCGTATTGCAAAAAAGTTTTATATCCAGATATAAAGTTAGGCAATGTCACTTGAGACATCAATTTAAAATAAAAGAAAATAAAATAAAATAGGGCTCTACTCTCCTCTCTACAAAGGAAGCCCAAAAACAAGGGTTTTTCCATGATTTTCATTATATTAACAGGGAGAGACGGACTTTAACTCACCCAGCTGCAGAAAAGAACCCAAACAATCAACACCAAAAACTAGGGTTCCAAACTTTTTCCCTTCAATTCTATTATCGCTCCTTTCTTCCATGGTGTTTTTCCTTTTTTTCCCTTCTGTTTCTGTACACAGCATGTTCAGGTGTTTCCAAATCTGTGTCAGGTCCCCCCAAATAATAGCTTCCAAGGGGTATCTACAATTACATCCCATCCCTGTATGCCCTTGATTTCCCAATATGCAGAACTAGAAATTTAGCTTAACTACATCTTGTGTGGTGACCAACTCTGACATAAGCCTGTAGATATATGTGGTGACCAACTCTGACATCCATTGAAAAACCTCTAAACTCATATCTGTTATGGATCAAATTGGCAACCCTCACTTTATTGAAATTAATTAATCTCGCTGAACAACTATCCTCATCTAAGAATATTCTTTCTATGAATACAATATGCATTTATAAGAGAATATAAGGTTGCTACACGCTATGTATAAAAAGTTACACAACTTGTGTTTTATAATTAAAATACCAACTTGTACAACTTCACGTACATCAGAGAGAGAGAAGAAGAGATCAAACATGATACTATCCTACAATAACCATATCGAAGTAAACTGATGCAATACCTAGACATCAAAAAAACCAAACCTACAATACCTGGAAGGTGATGGGATAGTGAGAGGAAAATGGCACATTTTCTCACTTTTGATTTTGCATAGGATACATACGTTGGAAATGGGAATGAGAATGGTGTAGAACACAATAGGAGCATCCACACAAGCCTAAGAATTATGGTCACGAAAATGGAGGGAAGCTTCCATCTGAAATGCTGGGAAGAATTAGACCAATAAGGCACAACAGTAGAGAAAATTAGGTTATGAATTTACGGGGGAAACATAGATATTGGATTATACAAATGCTAGATGACCTTAGCTGAACAGGATGCCCTTTCAGATAGCCCAGTCACATGTTTCAAAGAAATGAAAAGAATAGATGCATCAAATGTCACAAGTGCCAACATGGTTAGCGTGTGTTTGCATTTGGAGTCATCATTTTATGATGCATGTTCATTAGTTCAGAGCCATAATGAGGATTTTAGCATCCCAACATCTTCCTGCAGCCTTCTCTTCCTTTAAAATTTATCAACCAAGTAAAGAGAGAAAAGAAGAAATATTCTGACAGCGCCAGCCTGACAATGTTGACAATAGAGCTCCTTTGCAGAGCTAATCACCTTTATGGGCTGATGTTAGTGAAGGCCCATCAATCTCATACCAGCTGGTGGACATATCATGGAACAAGAAAAAACTTCTGCTAACATTAAGGGAAGGGATGACTCTGCATATCCTAACGTGCTGTCAGACTCTGCAGTCTGGCTAAGGGGTGTAACTTGGGTCAGGTTGAGATGAGCATTTGTCAAATTTTGAAATGCCCCAGCCTGGACCCAAGCCCAATGTAGTTGAAAATCTTTAACTTGAGTTGTGGGCTGGTTGAAGAACCCTGGGGATGCTGCTTGGTGCTATAAGAACTAAATTAAGAAGATCAATTGGCTGACAAGGAGTATGCCAGTTTCTATTCAGTGGGTGGGGATATCAGCAAATGCTTTGGCTGATGTGTTAGCCAAGCAAGGGGCAAATAGAGAAGAATTGTTCTGGGCTCAGCTGTGATTTCTGTATTCTTTTCCTAGTTTCGTTGCAATCTGTTAGGAGAAGCTGCAGCCTGCACCTCTCCAAGGGCTGTTGTATGAGATTATAAATCTGAATCAGTTTCTGAATTAATAATTCATTGTTGCTCATTGAAAAACCTGAACGACACCCGACTTGCATCTCAACTATGGATCAATTAGGGCTAAATGTGTAGGAAACAAACCAGATACTGTCCCCCCACACCCAACTCTCTTTTCTCATTCTGTCATTGTCTCAACCAAGATTTTTTTAACAGTGCCTTTTCAACCCAGTTGTTTAATCTTCCCAGTGCAGCTTTTATGTAAAAGCTGTGATTAGAAACATACCAACTTTCTCCATTAACATATTAACAATACCATATAGATTTAAAAAAATGAATCATCGAATATCTGAAATGACATTTTATAAACAACATTTATGAGTATCTAATTTGTAGCTTCTACAGGATATAAGCTCCATATAAGAAGCTTGGGTAAAATACTTTCCATCCTACCCATATAGATGTAATTCTGAGTTAATAATTTTAGCTAAATGAACAAGTATAAGTTTGATCATATGCGCCGTTACTTAAATTCACTGCATTGCCTTTTGTGTACCCAGAAATGCAGGTAATGGTTTATGCATATAAATACATAACTGGGAGAAAAAACTATGATCCTGAAAACATGTATGCATGTAGGAAGGCAATTATAAAACTGATTAAGTTTAAACTAACAGCACAGAGAAATCTCATTATGTTTGGAGTAACTCGGTTTGCGTCTGGGACAAATAAGGATAACAATAGCAATGGACTCACAGGCTCTAAAGGTCTAGGCATTTCTTGCTGTCCAACATTTGCTGTGCTTGGCATGTACCAGACGTGCAGTAGGTCTGCAGATGAAACCTTTGTGGGATCAAGTGATCCAATCAGAGGGTTTGAAGCATACAGACCACCATCATTCCATCCATAACCTGTCCCTCCTCCAGCAACACCTTCTACTGGAGGCATGGTGACGTTCTGCTGATTCCCCTCTCCTGGGTAGAATAAAAAAAATACATGTTAGATGGAGACATGTCAGCCCCTAGATCTACCCTAGCCTCACTTGAAAGGAGAAAAATAGGTGTAACATAAAACACAGAAAGTAAAGATGATATTTCAAAGGAAAAGAGACGTAAAGAAAATATCCACCACCGAGAAAATAAGAACGCAATTTACATAGAAAAAGTTCAAGCTAAGCATTTAAGAAGTAGAAGGAAACAATGCGAATTGCGATATTATATAATAACCTCATCCGCATCATTGTCTTGGACAATGCATTGATTGGACATAAGTAAACGAGATGAATGGGACCACGAGGTGAAATTATAAAATCAGTTTCAGCAATCCTTATGTGAGACCTGTCATTATATCAACTATATGATATCAGATAATTGAATGGGAAGATCCACTCTGACAATATTTACCCATTATGTTGTCATCAGTTAAGTTCTCGCCTTCCAACAACTGAGTCCAACAAAGCTAAAACTCAAAATTGCTTTCTCAATTGGACACTAGCCTCAAAGTAGGCATCCATAAACTCCTAAAAGCATTTAGATAGTTGTACCTTGCCTCTCTCATTTTGAAAGCAAAAACACTAAGTTATAATCCGAAGCAGTAGAGGAACCCTAGAACTTGATAAATTTGATGGGATCGTTTGATATTAATCGGAAAAAAATATATATATACGTGTCGAAAAACAATCACGTTGCAGGATAAACAAAGAATCATTAAATTAAACCCCGCAACGGAGGAGAGCAAAGGGCAAAACCCTAAAGCTTGAAAGAAGTGAAGAACCCTCCAGAACCAGAGAAACTTGAATAGAACGAAACATACAATGAACTGATAATAAGAATATGGACAGTAAAAGTTGCAGACGATGACCTGTATTCTCCATATCCATCACCCTTTTTTCTTTCCTTCTCCGTGACCTTGTTCGGAGAGCTCTTCACTTTTCCAATGGTAAGATGATCGTTGGGGACTGGTTTCAGAACAATTAATTTGGATGGAGAAAGAACGCTCGGAAATTGTTGGTGTGTTCCGTGAGGACTGAGGTGATTTTCAGGTGAAGCAAGATTCAAGAAAAATGTTGGCAGTCTCGTCAGTGTAAAAAAGGCCGACATGTGGGGGCATTTGTTCCGATTGAATTGTTCAAATGACTGAAATACCCCTGGAGCCGTTGTTGTCTTCCAATCTCTTGGGCGGCAATAACTTGCCACGAGCGCCATTATTGAAGGGCCAGGTCCCGCCATTGAATGGACCACCGATGACCGACCTCGTGTGTTTGTTTGTACTTTGCAGAGCAATTTTATTTGTATTGGCTGCATTTGTTTCCAATGCAAATGCAAATATGTACCATGCATTTTTTTACTCATCCCAGTTCATGAGTGCAAAGTCGGTTTAAGAGTTAGTATGGCTTTTGCACTCTTCTCGTTTGTTTGGAATTTATATAAATCAGGGCACAAATTTGTTGTCATTTGTTTGAAATCAATGCAAACTATGAGAGCAAATATAAATGCTCTGACTACATAGTGTGTTTTTTCCAATAATAACCACCATTTTGTGCAAGAAATTTGGACCATCCATTGTTACAACCATAGTGATAGCAAATGTGGATGTGAGCTCAGCCTAATATTGTTTGAGGCCAATTGGTCGAGCTTGCCAAAATGGTTACAATCCTGAGTCCACAATTCAGCTAGTGGTAGCTAATCCATACCGGTCTTTCATATATGAGAGGTTTCTTCTAGTAGAAATTGGCTTAAATTAGTGTGAAGGAATCCTTACAATTTTCATGCAGGAGAGAGACATTTTCTTAATTGTATTGCAATCCTACACAAGAGCTTGCTTAGACAGTTAGAAGTTCCACACCATCATCGAGTTTCTTTAAATCCAGGCTCGTACATAGATTTGTTTTCCGATCCATTATCCAATTCTACATTGACTACATATGTGGGAAAATTAAGATGATGGGTTGGATCTCCCTCAAATTAAGATGATGTCGACTATATGGGCAGACCCATATTTTGTTAAATATCAGTCTATATATCTGCTCATCTGATAACAAATATGAGAATGATAACTATATCACTCTATATCTGCTCATTTGTTGAATCTCCTTCCCATTCTTATTCAATCCATTCACATTTCATTAAAATATGAGATATTCTAACACACCCTAAACAATCCATCCACATTTCCTACTCAATCCATTCATATTTCATTGAAGGTATCGTCAGCCTTCAAACAATGATACTTGATAACAATTTGCATTCACAATTACTAATCAATCCATTCACAAATCATTGAATGTCACGTCAGTCTTCAAACAATAAGGCCTGATAAATATAAGTGACCTGCTAACAACTGATAAATATACAATGATGAGATCAATTTATCTGATCTGATAATGAACACAAAGGATAGCTACATGAAAACATGATGAAATGTGGTTCCTGCTATAAGTGATCCATAGTAGATGATAAAATCAGATCTGATAATGATAATGATAATGATAATGATAAGTGATCCAACATGTGGTTCCTTCTCAATATAAGTGACCTGCTAATGGTAATATAATAAAAAGGAATACATGAAAACAAGCCCATGACCATAACATAAGACAAAACACACACACACACACACACTCCTAGTGTTTAGTTCAGTTGCATTTAAATCATCCCTATCTCTCTCTTTCCCCCTCTCTCTCATATATATATATATATAGCCTTCCAAATGATTTGGCTAATTAAACAACACCCATGCCACAATCCCAGTGAAAAATTCAATGATGCCTCCTATCAGATATGACCTAATTGTTGATGTGGATGGTTCTACAACCAACTTCTCAAAGGAATATGTTGTATCTAACTGTACTTCACAATACTTATGGTATACATCTTCAGCTTCTTCTCGACTATTATATGAACAATAAGAATTCCCTCTGAATCTAGCAACTTACTTTTGACACTCGGGCCATGAGTCATTCACACCTGGCTTTCTCCCCTTGAACACTATTGAGCAAGAGAAAGAAGAAGAGAAGAAGGAAGGAGATAGAAGAGGCTGGCGGATTTAATGCCTCAAAAGAACTTGCTTCATGCGAGTGAAGCATTTGTATTTATACTATACTGGTCGTACAACACAAGTGGTATAGAAATTACAAAAATACCCCTCAAGTTGGAGCATAAATATCAATCATGCCCAACTTGTCACAGAGATCTTAATGTCTGGAATGGTTTAGCCCTTTTGTAAAGATGTCTATTAGTTGGTCTTCAGAGCTTATATATGGAGTGCATACTTCGTCTTCAGAGCTTTTGTAAAGATGTCTACTAGTTGGTCTTCAGAGCTTATATATGGAGTGCATATTAATCAACTCCAATGTGCTTTGTTCTATTATGTAGTTGAAAGAATGGTAGGATCCATCTAATGGACGCCAAGAAAGGTGCGGAATGAGTGAGCGAATTTCAAAAATTTTCCTACCTTCTCCCAACTGAGAATCATATTCCTTAAATCTAGAATACAATATTCAAGGATTCTACTTGAACCATAATCAAACCAAATCTGAAACCTAAAGGGAACAGGAAGGATTATACCTGATCTGGAGAAACAATAGAAGATACCAATATCCGATCCTGCTGAAGATGACACAGCTGTGGATGGAACGGAACCAGCAGGGTGCGTCCTACACACTAGATCCTTCACAAGAACCCACTGGAAACTCTGAACACTGAATTCTTTTCAGTCTTTTCTGCAAGACTGATGTCAAGAACTGATTTCTTGACTTCTTTCTCCTACAAAGATCGAATCTTACAAGAGGGGTTGGCGGCGGCTGGAGGAGAACTCCTGGGACGAAGATGGCTGAACAGCTTTTTCTTCTCTCTCTGGAGTTTTGAGATCTAATCTATATATGCAGAAGACTTTCTTCTCTCTTCGAAAAACTTGGTTCGAAATTTGGTATATTCGAATTAGCTTTCTACTCCTTTCTTCTTGATTAAGAAATCCTCCTAATTAGGAGTTATCCCAATCCAAATCAATATTTGGATAAGGGATAATCTTAATCCTATCTGCAGATTAAGTTAGTTTACTCCTAATCTTATCAGGAGGTTACCAGATTCAAATCTGATTTGAATTTGGTCTCCCAGAGTGGATAAAGTCAAAAGCCCAATCATTTTTACTAACATTAATCTCAGATTCACCCCATAGATGGGTGATCATATCAGCCCAGCTCGTAATGGGCTTTTGGCCCATTAAGTGTTCAGTGTTTAACTAGTTTCCAATCTGCTGCCCAGTTGGACTTCTTTGTATGGCATGGGACCCAAGCATTGATCTACACACCAGCCACATGGGTTCGGCCTAGCCGAATTCACTGAAAACTCAGTGACCCCTTGAGCCCATCACATGGACTCTATAGGCCCAACACTTACATTAAGTGGTCCCTGGGCCAAGCCATCTTATAAAAACCCAAGGACTGTGGGCAGGTGCAAGATTAGCCCATCAGGTATTATCCTAAATGGTCTTACACTTAACCTCTCAGCCCTTAATGATCAAGCATTGCCCGACAAGAGAAGACCTCTCCCTCGGCTGCAAAGAACAGTGTCGCACTCTCTACTCACATGGATCCTAGGAATTAAAACCTTTTGCAAATCTTTTGAAACCGTATATATACATTTATATATATATTAATTTTGCAAAACAAAATTCCAACGATTGAAATCAATTGCTGGCAGTTTGGTTTCTATCAGAGAGAGTGCATTCCTGATCATTACCATTGTCCGACAAAGGGACTGATCTTGTCACTATGATCACTCACTCAGATGAATTCTTAGACTGTCCCAACATGCCCAGGTTTTGAACCCCGCTAAGGATCTCACTGATTGACATATCAAAGACAGCCCGATCCGAAACCTAGTGAAGTGTCATAATCGAGTCCAGGGGTCAGGTGTAACTTTCCAGTTTTGCCCATCTGTCTCCAAGATCTAGGGCAATACTGGAAATCTGGTACAGTTCAAGGATTCAAGCAATCTCATACTACATGTGCCTTGGGTCTTACCCTGATTTCCAAAACAAACCATCCAAACACTTGGTGGCACATCAGCATCAGCCTTGATAGGATAAATCTCCCCAGACTTATCCAATGGCTGTGAACATTTAAAACTAACAAAAGTCTCTATAAGTGTCCAGATTTAGGGTCTTACATAGAAATATACCAAACAACATGAATCAAACATGTACTTTGTTTATTTACACTAAATGTCAAAAGTACATCAAATTGGATTGAAGCTAAGGGCATACAAAACTGTCTAATAGTACCAGGTTAGCAGCAATACTTATAGTTGCCTTGTTATCACAGAGTATAGTCATGGGTTTGTCCATTGGAAAACCCAATTCGCGCAACAAATTCTTTATCCACATACCTTTGGCTACTCCGTGTGCCATTGCACGGTACTCAGCTTTAGCACTGGATCTAGCCACCACCGTTTGCTTCTTACTCCTCCAAGTAACAAGGTTCCCACCTACAAAAGTGCAGTAACCACTAGTAGACCTTTTGTCACTTTGAGATCCAGCCCAGTCCGCATCTATATAAATTTCAACTCTCAAATGTCCATGTTTCTGGAATAATAAGCCAGCACCAGTGAACTTCTTAAGATACAGCAGTATCCTCTCTACTGCTTCAAGATGAGTGGTCCTAGGTGCATGCATGAACTAGCTGAGGACACCAACAACATATGCTATGTCTGGACGGGTCATAGAGAGGTACAACAATCTCCCTACAAGCCTATGAAATTGCTTCACATCTTTAAGAGGTTCACCTTGGCTGTCACTTAACTTATGGTTGGGGTCAATGGGAGAGTCATCTGGTTTAACCCCAATCTTTCTAGTGTTTTAAGCAAGTCTATGACATATTTCCTTTGGGAGATAAATATACCCTTTCTTACAGTGTGTGATCTGACTGACATTGCTTGTATCCCCTTTGCTGAACTGCAATATGAAATCTGCTGAACCAAGCTCTTGGTGATTACTTCAGCCCATATAAAAACTTATTTAACTTGCACACTTTATGTTCATTTCCTTAAGCCAGAAAACCGGGGGGTTGAACCATATAAACTTCCTCTTCAATGTCACCATTCAAGAAGGCACTCTTGATGTCGAGATGATGTAGATCCCAATTCAAATTAGCAACAAGAGAGAAAAGTACTCTAATAGAATTCATTTTGGCAACAGGGGCAAAGGTTTCCACATAATCAACTCCATATATTTGAGTAAACCCCTTTGCCACTAAACGAGCTTTATACCTCTCAACGGTTCCATCAGCCCCATGCTTAATAGTGAACACCCATTTACATCCAACTGGATCCTTTCCCTTAGGGAGATCAACAAGTTCCCACGTGCCATTCTTATGAAGAGCATCAATTTCTTCCTTCATGGAATTTATCCATTCTGGTACTAAGAGAGCTTCTGCCACATTCTTGGGAATAGAGATACTGTCAATGGAGGTAAGGAATGTACGAAATGAAGGTGAGATGCTCTCATAGGAAACAAAGTTGGAAATGGGGTGTTTAGTGGTACACAACCTAACACCTTTCCTATGGGCAATAGGAAGGTCAAGATCATTAGCAACAGGGAGGTCAGAACCATCATTGGGAGTCAAGTTACCTGAGAAGGTAAAGTAACAGGGCCACTCTCAAAAGCCACTCTCAGAAGGTAAAGTAATAGAGCCCCACACATCAGAATGCACAATGTGAAAAGGAAACTCAGATTTACTATTTTTTAAAGGAAATGAGTTCTACAATGCTTGCTTAACTGACACGTTTGACAAGAGAAATCAGAAACAAACACTAACTTACACAGTTCTGGAAAAACAACTTTCAAGAACTCAAAAGACAAATGACTCAGACGACAATGCCACAAATACATTTTACTCTTTCTGAACTGACTCATAGACTCTGTAATATGAAGGCCAGCCATTTTCTCCAGTATATAGAGTCCATCAACCATACGTCCCCTACCAATCGTCCTCCCCGAGGCTAGATCCTAAATCACACAATAGGAAGGGAAAAATGTCACAGAACAGTTTAAGGAATTTGTAATACTACTGACTGAGAACAAATTCATAGGAAATTTTGGAATATGAAGAACATCAGAAAGTTTAAGGCCGAGAGGAAGAGAGAGAGTTCCCTGACCAACTATGGAAGTGTATGAACCATCAGCTAGTCTCACTTTATCTCTTCCGGAAAGAGGGTGATAAGTTTGAAAGTAAGAGGACATACCAGTCATGTGTTTTGATGCTCCAGAATCAATTATCCATGGAGAGTCAAGGTTGTGAGAAGCAACATGGAAAGTTGTGGCAGGATTACCTGACGTGGATGCAAATGAGGTTGTGGGAGGAGCATCCATCTAGCGAATTATTCTACCATAAATCTCCAGATGGTCATAGAAGGAGTTTACAATGTCCTCCCTTGGGTCAGATCCAGAGTAGCTATGTTGGCCATGTGGTGTTTGAATCACAATAGAAGTGGAGGGTTGATTCTCCCGAGTAACCATGTTGGTCATGTGGTGTTTCTTGGTACCTTGTTGCCCGGGCCTTCTAATTACATCTGAGCCTTGCTTCTTAGGTAGATCTTGAGCCCATTTTGGTTTCCCATGAAGATCCCAACAAGTATCTTTGGTGTGTCGGGGCTTATGACAGTTAGTGCACCACAATTTCTCTTTATCATTTGTTTTCTTCTGGAGATCCCCTCTCTTGGAAGAAGATCCACCACTAGTAGAGGCATGCCCTTTTGCTGCCAACACAATTGCATCCCCTCCGATGTTGTTCATCAAGTTTCTCCTACTCTCTTCAGACTGGACAAGAGCATAGACCTCCTGAATTGATGAAAGATCCTTAGAATTGAGAATTTGTACTCTGATGGATTCATAGATACGATTGAGACCATGCAAAAAGGCAAACACTCTTTGCTATGAGATGAGTTTCTTATACAATTTGGCATCTTCATCACCCTTCCAATCAATATTCTGGTAATGGTCCAACTCCTTCCAAACAGAGGTCAAGTCAGAGTAATAAAGTGATAAACCTCTCTCCCCCTGTTGACAAGTAGATGATGCTGCTTGCAGTTGATAGATCTTGGCATAGTGTCGTAGTTCAGAATATGTGGATTTTGCCTGTTCCCATATCTCATTTGCAGTTTTAGCCCACATGAAGTTTTTCCTTATTTGTGGTTGCATGGAGATCAAGAGCCACGACATAACCATAATATTCTTCTAATCCCATCTATCATGTTCAGCATTTCCAGAATGTGGTTCTTTGATTCTTCCATTTATATAGCCTATTTTTCCCCTTGCAGTTATATATAACTTGATCCCTCTTGACCACTATAGGTAATTTAACCCATCAAGAGGAACAACAACCATAGAGAATGATAGGTCACTGCCCCCACTTATTCCATTCAACATTGTGGAGATTCCGAATGTGGCTGAATCTTCACTATTCATGATTCCAGGTTTAAGAGTATACAAAAACCAAGGCACACTGCCTTACAGAGCTGCTACAGTCCACAACTAGGCACTTGTTGATTTTCGGTTTCATAAGAACCAAGTACAAACACTGCAGCTGCAGTACTAGTTTGTATGACCTACAGTTTGTAGGAGTCCACAGAACAACATACGAACACTGCACTTGCAGTGTAACCAGGTCTGAATGACCTACAGTTTTACAACTTTCATGCAACTTCTCAATAGGAACATAAATACAAAGTGGTAGTTCACCACACACTTAATCGGCTAATACCAATTTCAGGGCAGCCGAATAGTCACTGAGTGTTTAGGGCATCAACCGTTACTTAGAGTAGCTGAATAGCAGTAACACACAAGAGAAGAGAAAAAAATGTAGCCGAACTGTCACCCTACTTAGATTTTAGGGCATTAATAGTTCATTGAAGAGAGCAAGAAGAGAACAATAAAAAAAAACTTCAGTTGAGTACCAGGTCACCCGATCAATGGATAGGCAGTACACTCTTGGACACCATCTTCTCTGCAAGCCAGAACCCTTCTTCATACATCAGGTGATAGTTTTCTACAATCTTCTCAGCCGAGCAACTACAGATACCATCACCTGGGTTGGAGGATGAAAAAAAACTTCGTAGCAGAACCCTTTTCTGTGCTAGGAAGTTGAACAGTCAAGCTGATTCTACTCGGCATTGGAGACTAACCGCAACACTAGAGAATGATTTCTCTTCCTTGCCTTTGAACATCAGGAATATAGTGACCTCAGCTGGTTGTTTTCCAGGCCCGGACGGTTCCGCTCTGATACCATGTTGAGCAAGAGAAAGAAGAGGAAGAGAAGAAGGAAGGAGATAGAAGAGGCTGGCGGACTTAATGCCTCAAAAGAACTTGCTTCATGTGAGTGAAGCATTTGTATTTATACTATACTGGTCGTACAACACAAGTGTATAGAAATTACAAAAATACCCTTATGGGCACTAAATCTATGTATAGTACATACAATAACATCTATCAACAAACACAACATAGGATTTTTTTCATCCTACACACCTCATCATTTTGACAAGTTTATGTGAGTACATTGCAAAGCAACAAACATATTATGGCATACTACAGACAAAGAGATATAACAAGAAAGTTCCATTATATCAATAAGTCAAAAGTATCATTGTATAAGTAAGTACTAAAAAGAGTGTTAAAAGCTACTATAGTTGCCACAGTTAATATGTTTTATCAACAAGTGCATCAAGCTAAGTTATAACAAAAAAGGGTAGAAGTGTTAAAGTTCCATTGTCTAAACTTCATAATAAGAGAAGAGGTACTACTGCATTCCACCAAAACCAGTCATCTTAGATATGATGGATAGGACCATTTGAGCCCTAAATGGCTTGTCCCTCGCAAGGAAAATCTTTGCTTCCTTCTCATGTTCACCTAGGTACCCAAAGATAGTGTTCCGGACTTGGATGTCATACCCTTCCAAGTCCATAACTTCCTTCCATAGACGGTTTAAGAAATCCATCTCAATCTCAATTGTAAGTGCAGATACAATTTTTGACATTGTAATATTCATTCTATCAATTGCATCAATAAAGTCCTGGTTGGGATTCGGTTTTGATCCATGCACTCTTTCTTTTGAGCTTGAGGAACCTGCCCTCTAGTTGTTGTTGGTGACTGATTAAGTGCCATCTTCACATGTGAATTCATCAACAGTCAATGGGGTTGTTGCATCATCATTGAAATCAAGGTCATCCTCTTTAGCACCATAAACATCAGCATTACACTTAGTCATGGATTCAAACCCTGTCATAGCCTTGTCACCCGTAGGCTGATCATTTCCCATAACTGTTTGCATTTCCTCAAACATCTCCATCACCCTGCCTTTAACACACAGTGCAAGTGGATTGGCCTGCACTGTAGATGGCATCATTACTAGTTGCTAATTTTTAAACATTAATTAAAAAAACCAAATATGCTACATTTACCTTGATGTAATCATCCCAAACAACTGGATCAGCAATGATTTGATTCTTGGAATCATTCTAGCCGAAACCACTAGTCTCAAGCAACTTATTGGCTTCCATGTATATGGGTTTTAATGTTCTCATTCTACTCTTAATATGGGGTGTTCTCATATCATTATTGAAGCAAGCAGTCATCTCCTTGCATGCTGATGTGTATGCAGATGTCCAAAACCCCTTATCAATCTTACTGACCAATGCTACTTGGTCAACAAGTAGCTCAATCAATCATGGCATCAATCCATCTTACTTGTCGACTTCGATCACCCTTGCTGGACATAGTTTGAGAGACAAACAACACATCCTTTCCCTTATTGCCATCTTTCCTATTACTAATAGATGTTCCTATTGTATCTCTACTAGAGACTATCCCTGGCCAAAAGTATCTCATTTCATGCGGTAAATAAATAGCACAGACATGTACATACATTATTATAAAGAAATATTGAAAATACCTTTAGTAATCAACAACATAAAAGTAAGCATGTGCAATACAAAAATATGGTGTTTAAACAATATTGATGATATATTAAACTGTCTAACAAATAAGTCATGGATATCTAATAAAACAAATAAATTGGATGTTTTAAACATTATAAGAACTACAATCGATACAAATTGGTTCTAACAATGATGATGTACAATTAATCCAAATGCTACAACTCCTAATCATCTTCACAGTCTCCTCTAGTCCTGAAACATGTTTGACCCAATCTGGTCCCTAAATGTGGATCACCTTGCTAGTTCATTTCTTTGTATCCTTGGTGCAAGAGAATCTGCATTGGTGCTTTCTTCCACAAATTCATCCCCATCGGATGTACTTTGCATGTCTGCCTCACGGATCCCTTCTCGGGTGTACTGGTCAATCGGTCATGTGGATCAACTCCCATTATATGGTTGTGAAGCACACAACAAGCTATCACAATCTTGACCTGCGTGTCAAAGTTAAAATGTTGTGTTGCATCAAGAATTGCCCAACGCTTCTTCAGAACACCGAAAGCATGTTCCACTACATTTCTCAACGATAAATGTCTATGGTTGAAAATCTCCCGAGGGGACTTCGACAATCGCCCTTGTATCTCATTGAGGTGGTATCTGGTGCCTTGATAAGGTGCTAGGAATGTTTCTGTATCTGGCATCTACTAAGTAGTATTTTCCTATATTTCGTTGAGTGATCATTGGCAACAAGCAATTAGTTAAGACAATGGAGTCAACTTTTCGAGTATTAGAAAAGATGAAGTATCAATTTAAGTTACCTTCTGGGACGTGGAGTTTGCATTCCCTTCGCAAGGAATCATATAAGATTGTGGCATCAGTGGCTGAACCTCTCACCCAGCCAATACATAAGTGAATTTTAAATCGAATGTCACTACAACCATTACATTTTGTGTTGTTTTCCCCTTCCTACCACGAAACTTGCCTTGCTCCTCAACAGGCACTTTGCATGGGATATGGGTCCCATCAATTTTACCTATACAGTCCTACATTTAACTAAATTATGTTAATTTCATGATCTAGGGAGGTGCTAAGGTAAAAAGTGTAGTAATCTATTACATACCTTAAAAAATGGCATAAACCGGGAGTCATTCCTAATCTCTGGTGGTACTTGTTCTCTAGTAGGTTGTATAACCAACAAAATGTACAATCTAAGTACAAATACACATGACTTTGTGAAAATATCAAGTTATTATCTCTTGTGAACGCTCGAATGTAACATGTATGACACTATTCCTTTCATTATGCCTTATAGTGTGCAAAAACATTGCAACTTACTCTTCGACAGACATGTTAATGGTTGGCCGAAGTCCAGTATGGGTAATAAGTAAATGACTGAGGGAATCAAAACATGGACTTCTCATCCTAATCTGAGATAAACAATATGACTCACTACTAAATACAGTGTTAAGAAATGCTCCCTTCCATAGGCTTCTAACCTCTCGCACCCTTCGACTGGCAGATTCAGTATACTGTTTGACGATGACAACCATTGCAAGATATGTCATAATGGAACTAATGGCCGCACTGGTCCGCCTACGCTTGGCCATAGTGTCATGTGTTACCTCCATGCTTGACTGACAAGTCAAAAGAACCCATGAGAATTATCCAATATATTTATGAAAGGAATAGGTCGTTATAAAAGGAAAAAGCAATGCTTAGAGTGCTATTACAATGAAAGCACTATTTAGAGTTGTAAGCTTTGCACATTCAAGCTGTAAATCTTGCATCATGAGGTATCCCCCTTGGTGGATTCATGAGACTCTACCAAATTTGTGATCTATATTAAGAATTGTCAGATAAATTTCAAAACAGTTATGAACTGCAATTTCAGGTTGTAGCTTATTAGCCTCTCCAAGAGTAGCCAACTGAGTTGGCTAAAGCCGACCAGATATAAACCTTAGAATTGGGTTTGTGCAGATTGACTTTATATAGGTTAGGGTTGGTTTCACCCTAGTTCTATCTAATCTTTACTGTGAGGGGAAAATTGAATCATGCAACACTTATCCACTACATCTGATAAGTCAATGCTTATGTAGAAGTCTAACCATATATGATCAACCTCTATCCTCTAGAAGTAGAGTTATTTTTCAATTTGTTATCGATTCTTCACTTGTAAATTGTATGATGTATGCAATATGGATAGACCCATATCAATAGGATCTCAGTCTGTACCCTAAGAATAACCCTGTTAAAAAAGACAGTCACAAACAACAGAGTAAGTCCCCTAAGAATAACCCTATTAAAAAATTGGATCTACCACAACTAGCTTTAGTAGTAAGGAATTTTTTACAAAGATAAAACCAGAGGCAAATGGGGAGTTCAATTTAATCTTTGTCTTGCTTCCAGCTTGGCCTGAGAAGTAGGACAACTGCAAATTGTGTCTTGGGCCTAGTTTGGTTCATTACCAAGCTATCAAATTCAAGTATCATAGAATTTGAGTTTTTCGGTTATTGCTATCATGGCTACTATTATATTTTCAATATTCAAGTGAAGGTGCCAACAATTACCTCGGTACCAGTGGACCCTTACTTTAAGTCCTTCAATCCTAAAATCTTCGAGATACAGATATCTTGGGACATATCTATGTTGGACCTTAATTTGTTGGGACATATCTGTGTAATGTTCCAACAAACAATAAGAATTGGTTCTATCCATGCCTCCCTTAGCCAAATTGGCAGCAAGTGGAACAAGATGTTTACATTAGCAACAAACCCACTCTAAACCTCCCCCTCCTTAATACTTCACCTTCATACACTAGATCCAAACATCAAAATCATATGAAGATAGAAAGGGATTTTTTTTATGCAATGGATTGGTATTAAAAAATGCATCTTATTTGGTAGGGGCTAGACTGTCTAGCTTTATAAAAATGCATCAGTTTCTTTGTCAAGGAGGTAAAGGAAGAAGAAAAGAGTAAATTGGTTGGTAATGTTTTCAATAATGTTGCTCCAAACTATGATCTGATGAATGATTTAATGTGTTGGATTACATAGGTTGTGGAAAGATAGGTTAGGTCCTTTATGAAGACCTAGATATGCATCATAAGTCCTTAATTTATAGTGGTTTATCCATTAGTTTATTTACATATTTTTATATTTCTTACTTAAGTTTTTTCAAGGTTGGTTTTCGAACTCAGTCCATTTCTTGTAATGGAATGGAATAGATGTTGCTGGTGGGACAGGTTAGCTTTGTGCAGCCATTTTGGTAAACAAATTAAAGCATTTATACAAAGGCTACAAAGAACGTGAAGAGGAAAAAAACTATTCTTTGGGTTGTAGTGAAACAAAACATTGAACAAATTCTCAATTACCTTCCTAAAGTAACTCATGGGTTGTAGTGCTGCCAATGTGCTTAGATAAAACTTGAACAAATTCTCAATAACCCACTGTTGCTAATATTCTTAGATAAAGCTTGAACAAATTCCCAATAACCAGTGTTGCTAATGTGCTTAGATAAAACTTGATGCATTGTCATCCCAAATATCTAATTTATCATTGGTCCAAACTTTTCAATTTAATTTGGAAATAATTGGGTAAAGGGAACCATGAGTAAAGTTGCATGAACCAATTAAATATTGCATTATTTTTAGTATAAGTCAATTTAATATTGCATTATTTTGAACATTCAATCTCTCCGTTGAAGCAAAATACCGGATCTGTGAAGCTCAAGACAAATCTAACATTACCTTGTGTAGATCGAAGTGAAGATCTTCAACCTCCTATCAGATCGGCACAAAACACAAGATACTGATTGCCGACCACCGACAACTATGCCTTGATCGGAGATGGAGGTGAGAAAGTACCGTTAGAAGGCGGTGGCGCAACAGACCTCCTCTCACCCGAAACATCTATTTTTCTCACATAGATGAAAGCAAATGCATACCCTAATTACATCGTCAAGCGAAGAGAGCAAGATTGCATAAAAAAAATCGATGCAATAATGCACTCTTCGTTCGATACATTCATGTTAGAAAAAACGGTTTTGCACTCATTTTTGATACATATATGTATTGCAAACAAACACTTGCAAACGCAAACCGGAGTACATAAATACCCCGGTTCGATGTTTGTATCGCAAACAAACACAGCCATTGTTGCAAACTACAAATGCATAGAAGCGAGAGCGTAAACTGATTTACGTATGGAAATAGGGTACAGCATGGGTTGGCCCGATCTGAGTTAATGTTTTACACCACTTCGAAGTCAGGTTGACTC
The DNA here is from genome assembly GCF_056320005.1 of Nelumbo lutea. Classification (NCBI taxonomy): domain Eukaryota; kingdom Viridiplantae; phylum Streptophyta; class Magnoliopsida; order Proteales; family Nelumbonaceae; genus Nelumbo; species Nelumbo lutea. The sequence continues at coordinate 116,854,382 of NC_142684.1, forward strand.
AAATTTTGACCAAAGTTCAATCCAAATTCGCACAAATTGTAACCATTCTGGTTGTGTTTGGTTGCACTGCAAGTAAATTTTGTATTGATGCAAATTAAAGGTAATGCAAATGATTTTGGGCCAAATTTTGATTTATTATTTCAAATTTTACCTTATTTTATTTGTAATACAAATGAAGTAAAATAAAACTTGAAACGGAATGAAGTAAAACCCAAAACAAAATTAGACCGAAAATTGCTTTTTCATACATTTGTATTAGTGCAAGTAAGATTGCGGTGCAACCAAACATAGTTAAGCTCGGTTTGGAAGGAGTACAAATACAAATATGTACAGTAAATACATGCAAAATAATAGAAAAAACAAGTTTTACACTCTACATATTTGTATTTGTACTTCTTCCAAATTGGAACTAATGATGTCAAGTTGGATTTGGCACATGATTCACCTCTATCCAAATAAGGCAAAGTTTAGAAAGAGTGTAAATACAAATATGTACAGTATAAATACATACAAAATACAAGATTTTGTAGGTTTTACTATACTCCTTCCAAACAGAGTAAATTGTGTTTGGTGTGAAAGAAAAAGGTAGGAAATTTTCCTTCCTTTCAAACCAAATACACCCTAAGTGATTTAATCCCAATTTGACCAAGCTATCGCCCCTTCCCATATAATACACAGGAACGCCAATTTTCCTTGTCTCACCAAGTATCTTGCCTCTCCAACCCCATGGGGCTATCGCCCCTTCCCATATAATATATATATATATGTATGTATGTATGTATGGGTCATTTACTAAAATACCCCTATAGTTCCATGAATTTACTAAAACATCCCCTATAGTTTACAATCAATTTACTTAATCAACCTTCTATTAGATGATAGTGAAAAATTACAGTTTTAACCCTAACATCCATTCAAATAAATTTAATTAAAAAAAATAAAAATAAAAATACCATTTTTGCCCCTAATAAAACATGGACAACCACTTTATTTGGTTAATTTTGTTTTCTATACAAAAAAGTGTTAGGGCTACTTTTGGAATAAACAACCATCGATCCATGCCCTTGAACATTTTCCACCTTGTTTAGGTGATCATGTTACTATTTTCATATGGCAAAACAAATAATTTTTAATGAAAGGTTGATTAAGTAAATAGGTTGCAAACTATAAGGGGTGTTATAGTAAATGACCATATATATATATATATATATATATATATATATATATATATATATATATATAAGGTTCTACATGTCGATACGCCCAATATGGTGGTAGGGGCGTATTAGGTAGTATTAAACCTTTTTTTTTCAAAACCGGTTCAGGAGGCCGATTTAAGGCTCCTCCACCCCCTAAACCAATCAAAACCTCGATCAAAATATCGATACGCCTGATACGTCAATAAGGGCATATCGAGCGAATCAATACTGTTTTTTATTTTTTATTTTTTTCACAACTAGTTCAAGGGGGCCGATTTAAGACTCTTCCACCCCCTGAACCAGTCAAACTCTCAATGCACCCACTATAGGAATGTATTGAAGGGGTCCCGGAAGTATCAACCAATACTTTAAAACTTATATATATATATATATATATATATATATATATATCAACCAATACTTTAAGTAATGTTCTCAATGCACGATCAGATGTACATGTGGGGCACTGATGTGATCTAAGGGGTAGCATATCCCCAACCCGGATTAGATCCCAAGTGTCCACTAGAGTCAGCCAGAGACTTTACCGCCTTCTCAGTTAGCAGTTAGCACCTTGTCAGTGTCAACTTGTTTCATAAAATGAGAAAATATTGGAACCAGATGGCGTAAGTGTGGCACCTTGTTTCATAATTGAAACATGAAAGCTTTAATCATCTATAAATTTGTGCATAAATTCCAGCAATAGAAACCATGATTCCTAGTTCCTATAGCTTTCGAGTAAGAATCGGCCCCCAAACCCACAAGAAACCATTTATATTAAGTAGAGCTTCCAGTAGTATTCAAGTGTCCAAATCCAACTACGGACAAGAAACCATTTGATTAAACCGAATACAGATCTCAAAAATTAGATACATTTACAATCAATATTCCGATCGAATTTGGCTTCACCCAATTCGATCCGATTGAAGATCAGGTCTAACAATCAAAATCTGCCATCCAGAGTATACCTCTGATGTAAATTAAGCCTTGGTCAAGTAAATGACCCCAACACAGAACGAAAAGGAGAAAAGAGGAAGGAAAGGAAAAGAAAACCCCAGTTTAAAATTGTCAATACTCAATAGCACGTCAAGAATCAGATTGATTTTAGAACCCACTGCAATGCCAGAAACATGGTATTACATTTTAAAGAAAACTAGAGTAGTTTAGAGAGGCATATTAAAAAGGCATCCCCAATGAAAGGGATTTGATGTACAAAAGGGCATAAATGAATGCCACAACACCAAGAAACTTCTATTCATACAAATTGTGATAAAAGTATTACTCTAACGTTTTTTTTTTCTTCCGTAGAATCCTTGTCGACCAGGATGTTAATTTGTGCCAATCCCAAGCTTAACCCTAAGATGGCTGGGGGACAAAAAACAGTCAGTTGATGTTACTATGCACTACTGGTAAGTACATGACAACAATAAACTAGATAAACATCATAGTTGGGATAGTTCACTAGAATACAACAAAGTTTTACCAACGAAAGAAACTAAGATATCAAAACCAGAAATATTTAAACACATTAAGTCGATGGAATTCTCTAGCAGGAACTGATTAATGTCATGGCATGGAACACTAATGGTCATAAATCCAACCAAAATGTTTTACCTGGCTAATCCAGGCAACTCGTTCCAGAACACATTGTCATACAAAATGTCCCATGTATCTTTTCCAATAGATATTGCATAATGCTGCATTACTGCTTAAGGGGTGGGTGGAGAATGCAAGTCCATAACAAAAATAAGTACAGCAATTAAAAGAGAATAGAGAACAAAAAATAGTGAAAAAAAAAGTACAGCCAGATTACATTTTATAACCAGCTTTCCTATTTTTATTTTGTTTCATCCTTGCATTTTTGCTTTCCCTGATGATTAGTGAAATTTGTTATCTAAAAAAGGAAAAGAACACCAATTTCCCCAAAAGATATCTGAGTTTATTTCACCATTCCCTCCTTTTTGATGCATGACAATTGACAGGCTCACGAGGCAAATGCAAGGTACCTAAAGAGTTCTTTAAGGTGTTTGAGTAAGAAAGAAATGGTCAAAATAAAACCATGAAAAAACTCAGTACTCATCGATCAGAAAATAGAATTTTCCTTTCCTGAGATAAGAAAAGAATCTGTTTGTGTCTGCAACCACTGAAGTTGTCTTGATTTTGAATGGAAAATGCAAAGTGGAAGACCTATTTTTTACTTAAACCATTCTCAAGCATTCATTACCATCTTACAGTTCTTTTCTCCATGGTAAAATAACTCCAATAACTAATGACCAAAGAAAAAATGTTTTAGATTGCTTTCTATATATTCTCCCAAATGTAGTATCTCAAAAATAGGGATGACCATGGGCTAGGCCCAGTCACACAGCCCGAAAATTTCCATGCCAGACTATAAATGACCACCCCTATTTGAAAGTCTAAAACTCCCAAATTTAACAATAAAGATACACTCAGGCAAAAAAAGTTATAAAGAAAAAGACCAATGGTCCTAGCTAACTGGGGTCTTGGGAGAGGTTGGCTGGATATGGATCTAACCTCTGGCATTTTTAGCATGAAATAGCTTCTTTGTCATTTTTAGCAAAAATTATCAAGAGCAAAGGTAAAAATCACTATTTGCTTAGATTTGATAGATCCAATTAATCAAGACAAAAACGCCCAAAGCACAGATCAAAGAGTGAAAGCAGAAGCAGGACCTAAAACATTTTTTTTCAATCAGCAATAAAACATGACCTAAAACATGAGAGCACCAAAATTAAAAATAATTAGCATTGGAGTTTGAAGAGCAGTTGGACATACATATAGACATGTACTATATCAACTTTATTAAAAAAGTATATTTATCAGTTTAAAACCATTTCAACTCTTAATTAATACTAAAGCAACAAACAACCCAACTACGAAAGAAAATTTCCATTACAAGTGAAAGTGTAGAGGGGCTGAGAGATAGCAGACATGTATCTCCTAAAATCATGTGTGACATGTGAGAGAGACGTTTTTTTTTGGGTACCTGAAATCAAGCATGAGTGACAGTGGAGGTTTTCTTTTAGGCTATGTTTGGTTTGAAGGAAAAGGTAGAGAGAAACCTTTACAAATCTCGTATAGGTTTCTTTACCTTTCCCTTCCTTTCCTTACCTTTTCCTACAAACCAAATATAACCTTAGTTCCTAATACCAAAGATGGTTAGAGATTTAAATGGTGCATCTGGAAGTATCAAACCTACTTTTAAACAAATATGTGTGCAAAACATGCTCTGATAATTTTAGAGAGTATTAATTATAGTTGTTTTCCTGGGAGAATGTGAATCCATTCACTAAGGCTAGAACGTCACCCAATTTGCACAGATTGGGACTGCAGATCCATTTCTTATAGAAGCTGCTCAGTGTTTTTGAGAATCCATCTTTTCGAATTCATTTGTACTAAAGAAATACATCTAGAGTTTTCAAGTTCTATTATAGAAGTTGCTCAGATGCTTTTTGAGAATCCATCTTTTTTAAATCCATATGTACTGAAGAAATACATCTCTGATCACAATCTAAAGGGGTACAGTCATTTTCATGAACTATGGGAGTGGTTTGCTACATAGCCCAATAAGGGAGCATTATTTTTTAATCCAACTCAACAAAGCCTTATCCAAACTATATAGGGTTGGCTCTATAAATGGATACCTTTGTTAAGGCTAGACCAGATGCTGCTTTTGGCTATCCCAAGTCTTGGGAGGGCTGGACTGGATATGGACCTAGCCTGTGGCATTTTTAGCATGTATATGCATATATATAACCTTTTTTTATTGGAAATGGCATATGCATATGTATAACCTTAAATGAGAAAATGTAGTTAGTTTCTCATTTTGCATTGAAATGAAGAAACAGGACCATTTTCAAGAAATGAGGCTTGTATCAAATAATAGGAGATACTCAGAGAAGTTAATTTGTACACAATTCTGTTTCTTTTCATGAACCACTTCAATGAATTTCACAGTTTCCTAGAATATAACGATTATTCATCCAATATCATAATAAATTTCACATTTATGAAAATACCACAAAGAAAACCAAAGAACTGCAATAATACATAGGTGAGGACAACCAAGCATAGAAGATGGATGAAACAATCATGTGTGGTTTTGTTAAATGTTTGCCTTTATTTAGCACTTGTATATGCATGTTCAAAAAGAAATCAGGTTACTAGTATATGATGGAGGAAGTCCACGAAACTACTAAGACTGGTAGGAGTTGACAGCTTGACCGACTTCTATAAAACAGCTAAGCTGATGCAGGCAGGTAGTGCCTGATAAAATGGAAAACCGAATCTTGACTCTGATGAATGCAAATAGTGCAAAATACAATTCAAAATAGAATAGCACACAAAAATTTGGGATAAGGATTTGGTGTGTTGAGAATAACAGGTAACAAATAACATTCCCTTCTTCGTGGAATGACATTATCAATACAAGCCTGAATTGTAATATAAGGAACAAGTGGACAAGGCATAAGCCATAAAGTCATAAATAACAGAAATGAGTCGGTTTATATCCATGAGGAGAAATTTAGAACTGTTTTTTTTTTTTTTTTCATGAGGAGAAATTAAAAACTGTTCCAAGAAAAAACATAAATATCATTCACAAACCAATAGTTGGTTCAATTTTAAACAAAAAGCGGTTTAGTTTGGCAGCGTAGTAAACATGTGTACATCTAACATCTGAAAACGGAAAGGAAACCAGGAAGAAAGCACAAACATTACCTTCGATAAAACTCAGCTGCAGATCGTGATCCATTGTAGCAAATAAACCATAGCAACACGATCATCAATGTATCTATTAAAGTTAAGAAGCTACAAACACTACATACTAAGATATCCCCAGAAATTTATGAATTTTCTTCTCATTGTTATTACTTTTAGACCCCAGAAATGTATTCATTAAACTTTAATTAGGTTTGCAAATTTAAAATCTCCATCAATAAAAGAATGAAGTGTAACTAAGAGAGAGTATTGTAAGTAATTTACCAAAAAGAGTAAATGCAATACCAAATTAAAAAACTCACACAACTTATAGTTTCAGATTTTTAGTGCAAGTAAATCATTTCAAAACCGCAAACTTTCTAACCAAGGCCTCTTATTAAAAATATGAGGAGCAGTTGAGTTCTTATTCCAGCAAAACCCTGGATTCGAATGAAAAAAAAAAAAAACAAAACAAACAAACAAACAAAAGAAAAAAGAGAGGGAAATCGAAACTTTCGGAAATAAAAAGGAAGAAGGATACTGATCAGGTAACGTTCCCACCAATCCAACATGTACAGACCGAAGGTAACATTATAAAGGTAGATCTTGCGCTGAATCCAATTCATTACTCCAAATCTACCAAAAGACATAAAAACAAGCAGAAATCTTAGTAAGGATCTGCTAACGGAGAGACAAGCATACGCTGAAATTTTATAAAACAATTATCTGAAGGCATAAATAAGAGGAAACTATCAGGAGCGATAAGATCTAAGCATAAGAAAGATTGAATTAGAGACGGAAGAAAAAACCTCTTACCTTTTGTTTTCGCTGCTAGAAAATCTCTTGCAGCCTTTTTCTCTTGCAACGTCGTCCCGCGGCTGACAAGTTTTGCCCAATGATTTATATACTAGCAGGGACCCGTGCGATGCACGGAAAAATATGAATAATTTAATAATTTATTTTTCATTTAATGTTGATTTATAAAAAAATAATTATTGCTACTTGAATATGAATAAATAATTTTAATAATTTAATTTTATTAATAATTTGTAGTAATTTTAATAAATTTATTCATTTTATTATTTTTAAATAAAATTTTGATTAATTTTAAATAAATAAAATTAGTTATAAAAGCTAACACTTTTATTAATTCTACTAATGATTAACAATTATATAGGAATGACAATGGGGTGAGTTCAAGGCAGGGCACCCCATCCCCGCTCTGTCCTCAATGTCACGCGGGTTTAGGGCAATGTAACCACTCCTCAATGTTCTCAATGTTGGGCGAGTTTAGGGGCAAGGCACCCCACTCTTTATCAAAGATGGAAAATCCTCGAATTCCCATGCCTCGTCCCCATTATTGGGCGGGTTCAAGTAGAGGTGTAAATTGGGTCATGCTGGGCAAAGCACCCCACCAGTCAATGATGCACACCAAGCCAAGCTCAGGGCAAGGCACCCACTCCTCGTCCAAGGTTTTTAAAATTGGACCAAATAAACGTTTTAGGGTTGAACGGTATGACTGTTTGGTCCAAACGGATGACTCGCTCTGACAAAAAAAATAAAAAAAAGGCAAAAAAATGTTGTCTGGGTTGACGGTTCAACCGCCCAGGTCAGTGGTTCACTAAACAAATAAACGGTTTTTGGACAAAAAACGGTTTTGAGGTGAAACGGTGTCTGGTTCCCAATTTTTCCGGTCTAACCATCTAGTTTGATCCATTTTTGAAAACACTGTCTCCGCCAACCCAATATTCAATTAGATGATAGAAATGATCAAAAGGATATATATTGAGTATCAACCACATGGTTAATTTCTAAAAGTACACTAAATTGTCTTTAATATTCAAAAATGTAATTTTATGAAAAATTTGGAAATTTTATTGTATTTGTGTTATTTTGAAAATTTATTCAAATTTATTTAAATTTTTATTAAATAATTTATTTTCTTTTTAAATGGTTTACTTACAAAATTATACTAGTTTATCTTATAATTTTGAATATAAACTAACCAATAATTTCCTTTTTCCAATATTATACTAATTTATCCTAATACTTTGTGTAATTATTTGTTCAAATTATAGTTTTCCATTTCCCATAGTCATTTATCTTTAATAATTTTCAATAATTTGCAATGAAAATTACATAAATTTTCAATGGTTTTCCAAAATCTATCAAATGTAATAAATTTTCCTAAAATTTCCAAAATATTCTAATAATATTCAATAATTATTTAATTCATCTTAAATAAACTTTCAAGTACTTTATATCTTTTAACTAGCAGAGTGGCCCTACTTCACAGGGGCTGGAATGGAACCACATATCTGTTGACTCAGTCCCTAGCCAAAAATCATTGAATCGGTCAATGACCCATTGACCCGAGCGATTGAATTGTCGACTTGTTGACCCGTTCAATGGTTTTTGGCTGTTTTATTTTTGATTTTTTGTTAATTGGGAACTATCTAGGCAACTGGTTCCATTTTATCCTAATCTCGATCCCTAGCCAGAAATCGTTGAATCGGTCAACGACCCATTGACCCAAGCGGTTAAACCATTGACCCGCTCAATGGTTTTTGTTAATCTTTTTTTTTTTTAATTTTTGTTGTTAGAACGGGCCATCCTTTCGAACCAAACAGTCGAACCATCAATCCAAAAAACCGATGGCCAAAACAATTCCGTTTTCAAGTTGTATGAGTCACACGCTCAAATGATATAACACAATGGTACTACTTAATGGACCTAAAACACTCAATTTTTTGCCTGTAATTTTCTTTTGTCAGAACAGGTCATCCCATTTTTTTTTAACTAGGAACCGTCCAGGCAACCAGTTCCGTTTCACCCCAATCCCGGCCCTTGGCCAAAAAACGTTGAATCGGTCAACGACCATTGACCCGAGTGGTTAAATCGTTAACCCATTGACCCATTCAATGGTTTTCGACCATTTTTTTATTTTTGAATTTCTGTCATCAGAACGGGCCATCGGTTCGAATCGGACAGTCGAACCATCAACTCGAAAACTAGTGGCCATAACAGTTCCATTTTTGGGTCATAAGAGTCACACGCTCGAATGACATAACTCGTATGATACTACTTAATGGACCTCACACACTCACTTTTTTGCCTATAATTTTTGTTGTTAGAATGGGTCGTCTGTTCAAACAAGATGATTGACCGTCAACCCGAAAATCGGTGAGCACAATGGTTCCATAATTTTTTGTTGTTAGAATGGGCCGCTCGTTTGAATCAAATGATTGACTCGTCAACCCAAAAGCTGGTGGTCAGAATGGTTCCGTTTTCGATTCATATGAGTCATACGCTCAAATGACATAACACATATGATACTACTTAATGGACCTCACAAACTCAATTTTTTGCCTATAATTTTTGTTGTCAAAACAGACCGTTTGTTTGAATCGGATTATCAAATTATCGATCCAAAAACCGGTGGCCAAAACGGTTCTGTAATTTTTTGCTTCTAACTTTTATTGTCAAAACGGGCCATCTGTTCTAATCGGATGGTCGAACCATTGGTTGTCAGAACGTTATTAACAACATTTATCAATAATAGTAAGTAATTATACTATTTAATTAAATAATCATTAATGATAGTTTTAATAATATTATTTATTAAAACTAAATTAAATTAATAATTACCAAAATTAAATTAAATTAATAGTATTTTTTAGTAATAGCCAGCAATTATAATATTTTATTAAAAGCAATACTTTAGTAACATTTTTATTATTTTTATTATAACAATAATTACTAAATTTATTAATAGTATTTATTAATAACAATATTTATAATTTTAAATTAAAGTAAAATTAAAGTACATATTTATTTATTAACAATATTTATAATAACAGTAATTATTAGTTATAATCAATAATTATTAATTTATTAAATTACTGTAATGATCAGTAATTTATTAACAATATTCTTTAATAACAGTTTTTATAATTTTAAATTAAATATCTAATTATTAACAATATTTATAATAACAGTAATTATTAATTATAATCACTAATTATATATTTATTAAATTACCGTAATAATCAGTAGATTCCATTAATTAAATTACCGTAATAATCAGTAAATTCCATTAATTACAGAAATTAATTGCTGTAGTAATGAGTGGATTCCATTAATTAGTGTAATTATTGGGGATTTCAAAAATGTTATTTTATGAAAATATAGTTTTATGGAAAATTTTGATAATATTATTACATTTGTGTAACTATAGGGATTTCTTTAATTTTTTTAAATTGTTATTAAATATATTTTTTATTTGGTAGTTTACTAACAAAATTACACTAATTTATCTTTTATTTTTCAATATAAATTAATTAATAATTTCATTTTCTAACATTATAATATTTTGTTCCCCATTTGTATTTAGTTATTAATTATAATAATAACAATAACTAAAATTTTATACTTTTTGATAAATGTTAAATATAATTCTCAAGTTTATAGAAATTAGTTAAAGAGTTTTCAATTTCTATAAAATGTTGTTAATGAGTTAATTAATAACCATATTTATTAATTTTTGGTAATTTACTAACTGTACTATTAAGAAAATTTAATTTTTGGTAATTTACTACATGTATTTATTAACTTTTGGTGATAACACTATTTAATACTCATTGAATATGGGTGGGGTTAAATATTAACTGTATTTAACTATTTATTAATTAATATGAATATTTTAAATGAGGGAGAGTGGATATAAATTAGGGGGATGCATTTTAGGAATTGATTAGGGAGTGGGGCAACATGAGACTTTCCTATTGGTTGAAACATGGTTTTTAAAACCAACCTGGAGACCGAACCGGTCAAGGGTCTGGTTACTGGGTCGAACGGTTTGCTGACCAAAATCAACATTTTTTTGATAAAATCCGGTTTTGGGGGGAAACGGAACTGGTCCTTAATCGGTTTCTGATTTTTTTCATCCGACCATCCGATTTGGTTTGGTTTTGAAAACCATGGGTTTTAATGAGATACCTTAGGAGAGATATTATAGGAATATTTTTAGGTAGTTGGGTGACATGGCTTACTGGGAGTGGTGGGAAAGGGAGAGGAGAGAAAGGCAAATAGAATGCAAGGTGGGGATAATTTTAATTTTCGTGGTTTGAATAAATATTTTAAATTTAGTATATAATTTTGTTATAACATTTAGGAAAATTGTCTAAAATTCACCATGAGTTTTCAACTTTTCTCTTAAATTCACCACAACTTTTCAAAATGTCTAAAACTCACCATGTCAATAAGTTTTTATTTTCCAAAACTCGCATTTCGTTAGTGCATCGTTAATGTTTCATAACAGAGGTGTCCATGTCAGCATAAATAATAATTTTCATGACCACATAACCCTTGAATGGTGAGTTAGAGAAAAATGGTCTTTTTCAATTTTCAATTTTCATGTTTTTTTGCATTTTTAATGTTTTTTATAGTTTTTGTTTTTTTACATTTTTCTATTTTCTATATTCTATAAAATTTTTGTGTTTTTTCTACAATTTTTATTTTCTTATTTTGTTTTTCAATTTCTATAATTTCTATAATTTGAAAACAATTTTTTATTTTGTTTGTAATTTCTATAATTTTTTATGTTTTGTAATTTCTATGTTTCTATGTATTTTATATTTGAAAATAATTTTTGAACTTTTTCCTTTCTTCATGCCTAAATATTAAAATGGTAATATATTAACACCTGTTAATTTATTTTTGTATATATTTTATATTTTTCTATGAAGGTTAAAATGGTAAGTTTGTTAGTGTGTTTAACGTCAAGTTAGTGACATGGTGAATTTTAGACATTTTGAAAAGTTGTGGTGAGTTTAAGAGAAATGATGAAAACTCATGGTGAGTTTTAGATAATTTTCCTAACATTTAAATAGTTCTGATTTTTTTTTTAATTGGAACATTTTTTAGATAGATATAGATAAAAAGTGGGGGAGATGATAACTAGGAATTACAGATAATTTAGGAGAGAAATTTTCTACTAAATTAGAGATAATTTAAGAGATAAATAGGGGTTAGAGATGATTTAGGAGATAAATAGGAATTAGATACAATTTAGGAGGAAGTGGGGGAAAGTGGTGCCACTTGGCTAAACATTAGAAAAGCAAATTCTTCTTTCTTTATGGCTGTTAGAAATAGTTAAGCATATGTGATTTCCTTATTGGTTGGATGGGTTATGATGAAGGGTGATTTGGCCCGACCTAATGATAAGGGGGCACGTGGACGGTCGGATCTAAAGAGCACGAGCTCAGGCAATACTGATCGACCACCGCATGGCAATCCCGGGGATCTCGTTACCGTACTCCCTGTCTTACGGGATCATACCTTGTAACAGCTAATATTATCTCCCCATCCGATTCAGGCGGAAATGGTCAACCTTACCGGTTGGTAGCGTTATCCCCAACTAACATGGAAACGGATCCTGCCGCAGTGAGAATTCCGGAACTACTACACCGAACCCGCAAGGACTCCAGTATATAAAGGCACCACCCCTTGAGGGTGAGGGGACGCGTAATATCTGCTCTCTAGCTCTCTCACAATCTAATATCATTTTCAGCTCGCAACCAAGTGCTAACTTAAGCATCGAAGTGACCCCGCTGGGCAAACAACCCCGGGTTCTCTAATTCATCTCTTGCAAGTTCATCGAACCCGTCGTTGCTGGTAGCCAGATCATCTCCTGCAGGGAGCAGCTAGATTGCACTAAAAGCGCTGCGACAAGGGTATTACTAGCCCATGATGAAGGCGGATGCAGTCGAGCTTGTTAAGAAGTAAGATAAATGCCAAATGCACGCCAACATCCACCACCAACCTGCTGCCGACATGAAGTACCTCACTAGCCCATGGGCCTTCGCATAGTGGGGAATCGACATCCTTGGACCATTCTTGCCAGCGACAGGGCAGAGGAGATTCTTTGTGGTAGTGGTGGATTACTTCACAAAGAGGGTGGAGGCGGAACCCCTAGCGACAATTACAGCACAAAGTGTACAAAACTTCTTTTGGAGGAGTATAGTATGCCGCTTTGGGCTACCCCGAGTGCTTATCTCTGACAATGGTAAGGTGTTTGAAGATATCAAGTTTCATAACTGGTGTGCCGAGATGGGGATACAACAGAATTTCACTTCCGTGACACACCCTCAAGCAAATGGGTAGGCGGAGGTTAGGAACAGAGCAATACTCCGTGGACTAAAGGCCCGCTTAGCCCGAGCTAAAGGACTGTGGGTAGACAAGCTGGCCAGTGTATTATGGGACTATCGAACCACCGTGAAGACCGCCATGGGTGAAACCCCCTTCAACCTCACCTATGGCACGGAAACGGTAATCCCAGCCGAGATCGAGGTGCCTACATTACACCTGGAGGCATATGACGAAGAGGCAAATGATGACGAGCTCCGTACCAACCTCGACCTGGTGGAAGAAGTACGAGACCTTGCATATATTCGGACCACAGCCTACCAGCAAAGAGTGGATCGGTACTATAACGCCCGAGTCAAGAAGCGGCACTTCTGTGCCAGAGACCTGGTCCTTCAGAAAGTTATGGTACCTGAGCCCGGTGTTAGTAAGCTCGAACCGAACTGGGAAGATCCCTACCGAGTAAAGCGGGTACTTGGGGAAGGTACGTATGAGCTCGAAACCTTAGAAGGAAGATAGGTACCTCGAGCGTGGAACATCAGTAATCTAAGGCGATACTACCTGTGATCGTCTAACTGGAGAGCGGACTGTGAGTCACTCCCAGAAGTCTTAGGACTAAAAGTGCCAAGCCGATAAAAGACCTCAGCATCATATAAGTCCCAGTCGCCTCTTTGGCTTGGGCGAATTAGTCCCGATCACCTATTCGGCATGGGCATATAAGTCCCAATCGCCTCTTTGGCATGGGCATATAAGTTTCAATCGCCTCGTCGGCATGGGCCTATAAGTACTACTCGCTTCTTCGGCATAGGCAAAGTACTTCTAATGCCTAAAGTGTAGACAGCTTGGGTGTGAGCCCTACGACATCTAGTCCACTTCGGCATACATCAACATGTTGGACCCGTTAGGGACAACCGACATTAAAATGAGTAGCCCGTGCACAGACAGGTCGGGTATATACCCTGCAACCTCGCTCACCTCGGCGTACATTGTGTAAAATTGCCCCTACTAAGTAAACAATTCGGGGTAACAAACACTTAGAAATTTTTTTACTTTGGTTATCCTTACTTGTTGTCTAGCTCGGTAGCTCGACAATTCGGGTAACCTATACGCTTGTTGCCTAGTTCGGAAGTTATCTTACTTAGAATATTTCTACACAAGAATTACACAAAAAAGTCTTTTTTTCATTGATAGGAAAATTTTTACACAAGGACTTTGTCTAACCCGAGCTCGGTTGCCTCGGGGTGTACATAAAAAACACAAAGAGAAGAAACAAGCCAGGATTATGCTCGAGGACTGTTAGCCAAGTCGGTCTCCATGTGCTCTTCTACGTCCTTCTGACCCGAGGGGCCCGCCTCTTCAACTTCATCATCACTTTCCTCCTCTGATGAGCTGGGCTCTTCGTTCACCGCCTTCGCCACTCGGGAGTAAGGCCGGACATAGTGATGACTCCGTGATCAAGGTCGGGGAACTTCTGCCACACTAAGTACCCGCATAGTTTGAACTTGGAACAATAGGAGCATGATCCATACTCGACCTGGAGATTGTGGAACTCCAAAGATTCCTTGAAGCATTCGATAGCGTGGCTTCTTTCTTCAGCTCGCGCCTCTTGGATAGTGGTCTCGAAGATCTTAGTTCGCTCCTGGATCGTCGCTTTGAGGCTCTCGTTCTCTCATTGAAGCTTTGCCTTCTCCTCAGTCAATGTCGAGATCTACTCCTGTTGCTTCATTTTCTCCTTGGTCAGTGCAAAAATTAGTTCCTGCTGCTTCTCCTTCTCCTCAGTCATGGCCAAGATCAACTCCTGTTGGCTATGAGCTCCATTCCGAACTAAAAAAAAATTAAAATAAAAAACCAAGGTAGAAACCTACCTGGAGGGCTCAGACTAGCTCGCACAAGCTTCTCCTCGGCCAAGAAATCTTTCATCTCGAGGCCGAGGTCCCTCCACGAGTTGATGACTGCCCTAATTTCTGAATCCAAGCTCACCCTGGGATCCTTGATTGCCACCCTCTAGTGAGTTGGGAAAGGCCCCCCCTCAGGATTTCAGACAATTAGGTACCTCCTCTTCCAAGCCGAAACCTTGTTCAGGCAGCCGAACAAGATCTTGAATCCGGGCCGAGGAGAAATATAATAGCTTTGTCTGACGTCCCCATGCAAACAAATGGAGTTCCTCTTGATGGCACAGATTGAACTAAAGGTATCTAAAGACAAAGGACGGTTGTACTCGTGGAATAGGGAGATCATACCTGCTATGTTTTGAATTGAGTTCGGATGTAGTTGGTCGATAGTAATATTAAAAAACTTAACTATTTCTACAATAAAGGGGTGAAGCAGGAAGCACAGCCCAGCTGCGAGCTGCTCCTCAAAAACTGCGAGCTCATGGTGATCATGAGCCCAAGGTTATTGACCTAGTGGAAGGCTAAAGACTAAGCTATCAGGAAGACAATAGCGACCTACTAGATACATCAGCCTATCCGAAGTCAGGGTAGAGGGACCAAAGTCATCTGAGTCCCAACCTCGGGAAGAAGACGGGGCCTCCGTTCTAGAGGATGGTCCCTCTTCTCGAACCTCAATCTCCTCGAGCCGAGATGGCTCAACCTCGAGCACCGAAGTCCCCTCCAAAGACCGAAGAGGGGAGTCACCTAGCGACAAGTTGGCCTCCCCAGCAGGGGCCGCAGTTTGCACCTCAGCACCCTCAAACTCGCTAGAACTACCTAAAAGCCTATCTACACTAGAACTAGACATGATTAAAGGGCAAAGGAAAAACAAACGAAGGAAACACAAACTCATTGAAAAGGAAGACTTCGGAACACAAAGAGAAGAGGGAGCTGAAAAACTCCGATGTGACCTTGAGAGAGCTCTATCACAGAATTTGTGGCGAGAAAAATGAGTCACGGACCCCCTATTTATAGCCGCTATGCCTGAGAACTAACGGTTGAGATTGAAGCGATCCAACGGTTCCTAGGAAAACCGGCTGTGCGACCCCCGAGGATAAAATCGGTTTAGCACATTTTTTGATGCCTGTGGAGTTTATAGATCGTGTGACGTCCGCGCGTGGGTCAGATGTGACATGGGTTTTCCTGGTTGAGTCAGGTAGTCGAACAAGTCCGACCCGTGATTCATCTGGCTAGCCGCCCAAACCTCGGACCAAATCCACTTGGCTCGTCATGAATTCACTGCACCGGGTCAGGACCCCTGGCTCGGGGAGTGGGGGGCAATTGATGAAGGGTGATTTGGCCCTACCTAATGATAAGGGGACACGTGGACGCGACCTAACTAGTAGGACAACAGCTCAGCCTGACATGCCAAGTCTGCAACGGATCGAGCTCAGATAACCGAACCACCTCGGACAAGTCCACCTCGGGACAAGTCTACCTCGGGATGAGTATACCTCTGTGCAATGTCACATCAGGACCACCTCGGTCCCAAGGCACTTTGGCATTCATATCAGGTCGGATCTAAAGAGCACGAGCTCAGGCAATGCTGGCCGACCACCGCATGGCAATCCCGGGGATCTCATCACCATACTCCGCGTCTTATGGGATCATACCTTGTAATGGCTAATATTATCTCCCCACTCTCCGAATCAAGCGGAAATGGTCAGCCTTACCGGTTGGTAGCGTTATCCCCAACTAACACAGAAACAAATTCTGACGCAGCAAGAATTCCGGAACAACTCCACCGAACCCACAAGGACCCAGTATATAAAGGCACCACCCCCCGAGGGTGAGGGGATGCATAATCTCTGCTCTCTAGCTCTCTCACAATCTAATATCATTTTCAGCTCACAACCAAGTGCTAACTTAAGCATCGGAGCGACCCCGCCGGGTAAACAACCCCGGGTTCTCTGATTCATCTCTTGCAGGTTCATCGAGCATGTCGTTGTTGGTAGCTAGATCATCTCCTGTAGGGAGGAGCTGGATTGCGCTACATCAGGTTATTATGTGGAATTAAAAAAATAAAATAAAAAATAAAAAAAACAGAAAAATTAGGAAAGGGGGTTTGAAGCAAGGACATATATGGTGGCATAACCAAACCAGATCTCTGGTGATCTAGTGATCAAACCGGGGATGATTAATTTCTGGTTCATCTTCCTCTGAGTCTAGTGGTCCGGTTGTGTGCCCTATGGGCTACAGTGTATTTATACGGAAAAATCTATGGCACCATAAAAATTTTGACCAATCAAAATGTTCCTGTTAATTTTGATTTTTTTTGGAAAATTCTGTAAATAGCAGATTCAGCGGGCAAGAACGAACGCTAGTACCTCTGTCCAATCTTTGCGGCTTGAACCTTAAGACTATATGCGACGAACGCGGGTCACCGGCTTCAGAAGGTTGTAGGCAACGGCGGAAACTGCTGGTGGGCCTTAGGTTTGATTGGTAAAAGAGAGTCCAGGGATAAGGTACGAGTAAGAGAGAGAGAGAAAATTTTGTCAATGAATGCTTTCAAAAAAGGGACTGTGCATCAAGTCTTGTTCTATACCATGAAATTGCATGAGTTCAATTTGAATCCAATCTGACCGCAGTTTATACCCATCTTGCTAGAGGTCATCTTAGCATCTGTTAATGAAACGAAAATGGGTTGGAGATGAATAAAGAAGGAATTAAACCCATGTTTCAGTTTTTTCAAAAACTAATTAGTAGAAGCTACAAGGGACAGAGGAAGAATAGAAGCTGCTGCCATTACATTGTCTCCCAGATTACTGAAATATCAGCAGGGGGAAAACATGATAATGTAATCCACCAATCTTCAGTTTATTCTGAGCATAAAGTCTTAAGAGAGCAAATCCCTTAAAATGCCAAAATGAAAGCCCCATTTCAACTATTAAACCCATTGATGAATTTCAGCAAAGGGTCTAATGTTTCACTATGAAAATTTAAAGAAAAATGATGGATAAAATAATCCATTAATAAATACTAATGGCAAGGGGGTTTAGTCAATTGTTTAAAAACTTGAGGGGTACTTTAACACAATATGTAAATAATAGGGGTAGAGTTAGTTAATTTCTGAAAACTTAAAGATACTTCAAGAAATTTGCCTTTGGGAGGATTTTGAACATTGATTGAGCTTGGGGTAGGTTTGCGGCATTCATCGGGTTTGGGGCAAGTTTTGGAGAGATCTGTTACTTTGGTGATGGGAACGAGGCAAGGTGATATAGTATTTCTAGGGGTGAGCATTCGATTTATTCAATTAAAAGCCAAGCCAAATAAACTGAAATTTTAAAAACCAAATAGGAAAAAATGAAAACCAAAATTTTTGGTTTGGTTTTTGGTTAAAACTGAACTTCAGTAATATATATATATATTGTAACATATAATATGTAATATATATTATAGTATAGGGAAAATTTCATAAACTATCCCTACTATTTAGCTAATTGACAAATTCTACCCTTATTGTTTAACTATTGTCTTAAACCAACCCTAATGTTTCTGACAATTGACTACCTCTATCTCTGTTGTTAGCATCCATTAATGTTCCATCAAAATCCGCACATATGTGACACCATGTGACAGTTGACACATAATTCTTTTAAACCCAATATTACCCTTCGTCCCTCTTCTTTTAAGTCAAGTAAGAATCACCGTTGTGTCATTGTCATTGCCAAAATGCCAAAAATGCTTGTCATGAATGGAATCATCCTCATCAATCCAAAGTGAGACAAAGAATTGCCTAGAAAGATTTAAGATCTCAAGTTGGAGGATATGGGGTGCAACAACAATTTGGTTGATGTTCAAGTGGATGGTAGCAGAGATTCGAGAGAAGTTGTAGTGGTGTGACCGGTGGCCTGGTGATGGTGGAAGTGGGGTGCGGTTGAAGAATGGATGTGGAGAGAGAGAGGGGGTCGAGATTCGAGATAGTTGGGTAGGTTGTTAGAATTGTCGGTGATGGTGTTGAACTGTTGCCTTCTTAAACAGTGTCTAAGATTACCTTACACTGGTTTTTGATTTACAATCTGTTTCCTTGTCCTTCTAGAACACCACAGTGTTGCCTTTTGGATTCGTCGGCGTCAACTAAAGTGATTCAAAATCGAAGGGCAGGATCTTTGATGGAAATGGACGCAAGAGTCCTCAATGTTTGCTATTGATGAACATGTAACCACCAATTTCACCAAGGGTTTGGTGCCTCGAAGCGCATCAGCACACTTTGCTGCCAGGTTTTCTGAACGATTTTGTTTCCTTCAATGTTCGTTGAACACAGCAAGGGACACTTTGCCACCAAGTTTTCTAAACGATTGTGTTTGGTTTTTTGAACACCAGACATCCCCTTCCCCAAAGCGTTAGCTGACACCCTCAAGAGATCCTCCGTATAAAAAACCCTACTAGCATTTTAAAAGAAGATGAACTTCTTGTTCAGTTCCAGTTTGTTGTTGTCACCACCACTATTGTTAGAGCTGCTACCTCAACTTGTCAGTGGCACCGCTTTGTTACGACAAGGAGCAATTGGCGTTTGGCGAGCCGTAGAGCAAAGGGTTGAGGAATGAGTTAGCTTTAAACTTTTGCAGACTCGTTAGAATCGAGTCATTCAAGTACAAAAACTGGAATACCAAATTTGGGGTTTGGGTCTTGGGTGGGTATGAAAATGGCTCTGCATTCTTGGCTTGCATCTACCGGTGAAGAATTTCGAAGTCCCGCAAGATCTTGATCCTGCCTCTCCATATTTCTTATCATGTATATATACAAGTCGATCAGAGGTCTTGCTCCTTTCTAAAATCCAACTCCTAATCCAAAAGGAAATACAAACCTCTAAACTTCTAAATCTTCTAAAACTTCTAAATCCTATATGTACATGAATCATACAAATACAGGATCTCCTTGGTCTCTCGTGAGCCTTATCGCCTTATCTTCGTCCAATACTCCCCCTCAAGGTGGTGCATGAGGATTGCGAATGCCCAACTTGGGAAGGAAATAATCAAACTGTTTTTGTCCGAGAGCCTTTGTGAAAATGTCGGTAATTTGTTCACTGGTACATATACAGGAAGGCGCAATGGTGCCAGCTTGCAGTTCATTGCGAATGAAATGATAATCAACTTCAATATGTTTGATTCGCTCATGGAAGACGGTGTTTGAAACAATGTGCAGAGCAGCTTGATTATCACAAAACAAGCGTATAGGTTGAGGATGAGATACACCCAAAGACGACAACCGACTTTTTAGCCACTTCAACTCACAACTGGTAGTAGCCATTGACCGGTATTCAGCCTTGACAAAGGAACGAGAGACAGTATATTGTTTCTTAGTCTTCCAGGAGATGGGGGAATGTCCGAACATGACAAAATACCCAATAAGAGAGCGACGAGTTAGAGGACAACTCACCTAATCGGAATCACAATAGGCATACAATTGCATATCACTATCAGAGCGCAAAAATATTCCTTGACTAGGACGTCCTTTCAGATAACGAACCACACGTAATGCCGCATCCCAATGATCAACACGAGGACACTGCATAAATTGAGATAGGACATGGATGCAATAACTGAGCTCCGACCGTGTAATGGTTAAATAAATCAAACGACCCACAAGATGTCGATATCATTCGGGGTCATTCAGGAGTGCTCCATCAACAAGGGCAAGTTTATGATTTTGAGTAATAGGAAGGTGAGCAGGTTTGGATCCCAATAAGCCAACTTCTGTAATTATATCAAGTGCATATTTCCTTTGGCAAAGAAATATCCCCGATGATTCGTGAGTCACTTCGATGCCCAAAAAATATTTAATAACACCCAAGTCCTTCATGCGAAAACACCGGTTCATATACTGTTTAAATTTGCGTATGAACTTTGGGTTATTTCCACCAATGATTAAGTCATCAACATAAACCAGGGCATGCTAGACAACCCCATTCTTGCGATATGTAAATAAAGAATAATCGAAATAGGACTGTTCAAACCCAAAAGTTCTCAAGGCAACACCCAACTTAGAGAACCAGTTTTGGGGGGCTTGCCGTAGACCATATAAATATTTTCGGAGTTTACATACCTTTCCAGTCCTGGAGGCCAACAAACTTGGCGGAGGTTTCATATAAACCTCATGGAGATCATCGTGCAGAAAAGCATTGTGGACATCCATCTGATGCAATTCCCAATGTTGGGCCGTAACAACTGCTAAGAAGGTTTGTACTGTGACCATTTTAGCCATAGGGGCAAATGTCTCATTGTAATCAAGACCTTCAACTTGAGTGTTGCCCAGGACTACCAACCGTGCTTTAAATCTTTCAATGGATCCATCAGATTTGTACTTGATTTTCTAGACCCATTTACACTCGCTTGCCTTTTTTCCAGGTGGGAGGTCTTCCAAGGTCCATGTCCCGTTGTCTTCCAAAGCCTGTATCTCTTGGCGCATAGCCTCACACCACCAAGCATCAGCCATTGCCACGAGTAGGTTCTCAACCTGTAGTAATAGTTGCCAAGAAATGTCTGTGTTTCACAAAAAAATTATCATACGTCATATAATGAGTTATGGGATAAGGAGTACCTGAGGACTGAGATGATGCAGGAGAAATAGCGGAGGGGTCTAAGTGATGAGCTAAGTGTGTGACAAAGTCCTGTAAATAGCTAGGGGTCCGCTTTTCTCAATGTTCGCGGTCTAATACCTCCGTGGTGGGCTGAGGAGCAACTGGAGTTTCATTATCTTTGTAATCTGTATGGCTCCTTGTCTCATCAAGGGGAACTGCCTCCTCATCATTACCCGTGTTCGGATGTCCATCTTCATCGATCGTGTCGCTCCCCTGACTTCTATATGAGGTGACTCAAATACCATGTCAAGAGAAGTGGCCCAAGGCAACCCAATATTTTCTTTGGCTATGGGAGGACTGGTTACAGAGGGATGATGTTCCAGAGTGGCAAAGGGAAACTCGGCCTCACTAAACACCACGTCTCGTGAAACGAAGTAATCACCAGACTCAAGGTCGTACAAATTCCACCCATTTTCTCAAAAGGGTACCCAACAAAGACACATTTCCTACTCCTAGCAGCAAATTTGTGATGGTCCCTAGTATGCGAGAAACATAAGCAACCAAAAACTCTGAGATATTTATAAGGAGGACTTTGTCCAAATAGCATTTCGTAAGGTGTTTTACCACCAAGAAGGGTCGAAGGTGTTCGGTTAATCAGGTACCCTGCGGTGAAAACACACTCACCCCAGAAATTAATCGAAAGATGTGCTTGAAACCTGAGTACTCTGGCTACATTCAAAATATGATGATACTTTCTCTCCACACGACCATTTTTTGTTGTGGTGTCCCAACGCAGGAATTTTGAAATAAAATTCCTTGCTCGTCAAAATATGACTTCAAGGTTTTAAACTCTATCCCATTATCACTTCTTACCACCTTAACCTTGTTATTGTCGTTCAATCATGACACAAAAATTTTTGAGTATTCTACCAACTTCACTTTTTTCAACCAGCAAATAAATCCAAACTGCTCGAGAATAATCATCAACAATCGTCAGAAAAATATACTGCACCACAAGATGCAAGTACTCTATAAGCACACCATAAGTCACAATGAATTAATGAAAAACAATCAGTCACCTTATTGTTGCTTTGAATAAAAACATCTCTAGTTTGTTTTGCCTTCAAACAAACATCACAGGTTTTATTCTTACTATTACTAATATTAAGAAGTAAGCTAACCGTTTGATAAGAAGGATGTTCCAATCTCCGATGCCATAATTCGCATGACCTAATTCCATCTGTCTTGTAAGCTCGAACCAGCGCCACACCCTTGAGATGCGGTCCTGTATCGCACACAGTTTATTAGTAAACATCACAATATAATCTGTGTCACGAAGTAACCGACTTACTGACAATAAATTACAATTGAGTTTGGGGACATATAATACGTGCAACAATTTAAAATTATTTCCAAGTTCAACGGTGCTTTCTTTCATGGCCTCAGTGTGCGCACTATTGGGTAACCTAACAAGACAAGGTGCAACATCATAGGTTTCGATGAGCACATTTAAATTCTCTGTCATGTGATGTGACGCCCCAGAGTCAACAATCCATTCAATAGAGTAATTCTTACCAAAGAGTTTTCCATTAGTCCTGGTTTTGTAAGCATTAAGCATGCTTACAAGAGTCTGCCATTGCTCATCATTAAGCTTGTTCAGTCCGGTCTTGTCTCTGTCAGTCAGGTTGCATTAGCAGCCACCTCACACCCTACCGATGACTGAGCAGCATGAGTTTTTGCTGAACCTCGGTCACATCTGCTAGAGGGTCCATCCCCTTTTCCTTGACCTGCTCCACGCTTGGTCGATGTACCGCGGGGTCTGTCTCCCCACCATTCAGACTTACTCGAGCTCTCACCATTCCTCTTGTTGTTGGCAGCCATGGTAACCGATCAACAAGATTTGTCCGAGCTGATTGATTATTGTAAGTAGCACGCCGAGCTTGATTCTAAGAGGTAGATGGACGATCCTGACGAGACTCATGAAGAAATCATAACAAGCGAGCCTGTTGATTCTGAGCTCTTGCTTGGTTTCCTCCAATCCTGCAATGCCGAGCGAGAACCAACAGAAGGACTGAGAAACGAAGGTTAAAGTCCGTTCACGTTCGAGCTCATCATGGCCAAGCAACTGACAGCCAGTTGGTGCCCTCAAATGGTGCCGCAAACCAGTAATCGTGACGACCAGCGATATCAGGTACTATACAGAAGACGCGTTCTTCTTGGTGAAGGAGGTTGATTTGGCGATCACAGCTGATCTCGGAACGTTTCAGAGGCTGCCTGGAATCATCGAATATGGAAACACGGTTGAGTTGGCCCTTACCGGTCGGAGGTTTTTTGCATTGGAGGCAAAGAGCATGGGTCTGGTCTCTACAGTTTTTCGTTCCAAGATGGAGATGACATCTTCTGGGTCGGCAAATTCAGAAACTCTAAAAAAGTCTGCAGCAATGGCATCATCTAGGTTGGCGAATTCAGATCTGGCACATCAACCCTCTATATATTCGCGAATTGTTCCTGAATGGAAGTAGCAGTGGCGAGGGTCAAGTGAATGGTACTGTAGGGATGTCTTCTTTGGCTGCACAAGGGAGCTTTACATTGCCGAAGAGTAACAAGCCAGTCGATGAGGTGTGGAAGGAGATCGCTGCTAGTGTCTCTACTCAGTAGTGACAGAGGAAGACGATTAAGAACAAGGAGTTTGTTGGCTCTTATACCATGAAGAATTTCGAAGTCCCCCAAGATCTTGCCTCTCCATATTTCTTATCATGTATATATACAAGTCGATCGGAGGTCTTGCTCCTTTCTAAAATCCAACTCATAATCCAAAAGGAAATACAAACTTTTAAACTTCTAAATCTTCTAAAACTTCTAAATCCTATCTATACAGGAAGTATACAAATCCGGGATCTCCTTGGTCTCTCGCGAGCCTTATCACTTTATCTTCGTCCAATAACTGGCGATGATGAAACCCGACCAATCCACTATCAGAGTTGACAGACTCGTAAAGGAAGAACAAGTACAAGGACAAGGGTTCAAAACCTTACTTTCAAGGATGACCCAGATACAACTCATCGCTAACAAAAAATGTAACGACAGTTTCTTAAGATTCATATTTCCTGCAATATTTCTCTTAACATAAGGAAAAAAAAAAGATATTTCATCTAAAGGTTACAATTTAATGGTAATGATAATTATCAAAAATAGTAGGGATAGTTTAAGAAATGTATCTTAATATATATTATGAAATCAAATTCCATTATATTATATATTATATATTATATGTTTTATAGTAAAATTTGGTTAGTTTGATTTTTTTTTTCATTTAACCAAATTTCTAATTCTAAAAATTGAAACTGAAACCAAAAGAACTGATCCAAATTAATCAAAAACTAAAATAACCGAATAGAAAAAACTAAAACCGAAATTTTCAGTTCAATTTTTCAATTTTTGTCAATTAATACTCACCCTTATGTATTTCTCACACGCCTGTCCCAAACTCGCCAAATAGATAATATGTTATTTTATATTATATTTTTTTAATCGCCAAATAAACTTTAATATTATAATAGACCATCCATAGTACAAAAGTCTAAGGGGAAAGAGTATCCTCCCAGCAAAGGTTCCGATCAAACGCCTTAGCCTCATTAGCAATCACATGGGCAGGCATAAAAATAGTTCTAGTTACATATAAAAATTTAACACATTTAAACAAATTTTTAAAGAAAAAAAAATGTGTACACAAGTCAGGGAAACTTAAGGGAGCATCAATCTGGCGAGCATTCAAGGAGTCCATTGCCATAGAAGAATTTGATTTGATAATAATAGAAAAAAAAACTCGATCCCATTATGTTGTTTTATATTATGAAGTATCCTTATTTTACGAAATTGACTTACCCCTGGTTTATATATTGTCTTTTAATTTAAGGTCTTGTTTGTTTTTTGGAATCCACATACCCTTATTATTTTATTTCTCAGTTCAATAAGATAATGACTATTTTATACATAAAAAACCATTATTAAAAGGGGCAATGTTGTTGCATCCAAGTGTTGACAATTTCTCCCTAGGTTGGAAAGTTGTTTATCCACTTGGGAGATGGATATCACTTACCTGTCTAACTAATACTCAGGGAAAATAAATCTTTCATGGACCCCACATAAATATGAAAAAAGAACACAGGTATTTATGGAAATCAAAATCACATTAACCAACTTCCCCCTCTCAAATTAAAAAATATAGTAGGTCTTAAGAGTATTCCAAGCTTTCCCACAATTCACATGTCATAAAATACTCATAGAAATGATAAAATGTAATTGTACAAAGCAAAATTAATCAAATACTTTGTACTTTCTACAAGGTATTCCCAATTAGTACCTTGTACTTTGTGCCTAGTGCCACTTTGGTCCTCGAACTTTCAAAGCATGACAATTCAGTACCTACCATTAATCAATAATTAACTTAATGTTAAGTGACATTTGAAAAAGACACAAATGCCCTTCGAGTGTCATTTAATTTTCTTTATCAACCATCTAAACATTGACAAAAAATTAGCAGTCCCAAATCCTTGCTTCTTCCATTCAAGAAAGTTGGGGTTACATTTGAGAGGGCATTCTGGTGATAAAGAAGAGGCAAGAATTTGGGACTATTAATTTTTTTTTTTTTGTCAATGTTTGGATAATTGATAAAGAAATTTAGATGACACTTGAAGGACGTTTATATCTTTTCAAAATGTCACTTAATGGCTGATTAACAACACATATTGGATTGTCACGTTTTAAAATTTTGGATACTGAATTGCCACATTTTAAAGTTCGGAAACCAAAAGTGACACCAAAATGAATTTACCCAAATTAATATTTTGACCTTTCCATTTAACGTTGACCAAGCCCTTCCTACTATCAATACTAAGCTTATCGAATTACCCCTTGGACACGCTCATATTGTCCAACAACTTAGAAGGTGATGCCTCCACATTCGGAACCCTAAAAAATCTCTCTTATGATTGACCATACCAATATTTACCTCTTCGTAACCCGTTGCTGCACTCACGTAGAGATCTATTATCCTCGACTCCACCATTATTCTCCAATCCCTCTTTCTTTTTCCCCTCGGATGCATTATTAATCCATTATCCATGAGCTTGAACCAAAGTTAACGGATGCAAGAAATCTCTTCTGGTCTTTGCATGAAAAAAAAGGAGAAGAAATAATCAAGAATTCCTTTTCAATGTTTTTCATTTTTGTTTGGTCTTTTTAGAACCTGATGGAGGGTAATTTGACCCGACCTCTTGAGAAGGTGACACGTGGATGTGACTTAATAAAAGTGACAGTTCAGCATAACAACCTGGCTGCAACTAAGTAACGAGCTCGCAGGACAGCTTGCTACATTACAGCTCGCCACAGGATGAGCTTGCTACAACGCGAGCTCAAGGACCCCTGATGTACTGAAAGGGAATACTCCAAGACAAGTCTATCACAGCTCATGAATTAGGATAACCAGCTCGCTCCAATACTTAAGCAGGAGAATTGCCCCAAAGGCAACCTCAGGCGGAATCACCTCGAAGTACCTCTAGGAGCTTGCTACAAGGCAACTCGTAATGGGATAGCTCGCTACAAGGCAATTCGCTACTAAGTGATGTGACATTTTCAGGAATCTTCTATCTAACAAGACCGTACCCGTCAGACCGCATCATGTCTCCTGACTGACGGCGCAGTCCCTGCTAGCCTGGCAGACTGCACCCACGTCTCTCGACAGGTGGTGGCGTGTCTGTCTTTTCCAGGATGTGTCACTCATCCGATTGAGTAGTACTCTACAACGGTTATTTGCGCAGCCCTGGAAAATAACGGCTGCGATAGAGGTCCAGTGGCGGTTACGCCCGATTTAACAAGAACGCCCATATTTAAGAGCCCCACGATCGAAGGGAAAAATGTATCTTGCATCTCGTATCTTGAGTTAATCTCAAACTTTCATTGATCTAGCGCTACCTGCACTTTTAGCTCTCTTTGCATTCCTTACCGCTCTCTCAAGTGTTCTAACTTAAGCATTGGAGTATTCCCACCGGGTAAGTCCCTCGGGAACCCTTCACCGTCTTCTTCTCAGGTATCGTCTGTCGCCAGCTAGGAGCTAGTTGACCGCCAACTAGGAGTGCCCAGATTGCGCTGCATCATTTGGCGCCATCTGTGGGAAACGCTTCAAAAAGCCTTCCTCTAATCTCTGCAACTCTCTCTAAGAACTCAACATACATGGCTTCCTTTAGTAATGTTGGACGCGGTGCCGACTAGAACGCTTCAGGGGAGCAACCCTAGCTCCCAACTGTCTGCATTGGACAATTCATTGTCCCCCTCTCTGTTGACGGAAATCCCAGCTTAAATGTGCCCCTCACAGTGGCACTCGTGAACGCTCCACTCCCTGCCGCGGTTGGAGCAACCTTTACTGAACCATCCGTTGTTCCCCCAGTAAGCAACCAAAACCAGCTTGAAGACCTGGTGCAGTGCATGCGGGCAACGCAAGCTCAAATGCAACAATTTCAGCAATTTCAACTCTACCAGCAGCAAGTGTTACCAACATCAGTTCCCTTCAATGCCTCAGGCCCAGCAGCCACTTCCCCTTAGACATCCGGCATCGAAGCAAGTCAAGCCCTCCCGCCGGAGTGAACGTCCTCGCTTGGGAGAGGCCTCTCAAACCCAGTCATGCCCGCCTCGCAGCCTGCGAGCAGGTCAGGGGCCTCCCAGCTTGTTAGGCTTGCATCACCTCATAACTCTCAGTTCAAGCTCCCGCTTGCGGAAAGCCATTTCGATGTCCTAGCCGCAGATTACAGGTAGGGCCCTTCGGTTCACAGCTATCATTAGCAGTCCTTGCCTATCGAGCTCAGTAATACTGAAGCCAGCAGCACCAACGCCGAGCCGGTGAAGCAGCAGCGGAGGCATCGATGAGCTCCCCGAACTGCCACCTGCGTCCTGCCCGAGCTTAAGAGTATGGAGGAGGTAAGCTCAGATGAAGTATAAGCTACTCTTCTCCTGTTGGTCCCTTCCCCTCTGTCATTAGAACTTCTCATAGTCCCTATGCCAAAGGACATCAATCTCCCTCCCCTGGATAAGTACGATGGATCATTCGATCTGAATGATCATGTAGACGCCTTTCAGTCCCAGATGCACTTGGCAAGAGCTAGTGAATCCTGTATGTGTGTGGCCTTCTCCACCACTTTTAAAGGTGTGGCGTGCACATGGTACCGGAATGTTGCGCCTGGATCGATAAGAAGCTGGGCACAGTTTGTGCAAGTCTTCACCTCCCATTTTGTCACCAGCAAGAGATGCCCAAGAACTCAGGAAAGCCTCCTCGACATAGTTCAGAAGGAAGGGAGTCCATCCAGAGTTAAATCAAGTGGTTCAATGACGCTTGTTTACAAATACCCGATCTGGACCCCGCAGTTCATCTCACCACGGCCAAGCGAGGCATTACCCATAAAGAATTCAAGTGGCATGTGGTTGTCAATCAACACAAGATTGTGACCAAGTTCCTCAAGCACGCAGATCAGTTTATAGGGACAGAGGAGGAAATCAACCAGAAGAACGCAAGTGCGCCTGAAAAGAGAAAAAGGGAAGGTGAGTCCTCGATTCAAGGGGACGGTAAAAAGAAAAAAGACCCAGCTCGGGGGGCAAGGCCAAGTCAGCCTTTCCGAGCTCCAGTAGTAGAAAGAATGGACTATACGCCCTTGAGCACGAAGCAGGTTGAGATCCTTACGGCGATCAAGGATGCCCCGTATGTGAAATGGCCACCTCGGCTGAAGGCCGATCCCGTGTAAGGAATAAAAATTTGTATTGTAATTTCCACAAAGGCCACGGTCATAGCACCGAAAATTGTAAAAACCTTCGCGTTGAGATAGAGGAGCTCATCTGTCGTGGATACTTGAAAAATTTTGTACAAAATAATAATAATAAAGAAGGTCGGCAGGAGGAGCAGAATAGAGATGCTTCCGAATCCAACAGGCAGGCAGAGCAATCGCAGAGGCAACCCCCGGAAGAGAGACCAGTTCGGGGAACCATCCACGTGATTGTTGGAGGTTCGATTGTGGTAGGCTGCACCTCAGCTGCAGCTCGAACATCAACTCGCGAGGCCGCTAGGGAAGAACAAAACCCTCCAAAGCGGCCAAGGGTGGAAAACCCGATCTTCACAGAGGATGACGCGCATGGTGTCCACTACTCCCATGATGACGCGCTCGTCGTAAAGGTAAAGATCAATGACTTTGAAGTCAGGAGTGTCCTCGTCGACTTGGGTAACTCAGCAGATATCCTCTTCAGAGTAGCCTTCGACCAACTTCAGCTCCAAGAAAGCAACCTGAAGCCCACAAATACTCCCCTGGTAGGCTTCAGCGGCGAGGAAGTCCGGCCCCTGGGAAGGATTACAGTACCTGTGGAAGTCGACACTTGACCTAGCATAGTGGGAAAGCCAAGGTGGCCGACGAACTTGAGCTGGAGCGACCTACGAAGCAGTGCGAGGAGCGAGCTGCACCCACGGAAGAGACCGTCTCCATCCCGACATCGACGGAGGACCCAGCTCGGATACTTCAGATCAGAGCTTCCATTGAAGAGCCTCTGTGATCTAAACTGGTACGCTTCCTACTTGAAAATTTAGATGTTTTTGCATGGTCCGTGGCAGAAATGCCTGGTATAGACCCTAGCATCATAACTTATAAGCTTAATATTGATCCTGTAATTAGGCCCGTTAGACAGAAGAAATGCAACCTAGCCCCAGAGCGATGGAGGGCAATCGACGAGGAGGTCGAGAAGCTCCTCGCAGCTGATTTTATCATGGAAGTCTATTAACCGAGCTGGGTGGCCAACCTCGTTTTGGTAAAGAAGGCTAACGGTAAATGGCGCATGTACGTTAACTACACCGACCTAAACCGAGCCTTCCCAAAGGACTGCTTCCCACTCCCCAGGATCGACCGTCTGGTGGACGCGACCTCAGGGCATGAGTTGCTAAGTTTTCTAGATGCCTATTCGGGCTACAACCAGATCAGGATAGACCCAGCCGATGAAGAAAATACTGCCTTCATAACCAAGCTCGACCTGTACTGTTACAAGGTCATGCCCTTTGGGTTGAAAAATGTTGGGGAAACCTTTCAAAGACTTGTAAATAAATTATTTGAGTCATTGATTTGCAGAAAAATAGAGTGCTATGTAGACGACATGGTCGTCAAAACCCAGTTTTCACATGATTTAATACAAGATTTGCATTTAGTTTTTAAAATCCTGCATAGATTTAACATGAAATTGAACCCGAATAAGTGTGTCTTTGGTGTCACCTCGGGTAAATTCCTGGGGTACATCGTTAACCGGTGCAGCATTGAAGCCAACCTAGACAAAATAAAGGTCATCCTAGACATGAGACCACCCCAGAAACTGAAGAAGGTTTAGAGGCTGAATGGTCAAATAGCTGCTCTGAGCCGCTTCATGTCCAAGTTGGCAGACCGCTGCCTACCTTTCTTTAAAGCAATCAAAAGCAAAGGGTTTGAATGGACCGAAGATTGCCAGCTCGCGTTTGACAAGCTCAAAAAGTACCTCGCTAGTATACCGATCTTAACCTGGCCCAAGGAGGGCGGTGTTTTAGAGTTGTACCTCTCAACAAGTGACAAGGTGGTAATAGCCAGGCTGGCTTTAGTCAAAGAAGTGAAAGCCAAGCATATCATCATCTGTAGTGATTCTCAGCTCGTGGTCAATCAAGTCACAGGCAAATACAAAGCTCGCAACTATGATTGCCTACTAGCCAAAGTAAGAGAGGCTCTGCTCAACTTCCAGTCACACTTCATCAAGCAAATCCCGAGATCGGACAACGCTGAGGTCGACACCCTGTCCCAGTTAGCCATCACCAGTGAAAACACCATGAGAACTATGTACATAGAGAACCTACCTCGGCCCAACATTCTCGGGGGGGCAAAGGAGGTCACTCCTGTCATTCAAACAGAGCCGAGCTGGATTGATCCGCTCGCGAGCTTCCTGCTACATGGGACCCTCTCTGTAGACTGCAATGCTGCCAGAAGGGTAGAGCATCAGGCGGCCAAATACATCATGATAGATGAACAGCTGTACCGAAGATCTTATACGCTCCCCTACCTGTGCGGCTTGTGACCTTCCGAAGCCGATCTCGTGCTCTACCACACTCATGAAGGCCTGTGCGGCAGACACTTGGGGGGCAGGGCCCTCGCCCAAAAAGTGGTACGACAGGGGTACTACTGGCCAACAATGAAAACATATGCCATCAAGCTCGTCAGAAAATGTGACAAGTGCCATAAGCATGCCAATATCCACCATCAGCCCACAGCCGACCTCAAGTATCTCACCATTTTGTGGCCTTTCACACAATGGAGGATCGATATACTTGGACCGTTTCCACCAGCAATAGGCCAGAGGAGGTTCTTAGTAGTAGCAACTGATTATTTCACCAAGCGAGTAGAAGCTTAACCTCTTGTAACAATCACAGCTCGGAACGTACAGAACTTCTTTTGGAAAAATATAGTGTGCCGCTTCGGGTTACTTTGAGTACTGATTTCCGATAACGGTAAGCAGTTCGAGGACATTAAATTCCAAAACTAGTGCCAAGACATGGGAATTTGACAGAACTTTATTTCAGTCGCACACTCTCAAGAAAATGGTCAAGCGGAAGTCACAAATAGAGCTACCCTCCGCGGACTGAAGGCACGGTTAGACCGAGCTAAAGGACTATGGGAAAATGAGCTACCCAGGGTTCTATGGGCCTATCGGACCATAGTGAAGACCGCTACAGGCGAACCCCCTTCAACCTCACCTACGGCGCTGAAGCAAACATCCCAACAGAGATCGAGTTTCCTTCGCTACGACTGGAAGCATATGATGATAAGGCAAATGAAGACGAGCTACGTACCAACCTCGACCTACTCGACAAAGTAAGGGACCTCGCATATTAGGGCTGTTCATAAGAAGGCCCAACCCATCCAACCCGAGTCAGCCAGGTTTTCATCAGCACGGGTCAGTTTCGGGTTGTGCAAATTCCTAAACCGATGATTCGGGTCGGTTTCGGTTTTCACACAAGAAAATCAAAATTGACCCGAACCAAACCGACTTAGTTCAAACATGAAGTTCCAAAGCCCATTAGTCCACCTAGTTTTTGAATGGTTGCAAGAAACTTTGGATTAGTGAATAGTGATTAATGAACAACTTTTGTGATTAACTTTTCATTTAAATTTTATCATAGGAGATGGCTGAAATGATGTTCAATTTATGACTGTTTTTAAAATTAGCAAGATTTTATCACAGGGATGAACTTAGAACCGAAACCAACCCAAACTGACCCAACCCGACTCAAACCGACCAAGTCGGTTTTGCTTAACACTAGGTCGGTTTCAGTTTCTATGTCAGGTAACCCGACCAGGTCGGGTTGGTTGGAAAAATCGCAGTAAACCGACCCGTGAACAGCCCTATCGCATATATCAGGACCGCAACCTACCAGCAGAGAGTAGCTCGGTACTATAATGCTAGGGTCAAGAAGCGGAACCTCCGCGTCGGCGACCTGGTCCTTTTAAAATTATGGTACCTAAGCTTGGTGTTGGTAAGCTCGGGTCAAATTGGGAAGGACCCTACTGATTAAAGAGGGTGCTCGGGGAAGGAACATACGAGCTCGAAACCCTAGAAGGGAAACAAGTACCTCATTCATGGAGTATTGTCAACTTGAGGCAATACTACCTATTAACAATTGAGTAGACGACGAGTCACTCCCAAGGCCTAAGGGCCAAAATGCCGAGCTAACAAAAACCTCGGCACAATAAGACCCAGTCGCTTCTATAGCATGGGCGAGCTACTGAGTAGACCACGAGTCACTCCCAGAGCCTAAGGGCCAAAATGTCGAGCTAACAAAGACCTCGGCACAATAAGACCCAGTTGCCTCTATGGCATGGGCAAACTTTAAGAGAGGGCTACAAGTCACTCCCCTAGCCTATGGGCTAAAACATTGAGCTAACGAAGACCTCGGCATTGTATAAGACATACTTGTTTCATCGAAAAAGGCCAAGTATTAGTACCGGAGACACAGGCAGCTCGGGTAAGAACCCTATGAAGTGTAGATCGTCTCGGTATACTAGTTAAACCCAATAAAGGAAGAACAGTTCAGGCATACATGGTAACCACTTCGGGGTATACTATAAAACTACCTCAAGTACCAAGGATCATCTCGGGGTAACAACTACCGAAAG
Source organism: Nelumbo lutea (assembly GCF_056320005.1). Classification (NCBI taxonomy): domain Eukaryota; kingdom Viridiplantae; phylum Streptophyta; class Magnoliopsida; order Proteales; family Nelumbonaceae; genus Nelumbo; species Nelumbo lutea. Next base: position 116,888,103 of record NC_142684.1, read on the forward strand.
ATCCTACTTTGAGTATGTAGCTCTAACAGCTCAAGTGATGAAGTCGCTTTGGTAGAAAGTAAAGAGCACACAATACTTAGCAGAAAAAGATAAAACATTTCATTACTAATTTCTATAAACAAAAAAAAAACTGAGCTCAACAGAAAACAAATAAAAAGTAGGGTCCAACCGCCCAAGAGAGTTCATCAAAAAAGAAAAAAAGAGATATTTAAATCGGGTTCTAACACTCAGGAACCACCAGAATCCGTTCAGAAAAAGAAAACAGAAGAACAGCAACCAGCCTCAAGGATCCACCGCCTCCACATCCTTGTCATCCTCTAGAGAGTCAGGCTCCTCCTCCTCCGCTAGGTCCGCCGTCTCTGGATCCAGACCCTTCATTGTTATGCTGTCGAGGATTAGTCCGAAGAACTTCTTTCGGACCAACAAGCGATAGAGTTTAAATCCAGAACGGTAGGAGCTCGAGCCATACTCCACCTGGAGGTCGTGGTACTCTTGGGAGTCCTTGAAGTCCCACACCACCTTAGCTCGCTCAACCTCCACCATGGTGTCGAAGTTTCGAGTCCGATTCTGAAGCGTGGACTCCAAGTCCCAGACCTATTGACGAAGATGCTCCCTCTCTACTGCCACCCTCGACGACTCCTCTCGGTAGCGAGCGCTCTCTTCAGATAGTCGGGCGATCTGCGCCTCCTGGTCCTGGATGAGCAGCTCTTGGGCCTCGCTCCCCTTTCAAGCTTGAAGGACATCACCTCGATCTCGATCGAGCTCGCCCAGGAGCTTTTGCACGATTGACCTCTGAGCGAGAGCATCATCGGAGTGAATGTTTGTCTGGAGGGTCATGGCGTGGATGGCAGAGTCTACCGGCCAATAAAAGGCTGAGGTCAGAAAAGAAAAAAGAAGAAGAAGAAGGGAAAAGAAGAAAAAACTAGTCACTTACCACCATATAGTGAGCGGACGCTAGCCTAGCGAGTTGCTTGGGGTCCATCCCTCCCCAGTTGGTGACCTCCTTGTGGAAGACTGCCTTTCGACAACTTCGCGAATCCACGGTGAAGTCGGTGACACTCTCTCAGATCCCGGTAGGGAACCGCGGGAAAGCGAAGGGGTGGGATTGCTCAAGTAGAGGAAACTGCCCTTACACCGAGAGCTCAAGCTCTTCTGCGCCACCTTCTGTGGCTACCCCCTCGAACGGGACCGATGAGACCTCAAGCGATGGAGGAACGAAGGCTGGATCAGCAGCCTCGAACTCAACACTCCCAGAAGTGGAAGCTTGGTCAGGGCGCGACCTCTTCGCCCTGCACTTCTGGTTGCTGGACAGAAGGCGACGTGTGTCTACACCAAACATGATGGCTGCCAAAAATCACAAGGCGTTAGTCCAATAAAAAATAAATTACAAGGCACTATGCAACCTAAAAGCCAACCTACCAGGGCTCAGGCCGGCTTGCGTGAGCTTGTCCTCGGTCAAGTAGTCTGACTAATGGAAGCCAACCGCGGCCCAGGATTGCAGCATTTCCCAAACTTTGGGATCCAAGTCAACACTCGAATCTTGGATGGCGGCCCTCTAGTGAGTTGGGAAGGGCCACCCTTCGGGGTTGTGAACTACAAAATAGTCCCACTTCCAAGCCGGGATCCTATTTGGCAGCTCGTGCAGGAGCTTGCAACCGGGACGGGGAGAGAAATAATAGGAACTCCTTTCTGGAGGCGCTCAGGGGGAAGCATTTCTAATAGAAAGAATGGTAGAAAATATGTCAAGGTTAAGGGGAAGATATTACTCATAAAATAAAGGGATAGTCCCAACTACATTTCGGATCGAGTTGGGGTGAAGCTGGTCAATAGTAACATTGAAGTGGTTCAAAACCTCCACTATCAGAGGATGTAGAGGAAGACAAAGGTCAGCGATGAGGTGTTCCTGGAATATCACGATCTCGTCGGGACTGTGCTCCCAAGGATAGTCACCGAAAGGTAGACTGTAGACGAGGTCTCTGGGAAGGTTAAACTAAAGAACCAAGGTCCTGAGTCTCTCCATCGACATGGAGGAAGGACCAAAGCTGTCCAGCTCCCTACCCTGGGAGGTGGAAATTGTCTCGTCGGAGGCCTGCCCCCAAGCTCCCCTTTGAGCACGAGCTTGGCTATCCCATTTAGGTTTCACCATGCCTTTTGCCTACTACAACCTCCATCTTTGAGATTATCGACTGAAATATCACCACCTAAACCTCCACCTCCACCCCTCTCTAAACCAACTCACAACAGATCAACCATCTTTCTTCTTGTCACGTCAATCGTTGTGTTGTTTGTTGCTTTGTCAATACTTTTATGTTTTGTTTGTCTTTACCAGAAATTCTCTTGGACAAGGACGGCTCCGTCAGATCTGAAAGCCCCCGTGCTTTTTCTCCTATTTTATCCTCAGTCATGTCATATTGTGTGTGTTTTTGTTCTATGGACGTTTCATGATAGGCGTTTATCAAAACGCTGCTATGTCATCGCCAAATCAGCATTTTTTTCATTATATTCATCCGTATGCATTGATATTCACAAAAGTGGGTTTTGATTTGTGTGCACCAACCATTGGGAGAATCTTTATTTTAATGCTTCTCCCAACGATTGAGCATTTATTCACTCGACCCCTGATGCAGCACCTAATGGCGCTTAGTGGCGCCTAATTGTCAACAAATGGTTTATCAAATACTTTTCTCGGCTTTGAAGATAAATAAAATACAAATATTTATGTAATAAATGGAAGCTATATCAAACAAATACATCATCTTTCTCGCTAGATATTTGGGCACCCTCTCCTCTAGCCAAGAAATTGTTGTTGATTTTGTGTGGGCACCAGTAGCCATTGGCTTTGAAACTGGTTATCTCCATTGGCCTGAGAAAAAAAAATGAACCACTTGTTGCAAAGCCCAAGGTTCAAAGAGACCAAGCTGAAAAGGGCATTTTCCACCACAAAGGGTATTATGAGGATTTGAGAAAAATATATGGGTCACATGGTGTCACATGTGAATGGATAATGGGTCACGTGGTGTCGCATGGGGATTTAAGAAAAACTAATGATACTTTGATTTGCCTTATATATTATAATATGAAACCTATAATACATATTATTAGTATATATAACATTTTATATAATATATTTTTTTTTCAAAAAACATGATTGTTGGTAGGAATGGTTGGGGTGGGGCAGGGATCCTTGTACCTTGTTCACATGGGATGCATTACATGTGATTGGGGTCCAGGATGGGGCTTGGGCTTGCACCTAAGTGGCCTCTTGTTAGCCAATCAGCCCACAATGAAATTTGATATACATGTGTGTATGTATATATGCATGTATGGAAATATGTATGTATGTATGTTTGTATGTAATTGGGGAAGGCTAAGGTTGAACAGGATTGATAAATCTAATAGGACTTAGGCTACCTAAAGACTAGACTTGAGCCCAACTTAAAAATTAAAAGGCCCTTAAGTTATGGGCCAAGGCCTAGCTCGAGGATTGAAAATCCAAGTCTAACTTGTGTAAAATTGTAATTGGATTGGTGTGGAATTGGGTTGGGCCCGTCCAAGTTTCACCCCTAATTTGATAGGGAAATCACCTACAAAGACCGGGGTTGAACAAAAGGTTCATCAAAGTAAACCATTTCGGGCATTTCCTTCTTTTGGAGAGTTGCAAATGACCAAGAAAAGGGAGGCGCTCCCAGGTTTAGGGTCTATTTGGTACAATTAGTGCCTAAAAAGATCTTGCTACCATTTTATCTCTAGTTGGTAAGGATTGGTTCATCAACTAGTTTGTAGAATCAAAGTTTAAACATAACTTAAGAAACCAAAATAAACACATGTCCTCTTTATTGCTACGATAGAAAACAATCCTTTGCAATCTTTCTCTTCCATCATAACTATCAGTTCCTGTGATAAGGTTAATAGACCTTAGCACAATGTTTCAACTCGTAGATCAGTTAAACCATTTGAACCGTCACCTAATCAAAATTTCAGGTCCAATTTTAGTAAAACCTGGACAATAATAAAAATTCACTGGCTTGGTAAAAAAACACCGAACCAAACAGTTGGACCATTCAACATGGTGATTGTGCCACGAGTTGTATACTAAATGTGTATGCAAACTTCAGGAGGCCATAACCTTGCACTCCGATGTCCGATTGAAATGATCTTTTTTTTTTTTTGGGTGAAATCTATCCATGCCAAAGGGATGTAGGTGCCTTGCCCTGTTATTTTTGCCAAAAAAAAAAAAAAACCATTTGGCCTCAAATTGCAATCTTTAATGTTTTTAAAAATAAAAAAAATAAAAAAATATAAATTAAATGTTAAATATAAAATAATACATATATTACATGTATAACATAATTATACTTTATTTGTTGATAAAATACATGTTTATACATACCTATACACATAAATATACATGTATATATACCAGTAAATTAGAGTATAAGAAAAAAACACCATAAAAACAAAAAAAAATTACTATGGGATTAAAATCCTTTTTTCTATCAACGTCAAGGAAACATGTATCTGGAATCCCATCAAAATTGTATCAACACCTACTGATTTTTATTTATTTTTTGGTGTGGGTGAGGGAAGGTCCACAGGCCTTAGGGTCTATTTGGTTCACAATCGAAATCGGAATTAGAATGGAATTAGAATGGTCTATTCCCATAGTCTATTTGGTTCAAACAGGAATATAAATGAAAATTAGAATCAATTAGAATGGGATTTCATTCCCAAGGGAGGAGGGAATGGTCATTCCCCCAAATAGAGGAATGCCATTCCACCAGGAATGGAAATGGGATTTTGATTCCGCCCAACCAAATAATTGGAATCGGAATTCCAAACCTCTATTCCAACGAACAAAATGAGCCTTAGCACATTACTGTAGAGAGTTTACAGCTAGACAGGTTTGCTCCATTTTCAGAGGGACATCAGTGAGCATGGATCATCGACCACTCGAACAGATTCAACCATGGTTTTCAAAACTGAAAAGCCTGGGAACTTGTCAGGTAACCAATTTTGTTTTCACCCTAAAATCGCTTTTTGGCAAGAAACTATTGATTTTGTTAGTGATTCATTGACATGGGAGGGTGAATCGTTGAACCGTCAACCCAAACAACAGTTTTAGTCATTTTTAATTATTTTTAATTTTTATAAGTCAGAACAGACCGTCTGTTTGAACCAGAAAATCAGGCCATTCGATTCGGAAACTGGTCCCTAGAACGATTCCTTGTCTATTTTGATTTTAAAAACCTTGGATTCAATAGAATAAATTAAACATACTTTATTTGTTGCATCGCTTATAGTGACCAGTGCCAGAGTTATTCATCGGAGAGTTGGATTTGCAGAAAAGGGTTTCCCCATATTTCTTTATCTAATAAATTCTTGCACCTTAACAACCAGTTTTGACGTGGGACCATTTTTAAATATATCCCAAATAACTTTTAAATACCGAGGGGTAGCCAATTGGCGTGTAAGATGATATTGTATTGTTCACACCCCTATGGGGATCTCTGATAGTGGTTAATACAAAAAAAAAAAAAAGGAGTAGCTTTTTAAATATTTTCCTAGAAGCCCACCCACTAACAAAGAAATTCCCCACAAGGGTAAAGATAGGATCCAAAGGAGATAGCTGGAGCTTACAAATTAGTTGGGCTTAGAGGTTTGGACTGGATCCATAGGCTTTCTTTCATCACTAGGCTATATGAATTAATGAATCTGAATCTGCTCCTTACGGATATCTTTTTTTGCTTTAAATCTTTTGAAAGGCTACACAACAGGGGTATAGTCCATCCCATGGTTTTCAAATACAACCTAGAGACCAAACCGGTCAGGGGTCTGATTATTGGGTCTAACAGTCCAACTATTCAAACCAAACAGTCAGCCCATTCTGACAGAAAATTAAAAAATAAAAACAGTCAAAACCATTTGAACGGTTCAAATGGTTAACCGCCCAAGTAAACGGTTTGTTGAGTAAAATCAACGGTTTTAAATAAATTTCCAGTTTTAGAGAAAACCAAAACCGGTCACCTGACCAGTTCCCAGTTTTTTGGTCCAACCATCCGGTCCGGTTTTAAAAACCATGGTCCATCCCCAACCCATGTGCAAGCGGGATTGGATTAGACTCACAGATCAGCTGGGTGGCACCTTGCATATCACATCATGTCCCAGCCCCGCATTGGAAACATCTTATATTACTTGACACACTGACGATGCTAACCCCTAAACGCCAAGACTAAAGCTCTTATCATATTTGTATTTATACTCTTTCCAAACTGAGCCTAATGAGAATATGAGCATTTCGTTTTGCGTATTTTTTAACCTAAACCAAGCAACTGGCGGTTTCCCAAATCCCAACCAAATAGGAAGGAAAACAGCTGGCCCAGGGATTCGTGCACGGTCTGTATTCTGTAATGGAATTGGCCACATTCAATACAGGTGGCTTTCGCAAGAGTACAGTGGTGCACTTGTTTAGCTCCTCTGTGATTTAGTATCAGTAACGCTGTGGCACCTTAAAACTAGAACAGTAGCATTGCTCACCCACTGACTGCACACTTGTACCGGACGGTGTATAATAAAATACTCCTATTATATCGAATGTTAATGGTATAATGGGCCAGAAGGAAATTAAACCAATTTAACATAACTGATTCGACCGCTTTAAGTATAGTAGTTAAATTAGTTACCTCCCTCAAAAAAAAAAAGGTATAATAGTCACTTTGGCTAATAAAACATTACCCGTCCCTGTACTTAGAAACACTGAAAATAAAGATACCATGTTTATGTCATGAATGTTTATGTTACAGTAGGAAGCGAGAAACGGAGGAGTTTCGAGGCTGCGCAATGAGGACGAAGCGAGCAAACTAGCCATCATAATCACCCTGATGGTACTTATTCTCTGGATAGAAGACTGCCACAACCTGATTTCCACCAAATTTCCTACCATTGAGTCCTTGTCTGGCCTTTGAAGATCCTTCAGTATCGGCATACTCCAAGAACACCTGGAAGAAAGGGAGTCAAACAGAAGCACTCAAGTAGTAGAACAGAAAGAAAATAAGACTTGGTATTTGCACTTCGCTCATAATCTTCCACTAATCGCCTTGCAGCAAATCATATTAGGGAATTAACAATGGCACAACCACTAGCATCACTTAAAATTTAGAAGGAACTGCAGTTGTGTTTTCCAGTGTGGAGTTGGATTACAAGATTAAGTCCTACCACTGACCTTCCCAACTCCAAGTGACGGTTCACCATTTGGATTTGGACGTGGAATTACAACATTCACCAGTGCACCTGCCAAGATGAACGTCAAATTTTGAATGCTTAAAATTGTTAAGAATGATCAGAGGATACACAATGGAGAAATACAAAAACCTCTGGGAAAAGTTAGATGAGTAAAGCTTATGGAGTCTTCAGTTTGAGGGTTAGACCTAATACTCTAGCACAATGTGGGTTAAGATCTGAGAAATAAAAATGAACATAGTTTCTGGTGTTTACCATATTTCCCGCCTTCTCCTCTCATGTCTTCCATTATGTCTTCATACTCCTCGTCATCTTTTAGTTCATCTGCACTTACTACCTGTGTTAAACAGACAACCTTCGTAGGAAGTGTAGCAGCTTGGAACACAAGCTTCTGCAAAGGCAAACAATAACAATAAATTAGACAACAAACAGATACCTCTATAGCTACAACTCAGGTAACAAGTCAAAAGCAAATCAGGCACAGAATTAAAAACCTTATCAACAAACTTTTGACATGGAAACTTGATTGAAAGACCAAAACATTATACATATAGTTGTTGCTACACTAATTTACCCAAGTTAAAACTTCACATGCACAAAGAACCGAACAACTTGTTACACTTTCTTATTGGCACTACTTTTGATAAACTCTGTGATCATAAAGCTACTATGTAAGGGGACAGGTCTGCTTATAGCTTAGACTAGTGAACAAATCTTTTTTTTATCAACTAGTATAGTAAACAAATCTGGATGGAGTAGAATTGTATAGGCTGCTATTTCATTATTTTTCTTTCCTTCTAGTAATAACCAGTGTTCAAAAAAATCGACCAGGAAGCTCAACCATTTTTCCCTCCAGGTCGCAGGTCACTGATTCAACTGCCCAGATTGAATGTATCAACCCGTGACATTCATAAAAAAAATGTATCAACCCGTGACATATCAACATAAAGATATATAGTATAATAAAATATGCATAGTTATATAATATATAATAATATTAATTATAGACATTCAAAATATATAATTATATTCTACATATGACATTTATTTTAGCTTTAATTTTTATACACTAAAAATTAAGATTTGAGGGCAAAAAGGCTTTTTTTTGGCAAAAATAGCAGGCCAAGGCACCTTCAGCTCCTTGGAACACATAGATTGTAAAAAGTTACCCAAAATTTAAGAAAAAAGGATCACCCCACTGACCACTGAGCACAAAATGATTGCCTTTGGAAATTTTCATATAAATTATATTTGTAACCTGTGACCCAATTACTGGGTCAAGTGAGCCAACAGTTCAACTGCCTGGGTCGATGGGTTTTGACCAAGTTAACAATTTCGGACCAAAATCCTGAAATGGGATTTACCCGCCTGGGGTCGAGTCAGCCACTGGTTCAGAGGGTAGCCAGGCCTTAAATAGGCCCCTCTGAACCAACTTCGGAAAAAAAAATAATAAGTGGAACATTAAAAAAAAGCACAGGCGGGTTGGAAACATTGATAACAACTACCAACTATTCAATGACTCAAAGCAACAGGCCTCCATGCAATATGTAGAGCATGAACTAGTATTTTCTGGCATATTTATTTGCCTGTTCCGTTAATTTTTAGGAACTCCAATCAGATTAAAAACCAATCCATGCATCTTACCTGCAAGGCCACCTGCTGCTGTGCCTGCAATAACACATTCTCTTGCTCAGGTTTCGGCTGGGAAGCACCCTGATTTGCACGCCTAACAGTGAGAGTTTTATCTCCCATTTTTATTCCATTGAGAGCTGCACATGCAATATCTGTAACTGAGACATCCTGGTAGACACAAAAGGCATATCCTTTAGAGTTTCCTGTTTCCCTGTCCTTCACTAGATCAAAACCTCTTAAAGGCCCAAATGATTCTAGTAGCTCTCTTATCTGTGCTTCCGTGAAGTAGTAGGGGAGCCCACCGACAAAGATGCGATCAGGACCCTCAAGCCCACCAGCAGAACCAGGTGTCAGCCCAACAGCAGCGAGGTTCAAATTGGGGTTGGGTTGACTTGGACCAAGTGCTGCAGCAAGAGAGGGGTTATAGTCACTTGGCCTCCTTACTTTCACAGGTGCTCCCTGGGTAAAGACAAAATCAATTCAACCAGGTTAAGATTGCTGCCTATTCTTAAAGAGACCTTTCAGAGGTCAGCTTCTTGTTCATTTCTAGAAAAGGAGGTCTTTCATATGCCAAGTGTAAATGCCTCGTACCAAAAAAATAAGGAAAGAGAGTATATGTGTTTTGGGGTCAATGAACATAATATACAACAGATTAAAAAGGACTCTGTATCTACTTTTTTCTATTGGAAATGGTAATTTCATTAATGAAACATTTAAAGGAGTACACTGTCACCACCCAAAACAAGGGTGTTGACCCTAAGAGATTTATTTCAAGATTACAAAACAGCCCAAAACAAATTCTCCCAGAAAGTTCCTTGCTTTGCCAAAGTATCAGCTAATCCATATGCCAATCTCCTTGTCCACCAAAACAAAACCCCAACCTCCCTTACTAAGCAATTTATTTCCCTCATAATTTATCTGTGCCCAAGCCCCCAAATTGTTTTACTGCATCCAACCAAATAGTAAATTTGGAATCCCCTTCAACCTCAATTTGGTGAAAGCTCCACTGCTTGGCCAACCTCAAGCCTTATAAATGGCACTTGGATATAAACCAGTACATAATTTTTTCCTGCTTCAGCTTCCTTTCAGGATGTAAAACCCTAAAATCCATCTAGAGAAAAGTACAACACGTACCTCAAAAATGATACCATCTAAAGCCATTGCATTACTGGCCTCCTCAACTGATCTCATCTCTACAAAAGCAAACTTCTTTTCATGATTGATGTATACATTAACAACAGCATCCCCTGTAAAAATCAAGATATTAGCAACTGTATAATAATCACTGCATCCAATTTTTAGAAAACAGAAAAGGCAAACATCCACAAACCTGGACCAGCAGTGTTCCCTCCAATTGCAGCCATTACCTGACTGAAGAAGGTGGCCACAGACTGCAGTGAACAGTGATCAATAATCATTCCTTGGTCATATAAAGCCAACCCTTAAAAGAAAATAATAACAATCATGCATTGAGAGACCACATGCACGTTAATACAAAGCCCAAAAAGGAAAAGCCGCTTAAGTGCATAATTAGCATTAGCACACCTCTAACCATAAAGTCTACCATAAATCCCCAACGCATAATCATTGAAATTATTAAAGTCTTTATTGATTACAACAAAATTCTAATTTGAGCTGTTCAGATACCTTAGAGTTGAGGCTGTGAGCCAAAACTCTAGCTCCCAAATTTTTACAGAAACTTCTTGATTGAAATAAAGTATATTGGTTCCCAAAACAAACACAATTTCATTCCCTTATTCAGTTACACTAATCATGAATGAATTGACTAAACATATTCAGGAGGAGGTTTAATGGTGCATATTATTTGCTGATGATGTAGTATTAATTGATATAACTAAAGAAGGATGAAATGAAATTTTAGAACTGTGGAGAAATACCTTAGAAACAAGAGGCTTTAAAACAAGTACTTAAGTAGAACTAAACCAGAACAAATGCACTATAAATTTAATAATAATAGGAGTGATAATCAGGTTAGACTTGGGATTTGAGACCAAGAGATATCTCAATGCGACTTCTTGCATTACTTCATTTGATGATCAATAACAAGGGAGAGATTGAGGATGTTGCTCACAGAAATAGAGCACAATAAGAAAAATGGAAAAGAGCATAAGAAGTCTTATGTAACAAGAGAATATCACAGGCAAGAAGGAAAATTTCATAAAATAGTTATATGGCCAGCAATGTTGTATAAAGCAGATTGTTAGGAAATCAAGAAACATCTCCAAAAAATGAGTGGTAGAAATATGGATATTGAGTTGTTGAGATAGATGAGTGGGAAAACTAGTAATGATAGGATCAGAAATGAACTTATTCAAAGAGCCCCAGGAATAGCTGCAATAGGTGATAAAATGAGGAAAAGTGGACTAAGATGGTTTGGGCACACATAAAGAGAGCATCTGCAACAATGGTAGAAGTGATCTCTAAAAAGTTGAAGGGGGTTAAAAGAGTTGTGGGCAGAAAAAAGGACATAGGCTGAAGTAGTAAGAAATGATTTAAGGGCCCATAATTTGACAAAGGATATGGTATTTGAACAGAACAGAATGGTAGAACAGGAATCATGTAGCTGACCCCATATAGTTGGGACAGGGATGATAACAACAACGATGACAATGAGATGATCCTGTGATACCCAGATACCTATACAAGGGTGCCAATATCATGTCAGATAATTCAATTCTTAGTGCAAATTTCATGTCCAATACCATATCAAGCTGTATCCGGTTAGCATAGCTTCTAACTCAACTGCAAGCTTGGTTTTGCCCTCAAGGATCTTCCATCTCTTTATATGAGACCACTTCATAACGCTTCTTAGTGTAAACCATAAACAAATATCACTAATCGATAAAAATAAGATATCACAGAAAATTAAAGAATAATGAACTAAGAGCGTGACAGTTCAGTTCAAGAAGCCATTGCACCTAATAACAATATGAGGCAATTAGAAAGGACTTTGGAAAACAGTTTTAACATGTCTGGCATGTGTAAACAAAATAATTCGTGTGAAAATTAAACACTATAACAAAGGAACAGCAGAGTGGAAATTATATCAGAGAAGCTGGAGTGAGTACTTGTTCATTAGCTGTAGGAGGAAGGCCCCCAACATACACCCGCCGAGCATGCCTTGTAGCCTAACAGCAACAGTAAAATTCTTAAGGCACATCCAAACATAATATCACAAAAATTCAGAACGGAAAAAGAAAAATATAAAATTCTGCCTAACCTGCTGCGTCATAGCCTGAACTGGCATCACAGGGACCCCAAACTGCAACACGCAAAGAAACATGGAACAAAATTTAAAAACAGATCAATGTACATATTTTCTCCAGTGGAAAAGAAATATAAGTACCTGCCCTGGCAAAGGAAACATGTTTGGAAACATTCCAGGAATGGTTGGAGTAGTCCCAGGCATCTGACCTGCAAAAGCTAGTTAAATTATTTTCTGGTACAAAGAAAAGAAAATTCATGCTGCTATGCTACTATTGCAGGTGTAAATCAACTTGCACCTCCTACTTTTCTTCATATGTTCTCACTGAATTAGGCATGCCCTATCTTCTTGTGAAGTTTATCAAGAATATAAAAGGAATACATCATTATCAAATACGGGAGGTAATATTTGTAAGACTACCAAAACAGGTAATAGGTGCCGGTTGAAGACGAACAAGATCCATCAAACCAGTGCATTGATTCCTCCTTGTACATAAAAGCTACAGGACTCGGCTCACACCCATTGGCAGCACAGTGGGACAAGTAGCCCAACATTGCCTTCTTACAAAAACATATAGACACAGAAACAAACAAACAAACACCAAAAACAAGAAAACAACCAAAAAAGGCTCTCAGTTTCTGAATTAGTTCACCAAGTAAATAATTGAAACAAAAACAGTACAACCCATCCAAAGATTGCAGCATAAAGTTGCCACTACTGTTAATGTGGGAAAAAAATAGTGTGGCTTACCAAATAATGGCATGCAATTGATACAACTTTTCAAGTTATTCAGCAAAAATAGAAACGGAAGTGGCAAAATGCAATTAGAAAAACAAGTCACATACCTGCAGCAGCAGCTGCCAGCATTGCAGTTGCAGGAGGGGCCATGTCAAAACCACTGATCCGCTTGCTGTCATGCCACAGTATACAAGGAAAATAAATGGAACAGAAAGGTACAGAAAAACGTAGAAGTGGCAGAAGCAGCATGACATAAGAAGCATAATTAGTAAAAGGAGCAATTTCTACATACATAACGAAAATAGAGGGATTTATGCTAAACATTCAACCAGGCATTGCTTCCAGCTCTAGACTAAAATACTAATGGCATAAGCAGCAACCTTTATTATGGCTGCTCCTGAAAAACAAAGAACAGAGGACATATTTTATCTGATTCACATGTATATCAAACAATATGGAGATGCATCATACAAATAACATTTGCCTGTTGTATACTAAGGAATTCTACATTTCACAGCCACACTATGCACAAACCACAGCAAGTATAAAAACTTGCGAACAGAACCTCCCTCAAATTGGAGCTTTTCAAAATAAAATAAAAAGATAATGATCATGCTCCTCCTACTGAATTAGATAGGCGATGATTGTAAAATCAGTTTTGGGAGGATAGTTGGAATGTTTTGGTAACCTTGCCACACTGTCCTAGACATCACAGAATCTCCATACAGGTGGGAAAGAACATCCCTGAATTCCTTAGGGCCATTACCCAATGTTGGTCCTCGCTATCCAGGGTCTTGATGAGGGTGCTTCGCACTGTGGATATGAACCTAACCTTCAGCATCTTTTGCACAAAATTGTTGTTCATAAGTCTCAAACCTGTATTCTCATGCTTGTCAGGCTGAGATTTTACCATTGCACCAAGCAATGGACTCTATCCCTGGATTCTTTGCCATTCATGCAAACAGGGTAACTTAGAATGCAATATTAAACACGAAACGCAGAATCCCAAGCAGTGAAGGCCCACTGTATATCCTCTCCCCATTCACTGCAGTCTTGCCAATCCACCCACTTTGGTATTTAGATCACTAAGAATCCAATCTGAAATCTGATGTTGAGGAGGTCAAAAGGTGTCAAATCGTTTTTTAGATTAATTTATAGCAGCAACAGTCCCCCCACAACCTTTTTTTATCATTTTTTATCAATATCCCCTCCCACAACCTTTTTCCCCCATCTAATGATCTTTGTACAGTCCCCTTCTAGAAGGAGGGAATAAGGATTCCGGAATAAAGCCATTCTTGTTTCTTATTCCTTGAACACATCTACTTAGATTAATTTATAGCAGCAACAGTCCCCCCACAACCTTTTCTTATCATTTTTTATCAATATCCCCTCCCACAACCTTTTTCCCCCATCTAATGATCTTTGTACAGTCCCCTTCTAGAAGGAGGGAACAAGGATTCGGGGATAAAGCCATTCTTGTTTCTTATTCCTTGAACACATCTACTTGAATGGGCATCCCCTCTAACCAATCAGGCCACTAAATGCCCACAATAACTGTTTGTCCCTATGAACAATGAAGCCTATTATACCTGGAGGACTGGGGTACCCAAGTGCTATGATGCCTGGATGCATATAGACACAGATAAAGATATAGGAAACAGGGAATGCAAGTGACTCTATTATCCTTCCTTTAACAGGAAAAAATAGTGTCGAAAAAGATCAAGTATTAGTAGATTCACACTTTCATGCCTAAATAACAACACAGATTATTTTGCGGGTATATACACAAATGCAAACACCATAAATACTACACGGAAGCAATATAATGATTGGCCTGACACAGAAAGATTTGTTAGAAAAACCATCAATTGACTGCCAACATGTTAAAGTCAGGTAATCCATTGTGTGAAACATAAGTATAAATTAAGGTCAAATAAGTAATACTAAAAACACAATAAATTTCCTCAGGAAGCCCAAACATTCTAAAGGTTGCCTGGATGCATTGAGTACATGATGCATACATGGAAAAGGAGAAAGGAACCATGGAAAAGTGTTACTTAGAAACTTTGTGTACAGTTCAGTTTCACAAATAAAAAATTCAACAAAAATTCAGTCTGTTGTAGATGGTATGGTAAAAACAACAAATTAAAATAAATGTGTTTAATATATTATCTTTTAAAATTTACAAAATGAAATGTGGCACAATGCCACAATTACATGTATATGTATGCATTTTTATCAGTCACGTAAATATATATTACAAATATATGCATTCTATAACTTATCCCATATTTTTGAAAATCCATATCATTCAAGTATTATATCATGTAAACCTTGTGGACTTTATGGGAGGAGAGAAATGCCAGAATATTTCAAGAAAAGGAAAGAAGTCTTGCTGAAATTAAGGAATGCATAATGACAAGGACAGTCTCGTGGCTAAAACCTTCACACTTGTTGGCAGATTACTCCTTTGATGACTTAAGGAGAAACTGCGCAGCAGTGGCTTCTACGGTCTCCACAAAGAACAAATCACAAGCTAAATGGGAATCCCCACCGGATGGAGTGGTAAAACTGAATTTTGATGGTAGCTGCCAAGGTAACCCAGGGCCATCTGGAATAGGAGGGATTCTGAGAGACAAAGATAGCAACGTGTTGTCTTTATTTTCAGGACCAGTGGGTGTTGGTGGTTCTGTAAGGGCAGAGATACTAGCAGTGGTACAAGGTATACAGATGGCCAGTCAACTTGGAGCAAATAATTTGATATCAGAAGGGGATTCCAAGGTAGTAGTGAGCTGGTTGACAAGTCCAGATACAGCTTGTTGGGGCTACAGGGATCTGTTAAAGAAAGTTAAATGGCTGACAAGGAATATGTCAGTCAGGTTTCAGTGGGACAGCAGATCAGCAAATGCAATGGCTGATTCTTTGGCCAAGCAAGGGGTGTCAAGGTGAGATCTGTTTTGGGCCACTTTGTAACTGTGTTTCAGGCTTGTGTTTGTTTAGTGTTTATGACTCGGTCCTAGGGGGAGGTAACACCTCGTGCCTCTTCCTAGCCTGAATGTACTACTATTTTTTGAATTAATAAAACCACTCTCATTTATCAAAAAAACAGTATTATACTATGTATTATAAAATACTCCCACATCTGCAAAGGGAATATAAATTTTGTTTTCTGCTGATAAAAAAAAATTCCATGTCTGTACCTGTGTATAATTCAGCATCTAATACAAGTTTAGTCAAAGTTCATAAACATGCATATAGTATGTTTATTTACCATGGTGGCATTTGGAAGTCTAAAATTTAATACCTCTAAAGTCTAATTAGATATTATTGGAATAAGAGCCTATTTTTTATGTCTAACTGGTAACAGCTTTAATTTAAAGTCTGATTAGACTAGCATGTAGGAGTCTCTTATCAGTGTAGCTATTACATTTCAAATACAAGTGGTTCCATCAGAGGCATGGTGAATTGACATGCAACTGATCATGCATTTAATGTTGGCACAGCATGGTTAATTGGCATGCAGCTGATCTGAGGAAATGTAGAAAAGCTATATGAGTTGCCTATCCAACATGGTTACACAATAGAAAATATTAATGAAAATTGCTGAAAGACAAAAAAAAAAAGTGTGAAACTTAGGAAATAAAATGGATGATGTTTCTATTATAATTCTCAGCAGGCATTGTAATGAACTGTCATGTGTAGTACGATCTACCTCTTTGATCGTGAACGGGATCGAGATCTTGATCTATGATGAGATCTACCCCGGGACTGAGATCGAGACCTATGCCCGTGCCTTCCTTCTCTATCTTTATCATAATCTCTACGGATGGTGTATGCAATTATGTCAGTGAACATGAAACTGATAAAACAACTGCAAACTCAGTTGTATTGCACCTCTCATAGTCTCGACTACGGTGAAAGTCATCATCATCATCATCATCTCTATCCCGTCCTCGCTCCCTCCTATCACTTCGTTCTCTGTGGTGGTCTCTATGATGACGATCACGACCTCTGTCTCGTTCCCGTTCCCGATCTCTGTCTCTGTCTCTGTCTCTGTCCCTGTCCCTATCCCTCTCCCTCTCCCTGTCCTTGTCCCTTCCTTTTTCTCTTTCCCTCTCCCTACTTTTTGAGGACTCCCTTTCATAGTCACGAGAACCATGCTGCAGATATTTGGTAGCATTAGAGGAAAGAACATAAAAGTACATAAGCTATATATTCCACTATCATGCATGACAGCACATAAATAACATTTCATCAATATTTCCAAAATAAGCAATACACAAGCTAGACTGCAAGAAGTTGGTTAACCTTGCAATGACAGATGACTGTGGCATGGTACATAAAAACCATCATAATAACAAGTGTCATATTCATTAATTATGTATATTAGACATAAAGTACAAAAGGTTTCTGAAACCATTAGGTGATACACCACTCTGGGTGACAAGGTGCTTGGTAATCAATGCACAGATGATCACGTGGACAAACTCTGAACAAATAAAATAAATACTCAAATACATGACACATAGACACAGATTATCACCAAAGAAGTCAATGCCATAAACATGGTGCATTGCTTAGGCACCTGTTTGATTGTTTTTTACCTCTCTGATCTTAGCCATTAATGTCATCATTTCAGAATCCCATGCAAGTTTTTAAGTGCCCACTCAGAAGGAGAAGCAAGCATAATCTTTGGTTAATTAACTTATGAATAGAGGCAATAGACATATACGATGCATACGTCTCGGTGTTTGCACACATTAGCAAAACATTAGTTTTACTTTGTTACATCTGTCAAGTGTGTTCACTTTCAATGACATCAAGGGTGTTCACTACCAACATAACTCTTTTTTTATCAGTAAGAGGAATGACCTTTATTGCTTCACCATTATCTATCAAGAGAGAGAGAGAGAGAACACTTTTCTCCGGATGACAGCAGAAATTGGCATAAACATCAGGTACAGACATTGGCTGGCATATACACTTCTGTCCCCAAGCCTGGCAATCCCCATTGTATGTTACTATTATTAACACCTGTCATTGATAAACTGTCAGACAGTCCATTCACCAATCCTGGAACCCAACTGAAGAACAATTCAGATTGGACACCAAAGTCCTAACTTCCTCAATCAAGAATTCCAAGGCCCTTCTTCTGTTAAGATTAGAGAGGAATACAATTTACTGCCACTTAGCAATCTCCTCCTACTATAATGTCATGCCAAGTTCCTTAATCAAAGAATCTAAATCTCCACCCATGGGGTAAAAAAGTTCATAACCATTGTTGCCAAGCTTTGTTGACCCAGATGGTTGCACCCAAGGTTCAAAGTATCAATACTGCATATCGGCCAGTATCAGTACTCCTTTTTGTTTTTCTTTTTTTCCGAATCTGGTTCAGAGGGGCCGGTTTAAGGCCAGTCTACCCCCTGAACCACTTGCCAACCCGAAACACCCCCTGGAGGGGCATATCGGGAAGGCTCCGATACGATAGTATCGGCTGATACGGGCCAATACGTATCGATACTTTGAAACTTGGTTGCACCAATGAACCGGATAACTACTGCATCCCAAATTTTTGACAGTTTTGGGCATTACACTATGGGCAGTGGAACTGTTCAATCCATGAATATCCGGATCAATTTTTAAATCATTGTTTATTTGTTTATAATAATTGATTTAACCAGCCAACATTTTTTTCATATATCCAACTTTATTCATCTTTCTTCTATTCTATGCAGGAACATTATAACTCAACAGAGGAGTAAAACTAAGCCAGTCCTTAGAGTCAGTGCTGCATGGACTCTCTTAAATGGACAACACATCATGGACACGTATCCAAGTTCGAAACTCCATGGATTCTTGAGGGCACTTCTACATAACTTTCCTTTTTATCTCCTTGCTTGTTCAACATAAATGAACAGATAATTTAGATGAATCCATTTGTTGTACCAAACCTCACTTAGTAACACAAGCAACATTTTCGCAGGTATATAACATCAGAATTCAAAAGATACAAATTACTTTAATAGTATATACTTTTCCATAGGCATGTTTGTGAGTCCATTTCTTATCTTGCAGAGTCAGACTCTTGGACGTGTCAGATTCCTACTCCCGTGTCTGTGTCCATGCAACACTGCCTATAACCATCATGACTTCATGAGCCCCAATGCACCATCATGCAATCTGAATTTTTACATTGTAAACAAATGCAGCTCATCATGACCCTATGGACCAGCTTAGCAATCACTCATCAATGAATTTAACAATGGCATGCATAAATCAACATCTACCATGTATTGTGAATTCTAAATTTCCTACAGGGAGATTTTATGTCACAAACATGAATTTAACAAGACAATATTTGGGTTTGCGTGGCAAAGCATCATACAGCTTCCAGTAACATGTTAGTTGGTAGAATAATCTGAATGAATGCATTGTTCACAGAAGGGTATACAAACCAAATGAAGAACTCTTTAATGAAAGACATAATGCATGCCTAGTCAAAAAGCGTGGCCCTGAAATGTTAATCAGTTTTTCTTCCTTTTGCATGGCACCTCGAATTCAAGCAGAATACAATATAATCCAGAGATACTACTACAACAATTTGAAAGGGGCTCTACCGCTCTAGTAAAATCTTTTGCAAGTGGCTTCATGAATTGGCCAATTTATTATGTGCATTTTAAACTAGAGGAACTCCCTTCCGCTAATATTTCATGCTGAGCTTCTGCCCCTTTTCATTTTAATTGCATAAGGCGTAAGACTACTTTTCCCGCACCTTTTACGCGGAAACAGTCCCAGCATAGTGTAAATTATAACTAATTTCCAAACCCTAAAACAACCCTGAATACCTAATATAAATATAACCACAGTCTGATCTGGTGATAACCCTAGCGCCAACTGAAGTGTCCTTGTGGAAATTCCCCTGTAGAAGAAACGCGTAGAACTACTGTGTTCTACCAGAAACAGACGTTGATCGCCTCGAACCCTAAAATCTTATCAGCGCTCCCAGACATAGGTGAAAACCCGGCAACAGTCTCAGTTACAAGTCAAACCCAAAAATACCACGGGAACACCGGGATATAAATCTAACCCTTTAAACTCAGCACCCGCGCCTCCCCTCAATACACAACGCTTACGTATGAACGCAGAAAAAGGGGAATACAAAGAGAACGGAACAGGAAAAAACAAAAACAATTTGCGAATACCTGAGATTTGGAGTCACTGTAATCATCGAGACCGCCATGGCTACTGGGTCTCTGTAGAGGAGAGGAGTTGTAATCGTTGAAACCCTCGCCATTTCCTTCGTATCTTTCCCCGTAATCCGGCATTTTTAGACCCTTTTTTCCTCTCTGCCTTCGTTTCGAGTTCTCTCCGTCCTCACTCAGTGTTTCGGCGAAATCGATTCGAAGCTGTTCTAGGGCTAGCAGCAGAACTTCGCTCCAAAAAAAACAACCACCGTAGGAATCCTAATCCCAAGACCTAGTCCTAAACCAAAACCGTGCCGGGGATTGATGAAGTAGGGTATTAGTATTACCCTGGTAACGATCCAGTCAATCGGGTCCGGATCCAGTGCGGAGGGATTTTTCCTTTTTTATTTCACACATTTTGTGACACCTCAATAATAGTACCGAAATAGTTTTGAATTTTGATCAATCAAAATCCATCGTGAATTTTGAAAAAATCGACCTAATTGATTGACACCAACGATTAAAATTTTGTATCTTATTAGATATCAGTCGAATGGCCCGTGCAATGTACGGATATTTAATATGGACGGTGAGGGTGATATTTGACTATGCTTTTATATCTTAAGAACAGATGAAAGTTCATATACCATGCAAGTCCTAAAACAATCATATAATACATAAAAAGGACTATACTCACAAAATATCAAGATCTGAATTTTATTTATAAAATGTTGATTGTAAATGCATGAGATTGAAACATTAAGACTTAGTTTGGATGGAGTATAAATACAAATATGTAGAGTGCAAAACCTTATATTTTATATTATTTTATATGTATTTGTGTTGTACATATTTATATTTGTACTCTTTCCAAACTAAGTTTAATGCACCAAATCAATTATAAAATTACATTCAACAATATTATATATAGATATGGTTCATCCCAATGAAACACAAAATTTATGGAGAATTGGAGATGCCACTCTTAACCGATCTCTTGTTTTGTAATAACTTAAAACTTATGAAAATAGTTACTATTAATGGTTAGAAGTAAACTAAGCTATATTATGTTAATTTACTCAATTAGCTATTGAATAGCAGAAGTCATTGTCTAAGATGACTATTAAATAATTTACATTTAAGCCTAAATATTTTCTTCTTACTTTTTAACTAAAAAGGAAATAAATTAATTAATTTGAAGCAAAATTTATCAACCAACCACTAGAGTAACATGTATGTAAACACCTTCTAGGCACGTTGATCACCTCTGCACATTTGTCAAAGAATAAAACAATTGAACGACTCATAATGTGTCACAGTGTTACTTACGACTGAGGAAATGAGTTCAGGTCCTACAACCACACACATAATAACATACAATCCTAGTGGCCAAATGCTCGTATAAGACGTAGGCCCAACTGACAAACATGTTTAGAGCCCATGGAATGAATTTTTTGTATTTTTGTGCAATTTCTATCATTTTTTATCAATTTTTATAATTTTTTATTTTTTTGTGTATTTCTTTGTTTTTTATAATTTATATTATTTTCTTCATTTTCTATGTTTTTCATAATTATTTTGCATTTTTATTTTTTCCTTTAATTTATGTTATTTTCTACATTTTCTATCTTTATTTGTATATTATGTATTTTTTGTAGTTATACTTTTCTAGAATTTATGTATTATGTGGAAAATTAATGGATTGGGCATGTTGGGTTGGGTTGAACCTAAAATGGGTCATTAACGAGTTGATGGGTCAGGTTCCCACCCAATGGCTTTTTAGAAAGGACAATGGTTTTTTTTTTTTTTTTTGCCAACTACTATCATGCACCCTCATATAGAATTGGGATATGTTGGAAAAGCCAAACAACTAAGGGGTATGATTGGTATGAAAAATCGAGGTCTTTCAACCACACTAATTGAACCATTCTCATTTTTTTATATGGTAGTAGATATAAATTCTTATTTTATTCTCAATTTTGTTCATTTTTCTATAATTTATGTTTTATTCCTTTTTGTAATTTATGTTTTTTTCTTCAATATTTATGATTTTTATATATATATTTTTTGTAAATTTTCTCTATGTTTCTTTGTTTTTCTGTAATTTATATTATTTTCTTCATTTTTTTTTTGTGTTTTATCACAAATATTTTTCGATGACAATATATACATGGGGAAAAAATAGAAAGTTGAGGATAACATTGGAAAGTCAAATCATGGTTTTTTGATCAAACCAATTGCAACATTTTCATTTTTCTATATGGTATAGATTTATAATTTATGTTATTTTTCATCAAATTTTATGATTTTCTATATTTGTTTTGTAATTTTTCTAAGTATTTCATTGTTTTTTGTAATTTATATTATTTCTTCATTTTATGTGATTTTTCATAATTATTTTGTAATGACATATATACAACGGGAAAAAATAGAAAGTTGAGGGTAAAGTTGGAAAGTAAAATCAAGGTGTTTTGACCAAACCAATTGCAGCATTCTCATTTTTTTAGTAAATTTTCTATGTATTTTTTTGTTTTTTTTTGTAATTTATATTATTTTCTTCATTTTATGTTTTTTTCTTAATTATTTTGCAATGGCAAAAAATAGAAAGTTGAGGGTAAAGTCAAGGTGTTTTGTCCAAGGTTTTTAAAATCGAACCAAACAACAAACTGATCAGGGGTCCGATTCTCGGGTCGAATGGTCTGACCATTCGAATCGAATGAATGGCCTCATCTGACAACAAAAATTAAAATAATAAAAATTGGCCAAACCATTGAGTGGTTCGAACTAGTCAATTAGTTTGCAATTGACCAAACCAATTGCAACATTCTTTTGCAATTGGTTCGAATGGTTCAAACCCATAATAGGATTATTGTTATCTAACTAAAGTTAATATTAATTCAATAAGAGGTTTCTTTTGTATTTTTTTTCAAGTTTTGGTGTTTAGATGATTTCGCATGCACTATGTTAATCCTAAGAGAGAATTTGGTGTTTAGATGATTACAGAAAAAACATAAATAACGGGAGATTATTGGTTATGGGATCTCCGATCACCATTTAGCAGTCCTTATATTTCATGTGTGTAATTGATGAGAATTTATGGACGGTTGCAATGAGTTAAATGAAAATCTGTAACAACAAGGTCAACACCGGAGAGTGTATGTGGTCATTTATGATAAGATCAAATACTTGACTAATCAAAAAAGAACATTGGAAAACAAAAAATTATTGAGGGTAAAGATGGAAAGTAAAATTAAGATACAACTATGTTAACCATTTGCATTCTCATTTTTTATCGCTGGAAAAAGTTTGATGGACAGCATATGGCCTCATAAATAAATTACTGGAAAAAAACAAAGAACAATTATAAAGGGTAAAAAGGGAAAATAAAATCAGCCTTTTGACTAAAAATTGGCATATAGCCCTAGGAATCATGATAGTTAAATAAATTACTGGAAAAACAAAAATCATAAAGGTAAAAAGGGAAAGTAAAATCAGGCTTTTTGGTTAAAAATTGTTACAATCCACATTGTGAAGCTTGCAAACCCATGAAAGCCACCATATGCATCTATCAACACTTGCACCTAGCTAAACCTTCGACTCTTTGATATCATTATTTTGAATTGAGGGGAATCGTCAAAACCAATGGCTTTGGCTCGTACACGTACACACGTAGGACTTGTACACAAAAGAGGGAGACCACATATAATCCAAAAGCTTGGGCTATTGGGTTATGGTTTGCTTTTGTATATAAGTCCTTTGCACCTCTTATTCATTTCCAATGTGGGATTCTCTTCAAATACTCATACATGAACCCCAACAGGGATTTTATAACAGCCCCTTGAACCAATGTTGGTGAGGGTGGATTTGGCCCTCCCTTGACATCATGACATGTGGCTCCACAAAGCCGCCAAAATGACAACTTAGCACCACATAAGTAGACTTCGGAAGCACGACAATCACCTTGCTACTGTCGCAAACTCCTACTTGTAATTATACCAAATGACGTTAGGATGGCATAAGGGGTGCCCTGCCTCTACCGACCTGGTAATCGCTCAGTTATTGGCTTGTGTGACATGATAGGCAAGCTCCTATTCAAGTGAGATGTCACCTCCGACTTTCCCGAGATCACAACATCACATCAAAAAGAGCTGGTTATTGCCCTGCCTGCTTTGGGCGTGCCTGGATAGGCACTATCCACTTACGCAGGGTCCATCTCAGAACGTAAAACCACATCCAAACTAGACCGGCTGGAGATCTTAGACACTTTGTGGAGCTCACAACTAATGGATTATATAAAGGCATCCCCTTTCACAAAAGAGGTACATGTGATTTATCTTTCACAACACTCTAGCTCTCTTACTTTATTGCAATTAAAACATATAGTTTGCTAACGTAAGCATCGGAGTGCCCACCTTGGGTAAAGCAACCCGGACACTTTGATTACCTTTCTTGCAATTAACCGAACCGATCGATTAGGTTTCGGTTAACCAATATAGAAAACCAACGATTAACTGAACCAACCGGCATACATATATTTCTATATATTTTATATATATTTATGTATATTATATATTATAAATATTATAAATTAATAAATATGCATTATATATAAAATATATATATATATATTTATAATATATTTTTTATTATTTATTATTTAAAATATAATATTTTTTATATATATTATAATATATTGTAAAAACTAAAAAACCGATGAACTGAATCGATGGTTAACCGAATCGATTAATTGGTTGGCTTCAGTTCGGTTCTGATTACTAGTTTTTTAAAAACCGGTAGTATCGATTCGATTCCAAAACATGCCTCACAGTTTGATTAACCAAACCGTGAGCACCTGTACTATTAATAAGGAGCACCAGATCACACTACATCAAATGTGAAAACAAAAAACTAAAGTAGTAAAGCCAATATGCCCCATCCAATTTGAAACCTTGGTTAACACATTTTGCAATACTAATTGATTGGTCACAATTTTTTTTTGTGATATCATGTCTTTCTTGTATCATTGTTGAACCCGTCATCAAACCCTTTATACGACAAGACTATAATCTATTTGGCTTAAAAACAGCCATACATCTTTTACCATAGTTCAAATACCATTAAAACAAGAGAGAGACCAAATCGAAAGGTAAGGGGATTTTAATAAAAAAATATATCATTTATACTTTTAATACTAGTATAAATATAGATATAGACTTCTTTTAAAAATTGCTGCATCAATCAATAAAGACTTGTTTTTTTAATCAATTGTGTTTTTGTTTTTAAAAAATTTAAAAACAAATTGGTTTTGTTTTAAAAAAACAATACATGTTCTTGAAAGCATCAAATTATGTTTTCTAAAATTAAAACAAACTTTGTAATATAGAAATTAAATGATTTATATAACATGATATGGGGGAGAGTGTTGAGCAGTGAAAACAAAAACATGTTATCTAACTTTGTTTGTTGTTTTGAGAAGTTAAACAATGTGATTTTAAATCATATTTTTTGGGACCATCAAAATTATGTTTCTTAAATGGAAACAAAATTTCAAGGGCAAACTTTTGCCCCTCCCCCCCAATAGCTAAGAACATGTTTTATGTATGCTTGTTTCCGAGAAACAATTTGTCTTCAAACCAAATGGTCTTATTTTATTTTATTTTTGTTTTTTGAGTTGGGTACAAGAAAAACAATTCACATTAGAGACCCCCACCCAAAAAAAAAATGAAAACATATACACTAAATTAAGAATAGAACACATTATTGATTTCAATTTTGGAAACAAAACATGCTCTCTAAATTAGGAATATAACATATTTTTGGTTTTAGTTTTGAAAAAAAAAACACATGTATAACCAATAACATGTTTTGTCTATATATATTAAAATTGGTCTGTCCATGTTAGCATATCTCTCCTTTGAGAGAAACTATTTTATCTATTTTCTCTATTTTTTGCATTTTTTCTTATTTTTCTTTTATTTAAAAATATAAAACAATAATCATTGCTTATCTTGATTAGATTAATAAAGCTACATACTATTAGAGAGATTTGGGTTTTCCAAGGTCTCTTATTTTAATGCATGTTATTATTACATTTAAAAAAGACATTTAAGAGAGAGAGAGAGAGAGAGAGAGAGAAAGAGAGAGAAAGAGAGAGAGAGAGTAGTAATACTACAAATCAAATAATATAAATAGATTAAAATAATAATGTTATTTAATAACTAGAAAATTACATTTAATTAGTTTTAGCCAAGAAATTAACAATATTTATGAAAATATGATAATTTTAGAAATTATTATATTTTAAATAAATACAATAATTTAATATTTGTAATATTTAATAGCTAACAATATTTTAATAATTAATAAAAAGTAACAAATCGTTTATAACTTAAGCAACTACTAGATTTATAAATTTGCAAGCTCAAGCAACTATTTTCTTTTGAATTAGGTCTATCTGAGATATGCACCATGCCCACACATTATTAGGGATAATTAGATTCGAAGTCCAATTTAGTATCAAACTCTTAGAGTCCAATGATGGCTTTAGCAGATAGGGCCCAAACAAATTTTATATTAATATATAGAAATGTTATATCTTTTTTTTTTTATACTAGACTAGAATTAAATAAAAATTTTACATTGTAAAAATATAATTTTATAATTAACATGAGCTTCTTTATCAGCAGAAAATGTGTAAGCCCGAGCCCAGCCCGACCCGACCATCGGGCCTAGATGTTGAGCCTAAGCCCAACCCTTACATAAAGCCCGAAGGTCAATGGGGTTTATATAAGGGTTGGGCTGATTCTCAAGTTTATCAATAACTAGATATTGCTTTCTTTTCTTTTGAGGTAAAATAATTTATAATTTAAGAGATTGGATGGTTTAAATGAAATTTATGTTTTGCCTTCTTGTGAGGAAAATTTTTATACTTTTTTCCCTATCCTTAATACATATATGCTACGATAAAGTGGTAAATAATTGTTATTTACACCAACTAGAGTTCAAGATGTTGACTATTTTAATTTAGGGCAGGTAAGTTCTATTACGTTAAAATGCCAGGACAGTAGTGAAAAAAAAAAAAAAAAGATGAATTAACTCCTCTTATGGCAGTCTAGAGATGAAGCCAAGAGAAGCATGGACTTTATGTACCACTAGGCACCAGTGGTACATAATATATAGACATGAAGACAAGATGAATTAACTACTCTATATAGAGTGACATTTGATCTAATATATAGACACATTGATTCTATTTTCTTTCAAGAAACAATATCCATTTACCACTTTTTACTCTAAAATGGAAGCTTTTTTTTCCTCAAACCTGTATCCATTCATTAAAAAAAAAAGTAAAAACAATTAACTCCGTTCTTAGAAAAAAAAATTCTAACTTTAGGTATGTGGCTACCAATAGAAAAGAAAACTAGTCCAAGTTACAGCCAACTTTAGACACATGTTTACTTGAAAAAAAACCATCCATGGCAAAAGGATATGAACTTGTATTAATATTTGTAATTCAATTTCATAATTCAAATAAAATACTCTCATTACGAAGTTATAAATTAAAAAGAAAACGATATATAAGTATAATTGCCCCATACTTAATACGAGGTCACCCTTTTGTAGAGGGAGAGAGGGAGAGAGAGAGAGAGTCCATGCTAGTAAACGTAGATGTTAAAACTGGATGATGAGAACGTGTACCACTTGAGCGATGTAGAATTTATAGATAATCTAAGTCTGAAATACGTAACTGAGGTACATGCTAGTAGTGTTCAATGACTCAATCACAATAACACTTAAAATATCATATCAATTCACATTGTATGATATGCATAAGCTTTTAAATCCACCCAATTAATGGTTAAGGCTTTTTAATGGGTTTAAATATTAAATAGCATCCTTGCATATTTGTTTGTAAAGTATCAACCTGAAAAAAAAGCATTGCTCTGAGAATGCATTCGATATTCGAAATCGAACGTATCGAATATACAGGGCATGCATTGGAACTTTTCCAGAATCTTAAAAATATAGATCCTGAGTTGAGTAACCGTCAACAATATACAGGGCAATAAGCAATTCCAAGTCAGTGGGATGGGAACCATGTTCACTGACTGTATAAATTAGGCTAGTATTACTCAATTGATTTTTTTTTGGCGCCTAGTTACTCTATTGATTGACCAAACAAAACTTTTGCAGCCGAATATATTCTCCTGGCATCATCTGCACAAAGAAAACTGATAAGATCAATTTAGCAATACTCACATAAGAGGATCTCAGCTCTTCCCTAGAAACAAGAAAGAGAACCAAGCTTTGCAATCGATATGTTTTATTTTCTTTGAAAAAAGAAATGACATGGGATTTAGTTACACCTCATTGCTTCAGGACTGAGTTATCAGAATCCTGTAAAAGCAAATGGACCACAATGTTCTCACTCACCTCCCACAGATGTTCAAATTAAAATCAATCCGCTTTTAACATTTTCCAAGTTCCAAATTGTTCTAGATCTCACAAACCTAATTTCCGTACATGAAACCCTGCAACTTCCATTTTAACCTTTATTGACCAGCCTCACTCACCTCCCGCAATGCTACAATCTTAATTTTGGGATGATTATGCTCTGCTATCTCATCAGACAGAATTTCACATAACGTGGGTGTTTGTTTCTAGGATGCTTTTAGGAGCAAGCTATTCATTTCTGTAAAATTAGAATGGTCACGCTTCTGAGGAAATTGCTCAGTCCTTTTCTGAGATCAACTTGTCCGGTAGACTTAATTCCCTTCTAGCAAACTTCTGTTTTCTGGAAGCTTGGTAATTGTACATATATTTGTTGGATACCAAAAGGAATAAATACATTAACAGACACCCATACCTGCAATTGTAGCCATAGAATACTCAGAAGGTACATTGGCCTGTGTCTCGACAGCTGCTTTTGCAGCAGCCATACCAATTGGCACACTTAGCATCATGTCTAAACCTGCACATAAAGATGCAAGAGTTCCACCAACCAAGCAATCACCAGCCCCTGTAAGCCTCACAATTGATGCAGAAGGTGCAGGGAAATGCACTGCATAAAGGTGAGAACTTCTCTCAAACTGTCCGGTACTGCAAAAAAACTGATTTTGACAGCTCGAAGTCACAAGTCCATATAGCGATTTTCCCAAGCTGCTAGGTTTGGCATTCTTTAAACCAAGACTTATGAAGTCAGGCCCACCTCCTGAACATAAAAATGCCCCATTCGATCCGAGAGTCACAATAACCAGTTTGATACCCTTCTCTAGAAGCACACAGATTGCCGGTTTTAGCAGTTGGAAATACGATTCTATGGATTGTGAACTGCCATTATCTACCCTTTGAATTGGAGCAAACCTATCCCCACATGACAAAGCATTTGCCATGGCAATAAGTTCATCTTCATTAGGTGAAGTGAAAGTTATCTGTGGAAAATCACGAGATTAGTCTGAAATAGAAATCCAGAGCACAAAACTTTGTGTTTTGTATTATTTTTGTATGCATTTGTACTGTACATATTTGTATTTGTACTCCTTCCAAACTGAGCCAGAGTGAAAGAGCGTTGCTTCAGAAATCACATATAGTTGGAGTTTTAAACAATCTAGATTAGTCAAGAAAAAAATCCACAATTTCTCTTTAATGTAATTTGAAAGAAACTTCATTAAAAACAGAATAAAGTATGGTATCAATTAGGGTGATGAGCTTGAACCCAAATTCCCAGTTGCACATGAAATACATCAAGATGGGCCTAACTTTCCTGTACTACTAATTCGAGTTTTCCATCCTGACATTTCTCTGTGGCCAAATATTCAAGGGAGTAAAAAGGCAAAAATTTTCTGAAGCAGTATCCCATTACCAATTTGTTGGGGTACTTAAAAAAGGAACACTGGGAAATTATTTATTGATATTGGAAACAAGATTGTTGATTAGATATTGGTTCAACCAGAATTTTCAGGTTTAGAGAGAATTAGTTAGCAGTGTGTCACACGATTGGAAGTATTCTTGAGATGACAGGAATGCTACCCTCCCTAAATATTCTACTGACAAATGATTCATGGAACACAAGGAAAAACAGGATTAACAATTCACATGGTCAAGCTAGAAAGATCTGAGTCAAAAGTTATGTCTGGTACATCAATCATGGCCACCTGACCATCCAAAATTTCTGAGGATCCCAAAGAAATCAATGAGCTGTGCAAATACAGTGATTTAAATGGACTGACAATTGAACCACATGGTCTTATAGATGGATCCATTAAATGGTATCTATGGTCCCCCTGTAAGTGCACCTCCTAGGTCCAGAGATGAATACCCCCCACCAAAAAAAAAAAAAAATGCTACCTTCCCTTTTTAAAACACATTGGTTGCAAAAGTTACTAACTTGTAAGAATGTCAGTACTCACATACTTGGCAATGGAAGCAACTCTTTTGGATTTTGCAACTGAGACAGGTTCAAACCACACAGGAATACTAGCTTCTGCTGCAACTACAAAAAGTTAACCCCAAAAAGTGTTACCAGCAAAGAGCTAAAGGAGTTCCACTGGTACTCATTTCTCAAAGTACACAACAGAGAAAGAAAGTACAGCAAAGCTTGGTGAAAAAAGAAATATAAATATGCCTTCAGTACATTACAATCAATAGGACTTCGAGAAATTGAGCTACTGACAATAACAAATAGCTGCCCATTCATATGATTGCAGTAGAACGATGTAATTACTCTGTAGCAGAAAAAGTTAATCCATTGGAAAAAGAGGTATGCACCATTTAATGCAAACCTTCACCATTCACTGAATTGCAACCAAAGCCCTTTTATTGGAAACACTTAGAGTACAGTTCTTTCATTCATCACCATTAAAGCTTTGTCCCAACCAGAGCCCTTTTCGTAACAGATCACTTTTTTCTAACAGGTGCTGTAGATGGTCTTCTATGCATGTAAACAAACCATCTCAATCTACTTTCTCTCATTTTATCACCTATTGGAGCTACTCTTAGGTTCCTTTTTTTTTATCAGTAAATATGTATTTTATTAAAATTCAGATTGCAAGCAGTTTATACAACTTGGTGATGGGACTGTTGATCCCCTTTAATCACTCTATTCTATCCCTCATTACAGTGCAGCCCAAAATAATTGCTGTCTCAATGCCCCCTGTTTTGCTAATCCATCAGCTAGCCCATTTGCACTTCTTCGGACCCATTTAAATTCAGCATCGATCTCCTTTGCAATCTTCTCCACTTCCCTAATCACATGTTTAAACGTCCATGGGGTATGTCTGCTATTTGCTGCCCATGAAATTACTACTTTTGAGTCCCCTTCAACTTCAACATGTCTGGATCCTAGTTGTTTGGCTAGTTTTAACCCTTGTAGTAATGCCAATAGTTCAGCCTTCAGCGAGTTTCCGTTGCCAATCGGTCCTGAGAACATACCCAATATCCACCTTTCAGAGTTTCTTAAAACTCCTCCTATTCCTGAGATGCCTGGATTTCCAAAGGAGCCCCCATCAAAATTCAGATTTACTTTATTGCCTTCTGGTGGTTTCCACTCCAGCCTTACTTTATCTCTTACTCTCAAAGATTGTGCTACTTCGGATCATGTTCTTAGAATGTCTGTGACTGAGAAGACTTGAAAGCTATCCAAGGGTTTTACCCAATGGGCTACTTTCACCTTGATACTATCAATCACTTCCTCTATTGTTCTACTTTTTTCCAAGAAAATTCTGTTGTTCATCTTTTCCCATGTTACCCAGCAAATTGTTGCCTTTGTTGCTTTCCACATTACCATCCCTCTTTTCTTTCGCTATCTCAAGAAATCATGGTTGAAGAGTCCTGCCACATCTTGAGGGGGAACCCACCTGCAACCAAAGAGAGTACAAAAGAATTCCCAAATTCGATGCACAAAAGAACAGGATATCATTAAATGAGAAAGGGCCTCACCACTTTCCTTATACAATGAACACACATGAGGAGAAAGGCAAATATATGGGCTTCTTTTCTGCAGCATATCACAAGTGTTTACCTTACCAAGGAATATTTCCCAGCAGAAGGCTTGGATCTTCTGGGGAATAGGCTTGCACCAAATTTCTTTCACATGGAAAATCCCACCTAGAAGGCTGGGGGAAGCAAGTACTTTGAAGAAAGAGGAGCAAGAAAAGAGGCCGTTTGGAGAGCCTACTCAGATTCTAGAGTCTTCCAACGAAGGGTCCAAGTGGATTTGCCCTAGGAGGTCCAGCAATCGGATTAAAGATTTACACTCATTTTCCTTCGTATGACTTCATTTCTAATTCTATCTTTCCTAGTTTTACCACTCATCCATCTAAGCAATTCGCATTTCTGCCACACTCATTTTCTGGACATGCTGTTTCTTAACTGCTCAAAACAAAGTAAACTTCTTTCAGTAGCAATGTACCTTTATCATAATATACCACTCTAAAGTCTAATGTTTGGGCCACATCTAGAGAATTTGATAGACCAAATTTCAACACCATTGGATAATCCCAACAACCAACAACATGATTAGTTCGGAGTACTATGTAGTTTCAACTAGGTGATGCTCCATCATCCATGAATGACACTGCCCCACCCCTACTTCTCTCTCTATGCAAATGTATATGATGAGGGAGTAAGTTTGCCAGTTGAAAGCCCTAATTATACGCACTTTAACCTACATCCAAGTTCCAAAATTCAACTACTGAATTCCAATGAAAATTAGAAACTCAGAACTGCCATAATACCATGCACTTATTAATATAAAAAAAGGTAAATAGACAAAGACAATAAGGGAAAAGTTTTATATACTTTGGCAGGAAGCTTCAAGTGACACAGGATTCAAGTTTGCGTCAATCATCAATACAGGTGCAGCACATATGTTACACCTAAAGCGTCGGATCCAATCCTCTGTTAGAAATTTCTCCTGTGCCAAGGACACCATAACTAGTATGGATTTGTGGTTTAATTGGTCCTACAAAGCAGAAAAACAATAAATTTAAATGAAAAATAAGAACAGAACTTCTTACAATTGCTTCTACACTTGCAACAGCAACTGCCAATTCTCCATTTATGTCGAACAAATTGCAAACAGCAGGAGTCTCAACATTTTCATGCATTTGGATGCCTGTTTGCAGAAAAAAATGTAATATCAGGGTAGACCAGTTTGTTGAGCAAATCATATGTGGTAGAAAAATGATACTTCTAATAACCATAGACAAAAATGATCCAACTAAGTTTAGGCCTCCAAATGATATGTTCATGGATTGATTTGCAAATAGCCAAGTGTCAATGGGTTGGCAGTTGGCACTACCTTTAAACATCTAGTTATTTCTTGAGCCAAGATCAACCAACAATATAAACATTCTTAATAAAAAACAAAGAAATGTATGCCTAAGATGAATATTTATGATAACATGGACCTCCCTGTGATTTGTTCCCTTGTTGGTTCTTTATAACAGATTAACAGTTACTCATTTTCATCTTTGTAGAGGCAGTTTTTCAAATGCTGATGTAGGGATTTGGAGATGGTTGAGGTGGCTCCCAAGTCAGCTCCTTAAAGAAAGTCCTTTGACAAGGGCATCACAGTCATTGCTACACCATAGATTACCAGCATGTGGAAGCTACCGGAGAAGCAGGTCTTAGAAGCATGCCCTAGTTAACTAGTTTCTCCATGATTTATGAAGAAAGGATGCTAAGTTGAGGCAGCTGATGTAGCAAAACCTCAAATCTCAAGATCATATCGCCTATTGCCTTCCATGATCTGTCAATGCCTTTCTACAAACCCCTGACATGATTTTTGCATTGAGAAAGCAAACGAACCTCCTGTACCTCACACCCTGACAAGATTCAGATCCAACCTTGGCACCTTGCCTTTTATTAAGGTGCACAAACCAGTATGAGGTTTGTTTATCTGAGGCACAGTTTCCTGATCTTCCAAAGCGTGCATCCAGCTTCCCCAATCCAAGTGTTTCCACCCTTTCTGCTTGCATTTGCATGATTTTTTTTTTCTCTAGGATAAAGCACCCAATTTTAGTGGCAAATCTTGCACTCAAGTGATTTATGCCAGTGCAGACATCCTGCTCTACCCCATGTCAGGGGCACTGGCAGCTCTGTCATGACTGATACTCAACTTAGCCTTAATCCCAACTATTTGGGGTCAGCTACAGAAATCCTGCCCTGCCATTCTGTTCTATCAAGAGCAATGTTTTATGTCATTCCTCATGACTGATAGGGTACTTTGAAACTGATCATCACCATCTTTTAGCCCACACCTCAAAAAGAACCCCAGGCCTTGTGCTACTAGAACCTTTAGGAAATTAGTACCAACTTTTAGCACTTTGCTTATTTGATAGTCATTCACTTTCCTTAGAAGATATTCAAGAAAGACTTAGTTAGCCAGCTCTTTCTTTTCTTTTCTCCAATGGGAACTTCTGAATTTACCTTCTCAGGTAGACCTTATGGCAGCTTCCTTATCTCAGTAGCAGGGTTTACGAGACAAAGCATCCTTATTCATTCCATAGAATCATCATAGTCCACAAAGAACAACCCATCATTATACCCTTTGATCTGTTTTCACACCAAGACCGACTCAACACATACAGACTAAGAAGATTCTTTTTTTTTTTCCACCAGATCTCTTAGATAATCACACTTAAGTAGCAGCTCTGCCTATGGAGTTAGTCACGTCATGATGATGGGGTAGCTGTCTTGTTGTGGTTGGTGACCTCCATCACCTTGTCATATATGAGCATTAGAGTCATAAAGAAATATGGCGGTGGTTGAGATGGGAACTTGGAGGTTGTTGAGGTAGAGTCCCAACTCAGCTGCTCACATCACCATCAACAGAAAGAAGTTCATTGATGAGGTGAACCCAAATGATTACAAAACTGTGGATAGACATATATCCATTGCCTGATAAGATGGAAGTGAAGGAGTATGAGAAGAGTGAGATGAATAGGCTACTGGGTAAAGTTTCAGCCTATCCAAGTTCTCATGTCCTTGGTCATCTTCTACTCCCCTATTTAAAGAGTTACCCCCTGGATGAATAGGCACTGATGCCAGAAGTTGGAAAATGTGAAAGCAGGATGAGATGTCTATCCCCTCAAATGCCAAGACAGCATCATCTAATGCCCTCTGCCATTGCCTTTTCCACCAACCCCTGAAACAATCTACTTGAAAGCACATCCAACCACCCTAACCTAACATAATGAGAATAACATGATCAGCACATCAACCTTGCCTTTGTTCAGAAGGTGCTTATATAGGTTAAAGGCACCCTATGCAATCTTCTAAGGCATGTCATTTCTCTCTCCAACCACCAAACCATATTCTCCCTTCTATTCACATCCTCTTCTCTCTTAGGGACAAAGCTCTCAAACCCAGAAGTGCATTCAACATTCTGGGGCATCTTCTGCCAGAGTGGACATCCTTCCTTACCCCACTTAGGAAGCTGTCTGAAGCTCCATCACAACTAATAGATGGCCCAGAATTCCAAGTTTCTAAGTGCTCACCATCCTAGGTCCATGCCTCAAAAAGAGCACCAAGTTCCCTGCTGCCGAAACCTACGCCAAATTGCAACTATTTGTAGGTCATGCTTCTGGGGATTTCCCCCTTGGTACCCCAAGCATCCACTCCTATGCTTATCTGATTGGTGCAAATAATACTTAATATTTTTGTGGTCCTTAAGCAAAGAAAGAGTTTCACAACTTGCATTTTAACTTTCTACAAAATCAGAAGGCTTTTCAGTAACTCAGCAGGGAAGGGGGTGCAGACAAAAAAGGATTTCCAATCTGACCTCTCATGCATCAGAAGAAAACCAATGCTAATGCATAAACAGAACTGAATTACTCATCAGAACTGTCAACCATGTAAAGAAGAAAAACTAATCAAGCATACCTTCTGTAGAAAGCCCAGCAGTTTTCCAGTGCTCCAACAGTAAACTTCCTGGTAAAAAAACAATATTAGTTCAAGACAAGAAATTGATCATGTTGGTCCATTGGCTTATCTGTGGTACCTTCTTTTATGGTTCTTTCTTTCTGGATCGTTATTCTATGTTAACAACTGAAAAGAATGCAATTCAAATGGTTACAGCCATCTGAAGATGCTTTAGAATCTCTCCAAGTTGTGACCCATTAAGTCATGACAGACATCAGACTGTCTCTGTGCCACATGAACTGCCTATATGGTTTAAGGTAGTACAAATCTTGTAAAAATCATTAATCCATTGCTATACTCATTACAACGAGTAAATCACCTGCCATATCAAGCCCAATAGCACTAATCATAAAAGGCTTTGTCCCAAGTTTTGACATGCACTCAGCAATATTCCTTGCTACGCCTCCTGTTGCATAGTGAACCTGAACAAAGAAGTTTCAAGTAACAGCAACAAAACCATGGAATTAACTACTTTGACATTGTTTGGTATGTAAGAAAGAAACCATTAAAAAAAATCTTTTTATCTATTCATTTAGAAAACTCGTTTATGCAAGAAAAACAGAGAAAATACTTCTCAAATGTGTCCACCTCGTGAAAAATTTCAGAAAGATAATGGATCCTAAGGACTGTTAAAGAGGAAACCATGATTTCCTATAAAGTTGGAGTTTCCAACTCTATCCCCTTCAAATTGTTTAATGTGCTTCAAGCATGGAGACAAATAAAGGAACAAAGTACGGAGGTGTAGACCTTTAGAGATCTAGACAAATCTTTAAAGATGCCAGAATCCTTCTGGCAAGACTCAGGAGGGTTTCATGACTTTCATCGACTCTCTACACACACATTATCATATTACAAAGACCCCCCCCTGCGGTCTAATACCAAACATTCAATTTAGTAGTATATTATCAAATTACAGATTAAAAGTACAGCTACAAATTATAATCAGGTCAATCCTGACTAATAATTCGGTCAGTTCTGGGTTTATTACTGGTTCTGCACATTTATCAGTTTGGGACCAGGTCTACCCTAATCCCGACCCAACCCATTGACAGCACTACATCTAGCTATGAACTGGATGAGCTCTAGCCACCTCTATGGAGTTATGAAAAAGTGGTGATAGTCCTAAAAGAGCTCAGAACCATTGAAAGTAATTATGGTCGAGATTAAAAAATTTGGGTTTGGCAATTTTGGAATGAATTGCATTAGAAATTTGCTCCAAATAACCATAGAGCTGGATTTATGATTTATAATGAGCACACCCACAGTCAAGAGAACCCTAGCTTTTCTAATAAACAGCAAGAACTTTTTAATCAATAAAACAACAATAACTTTTCCTCTGTAATAAAAGAAAATAGAAGCCTTACTCTGCAACTGGTTTTCTTTTGAAAATTGATAATCTTCTTGAAGGTGATTCTAAGACCATCTTCACCATTTACTGGATTGGTAAGACTCTAAAATAAGACAACAGACACAACCAGTTATCCTACTTTTCTCTCTTTTACAATAACCTCCATGAAAAGTTCTTCATTTTGGTTAAGTCCAGTAATTCGCTGCTATTTTGTGGTTTGCATTGCATTGCATCACTAGCAAAATTACCAAATTACCAGTTAACAGCACTCAGAAGCTTGCTTCTAACTTCCTCGTTTTTAAAACACAAATATCCTTTCCGGTGATTGTACTAATTTTCTTTATTTCCATCACTCGGTAAGCTAAGTGAGGGTACCATCTCATGTCCATCCCTAATGGTTAAGAACTGTAAAATCAAAATCACTTTGTGCATCTTTTCTGAAATTAGACTTGTCAATCTTGACCCTTGATACATTAGCTCTATTTCATCTATAATCAGCAAAACAGTACTGGTTTCACAAATAATCGAGTAATTCATGAAGCTGCCATTCACCTAAGCATGGAGAGTTTTGGGGCAATATTTTCATAGTTTGATACTTCGACCACTCATCCACTGTTATCCCCTGAGAGCTCTTATACATGTGAACTGGGTTGGGAGCCAATAGGTAGATCCATACCATCCCTTGTCATTCTTAGCATCTCCTTGGCATTTCGGGAAAACAAGAAATGCAACTTGGTAGACAACTGAGCATGCAACTGTTTATGCTTTCATTGGTAGTTTGGCAGCATAAAGTCCTAGAACATTTCCAGTTCCTTTTCAATGTTCTGCATGATCTAATCTATTAAAAAGAATGCCTAGAACTCCTAAATACCAATGAATGCCCTATTCTGTTTGTGCTGAGTAACCAAAACCACTCTTCTCCACCTCCTTTTTCCAGTTCCTGTAATGTGGTGTTGATCTCATAGTACCAAGCAATGCAAAATCGATAATCGACGAGTTATTAAGCTTGAAATTTGAAATACACCAGAACTATCAAGAAACTGACCGTAGCAACTTTGAGTTCTGATAGGTTTCTGCTCTCTTTACTGTAAACAAAGGAAGAAGACAGGTACCTTGCCAGGCGTTGTGGTCCTGGGATTGGCGGGGATAGAAGGAGTAGCATGGATGTCTAACACCATTCCTCCGATAATTACAGGCTCTGACTCCACATCTTGTACTTGCTCCGCCCTCGCAAAGTTCTAAAAATGCAAGAGGAAAAAAGGAAATCATCAAGAATAATAGTAATAAAGTGAAAAGATAAATGAAGAGAATTTGAAACTTACAGGTAGAAGAACCCGATTATTATCTTCGGAAGATTGCAGTAAGAGATGTCGAGAAAGAGAATTCAGTCGCCTCCACGCAGAGCTCTCCATTTTCGCTTTCTCAGTTCTCACCCAAACCACTTGCACTTGACCAGGAGTCTGGAGAAGTGGAGAGAGACACTCTCTGGGGGTGATCATTCCAGCCCGGCCCGGAATTTCTCAGCTTCGGCCTTGGGGCTAGGTTTTGTGTTCAGGCCCGGGCTCGCATAGGTCCTCAAATTTCGGGCATGGGCTTCACAGAACTTAAATTCATCCAAAATATCATTTTAATAAACCAAACGCTGCGCCTAATACTTCAAAGAACTCAGGCCCTATTTGATGATTAAGTGCTTGTTAAAAAAAGTACTTGTGTTTCATAAGTATTTATTTTAACAATTATTTAAGGTTGTTTGGTAACCCACTTTTCAAATCACTATGTTTTTAAGCATTTATTGGGGTGAAAATATTTGATAAGCTACTTTCCCTCTAAATGCTTATATTGATTGACATGACAATTTTAGCACTCACTTCACTCATACATATATATAATGCTTTTCACATGTTATACTATACATTTCAATTGAGAGCCCACATGGACTCCACGTGAGTTGCCATGTAGATCCAATTAATAATAATAATAATAAATAATCTTCATAATAATAATAAAATAATAAAAATAAGAATTATAAATAATTATATTTATTTATATAATTATTATAATTATTATAATTATTATAATTATAATTAAAAGGAAACAAATAACTTTTTCCCTTCCTCCATCTCTTCTTCTTCGCCATCTGTTTGTCTCTACAACAACAATTCTCTTGGGCATCTAGTCAAACAGTACGTCCTCACAAATTTCCGGTGAAGGTTCTCCGAGTTTGCTGCTAGAAAAAGCAATCCGTTGATACTAGTTGAAGTGAAGGAGATATAAGAGGGGGAGTGGAGTGAAGGGTGGTTTTGTTGGCTGTATTGTTTCAATGACTCTACTGGTTTGAAGCAAGGAGAGAGCGAGAGGTGGAGATGGGGAAGGCGGGTTTTGGTTTGGCTGTGAGTTGTGTGGTAGTGTCGTGTACGATTGCTGCTATATTGGTTGGTAGATGAGTGAAGAGTTGGTGGAAGTGGAACCAAGTGGTTGGTGTATTGAGGGAATTAGAGGAGAGATGTTCGATGCCAATAGGAAGATTGAGGTTGGGCGTTGATGCTATGGCTATTGAGATGCACGTCGGGTTAGCATCCAAAGGTGGGAGCAAGCTTAAGATGCTCCTTACTTTCATCGACAATCTTCCCAACAAGTAGTAAAACTTTCTCTGCAACTCCCCTATTCACCACTAGAAGAATAAATTAGAGGGGGGAGGTTGTCGCTGCTGCGACTTCCCTATTCTCATCAAGAAGACAATGAATAGGGGTGAAAATCTCCTTTGATCTCATTAGGGAAGAGAGGGGGATGATCAGAATGGGTAAGAGAGAATGAGAGAGGAAGAATGAAAGTAAACACTGTGTTGATGTCGAGGGGAAGAAGATGATGAATAGTGCTTTTTAGGCACGAGGGTATTTTAGGCATTATAAAAAAATATTAGGGACTGGTTCATCCTATTTTTTTGGAAAAAAAATACTTTTCCACTTTTTTACAAAACATCCATAAGTACTTAAAAACCACTTAATGTGTGGTCCCA
Source organism: Nelumbo lutea (assembly GCF_056320005.1). Classification (NCBI taxonomy): domain Eukaryota; kingdom Viridiplantae; phylum Streptophyta; class Magnoliopsida; order Proteales; family Nelumbonaceae; genus Nelumbo; species Nelumbo lutea. Next base: position 116,928,407 of record NC_142684.1, read on the forward strand.
TGTCTTAAAAGTACTTCTTTTAACTGTTCTCAAACACTACTTTAAACTCATTCAAAATGATGATGATGATAATAGTCAACAACCAAATGGCCTTATTGGTTGAATCATTAAGTTATTTAACTAGGAAAATGGCCTATGATTAAGACAATAGTTCATTTTTTTCTTTGTATTTTAGCCATTTATATCTTTACTAACAATAATTCTTAAAATTGTGGTCAAATCAATTATATATACATATACATATACATACATACATATATTACATATATATATATATGTGTGTGTGTGTGTGTGTATTTTTGTAAACTTTTTATATAATGAAAATAGTTGAAAAACACTTATATTTTTTGTTTATCTTTGTTTTAATTATTATATTTTCTTTTCCTTTTAATAATTTATGATTTTTTTAATTAAATCGGATCGTATCATATTCGGATATCCAACATTTTGATCAAATTCATATTTGAATCAATATTTATGAAATTCGATAAGATATTTGGATCGAATCGAATTTAATTCCTACCAAACCACTTGCCTACAATGACCTAGCTAATTAAATCATTGAACCATTTGACATGATTAGTGGGATCATGTTTTAGACATTAATGCTCTTTATTTTTTATCATAATTTTTGTCCCATTTCTATCATTAGTGAAAATAATTCTCATTACTCACACTTTTTTTTATAGGATGAATATATAATATTATATAATATACCCAAAATTATCTACAAATTTCAACATTTTCTAGAATTTTATGTATTTTATTATTTAATAATAGCATCATGTGTTGATCCATTTGACATGGATAGTTGAACCACTAACCAACCACTTGGATGAAAAAACCATTTTTTCTTTTTTGATTGATTTTAAATCATGTATTACATTTTTAGCATCAATAAAAGTATTTCTTATTTTTGCACACGGTAGTATTAAATGATGATGATAATCAACAACCAAATGACCTTACTAGTTGAACCGTTAACCTATTTAACTAGAAAAATGGACTATGATTACGACATTAATTCACTATTTTTCTTTGTATTTTAGTCATTTCTATCTTTACTAACAACAATTCTTATTTTTTGTTTAATATGAAGAATATATAATATTATTGTATGTTCGAATTTTTTATAAAATTTATAAAAAAATATATTTTCTATTTTTTATTATTTAATTTATGAGATAATAAAAATTACGTATTTACCAAGAGGAAATGCAATTCCAATATATTGTTTGAACATTGGTTTTTAATATTGTGGTCAAATCAATTATATATATATATATATATGTGTGTGTGTGTGTGTGTGTGTGTGTGTTATTTATATTGCAGTTTTGTAAACTTTTTATATGATGGAAACAATTGAAAAAATACTTATATTTTTTGTTTTTTTTTTATTTCAAATGTTATATTTCCTTTTTCTTATAATTATTTATTATTTAAAAAAATTAAATAAGATCATATCAAATTCATATATCCAACATCTTGAACGGATTCAGATTCGGATTCTAATCAATATTTATGAGATCTAGTTGGATCATATCATATTTGAATATACATTGATTCAAATATGATCTGATCTCTTTGCATCCCTACCAAATCACTTGCCTACGATGACATAGCTAATTAAATTATTGAACCATTTGACATGGTTAGTCGGGTCATGTGTTAGACATTAATGCTTTTTATTTTTTGTCATAATTTTTATCCCATTTCTATCACTAATGAAAATAATTCTCATTAATCACACTTTTTATATGATGAATATATAATATTATAGAATGTATCCAAAATTATTGACAAATTTGTACATTTTTTAGAATTTTATGTATTTTATTATTTAATAATAACATCATGTATTGATCCATTGGACATGGATAGTTTAACCACTAACCCATCACTTGTATGGAAAAACCATTTTGTCTTTTTTGATTAATTTTAAATCATGTATTTCATTTCATCATCGATAAAAGTAATTCTTATTTTCACATTTATTTTATTTAATATGGTGAATATATAACAATAGATAGGAAGTTGGTTTAATTTCCCATTGGTTTTAAGTTGTATATTTGATATCCATCAGTAGTAATAAAATCATGTATATTTTATCATACTTATTTTTTAATATGAAAAATATATAATAATAGAAATGTGCCCATTTTTTAAAAACTTTATTTTTTTCTAAATTTTTGTATTTTTTATATTTCTAAATTTGTATTATTTATTTATGACATCATGAAATTATCCATTTGACCCAAAGGGTTGAAGTACTTACCCACGACCTAGATGGAAAATATGATTTCATTTCTAGGTTTATTTTAAAAATATAAAATTTTATTCTATTAATAATTATTGTGTATGGATTTATTAATAGAATTTAATAATGATAAATACAAGTATTTTTTATATTTCTAAACTTGTATTATTTATTTATGACATCATGAAATTATCCATTTGACCCAAAGGGTTGAAGTACTTACCCACGACCTAGATGGAAAATATGATTTCATTTCTAGGTTTATTTTAAAAATATAAAATTTTATTCTATTAATAATTATTGTGTATGGATTTATTAGTGGAATTTAATAATGACAAATACAAGTATTTTTTATATTTCTAAATTTGTATTATTTATTTATGACATCATGAAATTATCCATTTGACCCAAATGGTTGAAGTACTTACCCATGACTTATATGAAAAATATGATTTTATTTATATGTTTATTTTAAAAATATAAAATTTCATTCTATTAATAATTATTATGTGTGGATTTATCAATGGAATTTAATGATGATAAACAAAAGTATAAATGTTGGATTCAATGAAAGATAATGTATTTTATTTAATGACTTAAATGTGATATTAAACAAGGAGTAATTGAATGTACTAAATGATATTCTTTTAATTATATTTTTTGCCCTTTCAGTGGAGATGAACTAAATTGAAGACGATGGGTTTTTTAGTAAAGAAAAATTCTATAAGCCAATACCTCCTCATTCGTACTTTTATAAGCAGTATAGATATCATATAGCTAAACGTAAGCCTTCCAATACTGTCATGCATACTGCTCTGTAATATAACTTCCATCTATCCAAAGAGAGGCAAAACAAACGTGGTGAAAGCTATCACAAACTATAATTTTTTTGATTGAGCTATGAGCCTTGGGCAAGGTCGCTGGTTGCTTGGTCTCCAAATGCACTAACAAATATGAATTTTCTCCAGCTTGCAAAGGCACTGATTGAGAAGCCAGGTCAAGAGTTAATTGGTTTCAGGTTTTTGGAACCAAAACCTATATTGCGAAGGTCAATTTCAGTGTTGGTTTTGACTTTGGTGGTTTTGGGGTTGATTCTAGGGTCTACCTGTGGAACTTGTTATTTCTTTGCTCTCTTCCTTAAAAAAAAGACAAGTCCTTTAAAAACTTCATTTGATAATATATAATTTAAAACTTATATTATCTTTATTGATTAAATTAAGTAATTTAATATGTAGATTATTATATTATAATGGCATATGGTTCAAAATTTATTATTATAATTTAAATTTTGTAAATATTACTTTTTACATTATTTATTATACATATTCAAATATTATAACGAAAACAAATGATCAAATCACTTAAGTAACTCAATAGTAAAATGAGACCATGTCTTTTACAAGCATGAATGCTTGGATTCAAATCATTACATCCTTAAAAATATTTTGAGATTTATTTCAAGGCAAGTTTGATTCTAACACTAGTTCATCGGGTCGGTTTAGGTAGAGTTAACCTCTACCTTGTAATAATAATAATAATAATAATAATAATAATAATAATAATAATAATAATAATAATAATATATTCATAAAATATTAATAAAATAATAATAAACTAATACAAAATTAAAAAATTCAGTTAATTTCAATTCCAACTCCCAATAAACAAAATAGCAATAATCGGAATCCAATTATGATTCTAGACGGATTGTCGGAATAGGTGTATTTACCCTAATAAATGGCTTTGCTGAGACGCAAATGAGGCCAAAATGTTAGAATTTTAAAGTAACCTGTGGGAAACGTGGATAATGTTTTCTAGACGGATTGTCCCAAATCCTTCCTATGCTTCCCAGATTTGTTTTTTTTCTGGGTTTCTTTACCTCCCAAGGTCAAGATTTAAACTCGCTTGCATTTATAACGGACCGCCCAGGAAATTCATTAACTAATGAATTGGTTGATGAGAAGCTTGTAGGGGTGCAAATGGATCGGATCATGATCCAATTCTATTAGAGATCCGATTTTATTTGATCAAATTTGAATCACCCCTTCAGATTGGATCGGATGATGGGTTTCGATCAGAAATTGGATTGGATTCGAATTACCATTATTTGATATGAGAAGATTCAATCCGATATATATTATAAATATAAATATATAATATGTATATTATTTATTTATTTATAAATATATTTTATATTATATTTTTATAATTTGTTATATTAATTATTTTTGTATAAAAAAAAATATATATATATATATGATGAAAATTAAAAAATACTTGTATTTTTTTGTTTTTATTTTATTTAAATTAGTATATTTTATTTTTATTTTAATAATTTATTAATTTTTAAAGAAAATAAGTCAGATCGGATCAAATCCGAAGATATGAATTACCAATAGGATTCGAATTCAAATCGAGTCTTATCAGATCCGATCGAATCTTTGGATTAGATCACAAACAGTGTCGAATCGGATTTGAATATACCTTGATTCAAATCTGATACATCCGTTTGTACACCTAAAAGCCTGCATCTCACACAAATTCTTGCGATCACTGAATAAGCTAGCGGTCCAACCAGGACCATGGCGGATGAAAATGTGTTGTTGACAAATGTTGTAAGAGTAAGGATGCAATTTGGGCAGGTCCAATTCAAACCCTGCCTATCCAACCTATGCACGATTTGAATCTGAGTTTTGGGGTTATGGGCTGGGTAAGAAAATTTGGGCTTGAATGGGCTTGGGTTGACGCCTCCAGTAGCCCAAGCCTGACCCAAGTTTGATCCAACCTTAATTCATCCTAGAAATACATACATATGTATATTATATAAAAATATCATTTTTCTAATTCTATTTATATGTTTGTTTGTATAAAGTATGTATATGTATTTGTAAATGAAGTTTATACATATACATATTTTTAATCAGTTCTACAATTAAATTGGGCCAAAAAATCTAATAAAACCCAGTAAAAGATGAATAATATTTTATTTCAAACCTGATAAATCCGCCTAAGCCCAACTAACCCAGACCGCCCCAGCCTGACCCAAACCCAGCTCGAATTGTGTTGAGTTAAAGCTCGCGTTGGGCCAGGATTAATAAACTTGAACTCAACCTCGGATTACGCCAAACCCGATCCGAGATGTACATCTTTAGGGCTGAGCTGGTTGACCTTCAACCCGACCCAACTGGCCTGAGTTGCACTCCTACGCACGAGGACGAGGGGTCAATCAAGTACCAAGAATTGAAATCCGTTGAACATCTCCTTTCCGGCCCACCTGTAGAATTCATTCAACCATGGAGTAAGACTTTCCGTCAGTTTTCACCCCTTCCCTGAATCCCTGTCCACTCGATTCAGGAAAAACAAACAGAGCTTAGCTGTTTAGAAGGCACAGAAACAATTAACTTTAATTTCCCACTCAAAACATTAATTGGATTTGGTCTTGCATGCAGTTTCTCTGTCACAGTTTCTTTTTGTCTTGGCAGTATTAAACAGAAAGTTCGAGACAAAATTCAACCCCTATCTAATAGAGAGGGCTACGAAATGGAATTCCTTTCCGTTTGGATGAAGAAGAAATGAGTGGGGTATTTCGGTAATAACAGGAGCTTTCGGCCGCGAACTTCGTCGATCTCTTCTTCCTCGTCACCTTTTCCGTTCTGGCAGTACACCCGACCGTTAAACACCCAATATCGCTGTTTGTGCAGATGGAACCGGGAGATTTACGGTAAGAAACCATCATCTCATCGTCACCGTCCAAAACTGAACTCGGCGTCACCTGTCCGTCTCCGTCCTCGAGCTCCTTCACTCTCTCGATATGCGCGTATACGAAGTTCGACAATGGTAAGTACTCGCAGTCGAATCCATCGCAGTCCACGAGATACCGAACCTGAAATGGAAGGAGACAACATGCCGGAGCCGGAAAACAACTAGCGGTTTTTTAAAACAGCTGTCTTGTGTTGTTTTGTGTTACGCTTTGTTTAGTTTAATACCTTGCAAGCTAGAGAGCAGAACTGGAAAGGTTCTTGAAGGTTTCTGTCGCAGCTGTTGCAGAAGCTACCAGAGCCTTTGAAAGTGCGCGTTTGAGGTCTCTGGTTCAGGAAAACCACTTTCGCATTATTGGTGCTATAAGACTGTAGCAAAAAACAACTACTAAAAATCAAAACCTTTCTCAATACCCAGAAAAATTCCAAAGATAATTGAACGGGTTTCCACATAGAGAAAGTTCGTAGTGTTGTAAAAGTAAATCTCGAAAACCCGAAATTTCCCGCAACGCAAATCCTACTTTATTTGCATCGTCGTCATTTCTATAATGAAACCAGAAAAGCACAGAGTCGAGGCCA